>NC_035108.1:203186342-204415342 GCF_002204515.2 Aedes aegypti | reverse complement strand
ATGGGAGCTCGGTCGTTTGTAGTTGAGAAACATTTTGCACCATACACGGATGTCACGCACACTAAATGTCTTCTTCCTCACCTCGGTATTTATTCTCATTTTCGTGTCAGAACGATTGACACTCAATAATAATATTGTTTTCACTAAATTTCACGAAAGTGTCCATTTTTCCCCGATATCTTTTTTCTAGCCTTGTTTTTGACCCAATTTTTAATCTCGTTTTTCTGAAATTAGATACGATTTTTATTAACATGAACGAATGCAGCTCGTCATACTGATATCAAACATGAAAATTAGCCGAGGATAACTGAATAGTATTGCCATCTTAGGCAGCGTCCATTTATTACGTAACGCTAAAATTGGAAATTTTTGACCCCCTACCCCCCGCCCCCCTCCGTAACGCTTTTTGTATGAAAAATTTAAAATTTTTGTATGAGCCGTAACGTTGCCCCCTCCCCCTAGTGAGTTACGTAATTTGTGGATGCCGCCTTATGATCTTAAAAAGTTATCAAAAGTCAGCTGTTCTAACTGATGTGTTAAAAACCTGTACTAATAAATTAGTCGAACATAAATTTGTTTCGTTGAAAAATTCGAACAGCTGGTACAATTTGAATTTGTTGCGTTGTAAACGCGATAGGGACAAACTGTACAAAAAATGGCGTAGAAACAATAATACTAGAAATTGGAATAGGTACAAGGTAGCGTGTAATAAATACTCGCAATTTGTTAAACAAACTCGTTGCGAGTATATTCAGAGGACAATTGATCAGAATCAAAACAACAGCAAAGAGTTATGGAAAATTTTGAAATCCTTTTTAAAACCTAGTAACTGTAAACCGCGGTCCATAACTTTCAATGGCACATTTGAAGAATCAGAACAAGTAATAGCATGTAAATTTAATGAGTATTTTGTGGACAGTGTTTCATCGATTAATCAATCCATTGAGTTAGTTGATGAACCTGACGAAATAAAACAGCCGATTAGCGGTGATCGGGGCAATATGGACCGCCTAAGGAAAACGTCATGGAATGTATAGAAAAACAGCAAAAAATATGGTTTAAATGCACGTGACTTTTACTATAAAATGTTATCTTAGATGTTACGTCGACAATCAATGTTAACATCAACTTGCAAATTATTTCAGGAACTTTTTGGAAAACCATGTTTTTCTACGTGGTCACCAACCATATGGGACATTATAAGCCACCCTACGGTTCAGTATGAGCCACCTCATTCAATCGAATGATTTTTATTTTAAACAGTTTTTTTTTTCTGTTCGGAACATAAACCACTGCGACCAATATTTGATCTATTGTAGTATATCCCGTGTCCTTTGTGTAGTGAATGTCGTTTTACTTTGTCACTATCGAGAAGTGATAAAACATTCGGTTTTCTTACAGTTGTAATTCCTAACTTGATCACAGGAAAGGATTCTAACTGAAAGGTTCCTACCCTTCGAAGAGTGTGGTGCAGGCACTCTCCACAGGCGCGCCCCTTTATCAGGCAAAATCGGATCCCTCGATAAAGCCAAGAAATTACACCGATATTGTCCATGCATCAGAATCCTAGTCCTTACTTCTTCAAACCAGAGAACGAAATAAATAGGGTAGAAGCACCGGTTTTGGCCATACGCCAGTTGTAGCCATAGTGGATTATACACCGTTTTACATAGCCAATCAGCATTAAACCTTTTGTGTGCAATAGATCACATTCATATGATAGAGCTACAATCATTTACTTGTCCAAATTGATTCAAAACATGAAAAACAATTAATTTTCCTTATAATTTTAACTCCCATACACCTAATTTGGCCAGGGCACTCCTAATTTGGCCACTCTCATGAGAAATCAATGCAATTGGCCAATTTAGGAACCGAAGTTAAATCTCTGGCCGAAACTGGTTCCGTTAGCCTATATTGACCAACGGGATTTTCAAAGCGAAAAAATGGTTTTGGCTCAGTTTTGATATTTTACACATATAATATGGATTGAAAGCTTGCATTTGACATATTTGTTGTATAAATACGGCTTCCCATTCAGTTTTTATTGACATTTTCTCTTAGGCTGGCCAAAACCGGAGCTTTTACCCTAAAAGATTAGAAAACAAATTGTTGAATTCGACTCATTTTTTTCCTTGTCTCAAGATCATTCTCGGCAACTGGGAAAACCGAGACTTGTCACTTTCAACAAGGTTCAAAATGTAACAAGGACTAAAAGTGTTCCTTTGATTACTATAACATCCTGTTCTCTTCGTTTGAAGCAATCAGGACTAGGGTTCACTGGTAGATCTTTACCCCATAACGCACCACGAAAAGGTGATCTACCCGCGTTATGGGTATAAACAGTTAGTGGTGAAGAGTACATTATTGGAAAGGAAATTGTATTAGCTTTGCTTGAAATTATTGATTCTAGCGGCTTATTTTTTAAAGATACATGATACATAGTAAACAGACCATGTTATACTAGTACTAAATTGCGATACTTGTTTCAACGTATTATGCAAAGTGTTCCACTTGTAATGATGCATAAAGATGACTATGCAGTAAAAAAATAATCTGGTATATTTAGGCAATGCATTTTTATGTTCAAAACATCGTTTGTTTTGCTTAAATCTAGTTGGCTCATTTTTCCCCGCCCCTTCATCTTGAAAATAATATATATATTGGTTTTCTAAAATTTTGTTTACGTACAAATTTAATTTCGCTCACACCTACTTAAGAAAGATGCAGAGAACTCTACGACCTCTCATAGGTGTTACGGGATGTTGTGGAATGTTGATGGAAAGGGTAGTGCCATAGGATACGTTCGGTAGACGTTCTGGCCGACAAATGGTTAGTATTTACGCATTGTGATTATGCGCTGCTGATCAGAACAAACTCACCAAATTCCTTTTTCGAAAATACGCTGCAATCTGTCGCTCCTCTAAAATGCACGCACTACAGTTCTTAATTCATCCCGAATCGAGCATTCACGAACCATTCAATATTTGAATCAACACGCCGCATAGCTAAGAACAAATATTCGTATAAATGTTAGGTTTGACCTAGCGAGACTGAAGCTTGGTCGGACCGGCTAATAAACTGGACACCTCAAAAATCGGATTACATCGTACGCAAACTTTATTTAGCTTCTCTCATCTTCCAGCCTACCTTCTGACTACCCTAACTAGGCCCTAATTCTGGCTCAATCTTTCTTATCTCTTACAATTTTCTTTTACTCACGGTTCATCACTAGGGTGCACCCTTTCTTCTTCTGGGCTTACGCCCGGGAAATCCAATCGGCCGAACGTTGACGGAAGGGCAGCATGATGGAGCGCCGAGGCATTGCACTCCTCGTGTCACACTGAACGCTCGTCGACCGCGCTGGCTCTTGGCTTGCTCACTGTGCGAGGACAAACGGCTGTCAGCCCTATGCTGGTGAGCTTACCCTATATGGATGGCTGCTTTCCCCGACAGTCGACTACTGCAACCTTCCGCAACCGGACTGCACGCACATGATGCTGTTTTTTGTCACCGGGGAACCCAGCCGAATGGATCTGACGTGTGTGGGCCTGCCAGTGACCGCGTTCGTCAACGCCGATGTCGCTCCGTCGCTTCTACGGCCACGCTCGGATGCCGCCCGTCTTCCAAGCACTTGGTTCCTCCGTGCGGACCCGCTGACTGCACACTAAGCCGACAAAAGGATAAGAGAAAAAAGCCTGCTTTTGCAGGCTTTTTTGATCGTGTTGTTTTGGGCTCGCGCTGGTTCTTTCTTACGGTCTCAGTGTTCCTGGCTTGTTTTTCCTTCCGTCCAGCGTGGCGGAAATCTCTGATGAGGCGGTTCTTTTGCGCCGATCTTAAACCGTCGAGATCGTTCGGATGCACGGCTCGAGGAGAATGCCTACTTGTTCAGTCTCGGCACCATGGATGTCGGGGCTCGTGTTGGCGATTCGGACAAGACCGCGTGCAGCCACTTACGTTTTTCTCCGCTTTCCGTTGCGAACCACGCGGTGTGGAAATTGTGTTTTTCAACCGCCAACGACGCTCTCTACCCGCACCGAACCGTCTACTCCGAGGGTCTGAGACTTTGTGCCAGTGATTCAGTCGGTTTCTTCGTGCTCCTTTTGTTTAGCGATGTGTGCGTGCCAGTCTTCCGGAAACAGTTTTAACTGTCATCCGATTGACAGTTGTGACATCTCCTTTTTCGCCTTTTTCTGTTTCGTGCCCATGCAGCATTTCGTTTGGTTGAACACTCTTAAATTTATTCACTTATCCTCGCCCTTCGTTTGCATACTAAATTTGAAGTGGTAATCTTGCCCAATCAAAATTCAACGTGGAGTTTAACGAAATAATAATCGAACGCTACACAACTTCACTGTGGGGATTGAATTTTTCATGAATCGGTAACAGCGATTCATGAAAAATTCTAAACTATCACTTCCTTTAAGAAGTTTTCTAGAGACTGAACTGATCTGATGTTTAGTTTCAAAAGACATACTAAACGGCACAAATACCAAACATAATCACGCAAGTCTATCCACTTGCCAGAGCGAGTGCAGCAAATCCAAAACTCATAATGATCTATACACGACAGCGAATCCTGTCAGACAAATTGATCAGACGCCAACGAAGTCTTGGCAAATGGTCTCTAGAGAAGTTCTTGTCCATCATCTCTATGCTAGCTGTCCCACAGCAAAACATTCAAATAGATTATCTCTAGTTGTAACTAAAACTAGAAAAATCTTACATCTACACAAGTAACATAGAGGTAAATTGTTGTATTGGCTAAATTACTTACGGCTAGGACATCATCGATGGTATGATTCCTTATAATTGCCTATTTTCGTGCCTAATGGCTTAGTCACTGACCGAAGTCGAGTGCATAGCTTGTGTAGTTAGTTCGGAAAAGAGCGCATTTCCTCGCCCTCGATATGCATGGGTCCAAGAATAGGGTTCACAATTCCAAGTTGCCGCCCCTGGTCGCGTTGCTTTTGGGTAATACCCGGGATGATAATGTCATGCAATCGCCCGAACACTACGAGGTGCCGAGAAGACCTTTATGTGACAGATTTACAGGATTGCGTAACACTCTGGACCTGATCGATATATGCTGTTGCTGCTATCATCAGTACCCCACCCAGGGCTTGTGACATCATTGCTTCCACGCTTGTGTGTTTCTCGAGCTGAACTCCTCGTAACTGGTGTTGTTCATAGCTGATCTTATTTGGTATTTGGAGCCACCTTACTCACTACAGGCTTTCAGGGTCCCAATCTCCCGTGCCTTCCGTAGGCTTCGCCTTGTCTTGTTGTCGCTTCAGTTGCTGGTATTTGGAGCCTCCCTACTTGCTATGAGCTTTCAGGGTCCCAATCTCCCGTGCCTTCCGTGGGCTTCGCCTTGTCTTGTTGTCGCTTCAGTTGCTGGTATTTGGAGCCTCCCTACTTGCTATGAGCTTTCAGGGTCCCAATCTCCCGTGCCTTCCGTGGGCTTCGCCTTGTCTTGTTGTCGCTTCAGTTGCTGGTATTTGGAGCCTCCCTACTTGCTGTGAGCTTGCAGGGTCCCAATCTCCCGTGCCTTCCGTGGGCTTCGCCTTGTCTTGTTGTCACTTCAGTTGCTGGTATTTGGAGCCTCCCTACTTGCTATGAGCTTTCAGGGTCCCAATCTCCCGTGCCTTCCGTAGGCTTCTGCCACGTCATCCTACACCCTCAGCATATCCAGATGATACCTCGCTGCGCCTGATAGTGGCCGTAAGCTTCGACTCCGCGCCGAACCGATTTTTGGTCGTCGAACTCCGGGTCTCAACTCCTCCTATCCAAGACACTATCTGGTATACTGGCGAGTTCCCTGCATCCCGTTTCCAAGAGTACAGGGTACGATTTTTCCCGGATCGCGAACGGCAAACGGTCTACTTCCTGGCGCGACGGAAGCGTTTGATGACCGCAAAGAATCTTCATCATTTGGTGAGAGTCATGGGCTTTGACTCTGAGGTTGTAACCGCATTGCGTGTGTTTTCATCTTCGGTAGGAAGAGCGTGGTCTGCAGCAAAGCTGCGTTCATAGCTGACGGTGTTGTCAAGGTGGAGAGGTAGTCATCTAGAAGTTATTGCTCATCACACCTGACTTGGCTGCCATTTTCCCGATATGGCTCGGATTTTAGGAGCATAGAACTCATTGTTGACAGGCTTTGCCTGTGGACATAGCTTAACCAATGGCGCTTAATCCGCCTTGATATCCTTTGCGTGATAACGGCCTACTTTCCCATCTGCAACGTCTTCTAGCAAGTAGATGTTTTTCCCCAGAACTTGTTTCACCATAGCTGGAACGAACTTTGGGTCCAGCTTCTTGTTTACGTGATCTGCTTTGCAAGATAGCGTGAAGGTGCGTCTCCAAACGATGTCGCCAACCTTGAAATCCACCTGCCGAGTGCGTAGATTGTATCTCTGCTTCATCTTCTCATGGTTTCTCCTTATTCGCTGCAGCACAAACTCCTGGATTCTTTTCACCGTCGATAGACGTATGTCCTGTGCCACCTTTGGGTCTTCCGGTGTATTCATCTTTTCCTGAGTGTACAGGTCTGTGTGGAGTAGAAGGTCTCTTTCGAAGTTTGCGAAATGGGGACTCACTCCCGTCACTTGATGTTTAGCGCTGTTGATTGGGCGGCATCCATTTATTACGTAACGCTAAAATTGGAAATTCTTGACCCCCTCCCCCCCCTCCGTAACGCTTTTTGTATGAAAAATTTCAAATTTTTGTATGAGTCGTAACGCTGTAGCCTACTCCCCCCCTCCCCCTAGAGCGTTACGTAATTTGTGGATGCCGCCTTGCTGCCGTTATGGCAGCCAAATTGTCATCCCATCCTGCGTGATTCTAGTCCAGAAGCGCACGCACACAGGTGATGAGCACCCGGTTTACGCGTTCAGCGTTGTTTACCATCGGCGAATAGAATGCTGTTTTCATATGCGTGATTTTGTGACGAGAGAGGAGAGATTTGAACGCCAAAGACTCAAACTGCCTCCCGTTATCTGAGAGAATGATTCTAGTACGTGAGAACTTTAGAAAGACATGCTGCTCTAGGAACTCTATCATTTTGCCTGAATCGGCCCTGCGCATGGGATGAGCGATGACGTACTTCGTTATCCAATCCACCACAACTAGCAGGACTGTGTTACCTCGCTTCGAGCGGGTCAATGGACCAACAAAATCTACCGACACTAGTTCCCACGGTATTCTGGCAGGTTTCAGACTTCCCATATCCGGCATCATGGTGGAATTTGGCGCTTTGCTTGCTTTGCACACTTCGCAACTTCTGACATACTGTCCAACGTTTTCTCTCATTTTAGGCCAATAGAAGTGGGCTTGAATTTTGTCGAGCGTCTTGTGTAACCCTAGATGTCCAGCAGTTGGCGCATCATGGTAACGTTTTATGATTTCTGCGCGGTTCTTCACCGGCACAACTCGCTTCCATCTGTGTGCAGTCACTCCACCTTCTGAATACAAACAGTTCTTGTAGAGTTCGTTGTCCACTAGCCTAAAATCAGGAAATTCTTCACCTTGCGTTTTTATCTTGTGCAACAGCGCATCGTACCATGAATCCTCAGAGTCCGTCTGCAAATTGAACGTGGTGGCCGCAGCCACTCGCGAGAGCGCATCTGGTACTACGTTGACGCTTCCCTTGCGGTATCTTATTTCATAGTCGAACGCGTTCAATCGAAGAATCCACCTGCTCATAAGTGCCGTTGGGTTTTTCATTGACAGCAGATACGAAAGGGCCGCATGATCGCAGTAAACGACGAATTTTACTATTTCTATATATCCCCTGAATTTTTCCACAGCGCGAATTACCGCTAGGCACTCCCGCTCAGTTACAGAGTATTTTCGCTCCGAGGACGAAAGTTTTTGTGAGAAGTAGCTCACCGGGTGTTCTTCTCCATCTACTTCTTGGGTTAAGACCGCACCGATGGCGATATCACTGGCGTCACATGCTACCGAGAAGGGCTTGTTGTAATCCTGCATGATCAAAACTGGTGCCTATACTAGCGATGCCTTGAGGTTTAGAAATGCTTCTTCTGCCTTGGCCGTCCACCGGAATTTTGTCTTGGTTTTGGTCAATTTAGTTAGTGGTGCTGCGATACGGGAAAACTCTGCGATGAACCTTCTGTACCAGTTGCATAAACCAAGAAACCTTTGTACTTCCTTCCTAGTTGTTGGAGGTGGATACTTCACAATGCAGGTTATTTTGTCCTCGTCAACCTTCCAACCCTCTTCATTCAGGACGTAACCCAAATATTTTATTTCTTCCCTGCAGAATGGTTAGGTTCGCACGCCGCAGCCGAGCTGCTACCTCTGCCAGCATTGCTAAATGTTCGTCGAATGAGCGGGAACAAATGATGATATCGTCCAGGTAATGAAAGACTTGTGGCTCTAGGTCCGCAAATAAATGAGTCATCAACCGCGACACCGCTTGACTGCCGGTGCAGAGTCCAAAGGGAACAACCTTGAATTGGAAGTGTCCTCTCAAAGATACCGTGAATGCTGTCATAGGTCTGGATGCCTCCTCCAGTGGAAGTTGCCAGAAGGCGTCCTTCAAATCAATTGAAGAGATGTAGGCACAGCCACCGAGATTGTTGATGATGGCGGAGATCTGAGGAATCGGGTATCCTTCATTGGTCATGATCGAGTTCAGATGTCGTGCATCTAGGCACACCCTGCAACTACCGTTCTTCTTTCTCACCGCAACAAGCGGATTGTTCCATGGCGAGAACATCGCCTCCTCTATCACATCAAGCGCGAGCATGCGGTCGATTTCCTTGTTGACTTCATCCAGCACGTACTTTGACATTGGATAGTGTCGCTGCTTTTTCAGTTTTGCCTCCGACGTCAATCCGATGCTCGTAAAGTCTGGTTCGACCCAGCTTGCCTTCCTTAGCTGTGGGAAAAGTGGCGATGACCCGATCTAGCGCTTCTTTCTGTTGTGGTGTTAGCTCCTTCATTGGTTCTTCTACTGTGGACTCTACGACTTCCGACGGTTCGATGATCTCGACGTCCGCTTCCTTCAAGGCAAAGCACACAGGTTTAACCCCAAAAGTATTCCAGAAGTTCATGCCGAGCACTACACATTCTGGTAAGGGAGGAGCCAGCAATACTGCGATTGTCTGAATCTGCTTGTTGAATGCTATGGGAAGATAAACGAAGTTTCGTATGTTGTGCGCTGTACCATCGACCGTTTTTATTTGACCCCTAGCTTCGCCTTTCCGTAGTCGTAGCTCTTCGATAATGTTGACCGCGTTACCACCAAACAAGGAACAGCTTGCTCCACTGTCCAGAAGTCCACGTACTTTTTTGCCTAGGATTGATATTTCTGCATGTGGGCGTTCGTCGTCTTCGGGATTGATGATTATGGTGTTGATCATGGTTGGGTTCGGGATTTGTGAGGGATTGTAGAAGTTTTGCGAGGATTTCCTTCCCTTTATAGCTGGTTCCCCGCAGCAGCGTTTCCCAAACCAGTTCGACAAGTGGGACAATTGCGTAGTGAATAACCTTTATGCCCACAACGGTACAGGGTGTCTACTACCTGGAAAAACCTGGAAAACCTGGAATTGTCAGGGAATTTTATTCAACCTGGAAAAAACCTGGAATTCTCAGGGAATTTTGGCTATAATCAGGGAAATTATTTTGCATATGTAATACAAGGTAGAATATGTCCTTTTCGTGACAGAAAATCTTTTCAATCATTAAAATTTTCGGCTGCGCCGCTATCAAAACGCTGCTAGAAATATTAAGTCCTTATTTTTTATTAAGGATTTTTATTTATCCAACATAAAACATAAATTTATGATTGGAAAGGTGGTAAAGACAAGTACAATTCCCATTAACAGTTGGGTGTCGTTCATGAGCATATGAAATTTGGTGGAAAATATTCCAAATTTATTTACAAAAATGTTTTTCGACTATTCTACAACTTCTGGAAAAAAATTCAAGGAATGCTTCAGATATTCTAGTGATTCTTTCTGGAATACCATTACTTCTCTAAGGATGCTGCCAGCATTATTTCAAGGAATGCTTAAATGAATTCCTGCACAAATTTTGTTAAGTAAATTGTAGAGCAACATCATAACCTCCAGTAATTTTCACATAGATTGCACTGAAAAAAAATGACAGCGGTTAGCCTAGGATTTCGTCCAAATGTTTTTCCACTGATTCATTCACCGATTTTTTCAGTTGTTAGTTTAGGAAATTCACCACATATTCCTTCTTTGCACAAACGTTCAATCCATAGTTTCGTTATTTTTGCAAGAAATCCTACAATAATTCTTACGTCGTTTTTTTTTCATTTTTCATATGGATTCTATAGAAAATCATCCACGATTACTTTCAGAAATTGCTCCGAAAATTTCCTCAGGCCTTACTCCGATGAAATCTTTTATGAACTTTTCCAAGAATACCTCAAAAAGTTCGACCTGGAATTCCTCATTAAGTTTCTCCAGAAATTTCTATCAGAATATCTCCATATCAGCATTTCGTCAAAATGTTATTGCGGTGGTTCAAACTTTGATCTAACAATTATAATTATAAATAATATTCCAAACTCCTTGGATTCTTCAATACTTCATTCAAGGTTCCACATAAGATAGCTATTCTAACAGGTTTTTCTTTCATACCTATATTTCTATTTGTATTAGGGAGTCTCTTCGAATTTCTTGTAGGACAATATTCAGAGATACGGTTTTTTTTTCAGCTAAGCTTTTTACCTAAGAAGAATTTCATCAAGAATGCAGAAGTTATTTCAGAGATCCTCGTAGGAATTCATCAAGGCATATTAGAACTCACACAGAAATTTTCTTTAGAAATTCCACGCGGATTTTTCTCTAAATTTCTTTCGTTGTAGGTTATGGCCTTCAGTCTATTGTACTCAAAAACGGATTTTAAGTTTAAGTTAAGAGCATAATAGACTGAAGGCCATAACCTACAACATAATCATCACAGTCATATCCCCGAGTAAATTTCTTTCTAAATCCTTGACATTTTTCTCTAGAAGAACGACTAGTTTTTTTTTAATTTCTTTGGAAAATTAAAAAAAATACAGAAATTTCTTGAAGGTATCAAAAACTAAATCCTTGGAAGAATGTCTTATAAAGTTCTTGAAAAATCACAAAATAAACTGAAGAGATCGTTGGAGTAATATATGAAATAAATCTACGATAAATCGAGCATTAATACTTGTCATAATGTCAAGGGACTCCGACAAGTCTTAGAATTATCCTTAGAGAAATGTCTGCTCAAATGAGGAACAAAAATTTCATGACGTGGTTCATGGTGTTTTTTTATGTCCATAATCGTCTCATCTCTATTTGTTTTTTTTTTTTTCATGCGAGAGGTATTTAAAATTCTTATTTCTAAGACTATCAAACGCTACCAGACCCGATATAATCTTGGATACAAAATGCCCTCCAAAGAAATTTGGTGTTCCACTAATGTCCAACAGATCAAACCAGTTCTCCTTTGATCGCCAGGTTGTTGCTGATGGTGTTCTTGCAGCTCATGTTCCTGTTGATGTTGACTGCGATGTGGTCTTTCCTCCCTGTTATATTGTCGAAGTTTCAGCGCATTCACTTGCTCCGTCAGTTCCAGAATTCGCTGCTGCCAGTTGTCCTTTTCTGCTGCGGATTGCGTTTCCGTTGACTTCTTTTGACTCTCGCTGACGTTCGCGTGTTTACTTGTGTGGGCTTGTGGTTGACAGCTGCAAGCTTCTAGAGGACTCAAATCCTCTTCTGAATTCAGCGCGTGCACTCGCCCGAACCGCGGATTTCCTCGATTTAACGGCGTTGGACGATTCGCTGGCGTAGCTAAGTTCGGTTCTAGCAGGCTGCTCTGCGGAAATGGAACTCGTTTCTGTCGGTTTAATAGCATGCGTGTTTCATCATAGCTGCTACACACTTCCACCATGTCTTGCAGCGAGTCCGGTCTCGCTGCCGTAACAATCGTTGCATAGTCCGCATTCATGTTTTTCTTCACAATGAAGAATTTTTCTTGTTCGCTCATTGGTGGTTGTACGAAGCGGAATAATGCGGATACCGTACCGCAAACCGTTTTAACAGTCTGGGAAATGGTAATTGGACAAATAACAATGTGGGGAATAGGCTGTTAAGTTATGTTACCATATCAAAATGGCGAATTCCTCGAACAAAATTTTTCGAAGACTGTTTGCCGAACTGTGCATATATTGTACATTCTTTGCCAAATCCACTGTATGGCTAACAGTTTACAAACAATTAAACCATAACATTCTAATGAAAAGGAATAATGTATGTGTAATTGTTGGTTTATTGTTCTTTGTTGTATTTGAACCATACACTGGGTTATCCAGATACATTTATACCATTAGAGAATTTGCTATTAAAATATTGTAGATGAGACATTGAAACAAGTAATGTGTAGAAAAACTCACTTCAAATAAAAAAAATGAGTATATTTAATTCTATATTCGAGAATGTATGGCTTTAAGTTACACTTTTTTAAGGTTAAAGAAAATTTAGACTACACATAGTACTTATTTCATTGTGCGTTTTAAATTAATTGCTCAACACACTTTTATTTTATTCCCCGAAATATAAACACTATAAATACACCAAAACTCTTGACAATCAGTCTGTCCAGTAGCTTCACGCCGTCCTTGCACAAAATAAAACACTTCGTATAAGTATCCATCCAGAAGCTGCAAACCGAATGATCCCTGGTTGCGGAGACTGAAATGTATCACTTATCGGTCCTTTTCCAGTTTCCATTCAAATTTGTAGCTTACCTAGGCGGCGAATGGAACTGTCCATATTTCGGTCTTTTATCCTGTCGAGTCGTCTATGCAGATTTGTAGACGAAAACGTTGTTTGTATCGTTCCGTGGCGGCTGCTTTGGATGTTTTGCCGGTTGATTTTCCAGCTGCTTTCTTGTTCAGCGGCAGCATCTCAAACCCTTTGGAAAAGGAAATTTAGTCACACTGTACATCGATTTGGAACAGGTTACTTACCAGCAGCAATCCTGGATCCGGTACCGGATGATGCGAATAATGCCATAGATTTGGTCGCACAAAACTAGCAGCAACTGGAGATGAAAATTTTGTGGCCGTCGCACCAAGGAGATTTTGTTTTTGTTTTTGGCAGACTTAGGAACACGCTAAAAAAAACACCACGCAGGTGTAGTTTTTAAATTTAGAAAACATAATTTTTTAAACACCTTTACTGGACAAGATTGACAAAACAATGTTTGTGTTTATTTCACATGTTTTCCACAGTAAAAAAAAAACAATAATAAAGAATTGTTTACTTTTTATGCACTTGCTCGGTCAAGTTATTTGGAAAAATCATTGAATACGTTTATACACCACTATTTGATTTTTTGTAAGCGTGTATGATAAACGTTGCTCGTAACGGTTTCCTGTAATGTATTCAATAGGGCGATATTCAAAACTGAAAAGGCAATAGATGGCTCTTTTTCAGTGGTAGTAAAAACAAAATCCTGAAGCAAAGAAAGCTCTACGGAAGATGAACTAAACACAACAGTTATGTATTCACTTTCCACTTGATTTCTAATCACTACTTTTTTGATCCAGTTTTCAAATTGCAAGTAATTTACGTTTTTCATTATTTTCCATACGTTTTGACAGTTCTCCGACTACCATTCTTCCATGCGCTTGTGTTGAAAGTTTGAAAAATTTGAGAATCCAGCGTAGCGTGATCAGTGGGAGGAATACAAACAACAGTGTCGTCGCTCAGCGGCCGGTAAGAGAAACTGAATGTTCGAAAGGTTGTTGCCTGTACTTTTTGCCGCTGGCGCCAACTGTTAGCGATTAAGAACGAAATAAACAGTCGTTACCCTATTGGTAATATATGGTAAAAAAATACATGTGTAAGTGATTTGCGTGAGAAGCAGCGCAAACAATTCGGCAAATGGTGGCCTTATAGCTCCACCGTTTCTCACTAGTCTTAACCCCTATATAATTCAACCGTTTCCGTCCATTTTGACATAACGTCGCCATTTGATATAGATTACTCAAACCATTTTTAACAATCCAAAGCTTTGAATTTATTATTGTCCAACATGAAAGCTACTGTTTGTGAAACATTGACCTTAACAGATACAAGAAAATTACTGTTTTGAATGTACGACAAACTGTGTTTTTCTATGCGGGTTGAGACCTCTCCCTGGGTCTTGCCGATCTTGCGTGTGTTGTTCTCGTTGTAGCAGCTGTATAAGCAGTTCATCTCTCAAGCGATCGGTTGTGCTATCGTGAGCTGTTTCTGGTCTCGCTGGATGGTACGCTGGAGGAGGTGTGCCTCTCGGTTGCGATGAATTTCGCCCCGGTAGCGAGAGATTGCCGGGTCTAATCGGCGAGCTCGTCGCACGGATGAAATCGTTGTTCAGCCCTTCATTGCTTTGCCTGGTTGCAACACCTGTTTGCGCTGCTGACTTCTGTGGTTCGTTGATTCGACGCTGGTTTTGTTCTCTTTCCGGCGATAGAAGAGTGTTGTAGTGCTGTTGATATTCTAGCGATCCCGCTCCTTCCGGTGGCGGTAACACTTGTTGACTACTCTCGCTGATCAGCGGATCACCAAGTCTGTCACTGATGTCTTCTATTAAGAACTTCACTTGCATTGACACCGACGCGTGCATATCGATCAGGTCTACCGGAGGTTTTACGATTGACAGACGATCTCGATAATGGATCATACGAGATCGAGACTGAATTAGAAAATCTGTGTTACGTCTTTTGAGTGCCGTTTCAATCATTGGAATCAGTAGTCTGACTTGCTGTTCACAACGATGAATGTTCACATCTGCCGGCATTGCATGCTCGGATGAAGTGTATTTTACATTTTCGGCAAACTCTTTTTGAATCAGCGCTCTAAGCTGCGTTCCTTTGATTCTGCGTGTGGCAGAAGTAGGTTGGTTGCATCTGCGCAGAGCCAACTCGTAATTTAGTTCCTCATCACTGAGGTACAAAGGATCCATACTGTCTAAAGGATCTTCAACACGAAAATATAGCCAAATGGACAAAACTAAAATCCCCACAAATTCTTAAATGTTATTATGTAAGCTGATAATACTACGGGTTCGTTTTGGTTGGGCGCCAATGTTAGGTTTGACCTAGCGAGACTGAAGCTTGGTCGGACCGGCTAATAAACTGGACACCTCAAAAATCGGATTACATCGTACGCAAACTTTATTTAGCTTCTCCCATCTTCCAGCCTACCTTCTGACTACCCTAACTAGGCCCTAATTCTGGCTCAATCTTTCTTATCTCTTACAATTTTCTTTTACTCACGGTTCATCACTAGGGTGCACCCTTTCTTCTTCTGGGCTTACGCCCGGGAAATCCAATCGGCCGAACGTTGACGGAAGGGCAGCATGATGGAGCGCCGAGGCATTGCACTCCTCGTGTCACACTGAACGCTCGTCGACCGCGCTGGCTCTTGGCTTGCTCACTGTGCGAGGACAAACGGCTGTCAACCCTATGCTGGTGAGCTTACCCTATATGGATGGCTGCTTTCCCCGACAGTCGACTACTGCAACCTTCCGCAACCGGACTGCACGCACATGATGCTGTTTTTTGTCACCGGGGAACCCAGCCGAATGGATCTGACGTGTGTGGGCCTGCCAGTGACCGCGTTCGTCAACGCCGATGTCGCTCCGTCGCTTCTACGGCCACGCTCGGATGCCGCCCGTCTTCCAAGCACTTGGTTCCTCCGTGCGGACCCGCTGACTGCACACTAAGCCGACAAAAGGATAAGAGAAAAAAGCCTGCTTTTGCAGGCTTTTTTGATCGTGTTGTTTTGGGCTCGCGCTGGTTCTTTCTTACGGTCTCAGTGTTCCTGGCTTGTTTTTCCTTCCGTCCAGCGTGGCGGAAATCTCTGATGAGGCGGTTCTTTTGCGCCGATCTTAAACCGTCGAGATCGTTCGGATGCACGGCTCGAGGAGAATGCCTACTTGTTCAGTCTCGGCACCATGGATGTCGGGGCTCGTGTTGGCGATTCGGACAAGACCGCGTGCAGCCACTTACGTTTTTCTCCGCTTTCCGTTGCGAACCACGCGGTGTGGAAATTGTGTTTTTCAACCGCCAACGACGCTCTCTACCCGCACCGAACCGTCTACTCCGAGGGTCTGAGACTTTGTGCCAGTGATTCAGTCGGTTTCTTCGTGCTCCTTTTGTTTAGCGATGTGTGCGTGCCAGTCTTCCGGAAACAGTTTTAACTGTCATCCGATTGACAGTTGTGACATCTCCTTTTTCGCCTTATTCTGTTTCGTGCCCATGCAGCATTTCGTTTGGTTGAACACTCTTAAATTTATTCACTTATCCTCGCTCTTCGTTTGCATACTAAATTTGAAGTGGTAATCTTGCCCAATCAAAATTCAACGTGAAGTTTAACGAAATAATAATCGAACGCTACATAAAATCGAAAAATAAAGCTAAAAGCATTATTTTTACATCATCTGAAAGCTTTTTATCCTGGTTTTGTGGAAAAAATATGAAAACTACAAAAACTTACATTTTTGTATTTATTATCGCTTGTGCCACTATAGGAACACATGTGCCTATAGTAGCACTATCCTCACGGCGTAGGCAAAATACTAATTGAACCCGTATTTTTACAAAACTTTCATATTTTTCCTTCAAATTGTGGATCAGAAGCTTTCGATTAACACAAAAAAATCTTATTTCACCAATTATTATGTTTAATATAAAATAGTTTCTCTTAGTAGTGCTACTATAGGAACAATAGGTTAACTATACTGCCCATAAACGCATAATTGTCCCATGTGAATAGGAAATCCAGCAAACATGGGACTTACATGCATTTATGGGCAGTATAGGTGCAAGGGAGCTTAATTTTACGCAAAACTATTTATTTCGATCATTTTTTGAACAAAGTCCAGCTGCGTTCCAATGATACTTACACTGAGGAAAGCAAACGTAAGACTGTCATAAGATTTGCTTATGGAATTACGACACAAGAAAAATCTTTGAAATTCATAAGATCATCGTATGGTTTTCGGCAGATGTTGTTTCCATAATACACCTCGAAGGAATTTCGTAAGATGATCTTATGAACCATCATTGACTTGATAACAAAATCCATAGATAGTCTTATGAATTCCGTTCTGAACCATTCTTGGTTCCATAAGACTGTCTTGTGTAATTTGAGCTTTAGATTATAAATTTCAATGAATGAATAATACTAATCCGCGTTGAAAAATAGGTTAACCAACTTGGGAAAATCAAATTTTCATCCATTTTGTCACGCCGCAATTCGATCAAATTTACTTTACTGTAAGCATTAGAATCGATTTGCGATACGTTAAAATGGATGAAAATTCGATTTTCTCTAGTTGGCTAATCTATTTTGAACGCAAAGAAGTATATCATAGCAGCGAAACATTATTGAGAAAAGTTGTGAAGAACGCCTGAATTGTTGCGGCTTTACGTTAGGGGCGGATTAATGGATGAGGGGGGGTTTGTGATTTCTTACGCGTCATACAAATTGTTTTGAATTTTCATTCACAAATCTTATTGTTTGAATCCAATTCCTTAATCTGTTCGAAAGAAAGTGTTAGTTACGGCGGAATTGATGATAAATAGAAAATATTTACCCTTTGATGCATTAGAAACGGAGTCAGCCAGTGACAAATCAGCAAACACGTCCATTTCGGAAGCCATATTGAATTTCTGATAGTGAAATGAGAACAACCTCACGTGGTTCTTCGCAATGATGAGCAATGGGATTCATAAGCGTTCTTATGACATTGACAATTGATTGTTATGAAAAAATTACACTTGTCTTATGAATCTCAATCTCGTCGAATGAAATACACAAGTGTCTTATGAACCAACAAAAAAATAATCAAAAGCGCGTTCATTAGTGTGATCTTATGAAAATCATGCGAGATTTTTGCCTCAGTGTAGAAAAATAGCACCTGACCTTCATATCAAAAAACATTTAGCAAAAAGGTCGTAAAAAGCCACTAGTGCGACTATAGGGGACTGTCTACTAAGGGAACACTGACCCTAGTAATCCGGTGATTTTTTTAATCCTTGAGTTTGCCATATGACTTTATGCCAAATTACATTGGGTCAAATGAACCCTCTCCAAAACATTTCATCATTTTACAAAAAAAATTAAAGCATATATGCAGTGGTGCATTTTGGAGAATGTGTCACAGAATCATGTGGAATCTATTCATATATCATATCTACGAATGAAAAAATGACGACCTAAATGATTTTTCTTCTTTGCAGGAAATCTGGAACGCGAATATGGTTAAGATGGAATACCAAGAAGACGTAAACAACTCGAATGTATCAGGAAGCTCGTACAATAATATTGGAAACATTTTATCGAATCTAGAACTGATAGGCAACAATAGTAATTATGAGCAAAATTATGACATTGTACCACCTGCCACAGCTGGAGACCAGCAACAGCAGCAAACTACTCAGTCTGCAAGTCAGGTGCAGCAGGTTCCTCCCAAGAATAACTATCACAAGCAGCAGCAGCAGCATGTTCACCAGCAGCAACAACAACAGCAACAGCAGCAATCTTCGAGTATGTTGAGTGTGGACAACCCGATGGTCAGCCAACATCATCAACAACAGCAACAACAATATTTCCAAGAACATCACCCTCATGCACCTGGTCATCATCCTCATCAGCAACCCCATCATGCATTACATCATCAGCAGCAGCCTCTTCATCCGGCGCATCACGGGCAGTTGCACAGTCACCATGCCCAGCAACAAACGCCCAGTCCACATCATCACCCGCCTCATATGCAGCAGCTTCAGGGAACCCCACAACAGCAACAACAACAACAGCTGCAGCATCAGTACAATGCACATCTTCCACATCACCAACAGCATCCTCACCATCATCCGCATGCTCCTGGACCACCCGGTGCTCACCACGGAACGGCTGGGCCATCTTCTGCCTCGGGACATCCCCATCAGATATCGCAACAGCAGCCTCCAGGTATCAGCTACCCCAATCAACATCCACAGCAGCAGCAGCAACAACAACAACAGCAGCAGCAAGCACAACAGCAACAGCAGGATCACACCCTAACAGACATATCGAAAACCAACAATCTTCAATTCGTGGACAGCTTTACAGAATCCATCGATTACCTGCAGCAGTCGTTTCAGTACGTGTAGTAAGTAGGTGGAACCAAGTTTTAGCACTCATTTCACTTGACTCAGACGTCACACACATTACCATTATTATTGTGTGTGTAGTTGTAGTACATTCTCGTATGATTGTGGTTCATATGTGTTGCGAGCCCTTAGAACAAGGCTCGAGAGTCTCATTATATGTTGAGACCTTATTCCAAGATTAAGATTAAGACCCATTTGTGCTTTTAATTCTCAGTTCGCACTTATACTTAAAACTGTCTTCGTCTTCCTATCTCGGTTGAATGACGAGAGCTTGAGAGCTTTCTTAGAATGACGCGACTTGTGCTCTCAAAAACGCGAATATAAAACAAGGCGGCCATCTTTCGATTCAAACAACTTTGCCCTTAAGAGCACTACATTTTTCGGATAAAGTGTTCAGTATTGAACTTACTATTAGCAAGATTGAGAGAGGGCCTGTTTTTTTTTTTTTTTAAGACTTGGTTACTATTTCAATGCGAATTCTTGAGGTTTCATAGATTCCTACGCGGCTATTCCTAGATTCTTCAGGTATTCCATAACACAGATTCCTCGAGGAAAAGCTTCAAGAATTCTCCAAGGAGTTGTTCATGAATACACCCAGATACTTCTCCAGAGATCCCTGTGGAAATTTCACCGAAAATTCCTACAGCTATTCTTTTGGAAATTCCCATACAGATATTTTTTTTACATACGATATAGATATTTCTACAATTAAGAGTAATTCGATGGATGAAGAAACATGCATAATTTGCCAAAAAAAACTCCCTAAAATAAATTCTCTAGAAAATTTCCAACGCTGAACCAGTAATTTCCACTGGGAATACTCAGAACATTTTTCAAGAATTCCCTTCAGAAATGTTTGCAAGAATTCTATCAATTTCTTCAGTTCTGATTCTAGGATATCTTCCAATAAATCCTACAGGAATTTTTCTAGGAAAATTTACATGTTTAGGAATCCTACGAGAAAGGCCCAAAAACTTCATGCGCTGATTGTTTAGTTTTTTTTTTTCACTGCAGCGATTATTCCACGAAACTGTTCCATGAATTCCTCAATATGTTTAAACATGGATTCATCATGCAGTTTTTTTACCAGTATTTCATTTGGAGATCTTTTCTGCAGTCTTTTCCAATGATTTATCGAGTGATTTTTCAAGGAATGGTTTTTTAACGAAAATATTCTAATAATAAGGGATGATTTCCTCCGGATATTGTTTAACATTTCAGTCGTCACGCTGTTGTATTTTGTACAACGCTGCTGAAAAAAGCTCGCTTTTCGTTCACAACAGCAGCGTGGTGGTTCTGACGGTGGCAAACCGCGCGACGAAAAGAAAGGTTAAGGTTTGTTTTGTTGTTTTTTTTTCAATTACACAGCGGAACGAAAATGGCATGTATGCTTGTCTCGAAGATCATATTATGAGTATCCTGTAAATTTGGGGATACTGAATCCCATTGCCGTCATCAGAAATGTTTCAACACGTCACAATGTTGTGCTACATTGTCGTATTTGTATGAAATACTGGTTTAATTGATGTTTAAATGGAATTTAAGCTATGATTCATTAGTATTTTTTGAAATTCAATGACATAGTTTGATTAAAATTCCCCGATTTGATATCGTTTTGATCGAATATTTGGACAGAATTGCAGCCTCCATTCAAAATTCGTCGATTCCTTCTTATAGATAGATGCAATACTTGTCCAAATCATCAAAAAGTACCTTTTTAATTACGAAAGCATTTCAAACTTCGTTGATATGTATTCTTGAGGACCTAAAAAGTGGTTTCTGTTGTAAATTAAGAACATAAATCAGCATACATGTTGATAAACTGGCATGCAAGTCGACTGAAATCAATAAATAACGAATTTTCAATATATAATAGATATCTTAAAAACCAGACGTGTTATAACATTTTCTTTCCCTTGACAATTTTCTGGAAAAATTCTTTAAAAAAATCACCGGATAAATTCTTTGGACTTCGAGAAATGTCTCACAAAATCTGTAGAAGAATTTCTCATAGAATTTCGAGAGAAATATCTGGAGTGATTTCTGGATTAGATAAATTACGGATGGAATACTTGAAGAAGTCCTAAACGGGAATCTTGGGAGAAATCCTAGCCTAGGGATTGTTATGAAAGAATCACTGGATTTTTTTTTTTTTTTGTTATTATTGAGTAACTTTTGGAAGAATTCCTGAAGGAGTATATAATCCGGTATCAGAAGGCCGGCTCCAAAGGTCCTGGTTGGATTCTTCAAGGTATTATGAACGAAAATCTTTAAGAAGTCCATGAAATGGGTCTACCTCGTTTGGCATATTTTGAAAAATAATATATTGCAGTTGTAGTGGTACAGTAATATCCGGGACCATAAGATACGTCACAAAATATCATGTTCCTTCTGTTTTTTAATTAATATGGCATAGGGTAAGAGCACCGGTTTTGGCCATCCTAAGAGAAAATATCAATAAAAATGAAATGGGAAGCCCTATTTATACTACAAATATGACAAATGCAAACTTTCAATCCATATTATGTACGTAAAATGTCGGATCTGAGCTAAAACCATTTTTTCGCTTTGAAAATCTCGTTGGTCAATATAGGCCACCAGCACCAGTTTCGGCCAGAGATTTAATTTCGGTTCCTAAATTGGTCATTCACACTGATTTCTTATAATAACGGCCAAATTAAGAGTACACTGGCCAAATTAGGTGTATGGGAGTTAAAATTATAAGGAAAATGAATTGTTTTTCATATGTTTCGAATCAATTCGGACGAGTAAATGAACGTTTCTCTATCATGTGAACGTTATCTACTGAACACAAAAGGACTATGTAAAACGGTGTATAATCCACTATGGCTACAACTGGCGTATGGCCAAACCCGGTGCTTCTACCATATATTAGGCGTTGTAGCGTTGTATACATTTTGTTTTTCTTAATATTCCTGACATAGTGTCCTCGGAAGTCATGCATGATACAATTCCAAAAGAGCTTTATTGGATATTGGTTTCCTTAAAAATGAAAATAAGAAGTATGTCCTATTCATAACTGAAAATGGAATGTACGATCGCGAGCTATGAAAATTCCTTTGCTTAATAGAGGGAGTTTGTTTCCATTTTTTATTTGCGATTATGCCAAATTGCCCTTATTACCGTTATACCAAACGAAACATACAGTCGGGGTTGACCCCATGAAAAATCCTTTGAATTACTTAAAAGTAATTTGTTGGGAAATTTTGAGCAAATACCTGAATTTTGATGTAAGTACTAAGACCAGGTGAGCCTGGTCGGATTAACTGAGGAATCCTTATTAATAGTGTTGCATTGTTCCTGTTTGGTCCCATTTCTGGCATGAAAATAGGGATTTGAGCGAATCGCTTTTCAACCAAGATGCAAACAGCTCCAAAGGTAGTAACAGAGATTCTTGCGCGACATTAAAATTTTCAGGAATTTCTTCTCACATTCATCGAGGAGAAGCTTCTGGAATTCTTCTAGTGATGTCTCAAGATATTTTCAGCATACTTTCACGGATTCTCACCAGAAATTCATCCAGCGAATTTACTCCAAAAATCCTGTAGCACTCCCAACAGTAATTTCCATAGGGATTACTTTAATTTTTTCCAGATACTACCTAGATTTTTTTTCTAGAGATTTTTTCAGTTCTTCTTCCACCGATTTCTTATTAGGAGATATCATTCTCATTTCGCATTAGGAGATTTATACTACGTTCAGACTAGAGCTGACATTACGTAATATAGGCTCTCTTGATATCAGAAACCATGCATCTAGTTTGCACTAGAAATAAGAGGTATGACGTTTGATATCAAGATAGTTCATATTACGTAATATCAGCTCTAGTCTGAACGTATTATTACCAAAGACTTTTTCAGGTGTTCTTCCAAATAAATTCACAAAGGTTTATTCCAGAGTTTTTTTTTTTCATAAGAGTGCTTAAAATATATCTGCTTTTAGGTTTTGAGCGTGCTGATGACGAACTTGCGACCGCTCATTCAAGGATGGATTACCAACTAGTGAGCTCGTGTTATGCTTCTGATGAACATTTTTATCGTGACAATTTTACGCGTTTGTAATTGTTACACAAAGTTTGTATGGTCTGCCAATACAAGCGTCGGCATAATCCCTTCTTTATTTTTTACATAACATTAAAACAAATACTCCTGATTCTGTTTTTGCACGATTTTTTTACACGGTCGTGTAAAAAAAGTTTCCATACATTTTGTTTTTGCCAAAACCTTATGTTTGCATGAAACGTCCAGAAATGGTGTTACTTTTTTTGCATGGTTTTTGAAATTTTGAACTGAAAACGGTACGCATCCCCCGTGCAAAAACAGAATCGGGTGTATACTATTCTATTTATGTGTTTTTCGAAATCACCTAAAATAACCTTTGAATAGTTCGACACTCCTTGTGCTAGCATACTATATGGTTACAAAGGTTTTTTTTCTCATTTGAGCTTGCACGCGTTCTGAGTTCAATCTAATGGGGATTTCGCGTTGTCGGATGTGGTATTTTGCTTTTGTGAAATGACGTGCACAAGGATGAATGATCAATTTGGTGAGCTCGTTTCATGCTTCTATTTTAAATGTACAATACATTATGAAACGTTATTTTATTATTACAACGGTGGGAATGTTACTTAAATTAATTGATTCAATAAAATATGAATAGTTCGTCACTGTAAGTGGCGACATAAACTCTAGCACATTAACATTACAATCCCCATACCTTTCCATTTAGCTTATTTTTCTCATTATAAAAAAAAACTTTGAATAGTTCGACGCTAAACGTGTTGACTTGCCGTATCGCATCAATTACCAAAATGAATCATGATAATGCAGCTATGATCCTTCTCCACTAACAAAACTCCTTCCCATGCCAACAATGGAGATGCAGAGGTGATCTCAGTCTTTAGTAACAATGAATGTCTCACTAACATTTCTTCCCTTCCCCGATGACCTTAAGGACGTGGCCGGTGCCGTTATTGACTTTTTCATGTTTGGAGTTCTCGAAAGTGTACATTGGTTTGTTATTTTTTATTAGGTAATTTTTGAACAGTCCCCATTGACAAACTCCTTCCTATGACAAACATGGAGATTCAAAGGTGATCTCGGTTCTATTAACAATGAATGTCGTAATCTTTCCTCTTCCCGTTAAACGCTCTCCAACGCAACTACCGATAGTAATTACCACAGGGATTATTATGAAAATTTTCTCTGAGATCATCCCAAGACCCTTCCACCGATTTATCTAGTTGTTTCTTAGGAGATCTTCCAAAGACTCCTACATGAGTTCTTCCAAGAAAAACCCACAATGATTCACTCCACAGTTGTAAAGAAATTCCTCCAGGAGTTCCTATACCAATTCTCCAGTTTTTTATTTCAAACATTTAGATAAGGATTCTTTCAAAAAAATCATCCACGAATACTCATAGGAATTACGTAGAAAGCTCCTCTGCGGATTATTACAGGATATCTGTTAAGATGTTCTTTTTTTTGGATATTTTTTATTTTTTAGCATTTCATCCAGGGATTTCTCTTAAAGTTTTCACAAACATAAAATCACAGACAAACAGACGTAACAGTTAGAACAAATTTCTTCAAATTCCATCGCCCAGTTTACACCATCATCATCTGGTGAGCATGTTACACGAAAAGGTGTTTCGTGCAACAAGACCGGCAGATGGCGGTAGTGTGAAACGTCAAACGCGAAGAAAAACGATGCGCGCGTCTCTGGGTGTGAGATTTGTAACATAGCGAATTTAAAATGATTGTTAAATGAGTGGTCGATGGAAATTTCGTCAGTGTTACGTCTGTTTGTCTGTGATAAAATCTTCATGGATTCTACTAAAGTTAATGTTTTATTTTATACCAGTACATACTACAGCAATTATTCTAGTTATTCCTTGTATCAGTACTACACTTTTTTTAAGGATTCATTTCTCATTTTCTCAATAATTATCATAAATCACTTTATGTAGATAATTCTCAGAGACTTCCTCAAGATTCCAGAAGTTCTTTCGGAGATCTTCGCAAGAGTTCATCAGGCATTTGTATAGAAAATTTCACCGGACACCAGAGATTACTGAATTATTTTCTTTAGGAATACCTTTCCTTTTTTAATTTCTCCAGTATTTTTTAAAAACTTTCCGCCATGAGCACAAGCAATATCTTAGTCTGAACAGTTGTAAGTCTATCTCTGACTTCTCATGCAACTAGGCACATTGTACTAATCCATACTAGCCGAATCCAATGAATTCTCGCGGAACATTACTAAAGGACCTATGTACAAATGAGAGATTCTCTCCTCTCTCGTTCTCTTTCGATTATAACAGTGAAATACTAAAGATTTTGGGAAGTTTTTCACTATAGATCGAAAGTCAATTTCCTTCACTAGCGTTTCATACAAAAAACGCAACAGTTGTGACTCAGTTATTAATGAAAGAGAAAGTAAACAAAGAGAGCCTCTCAATGTTAGATAGGTCCTTTAGTAATGTTCCGCGAGAATTGACAATTGAGTCTATAAATAGCTGTTCTGCAAGCCAGAGGACCCATCATACGAGAATGAGTAACTACAACACGCACAGATACGCGACAAGCCATGTCTACAAACCCATCACCCGTACTATCTCCAGTATCGTCTTAAAACGTCATTAGTTAAAAGAAGCAGCAGATATACTCGCGAGTTTGGTTTTATATTGTCATGTATTCATCAACTTCTTCTAGCAAGTAAGTCTGCGATAAAAAGAAAATCGCGATCGCAAAACGGCAAGAACACATCATAAGATTTCATCGTCCCATTTTAATCCCACGACCCAATCTCTCATTCATGACCCATCAATTGCATAATTTTACACAATCATCGAACACATAGTGCACATAACACAACATTTCTCAACAAAAAGTGCGTTAGTTTAAATGGAGATCCGCACAGGAAATGAAACGGTGTGCGGTAGGCACCGGATTGAACATGAAACAGAAAATATATTATTTCAACTTAGAGCAAGATAACTTTTATGTGTAGGAGAGACGAATCAAACGATTGCATTGCAAAAAAGCGTGATTGTGACAAAGTGAAACAATAGAGATTTATAGCAGTATGAACGAGTATTATAAGAGAATGTGCGTGAAAGTAAATTTTAAAGACTTTCAAGAAGAAGAATATTTAGTTTTCGCTGTTTTCTTAAAACAATACATTTAAGAGAAAACAAAAAATGTAGAAATACATGAAAAATTTTTCAGTGGATGGATAGGAGAAGCAGCAAAGTGGTAACTTTGCTATCCCGAAAGTACAGAAAAGAAAGCATTGTAATTAGTATATTATTATGTAAGTGTTACACAGAGAAGAGAATAATCTTTGTATTAGAAGAGAACCACAATTTAACTGTGGTAGGAGGCACACTTGCATGCAAAAAAAGAAAGAGAGAGAGAGAGAAAAAAGTATGTTTAGCCAGAGAGACGTAATATATATTTAAAGCGGAATCCGTGCGCACTATGAATGGCGAAAGATTTTATTGTGAAAGTGCTGGTGGTGTACCATTATAGTCAGCATTTGAAAAGGAAATGTACATCTCAAATTTTTACTATTGTATCTCACAAATAGAATAATACTGATGATTTTTTTTGCATAGACAAGCGTGAGTGAAAAACAAAAAAACGAAAAGAATTCATACACAAACACACATACACACACATATTTGCAAACAATAACCAGATACAACAATACACACAACAGCATATTGTAATGAATAACATACTTGCATAAAATAATATATGATAAACAAGTGAAGCAAAACTATTGAAAAACTATTATATACACAACACAATTATTATATTATTGATTATTATTATATCATTATTACTATTATTATTGCGAATAAATGCTAAAATAATTGTGACATAATAACAAATCTTGTTATTAATCCGTAACATCGAAACATTTGCAACAGATTCGCAAGAGTGAATCACACTACATACTTGTGCTTTTTCTGCGCAGCGTGTGAATCGACATGAGTCTCTCTCACCTCGAGTGACGTGAGACGACTCATGGTAATCAAATGGGAGCAAGTCAACAGTTCTCACCTCATTCAACTCATCTCGACTCCCTCCATCGATTCGCCATAGACTACTGGGGTGATGCCGTCGACGAAGCCGCCAACAATCTTAACACCCGTCGGAAGGGGCAGCCTCTGTACGTCATTATACACCGCATTCCATAATATCGGGCCCAGGATTGAATCATGAGGTACTCCCGCGGTAATTTGAACACAACTGAACCAGTACCTTGAGGCGGTGAAGTGCGTGGGCTATCGCTTCCCAGCTTGCGCAGTTGAACACATTCTTCACATCCAGAGTGACAACCGCGCAGTAACGGATGACAACCGACTAGATAGCGCCCAGAGTAGATTTACCTTTCCTGCATCCAAACTGGTTGTTGGACTGGCCGTCCGCACCTTCAGTATACGGTACTAGCCCAACCTCTCCAACAACTTGTCCATCGTCTCTAGTAGACATACTAGAACTATACGCCGACGGTTCACATGCTGGTGTCCCCGTATTTGGTAGTAGCACCAATTTCTGTCGCTTCCATACAGCCGGCAAGATTCCTTGATCTATGTAGCGTTGCATCGCGGTTCTGAACATATTTTACGCAAATGATTTTACGACTTCTGCCAGCTCTTCGTTCGTCACCCTTCGCACTTCCTATCCTTCATCTGCCGCATACGGCGCTAGGGGCCATTGGCTTGTAGGTTGATGCGGGAATCGATTATTGATCGCAGCAGCTCTAGAGACTTCTCTTGGGGCGCTATGGCATCTTTGGTCTTATCCATTACCACTCTGTAGGAGTCACCCCGAATTCGAATTACCACTCCGGCGTAGACTGTCAAAGCATCGCTTTCTTCTCTTTGCGCTTCTGTGTATGCCCGTTGCATTCATCGTCCAGCCCGAAGGCAGATTGCTCGAACATTTGCAATTGATTCGCACCATCAGTACACCGGCGGCCTGTTCACTTTGGGAGGGGCTTTTCTCGGTATGGTAGCGTCACACGCATAGCACGAGCGTGACTAGCACTAACTCTTTAACGTTTATGTCCAGAGTGTTCCGTTCGCGCCTCAGGGTTTCAGTGACTACTTCGCCGTCGAAGCGTGCTGTTTTCCAACCTCGGACTTGGATTAAGTTGCATCGCACTACCCTCCGCCCACCTGGTATTATACTATAGCGAATCGATTGATGATCGCTATGAGTAAAATTGTCGAAGTCGATCCAGCGATTCCGGTTCACTGGCGCTCCGACGACTTAAGCCAGTGCACACTGGTCCAGGAAGCTAATTTAGGCGGACATGAGGTTTTCGTCAAGATTTATTGATTTTAGAGCCATAGTTTCTTCTGAGAATATGTTCAGAATTTTCAGTACTACAAAATGTACGGATCAAAAAAATTTTTACGGTGATCGCAAGAGTGACGTATACGCCAACTTTTTTATTTTAACGAATCGTAAGTTGGTATGTTCAGCAAAGTTGTAGCAAATGATCATAGAAACAACTTTGCCGAACAAACTTTTTCTCGGTTTTGCTTAAGAGCCGAGATAATTAAGTATTTTTAATAAAAAATCGTTTTTTGCTCCTAAGTGTTTTATTTTTTAGTTTTATTAGCCTACTATGTTCTACAAAGTTTTTATACTCATAATTTGCTACAACTTTGCTGAACATACCAAAGTTGTATTTCTTATGGTTTTAAGGTTATTTGAGTTTTTCTTCTTAAAATTGGCTATTTTGTATGCCTTGTATCTCAACTATGAGCACCTCAAAAAATTATATTTTTCCACTACATGATTTTGCAGTCTTTCAAGTACCTGTGAGCAAAATTTGGAGAAGATGATATTTTTCTATCTCGTTTAAAATCGATTTTACTAATGGACGATGTGAGAAAAATCCATATTTATTGAATATTCATACATGTTCAACTCACAAAAGTCATGGCTACCTAAGCACATCAGCCCAGAGATAACACGTGTATTTATAAAAAAAGGAAAAGTACATAGTTTTTCAATTGTTTCTGATTAACTTGGAAGCTTCTGCGGGAAATTCATTGTCTTTTCCTCTGCCAGTATTTCGCCTATTCGTAAGCGAGATCGGAAGTCAACATAAGTCGTTTGAATACATATTCAAAGTTAACGGTTCGGTTGAATTTTCTGGCATGATTTTCCCGGAATCTTCTGATGGATTTATTCCGCGTTTCCTGCGCTTCTTCACTCAGCATTCCTAATGGTAATTCGGCATGCTGGACAATATCACTTCCATACAAAAGTAGTTTATGCACCGTTGGAGAGAGTACGTACCAATCGTACAACTGGCGATACAAACAGTTCGTTTCTGACAGAAAATGTTCAAATGCCTCCACGTCAATCTCCCGATTAGAGTTGACTACTTTCAAAATGATTGAGAACCGGAATAGGAGGTTTTTGTCAAGTCCCGTTATTTCCGCTACTGTATCTACTTCCCGGAAAAGCGACGTGCCGTGCTTCCATCGTTTGAGTTCCCACCACCTGTTAGAGGTTCGTTCAATCTCAGTTCCAACCGTTCTTTGAAAGCTTTTCGTATAAAAACCTGGCGATCCTTTAGAATGCTACTACTCTTGCTGACACGCCACGTAGGCTTGGGCAACGTCAATCGGTAGCTTATGTTAAGCAACAATCCAAAGTACGAATTTGAGCATGAAGGGGAGAAAATACACATTTCAATAAATCAGGAGCGTTGAAGATTTGATCCTTAAGGGAATCATTCAATCGCTTTCCTGATCTTAGACAAATAAAACATTGTTGTGTACTTGTCCCTGCTAAGACATTGACAACCTTTGTATCAACCATTGATAAAATTAGTTTGGCTAAAACATCCACAGCAACTCCCTTTACATCTACTTGAGTTAGGACAAGTTTCTGAATTTGACTGTCCATCTCCCTTACTTCAGCTATTGTTAAATCAGCAGCTTAACAGGTCGGCAAAGTGACACCGAAGATGGAAGCTCATTTCTCCAGATCACATCTTGATCGTTGTTTTCTGGCCGCCGACGTAGAACTTGTATAGGAACTCATGAAATCGCAAATATATGCGAATCATTGTATTCCTTCAGCTCACCATCGCTGTCCTCGTTTAGAAACACTTGCTTGTACCTTAAGTGATCAAATAAACGTATAAAATGTTGAGTTACAAATTTATTATACTTTAATACCTTGAATGATTGCTGCTGCCATCGCAACCCCATTTAAAAACCACCTGAAACACATCATCCAAAAGCATGTCGATGTTTAGGAACTTGATGAGTCGTTGAATCGTATGATCAATCAAATTTTGCAATGGAACCTTAGCACAAGAAGCGTTCACAGTGATACCTAGTATGGTTGAAGAATGAAAGAATGAACAAAACTTATTTCTTAATTTAGACGCCTTTGGCAATTACAATCATTCAAATTGACACATTACCTTCCGGATATGTATCATGTTTGGCCAGTAGAACTTTGTTGCACGTGTTCCTTTTGGTCTGATGTGCTTAGGTAGCCATGACTTTTGTGTGTTGAACATGTATGAATACTCAATAAATATGGATTTATCTCATATCGTCTATTAGTAAAATCGATTTTAAACGAGATAGAAAAATATCATCTTCTCCAAATTTTGCTCACAGGTACTTGAAAGACTGCAAAATCATTTAGTGGAAAAATATATTTTTTTGAAGTGCTCATAGTTGAGATACAAGGCATACAAAATAGCTAATTTTAAGAAGAAAAACTCAAATAACATGAAAACCATAAGAAATACAACTTTAGTATGTTCAGCAAAGTTGTAGCAAATTATGAGTATAAAAACTTTGTAGAACATAGTAGGCTAATAAAACTAAAAAATAAAACACTTAGGAGCAAAAAACGATTTTTTATTAAAAATACTTAATTATCTCGGCTCTTAAGCAAAACCGAGAAAAAGTTTGTTCGGCAAAGTTGTTTCTATGATCATTTGCTACAACTTTGCTGAACATACCAACTTACGATTCGTTAAAATAAAAAAGTTGGCGTATACGTCACTCTTGCGATCACCGTAAAAATTTTTTTGATCCGTACATTTTGTAGTACTGAAAATTCTGAACATATTCTCAGAAGAAACTATGGCTCTAAAATCAATAAATCTTGACGAAAACCTCATGTCCGCCTAAATTAGCTTCCTGGACCAGTGTGCAGTGATATGTTATGTACTACTCAGTGTAGTCCCCGGCAGTGGATCTATCCTACTCCGACGAAGATTTCCCCGGCGGCGGAAGATCTCCCGAGCCGATGCTATCCGGACAGATGCCGAGATCGGTCCTGCGATTCCGGTGGAGGGAAATGTCGTAAACTGCGCCATTGTCGTAAACTGCGCTCTTATAAATACGGAACAGTAAAACACACGTCCGTTCTCACGCAAATCCGTTTCAAAACTGATTCAAAGAAAGCTTTCATTTTTCCCGCGAACTACTTCATGCTGAGCTTTTCTACACTCTCGACGATATATAATCATCTTTATTGAAATTGAACTTCAACTTTACTTGTTCAGAATAATTACCCAAATGAACAATAATTTACCCACTTATAACTATTCCCTACATTCACCCTCTCCTCTACTCTTACTTAGAATCTATGAAAATGAAAATCTCGCACTTTTTTATTCTAATCAAAGTCATAGAAAATTAAACAAGATTTTTCATATCATAGTTTATATTTTCTAATACACCACGTACAGTTCTGTCTGGCCTTAGTCATGCTATTTTGGATTGAGCTTACCAGGCTCGAAGCATTCCATTAGCAGCAAGGTCAGAGAAAAATTCTAACAAGATTCTTATCACATCATAGTTTACATTTTCTCATACACCACGTACAGTTCTGTCTGATCTTAGTCATGCTATTTTGGATTGAGCTTACTAGGCTCGAAGCATCCCATTAGCAGCAAAGTCAGAGAAAAATTCTTCTCACATCATAGTTTACATTTTCTAATACACCACGTACAGTTCTACCTGATCTTAGTCATGCTATTTTGGATTGAGCTTACCAGGCTCGAAGCATCCCATTAGCAGCAAAGTCAGACCAAAAATCTAACAAGATTCTTTTCACATCATAGTTTACATTTTCTAATACACCACGTACAGTTCTACCTGATCTTAGTCATGCTATTTTGGATTGAGCTTACCAGGCTCGAAGCATTCCATTAGCAGCAAAGTCAGAGAAAAATTCTTCTCACATCATAGTTTACATTTTCTGATACACCACGTACAGTTCTACCTGATCTTAGTCATGCTATTTTGGATTGAGCTTACCAGGCTCGAAGCATCCCATTAGCAGCAAGGTCAGAGAAAAATTCTAACAAGATTCTTATCACATCATAGTTTACATTTTCTCATACACCACGTACAGTTCTGTCTGATCTTAGTCATGCTATTTTGGATTGAGCTTACTAGGCTCGAAGCATCCCATTAGCAGCAAAGTCAGAGAAAAATTCTTCTCACATCATAGTTTACATTTTCTAATACACCACGTACAGTTCTACCTGATCTTAGTCATGCTATTTTGGATTGAGCTTACCAAGCTCGAAGCATTCCATTAGCAGCAAAGTCAGAGAAAAATTCTTCTCACATCATACATTACATTTTCTAATACACCACGTACAGTTCTACCTGATCTTAGTCATGCTATTTTGGATTGAGCTTACCAGGCGCGAAGCATTCCATTAGTAGCAAAGTCAGAGAAAAATTCTTCTCACATCATAGTTTACATTTTCTGATACACCACGTACAGTTCTACCTGATCTTAGTCATGCTATTTTGGATTGAGCTTACCAGGCTCGAAGCATCCCATTAGCAGCAAGGTCAGAGAAAAATTCTTCTCACATCATAGTTTACATTTTCTAATACACCACGTACAGTTCTACCTGATCTTAGTCATGCTATTTTGGATTGAGCTTACCAAGCTCGAAGCATTCCATTAGCAGCAAAGTCAGAGAAAAATTCTTCTCACATCATAGTTTACATTTTCTAATACACCACGTACAGTTCTACCTGATCTTAGTCATGCTATTTTGGATTGAGCTTACCAAGCTCGAAGCATTCCATTAGCAGCAAAGTCAGAGAAAAATTCTTCTCACATCATAGTTTACATTTTCTAATACACCACGTACAGTTCTACCTGATCTTAGTCATGCTATTTTGGATTGAGCTTACCAGGCTCGAAGCATCCCATTAGCAGCAAGGTCAGAGAAAAATTCTTCTCACATCATAGTTTACATTTTCTAATACACCACGTACAGTTCTACCTGATCTTAGTCATGCTATTTTGGATTGAGCTTACCAGGCTCGAAGCATCCCATTAGCAGCAAAGTCAGAGAAAAATTCTTCTCACATCATACATTACATTTTCTAATACACCACGTACAGTTCTACCTGATCTTAGTCATGCTATTTTGGATTGAGCTTACCAGGCTCGAAGCATCCCATTAGCAGCAAAGTCAGAGAAAAATTCTTCTCACATCATAGTTTACATTTTCTAATACACCACGTACAGTTCTACCTGATCTTAGTCATGCTATTTTGGATTGAGCTTACCAGGCGCGAAGCATTCCATTAGTAGCAAAGTCAGAGAAAAATTCTTCTCACATCATAGTTTACATTTTCTAATACACCACGTACAGTTCTACCTGATCTTAGTCATGCTATTTTGGATTGAGCTTACCAAGCTCGAAGCATTCCATTAGCAGCAAAGTCAGAGAAAAATTCTTCTCACATCATAGTTTACATTTTCTAATACACCACGTACAGTTCTACCTGATCTTAGTCATGCTATTTTGGATTGAGCTTACCAGGCGCGAAGCATTCCATTAGTAGCAAAGTCAGAGAAAAATTCTTCTCACATCATAGTTTACATTTTCTGATACACCACGTACAGTTCTACCTGATCTTAGTCATGCTATTTTGGATTGAGCTTCCAGGCTCGAAGCATCCCATTAGCAGCAAAGTCAGAGAAAGTTTCACAAGATTTTTCTCATATCATAGTTTACATTTTCTAATACACCGCGTACAGTTCTACCTGATCTTAGTCATGCTATTTTGGATTGAGCTTACCAGGCTCGAAGCGTCCCATTAGCAGCAAGGTCAGAGAAAAATTCTAACAAGATTCTTATCACATCATAGTTTACATTTTCTCATACACCACGTACAGTTCTGTCTGATCTTAGTCATGCTATTTTGGATTGAGCTTACCAGGCTCGAAGCATCCCATTAGCAGCAAAGTCAGAAAAAGTCTAACAAGATTCTTCCCACATCATAGTTTATATTTTCTAATACACCGCGTACAGTTCTGCCTGATCTTAGTCATGCTATTTTGGATTGAGCTTCCAGGCTCGAAGCATCCCATTAGCAGCAAAGTCAGAGGAAGTTTCACAAGATTTTTCTCATATCATAGTTTACATTTTCTAATACACCGCGTACAGTTCTGCCTGATCTTAGTTATGCTACTTTGGATTGAGCTTACCAGGCTCGAAGCATCTCATTAGCAGCAAAGTCAGAGAAAGTTTCACAAGATTTTTCTCACATCATACATTACATTTTCTAAAACACCGCGTACAGTTCTGTCTGATCTTAGTTATGCTACTTTGGATTGAGCTTACCAGGCTCAAATCATTCCATTAGCAGAAAATTCAGAAAAAAAATTCTTCTCACACCATACTTTACATTTTCTAATACACCACGTACAGTTCTGTCTGATCTTAGTTATGCTATTTTGAATTGAGCTTACCAGGCTCGAAGCATCCCATTAGCAGCAAAGTCTGAGAAAGTTTCACAAGATTTTTCTCATATCATAGTTTACATTTTCTCATACACCACGTACAGTTCTGTCTGATCTTAGTCATGCTATTTTGGATTGAGCTTACTAGGCTCGAAGCATCCCATTAGCAGCAAGATCAGAGAAAAATTCTAACAAGATTCTTATCACATCATAGTTTACATTTTCTCATACACCACGTACAGTTCTGTCTGATCTTAGTCATGCTATTTTGGATTGAGCTTACTAGGCTCGAAGCATCCCATTAGCAGCAAAGTCAGAGAAAGTTTCACAAGATACTTTTCACATCATAGTTTACATTTTCTAATACACCACGTACAGTTCTACCTGATCTTAGTCATGCTATTTTGGATTGAGCTTACCAGGCTCGAAGCATCCCATTAGCAGCAAGATCAGAGAAAAATTCTAACAAGATTCTTATCACATCATAGTTTACATTTTCTCATACACCACGTACAGTTCTGTCTGATCTTAGTCATGCTATTTTGGATTGAGCTTACTAGGCTCGAAGCATCCCATTAGCAGCAAAGTCAGAGAAAGTTTCACAAGATACTTTTCACATCATAGTTTACATTTTCTAATACACCACGTACAGTTCTGCCTGATCTTAGTCATGCTATTTTGGATTGAGCTTCCAGGCTCGAAGCATCCCATTAGCAGCAAAGTCAGAGAAAGTTTCACAAGATTTTTCTCATATCATAGTTTACATTTTCTAATACACCGCGTACAGTTCTACCTGATCTTAGTCATGCTATTTTGGATTGAGCTTACCAGGCTCGAAGCGTCCCATTAGCAGCAAGGTCAGAGAAAAATTCTAACAAGATTCTTATCACATCATAGTTTACATTTTCTCATACACCATGTACAGTTCTGTCTGATCTTAGTCATGCTATTTTGGATTGAGCTTACCAGGCTCGAAGCATCCCATTAGCAGCAAAGTCAGAAAAAGTCTAACAAGATTCTTCCCACATCATAGTTTATATTTTCTAATACACCGCGTACAGTTCTGCCTGATCTTAGTCATGCTATTTTGGATTGAGCTTCCAGGCTCGAAGCATCCCATTAGCAGCAAAGTCAGAGGAAGTTTCACAAGATTTTTATCATATCATAGTTTACATTTTCTAATACACCGCGTACAGTTCTGCCTGATCTTAGTTATGCTACTTTGGATTGAGCTTACCAGGCTCGAAGCATCTCATTAGCAGCAAAGTCAGAGAAAGTTTCACAAGATTTTTCTCACATCATACATTACATTTTCTAAAACACCGCGTACAGTTCTGTCTGATCTTAGTTATGCTACTTTGGATTGAGCTTACCAGGCTCAAATCATTCCATTAGCAGAAAATTCAGAAAAAAAATTCTTCTCACATCATACTTTACATTTTCTAATACACCACGTACAGTTCTGTCTGATCTTAGTTATGCTATTTTGGATTGAGCTTACCAGGCTCGAAGCATCCCATTAGCAGCAAAGTCAGAGAAAAATTCTTCTCACATCATACTTTACATTTTCTAATACACCACGTACAGTTCTGTCTGATCTTAGTCATGCTATTTTGGATTGAGCTTACCAGGCTCGAAGCATCCCATTAGCAGCAAAGTCAGAAAAAGTCTAACAAGATTCTTCCCACATCATAGTTTATATTTTCTAATACACCGCGTACAGTTCTGCCTGATCTTAGTCATGCTATTTTGGATTGAGCTTCCAGGCTCGAAGCATCCCATTAGCAGCAAAGTCAGAGGAAGTTTCACAAGATTTTTCTCATATCATAGTTTACATTTTCTAATACACCGCGTACAGTTCTGCCTGATCTTAGTTATGCTACTTTGGATTGAGCTTACCAGGCTCGAAGCATCTCATTAGCAGCAAAGTCAGAGAAAGTTTCACAAGATTTTTCTCACATCATACATTACATTTTCTAAAACACCGCGTACAGTTCTGTCTGATCTTAGTTATGCTACTTTGGATTGAGCTTACCAGGCTCAAATCATTCCATTAGCAGAAAATTCAGAAAAAAAATTCTTCTCACATCATACTTTACATTTTCTAATACACCACGTACAGTTCTGTCTGATCTTAGTTATGCTATTTTGGATTGAGCTTACCAGGCTCGAAGCATCCCATTAGCAGCAAAGTCAGAGAAAAATTCTTCTCACATCATAGTTTACATTTTCTAATACACCACGTACAGTTCTACCTGATCTTAGTCATGCTATTTTGGATTGAGCTTACCAGGCTCGAAGCATTCCATTAGTAGCAAAGTCAGAGAAAAATTCTTCTCACATCATAGTTTACATTTTCTGATACACCACGTACAGTTCTACCTGATCTTAGTCATGCTATTTTGGATTGAGCTTACCAGGCTCGAAGCATCCCATTAGCAGCAAGGTCAGAGAAAAATTCTAACAAGATTCTTATCACATCATAGTTTACATTTTCTCATACACCACGTACAGTTCTGTCTGATCTTAGTCATGCTATTTTGGATTGAGCTTACTAGGCTCGAAGCATCCCATTAGCAGCAAAGTCAGAGAAAAATTCTTCTCACATCATAGTTTACATTTTCTAATACACCACGTACAGTTCTACCTGATCTTAGTCATGCTATTTTGGATTGAGCTTACCAGGCTCGAAGCATCCCATTAGCAGCAAAGTCAGACCAAAAATCTAACAAGATTCTTTTCACATCATAGTTTACATTTTCTAATACACCACGTACAGTTCTACCTGATCTTAGTCATGCTATTTTGGATTGAGCTTACCAGGCTCGAAGCATTCCATTAGTAGCAAAGTCAGAGAAAAATTCTTCTCACATCATAGTTTACATTTTCTGATACACCACGTACAGTTCTACCTGATCTTAGTCATGCTATTTTGGATTGAGCTTACCAGGCTCGAAGCATCCCATTAGCAGCAAGGTCAGAGAAAAATTCTAACAAGATTCTTTTCACATCATAGTTTACATTTTCTAATACACCACGTACAGTTCTACCTGATCTTAGTCATGCTATTTTGGATTGAGCTTACCAGGCTCGAAGCATCCCATTAGCAGCAAGGTCAGAGAAAAATTCTTCTCACATCATAGTTTACATTTTCTAATACACCACGTACAGTTCTACCTGATCTTAGTCATGCTATTTTGGATTGAGCTTACCAGGCTCGAAGCATCCCATTAGCAGCAAAGTCAGAGAAAAATTCTTCTCACATCATACATTACATTTTCTAATACACCACGTACAGTTCTACCTGATCTTAGTCATGCTATTTTGGATTGAGCTTACCAGGCTCGAAGCATCCCATTAGCAGCAAAGTCAGAGAAAAATTCTTCTCACATCATAGTTTACATTTTCTAATACACCACGTACAGTTCTACCTGATCTTAGTCATGCTATTTTGGATTGAGCTTACCAGGCGCGAAGCATTCCATTAGTAGCAAAGTCAGAGAAAAATTCTTCTCACATCATAGTTTACATTTTCTAATACACCACGTACAGTTCTACCTGATCTTAGTCATGCTATTTTGGATTGAGCTTACCAAGCTCGAAGCATTCCATTAGCAGCAAAGTCAGAGAAAAATTCTTCTCACATCATAGTTTACATTTTCTAATACACCACGTACAGTTCTACCTGATCTTAGTCATGCTATTTTGGATTGAGCTTACCAGGCGCGAAGCATTCCATTAGTAGCAAAGTCAGAGAAAAATTCTTCTCACATCATAGTTTACATTTTCTGATACACCACGTACAGTTCTACCTGATCTTAGTCATGCTATTTTGGATTGAGCTTCCAGGCTCGAAGCATCCCATTAGCAGCAAAGTCAGAGAAAGTTTCACAAGATTTTTCTCATATCATAGTTTACATTTTCTAATACACCGCGTACAGTTCTACCTGATCTTAGTCATGCTATTTTGGATTGAGCTTACCAGGCTCGAAGCGTCCCATTAGCAGCAAGGTCAGAGAAAAATTCTAACAAGATTCTTATCACATCATAGTTTACATTTTCTCATACACCACGTACAGTTCTGTCTGATCTTAGTCATGCTATTTTGGATTGAGCTTACCAGGCTCGAAGCATCCCATTAGCAGCAAAGTCAGAAAAAGTCTAACAAGATTCTTCCCACATCATAGTTTATATTTTCTAATACACCGCGTACAGTTCTGCCTGATCTTAGTCATGCTATTTTGGATTGAGCTTCCAGGCTCGAAGCATCCCATTAGCAGCAAAGTCAGAGGAAGTTTCACAAGATTTTTCTCATATCATAGTTTACATTTTCTAATACACCGCGTACAGTTCTGCCTGATCTTAGTTATGCTACTTTGGATTGAGCTTACCAGGCTCGAAGCATCTCATTAGCAGCAAAGTCAGAGAAAGTTTCACAAGATTTTTCTCACATCATACATTACATTTTCTAAAACACCGCGTACAGTTCTGTCTGATCTTAGTTATGCTACTTTGGATTGAGCTTACCAGGCTCAAATCATTCCATTAGCAGAAAATTCAGAAAAAAAATTCTTCTCACACCATACTTTACATTTTCTAATACACCACGTACAGTTCTGTCTGATCTTAGTTATGCTATTTTGAATTGAGCTTACCAGGCTCGAAGCATCCCATTAGCAGCAAAGTCTGAGAAAGTTTCACAAGATTTTTCTCATATCATAGTTTACATTTTCTCATACACCACGTACAGTTCTGTCTGATCTTAGTCATGCTATTTTGGATTGAGCTTACTAGGCTCGAAGCATCCCATTAGCAGCAAGATCAGAGAAAAATTCTAACAAGATTCTTATCACATCATAGTTTACATTTTCTCATACACCACGTACAGTTCTGTCTGATCTTAGTCATGCTATTTTGGATTGAGCTTACTAGGCTCGAAGCATCCCATTAGCAGCAAAGTCAGAGAAAGTTTCACAAGATACTTTTCACATCATAGTTTACATTTTCTAATACACCACGTACAGTTCTACCTGATCTTAGTCATGCTATTTTGGATTGAGCTTACCAGGCTCGAAGCATCCCATTAGCAGCAAGATCAGAGAAAAATTCTAACAAGATTCTTATCACATCATAGTTTACATTTTCTCATACACCACGTACAGTTCTGTCTGATCTTAGTCATGCTATTTTGGATTGAGCTTACTAGGCTCGAAGCATCCCATTAGCAGCAAAGTCAGAGAAAGTTTCACAAGATACTTTTCACATCATAGTTTACATTTTCTAATACACCACGTACAGTTCTGCCTGATCTTAGTCATGCTATTTTGGATTGAGCTTCCAGGCTCGAAGCATCCCATTAGCAGCAAAGTCAGAGAAAGTTTCACAAGATTTTTCTCATATCATAGTTTACATTTTCTAATACACCGCGTACAGTTCTACCTGATCTTAGTCATGCTATTTTGGATTGAGCTTACCAGGCTCGAAGCGTCCCATTAGCAGCAAGGTCAGAGAAAAATTCTAACAAGATTCTTATCACATCATAGTTTACATTTTCTCATACACCATGTACAGTTCTGTCTGATCTTAGTCATGCTATTTTGGATTGAGCTTACCAGGCTCGAAGCATCCCATTAGCAGCAAAGTCAGAAAAAGTCTAACAAGATTCTTCCCACATCATAGTTTATATTTTCTAATACACCGCGTACAGTTCTGCCTGATCTTAGTCATGCTATTTTGGATTGAGCTTCCAGGCTCGAAGCATCCCATTAGCAGCAAAGTCAGAGGAAGTTTCACAAGATTTTTATCATATCATAGTTTACATTTTCTAATACACCGCGTACAGTTCTGCCTGATCTTAGTTATGCTACTTTGGATTGAGCTTACCAGGCTCGAAGCATCTCATTAGCAGCAAAGTCAGAGAAAGTTTCACAAGATTTTTCTCACATCATACATTACATTTTCTAAAACACCGCGTACAGTTCTGTCTGATCTTAGTTATGCTACTTTGGATTGAGCTTACCAGGCTCAAATCATTCCATTAGCAGAAAATTCAGAAAAAAAATTCTTCTCACATCATACTTTACATTTTCTAATACACCACGTACAGTTCTGTCTGATCTTAGTTATGCTATTTTGGATTGAGCTTACCAGGCTCGAAGCATCCCATTAGCAGCAAAGTCAGAGAAAAATTCTTCTCACATCATACTTTACATTTTCTAATACACCACGTACAGTTCTGTCTGATCTTAGTCATGCTATTTTGGATTGAGCTTACCAGGCTCGAAGCATCCCATTAGCAGCAAAGTCAGAAAAAGTCTAACAAGATTCTTCCCACATCATAGTTTATATTTTCTAATACACCGCGTACAGTTCTGCCTGATCTTAGTCATGCTATTTTGGATTGAGCTTCCAGGCTCGAAGCATCCCATTAGCAGCAAAGTCAGAGGAAGTTTCACAAGATTTTTCTCATATCATAGTTTACATTTTCTAATACACCGCGTACAGTTCTGCCTGATCTTAGTTATGCTACTTTGGATTGAGCTTACCAGGCTCGAAGCATCTCATTAGCAGCAAAGTCAGAGAAAGTTTCACAAGATTTTTCTCACATCATACATTACATTTTCTAAAACACCGCGTACAGTTCTGTCTGATCTTAGTTATGCTACTTTGGATTGAGCTTACCAGGCTCAAATCATTCCATTAGCAGAAAATTCAGAAAAAAAATTCTTCTCACATCATACTTTACATTTTCTAATACACCACGTACAGTTCTGTCTGATCTTAGTTATGCTATTTTGGATTGAGCTTACCAGGCTCGAAGCATCCCATTAGCAGCAAAGTCAGAGAAAAATTCTTCTCACATCATAGTTTACATTTTCTAATACACCACGTACAGTTCTACCTGATCTTAGTCATGCTATTTTGGATTGAGCTTACCAGGCTCGAAGCATTCCATTAGTAGCAAAGTCAGAGAAAAATTCTTCTCACATCATAGTTTACATTTTCTGATACACCACGTACAGTTCTACCTGATCTTAGTCATGCTATTTTGGATTGAGCTTACCAGGCTCGAAGCATCCCATTAGCAGCAAGGTCAGAGAAAAATTCTAACAAGATTCTTATCACATCATAGTTTACATTTTCTCATACACCACGTACAGTTCTGTCTGATCTTAGTCATGCTATTTTGGATTGAGCTTACTAGGCTCGAAGCATCCCATTAGCAGCAAAGTCAGAGAAAAATTCTTCTCACATCATAGTTTACATTTTCTAATACACCACGTACAGTTCTACCTGATCTTAGTCATGCTATTTTGGATTGAGCTTACCAGGCTCGAAGCATCCCATTAGCAGCAAAGTCAGACCAAAAATCTAACAAGATTCTTTTCACATCATAGTTTACATTTTCTAATACACCACGTACAGTTCTACCTGATCTTAGTCATGCTATTTTGGATTGAGCTTACCAGGCTCGAAGCATTCCATTAGTAGCAAAGTCAGAGAAAAATTCTTCTCACATCATAGTTTACATTTTCTGATACACCACGTACAGTTCTACCTGATCTTAGTCATGCTATTTTGGATTGAGCTTACCAGGCTCGAAGCATCCCATTAGCAGCAAGGTCAGAGAAAAATTCTAACAAGATTCTTATCACATCATAGTTTACATTTTCTCATACACCACGTACAGTTCTGTCTGATCTTAGTCATGCTATTTTGGATTGAGCTTACTAGGCTCGAAGCATCCCATTAGCAGCAAAGTCAGAGAAAAATTCTTCTCACATCATAGTTTACATTTTCTAATACACCACGTACAGTTCTACCTGATCTTAGTCATGCTATTTTGGATTGAGCTTACCAAGCTCGAAGCATTCCATTAGCAGCAAAGTCAGAGAAAAATTCTTCTCACATCATACATTACATTTTCTAATACACCACGTACAGTTCTACCTGATCTTAGTCATGCTATTTTGGATTGAGCTTACCAGGCGCGAAGCATTCCATTAGTAGCAAAGTCAGAGAAAAATTCTTCTCACATCATAGTTTACATTTTCTGATACACCACGTACAGTTCTACCTGATCTTAGTCATGCTATTTTGGATTGAGCTTACCAGGCTCGAAGCATCCCATTAGCAGCAAGGTCAGAGAAAAATTCTTCTCACATCATAGTTTACATTTTCTAATACACCACGTACAGTTCTACCTGATCTTAGTCATGCTATTTTGGATTGAGCTTACCAAGCTCGAAGCATTCCATTAGCAGCAAAGTCAGAGAAAAATTCTTCTCACATCATAGTTTACATTTTCTAATACACCACGTACAGTTCTACCTGATCTTAGTCATGCTATTTTGGATTGAGCTTACCAAGCTCGAAGCATTCCATTAGCAGCAAAGTCAGAGAAAAATTCTTCTCACATCATAGTTTACATTTTCTAATACACCACGTACAGTTCTACCTGATCTTAGTCATGCTATTTTGGATTGAGCTTACCAGGCTCGAAGCATCCCATTAGCAGCAAGGTCAGAGAAAAATTCTTCTCACATCATAGTTTACATTTTCTAATACACCACGTACAGTTCTACCTGATCTTAGTCATGCTATTTTGGATTGAGCTTACCAGGCTCGAAGCATCCCATTAGCAGCAAAGTCAGAGAAAAATTCTTCTCACATCATACATTACATTTTCTAATACACCACGTACAGTTCTACCTGATCTTAGTCATGCTATTTTGGATTGAGCTTACCAGGCTCGAAGCATCCCATTAGCAGCAAGGTCAGAGAAAAATTCTTCTCACATCATAGTTTACATTTTCTAATACACCACGTACAGTTCTACCTGATCTTAGTCATGCTATTTTGGATTGAGCTTACCAGGCTCGAAGCATCCCATTAGCAGCAAAGTCAGAGAAAAATTCTTCTCACATCATAGTTTACATTTTCTAATACACCACGTACAGTTCTACCTGATCTTAGTCATGCTATTTTGGATTGAGCTTACCAAGCTCGAAGCATTCCATTAGCAGCAAAGTCAGAGAAAAATTCTTCTCACATCATAGTTTACATTTTCTAATACACCACGTACAGTTCTACCTGATCTTAGTCATGCTATTTTGGATTGAGCTTACCAGGCGCGAAGCATTCCATTAGTAGCAAAGTCAGAGAAAAATTCTTCTCACATCATAGTTTACATTTTCTGATACACCACGTACAGTTCTACCTGATCTTAGTCATGCTATTTTGGATTGAGCTTCCAGGCTCGAAGCATCCCATTAGCAGCAAAGTCAGAGAAAGTTTCACAAGATTTTTCTCATATCATAGTTTACATTTTCTAATACACCGCGTACAGTTCTACCTGATCTTAGTCATGCTATTTTGGATTGAGCTTACCAGGCTCGAAGCGTCCCATTAGCAGCAAGGTCAGAGAAAAATTCTAACAAGATTCTTATCACATCATAGTTTACATTTTCTCATACACCACGTACAGTTCTGTCTGATCTTAGTCATGCTATTTTGGATTGAGCTTACCAGGCTCGAAGCATCCCATTAGCAGCAAAGTCAGAAAAAGTCTAACAAGATTCTTCCCACATCATAGTTTATATTTTCTAATACACCGCGTACAGTTCTGCCTGATCTTAGTCATGCTATTTTGGATTGAGCTTCCAGGCTCGAAGCATCCCATTAGCAGCAAAGTCAGAGGAAGTTTCACAAGATTTTTCTCATATCATAGTTTACATTTTCTAATACACCGCGTACAGTTCTGCCTGATCTTAGTTATGCTACTTTGGATTGAGCTTACCAGGCTCGAAGCATCTCATTAGCAGCAAAGTCAGAGAAAGTTTCACAAGATTTTTCTCACATCATACATTACATTTTCTAAAACACCGCGTACAGTTCTGTCTGATCTTAGTTATGCTACTTTGGATTGAGCTTACCAGGCTCAAATCATTCCATTAGCAGAAAATTCAGAAAAAAAATTCTTCTCACACCATACTTTACATTTTCTAATACACCACGTACAGTTCTGTCTGATCTTAGTTATGCTATTTTGGATTGAGCTTACCAGGCTCGAAGCATCCCATTAGCAGCAAAGTCTGAGAAAGTTTCACAAGATTTTTCTCATATCATAGTTTACATTTTCTCATACACCACGTACAGTTCTGTCTGATCTTAGTCATGCTATTTTGGATTGAGCTTACTAGGCTCGAAGCATCCCATTAGCAGCAAAGTCAGAGAAAAATTCTTCTCACATCATAGTTTACATTTTCTAATACACCACGTACAGTTCTACCTGATCTTAGTCATGCTATTTTGGATTGAGCTTACCAGGCTCGAAGCATCCCATTAGCAGCAAGATCAGAGAAAAATTCTAACAAGATTCTTATCACATCATAGTTTACATTTTCTCATACACCACGTACAGTTCTGTCTGATCTTAGTCATGCTATTTTGGATTGAGCTTACTAGGCTCGAAGCATCCCATTAGCAGCAAAGTCAGAGAAAGTTTCACAAGATACTTTTCACATCATAGTTTACATTTTCTAATACACCACGTACAGTTCTGCCTGATCTTAGTCATGCTATTTTGGATTGAGCTTCCAGGCTCGAAGCATCCCATTAGCAGCAAAGTCAGAGAAAGTTTCACAAGATTTTTCTCATATCATAGTTTACATTTTCTAATACACCGCGTACAGTTCTACCTGATCTTAGTCATGCTATTTTGGATTGAGCTTACCAGGCTCGAAGCGTCCCATTAGCAGCAAGGTCAGAGAAAAATTCTAACAAGATTCTTATCACATCATAGTTTACATTTTCTCATACACCATGTACAGTTCTGTCTGATCTTAGTCATGCTATTTTGGATTGAGCTTACCAGGCTCGAAGCATCCCATTAGCAGCAAAGTCAGAAAAAGTCTAACAAGATTCTTCCCACATCATAGTTTATATTTTCTAATACACCGCGTACAGTTCTGCCTGATCTTAGTCATGCTATTTTGGATTGAGCTTCCAGGCTCGAAGCATCCCATTAGCAGCAAAGTCAGAGGAAGTTTCACAAGATTTTTATCATATCATAGTTTACATTTTCTAATACACCGCGTACAGTTCTGCCTGATCTTAGTTATGCTACTTTGGATTGAGCTTACCAGGCTCGAAGCATCTCATTAGCAGCAAAGTCAGAGAAAGTTTCACAAGATTTTTCTCACATCATACATTACATTTTCTAAAACACCGCGTACAGTTCTGTCTGATCTTAGTTATGCTACTTTGGATTGAGCTTACCAGGCTCAAATCATTCCATTAGCAGAAAATTCAGAAAAAAAATTCTTCTCACATCATACTTTACATTTTCTAATACACCACGTACAGTTCTGTCTGATCTTAGTTATGCTATTTTGGATTGAGCTTACCAGGCTCGAAGCATCCCATTAGCAGCAAAGTCAGAGAAAAATTCTTCTCACATCATACTTTACATTTTCTAATACACCACGTACAGTTCTGTCTGATCTTAGTCATGCTATTTTGGATTGAGCTTACCAGGCTCGAAGCATCCCATTAACAGCAAAGTCAGAAAAAGTCTAACAAGATTCTTCCCACATCATAGTTTATATTTTCTAATACACCGCGTACAGTTCTGCCTGATCTTAGTCATGCTATTTTGGATTGAGCTTCCAGGCTCGAAGCATCCCATTAGCAGCAAAGTCAGAGGAAGTTTCACAAGATTTTTCTCATATCATAGTTTACATTTTCTAATACACCGCGTACAGTTCTGCCTGATCTTAGTTATGCTACTTTGGATTGAGCTTACCAGGCTCGAAGCATCTCATTAGCAGCAAAGTCAGAGAAAGTTTCACAAGATTTTTCTCACATCATACATTACATTTTCTAAAACACCGCGTACAGTTCTGTCTGATCTTAGTTATGCTACTTTGGATTGAGCTTACCAGGCTCAAATCATTCCATTAGCAGAAAATTCAGAAAAAAAATTCTTCTCACATCATACTTTACATTTTCTAATACACCACGTACAGTTCTGTCTGATCTTAGTTATGCTATTTTGGATTGAGCTTACCAGGCTCGAAGCATCCCATTAGCAGCAAAGTCAGAGAAAAATTCTTCTCACATCATACTTTACATTTTCTAATACACCACGTACAGTTCTGTCTGATCTTAGTCATGCTATTTTGGATTGAGCTTACCAGGCTCGAAGCATCCCATTAGCAGCAAAGTCAGAAAAAGTCTAACAAGATTCTTCCCACATCATAGTTTATATTTTCTAATACACCGCGTACAGTTCTGCCTGATCTTAGTCATGCTATTTTGGATTGAGCTTCCAGGCTCGAAGCATCCCATTAGCAGCAAAGTCAGAGGAAGTTTCACAAGATTTTTCTCATATCATAGTTTACATTTTCTAATACACCGCGTACAGTTCTGCCTGATCTTAGTCATGCTATTTTGGATTGAGCTTACCAGGCTCGAAGCATCCCATTAGCAGCAAGGTCAGAGAAAAATTCTAACAAGATTCTTATCACATCATAGTTTACATTTTCTCATACACCACGTACAGTTCTGTCTGATCTTAGTCATGCTATTTTGGATTGAGCTTCCAGGTTCGAAGCATCCCATTAGCAGCAAAGTCTGAGAAAGTTTCACAAGATTTTTCTCATATCATAATTTATATTTTCTAATACACCGCGTACAGTTCTGCCTGATCTTAGTTATGCTACTTTGGATTGAGCTTACCAGGCTCGAAGCATCTCATTAGCAGCAAAGTCAGAGAAAGTTTCACAAGCTTTTTCTCACATCATACATTACATTTTCTAATACACCACGTACAGTTCTGTCTGATCTTAGTCATGCTATTTTTTTTATTGAGCTTAGACCCGAGTTGGATTACAAATTTCGATCATGTTTCAAATCATCTTCCAATCCACTCCAGAGTTGGATTTCAATTCTCATTACACGCAAACAAATAATCTACCGAATCCATTTCAGCGTAGACGCGACTAGGTCCGATGGTACATCAAATCCATCGATCAACGCACGACCGAGTTGGATTTCAACTTTCATTAGACCCGACTAGGTCCGATGGTATTTCAAATCCATCGACTAACTCACTCCCGAGTTGGATTTCAAATTTCGATCAAGTTTCAAATCATCTTCCAACCCACTCCAGAATTGGATTTCAATTTTCATTAGACCCGACTAGGTCCGATGGTACATCAAATCCATCGACCAACCCACTCCCGAGTTGGATTTCAATTTCGATCAAGTTTCAAATCATCTTCCAACCCACTCCAGAGTTGGATTTCAATTTTCATTAGACCCGACTAGGTCCGATGGTACATCAAATCCATCGACCAACTCACTCCCGAGTTGGATTTCTATTTCGATCAAGTTTCAAATCATCTTCCAACCCACTCCAGAGTTGGATTTCAATTTTCATTAGACCCAACTAGGTCCGATGGTACTTCAATTCCATCGACCAACTCACTCCCGAGTTGGATTTCAATTTCGATCAAGTTTCAAATCATCTTCCAACCCACTCCCGAGTTGGATTTCAATTTTCATTAGACCCGACTAGGTCCGATGGTACTTCAATTCCATCGACCAACTCACTCCCGAGTTGGATTTCAATTTCGATCAAGTTTCAAATCATCTTCCAACCCACTCCAGAGTTGGATTTCAATTTTCATTAGACCCGACTAGGTCCGATGGTACATCAAATCCATCGACCAACCCACTCCCGAGTTGGATTTCAATTTTCATTAGACCCGACTAGGTCCGATGGTATTTCAAATCCATCGACCAACTCACTCCCGAGTTGGATTTCAAATTTCGATCAAGTTTCAAATCATCTTCCAACCCACTCCAGAGTTGGATTTCAACTTTCATTAGACCCAACTAGGTCCGATGGTATTTCAAATCCATCGACCAACTCACTCCCGAGTTGGATTTCGAATTTCGATCAAGTTTCAAATCATCTTCCAACCCACTCCAGAGTTGGATTTCAATTTTCATTAGACCCGACTAGGTCCGATGGTATTTCAAATCCATCGACCAATCCACTCCCGAGTTGGATTTTAAATTTCGATCGAGTTTCAAATCATCTAGCAACCCATTTCCAAGTTGGATTTTAAATTTCGTGTGACCGATTTAGGTCCGTTGGTAGTTTAAAATCATCCACCACCCCATTCCAGAGTTGGATTTCAATTTCCGTTAGGCTAGACTGGGCCCAACTGTGCTTCTATGGAACACCTCACTTAAATGTATCTTTCAACGCGCATCTTTTAGGTCATTTCAAATAATGTAATAGATGTTGCCTCATTTATCTAAGATCAATATGAGCCAACTTATATTCGAATGATTTTTGCAAAACTGTTATATTTCAATCAACCAACGCAATTCCAATTTAATCATTTTTTAAAAATGATTATACAATCAAATAAAAATCTTGCATATATAATAATCACAGGGCTATCGTGATCGGATTTTTAAAAAAAGATTTAATCACTGTTACATTTACTTTATCGACAATTATTCACTTTTACACAATTAATTAACACAATTCGACTATCTTCACATAATAACCACTGATGACTGCCTGATCGGAATCCTATCGGCCCTATTTAATAGCATAATCTGCTGAGTCTGCATGTAGCCTAAAATGTTGACCAACCGATGATGCGTCGTCGTTGTTGTCGTCACTCGTCGTTGTTGCTAGGTGCGTAAGGTGCTTACAATGCATCCGGTCGCATGTTGTGCAATGGGGTTAGCTGCCGGTACTGGTGGAGTGTCCACGGTAACTCCTCGGGGGGTAGAGAAAGGTCGTCCTCGAGCTTTTGGTTAATTCTTCCAGGGTTTTTGATTTTGATGATAAGTTTTCTTCTACGGAGACAAACGTATAAAAATATTCCAATTATTGTTAGTGTTGTAGTTGAGAGTCCTCCGGCAAGGGTGATGATCCATGATTTATGTTGACTTTGTTCCAGTTTCATCAGCTCCATGTGCTCTCTGTTGAATTCTGTTGAATTTTTGAGTGTTGAAATATTGTAATGCTCTGTAAAGCTCCAATTGATTTTTAAATTGGGAAAAGCTCCTTGGAAATCGTACGTTATATTGTCGATCACTTCTTCTGGTGCATATACTTTGTTATTTATAACTACCGTACAATTATGGAATGTAATTAAGTAGTTACCTGTTAGTGATCGATTATGTGGGCCACAGTTCGATCCAATATAGGATTGTTTGCTATTGTTGATTAAGATTTTATTTCTTGACACCTGTTTAATGGTGATGTCATGATTTTCTATGGTTTTACAATGACTTACCGCACCTTTGAGTATAGCGTGGATGCAATCGTCATTCATTGTGCTTAAGTCTGATTCCTTTTGGATGGTTTTCTCTGGATAGTGTGTTAGAAACCAACTGTTCTGCATTTTTATCACGTATTTTGGTGCTTCTGGGATGATGTAGTTATTCGTAGTCAAAGGAATAATTTCGATGACTTCCGCATTTTGGTCGTAGAGTTTTGGAATCTGTAGGATATAGAGCAAACAATCTTCTCTGATGGCAACTTTTGGTGTAGCATACTCGAGTGCTTCTTCGGGAAACCGTACGTTTATTCCCTGTTCGACGAGAAGCGATTCGACTAATGTTATTTCCTTGAGCGTTAGTAATTTGTTGTTAGGGAGCATTATTTTGGTACGCAAAACGGTATCTTGGATTTCCTCGATAATATGGTTCATGCTGTCTATATACAGTATGAGTGTTAGGGCATCGTATTCCTTAAGAATTATTCTGTTCTCCATGTTGTGTTTGTTTATAAGTTCGTTTACAACGCTTGTCATTCCGCTTATTCGTTTCGTTATCATCTGGTTTATGATTACCTGGTTATTGCTTTGCGTTATAAGTTGGTTGATAGTGCTGTTTATGATCCTGAGATCGTCTGCGTCAGGGGTTCCGGCTAGCCACTTCCAGGCTTTTCCAATGGTGTCCCAGCGTCGTACTCTCCTATGATGGATTGGTTTCAGCTGTCGAAGATTGTTGATCAACATTCGGCTTTTCTGAATCGTTAATTGAGAAATCTGTAAAGATTGATCTAACTGACTGGCTAATTTAACTATACGTATAACCTCTGTTTCGATAGATGTAAGATTGATTGGATGTACTATTTTTATAAAAGATTTTTGAATTCTACAGTCTTTAAATTTCAATAATAAAAGTGGTTCATTATAAAGGTTTCTAATGTTTAACGATTGTGGGTGAACGTTTGAAATTACACATAACACAAGTAGTACAAATTGCGTAATAGTCATAGTTGCTTTTAACTAACTTAAAGTTTAATTTTTGAATTAGATAAATCAAATGTATAGGTTGACCGTATGCTGTGTTTTATCCGTTAAATCAAATATGCTTTGTCTGAAAATGTGCAATTTGTGATATTATACGGTAAATTTTGGCTTCCTGGCTGGTTATGTATGTCGTCAAGGTATGAAAGGTTCCTCCCAATGGTTGGTTGATTCTATAAATGAATTGATCTTTTAGTTTTGATTGTTAAAAATGTACGTGATATTCACAACGATGTCTGTCCGGGTTGCATAAGTTTAAAATAAAAGTGGGTTCTCTGAAATGAAAAGTAAAGTATTGATTAATAAAGAACAAATATTATGGTTTCCTTATTCTTTTAATCTTGTTTTTATTCCGCTTTGTATTTCTAGGAATTTTAATAGTTTTTTCTTTATTTTCCAAGCATTTCGTCGTGTTGAATCTAGGATCCAATTTTTTTCTGGTACCGCGTTTAACAAATATTGTCTGTCCCTCTTCTATTACTGGGGGGTCTTCTTTTTCGTCATTGTAACGTTCCATTTTTTGTTGGGCTTTCTGTAAGTTTTCTGTTACTTTTCTGAAAATTCTGTTTGCGTTATTATCGATCTCCGCAGGACTTATTGCATCTGTTCTGTTAAATATTATTTCATTTGGGGTGAATCCCGTAGCGGAGTGTACTGTGTTGTTGTACAATGCCACTATAATTCCCATAATCTGTTCAGAAGACATGTTCTGAAATTTGTGTTTGTTTGTGTTGTAAAGCTCAATTAAAGTACAATGCGTTTTTTCGATTTGCCCGTTGGACTCGGATGATGATGCAAAATCCATTTGAGTTCCTAAATTTGCAAGGTAATCTGCCATCTGTATACTTGTAAATGCGGCTTCATGGTCGCACACTATGGATCGTGGTATTGCAAAGTTTGAAAAATATTGATTAAGGGCATTTTGGATATCAATAGTATTTCTTGTTTCAATTTTAATAGCCTGCAGATGTTTTGAAAATGCGCAAATTATAGTCAAATAGTTAATTTTGTCCATTCCAAAAATATCAATATGTATTCTATGAAAAGGTGCTATTTCAATGGGTCTTGGTGAAATTTTTATGTTATATGGTTTTCTATCATATTTGTGCCCGGAACATATTTGACAAGCATTGTTAAACTGTCTTATCTTTTTGACCATTTCAGGGAAAAAGTAGGATCTTTTTATCTGTTGTTCGACTTCTTGGATTCCTCTATGGGCTCTATCATGTTCCTGCCTAATGATATTATCTTGACGTTCTTCGCTGATTATATCTTCTACCATGTTTTGGGTAATAACAAGGTGTGCATGCGAGAAGTGGTTTCTATAGGACACTTGGATCATGTTCAGTAAACTTTCTGGCGCGTGAATAGCCGTCTGTCTACCATTCCAATATCTTTTAAGATAATCAGTAATTTTATCTGCTGTGAAATTACTGTCACAAATTGTTGTTCTTTTATACCCAGGGAAGATGTCGAACATAAGTATGGAGTTAAATGAAGTTGTTCTAAAAATTATTTGGTTTCGGTAATTATTAATGGGCCTTTCCGTGAAATGAATAAAAAATTCTTCTGAACTTGATGCAGAATGAACTGTTTCGATGTCTGAAGGATCAGATATTTCATTTACATTAGTTTCGACTTTCCTGCTAAGCGCATCAGCCACTACATTTGTTTTGCCCGTCTTGTAAATTACTGTATAATCATAATTTTCGAGTTCTAATCGCCATCTTATAAGTTTTCCGTTTTTATTTGCATTCTTGATGAAAACTAATGGTTTATGATCAGTAACTAGAGTAAATTTCTGACCGTAGAGGTATGGTTTAAATTTTTCGATTGCCCAAATAATTGCCAAAGCTTCTTTTTCTGTAGTTGAGTAATTTATTTCATGTTTATTGAGGGTTCTTGATGCGAATGCTACAGGTTGGTCTTTACTTTCGTTAATTTGGGATAATACTGCCCCTAGTGCATAATTAGACGCATCCGTGGTCAGTACGAATGGTTTCGAATAACCTGGGTAGGCTAAAATAGGGTCTGAAATAAGCATGGTTTTGCACTTTTCGAAAGATTTTTTGAAATCTGGATCGTCAGTATTTACTTTAACATCCTTCTTCAAGTATTTTGTCATAGGTTTAGTTAGCTTGGCGTAATCTCGAATAAATTTTCGATAGTATCCAACTAGTCCCAAAAATTGTTTTATTTGTTTTTCTGTTGTTGGTAACTCCCAGGTTTGGATTTCTTTAATTTTGTCGGGATTAGGCTTAACTCCCTCTGGTGTGATTACATGTCCTAGAAATTCACAATTTTTCTTTAGGAACTCGCATTTATCGAGTTGAATTTTGAGATTAGCGTTTTCTAACTTTTCTAGTACTTTTCCTAAATTTGTAATGTGTTCCTTTAATGATCTACCAAACACAATCACATCATCTAGATAGACATAGCATACTGTTCCAATTAGTTCTCCAAGGATGGAATTCATGGCTCTTTGAAAAGTAGCTGGCGCATTCTTAAGCCCGAATGGCATCCTTAAAAACTCATAATGGCCAAGGTCAGTGCTGAAAGCCGTTTTCTGCCTTGAGTTTTCATCCATTTCTATTTGGTGAAACCCTGATTTCAAATCAAGAGTCGTAAAATATGTTGATTTTCCCAAATTGTCTAAAATGTCTTCAATTTGAGGAATTGGAAATTTGTCATCAACTGTTACTTCGTTAAGTTTCCGGTAGTCGATAACGACTCGAAACTTCTTTTTTCCAGAGGCGTCAGGTTTTTTTGGTACTACCCATATTGGTGCATTCCAGGGAGAATCCGAATGCGTGGTTATGCCATTTTCAAGCATATCCTCTATTTGATCTTTCACGGTTTGCTTGTGGGCATGGGGGTATCTGTATGTTTTTGTATAAATTGGTTTTTCGTGGGATGTTTGAATTTTATGTTTAATTTTCGTGGTAGATGTCAACTTTTCGTTTTCTTTCAGTATGACATTCTTATGTTTGTTAATTAGTTCAATGAGAGACTTCTTTTCGAGAATGGACAAATGATCAGTTCTTATTAAATTTTCTAGTTTCTCTACATGTTGGATAGGGGGATGTTTATCGTTCGAGAAGAAGTTCCGCGTTTCGAAATTATTGACTTTGATATGAATAATATTTTTTTTTAATTTAGGGGGTTCTTTGCTATTTGTCCGTACAAGAAACGATGTTTTGTTGTCGACTGATTTATAGATTCCTGGTTCTATCAAGATGTTTTTATAAAGTTCGGTGGGTTCACCTACCAACCAATCGCCATCTTTATTACTTTTGAGAGTAACAATGTGATTGAATGTTTTTTCCTTTTTAATGAAATGTTTGAAAAACGGTATCGTTTTACTATTAAAAACGATAGTTTTTTTCTCATAGTTGATTTCGGCTTTATACCTAGAAAGGGTTTCAGAGCCAATCAGTCCGTCAAATGATGGATGGAAATCAAGTTCGTAGAAAGTTAATTCTGGGAAGTCGGGACCGAGTAATTTAATTTTTCCTTTAGTGGATATTTTAAACGTACCTCTTACATTTTTGGATTGGGTGCTTTCTATTTTGGATGTATTCTTTAATATGCCTGGTCTCAGAAGGTTCTTATTAGCACCTGTATCTATTAAAATTTTGAAAATTTGTTTTTTTGGAGTCCTGGTAAAAAATCATGTTCTATGTGTCCGAGTCGGACTCGTTCAGAACGCAAAAATTTGTGTCCTGAAAAGCTTCGTCCTCTTCCTCTTCGTTGTCAGAATTGGTTTCTATATTATTTACATTATTTAACGTTAGACGACTGCGTGTCGAGCCGACCTCCATTGGTTCAGGTTTTTGAACTTTATTTTCGTTCCTTGCCCTGTTTTGAGGATCGAAAGGTTTTTTAAATCCTGGTTTGGATTGTTTGTCTTGATCGTTAGATCTGGTAAAATTATCTTTCCTGTTTTGATGATAAAGCGTCATCTCTCTATTGGTTTCGTTCGAAGTGAACTTACAAATAAATGCATAAGCGCTTTCGATATTCTTTGGCTCGGCAGCTTGTACGTAGCCAAAGTATGGTTTTTGCAGCCCACTGACATACGCTGCGAGGCTATATTCATCAATGAAATCATTGACCGCTTCCCAATGGTCGTTATACTTTGGGTTCTGCTTAGCCAACGATTTTATATTATGGACCAGCTGTTTTGTTCGCTGGTAGTGTTTGCTCACACTACCGTCCATTTTATTATGCCAGAGTTGACAATTGTATGTGGACAGGTCTTGTTTGTCACCAAGAGCAGCTACTAAAATTTGTTTAATTTCATCAAAAGTTGTGGGGTTGCCGTTCGTGCATAATACATCCTTAGCGTGACCCTCAATTTTGTTGCTAACTGCAGTCAAATAAATTTGGAATATTTCGGGTGATACTAGAGTTTCATAATTCTTCAATGTTTTTTCGGCCGTTTCCAGCCACCAATTCAACTGTTTTTTATTGCCGTTGAAAGTTGGTAAGGTTTTTATTGGATCGGGTATCCTGAATGGATCACCCATCAGTGTAAATGTGTTGCCGGTCTCGCGGGTGTCACTAGCCCGGCTGGTTGATGCACCGATTTGAGTTTCGTATTGCATCTGTTTTGTAGTTAGGGTATTTATGGCTTGCATCATAGCTTCCATTTGGCGAGCCATGGCTTCAAGTGCATTTTGCTCTGCCATGTTAAGGGATTCGATTGGGATAGTCAGGTTTTTTAACGGTACGTGGGAATATTCCTCCGATTTAACACTACTATCCGAATCAGAGCTGCTATCGATGTCGGGCCGAAAGAGCTCTCGAGTTTTTTTTAAGGCACTTTTAACTTTTGGCATTAAATTAACTAGGGGGGGGGGGGGAGACTTCGCTCTATTTCTATCTGGTAGTGAATTGAGTTGCAACGAACGGGTCGTCTATTTGGTAGAGCGACACGTCGTAAAGAATGTGCGCCTATCTGGTAGTACGCTAAGAAGGGGGTAAGGAGAGGCTTGGCCTGATTCCTATCTGGTAGTAAATCAAGTTGCGGCAAAGAAATCGTCTATCTGATAGTGCGATTTCTTTGTAGAGATTATGCGCCTATTTAGTAGTTCGCAAATCTCCTCGCAAGTAATTTTTGGGGGAGTGAAAATGGAGTAAAAATTACTTACGGTTTTTTGTAGTCGTGTCCTCGTAGGTCTGGCTGACGTTGCTGGTTGTCCAGATGCTATTTGCAGGGGGATCCTCGAGTCGCGTGACGACGTGTACCGTCTACTTGTCACTGATGCCTTGTCCAATTCGCGTTGAACGCCGCGGGATCACTTTATTCACGTTTTTGGTTCGTGAATTTTCCACTGTTATCACAAATAGTCACTCAGCCGACTCCGGACGGCTGCGCCAATAATCACAGGGCTATCGTGATCGGATTTTTAAAAAAAAGATTTAATCACTGTTACATTTACTTTATCGACAATTATTCACTTTTACACAATTAATTAACACAATTCGACTATCTTCACATAATAACCACTGATGACTGCCTGATCGGAATCCTATCGGCCCTATTTAATAGCATAATCTGCTGAGTCTGCATGTAGCCTAAAATGTTGACCAACCGATGATGCGTCGTCGTTGTTGTCGTCACTCGTCGTTGTTGCTAGGTGCGTAAGGTGCTTACAATGCATCCGGTCGCATGTTGTGCAATGGGGTTAGCTGCCGGTACTGGTGGAGTGTCCACGGTAACTATATATCATATTTAACAACTAAATCAATTTTTGGACTAATCTCGAAATGTAAAATTAATCATGTCCGAATTCCTTTTGTGTTTCTCATGTTATTCACAGTATTATTTATCTCAAATGGAATAAAATGTGACCGTTTCGTAAAACGAAGAAATGTGACACTTCAGAATATCTTCATTTTAAAAATTGTCTTTGGTTTGCCGAAAATTAACAATTAAGTCTTTTAGGACAAGTTGCAAAACATGAACAATCAAAGACATCCCCAAGATCACTTCATTGCTCAATTTACTATAAAATGTGTGCTTGTATTACATTATTTAATAGAAGAATAATACTAATCATTGAATAATTGAAACTTAGTGAAAGTTGTTATACGCACATCACAAACGAATCATTACAATGCATATAGAAATAGTATCCATTTAGGTAAATACACCTAGCTGCACCTTAGCTTTTTCCGAAACAGCGTTCAAATTAGTGAACGTCTCTGAGTTTAACTAAACAATTATACAAAGGTCACAGATGCCGTTTATAGGCGAATCAAAATTGAAAACACTTACCATCGAAAACCTATATTGAATCAACTCGCATTTCGCATTTTCTCGTTAAATGAAACCACTTTCTGCCAATCTTAATGACCAATCCAATTATTGCCTCCGAAGTAGTGCAATGTTGACGAGGTATTTTTTGTTGTGACAACTGACAAAATTGCATTTTGTTTGCTGTGAAAAAGTAAACATAAACAAAATTGTTTAATCATGCACTTCTTTGTTTGCTGCGAAACTTTTTGCTTCTCTATCGCACAAAAGCATAATCTATCACATCACTATTCATGCCTTTCATCATCCTTTTCTCATTTTAGCATTATTACTGACGGCCATTCACTTTCTCTTCCCTTTGTCCCACAAACACTTTCATCCAGCACAAACTCAAAAAAACACAGCCAACCCTTAAAAAAACAATTTAACTGTAAACGCGACTAACTTCTACAAGTGCTTGAATTGCGATCGAATTCATTGAAAGCTTCATTATCCGATGGTCCGTAATCAACAAACACAAGGTAAAAAAAAAAAACTTTCATATTACCGCTGTAGACAATTGCAACAAAACAGCTCTGTAAACTGCAGTGCGGCATTGACCCACTAGTTTCCACGCAGAAAAAGTCGAGAAAAAAAAAATACCGATGGTCATCGTAAAACCAAGTTGTTCGTGGCCGAGTTCCTCGAGTAAAAAAAAATGAACACTTTTGTACGATCACATTTAACTAGGGAACGTTGTGTCCCTACCGACCGCGACATTGTCGTAAACTGCGCTCTTATAAATACGGAACAGTAAAACACACGTCCGTTCTCACGCAAATCCGTTTCAAAACTGATTCAAAGAAAGCTTTCATTTTTCCCGCGAACTACTTCATGCTGAGCTTTTCTACACTCTCGACGATATATAATCATCTTTATTGAAATTGAACTTCAACTTTACTTGTTCAGAATAATTACCCAAATGAACAATAATTTACCCACTTATAACTATTCCCTACAGGAAACTTCCGGTTCACAGGCGCCCCGACGACCATTTGACGGTGCTGTTTCGCGAATTACTCAGCTGGACCTCGGCGGTGGACTCAGCCTACTCCGACTCGACGTTGGTCAGCCAAGTGCCAGGGTTGGTTATGCAATTCCAGCTTCCGGTTTGCAGGCGCCCCGACGGCTTGTAAACGATACTACGCTACACCCGCTCTACTCGGTATAGTCCCCGACGGAGGATCTAGCCTACTCCGATCGCGACCCGGAACTCTCTGGTCTTTACGCCATCTCCTTTGCAGCAACGACATAATTGCCGTTATTCCCCTGTTCACCGCATTCCAGGTGCTGGCCCATGTTCTGCACGATGTTGTCCGGATTTAGGACGCTTGTGGTTTCTGGCATCATCTCGCTTCGTATATCCCTGAATCGAGAGCAGTTGAATATAACATGCTCCGTTATCTCCTCGATATTTGGACATTTGCACAGGCCGGACAATGTCGAGATTATGCGTGTCCGACTCTGTGCAGATATATCCAGATGCATCCATGGCCTGACAGAAACTGGGTCAGGAAGGAAGTTAACTTCTCCATGTTTTCTAATCGTCCACACCGACACGTTAGGAATGAGCCTGTGGGTCCACCTTCCTTTCTCCGAGTTATTTCACTCCTGCTGCCATCTGGCCATTGTGTCCACTAATGATATTCCTCACATTCCAAGTGTCCCTTTGTTGGTAGCATGCGATGTCCTCAGCCAGAGTGATGCAGATGGGGATCATTCCGGTGATAACGCACACTGCCTCCGATGATATAGTGCGGTAGGCACTCGCCACTCGTATAGCAATGAGCCGGAACGTACACTCCCGTGCAAAAGTTTGGATTCACCTCCTCAAAAACATGCAAAAGTATTCTGTCCATATCTCTGTGATTACACGTCCAATTGAAACTCTGGCGGAAAAATCTGGAAAGTATTCAAAATCAATGAAACAGGCAGTCAAGTCATCGTGCAAAAGTTTGGGTTCACCCCTCAGTATGATGCAAATCGTGCAAAAAGTTTGGGTTCACCTGAGCCACACGCACATCATTTTTGTCAATATCTCTGCCATTTTTCAACCGATTTTAACAGTTTAAAGCTTTTTTGAGCGCAAATAATGGCGCGTACATGATTGGTTTGAGATTTCACAGATTTAAGTAAGTTCAGGTGAACCCAAACTTTTGCACGATACACCATACTGAGGGTGAACCCAAACTTTTGCACGATGACTTGACTGACTGTTTTATTTATTTTGAATACTTTTCAGATTTTTCCGCAAAAATTTCATGAGTGCTCTTCAAAGAATATAAGATTACGATTCTGAAGACACCTTGTTTTAAAATTTTGATCGATCCAATGCTGAGGAAATTAGTATTGTTTTTTTCAGTGTGTTTTGTGAAAAATGTCACAACTTCAAGTATACTTAGTATACATAGGGGAACTTACACGCAAACAAATTTTGTTGTATAATCTACCGAATCCATGGTATAATTAAGAACTGCACCAACGATTTTCAACCGACTACAAAAATCTGTTAAGTTTACTATAATCTGGTGAAAATCACTGAGCAGTGAAGTAAATGTGACTATGTCCATAGTAGCATCCACTACAAAGCATTGTATTTCAATCCGTGACACCCACTGTACAACACAGTGTGGTCAAAAGTATGATGCTAAACTTCTCAAATCTAGAACGTTTCTAGTCAAAAATACTACAACTCCGGTTAAATCAACAGAAGAAATTTTCTTGTGTAGTGATGTTGACTATGTTTTGGTAGAGTTAACAGATTAATGTAGTCGGTTGAAAATCGTTGGTGCAGTTCTTAATGTTACCATGGATTCAGTAGTTTCTACAATAAAATTCATTTCAGTGTACGTATTCTCGGCAGTCTAAGCCGATATCGCGCTTCTTTTGTAATTTTCTCGGACATCAGCAGCCAAATTACGTGTTTGTGTGTTTACATTCATGCGTTGCTCAATCCTCTATCGAATCACACCGACAGAACTGTTAAAATTTTTCTGGAAACGTTTTCACAACGCTGCGAATCTGTTCGGCAGTTCCAAATCAGTCGCATTTTGAGGCGTGTTCATTTGAATTCAAATTTGTTCGTTCCGTCTCGTAAATCTCGTCTGCGGGAAGCTGGTAGAGCAAAGAATCATCTGAATATTTTCATTGGTGTGTTTTGACAGAAAAATACTGTGTATTTGGCGTTTGAAATTTGGTTGCCGATAATAGTCGAATGGTGCCGAAGCCGTAAGTCTCCCTATTTAGTATACAAAGTTCAAAGAATGTTTTTGGAAAAATACATACGAAGTAAAAAAAACTCTTTGCCTTTCGAATGCGGCTTAAAGAGTTTGAATTGGACGTATAATCACACACTGAACCAATAAATATCATAGAAAGTATTAAAAACCTCACATACCCTTGCAATAATTGATATCCGATACATGTTATGTGTATCCATTGATATTCAATAAAAGAACACATAAAACACATTATGATATTTCATACCATTCATTTACCAACACTGTGGATTGTATATGAACAAAAGTCATGTATGTAATCCGATGAATGCTATGTGATTTGCCGATGTGAAAATTCTGTCTTATTTTTGTTGGTATTTTCGTGATGGCGGAGTTTGGCTCTCAAGATATAATTGTGGTGGATTAAAGTAAGTTTTAATTTAAAGCGACATATTTTGGAATTTTAGAATAGTTAGCAAATATATGAAAGAAGGGTAAGTTAAATATTTATTAATAAATAAAAGTACATTAATTCAGATTTGAATTTACAGGAGACATCACTTTGATTAGAAGTTGAAAATGACGAAACAAGGACAGAAGGAACAGCAAACTCAGAACGTACGAAGGTGTTTAAAGTCGTATAGGATGTGATTTTCCAAGTTATACCAATTAATGTGGTTGACTATCCAACGTGCCTAATGCATCACTTGTTCACAAATTATGATGTATAACATGGAAACATTATACTTTCGATTAAAACCTAGGTCAAACTCAATTGATTGTAATTAAACCTTTAGGACAACGCAGATAATTTATCAAATAAACAGTTTTTCAATTATAATTGTATTGTTTTCTTAATGCTACTAAAAACCTGAAATTAAATCATCACATACTTATTATACTATCATGTAGAAATCACTAACAATACTAATATTTATTATCTGAACTTCATATAACATTCATCAGCAAAATCCAATGGTTTTTATTTTGAGTTTGCATGAAATGTATGTGTTTTATCAGATGAATCTAATCAAAATGGAATCGCACAAGTTTATGTGATAAATTGATGAGCGTTATGTGAGAAGCTATATGGAAAATAACTATATGTGTTTTCAGATAAATCTTACATGATTACTCGGTTCAGTGCAGAGATATGGACTGAACACTTTTGCATGTTTTTAGGGGGTGAACCCAAACTTATGCACGGGAGTGTACCTGCTAGCTTATCTCGGTTACGTTTGGTTCCCAACGCTGCAGACCAAGCCGGGACTCCGTACCTCAGTATGGACGATGATACGGTCGCCAGAAGACGCCTCGTGCTGCTTCTTGGTCCTCCAATGTTGGGCATAATCATAGCTACGGTGTTAGCTGCTTTCGCTGCCTTTTCGCAGGCATACACTGAACCGAGTAATCATGTAAGATTTATCTGAAAACACATATAGTTATTTTCCATATAGCTTCTCACATAACGCTCATCAATTTATCACATAAACTTGTGCGATTCCATTTTGATTAGATTCATCTGATAAAACACATACATTTCATGCAAACTCAAAATAAAAACCATTGGATTTTGCTGATGAATGTTATATGAAGTTCAGATAATAAATATTAGTATTGTTAGTGATTTCTACATGATAGTATAATAAGTATGTGATGATTTAATTTCAGGTTTTTAGTAGCATTAAGAAAACAATACAATTATAATTGAAAAACTGTTTATTTGATAAATTATCTGCGTTGTCCTAAAGATTTAATTACAATCAATTGAGTTTGACCTAGGTTTTAATCGAAAGTATAATGTTTCCATGTTATACATCATAATTTGTGAACAAGTGATGCATTAGGCACGTTGGATAGTCAACCACATTAATTGGTATAACTTGGAAAATCACATCCTATACGACTTTAAACACCTTCGTACGTTCTGAGTTTGCTGTTCCTTCTGTCCTTGTTTCGTCATTTTCAACTTCTAATCAAAGTGATGTCTCCTGTAAATTCAAATCTGAATTAATGTACTTTTATTTATTAATAAATATTTAACTTACCCTTCTTTCATATATTTGCTAACTATTCTAAAATTCCAAAATATGTCGCTTTAAATTAAAACTTACTTTAATCCACCACAATTATATCTTGAGAGCCAAACTCCGCCATCACGAAAATACCAACAAAAATAAGACAGAATTTTCACATCGGCAAATCACATAGCATTCATCGGATTACATACATGACTTTTGTTCATATACAATCCACAGTGTTGGTAAATGAATGGTATGAAATATCATAATGTGTTTTATGTGTTCTTTTATTGAATATCAATGGATACACATAACATGTATCAGATATCAATTATTGCAAGGGTATGTGAGGTTTTTAATACTTTCTATGATATTTATTGGTTCAGTGTAGTCTACGTGGCTGTTGAAGTTTAGCCTGTCGTCGACCATTACTCCAAGGTGCACGCTATGTCTGAACCAGACGATTATAAAAATCTAATGTACCATCAGTGCACCAGTATCCGCTCATGCCCCTATTTCCGCTCACTAGTGTAAACATTGATTTTTCGTGTCAAAAACCAACATTTTTCGCACGGATATATTCTAGCAATACTAACAACTTTCAAATGAAGTAATCTCACATTATTTTAGTTTCATAAAATAATTCTTTATATTGAAATCACAAGACCTCGTGAGCGGTTATTGGGTCACTAGGTATTTTTGTGTGTTCCAATAACCGCTCATGCAAAAAATTAAACAAAATTTTAAAGAAATGTCGATTTTAGTATACAGCCTTTTTTATTGCAGTAGTAGCTATGATTTGACCATAAAAATATCAGGATAAATAACGAAATTCGAAATAATGCATTTTTTAGTAATTTCGTCACGAAATTTGTTTACCGTGAGCGGAAATAGGAACACTTAGATGCAGTAACAAATGCAATTAAATAATGTTTTATGAAAGTTTTTCAAATTCTTTTTATTATGCCGCTGATTACCTATACTTGGAGCTACATTGTGACATAAAAATAATATTGATCGAAGCAATAGTTATTTTATAATAAATATTTGAACACATAACTTCCCTTAAATGAGCGGAATCTCTGGTCTGTATTTTCATAATCGAAAGATTTAAAATTTTCTATATAAAATATATATTAAGTACTGGCTACGAAGATGGCACACTGCTCGTTGAAGGCAGCCGAGACCTCGCTGCATCGGTGGTCGCCAAGTACTTCTTATGCTAGTTTCTCATACGCTGCACCCTTTTGCTTGGCATCTTTCTTAAGGACTAGTATCATTTCACTGATCCTAGTCCGCTTTATGCTCCACACATCTGCGCCCGCTTTGCATCGCCTTCAGAACCTCTGCGTTTTTCGCCTTCTTCGTTTCGATAACGAGGGCCTCACCTAAGTTCCTACGTTTCACTGTCTTCCGGTTCTCCACGGGTTGCTATTGCTTTGCGCCCGTGGTTCCTGTGGAAGCACTGTCTGGTTCGGGCTATCCCGTGGTTCTTTTGAGGTCTAAATACGCGTATCTGTCAAAGGATACAAACTCTAGTGAAATTGAATGGTATGGTACCTACTAAAATCGTTTTTCATTTACTTATTGCGACTATTGCATTGTCTAGAAAAAAATGATTTTAGCAAAGGTTGACTTATTTTGCCCATGGGTTTTTGAAATATAGTTTAATCATACGTTTTGTTCACGTATCAACCTTTGACTTTTCATTCACCTATTAAAAAATGATAAAATATGGGGGTCCGTTCCTCAGCTATGCTATGGGTCACTTAGCTAGCCCGCCCTTACCCTACTAACTGTGGAAGCACTCATAAGAAACCAAAGCTTAGATGCAGGCCTTGTCCTAGTTGAGACGTAATTTAAAACGGAAGAAGGTTCTTCGCAGTGCCCCTGGTGATGGATGGTGTCAGTCCTTTGACTTTCGCCCCCTCTTTCTCACAGATTTCTAAATGTTATTGTACGTTCCTTCGAAAAATTCGTATTTTCTTTCAAAAATCAGTACTTCAGAGACGTAAAATTAGTTGTTGGAAACTGTATTTCGATTATAAGATATTATCTCCGTAATTTGTTGTTTAATACAATTTGAAGAGCTACAATAATGTCGCTGCGATTTTTTTGCAATTTTTTTGTTTCGTTTTTGTTACTTTACTAACACAGGTTCTGTTGTTATTTACTTTCGGCGTTGGTATCGCAATTCTCCATTTTCCCTTTGATGTTCAACTTTCTGCTCGCTCGTAAGATGGTGTACCCACTAGTTTTGATGATGACAGATCGCCGGATCACTAAAATAAAGCTAGTGACCGGAAGAATGTACGGCTGAGTCCCGGCTTTTCTTAAACCCAGCTCTCGATTTAAAAGCTAACACAAGAAGTAAATTCTTAACCGCTGAAGGTGGACATGAAGCTGGTGACAACGTTCTTCAGCTTAGCTTCCGTTTCGTCCGAGATCTTGCCATCGGTAGCGATTTGGCTCAGCAGAGCCTTCTCGTTGGTCTTGACATGGGCCAAGAACTCGCGTTCGAAGGCAGTGATCTTGCTGGGGTCCATCTTGTCAAGGTAACCTCGGACACCGCAGTAGATGACGGCAACCTGTTCTTCGATGGCCATTGGCACGTACTGACCCTGCTTCAACAGTTCAGTCAGACGGACACCACGGTTCAACAGCTGCTGGGTGGCAGCATCCAGATCAGAACCGAACTGGGCGAAAGCAGCGACCTCACGGTACTGAGCCAATTCCAGCTTCATGGAACCAGCCACTTGCTTCATGGCCTTGGTCTGGGCAGCAGATCCGACACGGGATACAGACAAACCGACGTTAATGGCTGGTCGGATACCCTTGTAGAACAATTCAGTTTCCAAGAAGATCTGTCCGTCAGTGATCGAAATGACATTGGTTGGAATGTAAGCGGACACATCACCAGCCTGGGTCTCAATGACTGGCAGGGCAGTCAGGGAACCACCTCCCAGAGTTGGGTTCATCTTGGCAGCACGCTCCAGCAGACGGGAGTGGAGATAGAACACATCACCAGGGTAGGCCTCACGACCTGGTGGACGACGCAGCAGCAGAGACATCTGACGGTAGGCGACGGCCTGTTTGGACAAATCGTCGTAGATGATCAGGGCGTGCTTGCCGTTGTCACGGAAGTATTCTCCCATGGCGCAACCGGAGTACGGGGCCAAGTACTGCAGGGGAGCGGCATCCGAAGCGGTAGCCGAGACGATGATGGTGTAGTTCATGGCACCGGCATCGGTCAGACGCTTCACGATCTGGGCCACGGTCGAACGCTTCTGACCGATGGCAACGTAGATACAGTACAGCTTCTTGGACTCATCCGTGCCGTTGTTGAAGCGCTGCTGGTTGATGATGGTATCGATGGCCAGAGCGGTTTTTCTGTTGGGGATGCAAACAAAATATGTTTTAATATGGTGATTTAAAATAAACTGACATTTTCATTATGCTTAAGATTAGAAGTAAGGTATTGGATGACTCAGTGCGTATCGTATTTTCGCGATGGCCAACAGGGGGACCATGCTATCAAACATTTGTGAAGATACTTCCTATGCTAAGGACGTCTGGGGAGGCTCGCACCAGGCAGATGAACTTGGACGGTTATCGTAACCGTAATTTTGTAGGTTGAATTTTGAACAATTTTCACTCTTCAATTACCATAACTGGGTGATTGTTTATCACACTCATCAACATGTAAAATTTCCTTCTACCCAACAGGTAGATTCGTATTTTTTCAATTTGAACGGAAATTCAATGTCGTCTCTTTATCAACGAAAAATCTTCTAAATGTACTTATACATAACTGAGCAATGTTCAATACCACAATTATGGCTATGACTGTTCATGTTGACGAGAAATTTTCAAACATAATTGTTATTGGATTAATGATTGTTCTTTACATGGTAAGGAGGATGAGCTGTTTTATTTTCTAATAACTAAGAACATAAAAAAGCAGTTATTACTGGATCTTGTTTGAAAGCTGGATCCAAGCTTTTTTCGTTTATCGAAATGATCGCATGTTGTAAAATTTTTCATCATCATTCATAGGCGTGTGCAATACATAAACTTTTATCGTCCTTTAAAACTTCGAGTGTTTCTATTGAAATAGAACTTGGTGAATTTACTCTAATATCTGCCTATTTGCCATTTCATCAACTTCACACTGACTTGCGGAAAATTGGCTCGCCATAAATTTAAAATGTTTTTTCATTGGACACTTTAATACCATCCCTCGTGGAACAATTCTCAAAGCAATTCCAACGGCAGGATTTTATTTGACAAGAATTCTTTAGAATATTTTTCTTCATTCAATACCCTGATAGCTCTACTTGTTTTTCATCCTCTAGAACAGAGCTGCCAAACGCATGGCCCGCGACTTTACTTTGTGCGGTCCGCGATGATTTTGGAAACTATTCTCATTATTGGCCTGTAGACTGTTCTGCTGATTTAAATTTAGAATATATCAAGTTAAACTTGGATCTTTTAATTTGAAGCTTATTCAACCTCGTTATTTTTAATTGGCTTGATATCGCTTTATGTTCGCTTGGCGATTGAATATCCGTTATAAATGTACTATACGTGAATCGAGCTTTCGACGATCTGTTCGAAGTTTGTTGTAAGAACAATCCGAATTGTTTCAAACAACATTTAGTGGTAACTTTATAAAAAAAAGGATTTTACTATACAGGTCGGACTCGATTATCCGGAGTATCGATTTTATTTTCACTTCGGATAATCGAATCTTCCGGATAATCGAATCACTAAGAAAAAAAATTAAATCTTTGATAAAAGAACATAAATGTTATCTTTTTTTGTTGTTTGATTTATATGATGCGGTGGCGTAGCCAGAAATTATTTCTAGGAACATTAGGGGTCCTTACAAGAAAAAAAAAATGTTTTTTGACCAGCGTACACAAAAACCACTTTTTAAAACCCTTCTGTTCTTAAATACGTTCAAAACTGCAAAACCATTCACGTTGTGTATTGGAATACCAAATTATCTCAGATTTATGCATAAAAATTGAAAAACAAGAACATCAAAAATCTAATTCCGGATAATCGAGTCTAAAATTACGGATAATCGAATCCCGGATAATCGAGTCCCCGGATAATCGAGTCTCCGGATAATCGAGTCCGACCTGTATCATACTACAAGACACTATAAGTAAAAATCAGGGCTGGGAAAAAAAATCTGAAATTCATTCTACAGTAGCCAAAGCCATTCGCAGTCAGCAAAGCCAGTGAAACTCACGCCTATCGCTGATGTAGGCAAAGAGCCTTGAAAATTGCAAAACACCCGTTGCTAAGGGCAACCCAAAATTGCTGTGGAAACCTGTTCTATTTCCCGCATTTAGAGCCTTCAATGACACTAACGATTTAGAAAATTCATGCGCCCAACATAGGCTACTTGATGAGATTCACGATTTTGAACTACTGTACTGGGAAAACCACGTGATTTTCGCGAAATTCAAGCCTACTACTATTACCATTCCCAGCACTGGTAGAAATTGCTAAGCGAGGATATCAACTGTCCGTTTGTGCCATCGAATCCAACCAAAGATACCAAAATTTGAACCGCGGTTGCATACCAATGTGATGATGAGTCCTTCCAGATTTGTCTGGAATATTCCAGATTTTTGAAGCCCCATTTTACAAAAATCTGGAAGATCCAGATAAAATTTAATATGAATTTGTAAGGTTTTGTAAATAATTTGTAAGGTTCTCCATATACGACAAAAGCAATCAAGACTTTTCTAGATAAATTTTCAAAATCTTCCAGATTTTTGAAAAATTGACTTGGCATCCCTGGATGAGAGTAAAATCCATAACATTGGTTGCATACGAGGTACTACAAATGGACCGGTTTTCGAGCCGGCGTTTGAACCGATGTTCACTTTACACAATGTTTGGGTTTAGGTTCAGGTTCGAGCGTTTCGGTTTGCACACGAGAACAGAGTCCAAGAAGAGTACGAAACCGCTTGAACCAACGTGTTCGGTGTTCGTTTGGGAAGAATGGTCAAATACAATCTCACACAAAATCTCACATATGCTGGATATTATTGCTGTGTGCGTTTGAAATGCAAATATCAAATGCGGGAACACCAAACGCGGTAAGATTTTCAACAAAAAATGCGGTGTCAAAGATAGATTTTTCTTGCTAGGACGGCGGTGATTTTTATAATCGTTGCTTGGTGTCCTTTGATTGTTTTGCGGGTGAGCAACATTATGAACACAATTTTGAACATAACGAACACAATTTAAAGCAGGATTTCACAAAATTTTAACGAACTTCAACTTCAAGTCTGGGACAAAATTCTCACAAAGCCAAGGGCAGGGTTATCAAATAATTCTAACATTTTTTTTGTGAAATCCTGGACAGTGTTCCCACGAATTTCAATACCTACATCTGGAGAAGCAATTCTGTCGAATTTCTAAGAACAATTCTCACAGAATCCTGGGCAAGGTTCTTGCAAAATCTAGTGCAGGAATACAAGGTATTAATTCTGACAAAATCCCTTGCGACAAAAATCTGAGTATGATTCTCATAAAATCCTGAATTTTATCCTGGGATTTCAAATCCTGCCATAGAGTAACTTGAAGTGCAATTTGTCAATATTATGGGAAGAGGTTTCACAGAAACCTGAGCAAGATGCTCTGCAGCAAATATCTCCTTTTCAATTTCCTTGGTAGAAACATTATTTTTATCCTTAAAAATTTTAAAATGTCTTGTGAACTTAAAATTATGGCCCGCCGCATAATATTGTTTCTGAAATGAGGTCCGCGCTTAAAAAGCTAGGCAGGCCCGGACAGGTCTGCTCTAGAAACTGCTTCGATTGATTAAACAGTCCCACTTTCACTTATTTAAGAACTGACAGGAAAACTGACGTGAAATTGAATTCGAATCTGTTGTTATAGACGTCATTGTTGCGTTGGCACGAATCTTCCAATTGACAGAGAACGTGCCTCTGGAGCCGGCCGTTTATGTTTTACACAAACAATCAAATTAAGGATAACGTTCAGAATTGCTAGTAATCAATATAAAAAATACACAACCATTTTCATTTTAACTAGAAATATTTAGGAGGTTATATTTACACCATTATTTCATAAGTTATCAAAAAATCATTATATTTTAAGATTCTGGGTCGATTTTGGTCAACTGGTTTTGGAGATATTTCGATGATTCTTGGCGGACCGACATTCCCAATGTACAATTTCTTTGATCGGCATTTTCATATTAGTTAAACTATAAAAAACCTGAGCTATATAATGTCAAAAAAATATATAAATCGGTTGAGCTTTCTTCGAGAAATCTCAAAATTACTAATGATGTTTTGGAAATATTCAAGACCTCAATACAAACCCAGGCTTGACAGACACTCCTCTTCGATGCACAAATGAATTCAAATATCACAAAAAAACGATTCGAGTGAGGGTGCGAGGATTTTCTGGTACTCTTTCTCTCTTGCTGCTACGCTCACCTTTACACACACCTCAACAAAGGAACTCACGAATGACCTGATGGAACATAACAGGCCTCGCGGAGTTGTAATGGCACTCTTATTTTATTGAATTTTTAGTATTTGTTCGTTCCTTCACAAAGAGGCAAAAACAGCACGCTGCTCTAGAGTCTAGAGTCTAGAGCATGTTGAAGTTCTATTTAGAATTGGTTCTTAGCCATAATTAAAACAACAGTTTTCATTCGAACGGACAAAGATATAGAAAAAAAAATCCATTACTCCATTTTGTCCATTTTGTTATGGTAAACGGACCTTTTTTTCCTTGATTTTTTGATGAATCGAAAGAAAACAGCTTTTTAAATTTTGACAGATGATCGATTTTATTTAGAGCCTCAACGAACTCTGGTGATGTTGAGGAGTATTATCAAGCATGCTCAATACGGCCATAGTATAATTAGAAACATAAATGGTCATTACTCGAAAACAGTTGCACCAACTTGATTCCAATTTTCACAGCAGACTCTCATCAAAGAATTGTGTTAAAAAGCGAATAAACGAACATGAGAACAATTCTGTAGCCTGAAATATTTACGTGGGGTATGGCTATGCGTCGGTCTCCCAAAGAATTTTGGAATATCTTAGGAATCAGATGACCAATGGTCAAAATCGACACAGATTCTGAAAGTAGTTTTTTTTTAACTAATGCCGAAATGTCCAAAAATAAATAAAGTTTTCGCAATTAAAATAGTGTATTGTGGTAAAATAGCAATGTGCTTCTATATCACATTGGTAAAATAGTGCTGCCGGTTGAGGGTCAATGAACGTTGCTAGTCGCTCAATTTAAATCTCTCTAGTCCAATTAGTCGGTCTCCAGTCAGATCGGAGTTGATGATATTTTGACATTCAGAAGATTAGTCAAGAATTCCAACAAAACTGATTTCTTCCGATGCAAAATCTACGAATAAACCGTTTTCGACTGTTCTTTGGAGACTGATTTGTAAGAAACTTACAGAAAATATTATGACTTGTTGAATTTTTTTCAGTTTTTTCTTTGTGTCCTGGTTTTCTAATAGCTTCAAAACTTGTATCAATACTTATAGCATATTTTCTCGTCAAATGGAAAAATGCCAAGGTTGCACTAACTTTTAAACCGGACAAAAATCTTGCCGTCTAACTTGCTATCTTCTATCAGTGAACATTTCGAAAAAGTGTTTTTAAACAGATTGATTCGTTCCAACAAATCTGAACGCTATACACTGGCCGTACCCTTCCACACATAGACAAAGCAATCTACAGTGTTTGGTATGGAAATTTGATCGTAAACACAAAATATCCAATCTTGAAAGAAACATTGGAATAAAATTATAAATTGAAAAAAATAAAATAAAAACAAACGATATCAAAACCAAGATCACATGGTTTGACGGTGCCAAAGTAGAAGGTACACCATAATAATTTTCGTTTGTGAAACATATCACCTTCCCAATACTTTGACACATATCTAGCTGTTCATATCATTATCATTGTCATCATATTTCGGCATAATGGAATGGATTTACGCAGTGATCATTTGAGCAACAGTAGGTAGGTACTACCCCTTTGCTTCACCCAAAATTAAAAAAAAACGATGTCAAAAGAAATGCATCTTCCAACTTACCCGGTCTGTCTGTCACCGATGATCAGCTCACGCTGTCCACGACCAATCGGGACCAACGAGTCGACGGCCTTGATACCGGTCTGCATGGGTTCGCGCACAGACACACGGGGAATGATGCCGGGGGCCTTGATACCGACACGGAAGCGCTGGTTGGTCTTGATTTCGCCCTTGCCGTCGATGGCATTACCCAGGGCATCAACGACGCGACCGAGCAGCTCATCACCGACCGGAACGTCGACGATGGCACCGGTACGCTTGACGATGTCACCTTCCTTGATCAGCTTGTCGTTACCGAACACGACAACACCGACGTTATCGGGTTCCAAGTTAAGGGCCATACCCTGGATGATTAGAACAATATGTATAAGACTGATTGCGAGATTTGAGATGGTTCAAGATTCTTTACCTTGAGACCGGAGGAGAACTCCACCATCTCATCGGCCTGGATGTTCTTCAGACCGTACACACGGGCGATACCGTCACCGATGCTCAACACGCGTCCAGTTTCCTCCAAATCAGCCTTCGGGGCCGAGCCGAGGATTCTTTCTTCCAGGATGGAAGAGATCTCCGCACCGCGGTTAGCAGCGGAAACATGGAGATTGCGGGCAGCGACCGTCACGGCTGGCACAGCGATCTTGGCGACCTGGGGAAAGACGAGAACGAAGCATATTTCGTTACAAAATTTGAAGATGTGTTGTACAACTGCAAAGTAAATTTTGAAGAATCCATGGAGATAGAGAAATTACACAAGAAACGTGTTGATAAACTGCAGGACTAATTTCGGGATGAAATGATGTATGCAGTCTTAGAGAAATTTTTGAAAAAACTTCAGGATGTCGATTTTATTTATGAATTCCTACTCAATAGATTTCCTTGGAATATCCCCTGGATGTGCAAATCCTGGGATAAACAGTGGATCTAGTCGTGATATTTGAAAGAATTCTTATGAAAACGATTGAAAAATAATAAAAAAACGACATCTGAAGAGATTTCGCAGTTTTTTTTTAATCCAAAACGATTTCTAAAGAAAACTCCTGGAAATTTTATAGGTTTTCTTTGAAGAAAACTTTAGAAGATCTATTAGACTCTAGCTAGCTAGAGTGATCAATTACTGGTGATCTTGCTTCGTGAAATAGAAATTTTTTCGAAACTCAAAATTACACTATTTAAGATATCTAATCGTTATGTATGCGATTTTTGCGGTATAATTCAGTAAATCCGCGGCTTTCGCGACACAGTAGTTTGTTTATTAGCCATTTTCGCAACCAGTAGCGCAAATTTGCGAGAATCGCAAAATTCGAGGCTGTTATAACAGCCCTGGAAATCGATCATGTTACTTACGTCCTTATTATAGCACTTACTTGTATAACTTTGCCTTAAACAAAGAGGAAGCGAAGTGAAAATGTATTCAAGAGAGAGACTTCGTAGTAACCGGCTTTAAAATAGTGACCAAGAAACTAAAAAGTGACTCGCTACCAGCCCTGGCAATTTTCATACGAATCGTAAATAATCACTTTTCTTTGTATTTGATTCTCAAACAATGTTATTACAAAATAGGTATTACCTAATTCAAATCATCTTTCTTCCCCTTGGCACAGAGACTGATTCTCAGCTTAGTGTTCTTATTAACTGAGAGCTTTCGTTGCCAAAGTTGCCATTTTCGCATTCGTATATCGTGTGGCAGTACGATGATACTCTATGCCCTGGGAAGTTAAAAAAATGTCCATTACGAAAAGATCCTGGACCGACCGGGAATCGAACCTAGACACCTTAAGCATGACTTTGCTTTGTAGTTGAAGACTCTAACCGCTCGGCTAAAGAAAGCCTCCTTAAACTATCCTGGACTCCACTTATTAAATAGTTACGTAATTCACTGAACATTAAAAAAGACCAATAACATATGATTTGAATCCTCCATTTTAAAGCAGTTTCACAGGATGTCCAAATTTTTGATTTCCTTTAAAAATATCACTACATTGCACTGGAAAAATATCCGCCAATTATGACCACATTTGAAACACCAGAAACTGAAAACATTCAAAGATACCATTTTTTTTTTTTTTTTCTAAAATAGTTCAAATAAACTTCCAAAACTTTTCAACACTTCACTTCCCGAAGGCATAAAATTATTCACTCTTTCCAGGGTGAGGTTACATAACAATCGTCCAAGATTTTGAATTCCAACAAATCCACCAATCCAGTTGCGCAATCTTCCAAAAATTCACTGCCATCGGTTCCGCACCGGTCCTGGATCCGATTTTCCACAATTCCGGTGCAAAATTCCAGCACCTAGCGAGTTTTCTTCGCTTTTCCCGGTTTGATTATGTCACCATTTTTCACCGTCTAGCAGAGCCTCCATTGAAAAACGACGGGTCGATTTGCATCGAAAAAGAGAGGAAAATTTATCATTTCGTCCGGTTTTTTTTCTTTCTTACCTGGCTAGCGGTTCTCGGCAGCTGGCGGGCCACCTGAGCGGCCAAACGGGCAGAAATCATCGACATCTTCGTTGGTTCCTTCCTGGTTTCTTCGACGGCTGTGGTTCGAACTTTACAACTCCCTCAAGAGTGAGTGGAAACTGTTCCTTCTTTTTGCGGGACTCGGAAAGATGGACGTCGCGGTCGAATCGAGCGAACGAGTATGAGAGACAGCAGCCGAGCTAGCGGTTCGCGATCTTCTTGACAGCCGTTCGCGGGTGAATTTGACAGCTGGGAGCGGAAGTTGGTGAACTTCCACAGGGGTGACATCTGGCGATAAAAATCTTTGGGATTGCGCACGGAAAATAAAAATTGAAAACTAGCGAAATATTTGGGAATGAGCCTATGCATGCTATAACACGTTTGACTTTTACTGTGCGCCCTGTTTTTAAGTTGTCCGTGAGAGAGAGCGAGACAGCACCAACACATGGCGCACAGTAAAAGTCATGAGAACAAAAGAATTTATGGCACGTACAGAGGTTCATACCAGGTCCGTCACACTCGGGCTCAGATTGGGTACCACTTCTAGTACTGCATTTGGTCCCTCGGTAGTGCAAAAGGTACCCAAGTTTGACAGATCGCAGTACACTTTGAACGGCAATCTAGATTACCTTATGAGCCATAAAATTTTGAGCAACTGCAAGGGACATGGGGGTCTTTAATTTGTCTTTGTTCATACTGTATTTACACGGAGCCGCAAATCAACCCAACTTTGACTTCTTTTGACGCAATTCGGCTCTTCCGTGGGATAACCCAAATTTGGGTTAACTGATATATACCTATCATTAGTAGACCTATTCATATATTAGAAAATGTCTGGAAATTTCCCAGTCAACCAATATTTCGACTTTTCATGTCAAAATGAACTTCTGGTCAAAATTTCAGTCAATTTGGAGACAATTTAGGTGTGCTTCAAATCAATTATATGTTTTTGGGCTAATTTCAAGCTTTAAAAGTTCATAACTACCAAACGGAACAACGAAAATTATCGAAAATACCTCTACATAGTAGTTGATTCAATTCTACGAACTTTTGCCGAACACAATTTTATGATTGGAGCCAGGGGGTGGGAAACTCGGCTCACCTGAAATTGTGCCGATTTGTGCCGACTGTGCGGAAGCGAACGATGTCGCCATGTCATATTTGTCTGGTTGCACCAGGGGGTGGGAAACTCGGCTCACCTGAAATTGTGCCGATTTGTGCCGACTGTGCGGAAGCGAGCGATGTCGCCATGTCATATTTGTCTGGTTGCACTGCAATAACTGGCAACTCTGATCGTTGCATGACAGATTGCTTTTGTTTATTTTTGAAATCAACGAAATTGTTGAGTTTGCTTGGCGGAGACGGCTTCTCAGATTTTTGAACATATATATGGTAAGTTTTAGGAATAATATAATTATATATGTTTTCAACGATACATTCATACATTTCAGTTCAGTGACTAAGAAATGGAGCAGAAATTATCTTTGATTTGAATGCCAACCAGGACAACGGATGTGCTACGGATTTGATGGATGACGGTGGATTGTGTAAAACGGTTAACTACAACTCTACAACTATAGGATCTATCCGAGGAATCCCAAGGCAAAGCTGGCGATCAAGAGAGCGGTTGAGCTGAAACACTTCGTGGTAGATGAATAGCATTTGCGGAAGTTAATAAAATTGTTGAGAATCGATCTGGCACAGTCGTTTCTATGAGCTTCCGTGACCAAACTGGCTAATCCACAACGCCGGCACCAATGTGCTGAAAGGTGACCCATCAGGATTGTTCGTGACCGTGGAATGCCGCTGGTATTGCTACTTAGTGGAAGCTGGGTTTCAAAAATCGACGTGGGCCATCGCGGACCCTAGCATCAATTTGAACGCCAAAGACCAGCTACCGGAGAATCAATATAAAAATGGTTGTGATAGCTTTGACGGAACAATATATGATGCACGCTGCAGTATTAAAATAGCTGTAACGTCTGTTTATCTGTGATATCTATATACTTTTCAATAAATCTACCTCTAGGATGTGACTTCTATGGCATCGAAATTATAAACCTGAATTCATTAGTTTTCATATATTTGAACCACTATTTACGACTATAAACTAATTTGATAATTTTAGCAGCTTCTTTCTCAGCTGCCACATAAAAAGAAGAACGAATTTATCTTGTGCATCTCTGCCGTGGGGTGGTAGACTCTTCCGCTCTGATGACAAATTTACCTTTCCGCTTCGGTCTCGTCGAGTTGATGTATTTTAGCAAAATAACGGTTCAAGTTTTTCCACGTCCATCTGCAACGTGCAAACGCTTGTCAGGATTTGTCAGTAATATTTCTGGTTTTTATCCTTCTCGGCTGAGCATTATGTTTCATTTGACCATTTTCTAGTTCTTGTTCAAGTATCTCTTGGCGGAGATTTCAAAACTTGTTTCTCAGCCTGATCACAATCAATAATTGATTTGGATTTGTAATTAGTCCACAAATATATTGGGATGGGCCTGCACAAAGGTGCGACAGGCATCCGGAAAACTTGGTCGTCGGTTTAAATTTGGTTGATGAGAATTTTCTGACCCTCGGTGAACAAGATAATGTTTCATTTCTCGCCGCGGTTGTTTTGCGGAATGGCCACCTTTCGCTGGAAGCTATCTATAAAGAAAGGTACATTCGTTAGATTGGCCATCGTCGGGTGATGTATTTCGGTGGCTTTAGAAGACTTCCTACACCGTATACATTTTTCATTTAGTACTTACCAAACCAAATCAAATTATTCCTAAAACTTACCATAAATATGTTCAAAAATCTGAGAAGCCGTCTCCGCCAAGCAAACTCAACAATTTCGTTGATTTCAAAAATAAACAAAAGCAATCTGTCATGCAACGATCAGAGTTGCCAGTTATTGCAGTGCAACCAGACAAATATGACATGGCGACATCGCTCGCTTCCGCACAGTCGGCACAAATCGGCACAATTTCAGGTGAGCCGAGTTTCCCACCCCCTGAGTTTTAACATAATTAGTACTTACAATTAAGTTTTACAGTGGTGCAGTAGAAATCGACCTCACATATGTGCTAGGACAGCTTGTAGTAGATACCTGTGTATTTCAATGTAATGCTTAGACATTTTGCTTGGCCAATACAAACTGCTACTCACGGTTAACACCTGATCGCAACTTCGTAAAAGTACTCAAATATGCTCTTCTTCCAAATAAACTTGATTCTTTCTAAATTGATACATAATTGTAAACTTTGTTAGGTATACCACATCTAGTTCAACATAACGAATTCAATGTCATCGATATTTACCTGATAAAATGCTCAAGAGGTTAATTTAATAGTAGAAGCAACTTAGCTAACAATTTCATCGCCTATTTGCTAATTATATTCAAATAATAAGGAAAAAAACTAAATATATTGCAAAGTTTGTGGCAAAAACGTGTGAGCTATTCTTCTCTGCTCCTCTATAGAAAATGCAATCTGTCAGGTTGTTATAGTGGATCTATTCAGTCCTACCTATCCAAAGGGCCTATTCGCTTTGTGCGTCAACAATGCCCAACAATCATTACAGGTTTCATATTAGCCCTTTTGCCACCGTATATTTGGTACGGGAAAATGGGCCAAATTACACGCTAACATCAAACAACTCAAATTTTAAATACGCCGTTTTGTTTAAATATGTTTTATTCAAAGTAGAATTGAATAAAACCAAAATTTCATGACATTTCCAATAACATCGATGCCAACTGGCACCAATCCCGCTTTAAACATGATTTTGTATATTTTGTTAAATTCGCCCTTATGAAAAAAGTTCACAGAATTGTTCTCGAGCGGGTTTTTCATCAGTACACAACATTTTAAATCCCACGACGTTTCCCGCCGGTTGGCTTACACTTTATGCGAAAACTCCTGGAACTCGTGCATTGGTCCATAGGCTCATAAAGAAAAATGAGCCTCTGTACGTGCCATAAATTCCTTTGTTTTTTTGACTTTTACTGTGCGCCGTGTGTTGGTGCTGTCTCGCTCTCTCGCACGAGCAACTTGAAAGGGCTCATTCAATTATTTCATAACGCTAAAATTGGCCATTTTTGACACCCACCCACCCCCTTGTAACGCTTTTTGTATGAATATTATTCAATTTTTGTATGGGCCGTAACAGCGTTAGAACACCCACCCACCCGGATAAAAACGTATCATTCAGTGAATGGAATAAACCATTAATGTACAATATAACGTATTGGATACAATACAGCGTATTGTAATTGAATGTCGAAGCAATATTATTCATGTTTGGATATACAATTCAAAAACAATATAATATGTTGTAACAGAACATTGTATTGTTTTTAATTGGTTTTATACCTTACAATTTTGGTCAAATTCCTATTTTCGCGTAAAACAACTGTTGCTTTTTTCTATGTAGCTTTGCTGAAAGAAATAAACAAAACAAGTTCAAAAAGCAAGAAATGTTGGGTGGAAAATATTCAAAAAGTCAAAATAAGTAGTTTTTTAGAAGTCACTTGACATTAGCTGACATGCAACCATGATACAGTTTGTTGAATTGTTTTTGTATTGTACAATACACGAATTGCTTATCAAGACAATACATGAACAATATATCATATTGTGTTTTCAAAATATTTGTATGAGAAAATATCTATATTTGTATTGTTACGATACTTAACCACCCATACATTATATTGCAAAAATCTCATATACCATACAGTGAACTGTTGAAAACAATATATTGTACTGTAATTGTATTGTCATTTCACAAAATACTGTATTGTATTTCCAATATATTGAATGGTACTGTTTCAATACGTAATATTGTTTTTGTATTGTATTTTTTATCCGGGCACCCCTGCTAGCGTTATGAAATATATGAATGGGCCCAAAATAGGGCGCACAGTTAAAGTCAAACGTTTTATGGCATGCAGAGCCTCATAATGAAATTTTCGCAGTGTATGAATAAAAATGTTAAGGTTGCTCTTATGAACTAATTTACAATGACGTCACACTGCTTCTTCCATCGGGAAGAACACCTTTTACTGCGGGCCGTGTTTACAAAAAATGAACGATTTCGTTGTGCATTCATCCACTTCATGTTCATCCGGTGAACATTCGTCGTCCGGATGTTGGTCCGGATGTCATTTTATGTAAACATTGCCCGCATTTAGAGCAGAAAAGAAAAAGAAAGTCGAGGATAAAAGAAGACCGTGGATAAGTCCATGCGCTCTGATCCAAAAACACAAAAAGTAATTTCCGTGTTCGTTACCGTTGCGGGACCCCTCGCGGGAGAAACGCATCCTCGCGAGAAACGCAAACTCTGATGAACAACAACAAAAACGATGACAACACTTCGTGTTTGTCATTTTTGCATTCCGCTGCTGTCAGGAAAAAAGAGCAAAAAAACTGTAAATGGTGGACTGAAACTGCACTCCTCTTTCGATGTAAATTATTGTACGCAAAATTAAAAAAGTTCCGTTCGGGTTCGCAAAACATTTGATTTTCGGGCGTGCTAGTGCGGTGTACCGGAACTGTAATACGAAAATAAATTACAGCGCAGAACCGCGGACGGGGTTCAATTCGGCACGGAAGAAACGGGTTATTGACGTTAGTGGATTGGTTCCGAAAATGTATTTTGTTATGCGATCGTGATCGTATCGAATTGATTCCTGTGTGATGTAAAAGCAGTGTTCTGATTGTTCCAAATATTCATCTGTCGGTGTCGGGAGAGAAGATCATCGGAAGTGAAAACAGAAGCGGAGGTGCCAATGCAGATCTTTTTATAGAATACCTCATCCTCTACCAAAAAAGCAGCATCCGAAGCAAGAGACCTAGCGATACAAATGAAAATAGATTTGAGTCAAAAGTCAAGAACGATATCTTGTGGGTCAATGGCTTCACTAATTTTGGGGTTTTAGTTGAATAAATCTCTCCTGACACAATTCTGATATCCTGATGTGGAGTCTGGACGATGGATCTTGAGTGCATCGTTTCGATTGACAAAATCGTGATTTGTAGTTTGGTCATGTTCTTATGTTACACTAGACTTCACTTAGCTCAATAATACAGGGCTGGTAGCGAGTTACATAGTTAGTGGGTTGGTAACTATTCGAACTGCGGTCACTAAAACGCCAGTATTGCAACAGCTAGCCACTAAAGTATCTTTTTACTTAATACAGGGCTGATAGCTGGTCTCTTTTAGAGGCTTGGTCTCTATTTAAATGCATGTTTCTAAAAAGTCTATTTTTAACCCGTATACTGCCGTGTCATTCCCATCTGTAAAAAGTAGGCATTGAAAAAATGGGGTGTGAAGTTTTCAAACTCGTTTTCTATACGAATATTCAAAAAAAATTCAGAGTATTGGAACATGTTCAAATCTTAATGAAATTTCACAGTTTGCTTTTCACTATGACATCTTTCTGAGAAAAATGGAATGGAAATGGAGAAAATGGAATTTATTAAAAAGCGATCAATTTGTATCTAAACATCTGTGTCAAGCTTAAGGGAACACATTTTTATGAACTATGAACTCTTAATATCTTCGAGAATTGAAATGGATTAGTACCTATCCAATAAAGCTATAGCTGGGTTTTCTGGGAATTAAGTCCGAAATTAAAATGATTGCAAATAAATAAAGATAACTAAACATGTCCAAAAAATGCACTTTTTTACCCGATCTGACCCAGTGACCTAACGGAAAAACTCTAGCCACAGCAACATTTCCAAGTTCCTCTGGCCATTTTTAAAAACTAAATAAGTATACGAGTATACTAACAAAAATAATTACAACCCGTTAGTATTCTCTGTGCGGTGAGAGTTATTATATGTTAGCTTTCACTCAAGCCTACAAGGGTTGCAAAATTTTGCAAGAATTTCTCCAAGGGTTTCCAATGAAATCACTCTAACAAATTTTACTGAAATTCCTTCAAAGAATTATTCATAAAAAGGAGAGAAGCTAAGCACAAATCTAAAGAATCTTTCAAAGATTGATCCTAGGATTTCTTCAAGAATTTCTGCAATAATTTTTCCACAAGTTTTCCTAAGATTTTTTTAATTCTTTTAAGTGTCTTTTACAGAAATCTCCATGAATTCCTCCATGGACTTCTGCGTGGATTTCTTGAAATATTCGTGCTCAATTTTTTCAGGTTAAAGCTAAGTATGCTGTTGTATGTATGTATGTATGTAGGTAGCCACCATCCTAGCTTGAGTCTTGCTCTGCATGCGGTTCCACTTAATGTCAATTTTCATTATCAATCTGAATTCAACATACCATTGTATGAAGGGCCAAAATGGGGTGTGGCGGACCCGTAAGCAGAGACACTTACGCGAAACCCGCGGGTAATAGAGAATCTCCTTCCAACAATATGATCCAACGGAAAGTATAATGAAATTCGCAATAGCTGTCAAGTTATCCACGGGATGGTTTGTTATAAGAAGGGCGCGTCAAATCCATTATTGGGATAGAAGAACCCATCTACAAGGATGTTACGGTTACTTCAACCCGTGACTCCGGCTGGCACTCCACTCCATTGTCCAGCTGTAACTTCAATGATGCCCTGATGCACCCTCCCAATATCACCCATGTTATATTCAATTAAATGGTTGTTATGTAATAAAATTAAATACAATATAAAAAATGTGAGAAATCATACAACAACTCAATGATTTGACCTAGAATCGTTGAATGAAATATAAATAATATTAGATAAAGCTTCCTGCAATTATATGTTGCTGATCTATCCTGAAAAAATACATGAATTAAAATATCGTTTGCAGGTCCTTTTCGATGATCAGATGAAATGTATGTATGTATGTATGTATGTATGTAGATAGCGACTATCCTTGCTTGAGTCTTGCTCTGCATGCGATTCCACTGGATAGCAAACCCAATTTCCATTATTAATTTGTATTCATAATACCGTTGTATGAAGGGCCAAAAGGGGCGTGACGGACCCGTAAGCAAAAACACTTACGCGAAACCCACTCCACGCCATCGTCCAACTGCAACTCCAATGACGCTCTGATGCACCCTCCCACTTCCCAACATGTTATAAATATATATGCAAAGATGTTTATAATAATGTAAATTATGTTCATATATGATTTATAAGGATGTTAAAATTATTTAATTGATGGATATGATGATTTCAATCTCGCAAGTATAATCCGGAAATGAAGCGCAGTGATTGAATTAGTATCTCCGATTGATTCCATGATACTCCTGGAAGCTGAAGCACTGTAATAGGATAGTAATTCAAACATATATGATCAATTTGCGTCTCCAGAATATAATAAATTAATAAAATGAGACTCTTTGAGTATAAGATTATCAACCAAATAACATCTTACTACAGAAAACATGCAACAACTTGAAGATTGTCCTAATATTGCTGCAATTAAAAGGATTTCCATTATTATGTGTATGTTTACGACGGCTTCCTGCAGTAGTATGAAATTATATCTAGCTGACATAACCTGAAAAAAAAAAAATGATGTTTATAAAGGGTAATTGCAGCTTGCTTTTGACGCTATTTCTAGGAAAACATGTTGAATTATAGACTTATATTGAGAGCAAACTTATTTAATAAGAGACATAGATTCTCACGATTAATCATGCCGTTTTTCCGCATTTCTTCACGGTTGGTTCAGCATAATGCACTATGATATAATATTCAATTGAATACAACGAAAATACAAATCATACACAACACAACACGAAGTAAATACAAATCGAACTTAAAATACTTAGGATGACTATAAACTCGTATTGTGGCCGGAAGAGTAACCCTCGCTGATACTTTAATCAAATGTAATGTCTACTTCGCTATTGAAGTGGCATCAAGAATAACCAAAATAAGTCTCAATTCATATATGAATTATCAGGAACATATATAGTAAAGTAACCGTAAATCTGCGGAGCTTGTATTCAAATTAATCATCAAAAACTGTATCCAAATGAGCATTACGTCACGATTTCAATGCCGCCGCTAAGTAAGTACCTATATTAAATACTATATTAAGTATATAGCAGTATTAAGTATATAACTAGATTAAGTATATTATCAACCAATAACCTTCAGGAATACAGCGTAGAATCTTTTGAGAGTGACGAAAAGGAACATGTCGACATCTGGTGACAGGTTATGGAAGTATAGCCGATAGCGTCTCGCACCTCACCATCAAGAAAACCAGGGTGTTTTCGCTTCTTAAAATTCCGTAGTGATCATGGCATACATGAAATAGTATCGATGATTGTTATTTACTTATCTTTATTTCAAATTTGGAAAGAGGGATAGTGATGGTTGATTAAATCGAGGAAATTTTTATTGTATTGTACTGAGACAGAGATGGACATGGAAAAGTGACATCACTTTGCAAGCAAAAGCACTGCTAATGAAATTTAAAGTTTTAAAATAACATCTACACTGATAGCATGAAGCGAACTCACCAATACTCCTTGTACAATCATTCCACATCCGATAGGTATTAACACGTTAGCGTTAGCGTTAGCGTTAGCGTAGTTACGGTATACTTCGTAGATTGGATACTAGCAACATTCATGTTTCTTTTTAATAATCTCATCCTGACTACTTTCAAGAACAAGGCAGGGGAGTATACCTTGTTCATATCATAAACAAGAATACTAAAAGCATGAATATCGCTATTCCCGGCCACGCCCATCTTTACCGTAACTTGGGATAGGGGAAGGAAATGTTGATGTAGCACTTACTTAATGAGAGGCCACCGACTCAGCGACACCCTCATAAGTGCTACGGAGTTGGAGGTTGGGGAAGGTATATTGTCAGGATTCGCCTAGAAAGCTGGCGATAGACCATAAATATTTGTTGTTTAAGCGTTTTCAAATTAATCTTTTGAATGCCGGCAATCAAAAGAGAAAACAATAGCTTATTTATAGTATAAATAGTATTTCGCGAAATGCTTGTCGATTGTGCAGTAATATTTTTGCTCAACAACCAGTAAAAAGCAAAACCGATCCCTCCAGGGTCATCGGATTGTGTAACGATAAGCGTAAAAAAAAATCACGCCTATTGAAAAACTGTAATGTGCTCATTGAAAAACTGTACTGGGTGGTACTGTATTTTTAGATAATCGAAAAACGAAAGGAAGCGCGTTCGAACTAAACACCCTAGGACACAGTCGGTTTTTCTGCTCAAAATTATACGAAAAGCAGGATCGATCCCTCCAGGGTCATCGAACAGTTAAAAAGCATCCACAACCGATTGTTAGTTGCGTTACACCCGCCCGGACAGAATGCGCAATCTGAACATAATTATCAAACTCCGAAAATAACATTTTCCGTTCAAGAAACGATCAGAAGTTCCACGACGCGAACAAAAACGATCCGGAAGGCTCACAAAAGAAAAAGTATCATACTGGAACAAACTCACCGGATTGATTCTCTAAATTTATGTGCTGCATGTCACTTCCGGATGGTTCGGTGAACTTAGGGCAGCCAAAAACCAACAGTACTGAGGACACAAATCAAACAAATCACTTTTTCATTTTTCACTTTTCACTATTCCATTTCTGAATGTAAAAACGGTCCTGCTTGGGCTTCACGAAGCACTACCCAGCAAGACGCTCCAAAACAGGAAAAAAAAAAAAAAAAATCTCCGGCGACGAAAACATGCGCAAAACCGTGAGCTAAATCTATCGGACGACGCAAAACCGAACTGTCCTGCTTGGGCTTCACGAAACACTCCACATCCGATAGGTATTAACACGGCATAAAAATTAACAAGGCAGTCTCTTCACTGATGTAAATATCGAGTTTCATTATAAACATGTGACGTCACTCCTATCGTACCATATACCTTCCGGACCACTAGATCATTTTTTTCGCAAATTTGTTCGAGGTGGATAGGAATGACGTCGTCAAGTAGCAGTCAGTTTTCGGAGTATATCACCTTCTTAATTTTAGTACACCGTGGGTATTAATAGTAACGTCCGGGATTACCTTAGCAACGAAATCCATTCCTACCCAAGCAATAACACTCTCACATGCACAAATTTTCAAGCTACTGATGTGCGGTAAAGCATTTCTTTTTTCTTCACTTTTGTTCTCACTTATTCCATATTTCTTTCGAAGCACTATGGTCTTATCCACTGGTGTACTAAACTTACTCGGTCGAAGAATTTTGACACTAGAGCGGGTCCAGATCACGTGGCGATCATACTGGAGCGTGCCCCGCTCAAGTGTCACAATTCTCAGACCGAGTGAATTTAGTACATCGGTGGATTAGACCATCGCATTAATAACACTCAATTTCCACTACATTCTTTGAAATCCCCTTGTATACCGTACAACACAATTCCGATAGATATATAGCACCTTTATCGTAAATTCACTGAAAATACACGAAAACTTGACTGCGAAAAACAATCCCTTGCGTCATCGACAAACTCTCACAACAGACGGTTAAAGCTAAGTACACCCGATTCTGTTTTTGCACGGGGGATGCGTACCGTGCAAAAAAAGTTTTCAGTTCAAAATTTCAAAAACCGTGTAAAAAAAGTAACACCATTTCTCGACGTTTCATGTAAAAATAAGGTTTTGGCAAAAAATTTTGTATGGAAACTTTTTTTGCACGGCCGTGTAAAAAAAATCCGTGCAAAAACAGAATCGGGTGTATGCTGTTCCGCTCAAAAAAAGTAAAAATTTCTGCCCAAGAAATGGTCAAGAAATTTCCTACAGTGAGCTCCATATGAATTGACATTTCTTTTCATCTGCGTACTGCGATCAAAGAAAAATGCTTTTCTTGACCATTTCTTGCAAGAGATTTTCCACGCTTATTTTGACGATATTTATCCTCCTGAAATTTCTATCGTAATCTCTTCAGAATGTTCTGGAATGTTTTTTTTTTCGAGGAATAACAGAAATTTTTTAGGTTCAAACATCCATCCAAGTTACAAGTATTTAAAATAGAATCACCAGGATTTCTTTAGAGATTTCATCAACAAATAATTCAAGTAATCTTTTTGCAATTTTTCTAAGGACTCAATGAAGGTATTCTTTTTTAGTTCTATTAGGTAATTGGTTTAACAACTACCGAAAAACTAAACATTGGATTGAATGGGCAAAATTATGTGAAATTCAGAGATCTTAGGGATTTCTACATTCATTTGTTTTCCAATTCTCCTTAGAATTTGCCTTAACATTCAACAGCGTTTACTCAACTGATACTTTAAGAATTCCCACAAAAAAAAAACTTCAGTACTCCCCAAGTAACATTAGCAGCTGAACTACAGTTTATTCAGCTGAAATCTGCTTTAGGACGATTTGTTCAACTTTTATTCCACCAAAATGTTTGTTGGGTCCTACGCTACTACATGTGGTAATTTCTACATTAAATACTCTAATCAACTTCCCAGGTGTTATAATAGGATGTCCTCCAGTTATGTATCCATCGATTTCTCCAATTTGTACAGGAGTTCTTTTAAGGAAACCCACAAAGGCTCATTTCAGAATCTTGAAAGAAAATTATTGGGGGATTTTCCGATTTAATTTCTGATTTAATAAGATCAGAAATTCCTCAAGAAAAATATTTTTAGAGTAATTTCTCTAGAAAAGTCTTGATTATTTACACACTAAGCGTACTTTACAGACTGGCAAAATTTGCCGTAATCTTTACAGTTGAACAGCATGGTAAATTAAAATACGCTAATTCTGTAATAAATACAGATGTAGTTGATATTTCACCGAAAATTTTAAAAAAGTACTACGTCATTTACATTACCAAACTGTTCAGCTGTTGAGATTTTCTCGAAGTCCTATTTACCCGGTATCCTGTTCCAAGTGGTAAGGCTTCAATCCACCAAATAATACAACAATTATTCCCCAAGTAACTACTAGCCCGCTAATTCGCCTTTTTGGCCTTCTAGGGCTATTATACGGCTAATATAGGGCATGTCAGCTGTATTATAGCACTATATTGCCACGCAATGCGAATTAGAGTGCTATCTGATTACTTGGGTCCCGCCAATAATCTTGGACGTATTTTTCGTTGGTTTTTGACGAATATCTGTTTGCTTTAAATTGTTCACTAGCACTTTCTACAGCAATCTAGTAAGCTTTCCAAAGGCACCTTCACAATCTTTTTGAAAGAATCCCTACAGAACGTGTGGTGAAGGTAAGAAAGTTCAGTAATTCTAACCAAAAAATGTTAGAGGATTCCGTCAGAAACTCCAGGACTCACGTCCAAATTTTCTATACAAAAAATAAAACGCGTCTGTGACAAACACTTGTACAAACAAAGTTGCGTAAAAAAATTTAATCAAATTCAACAGTTGAAATGTAGATTTCCATAATAATCATAGATTTATTTTACAATAACTATTGCACAATATTTATCTGATTTGGTATATCACGAATTCGTCGAAAACAAATGGAGCTCTAAAGCTACTTATTATGGAGAAAGATTTTATTTTACAGAAATTTGACTGCACATTAATTTTTAAATAATAAGAGATGAGCCAGTCTCGGGCTACAAATCTCTTAAACAAAGATATAGATATCTATCTAATTTTTAAATTCCACATATATTTTGATCTTAAAATTATTGATTCTGCCAGGAATTCCACCAGAATCTTTTGAGAATTCCGCCAACATTTTGTGTATAATCACAACCGAAAGTTTTCTCCAGAGTTCCACAAATTTATCCAAAAATACATCAAACAATAAATTAACATTGCATCTACACAAAATGTATGGGGTTAGAAATAAAACCCTAGTTTTGAGAAAATTTACCTTGAAGTTTTTGAACAATTTTTCATTCTATACAAATTGTACATAATCCAGTCAATATTCTATGAATTATGTTATTTTTTCTATTGAATCAAACATACTGTTAGAAAGCTTGTCAACAGTAGAATTTTGAAATATACTTAACTCAAAACCGACCAAAAGCTCACTTACTTTCCTTTGCGCTTGGGCTGCTCAATTTGAAAAAATATCGATGAAATTCAGTAAGTTCCTCATGAACAGGAATTTCGCCGCCACGAGTTTCTCTGCTCTTGAGTTAAGGGCATTATAGACACATAAAGAAAATGATTCTTAAGTCTTTAAAATCGCAATACATTTCAAGTTTCATATTAGTAGAGTAAAGTAGGGCAAATGTTCGAGAGGAGCCAGAGTTTCTTCTTAAGATTTCTAGCTGAATTTAAAACAAAACTTATAAATTTCATGGTGGTTCGAATGCAATTCAGAGACTTTCACTCCAAGTATCATAAAAAAAAACTATTGAAATGAGGAAAAGTTATCACGAAGAACAAAATATAGTGTTCGTAATCATTTGACCGGTCGAATCAACTTAAATTTTAGGTTATTTTAGAGATAACTGTAAAATTGTTGATTTCACAATACACCCGATTCTGTTTTTGCACGGGGGATGCGTACCGTGCAAAATAAGTTTTCAGTTTAAAATTTCAAAAACCGTGCAAAAAAAGTAACATCATTTCTCGATGTTTCGTGCAAAGATAAGGTTTTGGCGGAAAAAATGTATGGACACTTTTTTGCACGGCCGTGTAAAAAAAATCCGTGCAAAAATAGAAACTAAAATAACTATACCGTATAGTTGTTAACAACTATATTTTTTATTGAATTAACAAACGTCAAAATTTAAATATATTTTAATTGACTTAAAGTAAATTGAAATTTGGTATATAAAAACTGATAATAAAAAGTTGATTATATAAATTCGTTGCTGCAGATCTCGTGAGAGCACACTCTCGCAGTGCTGGTCGGGTTTGATCAAGGCGGGTCCAATTCTCTAAGGTGTCCTATTATGCTCAGTTGGAGAAAACCAGACAGGGTAGGTGAGGAAGGGCTGGCCGTTTTGTTTACAAACATCTGAGACATCCAGGCAAGGCAGTAATGTTTGTAAACAAAACGGCCAGCAGATTAAAGATAGCCTCCTAGCCGCTTTCGCCAAGTGATCACACCTTACTCTGGCTACAGAGTAAAATGCACACACCTTGGGTTTGATAATATCGTACATCTCTTTCTTCCGAATAATCGACTTGAGCGATAGGCTTATGATTATCGTCGTGACCGATAATTTCACTCCCTGATTAAAACAACAATTGTAAAAATCAAACCAAAGTGCGCATCGGCAAACGTAGACTTGATACGTTGTCTCCTGCGTGAGAGCCGGTTATTATGTCACCTACACTATGGACCAATGCACGAGTTCATTATTTGACGTTTGAGCGGTGCCGTGTTATTTATGTGACTATGGCAACGAGTGAATACAGCACCGCTCAACCGTCAAATTAGTGAACTCATGCATTGATCCATATCTCTCAAGTTAGAAAGAAGTGAGTAGATTTGTATGCATGACTTGATTGCCGGATTAAATTGAAAACTCTTAAACAACAAATGTTCACGGTCTATCGCCAGCTTTCTAGGCGAATCCTGACCATATACCTTCCCAAACCTCACACTCCGTAGCACTTATGAGGGTGTCGATGAGTCGGTGGCCTCTCATTAAGTAAGTGCTACATCAACATTTCCTTCCCCTATCCCAAGGTACGGTAAAAATTTACGTGGCCGAGAATAGCGATATTCATGCTTTTAGTATTCTTGCTTAAGATTTGAACAAGGTATACTCCCCTGTCTTGTTCCTGAAAGCAGTCAGAATGAGAATGAGACATGAATGTAGCTAGTATCCAATCTACGAAGTATACCGTAACTACGCTAACGCTATTGATAATTATTAAGACTATAATTGAAATAAGTACAAGTGGAAAGCTGAATCAATGAAGTGTGTCAATTTAATTTGACGGTAAACTTAGTGTTGGAATAAATAGTTTTTCTTTCGAAACAACTATTTGTGCGTAAGTAAAAGTAATCAATGGGATAGTAATCTCAACATAAATAAATTCTTCTCCGTGGTGGCTATTTGTTGTTTTCGACGTGAATATTGTAATTTTTGATTAAGCCTTCATTGCATGGAACAAAATAATGATACATTTTTTTTCAAGATTTTATGTAAGGGCGTTTCTAGGCCTATCATAAGGATGCTTTAAGGTGTATTAGTTTTTGCATAAACGCTTGGAAACATTTTTTTTTTCCATAGTGGGGCAAAAGTTCGAATTAGCGAGTCAAAAGTTAGACCCATGTATACACTCAAGAAAAAAAGCAAATTGCCTAAAATCCACAAATTATCTTTTGTAACCGTTCGGCGAATATGCTCGAGGTCTTATGACAACCGATAGCTTTAACGCCACTCTCGAATTCGAGAGACCACCGGTTGATTTTAATTTGGCCGACTATTATTGACCTTAAATCTCAGGGGTCCTCGACGCTGGCTTAAACTAAATTTAAAGCGCAAAATCAGGAAAACCCAGCTGAACGCTCTAAACTATTGGCAATTGGAATGAGTTCCTCTATTGCATTAAACGAAAACGGAATATAAAACGTTAACTACTCGATCTTCAAAACATAACAATTATCTTCAATTTATTGAAATTCGGGTTGGACTTGAAGATTTGGGTTTGAACGGGATTGTAACTAGCTAGTTCATGACCATGTCTACAGTCTATCACATACCTGCGCAGGGTTTTCTCTTCGTCGACTTACTGCTGTTGTTCGTCGAGACTTCGAAATGGCGGGAACCCTGGCGATGGCGACGAGATCCTTCGTTGAAATAGCGGCGAAGGAAAAACGCTGTCGCTGTCTGATAGACTCACAGCGAGATGAGTCCGTGCTGGTATGCCCGAAATTAGAGTTGCGCAGTGGGTGGCGGCTGGACGGATGGCCTTCGATTTACTTCAGAGAGTGATTCGCTACGACTGATGTCGTGCGGCCTTGATAAGGGCCAACGTACCTCCGCTCCTCGTGGCCTCGCGTATCGCGCTCTGACCGCCCGTGATGAAATGAATCCTTACCGTTGGATCAGGTCCGGAGTAGTGATCCGTAATTGGTTCGAAATATTTTGACACAAGTTTGTCCAGTGAAATTATAGCCAATATGTTGATGGTTCACTGTGTGGTATTTATTTTGTTTCAACAGCTATTGTTTTTTTCTGGAAATTTTCGATTATACTCCTAAGGCCGAACTTTTGCCCCACCTTACTGTATGTACAAAATGCTGCATTCTTCATGTTGATAAAAATCATCATTTTTCCTATCGCCTCAGAAACACGAGATTGAAAATTCTGTCGTAAACAAAGCTGGTAAGGGTGTATCAAGGCAAAATGAACACTTTCATGGAACTGATTGAATGCAATACTATTTATGATTGCCAATAAAAAAACATCTTAATCATCAAGATATGAATTTTCTAACCTTGCTCAAGAAATAGAATCTTCCACCGCCTTGCTTATATTACAATTTGAAGCTAGGCAAAGTTAAAGTCAAATAAAATGTTGATAAAATAGGGAATTTGTCAGAAAATATTGGGGTGTCCATATACTGTGCCTAGCGTATATTGGTTTTGTAAAAAAAATAAGGAGTCAGAAATCGAATGCGACATCTTGGCACGATCTTCCCCTTCGTGTTGCTTCTTACCTTTTATAATAATGGCCCGATTTCTAGTTACAAATCATTTACGGCATTAGGTCTTATCTCAGAAGCTAATGTAATGAAATACTCCATTATTGCAGTTTATTACATTTTAAATTCTACGCAATATCTATATTGGTTGAATCTATGTTTATAAGGAACGTATTTTCGTTTCTAGACTAAAATTTGAAGTTTTGAAGTCACTTTTCAGTCACTAACCTGGTAGACAAAATGCTATCCAATGGCAAGTTTAAATAAAATAACAGGAAAGCGGTATGAGTTGTGATAGGCGCTGTCCACAAATTACGTAACGCTCTAGGGGGTGGGGGGAAAAGACTTCAGCGTTACAACTCATACCAAAATTTGATTTTTTTCGTACAAAAAGCGTTACGGACGGGAGGAGGGGGTAAAAAAAATTCCAAATTTAGCGTTACTTAATAAATGGATGCTGCCATAACAAAATTTGACATTCAGTAGTTGTTCTAAGACAGTGGTTCCCAACCTTTTTTAAACTGCAACCCCATTTGGCGTACTTCAAACATCCCGCGGACTCCTTAAAATTCATGTGCTTGAAATCAAAGTTCATGGATAGATTATTTAATGAATCAATAGACATCCTTGACAGGGACACCCAAAAAGAACATTAGAAGGGTCTGATAAACATCGTCCAAAAAATAATATATTACCAAAATCCAATGAAATTTTAGTTCGGAAGATTCCATTTTCCATCAACAATGTTTAAAAGCATTTACAGAAGCTTGATGTATCTACCCCTCCCGCTATCTTGTTCCGACCGGATTCGTGGCAAACACCATCTTTACAGGGCTGTTGTCCGGCATTCTTGCAACATGTCCTGCCCAGCGTATCCTTCCAGCTTTAGTACATCGTGCATTTGGTGCGGGGGTGAATCTTTCTTGACTGCAGTTTCTTCTGGAGCCCATAAAAGGTACGACTTTTACTGATGACTAACATTGTTGTCAGCCGTCAACAAGGATCCGAGGTAGACGAACTCGTCCAGCACCTTAAAGGTATCCCCGTCTATCGTAACACTGCTTCCTAGGCGGGCCCTGTCGCGCTCAATTCCGCCTACCAGCATGTACTTTGTTTTCGACGCATTCACCATTAGCCCGACTCTTTTTTGTTCCGCGTTTTAGGCGGATAAACAAATCTGCCACCGTTTCAAATTTACTCCCAATAATATTAATGTCGTCCGCGAAGCAAACAAATTGTCAGGATCTCGTAAACATTGTGCCTCGACTGTTAAGTCCGGCTCTCCGCATGACACCTTCGAGCGCAAGTTTGAACAACAGACACGAAAGTCCATCGCCTTGTCGTAGTCCCCGCCGAGACTCGAACGAACTGGAGTGTTCGCCCGAGATCTTCAAGTAGTTTTGCACAATACTTAAATACTACATATACCAGTCGAAAAATCCTACTGATTGATTCGATGAAGATTCCGCCAATAGTAGAAACATTGAAAAAAATCATTTTGCTTTTCGATGAAGCCAATAGTTTGCCTTGGAATTTGCGAAAAATTCTGACCAAAAAAAAATGGCAAAATTTACCAAGGACTGAGCTTGCAATATGGACGGTATATTCTGTTGAAACTTCTATAATCTTTTAGCACAATGTTATCACAATTACACTTAATGTTGGCTAACATATCTGTTTCTGCCGATATTGGATACTTTCTCCTTAAATTCTAGGAACTATGTTAGTTTGATCTGCTAATTCGCATTGGAGAACTACTTAAGCAAAGCCGAGTAAATACAATCTTGTAATCTCATATTTATAGGATGGCAAGGCAAGTACGTCATCATCATTGGCGAAAACAAAATAAGTTATATTTTGAAACTATTAGATTTTTCAAAATATTCACAATGATAGTATTTCACAATGTGGTCATCAACCAAGGTAAACTACACTTATTTACAAATGGCTTCGCGGATACGTTTGGAAGTCGTCACGGCCCCAGGGGTTTGCGGACCACCGGTTAGGAAATCTTGCTTCTAAGAGTTTCTAGTGGTATTCAAAATAACAAATAAATAACATATTTCAATATGATAGCACATATTGCCATTTTAATGATATTTTCAGCTTTTCTTGAAAGGCTTAAAAATACACTACGCAAATATTTTTTTCACAGGTTTTTTTATCGAAATATATCGCCCGACGTAAAATAATCTGAGTCATCAAAATCAGTCTAATGGCAAAATTTGTTTTTATGTTGTTCTAGTTTTTCCATGTATATTTCTACCCAGGTGAAAGCAGCATTACGTTGTTGTCTGGCCGCTACCAGCCCTGCAACAAGAATCATAGAGCATCAGAGACCAGCGAGGAGAGTTTATTATATTTATAGCCGACAGCACGAGAAAATGCTGAAATATTTGGGCTAACTAGTGAGAGGGTACTTCAGAATTGTTAAGGGAAGAAATCGAACCACTATCGGAAGATATAGTTAATTAGAATAGAGGGAAACGTCGCTTCGATGCAGACATTAGTGTTAACATTCAAACCAGTGAAAGTGAAACTGAATTATATGCGTTTAAATTGGTGTTCACGAAGTTCTGATCGGTATTATTATTTTCTCTTGGTTTGATTTGGTTGCAGAATCCCTATGGCGAATCGTATTAACAGTGTGGTTTGGTGAATATGCCCATTAGAAGAGAAATGATAAGCGAAGAAGTTACTAAGTGATAAAAAACGTATATTCAACGAACGACGACAATCTATACAATGGCACCGGTTTACGAACAGAACGACGTTTTAGGCGCCCTGTGGGAGGAAATTATACAAGTGCACTGGAAGTTCCTAGATGCGGACGAGTCGATGCAAAAGATTGAGCATAGGAGACAATTAGAAGGTATGTAGTAATAGCAACTATCAAAACAGGATGTAACTAACAGAAGCATTGCTTACATTCGCACCATTTGCTGAAAAATCACACTATCAAGTGAAATATGCATAATTGTGAACCAGTAGGATCGGTTATCTATCTCGTTCATAACTGCATCACGATCGTTAAGATAATGTACGGTGTTGTTCACACACATATGCTTAGACCGTTGCGCGATAATGACGATGATGACTCACATGATAAAAGAAAGGCCAGTCGAGCAACAAAGAGAGTAGCAATTATATTTGCTCTTTACTTGCTGTGCCGGGTAAAGAAACCAGAATCGATGTTCGGCGTAGTCAACTTGGCATTTAAGCTGTTCGAGTTCTGCTATTTGAAATATGAGCCACTTTTGAATGTATGACCGGTGGTTTTGAAAATATCGGTGTCACCCGGAGTGTTACTGGGTCTATATTTTAAGGGGTGATAGAGGGCGATTTTAGATGAAGAACTTCGTTCTTTATTTGTATGGTAATAATTTCAGAATAGTTCAACAAACCTCAAATTTTATCCAAAATGAATCGAAATTATAAGAAATGGTGTCCGATAATCTTCGATTTACATTTACATTTTACACATGTTTTCAATATTGATTCAGTATTGATCGAATAGCGATCATTTTCACTTAAGAATAACTTGGAAAATGGCGAATGAGTTTTTGCATGCAATTTATTTGAAAAATACTGGCTCCGAAACGGTCGATTTAAGAGGAAAACATTCTATGGTGAAATTGTGATGAATCGTAAAAAAAAAATATTTTGCATCATAAAAAAATCATCTATAGAACCTCACACCCCACAAAAATACAAGCGACAGAAAACACGTGATTTGGACATGACCTCGGAATATCCGGAACAAACCCCGGTTTCCGGTGACCAATATGCATGGCCAAATAAATTATTGAACAAATTTGCTTCATTTTTCGAGCAAATTTCATCCATTTTTCGAGCATTTGAATTTAGGTAAAAAAAATTTCTATCTCAATCATTTTGCCTATCCCTTGTAGTAATACAAAGACAAAATAAACTCGATTTCATTACAGCAGTGTTGCCAATTTTGATTATATTCATTGTGCTTTGAGAGGTCTTCTAAAAATAACTCTATTGTGCTTTAAATATGACATGGAGACTAAATAAACAACTAAGGCGTAGGTTATTTTTCATATAAAGACTGTATTATTACCACCCTTAGGACGTTCTTTGAACCTACAGTATTGGACAAAACATTTGCAACTTTTTCGATTTTCCATACAAAATGACCAATTTCGGAAAGCTAGATCTCAGTTATTCATGGACCGATTCGAATGAAACTTTCACAGAACATCAGATATAACTTGAATTTTAACACATATTTTTGAATATTTTTTCCAATCACGAGTTTTTTAGTAATAACGATTTGACTAAAGTATGATTTTCGACGAAAAATTCAAAACTTTTTATCTCAAAATCTGATAGCCCTACACAAAAACTGTCTTTAGCAAACTTTTTCATCTCGTCAAAATATACAACTTTGCTGAAGATACCATGAAGCTATTCCTTCAATATGTTTCTTCTTCTTCTTTCTGGCGTTACGTCCCAACTGAGACAAAGCCTGCTTCTCAGCTTAGTGTTCTTATGAGCACTTCCACAGTTATTAACTGAGAGCTTTCTATGCCAATTGACCATTTTTGCATGTGTATATCGTGTGGCAGGTACGAAGATACTCTATGCCCTGGGAAGTCGAGAAAATTTCCAACTCGAAAAGATCCTCGACCGGTGGGATTCGAACCCACGACCCTCAGCTTGGTCTTGCTGAATAGCTGCGCGTTTACCGCTACGGCTATCTGGGCCCCTTTTCAATATGTTTAGTTATGTCAATTATAAAAAATCGTCAAAAAATTCACTTTAGTCAAACCGTTACTGCTTTTCAACTTGTGATTGGAAAAATCACTCAAAAATATATGTTAAGTCATGCCTGATATTCTGTGAAAATTTCATTTAAATCGGTCCATAAATAACTCAGATATAGTTTATCAAAGTTGGTCATTTTGTATGGAAAATCGAAAAAGTTGCAAATGTTTCGTCCAATACTGTATAAAATTTCCTTTAAATTTAAAATATTTTCTCTAAAAATAACTTCATTTTTAGGAAGTTTCTTATTTTTATTCGTTATCTTTTAAAGAACCTTTAATCTTTAAAAAAATATATAAATTGTCGAATTTTTAGCCAATTACGTATAAACATTGTTTTTGATAACCTTCAAAAACTGATCGTTCTAAGCGTTGTTCCTTATAAGTCGAACGATTTACAGAAAAAAAAACAACATTGCGATATCATTGATAAGTTAAAAAATATATTATGCACAAAGTGTCCACTTTATAAAATGAACAGTCCTAAGAATCTTTATAGATAGGTAATAGATGTTTGGGACAGAGTTTCAATATGGAGACCTGGAGACCTTTCTTTAGTGAAAAGAAAAGAACAACCAGGCTTGATAATACTCCTCAACATCATCAGGATTCGGTGACATACTCTAGAGCAACAAGCTGTCTTTGCCGCTTTGCGAGGGAACAAAAAACTGCTAAGCAGAGAGGCAGCGAAAACTGAGCGAGGAAGATGTAACACAAAACACAACAGAGCAAAATTCCATCAAATACGAGTGTCATTAGAACTCCCAGAGGACTGTCTTGTTCGGGCGGCACACAAATGGCCGGGAAAAAATACGGGAAATACCCAGGAATTTCGAGAAGACACCGGGAAAATATGTGTTTCACCGGTCTGCTTCAATTCCAAATGATGCTAGACAATTTTGACAGGAGGAGGCTTTCAGAAGGCTGCCCGTCAACTCGTACTTTGCATCATGACTAGTTGAACTGATTTGGAGAGAAATGGTTAACGATTTCTAGTGTTTTTGTACCAAAATCCTCAAAAATAATAGTTGATTTCCTATTTTTTGTAAATTTGTTGAATTTTTAATGGCAAAATCATGAAAAAATAAAAATAAAGAAGATAAGATCTTGAAAACATCTCTAGAAGGGTTACATAGGAATTTCTGTCAAGATTCTTAGTGAGATGCTTGATAGATTTCCATTTAGATTCATGACACATTTTTAATGAGATGTTTACTGAAATTCTAACGGGAATCAAGGCGATAATTGACCAATTTCTTGAAATTTCTTCTGGAGATAACTGAAAATGCTATAAGAGGATCGCCAGAAGGTTTATAGTGGGTTCTAGAAAAGACCCATGCCTGATTATTTCTTGAAATTCTTAGTAGATTCGTAGAGGTTGGCAAAAAGCCGAGCCAAAAAAATAGCAATTTCTTAGAAAAAATAGATTTACTGGATTCCTGGACAAATTCATAAAGAATTTTGATTGGCAGGATTTCTGAAGTTACCGATGATACTGATTCATGGTGAAGTATCGTTAGGATTACTAGTTTGACTAGTCCTAGATCTATGACAAAGTTCTTATGCAGGGTTCTGAATTATCGTATCAATGATGCGAAATCTACGATTTTTCGCACGTAAGGAGAATGCTTTTTCACTTCCTCACGTGAAAATCTTTTTTCGCTCGCACTTATTTTCCCTAGAGTTACGATGGAGGATAACCGAAAATCATTCCACTCCGAGGATAATTTCTTGTTCACCCCATCATATTTTCGCTCACCAACTTCTCCCGAGAATTATCACTATGTGGATAAACAAAAACTGGTGCCGCCGACGGGATTCGAACCTACAAAATCGCTAAAAACAACCGTGATGCGTGCATGCTAAGCATGCTACCACATCAACTTGATGAAAACAGCAGTTAATTTGATGCATAAAAGCAACTGCTGCTTGTGGCGATGGACACATGAAAAGTTCTCCTAGGAGAGGAGAAAGATAAAATAAAATTCTCACAGCTGTGGAGTTGTGCCATTATCTATTTTCACTTTGTTTTGTAGACGGATAATTTCGCAAGGCAGCTTTTCGCTGAAAATTGTGGTGAGGGAGAAATTCATTATCGTGAGAGTGAGTGAGAATTCGGAAGCTTGTTCTTATGAGTTCTTATTATTCTATTCTTAAACATTGATTTCCCATTGAAACTCACTATTTTAGGAACGCCCCACTATTACTGGTGCAAAGGAGTAAAAAAGTTAAGGTTTTTAATTGTTTTATACTATTTCCTTACTAAATTTTAAGATTCTTTATACACATTCATATCATTTTAACAAGGGTCATGTTAGAAAAATACACATATCAATGAAAATTCCCTATAACACGCTTGAAACTGTTGGGATTATAGTGTCGTACCCGTAGGTAGGATATACGGGCTTCGTCGGTGGTAGTGTTTAGAGGTATGCTTAATGGGAAATAATGAATTGTAGATACCTGGATGTAATAAAAGGAACAGCAGTTGCTAGTTGAGTTATCAGTCAGTAGCTGTCTGCAGGAATGGACTAGCTTGTTTTCTTTATAATAATAAGCTATCCTGGAGTTGGAATTGTCTTCGTGTGTTTTCCAATAGAAACCGTACTACCACTATTATTGGGGGACACACTACCACTGGATCAGCCACCCTATTGTTAATGGCGCAATGATGCCAATTAAAATGTGGCTAAATCATCTTGCGACTACAGAAAACTGGATAAAATTATGCGCACTTAACACCAGAGTGGCAAGTGAAGTATAAATGTCGCATTCGAAAACGAGTGTGACTCGTGCTTAAATCGATATTTTTGTGTGAGCTGTCAAATCAGCACCTTCTTCAACACCAACATTTTGGCTTCACTCCAGTTGTTCGTAGATGACAGCCGTTTCAGTCCTGTGGTTTCACCAGATCAAGATTTTTTTCATGATTCAGCCGCATTCAGCCATGCACCATGTCTAACGCATAATTACGAAGGCATTCTGAGAAATTAATAAGGTAATCTGACGTTTCACCTTTCTCTTTTCTGCACACGTGCGCATATGGATTGTTTTCATACGGAAACCGTTTCCGTATGAAAACAACAGACAAAAAATCCCATTTGATCTTGTTGCTGGAAAGAAAAGGCTGCGATAGCCTTATGAATTGGCTATTGAACTTTGCCCTTTCGTGAAAATTCAGTTTAAATTTATTCGTGATCAAACGTCAACATCCCACCGCAAAATCGCTAGTGTTTGGAGGTGATTTTAACCTCCAAATTGCGAAATCATCACCTCCAAGTTAGTTCTAATACCCTCCGTTATATGAATTATGGTGGCGCGTCGATCATTGCAAGCTTCTCGTTAAACAGTCAATATAGGGAGACTTACGGCTTCGGGACCATTCGACTATTATCGACAACCAAATTTCAAACGCCAAATTCACAGTATTATTCTATCAAAACACGTCAATGAAAACATTCAGATGATTATTTATTCTGTCCGCTTCCCACTGACAAGATTTCCGAGACTGAACAAACAATACCGCCAGAGATGTCATCAATTCAAAAGAACACGCCTCAAAAAGCGACTGATTTGGAGCTGCCGAAGTGATTCATCAGCAGTTCTATGGGAGGTTGCCGAACACAATGAGGCTGCCGACAATAGTCACACTGACAAGGGATGTTCGCAGCGTAGTAAAAATGTTTCCAAAAGCATTTTGACAAGTCTGTCGGTGTGAATCGATAGAGGGTTGAGCAATGCATAAATGTAAACATACAAACACGGAATTTATCTGCTGATGTCCGTCCGAGAATATTACAAAAGAAGCGTGGCATCGGCTATGACTGTCGAGAATACGTAAGTTCCCCTATACAAAGCAGACATTAGTTCATATAATTTCAAAACCGCTCTGAACTTCCTATGAATTTTAGCAGCTGGATCAACAAATAGAAATGTATCTATCTGTATCTAAATGAAAAACGGAATTTAGTACTACATCATTTAATTCCACTAGAGTTTGTATGACAGATAGGCGTGTATTTCGACCTCAACTGTAAGACCGTCTCCAGTGCCATGTCCTAAACTCGAGTCTAAAAATATTGACCAAATAATTTAGTTAAAGTCCACTAAATTTAACCATTTTCTATCAAAATAAAAAAAAATATCAAAACGCAGCCACCTTGTGTCAATTGACTTTTAATTTTTCAAGCATTTGGGAAAAATCCGGGAATTGGAAAATTGATTCTGAATGGACAGCCTGTAAAAGACACGAACACTGTCTTCAGCCATTCAGCTGCACAGACTGTAACTTAACACTAGACAACGGACAAGCATGCTCCAATGGCACAGCAGCGAAACATTTCTGACGAAAAGCTTCAATGGCTGAAGCGGGAATCGAACCTACACCCCATGACACGATTCGTTTAAATCCCTGACGACACTAACCGCATGTCTACGAGGGAAGTGTGACTACAGGTGAGCATCACAACACGAGAGAGAGAGAGAGTACCTCAAAAAATCCTCGTATATTTTTGCACTCTCACTCGAATCGCTTGAGAATCTGTGTTGCAAATTTTGAGTTCAGATTTTACTCCTCAGCAAAACGGCAAAATCGCCTCATCTTTGCATCGCAGAGGAGTTTCTATCAAGCCTGAGAACAACTTTTGGTCGATTTTCAAAATTTTGCATTTTTGTATAAGTACTTTATGATGATGTAACAAGAATCACAGACAAACAGACGTACCACATAGAACAAATCGTGATCATAATCATAGTCACGAAAACATGTACGCCCAATACTAAAATCACTGTGTTTGGCTGATGGGCCAACAGGTGCCGGCAGTGTGTAAACGTCAAACAAGAACAAAAGCGATACGAGCACTGCGGGTGGTGGATTGGCCACCTACCATGTATTTGAATCGACTGTTCAAAAGGTGGTCGATGGAGGTCGATGAGAGTGTGACGACTGTTTGTCTGTGTAAGGATCAGTGGTGATTCCCTAACCTCAAATCTACCTGTTCCACGAATAGAAATTCTTGAATTTCAGCAACAAATTCGCATGCAATGAGTAGAGATTTGTTAGAATGGACGATTTCAATAACTAACTTTTTGATTTATAATCTAAATTTGCCGAAATAGTCGTTTTTAGAGTCGTAGAACAGGTAAAAAGTGAGGTTACGAGTCACCACTGGTAAGAATCTTCAATTTATTCTGAATGATTATCATGATCACTTCTCTAGGAGTAGCCATTTTCGAGTGATTACAAGTGTAATGCAAATATTTATTAGGTAAACAATAAAATTAGTCATTTAAAATAGTTAATCGTGCCAAAACCAAAATTTTATAAATCAACCAAAAGTTGTTCTTAAAAATACTTTCAAAAAGTCTCCATTACGAAGATTTGTCCTAAACATCTTTTGACAATCAAAATTTTATGGTGAAAATTTTATTAAAATATTGAAAATAAGATTTTTGTGTAATTTAAACTTTAAGCTTTATTTTTGAATTTTTCATGATAAAAAATCAAATATTTTTCAAGTAAATATTTTTTTTCTTGCAGCTCTAACGATTCATTACAATTTTTCAAAATTTAAAAATGTTTGAAAATACAATGTCCCATATCTTCCTTACCATCCTCACCATAAAATAGTGTTCTGTGAAATTTTCAACTTTTTCAGTGATGGTTTAAAGGTGGGCCGAAGACAACGTAGGTTTATATGAAAATTACTATGGAGAAATTTTGAAAAATGTGCCAAACACGTTAATATTGGAATGTAAATACTAACTTATTATCCCATAGAGAAAACTTATTTTTTAAACCATAATAAAGAAATTTGATGAAAATAGCAATTGAATCCGATGGATAGGGGAAGACATTTGTTTGTTTGTTTATATTCAAATCTGAAAACGCTATCTTTCCAAGTGGCCAGGCTACTAAACTATCAGCAAAGCAAATGTTCCATACTCACTAGCCCTAGTGGCAGAATCTCAAATCGCTTGGTTCAAATAATGTTAGCCCTTGTACTACTGATTAGCTTTGCCGAATACGCCATCTTTCAAAATGGTCAGACTACTGAAATATCCACAAAACAAAAGTTAAATGCTCACTAGCACCTGATGACCAAATCTCGAAACTTTTGGCTCAAATAATGTTTGCCCTTGAGCTACTGAACAACTTTGTCGAAGACGCCATCTCTCTCAGTGGTCAGGATCCTGAGAGCGTCGCCTGGGGGCGTAATTCCGTATCTGAATCAGGGTTGGGAAAAACTCTAAAATTCACTCTACAGTAGTCAAGCAAAGCCAATAAGCCATTTTATGAGACGTTTCGAATCATATGGTTTCCGTTTGTTTACCAGCTTTGAAAGTTTCTGGCGGGCCGATTTATTTACGTTTCTTCTAGCGCTACATTTGGAAGGAGCATATTCAATAATGGCGCTGGTGGAAATGCAACACAGTTTTTAATGTTCGCATGTAAAATTTAAATCAGTAAGCAAGGAAGATATTTTTCATCTACGTTACCTGTAATACATGTAAACCGGGCAGAAACATGCGCTGAAAGAGACGGGGAAGTCATCGGCAACAAAAATGTGACCAGCGCCATTCAGATATCATGCTAGTTTTTTGAACAACAACAATGAGCGGCCCGCCAGAAAACGTCATTCGAACGTCTCGTAAAATGGCTTATCACAGTCAGCGAAGCCAGTGAAACTCACGCCCATCGCTGCTGTAGCCAAAAGGCTTGAAAATTACAACACACCCGTTGCTAAGGGCAACCCAATATTACTGTAGAAAAATGTTCTACCGTGCTGCATCAATACCCGGACGCTTAAGCTGAGACATATGTTCAAACTCCGTTTTAAACCACTTTTCATCGAATTAGAATTGAGTTCATTATTGCTACACGTAGTTTTATAACAGAACTTGATGAGAAAATTGAATTATATAATAAAAGTTATGATAGTACCATGAAAATCATCGAAATAATCAAGCTTGTCTTGTCCTTAAATCCGGACATCAGAAGCATTACTTGTTCATAAATCCGGACATTTGTGAATCAAAATCCGGACAGCGCTCTTGGAATATGGAATACTGCATCAAGATCCATAAAAAGTGCATATTCATTTAAATTTATGGCACATTTATAAATAATACATGCATGAATGTGATCTATAATGCTTACGTTAATGAAATGGTTGTAAATTTTTGGCTCAATTACCTCAACTGCATCCAAACATATGGGGTTGGGCGCTTGTCGTTAGCACCTCTGAAATATTGAGCCGCACTGCTTTTCTGAGCATAAAACTGCAACTTCTTTTAGATTTATCCTTTAATTATTCACTCACAGAACTAAAACACAATGCTTTATAACGGTGTCCGGATTTAAAACCACCTGCCGACAATCCCGGACAGTCTCTTTTACACCGCTATTTGCATATTTACACGAACTTCACGATTGTAGTGCTTCCGAATATGTATATTTATGTTTATTTTACTGTTATATTCAAAATACGTAGTGAAGAATGTAATTTAAACACATAACCGTCAGCTGAATGTAAACGCACGTTCTTCACCACTTCTACCGAAATTATTCACAATGCAAAAAAAAAAACAGGTCCGATCCGAAAGACGTTTTTGTTTTGATTATTATTAATTATTAGGCAATGGTTACTAGATTACGAATGATTGTAGAGTGATCAGCAAGAATGAAAGTAAATATTATGAATAAAATTTACCACTGTATTTCTTAATTTCATCATTAATGATTATAGTGTCCGGATATTGGTACCGTCCGGATTTTGATTCACCACGGTATTTCCCGCTGCATTTTCCGCATTTAGAGTCTTCAATGACACTAACGTTTTAAAAAAATCATAGGCTACTTGATGAGATTCACGTTTTTGAACTACTGTACTGTGAAGAGCCACGTGATTTTCACGAAATTCAAGCCTACTACTATCACTTACCATTCCTAGCACTGATCTGAATTACCACCGCATCCCAGGTAACAAAATTAGTTTCATGATTTTCTTCAGAATTTTTACAAGAACAAATTATAAAACTCAAGAATTCATCCTGAAAAACCAGAATAAAAACATGATGAAAATCTCATAAAGCTAACCTGGCCCACGCTTCAGTAGGTTTTCAAGACTATTTTCCAAGATTATCTTAAATGTTGATGCTCTTGTGACCGAAAGCTTATCATCGATGAGGAGAGAATCATAAAACTATGATGAGAATATCTCTCAGCGTCTGTTTTAAAACTAAGTGTAAATGAGAATAAATCAAAATCATCATGATGCGTTTTATTTGTATTTGATGGAGATTGGGAATAAATACGACTACAAAAAAAAAATACATTCATTGAAACGTAATTTTTATCTTCATGCAAATTAATTCATTGTTAGAAAATCAAATACTCTACACGAATTAAGGCTGTCATTCTCAACATATCATATTATCCTGCATGATACTATCGAATATTAAGATGCGCCACGCTCATATTGCAAAACATCTAATAAGTTTAAAGAATTTAATACAGCATTTTTCATTTTGTAGCATACATTTCAGCATTTTTTCAACATGGTCTCCAACTCAGTGATATAATGTTTATACATGATGCGATTCCATACTTATGGCGGGTAGTGTATATACGCCATATTTCATTGATATTTTTGATTAAGTGCAGCACAAGACACTATTAAATCCACAACATGTTGTGCAAAAATCTAATGCAGTTCACAGGAGAGTATTTAGATTCATGGACACTTTGGGGAAGAAGGTTGATCTTGATCCAATCTTATATAAAACTCAGAGGATTCATACAGGGGTAATAGTTTGACATTTGTTTATTTACGTCACCAACCGTTTGAGAAGTGTTTTTTTTTTTACAATCAGACTTTACTTACTTAGTTTAGCGATTGAAATCATTTCTGAACTTTGAAGAATATTGAATATAATAAAGCGACAGATGTTTAATCTAAGTACCAATTAATTAATTCTAATCAATGAACGAGATGTTGCTGTTTTGTATGTTAAGTCGGAGACGGACTACATCGGCAATATATGGTACCATTTTTTACCTTCCTCATACGTCAGTGGTATATATATAAATTTAAACTGTTAAGATATATATAAATTTAAATGGCTATATATAAATTTAAACTGTTAAGATAACTTTTAAATTTTACTACAAAAATCTGAACAATGTTGGAATATGGAAATATTGTTGAAAACATAATTATAAATTAATGTTTCAACATGTCATTAAGGATACTCGAATTAGTACTTAAGAAAGATTTTTGTTCGAGAATAAGGAATTTAAAGGGTGATTCAAGCTCAAGCTTAGTAGATATATTATATTAGTAATATATTATATTATATTAGTTTTTACTGTGACCAACATGTATAATCCACAATACAATTCAATGTGATCTTTTCAAGAACTTATGGACAGCCTAGTAAAACTTACTTCTAGATCAAATATTCTCATTGAATCAATGGTTTTATAGAGCACACTTCAAATATTTGTGAACTGGAGGAGATTACTTCAACTTGTGAAAAGATGCTAAAAAACTGCAAAAAATGATCGTGCTATTGTAAAACCACTATACAAATTGAACAAATCCAAACATAACCGGAATTGTTACTTGGGATGTCAACCCTTGGGTTACTGAACAACTTTTCCGAAGACACAAACCTTCCAAAACATCAGGATTTAAAGATATCATATATTACAAAGTTTGCATTTTTATCGCTCAATGTTCATTTAGTGCAAGTCAGAGAAAGCGCCCCTACCGGCCAACCCGCCGGGCCAAGTTCTCAACTAAAACGATGATCCTCAATTCCTAAAGGTAGATCATACTGAGCACTGACACTTCGCCCGAGACAGTACTGTGTTATCTCTTAACGCATACGAGATATTCAACAGTATCCCCAAATTGATGAAATCCCATAAACTCCGGGCAAAGACGAAATAAAGACCTCCATGTTTCTTGCAGTTGCCCAAAATTGTACGGCACATAAGGTAATAGAGCAAAATCTAGAATACCTTGAACATTTTACTGTGATTCGTCAATAGAAATAGTGGCACTGTTGTCACAAAACTGATTTTAATTAGTATCATATTAAATTAAGGTTTTTCATTGTTTGTTCAATACCGTGTCGTTGTTTTGGTTTTTATAATTAATTTGACACTTTGATGTCCGGTACTCACTCTGTCAGTTCGTGGCAAACTAGATTTTGGTAACACGTACAGCAGCGACATTAGCATTCTTAGGTTAATGCTTCTACTGATTTGTCAAACTTTGCAGTACCAAGGGATCAAATGCAGTACTAGAGGTGGTATCCATTCTAAACCCGACTATTATGTATCTAATCGTCTCTGCCCTGGGTCTCCTATAAGACGCTACCATACACTTTCCTCCCCTGATTTTTCGTATGTGACTGACTCCTTTTGCTACTATAGTGCTTTCATATTTTAATTGCAATACTTATTATACAATATAAAATAATATGGTGGTGATAGTGACAGTCCTCAAGACATTCCTGGGTTTGATGAATGCGTTGCGGCCGGCCATATAGGAAAAGTAGTTAGGATTCACCTGCAGCATGTTGTAGTATCTGACACACAGGTACTAAGGCGGGTAAGTTTTGATTGGCCTGATTTCGAAAAAGCTGTTGGACATTTCTTAGATATCCATAATGCTGGCTTTTCATTGGACCTTCTTAATTATCACCATTAGTGTCGCTAAACGTACTGCTTGACCAGTCGACGATACCAGTGGTGGTATGCTAATTCCCATGTTAGCCCAAAAAGCCTCCCCTCCATGTCGTTAGATTTGGGTAATTGATCAGAAGACAAAAGTTATAACAGCTATAGGTTTGACTTAGAGGGAAGCTATTTATCTTATTTTTAATTTAGACTCTCATAAGGACTAGATATGTTTCAATCACTCATCGCACCAGAAGCATTCTAGACAAAAATGAAAAACAACATTTGTTATGGAGTGCAGATAGTTTAAAACACTGTAATTTGTAGCATTTCTTTTTCTTATGGGATGAAAACTACGATGCAAGATTACAGAAATCAAATTGGAATAAGGGTACATGAATTTCGTCGTAATCTACTAGTGGGACTGTTATGCGGGTACTTTCAATATGGGACGCACATGATTTGGTATTTTTTCGCATTTTGTCCATACAAAAATACAATTTTAAGTATGATACCATGAAGTACACTAACAATAAACATGATTCATGAAGAAAACTCAAAAGTGATGAAAATTGAAATGGGACTGTTTTGCGAGTATGGGCAGTGAGGCCATAGCACCATATCAAAGCTCTTTTTTCATATGGCCATTATTCCTTTGGAGAATTGCGTGGAAAATTTTCTTGTAAGGTTACGATATCGATTGAGGACAAAATTATCCTTGCTTCAAGTGATCTCACAATTGATTGTAACCTTACAAGAAAATTATCCACGCAATTTTCCAAAGGAACAAAAACCATCTGGAAAGAATTTGGTTATGATGCTATGGTATAATATTGTGTGTATGTTATACTGATGGCTCCCTTCTTTTAGGTAGGACTGGTGCTAGTGTATATTCTCGTAAGTTGAGTTTGTATCAGTTTTGTTCACTTGATAGACACTGCCGCATTTTGAAAGCAGAAATATTTGCTCCTATGTGTGGAGAGCAAACAGCACATTATGAGTAGAGAATATGCTTCTGTTTGATTAAACCCCATTACCCCAAATGACATGGCCCTGGTCATTATACCTCGAATAGTTTTCTTCTTCTTCTTCTTTCTGGCGTTACGTCCCTACTGGGACAGAGCCTGCTTCTCAGCTTAGTGTTCTTATGAGCACTTCCACAGTTATTAACTGAGAGCTTACCATGCCAATGACCATTTTTGCATGCGTAATATCGTGTGGCAGGTACGATGATACTCTATGCCCTGGGAAGTCGAGAAAATTTCCAACCCGAAAAGATCCTCGACCGGTGGGATTCGAACCCACGACCCTTAGCTTGGTCTTGCTGAATAGCTGCGCGTTTACCGCTACGGCTATCTGGGCCCCATTAGTTTTACCCTGTGCAATTTTCTTCGATGCCATGGAATTCGGGGTTATGGATTTCGTCGTACTGGGGTAAAATCCGTCTGTTCAAATAGTTGGACTGCTATAAATGCCGGTTAGTGATACCTAATACCCTTTCACTTTCACAAAACAAGCGAATAAGCTTTTATTATAATATTCAAGGAAGCTTTTCATATTTTGAATATTGGCATTTTTTTGGCATTGTTTGAACCATTCCACACATAACGCAATAAAAATGCTTATACCCGTATCAAGCTCTCATGCAATTTTTATATCTTCATTTCAGAACTGATACTCCAGTACTTATGTAACATACCACATAATCACAAGTTTTATCTTCCCCCAACGGTGAGAGTACTTGAAAGGTAAGATGAAATTTTGACGTACATAAATATTTTACATTGCATACATACGTTTTCACATTGATTCCCACATTGTCTCGCCCTATTTCAGTTCAATCGCAAAGTTAGACGACTTTTCCGCATACAAAGCAGCTAACGGATTTGAAGCAATCAGCCAGTACGCAAATAACCTGTTCACAAAACCATGGCGAAAGGAGTACAAAGTGATCAAGGTAGGAATTATGTGCTTGTTTTAGGAAGTTTCTGTTGTTTTATAAGATGTTTTTCAGATTTCTACATACATGTTTGACACAATGTACAGGGCCGGATTTAAAAATGTGGGGGCCCGGGGGCCATTGTCTGGTGGGGGCCTTTTCCCAAAAAGTCGTGTTGATACCTAAGAATAGACTAGATATTTTTTAAAGTTCTTTGTAAGCTTTACATTATCAGAAGTCGAACTATTTTATAACGTTCAAAAAATGCTTTAGATCTCTCATGAACGTATACCAATTTTAAATTAGAAATAATGTCACTAATGTTTTCTTTAATATTTTATGTATCCTTGTAGATTTCATATGTTTAGGTCAAAATCTTTTTTTTTTAGTTTATTCACAAACAACAAAATCCATTTGGCTATTACCTTCTTGTAGGTACCTTTATTCGAATTTAGCTTCTTCTATTCATGTTTTATTATTCAAGTTGTTTAAAATACAGATTCACTTATCAGTTTTGAGTAGAGGAAATTGGTGTTGGGCTGGCAGCAGGTCTTTTTCTAGAGGCGTGGTCTCTATTTGATTTATTTAAGTTCTTATATTTAATGGAAGGTCTCTGAAGACTCCATTTTAACCAAAATGGTCTCTAAAGTCTTGATTGTTCTGATTGCATTTAATCATGATAAAAAATTCTACAGGATCCAGAGAAAAATTCAAAGAGTATAACGCGGCTATTCAGCAAGTTCTTCAAGAATTTTGCCTCATATTCGCCGAGGAAAAACATCAAGAAATCTTGTCCAGGAACTCCTACATGGATCTCTCTAGATTTTTTTGTAGAGGTTCCACTACTAGTTCTCCCAGATTACATCGTTTTTTTTTTTAAATACTATACTAGCGGTTCCTTCAGATATCTTTTCACTAATCCTTCAACCGAATTCTCTAGTTGTTACTCTATGAGATCTCCCAAAAAAAATTTAAGATATTCTCAACGGAAACCTTGTAGGATAAACTTAGAAAATCGATGGATGAATCATCGGATAAAATCTTGGAGAATAAGATTTGGAAAATAAATAAAAGAATCTTTGGAGAAATTCCTGATGGAATCTCTAATGTATTTTTTTGGTTATCCTTGGAAAAATTCAGGTTAATTTCTTGAGAAATCTTAAAAAAATAGAGGAATTCTACTTGCAATAATAACTTAACGACTTAACGAACCCCCTGGTGAAGTCTTCGGAATTATCTCTGATTTTTTTGAAAAAATACTTGAATTATCATGAAACTCCTTGAGAAAATCATGAAAGAAATACATACAATATTACGAGCAGCAGCATTTCTTATAGTAGCATTCATTCATCAAATGCATTCATTATAGTAGGGGAATCCACGTTAGAACATCGAAAGGAATTTAAGCAAAATAATGTCATTCTACGTGTTTATCCAAATCGTTTTTGAATCTTTCTTAACCCCTCTACCGTCAGCTTCATTTTTCACCGCTAAAAAAAATTCAAATCGCGATAACTTTTTTGTTTCTAGATATTTTTGCACCATTTTTTCCGCAAGCCCTCAAAAAACTCTTCTAGTTTAAAAATATGTGTCGATATTGATGATTGATCATCTGGATCCGGAGATATTCCAAAATTCCTTGGGGGACCGACGCGTGGCTATAACCCACGTAAATATCTCAGGCTACAAAATTTTGATCGTATTCGGATATTCACTCCACAGAATTATATATTAATGCGAGTATGTTGTGAAAAAATGAAGCAATTTGGTGCAGCCGTCTTTGAGTAATGAGCATGTATGTTTCTGGTACCACGCTGGACAAATGAAGATCTTGGAAACTCTAAAAAATCTCATATCGTAATTTTTAGATTTCTCCAAGAATACTGAACCGATTTGTATGATTTTTTCAGAGTAGCTCCTTATTACCTGGCATTGTATAGTACACATTTTATTTTTTTGATAAATTGACCAAAAACAAAATGGCCGCCAAAGACATTTTGTATGGAGAATGTCGGTCCCCCAAGGAATATCGGAATATCTTCAAAACTAGATCACCAATGATTAATATCGACTCGGATTCTTAAACTAGAAGAGTTTTTTGAGATGTTGTGAAAAAATGGTGCAAAAATATCGAGAAACAAAAAAAGTTATCGCGATTTGAATATTTTTTTAACGGTAAAAAATGAAGCTGCCGGTAGAGGGGTTAATCATCTTTTTTTTCTCGTGAAGTCAACAGAATCTCATTCTTGCTGTTCTAATATGTTGTTTTAGTAATTTCATTGAGTTTATTTGCATACATTTCACCCATTATTCCGGATTTATGGAACAACTTTCATCTTTCATATGGGTTTATTCACATATTTCATAACGCTAAAAATGACCATTTTCGATACCCTCCCATCCCCTCGTAACGCTTTTAGTTTGGATGTTCTAAAAATTTTGTAAGAGGCGTAACACCATGAGGACACCCACCCACCCCCTTCAGCGTTATGAAATTTGTGAATGAGCCCTATGGTGTAATTCCAAATATTCTTGATTGCTTGCATTGATTCTAATTATTCGTAAAAGTTCACCCATAAATATGTTTGTCGAGTTTTGTAGGGGCCCCTGAAATGCGGGGGCCCGTGGGCCATGGTCCATGCGTAGTCATCAATATTTTAGCTAATCTCGAACTTCAAGGATTAAACAATGAAAGAATTTGAGCTACTTAACAACTTTTCCGAAGATGCCATCTTTCTAAGTGGTCAAGATCCTGGGATCTGCAAAACAAATGTTTCATGCTCACTAAATTCACCTGTTGACAAAATTAAGAATCAACTGACTCAATCAATTATAGCCCTTGAGCCACTGAACAACTTTGCCGAAGACGCCATCTTTCTAAGTAGTCAGGCTCCTGGGATATTTGCAAAACCAAGCGTGTTGTACAAAGTACAACGCGCGACTACTCACGTTACAAAAATTCGCGCGACAACCGGAAGGTTAAAACTACTAAGCTCTTGGTCACAATTCATTCACTTATTTAGTTAACATAAACAGATAACACTAAGTCAACAATTTCATGCTATCTTTGACTACCTTGGCGACTTTGGCGACCTGTACCTCAAAATTGTGACGTGATGAAACATTTCTGAAAGCAGCATCAGATTCAGTGACCCCAAAATTACTAGAGACTTATAATTTGATCCTTGAAACACGCTCCTTCTTGTTTCTGGCGTTACGTCCCAACTGGGAAAGCATATTCAGATTCACACCTGCTCAGTATTCTTATGAGCACTTCCACGATTATTAACTGAGAGCTTTACATGTGCTATTTTCCCCGATTGTCATTTTTCCGAACGTCAGTTCCCGAATGATGCTTTTCCCCGGATGCCATTTCCTTGAATAACCTGTTCCTCGAAAAGTGCTGCAATTCGAAAAGGTTAAAGAATAGTCATCAGTGGCAGGGTGGTGAACTAGAAAGTACAAGAAGCAATCAAAAGAAGGAGATGTTTGGTCATTTTTGATTTAACATATGTTGCTAAAAATGCTGAGGACGGTGAATCTCGAAAGAACTGCCGATCATAAGCATATCAGTTGACTGGCTCGTTCACCACGTTGACATGTATAAAGTGCCATAAACTTTTCGGGGGAAACGAAATTCGGGGAACCGGCATTCGGGGAAAAGTAGCACAACCGTCCAAGTAGGGTCTACCCCGTTTGGCATGCAGACGTTTGGCACAATATGTGTTTGACTTAATGCCATTAGGTATATTTGTATATTTGTATATTTGTCAATTCATCTGACTATGTGTCTTAATGAACAATTAAAGTAAAAAAAATATAATCAACTATTTGAAACGCATATTGAAGACATATACAACGAATAACTTAATTCTAACACTTTAAAAATGCGTCAAACAAATATCAAATATCTTCCCGTTCTTCCTCGCGTAACACTCGTTCAATCCGTTGTCGAAATGTAGAAGTTGCCAAGCCGAAATCGAAGAGGTGATAGTGCTCGTTGAAGCGTGCTGCCATGTATCGAATAGGGTCATGTAATCCGTAATTAACTGTCCGAGCAGGGAGATGTAGGAAACTTCTTGTACGGAGTGGCCGTTCTGGTGTATATACTAACAGATTGGCAAGAATTTCCGGTGAATCAATTTCGCCTACCAAAACTTTAGCTACAAACACTGATTGAGCTGTAGACCTTCTGCTCTCAAGTGTGTCAATACCCAACAGTTGACACCGATGTTCATATGGTGGCAGACTTGTGGGGTCTCTCCACGGCAGATGCCGAAGGGCATAGCGCACAAATTTTCTTTGTACAGTCTCCAGTCGCATTATCCAAACCCTTTGGTATGGGCACCAGATGACGGATCCAAACTCTATGATGGAACGCACAAGGGAACAGTACAACGCTTTGAGACAGGTTGGGTCACGGAATTCATCCGCAATTTTGAATATAAATCCGAGCTGCCTATTAGCTTTGGCGATAGTGTCCAGATAATGGGGCTTAAAAGTTAGAGCTGAATCTAGCGTGATACCTAGGTCTCGAATAGTATCTACACGATGTAGTGGCAGATCATCAATGGTATAGTTGAATATAATTGGCTTTTGCTTGCGGTGAAAACTGATCACGTTGCATTTCTGAACACTTATGGTGACGAAGTTCCTATCGCACCATTCGCAAAAAACGTTGATTAGATGTTGTAGCACCAGACAATCGTTCTCGCAGCGAACAACTACAACAATTTTGATGTCGTCAGCAAACATAATTCTGCATCCAGTAGGAAGAGCGAATCCAATGTCGTTGAGAAAGATGGAGAACAACAGCGGCCCTAGGTTGCTGCCTTGGGGAACTCCCGAGGTGTTTGTAAAGTAGCCCGAATTTGCTGAACCTAGCTTTACACAAAGTTTCCGGTGCGTTAGGTATGACTGGAACCAGTGAACCAAATCCGACGATACGCCAAGTTTGCCTAATTTAGCAAGTAGTATGGAGTGGTCGACGCGATCAAACGCTGCTTTGAGGTCGGTGTAAATAACGTCCACTTGTACTCCTGCTTCCATATTCTGCAGACACAGTGATACGAAGGGAGCGAGGTTAGTTGAGATCGATCTTCGGGGGTAGAAACTAGAAATCCTTTATAAGAGAGATTCGCGGAAGCTGACATTTCTGTCAAAGTGTGAGCCAATCGAGCAGCGAGAGCTGTCAAAGTGTGAGCCAAACGAACATGCGTTATGTTTGTTTTGAACTTTTCATGAAGAGTAATGTAATCCGCTTGAAATTATTTCGGTAAAAGTAATTTTGCATGAAGCAAAAAATGAAATGTTTTACTTTTTTGAATTTTTGTCAATGCGATTTTTAGTTTTTGATTTTTTCGGCTGTTTATTAGTGTTGATATGTAGCTCAAAGATCTATAACAAAACAAAATACACTTTATAGCAATGAGGAAGTCATGTCCGTGTTACAATATTATTCTCGACGCCGAACAAAATCAGCACTGCTGATCTGTTGCCAAATCATTCCATTTTACTTCCGCGTATCTCTCTATAAAGGATCACTAGTAGAAACCATGTTGGTCAGGTAAAATGTAGTGTTTACAACAGGAGAGTAGGACATCGTTGACAATTATCTCAAAAACCTTGGAACAGGCGCAGAGTGATGTGATGCCTCGATAGTTTTCCGCATTCTTCTTATCTCCTTTCTTGAATATCGGAAACATGTAAGAATACTTCCACCGCTCTGGAAACAATCTTTGGAGCAAAGAGGCGTTGAACAGCTTCGTCAAAGGCAGAATAAGTTCGGTAGAGCATTTTTTCAAGATGCTTGGTGGGATACCATCTGGGCCACTTTCGTTTGAATGCTTTAGCTTACGAATCGCTGATTCAACCATATCCGGAGTGACAGAAAACATGCTGAGATTGAACGCATCCCTTGGTGTATCACTGAGCGCCGTATCTATTTGTGATTCAGCGGCAGTAGAGCCGTTGAACACGTTTTTGAAACGTTCTGCTAGAAGATTGCTTTTATCAACCACTGATGCAGCGAATTTGTCGCCGAAATAAATTTCGCTAGGGAGACCATCCTCTTTCTTTTTAGTTTTCACAAATGACCAAAACGATTTTGGGTTCCTGCGAAGTTTATCCTGCATGCGATTAGTGTAGCCGTTGTACAAGAAATGATTGTAGGTGCGGTATTCATTGCTTGCAAGAACAAAAGATTGCTTGGTTAACGGGTTTTTGTTTTCAAGGCACTTCCGTAGTGCTTTGGACCTTAAACGCTTCAAGTATCGAAGGCGTGCGTTGCCCCAAATTGGTTTCGCACTTGGTCTTCGCAGAGGCACATTTGCTGATATTATATGGTTCAGATTACTAGTAAAATAGTCAACAGCTTCATTGACACAGAGGCAAGTTTCGAGGTATTGCCAGTCGATTAAAGCAAGTGCTTGTGACATTGAAACAAAGTCAGCTCTGTTGAAGTCAAAGGCCAGTGGATCGTCGAAGTTGTCATACTGAATGGGTAAAGACATATTGATTAGCGTTTCTAGTGCGGGATGATCTGCATCAAGCCCAATCAACGGCTCGGGCGCTTCGCATATTGTACAGTCGGGGAGGGCAACTTCGTTTACTAGCAAAAAGTCGAGCAATCGGGAGTTTCTGTTGAAAATCGTATTGAGCTGCATAAGACCATGCAGAGAGAAGCCGTCCAAAAGAGAGCTGCACGAGGCTGATATGACAGAGCGGTTGACGTCAATCGATGGAATGTTGTTGCTTTGCACATTCTAAGCCAAACCAGACTGGTTGTAATCACCAAATACGAGGGCAAAGTCGTTAGTGTCAAGCCGGGACAGTACAGCCCCAATTGAGTTAATGTGATTTTCAATATACAGCATGTCTGTTTTGCGATCAGGAGGGACATATACAGCACCAATACTAATCGCTCGGTTAGGTGTTGTAACCTTAACCCAGAGTTGTTCGACAGAAGGATTGATGTGAGCTGAATCCAAAAGACAGTTTAAACGATTTGAAACCGCAATCAATACTCCACCACCTCTTGCTTTGGTGCTGTTAAACGGATTGCGGTCATTGCGGAAAACCATGAATCGATTCCCAAACAGCTGAGCTGAATAGATTCGGTCGTCGAGCCAAGTTTCGGTAAGCACTATTACATCGTAGTCGCAGTCCACTACAGTCACGAAAAAGTCATCGATTTTCGTCCGCAGTCCTCGAACATTTTGATAATAAACCATCAGCTTGTTGGCGATGGCATCTGAAGCTGCAGTGGAATCAGATCTACCTCGATGGCACGTCAATGATGGTTGGTCAACGTTTGATGCGATGTCACTGCAAGCAGGATGGGATTCAGAGTACGAAGAGGAACCATAAGGTATAACGGTCGTTTGGCATAATTGCCATTTGGATACCTGTTTGGCATAATTGTGAAAAACGTTGAATTTGTTAAAATTCCTTCCATTAAGCAAACGGGTGTTGCTAAACTGCTCGTGATCGTGCATTCCGTTGTCAGTCGGCGAGCCTCGTAGGATAAATTTACGACTCCTGCTGTAAAAATCATCATTCTGCAACTTGTTCCGTAAACTACTATTTCGGAACTGTATCACACATAACTTCCGGGGCCATTATGTCCTGGATATTATAGCGCATATTTATCAAAAATGTGTCCAACGCCTAAACTATTGTTAATAAAGGAAGACACATATTACTGTACCAATGCAGAACCTTTTTTTTTTCAAATTATGCCTAACGACCAGTATGCCTAATAAAATTATGCCAAACAACTGAATGCCAGATGGCATTATGCCGTACAGAGTAAACTCGTCCATGTGACATCACCCCACATCAAGGCATTGATAGGCGCGTGGTGTACGCACGGGCCTATCGATCGCAAGGTTCTTAGTTCAATTCCAGGTCGCCGCGATTTTTTTCTTGTTTTTAAATATTGGTTTCATAAGGCAAATATTTAAATTGCAACCCAATTCCTTGTGGCGGATATTCATAAAGGGTTTCCATGTATTTCTATAGTCCATTTGCAGAGCGTTACGATAAATGCCTGTTAAATAATTCCTGTTAATTGGCTGCTTGTTTTGATGGATTCATTTTCTAGATGTACTCCGGATTCTACCAGCACGAAATAGCAGCCAATCTGATGGGAGCGGAAGTGCTGTTCGAGGAAATGGGTTACCGCACGATGCCAAACCAAACATTGGTTCTCGAGGGACCCATCTGTCCTGACCGGGTTACCAACGTTTCAAAAGATGCCATTACGGCTAACGTGGAGTGCCAGGTAACATGAAGTAGAATGCATTCCATGTCTAATGACCTAATCATTGTACATCTATGTTTGCAGATTATGATAAACATCTATCGTGGACTGACTGAAATGTCTCTTCGGGTTAACTGGAGTGATATCTATAATTTCCGGGAACGCAATACAAGTACTATGACTAACAATGTTCGTACTGAAATGAGGTTTATAATATATGTTTTTTTGCAGTGGATATTGAGCAATCTATTCAACTCATGGCTACACTTATTCAGGAAAAGCATCAGAAAACTCAACAAGCTAGGCGAAAAGGTATTTACAGATCGTACTCTAGAGATAGCTTCTCGTATTTTGCCAACTGTTGAAAATGTGATAATTGTTTGCCGTTTAATTTCAGTAATAAGTAGATTAGACCTAACGTCATTAGATTCATCTGTAGTACCTTAATTTGTAGAATTAATTACCTTTAACACCTGTTCATTTTGTACGATCGTATTTTTGTTCTTTCTTTTTTATTGAGATTTTTAGATTTAGGATGGTTCATCTCATATCATAAAATTGTTAATCATTTTCAGTCCTACCAGCTAATCAACAATTTGATTTGCTTCTCATACTTCACATGTCACATCAAAATAATAAAATTTCAAACGTAACCACATTCACAAAAATGTATAAAATCATTTCGTTGTTTCTATTCATTCTATTTGGAAGGAAATGGCTAACCACTTAGTCCCCTGCATCTAATTTGAATCATATCGGATAGATATGGCATCATCACAGATATAATAACTAGAAAATCTATCGATTTGAAACATAGTCCTGCGAACATTTGCCCAATGCTAAAACACTGTATTTGGCCAACCGGGAACTAGGCGATGCGACCGCCACTAGTAGGCCGTGACCCAATTACAAAGTTTTAAAATTGAGCGCTATTTCGCTGTATGATAAAAAAAGAGTGTTACGTCTGTTTGTCTGTGGTGTCATTGCTAAACATTAAATTACTACTGTATATAAAAAATTTCAACACGTTGAATACTTAAATTTAATTAGATATATACGGGAAGACATCAGGGAAGTCTGAGATGTAAAATTTAACTTGGTAAATAATTCAATTTTTGTTTTGTGTTTGATTTCATATTTACCTAAGTTTAGGGCATCCTCAGCAAAGTTACATATCGTTTGGCGAGTTTTATAATTAAAAATAAAACTCGCTATATTTGTAACTGTGATGAAGATGACCTTAATGTAGTTAAACTGAAAATGAGTGCACATTTTAATTGCCTGATTATAGGTTATTCCAACTCCAACATAAGCAGTTATAATATACTAAATGCTTATATTAAAGGCTCATATACGTTTATAGGAAGCCGTATCCTATTCGTGGTACTTTTGATTCTCTTCGAAAGTCTGGCCTCGTTATAGAAACCTAATCATTTTTTTAATGCAAGTCGCTTAGCAGTCTCTATTTTTAATGAAAAATCTCTACAGTCTACAGTCATTGATTTTTGACGAACTTGTGGCACCGAATGCACCGAATCAGAAGCATACTATCAGGGTGACCAGCAAAGCAGGAAATCGAAAAAAAAGCGGATTTCAATCACTACCGGGAAAATGCTATGATAGTCACTTATGACAAAAAGGTTAGAGTAATGAGGGGCAAAAGTTCGACCTTAGTGGTGTAATCAAAATTTCCAAAAATATAATAGCATTTTAAACAAAATAAATACCATACAGTAAATCTTCAATATATTGGCTGTAAATTTGCTAAACAAACTTGTATGAAAAATTTTACCTATTTTTAGTTATAACAATTTTAAAATTGATTATATTAAACGAACTTTTGCCCCACCAGTGCTGCACTGTAGTGGGGTAAGAGTTTGAATATTTTGTTTCTTTATTAGTATCATTCCAAACATTACATTCATTTCTTATATCTAGGTGTTCTGTGTTATTAGACAACACTATCATCCTAATTTAGTAAAACAAATTTAAGATTTTATTGCCATCGAATTAATTTGCCGTAGCATTTCAGATTTTTTACAGGAGAGTTGATTTCACCTGCTTATAAGAGAAAAAACGCTTTGAATTTTCTTAACCTAACTTAACCTATACATATAATGCATTAATCGTGGCAATAGAAGATTGTAACGATTTTTGCCTGAAATTATTAATTATTTTATTTCACATTTGTTCCAATGTTTCAACATTGTATATTCTATGTAACTCATTGGTACTATACCAGGGAAGAAGCTTCAGAATCATTTTCAACATTTTATTTTGAATTCTCTGCAGAGCTTTTTTCCTGGTATTACAACAGCTAGCTAGTACTAGTCCATATTGGTACAGCATACAACATGGATGGCCTGAAAATTTGTTTGAATATCAAAAGCTTGTTCTTAAGACAAAGTTTTGATTTTCTATTAAAAAGGGGATAGAGACATTTTACATATTTATTGCATTTGGCTTGAATGCCCTCAATGTGATTTCTGAAAGTTAAATTTTTATCAAGCATGAGCCCTAGATACTTAACATCATCTGACCAATTTATTGGAACCCCTCTCATCGTGACAACATGTCTACATGAAGGTTTCAAATAAAGAGCCTTTGGTTTATGTGGGAATATTATTAGTTGTGTTTTGGAAGCATTAGGAGAAATCGTCCATTTTTGCAAGTATGAAAAAAAAATATCCAAACTTTTTTGCAATCGACTACAAATGACACACAGGCTTCGTCCTTTTGCGGAGAGGCCTGTGTCATCCGCAAACAAAGATTTTTGACATCCCTGAGGTAACTCAGGTAAGTCAAATGTAAAAATATTGTATAATATTGGTCTTAAAATTCTGCCTTGACGAACACCAGCTCTTACAGGAAGTCTTTCAGATCTGGAGTTCTGATAATTAACCTGAAGTGTACGATTTGACAGATAACTTTGAATTATTCTAACAATGTATGTTGGAAAATTAAAATTTTTTAGTTTTACAATCAAACCTTCATGCCAAACACTGCCGAATGCTTTTTCTATGTCTAGAAGAGCAAAACCAGTAAAATAGCCTTCAAATTTGTTGGAAAGGATCAAATTTGTTACACGTAAAACTTGATCAGTGGTCGAATGTCCATGGCGGAATCCGAACGATTGGACGATAGCTAGAAGCTTCTGCAGGATTTTTGTCTGGTTTTAAAATTGGAACAACCTTAGCATCAGTGTTGTTCAGACTCATTTCCCCGAAAATAACATTTTCCGAACTACAAAGCCACGAACTACTACAACCATGCTCTACCCTCCTAAGATAGAAAAGCAGATGGTTAAGCTTGAGTACTGCACACAAAATCGATCAATTTTGATCCCAGAGAGCCACAATTCAAGTTTCGGTGAAATGAGATGAGTGAGTGAGTGAGTGCGAATCATTTCACCGAAACTTGAATTGCTGCCCACCGAGATCGAAACTGTCGGATCCCATGTGCAACACTCAAGCCCAACCACCTCCCCCTCCATCTCAGGAATACAACGCACAGTTATAACTGTTCATGGCTTCACAATTCGAATTTCGGGGAAATGAGTCTGGCCAACACTGCTTAGCATTTTTCCATTTGTCAGGAAAATATGCTAATTGAAAACATTTGTTAAATATATCAACTAAAAATGAAAAGCTACTTTCTGGAAGTTTCTTGATGAGGATTAGGGTGCCAATGGAAAGTATGGGAAAAATTTTGCCATCGAATTTCAAAACATGGTAGCTTGAGCTTGAGCTTGATTGGCCGCCCGTGGATGCTTTCCAGTATCGCCAGATCAGCTGCACTTACACAAGGAACCAACCGAATGACTGCTTGGGACTAACAGGCATCCTCAGTGCATAAGCGCTGGTGATCTTCTCTATTTTTAGGCAACAATGGCACCTGCCACGTCAGAATGCAGACCAATGAGGGGAAGAGGGAGGAATTGATGATGCATTGAACTGACTCCCACGTAGACCGTATATTCCACTGCATCCACTTCAGTTCATGCGGGAGTGTATGGATTGGGGGAAAGGCATGGCAGAGAGGTTTGCTTTTGTGGTAAGCAGACTGCCTATGTATCAGGCGTAAGAAAGGCGTGCGCGTGGAAGTAGGAAGCGTTAGGGAAACGGTTTCTTGTCCGTCTCTGGTTCTAGCGTTTGCTATGAACGAATAGTTTGAGTGTGATATATTTAGAATGGAAGATAGAAGCAAGTGAGAGATATACAACTACAAAGTACGAGGAAAGGGACGGGCCTGGGATTGAACCCATGACCTTCTGCATATGAAGCAGAAGCGGTAGCCATCAGACCACCAACCCCGTCTTTGCCATCGAATTTCAAAACATGGTAGTGCTCAAAACTTTTGTCTCCTCGAAAAAAGTTCCCATGCAAAATTTGAGCTCAATCGGCCTTCGTTAAGGGGGCAGGATCCTTCATTGATTTTGTAATTTTCAAAAGCAGTTTTTTCGTTCAAAATCGAGGAAATTTACAGAAAATGTGTTCACTGTATTCTATTCTCCAACCGAAACACAGTGAACACATTTTCATCGAATAATGTTCAGTTTTGAACAGAAAATCTGCTTTTCAAATATCGATGATTACGATGATTACGTTGACGGAGCGTTGAACGTTAAGTGGACCCCCAAAGCGGTCAAAGTTTGGCTTTTTTGACCCATGAAAAATCTCCCAAGGGGGGGTTACAGTCACCCCACAGTTATGGATAGCACACAGATATGGATCAGAGTTGGATCAAAACGGAAATATCTCGTCGAATAGAGTTGAAATTACGCCGAACACATATTACCTTCATGAACCATAAATCTGTACAGCATCGCAATCAATTATAATTTCCATCTGTAGGAAATAAAATGTCAACCGTATTCTCAGAATACGGTTCGAAATAACTGTGGGCATTGAAAACCATACCACAGTTATGAATAAAAGATAAGACGATTCCGAAACAAACGCCAAAACGTATGCTGTCACTAGCACACCATTCGATTAACTCGCAGATAAATTGCTGTTATAATGTTTTGATCCATAATCCATAATACGGATCCTCCTCTCCCTCTGATCCACATCTGTGGGGTGGACATCGTATGAAATTTCTATCAAAATCGACATTTTTTCGTAAATAATCGCGAATTTTGAGGTATATTTCAAAAACCAAATGTATTCTGCAGTACTAGGGAGGTTGTTTTGTTTTATACAGCGTCACCATATTTTTTAATCTTATTTTGTTCTGAAAAATGACCCTTAGTTGATCCATAACTGTGGGGTGACTGTACATGAAATTTCCGAAATCGAAAATTTTTTTTTGATGCCAGATGTCTTAGAAATGCATGAAACGTCGAGATCTGGTGTTAGGGTAAGTGTACCAGTTATGGACATTGAGGTTCCCTATTTCGCCATACGTGATAACTTTAATGTCTTCAAATTTTGAAAATTTTTGTTTGTTGTAGTAGTTAGATTTAAGATATATCTTGATGTTAAAGCATTCAAAAAGACTTAAAATGTGAAAATTATCAAAATGTCACATATGGCCGAAACTGGTACACTTTCCCTATTTGGATTTTTTTTTTGAAAAAAACGACCTTGACGATTTGAATTCAATTGCTGAGAAATTCAAGACAATAGTTTTGAAACGTATCCTATATCATTGTTGGTCACTGAAAGCATATTATATGTGATATTTCATTAGGGTGGTTCATTTACTTTCCATTAGGGTGGTCCTTTTTGTTGAAAAATAAAAAAAAATGAATTTTAATTGAATATTGAAGACAATAGTATGGACCAGTGCACTTGTTCACTATTTGACGTTTGAGCGGTGCCGTGTTATTTACGTGCCCATGGCAACGAGTGAATTCGGCACCGCTAAAACGTCAAATTAGTGAACTCGTGCATTGGTCCATTGGAACATCTCTCACATTATCGTAAGCCATTTTCTACATTTAATATGTGGTATTTCATTAGGGTGGTTCACTTATTTTCCATAAGGGTGGGCCTTTCTGTCGAAAAATCATAATTTGAATGGGATATTAAAAACAATAGTATTTTATCGCCTCTTTCATCATCGTAGGCCATTTCCTTCATTAGATTCGTGATATTTCATTGGGAAGGCTCACTTATATTCCAATACGGTGGTCCTTTGAAAAAAATTGAGAATTTGAATGGAATAGTAAATACAAGAGTAATTAAACATCTCCTATGTCATCGTAGGCCACTGTTAACATATAATATGTGATATTTCATTAGGGCTATTGTCCTCAGTTTTGCATAAGGGTGATCGTTTAATTTGTAAATAAAAAAAAAAATATTCTCAACAGATCTAACAAATCAACTTTGTTTGTATAGTTTTGAATCATGATTCTTCATTGGCATGCAACTCTTCGTTAAGATATTTTTATTTATAATCAGTGAATTCAGTGAAGCATAACTCAAACTGCCATAATCAAAATACAGATAAAAAAAAGGAATGAAATAATTTTTGACGTATTCAAATTATGACAATAGATTGATGGGCGACGATGAAGTGTAACTAAAGTGTTTATTTTATATTTTCAAAAGAGATTCCCAGCCTTGCGCTCCTTCATTCCCGAAACAAAAGTACGTTGCATTCTGCTTGCTATAGTACACGCGATTAGGTTGTGACAACGTAGGCAATTCCAGTTTTAACAATCAGTTCTCGTTTATTCTTCAAAGATGTAGCTAAAGCTCCTGCTTTTTCTACCTACATAGAATATAAGTTATACCTAAAGTGAAGAAAATCAAATCGATAGATTTTTGTCTATATACCTAAGCGTGTTCAAAATAGAAGCTCCAAATAAATTGTATTTCAGTGGTGAATAAGAAAAGCAATTCATGTGTCAAAAAAAATTATCAAGGCGTGTGCAAGCGTTTTTTGTTAAAAATGGAGGATATTCGGCTAGTTGGAAAATATCTACCTTTGTTCCCCGAATCTGCAAATTTGCCGACATACAGTGAAGTATTCCGGAAATTCATGTTTCATTTGCGAGCAGAGAAGCAAAAGCCCAGTTAACAACACAAGCTTTGAAGACATCATGGAACAAAAAGCATTTGAACCATTTGATCGACGACGTGACAGTGGAACAAAAAATCTTGCGATATTATGAAACTTGGAAAAGCTTGCAGAAGCACATACTAAGAATGTCGGCGAAAGAAACTGAAAAGAGAAATGAATTCTCTCATTCATTGCGAAACCTTTTCGACATCGCGAAGAAGTATAAACCAAAAACTATAGAGGAGAAAAAAGCATCTCAGTATTTGCAAGAACAACGAGAACAATCCACTCTTCCAACAACAACTGAGACTGGTCCAACGGAAACTATCTCATGTAGTGATTTTGAGGAGGAAGCTAATCTACAGGCAACAGAAGAGACTAATCCGCCAACTAGTGAGCAGAAAGAAGCAAGTCTACAGCAAAAGAAAACATTGACTGGTAGTGATTTTGAGTCCTCAAAATGATGCACCCTAATGGAAAATAAGAGAAACTCCCTAATGAAATATGTTAACAGTGTCCTACGATGATGTCGCATATCAAATGGAAATAGAGGCGCATGAATTCAGAGTAATTTAAAGCCTCTTTAAACAAAAATGAAGACAATGGCCTACGATTATAAAAGAGGTGGTAAAATATTAATGTGCTAAAAAAAAGGATCAAATTCAAAATTTCTTGATTTTTTTTTAAATTTTCGGCAAACACCAATGGAAAATAAGTGAGCCACCCTAATAAAATATCACGAATCTAATGAAGGAAACGGTCTACGATGATGAAAGAGGTGATAAAATACTATTGTTTTTAATATCCCATTCAAATTATGATTTTTCGACAGAAAGGCCCACCCTTATAGAAAATAAGTGAACCACCCTAATAAAATACCACATATTAAATGTAGAAAATGGCTTACGATAATATGAGAGATGTTTCAATACTATTGTTTTCAATATTCAATTAAAATTCTATTTTTTATTTTATAATTTTTTAACAAAAAGGACCACCCTAATGGAAAGTAAATGGAGCATCCTAATGAAATATCACATATAATATGCTTTCAGTGGCCAACAATGATATAGGATATGTTTCAATACTATTGCCTTGAATTTCTCAGCAATTGAATTCAAATCGTTCATTTCAAATTCAATTCACTCCCCCAACTCAAAAATTTACTAAGTCCCAAAAGGTCGATTTTTTCAAAAAAAATATTTTTTCCAAATAACACCAGATCTCGACGTTTCATGCATTTCTAAGACATCTGGCATAAAAAAAATCGATTTCGGAAATTTCAGGGGGGTTATTTTTCATGGGTCAAAAAAGCCAAACTTTGACCGCTTTGGGGGTCCACTTAATGAAGTCCGATTGAGCTCAAATTTTGTATGGGGACTTTTTTCGAGGAGACAAAACTTGTGAGCACCGCCATTTTTTTTAAATTCGAAAAAATCGAAAAATAATTCGAAAATTCCATCATCGCCAGGAGCTTTCATACTTTTGAATTTTTTAATAATAGTTCTCACTTCTTCCAAATCAGTCTTACAGGCATTTTCTAAAACGTTTTCTTGATATTGACTATTTTCTAAGTCCTGAGTAACTTGATTTTCAATTGGACTAGTAAGTCATAAATTAAAATTGTGCGCGCTTTGAAACTGCATAGCAAGTCTTTGAGTTTTTTCGCAATTACCGTAAAGTACCGTAATTCAGCGCAGTTAAGGAATAAAACGATTCAAATTGTTAATTAAAAATTAGTATTGCACCAACAAAAAAGCTTTATGGGTGGATCGCTAGCAAATCTATTCAAGATTATGGGAAAAATATAAACTAGACTGTATTCATAATTTACAATTGTGATTTTTTTGAAATAGTTCACTCGTTGAAATTGCCTAATTTTGCGCATTTTTTAAACGCTTTCCCATATTCCGCGCTGAAGAATGCCTAATTCCGCGCACTCATGAAACAATCAAATTAACATTAATTTTGATAAGGGGCTGCATCCATTAGTTACGTAACACTTAACATTGAAAATTTTCAACCCCCTCCCCTTCCGTAACACTTTTTGTATGAACCGTAACTTTTTCAGTTTTTTTTTATTAACTTTTTGTCTATCACATGAAATAAAGATAACCAAAACCGTAGCATTGGTACGTGTGAATTTCGTCTAGGGGAAAGTGGGGCAATTTGGCCATCTTAAGAAAAGTCGTAATAATTGAAATTTTTAGATCAATACACTAGATACGCACGATTTCCGTCGTCTTAAAAAAACACGAATGAATTTTTCGTCGATTCTTCTGTCGATGGGATGATATTAGCACCCTATTTTATGTTGTGAAATTATCCCATATTTTATTCACTGAACTGGAAAGTTTAGAAATGAAATACTCTTTCGAAATCTACTGAGCTCATATTTGGCTTAAATATGCTTCTTATTGCATAGTTTTGGACAATTCGGTCGAGAAAAAAACCCCATCTTCTTCTTCTTGGCATTAACGTCCTCACTGGGACAGAGCCTGCTTCTCATCTTAGTGTTCTTATGAGCACTTCCACAGTTATTAACTGAAGTTTTCTTTGTCAAAGTTGCCATTTTTGCATTCGTATATATCGTGTGGCAGGCACGATGATACCTCATGCCCAGGGAAGTCAAGGAAATTTACACTACGAAAAGATCCTGGACCGACCGGTAATCGAACCCAGACACCTTCAGCATGGCTTTGCTTTGTAGCAAACTGCACTGTTCATACAATACAAGGACCAGTTCGCATTATTGCTTGGAATCAAAGGGTTTTAAGCAAATCAATTAATGGTATCCACTAATGTCACGGGTAACTGAAACTTATTTTTTTAAGCAAAAAGAAACCTCAGAAGAACCTAAGGGTCATCCATAAATTACGTCACATAAAATATGGTTATTTTCAATCCCTCTCCCCCGTATTATCATACTTTTTGTATGGAGGCTTCGTAAATTATGTAGAGATCGTAAAGTTTCCGTGAATCATTTCCCGAGAGTGTGTCGTAATTTGTGGGGTCTTCTACAAATTACGACCTGTTGAACATGTGAACGATATGTTGTTTTTACAATAATTCTATTTGGATTGTATAATATAAATAAGAATCATAAACAAGTATACATTGCCAATGTTATGTGTGGTTCATTATGCTAAGTAAATTTTGTGCGCACAGATGTACACACTTAATTTAGAATGCCGAATCTCGGCTAATTTCAACCGAGATCCGCACAGCCGAGCTCGTGAAAAAAATCTAAGTGTGTATAGACTATTTTGTTGGGGCTGTGCATAAACCACGTGGTATTTTTCCCTGTAAGGGACCGTCCATAAATGACGTAGCATTTTAGGGGGGACGGGGGAGTCTACGATTTTGCTACGAACCATGTATTAAGTATGGGAAAATAAGCTACGAAGGGGGAAGGGGTGTCAAAAATTGGTCAAAAGATGCTACGTCATTTATGGACGCTGCCTAAGTGGGCTTTCCCGATATTCCGCTTGTACATGAAACGTATGTATGCATAAAGTTACTTTTCAGAGAAATAGACAGATGTGAAGACGGATATAGCATGTTTTACTTGTCTGTTGTTATGCGAAGAACAGTGCGCGGAATTAGGGCATTATGAAAAAAGACGTGGCCTAATTCCGCGCAATACTTTTTTGAATAAAACTCAATAATTATGCTAATATTTGATAAGATTTCATAGAAGCACCATGACACATATCTGTAGCAAGTAGTTCCATGGAATATTGCATAAAAATAAAACATTTTAATAAAGAAATCGCGTTTGTTGTTGTCCTACAGTCTTAGCGTGGACGCTAAGAAAAATAACGTCTACTCCGACGGGCCTTCACTGATTATTTTTTATGCCGCGAAAAAATGCCTTATTTGCTTTTATTTGTGATTCAAACTTATTCTTAATCAAAGTAGCCTCGAATAGCATTAAAAGTTGCTGAAATATTAATGTGTATTTCCATATATAAATAATTTTGTATGAAGTGCGCGGAATTAGGCACTGCGCTGAATTAGGGCACTTTACGGTAGTTAGTAATAATTTGTTTTCCTTTTTCAATGCCGGTATTGGCTTCTGATGTTGTTTCAAAATTTTAGATAATTTCCAAAAGGGCTTAGAGCCAGGGTCCAATTGAGAAATTCTTATTTTCAAAACGTTTCTTGATTTCTTTCTGCAAATCCTGCCATTTAATTTTCATAGCAGGATCGCGAGTGCGTTGAAATTGTCTGCTCCTCACGTTTTAAGGCGGATCAAGAGATTAAGATCATCGTCTATAATCACGGATTCAAATTTTGAAAATGCAATGCTCCTGGCTTCAACAATGGAATTCGTTAAAGTTTTAAGAGCATTGTCAATATCAAGTTTAGTTTGTAAAGAAATGTTAACATCAAGATTAGAGTCAATATACGTTTCATATATATTCCAGTCGGCTCGAAAATAATTGAAAGTGGAGCTGATAGGATTGAGAATCGCTTCATGGGATATTTGAAATGTAACAGGGACATGATCAGAATCAAAATCAGCATGAGTAATCAGTTGGCGACAAAGATGACTAGAGTCGGTTAAGACTAAATCAATCGTAGATGGATTTCTAGAAGAGGAAAACATGTAGGGCTATCAGGGTATTGAATTGAGAAGTATCCTGAAGAGCACTCATCAAATAAAATTCTGCCGTTGGAATTACTTTGAGAATTATTCCATGACCGATGTTTGGCATTAAAGTCACCAATGACAAAAAATGTTGACTTATTGCGAGTCAATTTTCGCAAGTCAGTTTGGAGCAAATTAACTTGCTGTCCATGGCATTGAAAGAACAAGCATTCCAATTTAAAATATTTAAATTATTATTTGAATCCATTAGAACAACGTAATCCAATAACAATTTGATTAGTAAATTTTACACCAACTTGGACTGCTTCAATCATAGTGGTGGCTTTGAACATTCATTAGATTGAATTGTTCAGTTAGAAAAATAAAATCAGAGGCAGACATATCACTTGAAGTGGGTACGATATCTGACGATTTCCCATTACAATTTACGGTAGACGAAGAAGCGGAGTAGGAGTTACCTGTGGCGGTAGGGTTTTTTCCATTTGATTTGAAACAAGTAGAATGGGTACCGTAAAATCGGGTGTAATTGATCAGTAGGGTGAAATTGATCATCGTATCACACGATTCTATTTATTCGTAATGGAGCACAAATATCGATGTAAGTTGCAGTAAATGAACGTTGCTTGTCGTAAATATTGTCGAATTGTGTGTTGTGAAGTTTTTTGCGTTAAGGAATGTTTATTACTATGAAAATAACGTAAAATTCCAAAATCATGCACGGTGCAGTATTGACAAACACCTATGAACTTCTATTAATAAGCAAGGATTTGAACATGGTATAAACCTGAAAGTTTGTGAGGATGCTTGAGATATATCCCCAAACCAGATTTCATCACCAAAACTCGTACCAATTAGCTCAAATGGTTGAAATTATCGAATTTCTGTTAGATATCATTGAATTCCTTAGGAAATTGCATACATTTAGGCGTTTTCCGCGTTATTCTTGAAATTTAACTATTCGTTATTTATATAAATATTGCATTTTTAAGAATTTTACAAGCATATTCGGATTCAGGGAGCTCAAATTTATCATATAGAGTTGTTTTGGAAACTAACAATAATGGTATTGACAAGTGATCAATTTCACCCCGAAATGAGTTCCTCTGATTTTTTATTTTAGAGGTATTTGTTAACACTAAAATGACATTTGTTAGAAAATTTCAGTACATAAGTCGATGAGGCTCACCTTCGTACTTGTTTTCCTACATTTAGTTTTTTGGAATTGTTAACATTATAGAAAACAGACTAGAAGAACCGCGAAAAATGATCAATTTCACCCGAAATTACGGTACTCATAGTACGAATAGGGGTTCGCACTCCGGAGAAACGTAACATTATTCCATTCTTGCCACGTTTTGTGACAGTTTTGAATCCCACTTTTTTGGAAGGAAGTTGTGAATTCAGAGATTCACCCTTCCTTTTGTTTGTTGTTGCAACCATGTTTAGTAAAAAAAAACGAAAGAAGACGTGACCTCCTAAGAGGTTTTTTCCCAAGATGGTGTCCAAGAAGCATTACCCCCGCTACCTTTCACTAACGGGTCCAACGAAAACAGGCACGGGTCCAAACAAGGATCGTAAAGGGATTAATAGTAGAAAAAATAGTACTGAAAAGTACTGTTTTATTGCTTTAGGTAGTTTTTAAAAAAAACTTCCAAGAGCAGAGAGAATTCGTGTACGCACAGCACCAAGGTACGATGCGCACTGAGAGTTTGAATCTAGTGTGGGGCAAAAGTTCGCTGGCCAAAACACAAAATATCGACACTTTTATGACAGACATTCTTTATAATAGCCATAAACTTATGTTCACAGAAAAATACACACTAAATGTTCATCTAAAAATAGCCAAAACAAGGTTAATTATAATATACCCTAAAATAACAGTTTTTCGCAAAACTAAGAGAAAATGTGAAATTTTGGTGACATTTTTCGCACGATAAGGCAAATTTCGCTTAAGGGGACGTCCAATAATTATGTAAGGGTTTATGGGGGGAGGGGGGGTTTGAGATTTCTTACGCGCCATACAATTTATTTTTAATTTTCATACAAAAAATCTTAGCATGGGGGGAGGGGGGGGTTGAAAAACCCCGAAAATTGTCTTACGTAATTAATGGATCGCCCCTAATAAGAAGATAATATGTGGATTTTAAGGAACTTGTAAATTTACTCGTTCTGACCAAATCTTGTGTAGGTTTAGTTCCGCTTATCCTTTTTTTATTTTCTTTCGGTATCAAATTCGGCAAATAGAATCATTTCGTTTCATCAAAGTCATCATCATGACGCAACTAACTGCATGTTATAATAATATATTGTTCGTAATAGACACATAATGTAATGTTAGCTAAATTGCATGTTTTCCATAATACAAATTCTTTATAAATACACATTACGCAAACAAAGCTAGTGTATCGAACAATTGTCGTTTCTCTTTCTTTTTTTATCGCTAATCTAGACTCGTATGGCAGTACGCTAGCGCCAGCAGTTAGTTCTTGCAATTCTTGCAATCCGTATCAGTTTCATCCTCACATGCAACAGCAGCAGCAGCAACCTCCGGCTCCCTCTATGGCTGTTCCCCCGCAAACACCTCAAATACCCTTCTGCGGTCCTCAACCCTTGTACAATACCGTTCCATGTAGTATGCATAGTCAACCACCTATAGTTTACAGCTATCATCATCACAATAACTACCAAAGTTACCTGCCGAACTCTCCCTCTCAAGCTCACATTCACCCATCGGGCCAATCCGCTGTGATGAATCCCCATCAACCTCCTCATCTGGGTACAATACCCCATTCTAAATCTCTGGACCATTATCAAAACCCTACCGCAGCCATGTACAATCTAACTGCTAGTATGCAACGGCACTCAATCGATCAGGCCTTCGATTACGCCGCAGCTTCCTCGGCATCGCACTATGGTGGACCGATGGGAATGGGTCCACCGACAGGAACCTACGATACAGTTGATAATTGCAATATCCCATTCATAAATCATCCCTATAATGTTTCTGGGAATCGGTTTCCTTTGCCCTACAACCTTTCTACCAACCTAGGTCCATGTATGAACGGCATACCAGGAAAGCCAAATGGAAATGAACCATTCTATCAAGCCAGTATTAACGGTTACCATCAGATGCCGCAATATTATCACCATCGCAATAGCAGTAATGGCCCCATCTATGCACCACAAACGCAACCTCATAGGCATGCTTCTGACATTTACATGAACCAAAACTTCGATCACTCCGGTACTCAAACTCCTACGTCTATCTTGAGCAAAAAGAAAACATCCTACGACGATTACGAGGTTCCTTCGATACGAAATGGCGCAGACGCCAAAAGCCCTGGAGACCTAATCTACATTGACACTCGAGAGGAAGCGAAGAAAGAACGAAAGAAATCCGACCGTGGCGCAAAGAACCCAGACTTGCTGGTAGATTACGAAAGTGAGATGCTTCCGGCAGCATTGGTTGAACGGAATCAGCAACAGCATCATCGTCATCATCAATTGCACCATCAAACATCACGGAACTCACGGCAGTCTGATTTCGATAGCTATGAAGACGAGCAACTGCAATCAGGAGCTAATCAACGCGCGTCAAATGTGACCAAGCGTATTACGAGTAAGAATCAAGACGGCATTGGTTCATATGAACAGTGGAACTATGTGTTCCAGAATTTGGAGAAACAGGGATACACCAAGGATTTGGGCGAACGAGGCGACTTCCTAGTTGACGTGGATGACGAAGAATACCCTGAAACCTTAAACGCAAGCCGAAACGGTACATTAAAACGCAGCAGCAATGATAAACTGAAAGCGATGAAACCTAAATCAGCAGACAAAGTCGATGGAATTCGCATGGCGTCGTCTAAGCAAACCCAATCAAGTAAGCACGATCGGGACAACGAACGGAATGAAGCAGCTGTGCGGAGTGCTCAAAAACCGATTTCAGTACAAAAAGTTGTAAAACCTTCTAGCAATAATCAGACAGATAATAGTCACCAGAAATCCAATCACATCAGCAATCCAACCCACTCCACTATCGGAGGAACAATCAATAGACGAAATTCCATCACACGGAAGGTTTCGACTTCTAGCAAAGAGAATGGAATATCTGCGAATCCCACGTCCGGCTCCAATGCTACTGGTGGTGGAATTTTGGTAAATCATAACAGTTCTAATCATACTTCAGCTTCTACTTCGGGCAAGAAGAAAACGGCCAGCTTCGACACGGCGGCAGCGACTATCATCAACTCAGAAGATAACCGAACCCCTAGCAATAACGGTTATGGAAGCCGCAGCGAATGGAATTGTGAATTTTGCACCTTTTTGAACCCTGAGACCAAACGCATCTGCGAAATGTGTGCCAAGAGCCGGGATTTCAAATTGAGCAGTGAAACAACGACGGCGACCAGCAATGGAAAAGCGACTTGCGTCTAATAGAACTCGTAAAAATTGTGATCGAATGAGAACGGACAGAGGAATTCGAAAATGAAACGAAACATTTCGAAATCGTTATGACGTGCGGAAAGCAGAAATTAATAATTCGGCCAGCTTACAGGTCACCTAACTAGTCAGAAATCAAGAAGAAATATGTGAAACTTATTAAATATATATTGAAATTGTTATACATTACACTATTTTTAGATTACCTAAGGCAGAAAAATCTAATGTCTAACATTTGTAGCAATTTCTAAACTAACTATTGTAAGCTCATGTTTCCCCAATTATGAAAATTTTAATAAAATAACTTTTCTTTGTTTGCTGTTGACAACTGAAGATACTCTTTTATTTGAATGTCCGAAATATCTAGCACGGGGATTATTTTATTCAAGGTAGGAACTTGAAATTCATTAAACTCAAGCAAATATGCACATTTTTTGAAAACTGATAAATTTGCACATTCATGTTGGAACACTCCGCTATTTTGAACACTCGTTCCTTATTAATCAAGGAATAAGTGTTTCAATCAGAATATTGACCATGACGGAAATTTTAAAAGGTGTGCAAATTTGCTTGAGCGTCTCATTTGATACAGAATCCACACAATAACTAAATACAGTGGTTCTGGCTCACGTGGCCGAAAAATTACACTAATGGAAAACTTTGAATAGCATATGAAATACAAGATATGAAGCAGAGTGCAACTGTGATGCGTGCAGAGTGCAACTGTTAGTCTTCTATGAGAATGACATCCCTACCAAAATAACATTACTACTGGCCACTTCATGCAGATAAGTTAATGTGTCCCGGAAAAAATCCGGGACGCTTGTCAGATCTCATCCCCAATGAAGCGCTGCCTATATTTGATGTGCAATTTACATTCATATTCAATCCAAGATATGTTATATAGTACATAAGCTAAGTTAATTGAAATAAAAAGTATTGACACTGTACAGTCAAGTTAAAAATTGCTCTGTCCCGGATAATCCGGGACGCCTGGTCACTTTAAGATAAGTGGCCTATGGTTATTCTAACATGATCAAATGGAAGAAAACCCCATTTTTGAAAAAAAAAAAAAAAAAAGTAAAACCCTGCAGAGTACAGCTTTTTTCAAGGAGGACGAATAATATAAGTTTAAAAACAATTATAATCAGTGCTGATAGTACATGAATTGAAAGAATACATTTTCCATGAATGAAGGAAAAATATCAGATGAAAATGCTATCATATTCTACGCCAGTCAATGATAGATAATACTTATGTTTTGAATACGACTCCAGAATGTGGGGCCTTCTTTAGCCGAGCGGTTAGGGTCCGGGGCTACAAAGCAAAGCCATGCTGAAGGTGTCTGGGTTCGAATCCCGGTCGGTCCAGGATCTTTTTGTAATGGAAATTTCATTGACTTCCTTGGGCATAGAGTATCATCGTACCTGCCACACGATATACGAATGAGAAAATGGCAACTTTGGCAAAAAAGCTCTCAGTTCATAACTGTGGAAGTGCTCATAAGAACACTACGCTGAGAAGCAGGCTTTGTCCCAGTGAGGACGTTAATGCCAAGAAGAAGAAGACGACTCCAGAATAGATGAACTTATTATAAACTTTAATGTCGATAATTATGAGAAAATTCAGTATTGAAAGAACAGCCTATGATCAAAATAAGGAAAAACCTCTTATGAAAATCTAAACAAGTGTAATACAAGTGATTACATTAGTATAAATCAGTGGCGCGGGAAGTGGGACCTAGTAGGACATGCACTACGCATAAAAACACCTGGGTAGGACAGTCAAAGGATTGACCTACCCACGATTCCATTAAAAAAATATAATAAAACTATTTATCATCTGTTTAATATACGTACAAACTTGATCAAAATCGTACTTATTCTAATGTGACCAGATGTGTCCCGGAAACAATCCGGGACACATGTCAGATTTTATACCTAATGAAGCGCTACCCATATTTGATGTGTAAATTACATTAATATTCAATCTAAAACATGCACTAGGGAGACTTACGGCTTCGGCACCATTCGACTATTATCGGCAATCAAATTTTAAACGCCAAATACACAGTATTTTTCTGTCAAAACACATCAGTGGAAACATTCAGATGATTCTTCGTTCTGCCCGGTTCCCGCTGGCGAGATTTCCGAGACTAAACAAACGATATCGCCGGAGATGTTATCAATTCAAACGAGCACGCCTCAAAATGCGACTGATTTTGAGCTGCCGAAGAGATTCACCAGCAGTTGTTATGGGAAAGTTGCCGAAGAGATTGAGGCTGCCGACAATAGTCACACTGACAAGGGAAGTTTGCAGCGTTGTGAAAACGTTTCTAGAATCATTTTGACAAGTCTGTCGGTGTGAATCGATAAAGGATTGAGCAACGTATAAATGTAATTAGTCAAACACGGACTTTGTCTGCTGATGTCCGAGAAAATTACAAAAGAAGCACGGCATCGGCTTAAGCTGACGAGAATATGTAAGTTCCCCTACCTTGGTATTGGTAATTGAAATAAAAAGTATTGACACTGTATTGTTAAGTTAAGGATTGCTCTGTCCCGGATAATCCGGGACGTCTGGTCACTTTATTCTACGTTTTGGTAAGAACGATGTTCCAAAAAACTCTCTAGAATATTCTGTCAAAGAGCTGTTGTAGCAAAGACAAAATAAAGACCTCCATGTCCCTTGCAGTTGTTCAAAATTTTATGGCTCATAAGGTAATCTAGAATGCCGTGAAAAGTGTACTGCGATCTGTCAAACTTGTGTACCTTTTGCAGTACTAGAAGTGGTACCCAATCTGTGCCCGAGTGGGACGAACCTGGTTGTAGTGCTCCAAAATTTGCAATGGAACAATGCCCGAGTTCACTAATTTGACGTTTGGTGCCGAATTCACGCGTCGCCATGGTCACATAAATAACACGGCACCGCTAAAACGTCAACAAGTGAACCCGTGCATCGGTCCATTGTAATGTCCTATGGATCAATGCACGAGTTCACTACTTTGACGTTTTAGCGGTGCCAAATTCACTCGTTGCCATGGTCACCTTAATAACACGGCACCGCTCAAATGTCAAATAGTGAACTCGTGCATCGGTTCATACTGACAGACTGCTGTTATAATTCTGATGTGTAGGGTTTATAAGTGCGGTCATCATGTTTGTCACTGTATAGAGCTTCAAGAGAAAGATAAAACTGACTTGTTAATAGGGTCCTAAAGCCCTGTCCCAATATCAGTGCCAAACGCTTAAGTTTATGCCAAAAACACATGTTTACTCAATTTTCTAATGTTTTCCGTTGGTTCAAGCCCAAAAAACATTTTTTTAGATTTTGTCACATCCTTTGGCTTAAACTCAAATTTTGGGTGTATTTTGATTTCCGTGTCCCTTACGAAATGTCAGATAGGAACAACCCCTGTGGTGTTTTTGTCGACTAAGCGAACGTCAAACATGATCAAAAGTGTCAAGGTTCATTTATGGACCAAATTTTTAAATTAAAGTTCAAACATGATATAGCCATTATCTGAGCGGGAAAAATTGCTAAAGTAGTTACAGTAACATGCTTTTTCTTGTTATTAAATAAAAACAAGATTTCATTTAAAATTTTAGGACCCAATTGAGGATCTTTGAATTCCGCACATAGCTTTGAGACTAATTAGCTGATGGCTAGTTCGTTTTTGGATTATCAACTTTGTGCTGTAGTTGATGGTCAATGATTCCATCATAATTTTTTTCTTCTTTTAAACATATTCTTTCAAGTTTTACTGGTTTCATTACTATTGGAAAAAAACGCTTATATTTCAACTGGGCACTTTTCCTTCTTTATGTAATTGGCAGCTCTTTCTAGTTATACTAGAGGCGCGTCCACGTTCGCAACAGTGAAGCTAAGAAAAATTTTAACCATATGGAATCCAAGACTGGAAATTGAAAGTTACTATATTTGAGAGGCTCAAACGCAATGGGGTGTTAGTGAAATTTTGGTCGGTTTTGAGAAGAGAAATTTCTACAATTTCTAAGCGTTCTAACGATATTTTCAGGTGATTTTTCCGCTACACAGAGATAAATAAAATAATCCTTAGAAGACCGGCTTGTTGTTTATTGACTCCAATGCAATTTGTATAGAATGGAAAATTGCTGAAAAAAACAGTACATATTCTCAAACTAGTTTATTTCACTATTCACTGACATTCGTTTGCTTCTTATCTCCTCATTTTCATGCCAGTCATTACCACAAGAAAGCTTTTCGTCTTTACAGAGCTGCTAGCGACTGAGTGCTTTAAAACTAGGAAAAAGAGACCTAAACTGAAACAAAGAGGCCGAAAAGATACCAAACAGAAACCAAGAGAACTAAACGAAACCATATAGGAGCCAGAAGATAAGAATTCGATTCTTCATAGCATCAGATCAGATATTTCGCTAAGATCTAAGACTATTTTTGTAATTACGTATTACTGTATGTTTTTTAAGGAATTTCTCTATTGATTTCATCAGATAAAATGTTTAGATTTCACTCCTGAAATTTCTAAAGGTATTCGACAAATTTTCCTAAGAAATTTCTCCAAGACTTTTATTTAGGGGGCCCAGATAGCCGTAGCGGTAAACGCGCAGCTATTCAGCAAGACCAAGCTGAGGGTCGTGGGTTCGAATCCCGCCGGTCGAGGATCTTTCCGGGTTGGAAATTTTCTCGACTTCCCAGGGCATAGAGTATCTTCGTACCTGCCACACGATATACGCATGCAAAAATGGTCATTGGCACAGTAAGCTCTTAGTTAATAACTGTGGAAGTGCTCATAAGAACACTAAGCTGAGAAGCAGGCTTTGTCCCAGTGGGGACGTAATGCCAGAAAGAAGAAGAAGAAGAACTTTTATTTAGGACACCATAAGAATTCAACCTATATGCGCAAGGAGAACCACATAAATGACATTTCTCCAAATATTATTTCAGAAATCATCATAATTTCTCTAATAATTCTTTGTAAAATTTTTCAAGAATTTCCTAACTTCTACAAGATTTTTTCCATAGATTTCCATGGAATATTATCCAAGATTTCCAAATGCGCTCTCGGGCTAGGCATTGGATATATATAGAAAGCGTTGTGTTTGGATGGGCATCTAATTCTTCCGAAAGAGGTGCACTTTGCGAAAAAGGACCACGTGATTATTGAGCTAAAATCGAATTCAGGTTAACTTCTGCGTTCATGAGTCCTCTCATGGCGTAGGGGTAACGCGCCCTAACTGGAGATCAGGGAGTCGTGAGTTCGATTCTCACTGAAAAGACGTGTAACTTTTTCGCAAAATTTCACATCAATTTGTCCATTTAATCCAATTGCATACTATATGTAATGTTTAGCTTTTCGGTAGTTGTCAAGATTTCCAGCCAAAGCAGCTAAAATTGAATCAATAACTTCTTCCTCCAAGAATTTCTAAGGGTTTTATACAAAATTGCCTTTTATAATTCATACAAGATTTCAACTAGGGATTTCTCTAAAGATACCTTCAGTAATTGCTCTAGAGATTTCTTCTAAGGTTTCTACAGAATATTCCTTCAGCAGTTCTTTGAGATTTTATCAAGTAAGTCTCTAATTTTTTTCAGGAATATCTTCAGGGAAATACCAAGGATTTGTTTCTGAAAAATAAATCCGTGAGGTATTTCTAAAGAAAATCGTAAAGTAACTCCTGATAAAACTAGTGTTAGCTTTGAAGTAACCGTCAATGAACAAGGATCTCTGGAATAACTCCTTCTTCTCTCCTGTGAAAATATATCTGGTGGACAAAAAATCTAAGTTATATCTGAGAAAATTACTGAAGGAAGTAGCTTTGAAGTTCTCAAGGATTTTTTAGAGCAGAAATTCTGTAGAAATTCTTCTAAATATCCTTTGAAAATCTGATACGAAATTATTGAAGAGCCTGTTTGACCCGTTATAGTCACTGAAGGTTTCTCTGGAGCCTATAAAATGTTGCATCTAGATTGAATGCAAGCAAAATAAGGAAAAAAGAAGCTTTGGAGACTATTTTGGTTAAAATGGAGGCTTTAGAGATTTCCCATTAAAAAAAGAGACTTTTTAAAGACTTGCATTAAAATAGGGAGTCTCTTAAAAAAACCTGCTACCAGCCCTGTCTCTATCAGAAGGCCGGCTCCAAAGGCACGTTTCCCCACCAGTTGGCTGTCTCTAGGATCATTCATTGGATAAACTTGTGTTATCAATCATATACATAAAAAATAATATCCCTTATATTTATACACCTTTTAAATAAATTTTTACTTAACAAATTTGACAAAAATAGACCAAACGTCTTGTCTTTACAACCAGTGAGATTTTTCCATTTTCTCAAATAACAAATTGATTAACAACAAATTCCTTGACTTGATAAAAAGTGTAAACTAACAAGTTACCGTAAGAATAAATAAACAAATTACAAATCAAAAAACAAAAATTCTGTGAATTTGTGTGGTTTTTTTTTCTTGCACCGAAGTGACCCAGCTAATACCAACATTCGATTCTTAAAAAACGTTTCATCGCGCAGAAATTCCTTCAAATATATCACTGGAATTTCTTCAACAATTCTTAAAAACAGAAATCTTTCAGAAAACTGTAATGATCTGCTTTAGATATTACTTACTAAAAGCTACTTCCAGAACTTTCTTCGGCAATTCTGAATCAGCCAAGAACTTTTAGAGAGTCTGCTTAAGGAGTTCTCTAAGGATTCCCTTGAAAATTGTCGTGTCTTTCATCCTTCATAAGAATAGTAGAATATTCTCGACCTTTTCATCATTGTCGTTTTTGTTTTTAGAAACTTGATCAGTGATTAAAACGTAAACAAACCAACTTAAAGCAAATTGTAGTTCGATCGAAATTGGGGGTTGAAAATGTGATTCAGAACGGGTTTTTCCATTTCCAACTCAGGCTCAAAAACGAATTCAAAGTATGGGAAAGCAAGATAAACATAAATAAGATGCGTCAAAATTTCTTCGAGTTTTGTGTTTTTTTTTATTTACAGTTAAATCTCCATAAGTCGATGTTCCATAACTGGATATCAACTAATGGATGAATACTAAACCAAAATTTAATGATCTTCTAAAATAGCTTTCCAATACATTCCTGTTCCATGACACGATATTCCCATGAGTCGGTAGTCCCTTCATTACAACTGTGATTTCGAAAGAACTTGAAAAAAGCTCGCTTTTCATACACAGCTCGAGCGAGGTGGCGCTGGCGATGACTGAATGGGCGACTGCTCTTGAGTTTTAAAAAAAGACGTAAGGTCTTCGCGTTTTTTAACGTTTCATGATCATATGAATCATTATGTAAAACATTGTTTTGTATTAAAAAACAGGTTTTTTAGCAACTACCGAAAAGCTAAACATTACATATAATTTGCAATTGGATTAGATGGACAAATTGATGTGAAGATTTGCGAAAAAGTTACACGTCTTCTTAGAGAGAATCGAACTCACGACTCCCCGATCTCTAGTTGGGGAGCGTTACCACTACGCTATGAGAGGACTCATGAACGCAGAAGTTAACCTGAATTCATAATTAAAAACAGGTTTTTAGGTCGTTTTTTTAATAACGCGTTTTTTTGCGGCATCGCGTAAAAAACGGATAAAAACCACACAAAAAAACGCGTAAAAAAATTGTGTAGCATTAAAGTACTATTATAGCAGGTTTCTAATGGTCCCGAAATCATGGTAAATATTCCTCATAGCAATACAAATTTAGTTTTTAACAAACTAAAATGAGAACAGGAAGGGAAAATCTGGTTTATAGAGAAACTGTATTGGTAATATGTAGGGGCCCCTGTAGCATTTAAACCTTTTATCACAGTTATTTTAACAGAACCTCGTGTCATCGAATATCCTGGGGCCCTCTATACCTTGAGCCTGAGTAAGCCGGGAATTGCTTTGGAAACATTTCTATTATGAGGTCTCCAAGCCTTTCAAAATGAGTGTTCGTACTCCAAAGATTACTACGTGACTATTACATAGGTTCATAGATTCATCATGGAGGAGCTTCAGGAATTCTAGAGCTTTGTTCAGGAATACATCCAAAGACTCGTCCAGAGATTATTGTAAAGATTCATCTAATGATTGTCAAAGGAATTCAGTTTGAAAACCTTTCAATGATTTCTCAAGCTGTGTCAAAAGACATTTCTTCGTAATTTGCTTTAGAGAATCGTTCCAACAATGGGATTACTCTGTTAATTCTCCCAGAAATTCTTACAAGATTTTTTAGAAAGCTTTTTTTATGTTCTACAGATTTCTTAAATAAATATCATCTACTAGAGCTAATAACTAGAGAAATATTCCTACAGTAATTCTTCCGAAAAAATATACATAGGTTATTCTAGGGTGAAAAAATATCATGCTGAATTTTTTTGAGGAACCAAACAAGTATTCCTTGAAAAGCCCTGTAATTTTTTTTTCAGTATTACTTTGTGTCATTTTAGAACCACTCCTTCAGGAATTGTCCCACAGATTACCACATGAATTGTTCAATAAAATCTACCAAGGATTATTCCACAAAATCTAACAGGATTTTTAAACAAGGATGCCAAATACAAACATATGCCGGGCTTGAGAAAAGGGATGTCACATTTGAAAAAAAAAAAAACTCCACCAAGAAGACTTCAATTTCTACAAACGACAATGTTTTTTCTTGATAAATCCAAACATTTATTTCTATTAACCTGTATGAAATTAATCTACATCACACTTTGTGTTTGCATATTCAATATATAATTTTATTTTAGGTTCATTCGTATCAAAATGATTATATTAAGCACAAATAAAATGTTTCAGCAAAATATACATGAGGTATTTAAATCATCTGTCCTTACTGTTACCATATACATGGTTTTTTGATTGACTTGAGAAAAAAACTGCTGAACTGATTGAGTTTAGTGAGTTGACAATGAACTGTTTTTTTTACATCAAGCATATTAACTTGCATCTACTAAAAACTTTTCTAAATATATGTTCACTCGTTTTTATAGAGTAGTTCGGATTAACACGCTTTTCGTCACAATTCATATTTTTGATTCACTTTTATGCTTTCTTAGATTCAGTGAGCACAGGCTACAGATGTAATCCTACATAAAAAAAACGCGACAAGGTCGTTATATAGAACAAGCGTATTGCGGAATATATCAGAATATATATTTTTTTATATTTGGACAACAGGGCTAAAGGACAGAAGGTCGAGAGGCAAAAGAGAAAAAGAGAAGGGACAAAAAACGAAAATCTTTTCAAAAGAAGGGAAAATTTCCCATCATGCAATCATGTACGAACTCTTGTCCTCAAGTCCTTCCTTGAAATACTATGTCGCTTAGGGACAATCTCTTAAGTGAAACAATTGGAAATAGTCAACAGGATCAAGTTTGAATCAAAATTATCGCCAAAGCTACTGATAAAAACCATAAAAACGTGAAGGCCGCAGTTACGCTCCTATTGAATCCGATCCAATTATCTGCGAGCAAACATTATATATAACGTCCCTGGTTTATCAGGTTACATCTAAGATGTCCTACAATACATTGTTTTTATAATTCGACACTTCATCACGGTACGATATTTTTTAAATAATTCATGGCGGCTATCAGTTGGCGAGTAGCTCTCATTTCTCCTGCTGAACAAGAAGGTATTAGAAACTTAGTTCTCTCTGGAAACCTGAAACAAATATATTTATTTGGGAGACTTGCCACCCGAGAGTGGAAAGAAACAGCCTTTCATCGCCGCAGTATCTGTCCAGCTTTTTATGACACATACCTCAACCAAAGACGAAATAACGGCATAGTAGTCAGGCTCAGAATTGGTATCACTTCTAGTACTACATTCGATCCATTGATAGTACCTTATAACTTTGACAGATTGCAATACACGTTTTCTTGGCGTTTAAGATTTCGATCTACTACTACACGTACCATAAAGCTTTGGGCTGATGTAAGCGACAAGAACGCCTTTATTTCGTTTTTGGTTCAACCACACTACATTTGAAATAATAACCTAAAGAATATAATTCTGCCAGCAGTGTGGAACTAGACAACATACTTATACTTAGATACTTCAAAGTCAGCTTTCGATAGTGATGTATAAGATAGTGGTTTACTTTCGATATCAAAACATAATACCGGTACCTAATAGGTGAATGATCCAATGAAGACTTGCTAAACACGATACATTGTGGTTTAAGTGATAAAACAGCCTAATCTACTACAGGGTTCGGTTTTCTTTATCAAGTTGGATTGTGGGACTGTGTTTTTCATTCATCCTTTTCTGGTTTTATCCTCTGACGACTGTTGGATTGGCGAATTTGTTGCCGCAGTTGCGCTGTTTTGAGACGAGCCATAAGTTGGGTAGATTGATACAGCCAGCTTCCCTGTAAAGTAATAAGGCGATGTTTGAGTTTTGATATTCATTAAGTTATTATATTATTAGGAAAATAAATTAAACCATTTTACGTCACATACAAACTGTTCGTAGAATCAAGAATATTGATTATGTGGGGACGGACCTGGTGTAGTGGTTAGAACACTCGCGTCTCACGCCGAGGACTTGCCCAGACAACCAGAATGTACGTATAACGCAATCACCTGGAGGCTTTGTATGTGCAACATTTCACTTATAAGATGTCGCGAAAAGGCCTTCTACGCACAAAAGTGGAGGCGATATGCGTACATACATTATGTGATGAATAATAACATACATTGCGAGTGTATAAATTTTCTACCGAACTAACCTGTGATCTTATCCGACTTAACTTATGATAACAAATGTTGATTTGACAGCTGCTACGGAGTGATCCGATTTTGTTTGTACGAGTGTACGAGACGAAACAAAATGTACAAGTGAACTCAGAAAAGAAGTGTTTTATGCGAGGAAGGTCATCAATCTGACGAGTTTATCCACGGTGTTTTGCGGGTTTGATGTAATTAGTATGAATAAACGATTTGTAACGTGAACTTTCATGCGATTTCTGGTTGTCTGGGTGGGATCGAATCCCATCCCCGACATAGTCACTTATGACGTAAAAAGTTATAGTGACGACTTCCTTCGGAAGGGAAGTAAAGCCGTTGGTCCCGAGATGAACTAGCCCAGGGCTAAAAATCTCGTTAATAAAGTCAAACCAACCAACCAATATTGATTATTGTTTTGAAATGCACTTGGATATTCTTTTTGATTCTACAATCCAAGTCTTGAGCTCTTGAGAAATTAAAATTGTTCTCTTATGGCGTTTTCGGTTTTAAACCTGGGGTCAGGTCTGACCCAACTCGAAATTCGAGTGTACGAAGGTACGGTGCTGCCATCTGGGAAAAGTTTGCTCGATGCGTGAAGCGTTGAAAATATTTTTTATATTATTTTTTTTTTTCTCAATATGCTGCTGATTCTATAGTTGATCAATAGTCTAACCCCATACACTTAACAGAATTTAATTAAAAAGTGTTTTGATTTTTTTGAAGCATTTGAAAATTGACTTCCTATGCTTTGCCATGTAAAATAATCGGAGCTTCACGCATAGGGTCAACTGTGGTAATTACCTTCGTAGATGCGAATAAACTAACGAAAACGGATCCAGGTTCAAGTCAACTGTGGCATTTCTACATTCGAACTGTCAGCCACACTATTTCATCAAATTCTACTTTTTTGAGCATTAACCCTCTAATACCCAACCCCGCCTTTAGACGGGGTACACTTTGCAAATTTGTGTATTTTTTTGTAGCTCGAAAATAAAAATGATTTTATTTTTGGTTTAAACCTTGGCTCATAACACGCATATTAGGGAAGTTCTTTATGACTTTTGAAACAATTTTGAATTTTTGAAAAATATTTGAAAAATTGTATTCTTATATAACCTATAATTAACCTATAATTCTCAACATGGATATCTTTTTTTTTTAATAATGCAAGTGAGGATCCTGGAAGAAACCCATGTGCATTTGTATCCGCATTCTGAGCAGGATTTTTATGAAATCAGTACCGTAAAATGGGGTGTTAAGGACTCGTGGGGTTTTAAGGGATTGAACTTTCCCATCAAGATTGACAAATCACAAAAACGTCGAAAGTCGATATATCAGTCATCTGCAATGTTAGTTTCGTTCGGAGGATTGTGAGCTGCATCATGTGATAGACGATGTCTATTAAAACATCAAAACATTTTTGATCGAATTTTATAGGCAAAATACATTTAACTACAAAACTATGAAACAATATTGAGAAAAATATGTGAATAACTTAGAACATAAGTATATTTAATTGAGATCACAACGCAGACAAAAACTTTTGAAAATTTTATCTAGATTTCGACTTTTAATATTTCTTATGGAAAAAGTCTCTTTTTGAAAATAAGTGGGGTGTTAGGGGATTATCTTTTCTACTTTTTCCAAGTTACAAAACTCATTCGATTTATGCTATGATATATATCAAAATAAACTTTTGGCTTATTCCGTGAAGTAAAACTGCGTTGTAAAACTTAAGGGGTGTATTTTGTTTGTTACTGGATATCACAAAAATGTCTAATCTCGAAAATCGGTAAGACTGGTAGGGAAATCTTGATAACAACGTATTAGAGTAAATATGAGATTTTTCTTGAAACTATTTCCAAAACTTGTTCGATTACACTGGTAAAATGTTTGGAAAGTTTGAATGATTCTTTTTATAGTGGTAATCCTATGAAGCGGTTAATAATACTAATATTTTGTCATTTCTCAGAGTCTATAAATGGAGAGTTGCGCGAAGATTGAAAACAAATCTACCTATCGATCTATCAAACCGTCTGTCTACCTATCGAACAGACCAGCAAAAATAGGGGCGATTTTCAAAGACGAAGGAGTAGCAGTATTTTTTTTACCATGCCACTGGGTGTTGCATGCAAATACTTTGTTTAGTGTAGTGTTTTATTTACAGGGCAAATTGGCCATTTCCTCTATTGAAACTAAAAGCTTGTTGAAATTATCCTTATAATTTTACGATGTATTGATAGTTTCCAAATAGGATTAATAACTATAAAAGATTTAGCAGTTAAAATAAAACGGTTAGCGTTTGCAGGAGTTCCAAGTTCAATAATACTGATGTATAATCTGATTAAGGTTGAACATAACTTATAAAATGGATTGAATGCATCAAAGTTATTGACCAAAAAGATTATTTGTTGTTGTTGGAAAAATATGGGTTTATTTGCAAAACTCAAATTCCTTAACACCCCATTTTGAATTTCTGTGAAAAATCACACATTTTCATGATTATCTCAGAAATCTGTCATAGGATCCTCATAATTGTATTCGGCTTTTGATATACACGACGAGAGAATGGTAGGGCTGTCCTTTGTTCGATTATTGACATACTAGAAGTTGCTTGAAATTCGTGTCAAAAAATTTTTTCATCCCTTAACACCCCATTTTACGGTAATCATTCTTACATAGGTCAGAATAGCTTTTTCAAATGACTCTGGGAACAATTCTCACAGAATCCTGGGGAAGATTATTAAAAAGCACACTGAGTATCTTATGTTTAGTGAGCATAATTCTCAATTTTACATATCTTTGTTTCAATTTACCCAAAACAAAATGTTGAAATTGCTTGGCCCATCTCACAATATTGGATTCTACTGAAACTTTCACAGTGACTTCTTGGGGGGGTTATAATCATAAAATGTGGGGGTGTACCCAAAGATTTTCCCAGTTAAATAATTATGGGCCACCCTAACCTATTTGCAGAACAATTCTTACGCAATTAAAATGTAGAACTTCCGTTTCCATCAAATGATCTAGTTCATGAAACCCAAAAGTTACTTACCACCATCAGCATACAGTTGAGCAATATCGGCACAGAAAATACTATCGATATAAATAGGCCTTTGTCGTCGAAATATTGCTGTTTCGAAAAAATCCTCCAATTCACGGCAGCGTATTCGTTAATGCTTTCGGAGAAGTAAACCATCAATACTGAAAAAAGGAAAATCTACTAAGTGATCTGACCATACAGAAGCTATTCAATGATAGTATACTTACACAACACAAAAAACAGGAAGACTTGAAAATTGCCACAATTCCGGGTCAGCAGTGCAGTCGAGGTAATGCAGACATGAAATGCTATCAATCCGATAAGCCATGGATCGTACCAGTCAATCTGAAAATTGCAAATACAACAGAAACTAGATTAAAACGGAGCTCGCTGCCCTTTATTAAATCTTCCTGGCAGGCCCACAATGCATTTCCGCGTCCAAAATGTTTGCCATCCATTGCAAAACGCAAGCAAGGAATGGGCTAGTTGCACTTCTCCCTTGACCTTGCTAAATGGCTTTAAGTGAAACTGCTGAAGAAGATGCAACTCAATTATATCATCGTAGAGGCTCTAGGTACTTACGCTCTGCAAAAATGTAACAAATCCTTTAATTTCATTAATTTCAATGAAATTTGGATCGATCATCCTGAACCACCGTCAAATTTACGCCTAAACACTAGAATCACACACTTTTTCGGGCTGAAAGGTTATCACATTAACTACTAGCAGTAAGCGTCTGTTTATCAATTAAATAAACAATGATAAATTTATCATTAATTAAGTTAGTTGATTATTTTACAACAAAAAGATCCTCCTTTTTTGAGGGACTTTCTGTTTACGTTTCCTTTGCGGGCGCTCTGATGTCTCTGATGTTCCTCTCTTCGCTGCATCAGCGCGATGCATCGATTTTTGACAGTTCGGTCGAATAGACCCCTGAGGCGGCACTCATCGGGTTATTCACAGTGCAAAAATTTCGAGCAGTTTTCTGGTTGCAACGGGGATTCGCTTAGCGTTTGACATCTTCCCGGTCAACCAGTGAGTGATTTTCGATAGCGATCAATATCGATTCGTTTTCGTTGGCGATCGCCATCGCGGGACAAAGATCTATAAAGAAATTGTAACAATGGTTGCACGGGTTCTCCTGACATTCGAGTGTTTTTTTTTTAGTTTGGTTCATTGGGCTTATTCACATATTTCATAACGCTTAAATTGACCATTGTGGATACTTACCCACCTCTACTATTTTTGTATGAGCCATAACAACGGTACCATCAACCATCGTGTCATTCGGACCTCCAACGAGCGAATCCCCACTGTAAAGAAAAGTATCGAACAAGCGAATTGTGATTGAGTGTGTACACACTTAGATCAAATTATCGAATTCGGTAATCCATTTACCGAAATCTCAACAACTGAACGATCGGTAATCCGTTCGGTAAACGAGTCGATTACAGATCTTTCGGTAATCCGCATTTTATAGCCCAGCTGTCAAAACAACCGAATTGTCGGTAATCGCTTACCGAAGAACTGTAAACACGGTGCACTGATGATTTTCCTTGGAGCTTTATTTTTTGTGAGGAATAAAAACAACGAAGACGAACGTTCGTGATTGTACTTCTTTATTTTATAAGTGAAATAGACATCATATATAGTCATTCTCATGAAAGCTGCAGCGGAATATAAAACAGTATAATACATAGACGATCGATGCCACATTTTCTGTCGGAAGCACAAAGCGGGATGCGCACGGGAAACTTCAACGGATGCTGCGGACGCTGACAACAGAACTGCAAAAATTAACTTTAGTTTAGTGATGAACTGTTTATACGCTACCATAAACTCACCTCTATCATAATTATATGCCTAGAAAAGAGATACTGGCACAATTTCATTTCAGACATTTCACGACCAATTCTCGCATAACTTATGATCTCGCCCTAAGAGCCATTGGTAACCATGTGTGTAGCTCGTTGTTTCTAAGCATTTAAATTGAGTTACACATTATTCAACAACGCTATGGTGAAGAAAGGATCATTCTCTACCTGCCAGTGGTGTTGGTTTCGATGTTTATGCATTCATTGACTCAGAAACAACAAAGCTTTTAGGGCGTTATCCCAGATTATGCGAGAATTTAACTGCAACGTCCGGGAGAAAAACGTACACGATTGATTGACGCTGTCATTCGCTCAAATCACTGAAGTCGGTAATCTAATAGACATTTTAGCGATACTTCAGTTGAATATTTTACAGTTTTCGGTGGTACTAAACATTTACAGATTATTCGGTAATTTTTTTGACAGATCGTCTAGAATTCACCCTATTTCGGTAGTTCTGTTTGTAATGAGCTGTCAGAGGCTGCTTAATTACCGAAACATCGGTGTTCTTGTGAATTACTGATTAGTTCGGTAATTTTATTTACCGAACGCGCGTAGTCTGATTGAGTGTGTAGGGTACATTCACAAATTTCATAACGCCAAAAATACCCACCCCTTCGTAATGCTTTTTGTATGAATACTTTTCAAATTTTGTATGAGCTGTAACATCTTAAAGACACCCACCCACCCCCTACAGCGTTATGAAATTTGTGAATGGACCCTGTAAGTGAATGTTACTGGATACAGTTTGAACCACAAAGCATATAGGGTAAGTGTTCCCTTAGTTGTGGTTGTTCCTATAGTTGCGGTACTACCGTTTTCACTGAATTTATTACATTAGCCACACAGCCGACACTGCCAATCGACGAATTGGCTTGTTGATACACGGAATATTTGAAAAGAGCGTTCAAATTGCTTTAAAACTGATGAAATATCACTAAAATTGCTAAAACTGTCCTTGCTTGTACCAATAGTTGCGGTAAAGTGTTCCTATAGTGGAGGATCCCATAAGAAAATCACGGATATCGCAACTATAGGAACACAAATTAAAAATATACCGCAACTAAAGGAACAGTGTATCAATAGTGGAGGTATTATTTTTTACTGACATGCCGTGGGTTACTGCGATGAAATAATTTTTCTCATTAAGTGAATGGTCGTTACTTCCCGTTACAACATTAACATGTACATTAATTGCGCTTCTTGAATTTAGGCGGTCAAATGAAGTTCAAAAGTGCTTAGTACCTCCACTATTGGTACATCTACCCTAGGTTGCGGTGTGTACACGCAGTGAACTAGACTATCGAAATGCATACATTTCCTGAAACTTAACAGATTTTTATAGTCGGTTGAAAATTGTTAGCGCAGTTCTTAATTCTACCATGGCTTCGGTAGATTATACAAGAAAATTTGTTTGCGTGTAGGAAGAACTCGAATTCTGCACTTTTCAGTGTGGGCCATTTCAAGCGTGCATAAGTGAGAGGTGATCCAGCGCTCGTTGTTCGTCAACGTGAAACGTGAGACAGCCGCCAGTGAAATGGTGAATGCGCATCGTTACTTTTTGTAGCTTTGGATTCTCAAGCTCAAGTATTGGAAACCTATCGAAACTTGGTTGTCGATAAATAACTCGAACAATTTGAATTTTTCAAGATTTTTGTGTTAAAGTCTAGTAATCTATGTTTTATTGTAAATAATAGCATTATTTATTAAAGTTAATTCAGTAAAATGAAATCATAATAATTCGCCACATTCAGTAAGCAAGTGAATCGATCAGAGCTAATCTTCCATCCCAGTGTGATAGAAGAGAAGACAAACTCTAAAAGTGATAAGTGCACTCTGTTGATAGAAGTGACGATTATCAAATTTTAGTCAGAAGAAAAAAGTCAATAAAAGAGAGCACACTGCTTTTAAATTTCTGATTAATCTTGTTCGGTACTGGTTTCCATTGAAGGCAGCTCTTTAACGCAATCGACAGTTCAAAATGCGTCCTGCAATTAAGGTTAGATTCGATTAACTTTTTTAACAATGAAAACAAACGGAACCAATTGTTTTTCAGATTGGAATCATCGGAGGCTCCGGATTGGATGACAGTCAGATTCTGGAATCCCGCTCGGAGAAGGTCGTGAGCACTCATTTCGGTAATCCATCGGATGTGCTGATTGAAGGAAAGATCGCCGGGGTAGATTGCGTTCTGCTGGCCCGCCACGGGAGGAATCATTCAATTATGCCCTCGAATGTCAATTATCGGGCAAACATCTGGGCCTTGAAAACGGTCGGATGTACTCACGTAATTGTTTCGACTGCTACCGGTTCCCTCCAGGAGAGAATCCACCCGGGGGATCTGGTTATTCCGGATAACTTTATCGACCGCACAACGAAGCGAGCTCAAACGTTTTACGATGGGAACGACATGCTGGTGGGAGTTTGCCACGTTCCGATGGAACCGGCTTTCTGTAGCCGGACCCGCGAAGTATTGATTGAAACCGCCAAAGAGTTAGGTCTTGTAGGCGTTCATAACAAGGGAACCGTCGTCACCATCGAAGGGCCTCGCTTCTCGAGCAAAGCAGAGAGCAACCTGTTCCGCCAATGGGGTGCCGATTTGGTGAACATGACCTTAGTTCCGGAGGTGGTCTTGGCCAAGGAAGCTGGTCTCTGCTATGCGGCCATTGCAATGGCAACCGATTACGACTGCTGGAGAGATTGTGGGGAAAATGTGAACGTGGCCGATGTTATGGCCACATTTAAGAAGAACGTTACCAAAGTGACTCAGCTGATTACGGCCGTCATTCCGAAGATAGCGGAAATGGATTGGACCGAGACGATTGGGGAGCTGACGAAGACAGTCAACGGAAGCATCATGCTGCCCCATGCATACTAAAGAATATCTACGATTTATCTTGATGGTCAATCTACTGCCCATACTCGCATAACAGTCCCATTTACATAGGAAATCCCATAGAATATGGGACTGTTATGCGAGTATGGGCAGTCTAACTTGCATTTATAATCTAAGCCATATTTCTTTGCACCTTAATCTCGATCAGTCGATGCTAAAAGTGTACCACATGAAAGTGTAATAAAAATAATTGTCGGTATTTATTGGCTTCACATTGAAACTATTTATTCTGTTAGCAGGGAGTTAGAAGGTCGTTTTTTAAAGACTTGATCGCTTTTTTAAAACAAGTCAGCTAGTAAGTCGTTATTTTGACCAAAATATACTCTTACGTCATTTTTTCCCTTATTATGCTTACGGTGAATCCTGGTGCAAAATTCTAAAGGTTTCAGAGGAACTTTTAGAGATTTTTTTTTACTTATTCGTTTATTTAGAAGGCTCAAGCGCCCTAAGGCATTACGGAGCCGAATACTGAATAATCATACAAATAAAATGAACTATTTGCTAATTAATATATTACTGTTTTCGAGGGTTCTTCTTGGGTGGAGATTGCAACTGGTTTTCCACCGGAAGTGTTTGATGATTTTGTGTTTGGTCCTGTTTATATTTCTCCTGTTGGCTTTTTCTCTCCGCTTCACATTTCTCCCAGAGTCTATGAATGGAGAGTTGCGCGAAGAGGCCTTTTCATGTGACAGATCCATCTATGCATTTGTTTACATCGGTGGAGGACCGGTGCTAACACGGGCCTGTCATTTTCATAGAAGAAATGTCAAAGTGCTTCCCGATCAGCTGATTTGAGACGTCATTTGAATAGGCCTATGCTTGTTCTTCTTCGTCTTCAAAAATAGCCCCTCACGGTAGTTTGCGTTTACCCTTTAATGGGTAAAAATTCACCCATTTTCGCTAGAAGTGCCTCTCCACATTTAATGAGTAAACACGGTTTACTCTTTAACGGGTAAAAGTGGTTTCTGTCAATGAATGGGTAAAGTTTTACCCTTTTTTGTTCTCCACGCTCATGATATAAAAAGGGTAAAAATTTACCCATTTTGAGAATGGTCAATGGAGCTATTAAGAATAATGACAATAGGCAAATTTAATGCGCCACCAGCATAGAGGTCGCTAGGTAAGAAGGAGAGAAATGTCATTGAAAATGTTTGTTTACGTCCAAAATTCAATTTTTCGACCCAAAAATTAGCTAATAATCAATTAATTATTAAACTATTATCCATTGGCATAATCATTTTGACCCTCTATTCTTGCGATACGCATGATTTCACAACAAATTTAACCACAAACAAAGAATCCGGATGTTTATAACCTATGTAGCCAAACACCAATTTTCCAATTTTATCCCACAAATCGTACATGAACACTGACCGGATCTGTACATTTTGGAAGGAAAAAAAGTTTATCATGTTTTTCAATGCTCTCTGATCGTCTACAACATAACTATTTCGAGAAAAAGTGTAATATGTGTGCTCCTTCCTATGCTGCACACGGAGCGTTCTCAACCCAACCTCTTTTATGACGGTTCTCCTACTAGCCACCAGATGTCGAAGTGATCGTTCAGCTTTGAAAATATTAGCCTATTTAGGGATAATTTTCGTTCTGCTTCAATAAACATCTCCAAAAACATTATGTCCAAGCGATTTATTTAAAAAAAATACATCAATACGTTTGATAAGGCATTTTTTTAAATGCACTTATGTATCTGCAGGAAAAAGCCAGTGAAGCTCTCGGTGCAAACCTTGATGCAGCCTAGAAGTGCAGAAAAAGAGAATAAATTTATATTATTGCCAAATTATCTACAATATGCATCACTTACCTACCCTGTGCGTGGTAATATATTAATTTTTAAACTCTTTTATTAATAAACATTAACAAAATTGGGTTACCGTAAACAAATGCGAATTGACGAGCGGAATCTATCCAACTATAGGCTAATATTTTCAAAGCTGAACGATCACTTCGACATCTGGTGGCTAGTAGGAGAACCGTCATAAAAGAGGTTGGGTTGAGAACGCACCGTGTGCAGCATAGGAAGGAGCACACATATTACACTTTTTCTCGGAATAGTTATGTTGTAGACGATCAGAGATCATTGAAAAACATGATAAACTTTTTTTCCTTCCAAAATGTACAGATCCGGTCAGTGCTCATGTACGATTTGTGGGATAAAATTGGAAAATTGGTGTTTGGCTACATAGGTTATAAACTTCCGGATTCTTTGTTTGTGGCTAAATTTGTTGTGAAATCATGCGTATCGCAAGAATAAAGGGTCAAAATGATTATGCCAATGGAGAATAGTTTAATAATTAATTGATTATGAGCTAGTTTTTGGGTCGAAAAATTGAATTTTGGACGTAAACAAACATTTTCAATGACATTTCTCTCCTTCTTACCTAGCGACCTCTATGCTGGTGGCGCATTAAATTTGCCTATTTTTCACCCATTATTGAGAACGAGAGGGGATTCTAGAAATGGGTAAATTTTTACCCCTTACGAGATTTTAAATTCACCCATGTTTTGACAGATCCGTGCCCTATTCGAAAATGGGTATATTTTTACCCATTAAAGGGTATTCGCAAACAACCGTGCTATCTATTTTGCTGGTCTGCTCGATAGGTAGGGGCTTATTCACAAATTTCATAACGCTGAAGGGGGTGGGTGGGTGTCTGTGTGATGTTACAGCTCATACAAAATTTGTAAAATATTCATACAAAAAGCATTACGCGGGGTGGGTGGGTGTCGAAAATGGCCATTTTTAGCGTTATGAAATTTGTGAATGAACCCTAGACGGTTTGACAGTTCGATAGGTACACTCAAAAAAATCCAAACGTCATTGCTACATTAAAAATCACGTAAACCATTCGAAATTCATTTTACACCCCAACCTCTTTTTACGACCGTTATCGGGGGGTCGTAAAAAAAATCGGTCGTAAAAAAAATCAGGGTTATAATTACGTTTTTGAAAAATGCAACGTCTAGATGCGGAAATACTGATTCGACATATTCGGCAAAGTTGAAGCATGGTTTGAGAACTTTCTAAAATGGCCGTTCAAGTTTTCATATTTTGGTATTTATATTTTGTGGTTTACTGATCGAAGACCGTAAAATAAATTTCCGAACAGCGATGTCGTTTTTAAGTGTGTACATAAGCCATAGGCCTATTCACATGACGTCTCAAATCAGCTGATCGGGAAGCACTTTGACAGTTCTTCTATGAAAATGACAGGCCCGTGTTAGCACCGGTCCTCCAGCGATGTAAACAAATGCATAGACGGATCTGTCACATGAAAAGGCCTATTTTACGAGACGTTCGAATGACGTTTTCTGGCGGGCCGCTCATTGTTGTTGTTCAAAAAACTAGCGTGACATCTGAATGGCGCTGGTCACATTTTTGTTGGCGATGACGTCCCCGTCTCTTTCAGCACATGTTTCTACCGGTTTACATGTATCATGTTACCTGTAGATAAAAAATACCTTCCTTGCTTGCTGATTTCAATTTTACATGCGTAAATTAGAAACTTTGTTGCATTGCCACCAGCGCCATTGTTGAAAAAGCTCCTTCCAAATGTAACGCTAGAAGAAACGTAAATAAATCGGCCCGCCAGAAACTTTCAAAGCTGGTAAACAAACGGAAACCATATGATTCGAAACGTCTCATAAAATGGCTTATAAGGCAATCTAGCCCCAGTGCTAAAATTAGTCGCCGTATTTTTTACCATTATTTTTTGGGGTTTCGCTATGAAAGCAAACCGCTGTCAAAGAAGTAGCTTCGTGTGGTGTAGACACGGTGTCTTTGTGGAGTAACTTTATTACAAAAAAATAGGTAAGTCTGAAATTTCACACTAAAAACAATTAGACTTTGCTCTTTAATTTGCGACCAAAATCAAAATAATCGGTCGGGGGGTCCAGAACATTTTTTTTTATTTTGTGTGAAGTATTCATGGATATGTGTTTTTTTACCGACACACATTGCGTTGAACATAGATACGGGACAAACTGCAAGATCAAACCATTTGAACACCTTAGCTTGGAAGGTAAAGTTGTTCTTGCTCAAAAGAGCTGTAATAAGCATATATGACATATGATATACGCATAATTGCAAAACTGTCTCAAACGTCATTTTAGTTATTGTCCACGAAAAACCTTGAAAATCGTACTTAAATTAGTCAAAATGATGTAAGAAGTTATTGGCAAATATTTTTAATAGGTGAAGATGCATCGATATCAAACCTCGAATTTTCTAGAGCTTGTTTGTAGATTTGTATCTTGAGAACCTGACAACCTTTTGTGTTGAATATTTTATTGATTAGTCGCCACCAGCGAGTGACCAGTAAGTTACCGGTTGTCTGCTTCTCTAGACTTGTGCTTTTGAAAATTCGAGGTTTGGCTTCTATGTATATTCACCCTTAAAACCATTGATAACCGAGTGTGTAGCTTTCAAAGTTTCAAATCTTATATTTTTTATGTTACTTTCTTATGGCACAGTTCTTATAAAAAGATCAGAAACTAACATCATGAGGCTAAAATGGGTTTGGGATTTTTGTGCTTGTTTACAGTACTATAACCCCATATTAACCCCTCTACCGGCAGCTTCATTTTTTCAAAATATTCAAATCGCGATAGCTTTTTTGTTTCTCAATATTTTTGAAAAAAAAAAATCCAAAACTCTTATTTTCAGAATTTGTATCGGTTTTGAGCATATTTTTAAAACCAGTTGACCAATGGTCAATACCGACATAGATTCCAAAAGTAGAAGAGTTTTTTTTGAGAAGTTGTGAAAAAATTGTGGAAAAATATAGAGAAACAAAAAAGTTATCGCGATTCAAATATATTTTTGTGCTGAAAAAATTAAGCTGCCGGTAGAGGGGTTAATCTAAATAATAGCAAACAAACTCATGAATATCTCTTCTGCTATCTGTCGAACTGAATTTCTCTCTTCAGCGAATTTCTTTATTATGGTTTCAAGAATGAGCTTTTACAATGGGATAATAAGTTTGTACTTACATTACAGTACAAGCGTGTTTGGAACATACCTCAAAATTTCTCTATAGTAATTTCCATATAAACCTACATTGTCTTTGGGCCACCTTAAATCACCACCTAGAATTTCACAGAACACTATTTTTATAGTAAGGATAGTAAGGAACATATGTGAGATTGAATTCTCAAACATTTTTCAATTTTGAACCGCCCTAATGTACATAAACACATAAATAGGCAAATTCAAACATATGTGCAAGTCTCTCGAAATCAAACAAAAAAAAATTACTCTGGACCCCCCGACCGATTATTTTGGTTTTAGCAGCAAATCTCGCATACTCTGAGATAACGCCCTAAAAGCCATTGGTAGCCATGGGTGTAGCTCTTTGTTTCTGAGCAAATGAAAAAATAAGCATCCAAACCAACATCACGGGCAGGTAGATAATGATCCTTTCTTCCCCATAGCGTTGTTAAATAACATGAAAATCCATTCAAATGCTCAGAAACAACGAGCTACACACATGGTTACCAATGGCTTTTAGGGCGAGATCAGAAGTTATGCGAGAAATGAACGCGAGAAACCTAGACTTTATGAGCCATTTTACGAAGCAGGTCAAATGACAGGAGACCTGGGATTTTTCAATCATCACCGTCAGTTTTCGCGATGATGATGGTTGATGACTGTACGCATTTCTAGCGTAGCTTTTCATCCAGGCGAAAACATAAATGGAGACAAATTATTAAAATATTTCTTATCACAAAAGTGCCTTTTTATGTGCAATATAGGTAACAAAGAGGTAGCTGATACAATAACTATGTGTAATGTTGCAGTAACGAACATTTTTGGATCTCTTTTCTGTCATTTTCTCCATGTCCCCGTTTGGTAAGATGAGGCATTGTTAAAATTCACGCTGAAGTTTCAGCGGAGAAGTTTCAGACTTACCTATTTTTTTTGTAATGAGCCATTTTACGAAGCTGGTCAAATGACAGGAGACCTGGGAGAATTCAATCATCGTCGTCAGTTTTCGCGACGATGATGGTTGATGACTGTGCGCATTTCTAGCGTAGCTTTTCATACAGGCGAAAACCTAAATGGAGAAAAATTATTAAAATATTTCTAATCACAAAAGTGCCTTTTTATGTGCAATTTGGGTAACAAAGAGGTAGCTGATACAACAACTAGGTGTAATGTTGCAGTAACGAACATTTTTGGATCTCTTTTTTGTCATTTTCTCCATGTCCCCCATTTGGTAAGATGAGGCGTTGTTAAAAATCACGCTGGATTTAATCCCAGGTCTCCTGTCAATTGACGCCGTTTCGGCGATCAGCTGTTCCGAAACGTCTCGTAAAATGGCTTATAAACTTGTTCTACGAAACACACCGTGTAGACGGTAGACGACTTTCCGTTTGTATCAAGAATATGGTAAATTGTTGTTAAATTAGGATTTGTTTTAAATCAATTAAGATTATAATTTGACCACATTTACAGGATGCTCCTGAAGCGAGGAAGCGATACGCAGAAAAGATTAAAATATGCGGAAAAGATCCCTATTTGATCAGCACAACACCGATGGATGTACCGCTCAACGTGAATTTTACAGCGATTTATAACTACATGGTTGTAGAGCCTAATCCGTTTACCTGAGCTGCTAAAGATAGCGCCAAAGGCATGGAAGCTAATCTTTGGTTCCAACAAGGATGGGTGAAACTAGTGTCTGGCAGAAAATTGGTGAATGTTTATGTGGTTCGTTTCAAAGTTTTGCATTTTTTCAGTCTGCGGGAGCGCCCGTTAAATCCGTGGATTTTAGTTGATCACAGCGGTCGTATTTTATCCGCACACTGTGACTGTGCCATTGGATTACTAGAGACATGCTCTCATGTTGGAGCCACTCTGTTTGCCCTCGATGACATCAGACAAAAATTTCTGGACAAAAAGGTATTTATCTCTTGAAGCACAGACAACAGATGTTGAAGTCCGATTGTAAATTTGTGTAAGCCAATTAATGGTCATTTTGGATGGCAACACAAGTAGCAACGAGGTGGTGGCGCTGTCATCGCTAAGTTCCAATGACGATGTGAGTGGTGAATGTGAAATATTTCAAGATACTGATATTCACCACTGATTGACGCAATTTGTTATGTGGCGGCGCTAGTGATTGCAAGGAGTTTCAATTTGAATATTTACACAGGTTTTCAGAATATTTTTGTTCTAACATAAACATCTGTTATCTGTGCTTGAAGCTTTCGAAATACGCAGGGGTAGGCGGGGCATAGTGAGCATCGTGTATTATCACAGTATTTTTTTTAAATGTAAATTAAATTGTAGTTGGTTCAGTATAATCAATACTGAATGTAAGGAGGACTGTTCAACAAAGACTTGACCATATAAAACTAGATTCAAAAACATCTAAGCTTACAAATCTTGCCTTGATCATTATGTGCCACTGGGTTGCACACTTTGCACCACCCACAATTGTCGGTTAGCGATTAGACATGTTAGGAAAATGTGTGATTTAACCTGGCAAACAATATTGCTAGCCATTTCATTCTATAAAACGCATTGATTAAACTTCATGCAAGCATTGTACAATGAAAAATCATATAAGTATTGCTTACTTAAGTGCTATTCGTGACTAAGGGCCAATTTCTTCACGTTCGCTTAAGCCATAAACCACGTTTACCCATACGATTAAACCAGGTTCAAGGCCTAAGCGGTGGTGAAGAAACCGCTTATAAATCCTTGATAAGCTCACTATGATCCGCCTACACCTCCTAATGCAAAATATCGAATCATTCCAGATATCAGTCACTGATTTACCAGCGTACTGGAACAAGCCGCCACTGAATGTACAAAATAATTTGTATAAAAAAGTGAAAGACATTTCATTTTTTTTTTTTTTTTTTTTTTTTTTTTTTTTTTTTATAAGGCACTCCGTGCTCGTGGCCACTACTGTGCCGGATTCTGTTCGTCTGTATCTGCTATACCGATACAGATCTATTTTTAACTTAACTATATTTACATCTGCTTTCACTCTCTTCTACTCTTTTACTCTCACACCGAGCAGGTAGGAGAGAGCTCTGCGGTTCAGTCCAATCGATTTCCATAAGCCATAGTCCTTTGCTCTTGCGGTGGTTCATTTTGCCGTGTTCCTAAGTCGTTTGAGGCTAGCTGCCTACGAAGAGGGTCAGTTTGTCTCAGTCACCATCTGATACTGACGGAGGATGGATGTGCTCCACCAACGCACGGTCCTCCGTGCGGCGTCTTCTGGTGGCTGGACGGGTTTTTTTTGTGGAGGGGCTGGGAATTGAATCCATGACCTTCCGCTTATGAAGCGAAAGCGTAACCTCAAGGCTACGGACCCCCCTTAAAGACATTTCATTTGGCAGGAAAATTAAACGCTTTTGGGAGCCCGTTATGCAGCCAACACAGGACAGATACGACACTTTGTTCACAAATCTTCAGGAGAAAGGTGTGCAAGTTGCAGCAATGCATTCATTTTGTGGAGTCGGTTCATTCGTTTGCACCACATGCAAGGATGCAATAAAATTTCGAGAGGAGTACAGTGAATACGATTTAATGAATCTTTTTGACAGCAGCTATCGTTCAAAAATAAAATCCGAGCTCGATGTTTTAACACAATCTACGTATAATGAGTTGGCAAAGGATGCGAGAAAATTGCAACGTATCACTGAAATCACAACATCTCAGAACCAAAGTGCACATTGGCGGTTTTTCGTACTGGTCGTATCACGGCGTCGGTGCTACGGGAATGTTGCCACACGAAACTCGCCAACCTTCAATTTCACTTATCCGAAAAATTTTCTACAACAAGGATTCATCATTACAGACAGCATCAATGCGCTATGGAAAAAAACAACGAATCTCGAGCTTATGATCAGTTGTATACAAGGGTGGAGGGCGGCTGTCAAATGGGAGTAAAATTGAAAAGCCGCCAACCTAAGTCCAGAACCAGTTTTAAGGCTTAACGCGGAAAAGTAAAAAATATTGTTCGCAAAATTACAGGTAATCGATGCGCTTGAAAGATATTGTTTGCAAGCAGTTATTTGCTACGTGCTACTGCAGTGCGCTGTTGGCAATTTAATTAGCAAATTCGGCGTAATTCCCAAAATGGATGTTTTCTAGAAAATCGATTACGCCTTCACCATTGTTTGGTCGGAATTTTGTATGGTTGTTTACTTTTTAGAACCAGCGACACGTAGGGGTAGCAGTAAAGAGCCGCCAGTTCCACCCTTGGTTGTATATAGCTGTAGCTCATTGTCACAACAATGCCGTCAAACAACAGTGTGGCCTTATAATTTGCTCCGAATATCCTTTTCTTGGAGCTTCGCCGAATGGGTTAATTCAGTGTGATTGTCACGGTAAGATAACTATCGAGGTTAAGTTTCCATATGCTGGTAAAAACAATGAAGATTTGACAGAAGCTCTTTTAAAGATGAGCGACCCATATGTAATAAGAACAACGGATGGTGATATTGGACTGAATCCAAACCATAAGTACTTTTACCAAGCCTTGATGCAGGTACATCTGGCAAACGCTTCTTTTGGATATTTTTATATATGGTCACCTCAGAAGCAATATTTATTTCAAATCAAACGAAATGACACGTTTTAGTCAGCATGTCGCGATAAAGCTTCACTGTTCTTCCAACATGTAATTCTCCCAGAACTACTATACAAAGCGTACACTGAGCCAATATAAGCAATACTGGTTTTTCATATGGATACAACATAGTTCGAATTCAGCAGCATGAAAAGTACGATTCAGTATAACATGAATAAAAATGTGAAAGAAAGGAACTCGTTTTATTTTTATTGGGGAACAATGCTGGGACACAAGTTTACAATTCCTGCGGATATACGAATGATCTGATCTAGTACTGGCATTCCAGAATTCCAACGTTCTAATAGGGTTATAGGTATTATATCTGTTAAAATTAACATTTTTTGCCTCAAAGATCCTATCATTCGCTCAACGTGAATTCTTAATGCAGAAATCTCCTTTGAATCACAGGCATCCAGTGGTTCAAGTTGGCGATTTGTCTTTTTGAAGGCGGGGATACTCAGCGTTGCTTTTTTCTGCGTTAAGATATCCTCGATCAAGAATCCTCGATCTGCCAACACAAAATCACCCTCCTCTATGTGATCGAGAAATCCCGACATCAAAGTTATCTGCTTATCTGATGTCCTACCTCCAAATGCTTCTGAAATGAATGAATAGCTTCCATCTGGGGTAATACCTGCTAATACCTTGATTGTCTTGTGGTGTTTATAAAAACTATATACATTTGCGTTAGCTACCATCTGTTCCGCTCGCGGTGTTTCGATGGGAACTTCAAAACAATCCAGTATTATAGTTACTCGATCGTTATATTTTTGACGGAAGGCATGTGGCATGTGCTTCTTCAAAACTTCACGCGGTGGCCATCGAACTAAACCAGCCAGAAAGGGATACATACAGTGGATGACGTGAAAAACTCTATCTGATACCAAACTCGGGTGCATGCCATAGATTAGTCCAAGACTTTGGAACGGTTCGTTTAGCCTTATTTTTCGAAGAGCTAACACGAACATTTTTTCCATGTAATCTGCTTCGAACATCGGTAAGTCCTCTTTGAGAACTTCGAAAAGCTGTCACAGTAAAACGCCTGAGGAGATACCAGTGATATATTTGCATTTTTTATTTTGGAACTCCAACGTTGACACGCTGTACCTTGTCGCCAGTTCTGCTTCTGCCAATTTTTGTCGAAGGCTGATGTTCTCTTGACGCAGTTTCAAGTTGGCTTCCTCTAGTTTACTTCGGTGCTCCTTCTCCTTAGCAGCTTCCTGAATCCAACTGGTTTCGGTTTGAACGCATACACTTTCTTTAAACGAACAGTCAAAACTTGTGACATTTTTCGGGGCGTCTTGTTCCATTGTGATACTGTCACTGCTAACGTCACTGTAATTATATTGGACGACCTCTTGACGACCACTGCAAGGACAATTAGGACTAATTAACAAAATTGTTTTGCGATTGCTTAAACGGTTATATACCATTCCATCGAAACATCGAAATCAGTCCAACAATCAGCCAGACGGATTAGCTCCTGTAGATCGGTTGGTTCCTCTGATGGATCGCCGGTGTTTACGAAATTGTGGCTATCAATAAATTCCTCCAGAACTGCACCGATATCCATTTCAGTTTCAATCACTGAACGATGCTCTTCACTTCCGTGGTCCATTGCATAATTGCTCGGTCCTGCAGATTCTTCTCCGCAGTTCTGGATGACGTCACACTCAGCTTGTTCTGCTTCGGCAATCCTACAACTTACTTCAGATGAAATTGTTGCGTTGAGGGAATTTTGAAGTAAATTCGATAGGAACAAGGATGGTACCCAATCAACATCATCCAAGTTATCTAAATGTGCTGGCTGGCCTGTAACGAAGTGCCGGCTGCAGACCTTCGAGGAAGATAGCACATTTTCGAGTTCACAAGCTTTTTGCCACTCTGCCACACGCCGCGAAATAAGCAATTGGTTGATCCCAGTGCACAGTGGTCCAGATAGCAAGTTTACGCGGACATGAACTTTTCGACGTCATTTTGTGGTTTTAGAGTATAGGTTGCTTCCCAAAAGTGTCTCGAAAATAGTTGTACTACAATTCGTACGAAAGGGATTTTTTTCTGCACTAATCGCAATAGTGTCCTATACGCCAACTTTTTAATGTTAATAGATAGCAAGTTGGTATATTCAGCAAAGTTGTAGCATATTTTAATACAAAAATCTTTGTAGAACAAACTTTTTCTCTATCTCTTATACTTTCTGAGATAATTGACTTTTTATATAAAAAAAATGAAGAAAATCATTTTTTCACTCATAAGTAATTTATTTACAAATTTTAGCAGCCTACTATGTTCTACAAAGTTTTTGGTACTATTATATTCTACAACTTTGGTGAATATACCACAGTTGGGTTTCTTCTGGTTTTCTTATTGTAGGAGATATTAATTTAAAATCATGCCATATTACAGGCCAAATAACTCGCAAAGATGCACTTGAAAATGAACCTACCTGTCACACCGTGGCTCTACACCCCTTAAAAAGTATTTGAGTGAAATTTGGTAAATATTTTATGTTTATATATTTTTTTAAGACTATTTTCAATGACGGGTGATTTGCAATTAAAACACAGTCATCTTTTCTATAAAACACACAAAAGTCATGGCCGCTGCGATTCAGCATGAAATAATCAACACCTGTTTAGATTTTGTAGAGTGTACTATATTTTTTAAAAAGCATAATTTTCAAAACTTTTTCAATAATTCTTGCGCTTCTTCGTGCAATTCCGAATGCTTCTGTGCGATTCGACGATTTGTCAGTGAGATCACTGGATCTGATGTGAGTAGCAATCGCAGTTGTATTTTTTTTGACATGGTTACTATGACTGATTTCAATACGACTTTAACTACTGTAATAATTACTGCTATACATAAATCAAAGACACAAGATAAATAAATTGAATGCCTCTCAACTCTTGCAACATATTACCATTTATGACTTTTAATACGGCATGATTTTAAATTAAAATCTTCTTTGGGACGTTACGTCAGGAAGAAGAAGAAGAAGACAATAAGAAAACAAGAAGAAATACAACTATGGTATATTCACCAAAGTTGTAGAATATAGCAGTACCAAAAACTTTGCAGAACATAGTAGGCTGCTAAAATTTGTAAATAAATGACTTATGAGTGAAAAAATGATTTTCTTCATTTTTTATTCATATAAAAAGTCAATTATCTCAGAAAGTATAAGAGATAGAGAAAAAGTTTGTTCTACAAAGTTTTTTGTATTAAAATATTATACAACTTTGCTGAACATACCAACTTGCTATCTATTAACATAAAAAAGTTGGCGTATAGGACACTATTGCGATTAGTGCAGAAAAAAATCCCTTTCGTACGAATTGTAGTACAACTATTTTCGAGACACTTTTGGGAAGCAACCTATACTCTAAAACCACAAAATGACGTCGAAAAGTTCATGTCCGCCTAAACTTGCTATCTGGACCATTGTGCAGTGCTGTTCTTTCGAACAGCAGGGAAAAAAAAACGCTCCTCGCTGCTAACATTGTTGTTCTTGCAAGAACGAACCGCACAAGTCACAGGCATCGCGTAAAATTTTTAAAACTTCAGCAAAACTTATTTTAAATCTTGTTTAAAGTTATGCAAATCTACTGTTTATTTTTGTTTGGGAATAATTTGAGGTTAAATTTTCTCTATGAAAACAAACTGCACTGAGAAAAATCTACACGTCAAGGTCGTGTGTTTTACTTATAGATTTGCGCAATGAGGAAAACCACATGATTTGAGTGTGGTAGCCATATGGATTTCATCATTGATTTCACGGTATAAAAACATGTGTATCAACATTAGGTTGTCATGTGAAACAAACATGAATTTCCAAATATTAAATCATGAAAACCAACTGATTTGCTTATTGAATTCAAAATGTAGTAGCTTTAGATAGTCATATTGTCAAATGTCATGGGACTGAAAGAAGAAATTTGGTAGAAAAACTTTTGCTCCCCAAAATATGGATCCGAGGCTCCTCTGCTTGTCGCAAGCTCTCTTGATTTTTTTTTCAAACCCGTGAGCCAGCAACAAGCGGGGCGCCGCAAATCCATAATTTGGGAAGCCAGGGATAAGCATATTCCATTTTTTCTCATAACTGAAAGCCAGGAAAATCTGTTAGTGGAATCCGATTTTTCTACTAAACTCTACATTATAATCAATGTTTTCTTATAGAAAGGTAGAATTCTCGTATATCGGTCAACTTCACTAATAAAAGAAAAATCGAATTCACAAATTTTCATCTAACACTTTCAGCTTCAAAATTTGCTTCTTCTCTTTGGAAGCATGATGATATCGATAGCATAGCTCATGGATTTCATCATAACAATCTCATTGCGCAAATCAATGAATCGACCAACTTGAACATGATGATTATGACACAAGATAACCATAAGCAAAACACACTGAATCCGTGTTGGAGTGATGATCTATGCGTCCATAGGTTGACACATATGAATCTGAAGAGAAAGCTTCGGGAACTTATGTGGAAAAAATATGGAATCCCTGTTGTCGGTTGATGAATCAATCCATGAAGCAAAACACAGGAATTTAATGTGTAACACACACGAAGTTTGCAAGAAAATCATAGCAAATCGATATGGACGTTCATGAATCGATCCATAATTTGAAACACACAGATCGAGCGTGTGGATTTTTATCAGTGTGTGTACTATACACATACTCACACATGCGCGCTTTGTTAGTGGTAAAACATGAACTGTCAAATACCCTTATGGAAATCACGTAGGTACCCAAGTTCATTTTGACATTTGCATATCGCACGTACATTCAGTGTTGAGCTCGAATGCTAAGATGGCGTCCGCTAGACTTTCGAAGAACGTGAGGAGCTGCTGAACTTCAAACCTCATTAAGGACTGATTTAAAGGTATGGACTCGTTGAATACCGAAGAATCCTGTATTAATTCATATTTTATACCTGATTTCATTCATATTATAGCATGTAAAGGTTACAGCACAATCGACCAGAAAATATGGGGGCAGCATTGGATATCTCGCTGGATTTTTTCATTCGAAAAGCTTAGTTTGAATAAAATAAATACCTCAATCTTTAAAATTGGTTTACATGTTTCGAATTGGGAAATAGTTTATTTTAGAAGTTTATTGGAAATAAAGTGGGCTTCCATTTCAATCAATTTGAAGGGAAAACAAAGTAGGATATATTAAAACGCTTCGAAAAAGCTACGGAAAAATCCACGTAGCTCGTACGTTCAACGCTGGTGGATCAAACGGAGTTCAATAGTTCATGCGTTCATTCTGTGCTACCAATGATTCACGTAGGTGCTGCATGAAAAGTGCGATGGAAAAAAATCACGTATGTTTCCACGTAACAATGACGTTTGGATTATTTTGAGTGTAGATTTGGTTTCACTATTCGCGCAACTATCCATTCATACACTGAAACAAGCGTTGCAGTAATGAGAACCATGAACGTGTTTTTAAATTTACTATTCCAACCACGATTGAGCTATCATGAACGCTTTTTATTTGCGTTATGTTCCCTCTCAATCCAACCGCGTCGATAGCCGAGCGGCTAGCGTTCGCGCTTGGCAATCGCCAGACCCTCGGTTCGATTCTGGTCTGCTGCAAGTTTTTAACCATGATATAGTAATTTTTACTATACAAATGGTGCCATGGTGAAATTGAATGCACAAAATATTCTAAATAAATGCGAATTTAGTCTGCACAAATCAAGTGGCGTTGTGTATTTAATTTAACCCTCTGATATAGTATTTTCAACCGCAACGCTGTTCTCAGTGTAGACTCTTATTTCTCCCAGTGTTCCTTTTGTTCTCTTTCTCGCATCCTCAAACTCTCTTGATACCGCCGCTGCATTGATTTTTCGTTCTTCCTACACTGAAACAAGCGTTGCAGTAATGAGAACCATGAACGTGTTTTTAAATTTACTATTCCGACCACGATTGAGCTATCATGAACGCTTTTTATTTGCGTTTTGTTCCCTCTCAATCCAACCGCGTCGATAGCCGAGCGGCTAGCGTTCGCGCTTGACACTCCCCAGATCCTCGGTTCGATTCTGGTCTGCTGCAAGTTTTTAACCATGATATAGTCATTTTTACTATATGAATGGTGCCATGGTAAAATTGAATGCACAAAATATTCTAAATAAATGCGAATTTAGTCTGCACAAATCAAGTGGCGTTGTGTATTTAATTTAACCCTCTGATATAGTATTTTCAACCGCAACGCTGTTCTCAGTGTATATTATTCTTGACGCTTTCGCTTTTCCGCTTCGTACTTCGTCCAATTTTCAGCCAAAGTCCTTTCATGCTCGCTTTGATAAATAACATGTTCCGTCACTTTTGATGTTTCCTGACCTTCGTTATTTTCTGTTTCAGTTGGAACAGTTTCCAATTGTACTTCTTCTATGATTTCCTCATCCACAACTTCGATAACTTCCTGTTCCACCACCACGTCACTACCCTGGATAACCGCAGCAGCATAGCTGTAGGGTGGTTTTCCAGCTCGCTTTCCATTCAAATTTCGGTTCTGTGCTATATTTTGTGGACATGCGTTCTTCCGGTGGCCCTCTTGTTGGCACAGAAAATACTTGTTTTTCAGTTCCTCATAGTAGACCTTTCCTTTCCACTGAAGAACATCCACTGTTGAGGGAATATCCTTTTCTACGTCCATACACACTTAAACGGTTTCGCCGAGAACCCAACAGCTGATATCTCGGTAATAATTTGACGATCCTCGGTAAAATTTTTACCGAGATCTCGGTAAACGTTTACCGAATCTCGGTAACGTTCGCCGAGATCTCGGCAAAAAAATCGGATTGCCGAAATCTCGGTAAAATAAGTACCGAGATTCGGCATTAAAAATTACCGAATTCTCAGCTGTTGGGTTCTCGGCGAAAAATTTTACTGAGGTCGGTGAAATAATTTAAGTGTGTATATTATGGATCCGACAGAAACAAGGACAAAGAACATCCACTGTTGAGGGAGTATCCTTATCTACGTCCATATATTATGGATCCGACAGAAACAAGGGCAAACTTTTTTTTAAACATTTTTTTTTCTCAATCTTCAAGCGTCGCGACTGATACCGGGTACCCCCGTTGGTTTGACCACATTTAATCTGAACACTTTTTAATCTGTACCCCGTTAATTTGCACATCGTTCAAATTAAAAATGGTTCAAACGTCATTTAGCTCATGGATCGGAGTGAAGCGAGATGGAACGCTGTGGAACGGAACGCAGAATCAAAACAAAACAGTGAAAGAGGTTACCAGAAACACGTTTTTAGGGTGACTAGATGTTCAAATTAAAAATGATCCCCGATGGTTTGCATGAGGTACCCCCACTATTCTGACGTTAACGATGTGGTGAATTTTAGTTCAGCTGACTCAGCCATGACGGACGACTTTTTGTTTTTATTATGATCCTTATGATCAGATCATCATCGCAAAAATGTTTTGGGCCGCAGATAACTTTTCCGGTTTGTTAACCATCAGGATCCAAGGTTCTGAATTAAAATACGTAACATTGATCCGGACCCGCATCGAATTGTTTGAGAAGGAATATCGTCCAGACGAAAGAGGAACACCATTCCATCATTTAACACTGCTTCAACTCAATCATCGCAACCGGCATCCAGATCCAACAGATTCTGCAAAAGGATTCGTCCATAGTGGTTTTCACGCCCGATGGTATGGGTGACCTAGTATAGATGTAGTTGTGAACCTTAGAGGAAAACAATATGCACTCAGTCTCGAAAAACACCCAGAATCCGTGTATAAATTTTTCAAATTGGGTAATATTTCCATATGCATTTTGATGAGTCTGGAAAGCGTGTGCAAGTTTCTTTGAGGAAAACAAAAACAAACTGTGTATGACGAGCGTATGCTAGTCTACGTGTGTTCAAATGTCACTAAGCTCTATACACCTAGCAGCTGATCACCGACACGAATAACCTGCTAAACAACCTACACGCTAAGAAAATATTATACTAAATTGATTAAATACTATTCTAAAATCATATTCGGTCTATTCACTCATTGCAATGCATTTTAGCATATTAATCTTGGCTAGTATAAACGTATTTTATTTTGATGAATGATTTTTTGGAAATTATGCGGTTGATGCTTAAAGTTCAAAAATCCAGTGCTTTGAATAAAATTAGCATTTTTTTCTTCTTTTACAGTAAACAAAGGCCAGACAAAATAAAAGAATGTGCATTTTTGCATGTAACTAATTTATTATCATATAAATCATGTAGTTCTCTCCGTTTTTTGCTATCCATAGTTGATGCTTTCTCCAATCTGTTCATTTTTGTTCCGCACACGACGACTGGAGTGGATTAGGCCCATTTTTAAATGATCTGGAAAAATTTGGCAAAATGATGATGAGATTCCGAAAGGAATACGACAAACGAACTTACCGTTTCCTATGGCAGCTTTTCTGGGAAGAATATCCTTTGAGGATGCTGTTTTTGATGTGAGCCAAACGCGGCATAATCGCGGAAAGACCGGTGTTGTGTTGGCGATGAATGATCTATTCCCGGCATAATATATTGCTGCTTTTCTCTCCAGAGTTTCACTTGATATCCATAGACAAAGAAAGTCGAATAATTATTGTCACGACACTAGGATTAAAAAGAGAAACTTGCTTGAACACGATGTGATATTGATACCAAACTGAACAAAATGGCACTTTATTTTGAATAAGTCCCAAGCGTATAAGCACATGACAAAATAAATCGCGGATAAGCATGATAAGGTATAAAATATAATAATTCGGCGAATAACTTTTAAGTTTCTCAAAGATTAAAAGAACAAAATATTGGAAAAGTAATATTTCGTACACTAACTAGTATTTTCGTTTTTCTCCGTGTAGTGGCACCTGAAAATGCAGCGGAAGCGGTAGGTGGATGCGTTCACGGCCGCCCTCAACACATTTCAGAAGGTGCAGAAGAAGACGGTGAATTTGAAGAAAAATATCGTGCGGCAGGAGAAGCTCATGTGACCCTAAACATCTGCCCGAGTACAACTATTCTCCAGCATGGGGAGCACAGTCATCTTCAACAACGCGTTCGATTTGGAAAACTTTGTGAGCGGTCATCTGAGCCATAAGCAGGAGCAGCTGCGGAAAGAAAGCGATCTGCATGCGCTGAAAACCGAGAGCATGCAATCCGTGAATTGGGTCCTAAAATTTGTAATGAAATCTTGTTTTTATTTAATAACACGAAAAAGCATGTTACTGTAATTACTTTAGCAATTTTTCCAATTTCAATTTTTCTATATCATGTTTAAACATTAATTTAAAAATTTGGTCCATAAATGAACCTTGACACTTTTGATCATGTTTGACGTTCGCTTACACGGATAAAAAAATATATACTGAAATGATTAAACTTCACACTAAAACCATATTTGATCTATTTACCCCTTGCAATGCATTAATGGAACTTAAGCTTTGCCAGTATAAATGTAGTTTATTTCAACTGATGCATATCTGGCAATTAAGCAACTGGTGCATAAAAGCTCGGTATTTCTGTTACTGCATATAAAAACAAAAAAAAAAAATTTTTATTAGAAGAAGAAGAAAGCAATAATAACAATTGAGCAATTTGACGAATATATTTCAAAAGCTTTCAAGAATAATCATATTTCAGAAATAATTTACGCTGTTCGGTTCCCGTCCGTGTTTCTTCAGATGGCTTAGGCTCTGTGCATTCCAGGATGATTTCCAAATAAGCTGGTAACAGTCCGTTCTTAGTTTTGGGAAAATCAGCCATTTGTCCTGATACAGCTGCTGCTGCGGCCAACCAAGCTTTGGATGATTGAACGGCCACGGCGACCATTTCGCTGAAATTAGATCCTGTCCGGTTTGATTTCGTTTCTAGCTTCCATGGCGCTGTTGAGAGAATGAAGTTGTTCATTCTGGCTTATCAGTGAATTGAAATAATACCATCGGCTTACCTATTTTTCGTGAAACTAATGTCGAACACATTTTTTTTTCTACGAAAATCTTAACAGTAGAAGTCGCACGGTTTTCCACATCTGCCGATGGTCTCTGAGCGGGTACTGATGTAAAATGGCGAAGTCTCAAGATTAACATCGGCAAGACAAAATGCATAGAAATTATTTTATCCTGAAAATGCATGACAAAGAATAAAATTGAAATCTTTGAAACGATTATAATTACAAAATAGTATGGAAATCATTTAAATCATACTAACTAGTATTTCCAGTTATCTCCGTGTAGTCGACAAAAACACCACAGGGGTTTTAGTTCGACCACTGGGATTGTTCCTATCTGACATTTCGTAAGGGACACGGAAAACAAAATACACCCAAAATTTGAGTTTAAGCCAAAGGACGTGACAGAATCTAATAAAAATGTTTTTGGGCTTAAACCATCGGAAAACATTAGAAAATTGAGTAAACATGTGTTTTTGGCCTAAACTTAAGCGTTTGGCACTAAAATTGGGACAGGGCTTTAGGACCCAATTGAAAAGTGATATTTTTGTTCTCTCTTCTAATTTGAAAAATATTACAGTTGTTTTGAGTACATTAATAACTTTCCACCCATGCTCCAACGGCAGTGGGGCAAGATGAGCATGATGTTAAAAATTAAGGAAAAGCGTGAAATTAGAAAATCCACATCTTATTGTAAGCTAAGTATACGGTATTCGCTTCGTTCAAAACATTTTATTTCTTTTTAATTTACATTATTAAACAAAAATTTGAATTATCAAGCGAAATCCAAGAAATATTTTCGGAGATATTTATTTTTAAATAGTACCTTGAACGTTAAATCGGTCGAAGATGAATACTTTCAGATAATGAAGATAAAGATCTTCAGATATTACAAAAAATAAAAACAATAGGTTTTTTTTTTGTCAATTTATGCATCTTGCCCTAGAGTATTTGTGGTCGAGGATTAAACAGCTATTTTTAAAGTGTTATTTGGAAAACTATTTTTCACTTTTCAAAACTTTTGATAATTACAGGTTAAAATTATGCTACGTTCAGACTAGAGCTGATATAACGTAATATAGGCTTTCTTGATATTGCTGTGTGCATTTGAAACGCAATTATCAAATGCGGGAACACCAAACGCGGTAAGATTTTTCACAAGAAATGCGAAGTCAAAATTAGATTTTCTTTGCTAGGTTGGCGGTGATATGGATTATGGTTGCTAAGTATCCTTCGATTGCTTTGTGTTACCGCATTAGAAGCCCTAGTTAGCCAAGGTTTGCACGTCAAACGCCAACAGCAATATCAAACCTCATAGGGTGGGTGTACCAGTTATGGACATAGTGGTTCCCTATTTCGCCATACGTGATAACTTTGATGTCTTCTAATTTTGAAAACATTTGTGTGTTGTATTAGTTAGATTTAAGATATATCTTGATGTTAAAACATTCAAAAAGATTTAAAATGTGAAAGTTATCAAAATTTCACATATGGCCAAATAGGGAACCACTATAACCATAACTGGTACACTTTCCCTACTTCTTATTTCAGGTGAAAACTAGATGCATGGCTTTTTATATCAACACAGCCTTTATTGCGTAATATCATCTCTAATCTGAACGTAGCTTTCTGCTTATTACAAATTTGACCAAAATAAGAATGCTTAAATTGAGCTTATCTTTAGGGCACTCATCTCGATACGTCTACTCCTACGCTCGTTTGTTCAACAGATGCTTCGATGGAGTCCACCGTGTGATATTGCTCATAAACCAACGTATCAAGCTTCTTGTATATTGCATTCAAGCTCACAATATATTCCTCCAAATTGGGTCCTAAAGCCCTGTCCCAATTTTAGTGCCAAACGCTTAAGTTTAGGCCAAAAACACATGTTTACTCAATTTTCTAATGTTTTCCGATGGTTTAAGCCCAAAAACATTTTTATTAGATTTTGTCACGTCCTTTGGCTTAAACTCAAATTTTGGGTGTATTTTGTTTTCCGTGTTTCTTACGAAATGTCAGATAGGAACAATCCCAGTGGTCGAACTAAAACCCCTGTGGTGTTTTTGTCGACTAAGCGAACGTCAAACATGATCAAAAGTGTCAAGGTTCATTTATGGACCAAATTTTTAAATTAATGTTTAAACATGATGTTCACACCGCTGGGCAGTAGTGGTCGGTTGTCGGCATAATAGCCGAACCCTCCGCAAGTGACAGTTTGGCGAGAGTGGAGGACGGAAGCAAACCGCGAAAAATAGATAAAAAAAAGAAACAAAACCAAAACAAAGATCGAGCAAGTGAAGAGTGAATTTGGAAATTTCTTTCGTTTAAGGACATATAGGAAGGAATCCCTGTCATGGCAGGAAAAATGGCTTCCTCACATATACAAATACTTTTGACGGTGTTCCACATTTTTTCTCAAATTATTTCACTTACCTGTAATTAATTACTCCCAAATTGCTAAAGGGACATCCGAACACTGCTACCTTACAATTTTCATGGTTTAGTTACTAGTAACTAGTCAAATTTTCACGAATCGTGCTCATTTTCAACACGAGCGGCGAACGTTGCTACGTTTGTTTACACTTATTGACCCGCGAACGGAGGACACTTTTCGCACAATTTTATCATTTTCGTCACACGTAGGCCATCGTATTTAGTTTACTTTCATTACTTGTTCATTAAAGAACACTTTACAGTTGATTTCTGAAGTAACCAACTTAAAACTTTGCGAAACCGTGCTCAAAACAATCACCCGATTACAACTTTTCGCTTTTTCTATTTTTCTAATTTTGGGTCGGCTGATCGCTTGCAGTGCTGCCAGGAATGTTGATGCTTGGGTACGGCATCAAGCAATATTATTCAGTCGAAGTGAAAAAGACTCAAACTGATGCAATGATTACTGGCAACGACGTATTATTAATTATCACTTCACTATTACTAGCAGTTACGAGAATATTTCTTGTATACTACTACTTGCACACAGAAATTTACGGATTCAACGGAGTTTCACCTTAATAGTACGTGTAAGCAAGCAAGGAGTGTAATTTATGGAATTTATTAAAAAATAGTCGCCTAGATTACCTCTTGTACCACACGAGAGTCGAAGAAGAATCGTAACCGTAATATCGCGCTGCTTTGTACGGTTGATGTTGAAGAGGAGATAACGGAAGTAGCAAAAGGATCCGGAAGGAAGTTATATCGTAAGGCAGGAGGAAAACTATTTGATTTTTGAGCTGCTCCGAAAAGCTGCTACAAAATAAATAACGTACCCGAACAATCTCAAAAATCAAATAACGAGATTCGGTACCCTCCATCACGATGGATCAGCAGCTGGACCTAACCACAACGCCTTGTGGAGAATGCGAAGAAGTTTCCACCCAGAATGAGCCGATGATTGCCTGCGACGGCTGTGACCGGTGGTTTCACCTACGTTGCGTGGGACTATCGACGGCGCCGAAGAAGGACAAGAAATGGTACTGCAAGGCCCCGACTTGCCAAGCCGTGTTCAAGGAGTACCAGAAGCAGAAAAAAATAGCGCGCACCAAAAAACCTGCGGCGGCTACGGGAGATTCCGATAACCACAGTTCTGTGTCGGAACGAAACGCGGTAGCACTACCCGCGCCCGTGCAGGAAAAATTGATAGCGATGGAAGCGGAAAAGAAACGCCTAGAGGAGGAAATGGATGCGGAGCTGCTGCTGCGAGAAAAGGAGATGGAGATGAAAAACGCACTCAAAGCAAGAAGATTGACCCTGGAGCAGAGACTGCGTGAGAAAGAGCTAGCTGAGGAGCGGGCCCTGCGCCAGCGGGAAATTGAAGAGAAGGAGATGCAACTGCAGCAGGAACTGCAGAAAAAAGAAGACCACCTGACCCGCATGAAGGAAATGGAGAAGAAGTACCGTGAGCGGATGTCTGCCGTCGACAAGCGGCTCGACAAGCGGAAATCGTCGACAAGAAAGGAAAGAAGCATCCATCGGAAGCGATCGCAAAGCGAGAGGGAGTTCCTGGTCCATCTCAACCGTCGCTTGTTCGCAAACTGACGCAAGCGAACCTGAAGCTTCTCGCGGAACAGGGAGACGACACCAGCGACGAAGAGGAGGACGAAGAAGAAGATGAAGATAAAAGCAGCTCGACCAGCTCCGGTGGGGACTCATCGACGAGTAAGAAGAACGGAACGGAGATCGACAGTGCGTCTCAGCAAGGACAGCCGCGTATTGGGCCAACAAGGGCTCAACTAGCCGCGCGGAATGGGCTGACGAGGAAGCTTCCGGTCTTCTCAGGTAAGCCAGAAGAGTGGCCTTTGTTCTTTGGAGCTTACCAAGCGTCGAACGAAGCCTGCGGCTATTCTGACGTAGAAAATCTGGTAAGACTCCAAGACAGCCTGAAAGGCTCAGCGCTTGAGGCGGTTCGTGGTCAGCTTCTGCTCCCAAAGTCGGTTCCTCGAGTGATCGCGAAACTCCGCCAGCTCTACGGACGGCCCGAACAACTTCTTCAGAGCCACCTGGACAAGGTTCGCCGACTGGATCCGCCAAGAGCCGACAAGTTGGCCAGCTTCATCCCTTTCGGAAACGCTGTAGAACAGCTCTGCGAGCATCTAGAGGCGGCGGGACTGACACTCCACCTGGTGAACCCGATTTTGATCCAGGACCTGGTCGCCAAGCTCCCGGACGGAGAAAAGCGGCAGTGGGTGCAGTACAAAAAGAAGAAGAAGGTAGTGACTCTGCGAACGTTCACGGATTTCGTCGCGGGAATCGTGTCAGACGCTTGTGAGGCAAACGTCAGCTTCGATTACAAGCCTGATACTAGGACCACTGCAGGAGCGGCCGGAAGAAGCAAGCCGAAGGAGAAAAGTGCACTGTACACCCACAGCGAAGCGAACCGTTCGACCGTCAACATGACCGAGCGCAAAAAGCAGAAGCCGTGCCGGGTGTGTCAACGAGAAGATCATCGTTTGCGGTTCTGTCAAGACTTCCGGGACCTGCCCTACGCGGATCGAATGAAAATCGTCGCCAAGTGGAAGTTGTGTAAGACCTGCCTGAATGAGCACAACGGATCGTGTCGGTTCAAGATTCGCTGCGACATGGGTGACTGCAGGGAAGCGCACAATCCGCTACTTCATCCGATCACCAATACGGTCGGTATGAGCGCACACATCAGGGACACCAGCTCGATGATGTTCCGGATAATTCCGGTGCAGATTCATTGCGGAGAAACGTCGCTAATTGTCCTCGCTTTCCTCGATGAGGGAGCCTCCGTGACGCTTATCGAGAACGACTTGGCCGACCGGCTGGGACTCACAGGAGTGAAGGAGAAGCTCACCATCAACTGGACATCTGACGTCTATCGCGTGGAGAAGAACTCAAGGCTGATGAACTTGTGGACCTCTGCAGTGGGCACGGAAAATCCGGAGAAGTTTCTGCTGCATACCGTCAACACCGTCGAGAAACTGATGCTACCCCACCAGAAGCTGGACGCTGCTGAATTGATGGCGCAGTACGAGCACATGCGTGACCTGCCGATTGCATCGTACGACGGCCGGCCAGGAGTTTTGATCGGACTGAACAACATCCATACGTTTGCTCCGTTGGAAGCTAGGATTGGAACTACCAGGGAGCCAATCGCGGTGCGCTGCAAGCTTGGTTGGACTGTCTACGGTCCTCGCCAAGTGAACTCGACTTCGGCGAGCGGGTTTCTAGGGTTCCACCAAGCAGTGTCCAACGAAGAACTCCACGATATCCTGAAGAGCCACTATGCGCTAGAAGAATCGGTAGTCAAGGTGCAGCGGGAGTCAGCCGAAGACCAACGAGCTAGGTCGATTATGGAGCATACTACGAAACGCGTAGGAAATCGCTTCGAAACGGGACTACTCTGGGCGGCGGATGAGGTTTGCCTTCCGGACAGTTACCCCATGGCGCTGAAGCGCATGAAGCAGCTGGAGAGAAAGTTGGAGAGATCGCCGGAGTTGTACAACAACGTTCGGCGGCAAATCGCCGAATACCAAGCGAAAGGATACGCTCATCTAGCGACTGAAGAGGAGCTGTCCTGTACCGAACGAGGGAAAGTCTGGTACCTTCCGCTGAATGTCGTCGTGAACTCCAAGAAGCCCGGAAAGGTTCGGCTCGTCTGGGACGCCGCGGCACCCGTTCAAGGAGTTTCGCTGAATTCCCGGTTGCTGAAGGGGCCCGATCTGCTCGTGCCGCTGGTGACAGTGATCGTCGGATTCCGCGAGCGAAGAATCGCCTTCGGTGGAGACATCAGAGAAATGTACCACCAACTGAAGATTATTTCCGGGGACAAGCAAGCCCAACGCTTCCTCTTCCGGAACGACGCCAGTGAAACGCCGAACGTTTACGTCATGGACGTCGCCACATTTGGCTCAACGTGCTCGCCGGCGTCTGCACAATTCATCAAGAATCTCAACGCGACCGAGCATGCAATCCAGTTTCCCGAGGCAGCAGCGGCGATCATCGGTCGGCACTACGTCGACGACTACTTTGACAGTGTTGACACGATTGAAGAAGCAGTAGTACGAGCGAAGCAGGTGCGATACATCCACGATCAAGCCGGGTTTGAAATTCGCAACTGGGTGTCGAACTCGCCGGAAGTTCTCTCAGCTCTGGGAGAAGACAAATCATCCGGACCGGTGACTTTCCAGCAGGACAAACAGTCGTCTGGGGAGCGCGTGCTCGGAGTATTCTGGGATACGGACCTAGATGTCTTCGCCTTTTCCGTTACACACCGAACGGATATCAAGCGGTACTTGTACGACGGCGTGCGTCCGTCGAAACGGATCGTCTTGAGCTGTGTGATGGGTCTTTTTGACCCCCTGGGTCTCTTGTCGCCGTACACGATCCACGGCAAGGTGATCATCCAGCATCTCTGGCGAAACGGCTGCGATTGGGATCAAGAAATCGACGAGCAAAGTTGGCGTTTGTGGAAACAGTGGACCGAGTTGCTGCCTGACGTGGAAGCCTTGCGGATTCCTCGGTGCTACCTGGGAGACGCGGCGTCGTCTTCAATAGAATCTCTCGAGGTTCACATTTTCACCGATGCGAGCGAGCACGCCTACGGCTGCGTGGCGTATCTACGATCGGTCATTGATGGAGCGGTGAAGTGTAGCTTGGTCATGTCCCGGGCGAAGGTGGCGCCACTTAAGCGGCAGTCAATTCCTCGTCTAGAGCTGATGGCCGCCGTACTTGGAGCGCGAATGAGGCAGACGGTCATGAATACACACTCCCTGCAAATCGACCGCACAGTTCTCTGGACGGATTCTCGTACTGTATTGTCCTGGCTGCACTCGGACCAACATAAGTACAAGCAGTTGTTGGGCAGAGGTGGACACGGCACAACGGAAGCGAAACACCGAAGAAAAGGAACCGGACTTGGAATGAAACACTTGTGTGAATGAAACGAGATAAACTTTAATAAACGTCTGCTCGGGTTGAATAGTAACGAATGAATGATAATCAACTGTACTTTGCACTGTTGCTTCGTCTTCTCTTTCTCAATGATGCGCTTTTGGCGCGCTCGTTCGACGGTGCAGTGGGTAGCATTCAGGGTTGCCACCTTGGTTACCACTCACCGAATACTGCACGGAGAGGAAACAGCATTGCATATTCCATCACTCCTCCTCAATGCTGATCCTCGCTGCATTCCTCGGAATACCTCCTCCTGACTTCTTGCGCTCCTGCCGTCAGCTCTTGCTATGCCTACAACGTATTCCGACAGATGACTAGGCGGGACACCTCGATTACTCCTCCTGGATCGACGCATGTCTTCAGGATTTTCGTCCGCACTAGAATCTTGAATTTCTTCTTTCACTTGCAACGGATCTTGTTCTCCTGCCGTATTGTCCAAATCAAAATAGTCTTCTTCTTCAGTTTTGTCCAACTCGGATCCTTCGAAATTGTCTACTTCGGTAGGTTGTGCCCCCGAGAACCACTCAACTTCACTACCTTCATTCACTTTCTCCCGTGATGAACACTTCGGATCCTGCATTTCCAAGAATTTCGCATCTCGGCTTATCGTCACCATATCCGTTCCGGTATCTACGAACCGGTAGCCTTTATGCTCCTCCGAATAACCGATGAACGTCAACTTTCTCGCTTTGCTCTCGAACTTGCCACGTTTCACTCCTGGAACATGCACATATGCCGGACATCCGTATGCCTTCAGATGCCCCAGCTCAGGCTTGCGACCACACCATTTCTCATACGGTGTCGTATCTACTGACCGGGACGGAAGCCTGTTCTGCAAGTATGCAGCAGCAACGCAAGCTTCTCCCCAGTAACGCTTGTCCAAACCAGCATCCAATAGCATCGTTGTAGCCATCTCCTGTAGCGATCTGTTCTTCCTTTCCGCCACTCCGTTTTGCTGAGGCGTATACGCAGTCGTATACTGTGCCTTAATACCCTCATCAGCAAAGAATCGTCGCAACTCTTCGTTGGCGTACTCACCACCGCCGTCAGATCTGATCACTCGTGGTTTCCGCCCAAACAAGTTCTCCACGTACCTCACGTATTGCTTTATCTTACCAGCAGCCTCCGATTTCTTCTCCAGAAGATAAACGACCGTGTATCGACTGAAATCGTCGATCATCGTCATCAGAAATCGTTTTCCACCAGGTGTCGTCGTTCGCATTGGACCACAGAGATCTGTGTGGACCAACTCCAAAACACCCTTTGACTTTCTTTCCGCTACTTTCGGAAACGGACTCCGCGACAACTTACCCTCCAAACATGGCTCGCAAGTTTGTCTGATGCCGCAATCCGTGACCTTCACGCCTACGCCCAATTTGCCATCGACAATCTTCGACAATACTGCCGGGTCTCTGTGTCCGAAACGCTTATGCCACTGATGTTGACAATTATGATTGTGCATCTTACCTTCCACTTTCCTTGCGACTTCCGCCAGCTTCAGCTTGTACAGGGATCCAGTCTGCTCTCCGGCAACAACCACCTTACCGCTGACGTCGCAAATGGAACAGCCATCCTTTCGGAATTTCACCACAAATCCTTTCGCGGTTAACTTGTCCACAGATACAAGTCCACTGGTAAGGGAGGGAACATACAACACATCGCGCAACTTTACTTCGATTGTATTTCCATCTCCACCTACACACAACACTACACCATCACCGCATCCAGCTGTGGCAGCAACTTTGCCGTCGGCCAAAATCACATTTGGACCAGCCTTCTCCTCGAACGTCGTGAAAAATTTCTTGTCACTTGTCATGTGGCAGCTCGCTCCACTGTCTATAAACCAGCATTCACGCTGTCCATCATCCGCCACCATGAAGCACACACCGGCACTGCAGGTTTCATTTTTCACTTTCTTCGCATTTTGCCTGCCGCTCGATTTTTCTTCTGGCTTCTTCTCGTCTTCGCCGCTTTTCTGCTTCGCCAGATAAAGCCGGCAATTCCGACGCACATGGCCAGGCTTGTTGCAGAAATAGCACACTCGTTGTGAAACACCACCCACACTTTGCATTGCACTTTTCATCGCTTTCATATCAAACGAATCACCGGATCGTTCCTTCCGCCTCTCGAATTCATCCAGTAGCTTCGATTTTACCAGTTGCATGGTGATATCGGCATCGGCACGACTCTCTAGGGCCGTCACCAATGTTCCGTAGGAGTCGGGCAAGCTGCGCAGGATCATCGCGATCCGCAGCGACTCTTCCAGCGGTTGCCCCGCATTCGACAAACGGTCGAATAAGTCTTCCAGCACTACCAAGTGGTACTCGAGATCACCACTTTCCGCGAGATTCACACTGCAAAGTTTCTTCAATAAAGACACACGCGACGTGACCGTGTTCTTCTCGTGGTATGCTTTCAACTGTTCCCAGAAAGCTTTCGCACTGTCCGCGTTTTTCACTAAACCGAACTGATTGTCCTCGATACATAAACCGATGGTGGCACGCGCTTTCCGGTCGTCTTTCGTCCACTGATCGGTAACCGGTTCCGGCTTCATATCGCCCACCACATACCAGAGCTCCTCCCTGGTCAGGAGCATCTCCATCCGGAACTTCCAGATCTGCCAGTTGTGGTTGCTCAACCTGGCAAACGCGAATTTGTTCGGCTCCGCCATTTTGTTATCCCAAACTGAATCACCACAGCAGGAAACAAAATCCAATCACACGCGGCGCGAACACCCGAAACAGGAAAACAGTTTCTCACACTTTCTTCCTAAACTATCCGGAAATTAAATTTCGGATTTCCTCTGGGACCATTACCTGTTGGGCAGAGGTGGACACGGCACAACGGAAGCGAAACACCGAAGAAAAGGAACCGGACTTGGAATGAAACACTTGTGTGAATGAAACGAGATAAACTTTAATAAACGTCTGCTCGGGTTGAATAGTAACGAATGAATGATAATCAACTGTACTTTGCACTGTTGCTTCGTCTTCTCTTTCTCAATGATGCGCTTTTGGCGCGCTCGTTCGACGGTGCAGTGGGTAGCATTCAGGGTTGCCACCTTGGTTACCACTCACCGAATACTGCACGGAGAGGAAACAGCATTGCATATTCCATCAGCAGTTCGTCGCATTCAGAGTGGGTGAAATTTTGGAGTTGACCCAGATGCGAGCCTGGAGATGGGTGCCAACGAAGCAGAACATTGCGGACGTGCTTACCAAGTGGGGCCGGGGTCCTCCGCTACAAAACGACTCGGAATGGGTTCAGGGTCCGTCAATTCTGTTCCAACCGAGCGATCAGTGGCCGTCTAACGAATCAGTTGAAGAAACGGAAGAGGAAGCGAGAGGAGTGCTGCTGTTTCATACGGTGGTGGAAGCTGAAACCGTGTCGAGCTGGATAAAGCTACTGCGTGTGGCGGCAACAGTAGTGCGCTTCATCTCTAACTGTCAGCGTAAAAGAGCCGGGTTGCCGATCATGGCTATTCCAGCCACGGAGCGCCTGCGTCGAATGGTCAAGGCTGAATATTCGGCTGAAACGAAGCCACTTCAACGAGAGGAGCTGCAGTCGGCGGAAACCATTCTGTGGAAGCAGGCTCAGTTCGATGGTTTCCCGGAGGAGATGAATACGCTGACGAAAAATCTTCAGCGGAATCCTGGTCAACCAACGGAAAAGCTTGAAAGGTCCAGTTGTCTGTACAAGCACTCACCGGTATTAGACGAAGACGGAGTCCTGAGAGTTCGCGGCAGGTTGGAGAAAAATGAGCAGCTGCCCTTCGATAAGAGGTTCCCAATCATCCTACCGGGGAACCACGACATCACCAAGAAGCTGATCCTGCATTACCACAGCAAGTTTGGCCACGCGAACAGGGAGACCGTGTTCAACGAATTGCGGCAGAAGTTCTGGATCTTGAAGGCGCGCTCTGCTATCCGGCAGGCGACGAAGGAGTGCATTTGGTGCAAGGTAAACCGCTGCCAACCGGCCGTCCCTATGATGGCACCACTTCCGGTTCAACGATCCACGCCTCACTTACGTCCTTTCAGTTCGGTGGGCGTAGATTACCTTGGTCCGGTTGAAGTCACGGTGGGGCGCAGGAAGGAAAAGAGGTGGGTCGCCGTATTTACTTGTATGGCCGTGCGAGCCGTACATTTGGACGTGGTTCACAGTCTGAGCACACACCCAAGTAACCACAAGCATTAAGGTATTATCGTATTTTAACTTTAATTCAACGAGAGCAATGCATCATTGCTTTTATTCTGCAATATGCGTGCAATAATGCTTTAATTCGATTTTATGAATGCAATGTAGCATTGCTTTATTGTAGCAATGAAATGTGCATTAATGGGTGATATACGGTCACCGCTCAATGCTTCATTGCATCATCTTACTCAATGCTTCATCGCAAGAAAAACGGGAAGACTTCAATGCAGTATTTATCGTCGATCTTTCTTTCACTCCCACAAGAAATCTGGTTGAAATTCGTAGGTCTGTCTTTTGAGAAACCAGAATTTGAAATCCAAAAAAAATGTTGCATCACCCTGGAATTGAACCAAAAACCTTACGATTGATAGGCCCATGCGTACACCAGGTGTGTGGTCACCAACTCAATGTGACAAGATGCTAAAACGATACATAAAGCGTGAAGATGAGCAACCGTTTTAGCCCAACACAATGAAAACAAAACAAAATCTCAACAGCAAAAGAGCGTTCGCCAACTTATTGCGCACTTCACCCCCAATTGAACTATGACAAACTATGGTGCACGCTTGCAACGGATCATCTAAACGTATTTGGTGCACTTGTTCCTTGAACCGCAAGGAATAAGTGCACTAAAAACATTATCATGATTCGACGTATCCCTACTACACACTTTGAGGGAGCTTACACACTTGTGATGGGTTAACTTGGAGTGAAATCGACAGTATTTGCCACCGGCAACGAAAGGGCGCTGCTTGAAGTTGCACAATTTCCCGGTCAAAACATGCAGCATCCATGGTCCGGAGGATAGGCGCGGCGAGTCATCGAAAACATCTCACTTAATTTGGGTTCGAATCCCACCAGTCACACAAAAAAAAACACAGACAAACAACTTCGTAAGCAACACTGACCTTACATCCAACGAACAAAAAAATATACAATAATATTTTTGTTTTTCTATTTTTGATCTAAAATAATGGTGCATTAAATACACTTTGGCTAAAGCTTTTATACGGTACAGACAGTAACTATACTTTAGCAATTGCCAACATAGAGCTAGGAAATGTAGCTGTATTTACACTTTAATAGCGCCCTTTTCCACTTTAATACTGCATTAATGAGACATGTAATGCAGTATGACTTTATATGCCATATTTTATAGTAGCATATAAAGTGATATTGATGCAACTATATACAGCTGTACGGTTACTTGGGCAGTCCTGCCTAATGGCGATCAGGAGGTTCGCCTGCAAACGTGGAGCTCCAGAACAAATCTTCTCGGACAATGCTACCTGTTTCCGTGGAGCGAGTGCTGCGATGATCCAGGCGATCAAGAAGATCAACATCGAGTGCGCTGAAAAGGTGACTTCAACAGTTACTGCTTGGCACTTCAACCCTCCCGGCACTCCACACATGGGTGGTGTCTGGGAGAGGATGGTGCGGTCCGTCAAAGAGGCGCTTCGAGCGCTTGATGATGGACGGAAACTTACGGACGAAATTCTGTCAACGAGCCTAGCCGAAGCTGAAGACATGATCAACACGCGGCCGTTGACATACGTTCCACAAGAAGCGGCGGACGAAGAAGCGATTACGCCAAACCATTTCATCCGTGGAACAGTGACAGGTGCGGACATGCTGCTGGACGACGCTGTGGATCTGGCTGCATCCTTGACGGACGTCTACAAGCGATCGGTATATTTGGCCAACCGGATGTGGGAACGATGGCTGAAGGAATACTTGCCGTCGCTGAATCATCGTGCAAAGTGGCTCGAGGACACGAAGCCCCTGAAAGTCGGGGACCTAGTGTTCGTAGTCGAAGGGAAGAACAGGAAGAACTGGGTGAGAGGAAGGATTCAGGAGGTCATCCAAGGAGCTGATGGAAGGATTCGCCAAGCGGACGTCAAAACGGCGGACGGTAAAGTACATCGGCGAGCCGTGGTGAATCTAGCGGTGTTGGAGATAGAAGCAGGTAAATCCGGAACTTCCGGAAGAAATACCGGATGTTACGGGCAGGGGATTGTTCACACCGCTGGGCAGTAGTGGTCGGTTGTCGGCATAATAGCCGAACCCTCCGCAAGTGACAGTTTGGCGAGAGTGGAGGACGGAAGCAAACCGCGAAAAATAGATAAAAAAAAGAAACAAAACCAAAACAAAGATCGAGCAAGTGAAGAGTGAATTTGGAAATTTCTTTCGTTTAATAGTACGTGTAAGCAAGCAAGGAGTGTAATTTATGGAATTTATTAAAAAATAGTCGCCTAGATTACCTCTTCTACCACACGAGAGTCGAAGAAGAATCGTAACCGTAATATCGCGCTGCTTTGTACGGTTGATGTTGAAGAGGAGATAACGGAAGTAGCAAAAGGATCCGGAAGGAAGTTATATCGTAAGGCAGGAGGAAAACTATTTGATTTTTGAGCTGCTCCGAAAAGCTGCTACAAAATAAATAACGTACCCGAACACATGATATAGAAAAATTGAAATTGGAAAAATTGCTAAAGTAATTACAGTAACATGCTTTTTCGTGTTATTAAATAAAAACAAGATTTCATTACAAATTTTAGGACCCAATTATCAAATCTTATATGGACAAGTACATTTTAGACAATAATGTACTTTTAACAATATTTACGTACTAATGTTTATAATATAGTAACAAAAATTGGCAGTCATATAAATTTATTGTGATTCATTAGAATCCCACATTATTTATTGAAAAACTTCGGTTAGAACGTAACAAAGAAAGGGTGCCTATCTTGCTCAGTCTACCCCTGTTTGTATCCTACGGAGTGCAGCTGTTAGCTGAAGCAAGTTACTATCATAACACAGCCTGCAAAATAAGCTGATATTGGCACTGAAAGCTGTGGCCATTCTTGATTTTATCATATTGATATTATCTTAGGATAAATTTATACGGAGCCAGGGATGGCTCCTCTAACTTGTTTGAACCCTGTCGGATTGGTTAAGATTAGTTTGTAAATGTAACTTTTTTGCAGTTATTGAATAATTACTTTTGATTTTAAAGGCTTGTGTCTTGGCATAGAGGCTGCCCGCGATTATATAGGACCCTTCTGTAATATAAGTAATTTTTTTTCTAGAAGATATAGTATAAAATAGTTAGCCTTCTAGGTGCAACTTGATATTTATGGGACCATCGAGTTCGGGAGCTTTCGACTTTACAAAATACAATACCAGTGCAACTACGATTCAAGGGACCATCGAGGTGGTTATGAAAACAAACTTTTACTATGGTTCTTTAACTCGATATCGAGATACAGAATATCGAGTAAGGAAGAGTTGATTGTAATTTTAAATGAATTTTGCTCTAATATAGCCTATTCGGATATTGTCAATTGTATTTTGGTAAGTGGCAGTCCATTGATTATGTAAGACAATTTTGGTGGTTTCCAGGCCCCCTCCCCGAATGGTAATGCATATGAAAATAAAATAATAATTTATATTATGCGTAAGAAACCTCAACCCTCCCTCCCCCATTAACCCTTATGTAATTAATGGAAGACCTCTTCTAGCCTATTCTGCGAAAATCTTTGTTTATTTTTTTTAAATAATGCATTGAGCGGTCAAGTCCCTACGGTATGTTTTTATCGTAGTTGAATATTTGTACAATCAGTTGGTCTCCGTAAAAGTTTTTTATTGAGTTCATAAAAAAAAATCTGCGGATACATATGTGTTGAACAAGTGTGATATAGATATTATAACTATTTTACAATATTTCCATATTATAAGAATGATTCGAAAACGTTGCTGGTGAGGTGATATAGTTAAGTGGAAACAGTCAGAATTTTCACTGTCTCGAATTTTAGTCAATGCTCTCAGTAAACCTGCGTCAAAATGCCTAAACCGAAATACGAACTATACAGTCAACTTTACAACTCGATATTGAAGGGACCATCGAGTTACGGAACACATAATTAATGCAACTGCGTTTCAAGGGATAATCGAAATAGCAATGAAAATCAAATTTTAATTTGACCATCGAAATAGAAATAAAAATATAATTTTAAGATTCTCTAACTCGATATCGAGACATGAAATATCGAGTTAGGAAGGGTTCACTGTATTTGTCATACAGCGCACAGTTGAATTTTGTTCAATTCCGGATTGGATAATTAATTAATAATTCTGATACAGACATTAATTTTCTTTACTGTCCGGAACTGCCTGGAATGTCCAAGAAGGGGTGGGGGTATTAAAAAATAAATAAGGAACAAAACATAAAAATGAAAAACAGGTATATTTGAGTTTTTATTTTTAACGTTCATCTATGCACATTATACAACCGTGGTCTAGATCGTCATTTAACCTGTTTTTTACTTCAATAACTTTACATACCTAAAACGTAAAGAAAATAAGGTATTTTTCCCTTCTAAATTTTTGAGGGGAGGTACAATAAACGATCAAGGATTTGGTAATCAGGGAAGGAAAACATCAGCTTGAAAGAAAAAAGAGGATTGTTATTCCAAGCTTCCAAGGGATTTTTCGATTTTCCTTATATGGCACCCTACCATACCACAGAGAACAGACAAGGAGGCTCGAACAAAATTCCATCAAAATCATGTGTAAGGGTAAGAGTCAATCGTCAGCGCCGCCAACGCAGACAGCGCGACATACAAACTCGTTTTGACCACACGATGGCACTAGTGAACGGCAACATACATTGGCACACAAAGCAACGCTAGCGACAAGTGGCAATTTCTGATGCTGACACTAGCGCCAAAGTGTAAAAAGCGGCAAAATTGAAGCTCCTATATTCTGATGACAGCGCCGCGTAACAGGAGCATAACGACATACTTTGAAATGCCCCGTACAAAGTTTTACACACGCTGACGATTAAAGATGAACGTCTGTTCTCTGTGACCATACTACCATTTCAAGACTATTGCTGATAAAAATCTGATTTATAAACAGTTAGTTCCTACACCAAGCAAGAGTAAATTTTGAATTATGAACGACATATTTCACTATGAATTTGTAAATTGCATTACATATGTTAAAAGCTTGCTGGCAAGTGCGAAACACTCTGCATAGGCAACAGTACCACAAACCACTGGCGGCTCGCAAGGTGTGATTCCGATGATCCGTCTGGAACTTTCCAGGATTGAGCCGCATCATTTTACTGCCGATTTGCACCATTCTGCGTTGAAAATCACACATTTTATTGTAGATAACTTTCATTTGATTTATCCGGGGGTTTAAGCTTACCTTCCGCAGTGAATGCCCCCAGAAATCCCAACGGCTGGGAAGAAAGAAAAAAAAAAAACGCAGCATCGAAGCAGATGCTTGTTGTGATCTGAGAGATTTCTGACGTTTCAAAACGTAAATAACAGCTGAGCATAGGGTTAGGTGAATAATAAATTCACCATGCTTAGAGTTACCATTTTTGTTCCGCATGTCCCCAAAAGTGGTGAATTAGCCTATTTTTGAAAATTCGTCAAAAATTCTAGAATAAATGAAAACAAAAAATACCATCAGAAATAATACTTTGAAGTCATTGTCTTTCAAGAAAAAATACAAAACAGTGGTGTTAGGTCTGACGGAAATGGTCTATCGAATCGGTAGTCAGCATTCCGCAATGGAAGAGAATCAGATCGAACGATGATGCTGGCGATTTTATGAAAAGTGATGAAAAACATCGGGTGTAAACATTGCCAGCGAAACCGAATGTAAATATAAACATAAGTCAGCTGTCATGCCAGCTGATCAAAAATTCACCACAACCTTTTACCAACCTTTTATCATAGGGGAAAAAGGGGTTCTAAAAAAAATCGAGGTGAAAAAAATTGTAGGGGACCGTAGGGTGAACTAGCGTGCCGCCAGTTTTTCATTGTTTTTCAATAGTTAGGGGCCTCAAATCTTATGGGTTCCTTGAGAAAGTTTGTTCAGTGAAATGAAAGAAAGCTCTTAAGCAAATAAAAAAATTTCACGGAAATGGTCTATTATCTCAGGATTTCCTCCAGATATTTTTCTATTTTCAAGAATTATTATAGCGAATGCTCCATTTGCTAATTTTAAAGAGAACTTTCAAAGATTCCTAAAGGATTTTTTCCAAGTAAATCCACAAAGGTTTATTCCAAAGTTTTTGAAGAAAGTGTTTAATAATTTTTCCTTCACACCATACAAATATTACCAAGTCGATTTTCTCAGTTATTCTTTCATGAATTTTAATTTCTTTGGAAATTCATCTACGGCTACTTCCAGGAAATGATCCAAACATTCATCTGTGTATTATTACCCCAGCATTTAATTGCTCTTGCATTTATCTACACTTTTTAATTTTATGGAAGGGATTATTAAAGTATGTTTAAGAAAAAACTATTAATTGAATTTTAACACTTCACTTCACTTTTGCAAAAGAAAGAATAAAATACTAAAAATCACTAGTAAGGCGAGCAAATACCTTTGAACTTTAATACGTTGCTTATCCAGACAGATAGGCCTGTTTCGTTTGCGACTTACAGACTTCTTCGGTGTCAAGTGCTCCACTTTGAATTTTCTAGCATTTGTTTTCTAGACATTTCTCGGGTAATTTCTCGAACTTTCCAGTTCACGGATCCGGACAGATACAGACAGTGCATTGCCCATACGTGCTGAGTTCTTCCCGTTTCGCTCGCAGCTACTCAGGGAATCCTTGTTAGTTTCTTTTCCTTTCCTCAAGTTAAGGTGAAACAGCTTGGAATCAAATTTCAATAATGTACCAAAACTTTGAAGGCACAAATCTCGCGAAAGAAGCATCAAACTACAGTGCGATTTCTTTTTTAGCGTTGTGCACTAGCAGTAAGCTTAAAATAAGAAGATTGACTTTGTACGTTCATTATTTGAGCAGATTAGTGCCTTTGAAATCATGAATAGGGCACAAGCCGGCCATTGTGCCTGCCATGTTTGGATTCAGAGATGTGTCACCTTAAATCTCCATGGGTTCTTCGATATAGGCAAGTTTCAAGTCACATATCTGGAAAAATAAATATTAAAAAAGGGCACATCGACTTTGGTGAACATTGACTTTGCAAGCCGTTGTTGAGCCCAAACTCGATCACGCTCACCAATACCACTATCAGGAAGAGTTAACACCAATCTTTCTGATAGTGGTGTTAGTTTTCGTGGGCGAGCTAAGAAGGGCTCAACAGAAACGTTTCTGAAAAAAAGGCTCAAGAACTCTGGAGCCCTTTTCAAATGTTTGTCCAGATAGGGTTCCCGGAATCGGCTATAAAGGTATGATTTTATCAATGAACTGTTTGAACCTTTTGAAAATTGGTTGAATTTGATAACCATACAGCTTGCGACAGATTGATCCTACAATGATCATTTTTCTCAGGTTCCCCGGGGTATCACAAATTTCGATTGAAGTGGCCAATTTAAACCTCTAATCCAAGCATATGAGAACACATTTTTTTAACTATGCTATATGATCTACTTTTCGAGGTTTGAAAAGGTATACTGTATATGGAATCCACTGTATCCGGTTCTTCCAGGGATTAATTCCGGATATCAAAATTTGGTCTATTATAAACAGTCCTAAACACTTAATGTATAATGTATAATACAATATAGTATAATATAATATAATTATTATTAGCTTTATTAGGAAAATTTTCAGCCCGTGGCTGGTTCATCTCCAATATAATATAATATAATCAATGTATAATGACAGATTATTTGTGCCTATTTGCATATAAATGAAACAAACTCAGCGTGTTCCAAAAAAAAAAAAAATAGCACTTTAGTACCCGACTTAACCCAGTGACCCACCAGAAGAACTCAGGCTACAATAACATTCTTTAGTTCCTGTGGCCAATTTTTAGAAACTAGATATGTGTGCGAATATATTGACAACAAATTATTCAAATCCACTAATAATTCGCTGCGCCATGAGAGTATTTTTTTTTGCTTTAATTCAGGCCAATACGAGTTAAAACTACAGCAATTGTTTCAGTAATTCTTCCGACCATAGATTTCTTCATGGATTCTGTCCGATATTTGCCAACGAATTCCTGCAGGATATGACCCAAAGATTCATTATATTTTGTATTCAATTATTTTAGAAGTTTATCTAGGAAATCTTCTTCATTCCTGTAGAAACTTAAAATTAATCGTGTAAAAGTCTCCAAAGTTTTCTTTTTTGAATCGCGGTCCAAATTTCACACAATTCAATGTTTTAATTTTTGATAAAATCAGATAAAAGTGATGAACATTTGTTTTGAAGATATTGATAAAAGATAATTATTTGCTTCTGTGATCATTTGTCGAAAATTTTGAGAGAATTGTGCTCATGATTACGTCAGAATCTAGCTCGGGATTATTTTGAAAATTCTACCCTAAACCCCATAAGAATGTTGTCGAGGATTTCATAAAAAAAATATTCTCAGAAGACTCAGAAGAAAGTTTCATAGATTTGTATTGAACTCTCATCTAATGCTATTTGAAAATCATGTTGTGTAAAAACCTATTCTAGGATAATGTCCCTGATTCAGTACTTATCATGGCTCTAGGATTCTCTGAATAAGGATTATGTGATATGTGACAATTTTACTCAACAATTTGTGTGAAACCACGTTATGATCAAGAAAGTCTAGAAGAATAAAAAAATAATGAAAATAAAGAATCTTCAAAATACAATATGTAGCTTAAAGCTGAAAAATCTTAGGATGTAGGTAATAATCATACTTTGAGTGACTTTGCACCATTATGCAATGGAAGGCGTAAAATGGATATAGTGACATTAGAGACCGTTTTTGGTACAGTAAATAAACTTTAGAAACCTTTGTCTAAAAATAAACTTGCATTAAAATAGTGATCAAGTCTCTCGAAGGACAAGTTACCAACCTGCACTGCTTTAATAACACCCAATTCAATTTCAACTCGCCGCATTTTGAAATCAGTTTTTAGTGTGGCGCTGCATTCTTGCGATTTTTATTAACACAGCGCACTACTCACATATTAGCTGCGACGCACGGGGCCCGAGAAAACAATAATAAAAAAATGTTGTTTTTGATATCTACCGGATACATAATACTAAACTCCAGACAAGGATTTTCGGAGTCCAACTCAAACTCAATTTATTGCATCGTGTTCTTTACTTTACAACTGGTCCAAATGCAATTTGATCAACTTTTTCTGGGGCAAATCTACCGAGTCCAAAACTGCCGTCACCAACCCGGTGGCCACCGTTTTCCCATTCTCCCGGATAGTGAATGTTTGCCCGCAAGACATTACCATTTTCCTGAGCAGTGTCAATCGGATAGCACCGTGATCTCCCGGCATGAGCATTTCCTGCCCCACGAGATCCACTCGACATGGGACGTTCCACGTTTTGCTAAAAAGCTGTTGAATGTATTTCGAGGTAAGTGGTTTTGAGCGACCTCCTTCATTCTTGGCCAGCAAGTATACGGTTCCATTGAAATGATTTGAAACTCGTTCACTTCCCGCAGCACACAGTAGCATACCCCGTTGAACTGCCGTAATTTTAACGTTCCTCAGTAGGGCGCCTATATTGTCCCCGGCAATGGCTTGATTAACATCCTTCTTGAAGACTTGAATGCCACCGATGGAGGTTTTGACCTGTTCGTCGAATCCCAAAAGTTCAGCTTCGGCGTTTTTCTTGACTGTGCCCCGGGCAAGTGTTCCGACCACAACCGTTCCTCGACCAGGGACAGTAAATGCATTATCAATGGGTAGAAGGAAGGGAGACGTGATGTCCCTCGTGGGTGTTGGCACATACTTATCGATAGCTTCCAAAAGGCGATGTATCGATGGTTCTCCCAATTCAGATTGGTCTCCTTGAAGGGCTAATAGAGCTGAACCGACCACCACGGGACTGTTGATGCCATCGAATCCAAAGTCGCTCAGTAGTTCGCGAAGTTCAATTTCTACCAGTTCGACCACTTCCTGGTCCACCTGATCAGCTTTGTTAATGAATATCACAATCTTCTCCACTCCAACTTGTCTGGCCAAGAGCAAATGTTCTCTCGTTTGTGGCATCTGACCATCCGTTGCGGCCACCACCAGTATAGCGCCATCCATTTGCGATGCCCCCGAAATCATATTCTTCACGTAATCTGCATGTCCCGGGCAGTCCGTGTGGGCATAATGCCTTTTTAGGGTGCTGTATCCAATGTGAGCAGCATTAATCGTAATTCCGCGCGCTTTTTCTTCCGGTGCTCGATCGATCTGCTCGTAGGGAACATAATTCGCCCGGCCATCCCGAGACAGTACTTTGGTGATTGCGGCCGTCAGTGTGGTCTTCCCGTGGTCCACATGGCCAATTGTACCGACGTTGCAGTGTTCGGCGAATTTAGCTTCCGATGCGAAGGCCCTTCTTCCCAAAGGCTGATAACGTTGCTGTGCTAGATAGACAATGCTCGCCCTTTGAGCATGGCAATATTTCACTTGCCCCGTGAAAATGCGAATGTTCGACAGTGTCCTGAGTAAGGACACCATTTTGTAATTGTTGTATTTGTATAAAATTAGTTTTTAATTAACACTAATAAACCATAAATTCTAATAACAAAATTTTATGTAACAAAACGCACATAAACACCGGGATGTGATTTTTTTTAACATTTCGATGAGTGAACCAAAATGTCAAATAGTGAGTGACGACTCTCTCAGAGAGTACCTCTGTGAGTGCTCTGATGTTTATTTTCACACGTTCAAAATGATGTACACAACGGCAGTATGGACCAATGCACGAGTTCACTACACTGATAAAAATCCACACGCTCGATCTGTGTGTTTAAAATTATGGATCGATTCATGAACGTCCATAAGGATTTGCTATGATTTTCTTGCAAACTTCGTGTGTGTTACACATTAAATTCCTGTGTTTTGCTTCATGGATTGATTCATCAACTGACAACAGGGATTCCATATTTTTTCCACATAAGTTCCCGAAGCTTTCTCTTCAGATTCGTATGTGTCAACCTATGGACGCATAGATCATCACTCCAACACGGATTCAGTGTGTTTTGCTTATGGTTATCTTGTGTCATAATCATCGTGTTCAAGTTGGTCGATTCATTGATTCGCGCAATGAGATTGTTATGATGAAATCCATGAGCTATGCTATCGATTTCCATGTTCAAAGCTTCTAAATTATTTGTGATCAACCCATGGGATGCATAGTGAACTGAATTGCGGTTGGACCTCGTGTCGAACGACAGTCATCATCATGCTTCCAAAGAGAAGAAGCAAATTTTGAAGCTGAAAGTGTTAGATGAAAATTTGTGAATTCGATTTTTCTTTTATTAGTTGACCGATATACGAGAGTTCTACCTTTCTATAAGAAACATTGATTATAATGTATAGTTTAGTAGAAAAATCGGATTCCACTAACAGATTTTCCTGGCTTTCAGTTTCGAAAAAAATGGAATATGCTTATCCCTGGCTTCCCAAATTATGGATTTGCGGCGCCCCGCTTGTTGCTGGCTCACGGGTTTGAAAAAAAATCAAGAGAGCTTGCGACAAGCAGAGGAGCCTCGGATCCATATTTTGGAGAGCAAAAGTTTTTCTACCAAATTTCTTCTTTCAGTCCCTTGACATTTATGTTCTATCACACATGACTATCTAAAGCTACTACATTTTGAATTCAATAAGCAAATCAGTTGGTTTTCATGATTTAATATTTGGAAATTCATGTTTGTTTCACATGACAACCTAATATTAATACACATGTTATTATACCGTGAAATCAATGATGAAATCCATATGGCTACCACACTCAAATCATGTGGTTTTTCTCATTGCGCAAATCTATAAGTAAAACACACGACCTTGACGTGTAGATTTTTCTCAGTGTAATGTCGAATTGGCTTGTTTAGGGGTATCCTGTTTTTTACATATTCTGATTCTACGTTAAAAACTGAGCCAGAATCCAAAGTTTCATAATTTTCCGTGCCCTGGAACTATTTTTAAAACATGTTTGAATTTCGTATGGAAATCGCGTTTGAATCACCCCTCGGCAAAATTTACTCCGGGACGAGCTGTCATTATGAAAATGAAAATGTCATTGAGTCGACGGAATTAAATCTATTTTAATCATTTACTATATCAAAATTAAGATATTAAAGCGCAATAAAATCGTGTTACACTTGGAAAACTGTGCTCTTTCGATCAAGCTACAAAAAACTGCGAATTTTTCATCACTAAACAACCCAATTCGTTTTTGAACCTACACTCAGGCAAATGGACTATCGATAAACATAGGAACCCCTTATGAAAATTCGCCACAAGGAATCGGGTTGAAATTCATAAATTTGCCTTATGAAACCGAAATTTGAAAACAAAAATAGTTTTCGCGGCAACCTGGAATCGAACCACGGACCTTGCTATCGATAGACTCGTACGTACACCCCGCGCCTATCGACGCCTTGGTGTGGAGTGATGCTAAAAGGATACATAAAGCGTTCGTATTGCGATAATCGTTCCATCTTTCATAAGGCAAACAGTATGAATTTCGATAGTCCAGTTCGCTGCGTGTAGGTTGGAACTGGCGCAACCCGTTCTGAATCACAGTTTCAACCCCAACCCGATTCAGGTTCTACCGAACTACAATTTGCTTGACGTTTGTTTGTTTATGTGTTGATCACCGACTCAGTTCCTAAAAACGAAAACGACATAATTTGACGTTTGAGCGGTGCCAAATTCACTGGTTCCCATGGTCACATAAATAACACGGCACCGCTCAAACGTCAAATAGTGAACTCGTGCATCGGTCCATTGTGCATTCAGAAACACGGGTACACTGATAGAAAAAACATAGAAATAACGGCAACCATATCGAGGGTGTATTTAAAAATATTGTACCACTTGATTTAAACGGAACATGGAAAATTATTGGTAAAATCTAGGTCGTGGGTTCGAATCCCACCGGTCGAGGATCTTTTCGGGTTGGAAATTTTCTCGACTTCCCAGGGCATAAAGTATCATCGTACCTGCCACACGATATACGCATGCAAAAATGGCCATTGGCATAGTAAGCTCTCAGTTAATAACTGTGGAAGTGCTCACAAGAACACTAAACTGAGAAGCAGGCTCTGTCCCAGTGGGGACGTAATGCCAGAAAGAAGAAGAAGAAGCTTTGCATATTGCAAGGCGAGCATACCAACAAAGAATTTTTGTGCTGCAGCGACTGCAACCTTGTTTACTATCGTGGGGAAGAAACGTCAAATTCCATGCCTGATGCGAAGACACCGACACAGATAAAGCAAAGATTTCGATGTGTATACAGCTTAGTGACATTTGAACACACGTAGACTAGCATACGCTCGTCATACACAGTTTATTTTTGTTTTCCTCAAAGAAACTTGCACACGCTTTCCAGACTCATCAAAATGCATATGGAAATATTACCCAATTTGAAAAATTTATACCCGGATTCTGGATGTTTTTCGAGACAGAGTGCATATTGTTTTCCTCTAAGGTTCACAACTACATCTACACTAGGGCACCCATACCATTGGGCGTGATAACCACTATTGGATGATTTTCATTCATTAAAGTTCATTAAATGAGATTTTTGGGATAATTTCGGATTTTGTCGATTATTATCATTTTACTGTGAAAATCAGCCAGCAGAAAACACAAAATCAGTAAAAACTTTCAAAAACTTTGAAAATGGATAAAATAATGTGCAAAATCCGATAAAATGGATTTAATCTGGAGAAAACATGAAAACTCAAATGAAATGGGGTCGTATCGCACGAAAATTAAAACGAAATTGATTAGTGTCGTTCCCCTAGTTGGCCGTAGTGAGAATCGCGGCTTTTTGTCGGTTTGTTCAACAGGAAATGGCAGCCATCCTGAGCTGTAAGGATAACAGGGACCCAGGGCGAGTAACCAATCACAGCCGAGGATGACGGCAGTACCACAAATCTGGCCACTACCGAGTAGTATTCCTTCCAGTAGTGTATTCTAGCAGCCCAAGCCGTATTCGACCAAATAATGGGATTTGATGACAATTAACAATTAACCGATTAGCTTCAGTTTTTGAAGTAAAATAACTAAACCATCCAGATCGTTGTTTTCTTTTCATATTAATGACAATGTTTACTCAAATATCATACCATAGGACTGCAACAACTGTGTAGGCAATTTTACCATACCCCTATGCTCATCATGAACATAGACATGGTAAATCTTACTATGCTAACGTATGCTGTCAAAACATAGTAAAATCCACAATGGTATAGTTTTACCAATAATTTTCCATGTTCCGTTGAAATCAAGTGGTACAATATTTTTAAATACACCCTCGATATGGTTGCCGTTACTATGTTTTTTCTATCAGTGCACTGTGTTGTACGGTGGGTGTCACGGATTGAAATACAATGCTTTGTAGGGGATGCCACTATGGACATAGTCAAATTTACTGCACTGCTCAGTGATTTTCACCAGATTAAAGTATTGTGCTCTGCAAGATAAATCCACGTAATGCGATTATCTGAAATGTCCCACCGGTCGAGGATCTTTTCGGGTTGGAAATTTTCTCGACTCCCAGGTCATAGAGTATCATCGTACCTGCCACACGATATACACATGCAAAAATAGTTATTGGCATAGTAAGCTCTCAGTTAATAACTGTGGAAGCAGGTCCGTCACACTCGGGCTCAGATTGTGTACCACTTCTAGTACTGCATTTGGTCCCTCGGTGGTACAAAAGGTACCCAAGTTTGACAGATCGCAGTACACTTTTCACGGCATTCTAGATTACCTCATGAGCCATAAAATTTTGGGCAACTGCAAGGGACATCGAGGTCTTTAATTTGTCTTTGGTGTAAACGTCAAACACGAAGAAAAACTATGCGAGCGCTGCCGGTGGCGGATTGGCCACCTACCATATTTTTGAATTGACAGTTAAAAGGGTGGTCGATGGATAATGATGAGAGTGTGACGTCTGTTTGTCTGTGCACGAACCATAGATGGTATTTTTTGTAATACTGTCGGTGATCAAAATTTCAATGTAAAACGTGCTTATTTGTAATGGTAAACATTCTTAACAACCCATGATCAAGAGTCCGAAAACTGCATCTATTACAGTTGAAACTTTACCCCAGTATGGTCGTCTTATAGTTCATTAAACCATAGCCAGTACGGTTGGGGAAGGAATGTAAACCATATTTTATACAGTTCTATTACGGTGTTCATTTATGCGGGTAATGTTCCACGGTCCATTAGGTTTCTCGACTTCCCAGAGCAGAGTATCTCCGTACTTGTCACGCGATACGAATGCAAAAATGGTCTATTGGCAAAGAAAACTCAACGTTTCCTTGACCTGAAAAATGCTATAACCGACAGGCTTACGTTAAGTTTAAATGAAATAAATACTTAATACTAAATACAGCTGAATACTAAGAAATACCATTGTTGTGATCGGAGCATCTCCTGGTGAGCCATTTTGATCTGCATTTTGCGTCTTCGTTGTTTAACTTTCATTGAAAGACTGATTTTCTTTTACTTTGTCTTGACATTAATGAATTCGTGATCAAACGTCAACATCCCACCGCAAAATCGCTAGTGTTTGGAGGTGATTTTAACCTCCAAATTGCCAAATAACCTCCAAAACATCACCTCCAAGTTAGTTCTAATAACCTCCGTTATATGAAATATGGTGGCGCATCGATCGTCGCAAGTTTATCGTTAAACAGTCAATAAGCAAGGCCTTCTATGTTCAAATTATTGTAACACTTCGGCATGCTCATTCTCAACATTACTCCCCTACTCTACACACTTAAACGGTTTCGCCGAGAACCCAACAGCTGATATCTCGGTAATAATTTGACGATTCTCGGTAAAACTCTTACCGAGATCTCGGTAAACGTTTACCGAATTTCGGTAACGTTCGCCGAGATCTCGGCAAAAAATTCGGATTGCCGAAATCTCGGTAAAATAAGTACCGAGATTCGGCGTTCAAATTTACCGAGCTCTCAGCTGTTGGTTTCTCGGCGAAAAATTTTACTGAGGTCGGTGAAATAATTTAAGTGTGTACTCTTATTTCGTCTGATCCGAAATTTTTCGTTCCTTGTTTTTTTTTTACATATAATTCTTTTCTATTATAAGTTTTAATTGGGTTGTTTAGTGATGAAAAATTCACAGTTCTTCGTAGCTTGATCGAAAGAGCACATTTTTCTAAGTGTAACACGATTTTATTGCGCTTCAATATATTGATATATCTTAATTTTGATATACACGGGAAAAAATTCTGTGGTAAAAATAACTATTTTAGCTGACTACGCCCATTCTTGAAACTACCATGGAAATTCAGACCAATTTACTATGTTTACGGTACACCCCACCGCATTACTGGTACATTTGACAGAAATAATTTACAACAATCTGATTCCGACTACAGACATGGTAAAATCAAGCGCATTTCTGGTCTGCTGAAAATTTCCGGTGCGAGCGCTTAAGTTAACCCCCTAAAATGGTAGTTTTTACCGCACAATTTTTTTGCGTGTAGTAAATGATTGAAAAAGATTTCATTACGTCGACTCAATGACATTTCAATTTACATAATGACAGCTCGTCCCGAAGTAAAATTTGCCGAGGGGTGATTCAAACGCGATTTCCATACTAAATTCAAACGTGTTTTAAAAATAGTTCCAGGGCACGGAAAATTATTAAACTTTGGATTCTGGCTCAGTTTGTAACGTAGAATCAGAATATGTCAAAAACAGGATACCCCTAAACAAGCCAATTTGTTTTATTTTATTCAATGTTTGTCAACGAAACGCTGTTTTACAGAGCGTAACTGGGTTTGTCAAATATTCATTTTTGAATTGTTTCAGTAGCTTTCATAGTAAATCATGGTGAAAAAGAGAACTTTCGTTCATGGTTTTTAGTATCGATTTAAAATATTAAAACTGTTAAATGAACTATAATTCTCATTCTTAATTTAATATAAATATGTAGTTTATTTTATGAACGAAAAACGAGTTGAAAAGGTAACTTCTTTATATGTATACAAGAGTCCGATATCCAAAAATTAGTTCGGTGGTCTGTATGAATGATATTTTTAACAGGATGCTTGAACAGAACGTGTTGACAGCCATGTTGTAATCTCGTAAAATAGTAAATGATTTTACTTACCCGCAGTTTGCTGTTGATAATCTTGGGTACAAACCAGAGGGCGAGAGTTGGTTCCTACCAAAACGACGCCACATGACGGTGCGAGGAGCTCACTCGCCACCACTCAGCAGTGCTCTGTTCATTGATGAACGGAGAAGAGAGTTTATCGATCACGTCATTTGACTTTCATCGGCGGTGCGAAGCGCTTCGAGTCTCTGCCCAGTTCCCTCGAAAAGTGTCGGATATCGTAGAAAATTGATTGGTAATCCGTTCGGTGGAATCGTAAAAAGTGAGTAAAAGTGTTCTTTTCTTATACCAAAGTGAAGCTTCCCCATTTCGAGTAGTTAATGTGAAGAAATCGCACTTCGATCGATTGGCTTGGGCGTTGACCAAGATTTCATGACTGTGTGGTTTATGTGGAATTAGAAGTGGTACAAGTAAATGGTTATGCTAAAGTTGTGCGCCAAAAGTGCTAAGATATTGAAATTTCCTGGAAAAAGTGCCGAATTTATATTTAAGACTATTTTTTCTGCTACCATATGCACAGAAGTTGCGTCGCCATTTTGTTTTTGATCAATTTTCCGGCGCTTCGCAAGCTACCTGGTGAGATCTTTCAAAGTTCATTGAGTGGTGCAGTGACAAGTGAGTTGAGTGCCGTGAGTTGAAAGTGTCAAAGTGCTCGAATTTGTTGTGTTGGTGAACACTGTTTATGAGCTGACAAGGGGTCTAAAGATTTGTAGTTAAGTAATCTTTTTCCGATAGTACAGTGACTTAGGGGCTGTCCATTAATTACGTAAGACATTTTTCGGGGGTTTTCAACCCCCCCTCCCCCCATGGTAAGATTTTTTGTATGAAAATGAAAAATAAATTGTATGGCAAGTAAGAAATCTCAGACCCCCCCTCCCCCCATAAACCCTTACGTAATTAATGGATCGCCTCTTACACTCATATTCGTACATAGCATTGTTTTCATATCAAGTTGATATAAAGCTACTTCGGCAACAATGAAGGTCATATAAACTGTATTCATTTACTTTCATCTTTGTAAAAATGGAAAAATATTAAAATTTTGTCTAAAATTGACAAGTTGCGTATGTACAGCTCAGTATTTTAATATCAATATATCACTATTTGATTGTTTTTTACTAACTCGATGTGAAAACAGTGTCGTGTGCGAATGTATAATTGAGTCACAGTGTATATTTTGTCTTCAAAATTAAACTGTTAGGTATACAAATGCAAATTAACATAATATTGGTGAAAGGGGTGAGTTTTCTCAGGCATATTTTGTTATAAATATATTTACAGGTAATCGGTACTTGCGCAGACCAAGCTAAAGCTGGCCAAATTTGATGAGGACAGCCGATGAGTAGCAACCGGTCAAGCGATAGAGATCGTATTACTGTGAAGATACGTAACATGAAACGTAGCGCCTCGCGCGACTCCCCAGCAAGATCAAAGAGGCGCGGAAGCATTGGCCGTTACGAAGGAAGCTCGGACGAACGCGTTACCCCAGACAGGATGAGACGACGCGTAGCAAGATCCCCCAGTCCACGAGGCGGAAGTACCCGTTATGCTTCTCCCCATCGCGAAGAGTATTCTCGTGGAGGGCGCGAAAGTGGAAGTGAACGGTACTCGTACAAGGTATTGTGCGTTAGTGCTCTGCATCCCAAGGCATCTGACGAATATATTAAAGAATCATTGTATCGGGAGTACAAGAAATTTGGAGATTTTAGCATTCGCATTTCGCATGATTTGGACGAACGGGTAGCATATGTTTGCTTCCGCACGTCGGAAGATGCTCGAGAGGCGAAACATGCCAAGTCACGAATTTCTTTGTACGACAAAGCGGCACTTGTTGAGCCAGTTTATGAATCGGCCAAATCAGAATCGTATCGTAGACCACGTTCTTCCTCGCCGCAGGATTATGACCGACACTATTATGCCCGTTCTCCTGGAGTTCCACCGCCGGATCGTCGCCGCCCAGAGCATCACCCATACGATGGATACGGACCGCCACCTGGTCGTATGCACCATCCGGACTTCCGCCCACCAATGCATCATGAATACATGCCTCGTGGACCACCTATGCATCATCATGGACCACCGCACATGCATCCAGGTCCTCCTCATCATCACTATATGCCACGTCCGTATCTTCCACGTCCAAGGGCTCCCTTCGACAAGAACGACACCAAGAAGGACAAATTCCCCAACTATCTACATCACGTTCAACCGGAAGATGATCCCTTGGCCACTAGGACTTTGTTTGCCGGTAACTTGGAAATCAATATCTCCGACGATGAATTGCGTCGTATTTTCGGCAAATACGGGATCGTTGAGGACATTGACATCAAACGTCCGCCACCGGGAACTGGTAATGCTTTTGCCTTCGTACGTTATCAAACTTTGGATATGGCTCATCGCGCCAAGGTTGAATTGTCCGGTCAGTACATAGGCAAGTTCCAATGCAAGATAGGATACGGTAAAGCTACGCCCACAACCAGAATCTGGGTAGGAGGCCTTGGTGCATGGACTTCTGTCACTCAGTTGGAACGTGAATTTGATCGTTTTGGCGCCATCAAGAAGATCGAATACAACAAAGGGGACACTCAGGCATTTATCCTATATGATTCAATCGATGCCGCTACGGCTGCTGTGAAGGAAATGCGAGGCTTCCCATTGGGCGCTCCGGATCGTCGTATTCGTATCGATTTCGCTGATAACGGAACAACGCCACCCTTCCCGAAGCGTGGAGGAGGTTTCGATGAAGGTGGTGAATATCGTCGCGGTCCTGACTATGAATATCCGGAAGGTTCCTATGAGGAAAATTCATCGTACGGCTACGGGGGAAGACCTTTCCGAGGAGGTCGAGGAGGATTCCGTGGACGTGGAGGTTTCCGGGGAGGATTCCATCGTGATGGTCCACCACACCATGGAGATGGAGACGAATGGCGACGATCGGGAGCTGATGGCGACTACGATTCACGTCGTCGCTCAGGATCCCGTGAACCCGGAATCGACAGATCTCGTTCTCGTTCGCCGCGGCGACGCAGTCCAGCTGATTCCGATTCGGATTCGTCCACTCGTAGGAATGGTATGCTATCGAATGCCAGAACTTTACCAGAAGTTGCACGTAAATCTACAACCGTCTGGCAAGGTGCATTGATTCTGAAGAGCTCGTTATTCCCTGCAAAGTTGCACCTGACGGACGGTGACAACGATATAGTGGACAGTTTGATGAAGGACGAAGAAGGAAAACATCACCTTCGCATTACCCAGCGACTGCGTCTCGACCAACCGAAGCTTGAGGATGTGCAGAAACGTATATCTACGTCATCGTCGCATGCTATCTTCCTTGGTCTACCGGGATCGACATCATCCGTCGCATCTTCCGACGACGCCAGCGTTCAGACACGTCCCCTCCGTAATCTCGTGTCGTATTTGAAGCAGAAGGAAGCAGCCGGCGTCATTTCCTTGCTGAATAAGGAAACGGAGGCAACCGGTGTGCTGTATTCATTCCCGCCGTGCGATTTTTCAACGGAATTGTTGAAACGCACATGTCACAATCTGACCGAGGAAGGGCTGAAGGAAGATCATCTGGTTATCGTGGTGGTCCGAGGAGGAACCGCCTGAGTGAATGAAGAGGGCACCGTTAGTAAGTAAGGTAAGATGAGATTCAAACTATCTTCCGATTATTTAGCGTTGCATGCGTAGTTTTGCTTGGCGGTTTACACCTAACACATATTCCAGGGAATGTCTCTTCATCCTCGATTAAGCCATAAACCACGTTTACTTACTCGGTTACACTAGTTTTGAAAGCTTATCAGTTAGATATCAATGCTAGTGTAGCTCCTTTTTTTGAACGCGGTTGGCAGCATCATAGCTATTGATTTGTGAACAGAACATCTAATCCCAGGCCCATCCCTTCCATCTTACCTTGTAGTTGCATATCTAATAAGATTTTGCTTCTTTCTCGTAATCTACTTCGCATAGGGAGTATCTCATTTGGCAGAATGATTGTTTGGCGTGATGGTCATATGGCATGTACATTTTAAATTTACATAACGAATTTATTTTTGATTATTTCATGTATAAATATTAAACTTAACACTGAACAGGTTGTAATTAGTCTTTGAAGAAATCAGCTAAAATTAAACAAACCAAATACGCCATCTTCAAAACATGGCTAATTTTCACATCTGCGAATCACATCATTATCAGATAATATAGTTAGCCGGATCCTGTTCTTGGTAGTGTTTTTTTGAAAGCTACAGAGCTCATATTTGGCAACGATATATGCGTCGTTCTGAAGCGCTTCTTATTGCAATGTTTCAGACGATTCGGCCCAGAAAAAAACCCCATGCCAAAGTAAATCATGGAAGTGTCCAAGTGTTTCTGCACCCTACATTTTTTTTTTCTATCATTAACGCGATTTTTAACTAGCCGTTCATCTCGGGATCAACGAATTTTTACTTCCCTTCCGAAGGAAGTCGTAATTCGGGATTCGATCCAAGGTCGTGTGTTCTACCCACAACATCAGGTCCGTCTCCCTGCACTCTATATGGCTTTTGTTCAAATATATATCACCGTATTAACCAATAAACATGAAACAGTTGAACATTGCTATAAATTCTGCGGGTCTACCCCGTTTGGCATAATGTCGTTTGGCATACAGTCGTTTGGCATAATGTCAACATCATTATGCCATATGGCATTATGCCAAACGGGGTAGACCCAAATTCTGCACTTGAAGAGTAATAGAAAAATTGTGATCAATATAAAGTCATGCCCAAGAAGTTTCTTTAAGGCCGCACGGGACGTCATTATAATCATCCTATCCATTTGAAGAAGCAGATCTCAAGTACCACTCCATATATGGATGTGAAAAATTTATCACTATATTCTATATATGTGGTGCACAATCGATTTAATTTTCAGCTTCATCGGTTCACTAAAACTCGAGATTTGCTTCGGCAAAGTTTTGATGATAATTGTTAGAGTGAGACAAAAGATAGGGAAAATAACACGGTCTCCCGTGTCCCCTTAACTATACTAAAACAAAATTAAAATCAAACAACCTCCCATCAAACATGCAACTTGACGATAAAGACGCTAACAACCCGGAAGAAGTTTGCCACCTCTTTTCAACCTTTTTCCAAGAAATCTATAAATCATTTTCAGAAGAGGATCGGGACTTAAATTGTTTTTCAATCTTCCCTGCTCCCGCAAATGACATTAGTGTACACCAAATAAGTATACAAGACATCTTATCAGGCTTGACAGGATTGGATGCCACAAAAAGTGCAGGACCTGATGAAATCCCTCCAGTATTTATGAAGAAGCTTGCTGTCGAATTAACATATCCTTTGTTTTGGCTGTTCAATATGTCACTAAAATCCGGCAAATTTCCTAAAATCTGGAAGAAATCATTCTTAGCACCTATTTACAAATCAGGGAAGAAAACTGATATTCGTAATTATCGTGGAATTGCTATAATTTCCTGTATTTCAAAGCTCTTTGAATCCATTGTTAATAGAAAATTGTTTGGGCAATTAAAGAACAGAATTACAAATGCACAACATGGATTTTTAAAAGGCCGTTCCACTTCTAGAAATTTACTAGAATTCACCAATTATACTTTGAATGCAATGGATAACGGTAACTATTTAGAGGCTCTGTATACTGATTTCAGCAAAGCATTTAACCGCATTGACATCTCTATGTTACTCTTCAAGTTAGAAAAAGTAGGATTTGATAAATCACCTTTGAACTGGATACAGTCGTATTTAACAAATCGGCAACAAATAGTGAGATATATGGTGGTAAGCTCCATCGAAGTTAATACGCCGATCGCGTATAGTAAAATCGAGGATAATACGCGATTGGCGTATTAACTTCGATGGAGCTTACCACCAATAATAGTAAAAAATCTAATCCTATCCATGTTACATCAGGAGTTCCTCAAGGCTCACATCTAGGACCTCTTCTTTTCATATTATATATAAACGATATTTCCTACATTCTTAAGCATATAATTATTCTAAAAATAATAGTAGTTTTTCTTTTATAATTTTTTGTTCAGAAACAATTTTGTAAAAAATTGGCTTGTTCATACATTTATAGCTCGGGTGGAAATGGTTGAATCGATGAGTAAGGAAAAATTAAAAAAACTCAAAATACAGCAAATATTTATATTATTAAAACTACTATTATTTTGAGCGATGCACCTGGTGCTTAACTTTTTAGCCGGTAGGGGACCGGTAAGACCGCCCGCCTAAACAATTTAATTCATATGTCAAAATCAAGAATCAATAAATCCTTTTTCGACGCAGCATGTCTTATTTTGAAGCCTTAGGCATGATAAAAAATATCAAAGGTGTTGAATTTGTAAACAATATTTTTTTTCTTGATGCTTGAAAAAGTGATGTCTTATCACGATTATTTTTAGCGACGGGGTAAAAGCGACCACCACGATTTTTGTACACAATTTTCTGAGAAAATATATCAGTTCCCTGCGATTTCCAAAAAATATAATGTTTTATGAATTCCACATTAATTAACGGGGATATTGAACTATTTTTAGGGTTAATTAACTAAAAAAAAGATATATACTTATCATCACCTTGAAACGCCCATATTTTGGAAAAAAATATGCGTATTTGGTTTGTATTTTTAACAAAATTGATTACATTTCACTCGATTAGTAATATACAACGTAGTTACAACTTTCAAAATGGTTCAGACATTTTATTTGGTATAAATTAGGGGTGGCGGTCTTACCCCATCGACCACTGTTGTTTTACCCCGCTTATGCAATTTTCACAACTATGGCTTTATTTCAAGGCTAAATATTTACAATTCATATTTCATTTCACTGAAGCACATTTCACATTTTTGTTAAAGCATGAACGGGTAATTTGTTATGTTTTTACAACAAAATTCCTTCCGAAATGCTTAAGTGAGCATCTGTTAAATTTAGATCAAATTCAATATCGACGAGCAGAAACTTTGTTTTTGATATTTGTTATGAAAAATTTAATGTAAATATCACCCTAAATGGTTCGGAATGTCAAAAATCGTGTGTTTATGAAAAGTACATGGTAAACTTTTAACCCTTCTGTCGTCGCGAGGTTTGCCACCGTTCGAACCACCAAGCGAGGTTTTTCCACCACTGTTGTACAAAATACAACAGCGCGACGACTGAAGTGTTAAGAAAACCGCCATTTTCATGCCAAACTCTTACCCCGGCGGGCGCTCTTACCCCGTCTTCCCCTTGTGTGAACATTTGCAAATTTTGTGATAGTAAAATTGAGTATATTTGTAGTTAACTGCCAAAACCTACCGATTGCTCATATGAATATGAAAACAAAGTTACAGCATGCCAAAGTTGAGCATTTTGTATGAAAATCGCCTTTCACTACTATTGTTCTGAACACAACTGTACTTCCTACATAAATTGCAATGGATACGTATAACATTGATGAGATTGCCATTATTCTAAATGTATGAGACGTTATTAATACTTTTTATGATATTTCTTGGTTCAGTGCAAGTAAAATCCTTAATGTATAGATGTCCCATGACTTGATATCGACTCATGGAACTATTTTTTCATGGTCCCTTGAAACAGCTTTCCAAAAATCTCATGTTTTATGAATGAATATTCGACTAATAATATCGACTTATGGAACTTTCAAAACCATCCAACCTCTATTCATCAGCGTGTCCATTTAAAGTGGCCCAATTTTATGAGAAAAATCAAATCGTAACCTCTAAAATTTATGTTGCCAGTGAAAATATGAGCGGAAACCGTCCATTCTAAGGAGGGCTAAACGAGCACTAAGTTTGTATGGAGAAAATATACCAAATATATGGGAAAACGAATCCAACTACATTTTGGACCATTGATGGCGCTTTCATTATTGATTTGAAATTTCACAATTTATATAGAAAAAAACTGCAACAAACCGGAAGTCTTTTCGTAAAGAAACGAAAAAAGTTATACCTAGGGAAACTGAAATTCCGTTTTTTCCTGGAGTTGAACGGGCAGCTCTGCGAAAAAAAGATATATCTATACATATATAGAGGTATCCGCAGGATTTTTGGCAAGTCTTTGGCAAATTTTGCCAGCTTCCTTGAATGTTTCTTGATAAACGTTTCGCAGATTGAAGAAGTTTGAAATTGTTCAATATTTCTACCATTGGCGGATTTCTCTTGAATCTACCAGCAGGATTTTTATACGGTTTTTTATTTAAACTTAGAAAATTTCTGCAAATATTCTTGATAAATATCTCAAAAGCTTCCTGGCCAAATTTTATTTTTTTTTTCAAAGCTGCTAGTTTAAAACATCTCTTAGAAGTTGATGAGCACCTAACCTATCTTTAGGTGAGAACTTCACGGATTCTGGTGATATTATTACAGATACCTGAAGAAATTTTTCAAATTCTAGATTCTAGAGGAAATTTTTATCCAACTCCTGGAAATACCTTCAACGAATAAATTGTTGGCAGAAGTTACATCATCTGCAGTGTATTACAGACGACCCTTTTGGGTGTACCTGCCTATGATGATACCCGTTGATTCTTTGAATCATCCTTCCGTTTACTTTGATTTCAAGCAAATAAATTTTAAGTGCCCCTCAGGATGTGTGAAGAACCAGTGTTGAACATCAATATGTTGGAAAAAATGATATGCTTATAGCGCTTTCCCACGCGGAATATACCTAGTCCATTAGGCACTGAACCGAAAATCACCTTCCCCTTGTTTTTACCATCGCTGTCTATCCTGTGCGTCAAACATAATGTCGGGAGTAATACGCTGTATTGAACTTAAGATGCTCTGCGCAGCGCACTACTTCGAATATTATGTTTAACGTACCGTCAAACGGGGTGACTTGCAACGGCGGGGTGACTTGCAACACATTGTAATTTACAACTAAATTTCACTATAAAACACAAATTGCAAACGAAAATTTGTTTTGAATCGGTGCTTCAATACGTGTGACTCACAATTCAGGTAGGGGCCACGATTAAAGCTGTTATTATAAATATGTTTATACAATAAACATAATTCTTTTAAATGTCTTGAAAACTGATACTTGATGGAGGTTCAAAATCGTGACCTGAAAACATGAGATACATTTAATTTACAAAAGTAATAATCTACATGTTGTTTCTATAGCTAATAAGTGATAATATGACGAATTTTATTTTACGAAAATGTAGCAACAACTTTTAAATAAAAATATTTTTTATATAAATGTACCTATGCGGGGTGACTTGCAACACTTTATTTCTAAGCAATTTAGAGTTTTATAAAAGCTAAAAACTTTTGTGTTAGGTCTACTTTATAATTAAAAGAGTAATAATTTATCAATCAACTACAAACACTCGTTAAAAATATTTTCAGTTAAGATATTGGACCTTGACGATTTAACGCCTCTTTTTCCCATACAAAAATAGCTCAATTATTTTCTTACAAAAAGGTATTCAAAATGCTTTTGTACTGGTTCGAATGCTTTAAATACATGATTAACAATACTTAACAAGTGTGACTAATAAAAAATATCTACATTTTATTGGAAAAAACTGAATAAGCATTGAGTGTTGCAAGTCACCCCGCACAAGGACATTTAAAAAATTTCACCTTTTTGATGAGTTTTGATATGACAAAATAATTCGATTCAATCTTCTATCATCCCATTCTGTAGGCGGGCGGGCCATTCAAAGTTCTATTAGGAATTTAGATTTTTAGATGACGTTTGGATCATGGTTTTGGTTGATTGAAGTTGAAAAGTGTTGCAAGTCACCCCGTTTGACGGTACAGAAAAGGGACAGTGCTAGTGAAAAAATGAAAGGCGCTATTTGGTTTAGTGCCAGAGTGACTATATAGCATCAGCATATATGGCCGGCCAACCGATAGGTGGGGGGATTTGCTCGTTGGAGCTTCGCTACATGGAATGACTGGATGGCTGGGGCTGGATGTTCGTTGGTTGGAAAATATTCTAAATAAAAAGCACTCGAATGTCAAAAGCAGATGTCAATCGCATTTGTCGCATTGAAGCCTCCATATATAGAGCAAATGTACATGTATATGTGCGAATCGTGACGATATGCTCTACAGATGCGTGAGTGAGCCGAGTGGTTAGTATCCGCCAGAGCTGCCACATATACAGATTTATCTGTATTACACAGATTTTTTTATTCTGACACGGATTCAATTTGTATGGAACACAGATTTTCTTTCAACACTTTTTGTATGGACACAGATTTTTTTGTATGGGACACAGATTTTCTCACCTGGTAGATACAGGTTTTCTATCAAACCATCTGGCAGCCCTGGTATCCGCGTAATCTTCTTCTTCGCAACGTTTTTTCAAACCCGAATGCGAAATGACTCGAGCACAGTGGTAACACGATTTTTCCGGTTTTCGGGGTTTTGCATTTTTGCTCGATAAAAAAGGCAGCATGAAATTGAACTTGTTTATATGTATCGCAACGGAATAATTGTGCTCTTGCTGTTAGAGCTAATAGATTTCAATTAGTTGAAAACACAAGCGAAATATTAGCGATTGAATTATTTAACATTTTTTCAATCATTCACCTCGAGATGGCTGCCCGAAAACGGCCATAGTGGAGAGACAAAAACAGTCAAGCAGAATGTGAACCGTTGGCAGCGCAACACCTGATGGTATGGACCTACACACCAAATTTTCGATCAATCTTCCAGCAATTTCGTTTGCTGAAACCAATCCAGCAATACACTATTTTACTGATATACAGCATTTCTGAAATTGTTTACTGGAATTCAGCAATCTAACTTGCTGGATACTTGTCATCACCATCAGTTTTGCTGATTTTCAGTAATTTATATGACACATGATTGATAACCAGCAATCCATTTGAAATTTTGCTGTAAACCAGCAAACATTATTGCTGAATTCGTATCAGCAAACTGTTTTATCTGTCAACCGAAAAATTTAAAAAAAGAAACAATTTCTCTTACTCGTCTTATTCACAATATCAGCATGGAGTTAAAACAAATGTTTACCCGAACATTCATGTATTTATGTATATTTTTTGTAATATCGTATTTGGTAAGTACTAAACATTCCCTATGATGTTGATGGTTCAATAAATATCAAAATGTTTACTTCTAGGTGGCAACATTACCGTTACGGTAGACGGTGTCCATTTTCCCCCAGAGCGCAGAAAATTGCGTTTATTTATAAATAAATGTTTATCACATACAACGCATTTGCATTTTATACTGCTTTCTATGACAACTTTTACAAATATGACCTATAATTTTTCATCTACCGGGTGCTGGCGATCTTAAATTTCTGGTAATCAGCAAGAAATTCCACGAGAATAACAAATAACCTAGTGCTGATTAATCAGCAAATTGGAATTCGCTTTGCTGAATGGTCAGTAACCCAGCTGTCATTTGGATGAGAATTTGCATTGCTGATCAGTTCAGCAAATTTTATTTTGCTGGATCGATTGCTGAATGTACAGCACAAAAAAATCAGCAAAAATTTGCTGATTTACAGCAATAAAAATTTGGTGTGTATGCACGGGTTCACTATCTGACGTTTGAGCGATGCCGTGTTATTTACGTGACCTTGGCAACGAATGAATTCAGCACCGCTCAAACGTCAAATTAATGAACGCGTGCATTGGATCATTGATGCTGCTGCTGCTTTGTGTTTTGGTTGACTGGCAGAATCGATGAACTGTGGCAAACGGACAGATGCACGAGTTCACTAATTTGATGTTTAAGCGGTGCCGAATTCACTAGTTACCATGGACACGTAAATAACACGACACTGCTAAAACGTCAAATAGTGAACTCGTGCATCGGTCCATTGTGATCACAGTTCCCAAGCCTGCATAGAGTATCATCGTACCTGCCACACGATATGCGAATGCGAAGGCAACTAAGGCAAAGAAAGTTAATAATAACTGTGGCAGTCAATAACTGTGGAAGTGCTCTTAGAACACTATGCTGAGTAGCCGGCTCTGTCCCAGTGGGGACGTTAATGCCAAGAAGAAGAATATGCGTGAGTATGGAGCATTTTCACCAGCTGTCAGTCGTTCCAACTAACGGGTCGGATTCGCTAGATGGAAGGCAGTCGTGTTTTAACCAGCGAATCCCCGCTGTAATGGGGTGGTCCATTAATTACGTAAGGGTTTATAGGGGGGGGGGGGGGGGGGAGGCTGGCTTTGAAGATTTCTTACGCGCCATACAAATTATTTTTGGTTTTCATACAAAAAATATTACCATGGGGGGAGGGGGGGGGGGGGGTTGAAAAACCGCTAAAATTGTCTTACGTAATTAATGGACAGCCCCAATCAAGAAATGGTCACCAAAAAAAAATCCTTTGACTTCTTCCACAGGGATGAAAGATATTCGCAATATTAAATTGTCAAATTCACGTCTCATGCCTTTGACAGCACTGTGAAAACCTTCAAAGAGGGTCGCAACTTCTAAAAGGTTTGGAGCCACTGATTTAAGATCTGTTCTTCATCCTAATATGGGATTAATTCTGAGATAGGAGTGCTCAAGCAATCAATGTTTCAGAAGAGTCAGAAGTAAAACTGCCGTATTCTTTTTAAAAATCACCTAGACAATTCTCATGGTCTTTGGACAGGATTCTGTGAAGGTTTACAGCTGTAGGAGCGTCGTTGATACTTTTACACACTCATCTCCAGTCCGTTTGTCTGCTGTAGTTCTCTGTTGTATTATGTTAGGGTATTTTTGTATTCAACCCAACAAGAAGTGATCTTTGCTCTATTGAACAACCGTGTGGATGTATTCCTCAATACTTATTGCTTATCATTCCACCAAGTCATATCCCTGTTAGATAACCATCGATGATTAGATGATAAGGTGAACCCATTATCGATCAATTATTAGATGCTTTTCCAGTTTCGAAACAGTCGTAAAACTGTTCACTGTTATACTGATTCTTATTCGTTAGATACAAACTACAGAGATCCCAGTTGATTGTCGTCGAACTTCTATTGCTTTCTGTTATTTCTGATCCAGAGTTTTCTGATCAAACCGTATTTGTTTGATCTGACAATGATTCTTCGATAGAAGCAAACCAGTTATAGCTGTTCGTGGTTTGGATTGACTTTTGTCATAAATAAATCTACAACTGATCGAAGGAAAACCAAGTACCATCAGTGCATCAGTACCCGCTCATGTTCCAGTACCCCGCTCACACTGAAAAAAAAAAACGTAAGTTTAAACAAAGTTAATATGTGAACTTCAGTCGCTAGCCATTTCTAATCGACGTATTAAAGCATACTGTGAGGTATTTCCTCAAGTAACCTTACTTTTTAAGTTCTTGAGCGGGCTACTGGAACATGAGCGGCTACTGGTGCCTACCATTGTTTATTGAGGCAGGGTCCCACATATTCTCCTTCCTGAACCTTCTGCTAAGAACTGCTGAAGCTCCCTTTGCATGCTATAGGTTTACTGTATACATTTCAAAAGCTTTATATAGGCTAGATGAAGTGGTTCGCTTAGAACAAAGACGAAATTAAGACCTTCATATCCATTGCAGGTGTCCAAAATTTTATGACACATAAGGTAATAGAGCAAAATCTAGAATGCCGTGAATAGTGTGCTGTGATTTGTCAAACCTGGGTTTGTAGTACCAAGAGACCAAAATGCAGTACTAGAAGTGATACCCAATCTGAACCCGAGTGGGACTTACCTGCTTAGAATGAAGGAGGCATGAAATTATCGATAAGAAAAGGTAGATTTAGTATTCTAATCACAAGTTCATCCTTGTTCTCGGACTGAGCAGCACAATCTCTTGAAGTAACACAAGGTCAACTGCGCCGTTGCCCCGGGAAGCACAGCATGGGTACAATACTAAAGAAGTGTTAAACAAAATTGAGAACGTTTCAACCGGCTATGATCATATTGTCCCGTTCCTGCATGTTTTATATGTTATATAGGTTCTGTTTTAAATGAAAATTTATTCCAGAATCCTAACAATTTTGTGTACAGATGCCCATCGATAGTAGAAGAACAAACTGCTGTGAACAAAAACACAATAAAATAGACAACTTTATAAAAAGCTTATTTTTACATCCAAAAACTTAAACAAATTTTCATAGTAACATAAGCTTTTCATAATTTTGTAAATATATGAAATATAAACACACGGAAATATAATTCACACGGAAATATAATTCACACGGTTTTCACGGTGGTGGCTAGTTGCAGCATCCTACATGAGGTTCTAAAATAATCAGCATCAACATCTGTTTTTGAAGCTCAATTCAGAGGTGGCCTATATTGGCTCACATATCCTTACACAGCTCTTTAGGCCAGGGTTTCCCAACCGGTGGTCCGCGGACCCCTAGGGGTCCGTGACGACTTCTTAGGGGATCCGCGGAGCCATTGTAAATAAGTGTCATTTTTTATGATTGATAGGTAGTTAAAAAAGAGTGTTTTTTTTTCTAGTCGATCAAAACGACTAGACTAAAGTCGTTCGCTCGACACGACTCTGGCAATCGTCCAATAGGCACCCAAATGTGACTTACTTTTGGCCAATTTTGTATGAAATTGTTTAGAAGATGTTTTTGTAATGCACAAAAAAGAATATAAATGATAGAAAACATAAACGGATTCACGTGCTTGGAAGTAAAAATATTAATCATTTCCAGAAAACATCGATTTATCCTTAGGGTGCTCATCTTTCTTCGCTCCACATTACTGTACAAAGTGGTTCCTGCAACGAAAATCATCATCTAGAAAAATCAGTTCAGTTTTTCGCTTCTTTCTTTTTCTGCAGCTGCATGACCAAAAACCTAGTTTTGCTTTCAGACTTTTAACGGTTACCATTTACCTTACCCGGCTCTTTATTTCACTTTCCCACCTACTTTCTACCCGACTGGTGCATGCTTAGAACTGGGCACCTTTACCAAAGGCGATCATCCCCAGTAACTGTTAGCAGTGGTGTTTGTAGTGGTCTGTTTTGAGCGCATTATCTCTGTTCTCATTTTTGCTGAGAAACGTATATATGGATATTTCAGAACTAACGGGTCCCAATCCATCCATTGCAGGTGAATATAATTATTCTTAAGCTAAACTGTTCACATAACCCAACCAACGAACAAACGCGCGCAAGACCCAATCAATCAATCATCATTAAAACACACTCATCATTCGATACCATCAGAAGCGCTTCTCCCCACAACAATTACACCATCTCTCCGGATCGCAAACGAAAGAAAGAAACCAATTTCGAGTGAGAAGACGGAAGAGTTGATGGTGGTACCGCAATTTGAATCCGAAATGTGTCCGTTTAAGAGACCCGTGTGTAACGAACGACGGAAGTAGTGATGATGATGATGATGATGGTGATGACGACTATGATGATGATGATGATGATAGTGCGAAATGATATCGGATCGCAGTGTGAGTGGATGAAAGAAGTTGGTGGATATAGAGTTGGAAACTGCAGAAAATGATGACGTGCGCGCGCAATTCGAGACACCGAACCGAACCGGAGTGGAGTGGAGTGGAGATTATGTGCATCAGGCGATGATCAAGTGGAAGTGTAACATCTAACGGTTGTTCGACGGTTTTTAGTACACAGATGAAGATGTATGCTTTAAGATATGACTCTGTAATTCACTTCCACCCGAGAAGAAGAAGGCATCTTCCCCAGAAGACCCTGGTCTGCTGCAAAATGTATAATTAGTTCACATACATTGCGATATTTTGTCACATAAAGCATTCTTCTTTGCTTTGTTTTAACTATTAATTTATTACTATTTCTGGGGTCGGGGAAGACACCTTTATTTCCGGTTTCCCATAACGAACGCGAGAAAGAGATTAATGTGCTTAATTTGGTATGGTAATAACATTGCAAATGATCGAAGAGAAAAGAGAAAAGCATCTGTTTTAATGTTTTAGAGAAGAAAATGTGACTTTGGAAGCTACTATTTATTAATATGTACGGAACCAATCTAAAAAACAGAAAAAGTGACAGAAATTGCTTTAAATAAAACGATGATTGTATGAAAATTTAGAGCATTGTAAACCCATATTAGACTTTTGCAATAAACCACTCTGTTTTGTGAAATCAAGTAATTACTAGTAATCGAAGAACTCGAAGCAAAAGTATCACGTGTTTATCTTCACATTGAAAATGCAAACATTAATAGTTGAAAATCAGTGCGTTCAAAAAAAAACTTGAGATTTACTCAGTGAATGGTAATTTGACGTTTTAGTTCAGATTTGTGATAAAGTTTCGGTTCGGTTTTGTACATCTAATTTATGCTGCTAATGATGAAGCAAGTTTTGTGTAATCTTTCATACTTCAGCCTAGCTTTTGACGGTGGTTTGTGTAGTAAGTGGTGTTTCATGCTGGTGGATCTCTGCAAAGACTCAAATAATTTAGCTCAACATCCTGAGCTACTTTCGTTAACATGGGTTAGTGTTTGCCAGTTTTTGAAGGATATATGTCCAGTGCCTGGTTGTGAACGTGGCTTGAAAATTTTGTGTTTGTGCGCCAATGGTGAATTTGATCTGTTTACAAACTTTGAATGTTTGTGAATCAGGTCATGTGCATATTGTGACGATTCTTATCTACTATTCCCTTCTCTACTAAAGTGCATGGTGATTCTGTGACCATTTCAAGGAATTTCTTCTTGGGCAAACGTGTTTCAGTGCATTGAAAATAAAATCTCATTTCTTCTATGATTCCCCTTCCAGTGATGTGTGCCAAAAATTCAATTGCGAGCTTCCTGTTTTGTGAGGAAAGTGTACGAAAAGCAAAGTGGGTTCAGTATGGTGATTGTTCAGAAATTTTAAGTCAGTGTTTGCAACAGTGTTTTATAGCAACACTGAGACTGCTGAACTTTGATTCCCCTTCATGCGCTGAGAATAGAATGTAGCATTTGTTGTTAAAATTCTGATTTTAAAATTGGTTTTACAAATGTTACTTTGTATTGTAAAGCGCAGCATCACACATGGAAAGTGAATGCAACATGTTTGGCCACCAGTAATTATGAGTGAGATCTGCAGTTTTAGTATATGGAAATAATGGAAGAGATTTTATTATGTTGAGTTCGGTTATGTTATAGTTTTCTCAAGATGGAAAGAAGTTGAAAGTTGTGAGAGTGAAATTCGAGCAAAATTACCAATAACACAAACTTACGTGGTTCAGATATAAAGCAAAGTTTCAGAGCGTTCATGTTTCGATAAACGAAAATGCAGATTGCAAATAATTGTTCAACAAAAGATGATTGTACTAGCTATTCAAATAAATAAACATAGTGTGCATCGTACAGGTTGAAGTTGTTTTCTTGATGGTGAAGTGTGAGAAATTCGTGTCCTGGTTGACGAGTGCGGGTGATACAAGCGTAATAAGAGTATTTTAGTGAACGATTAAGTTTTTTTTTCTTATTATTTAAATGACTTATATAAATACAAAACTCTTTTTTTCATCAAAAGTGCAAAACAGTGCGAGTTGACAGCATTTTTTTCCAATACATATGGTACTAAAACTGTATTGATGTTTATTTCAATCCGAACAACCCAATGATTTGTACTCAAGGTCACGTAAAAAATTGTAATAAAATAAAAATCTGTTAGATCTGATAGATGCTCAATTTGATAATACTACACCGAAAACAAACATTTATCAATCATGTCAAATATATGGTAGATGGTGGTAGATAGATTGAATGAATCCCCAAAATTATTATCCCTAAAATCTCATTTCCCAAAATGTACTGTTCCCAGGGCTAGTAGCATGTCTTTTTTTAGGAACTGCAATGCAAGTCTCTTAAAATTCTCTATTTTTAATGGAATTCTAAAACCTTTTTCTCGTCCAAAATGACCTGAAGTCGCTATTTTCCATTTTCTGTTTGTAGTGAATCTTGGTCCAAAAATCTACAGTTGTGTTCAGAATAATAGTAGTGAATGACATTTAATGCCGATTTTCATACAAAATGCTCAACTTTTGCATGCCGTATCTTTGCTTCCGTATGAACAATCGGAATGAAATTTGGATAGGGAACTGTCTCATTTATATATTTGAAGATTGCCGGGAAATTGTTAAAACGTTGAGTAAGGAAATATTTTAGAAGATACGGCAGAAATTTAAATTGATACTACTATTGTTTTGAGCGATTTCACCTGGTGCTAAGGAATCTTATGAGGAATCACCTGGGAAATTAGTGGATCAATTCTCGAAGATGTCCCTAACGGAAATAGTAAGAAAATTCTAGGGAAATCGACGGAAGAACCACAAGATGAATTCCAGGAGGATTTAGGACTTTCTTTAGAAAGTTGAAAACAAAAATGGAGTACTTCCTATGGAATCTGTGGATAAATTTCGGGGATAATCACTGAAAAAAATAGGTTGAATTATTGCAAGTGTCTTAAATTTGGAGGGCATCATCTGTAAAAGAGTCCTACCTTCAAAAAAAATTGGGGTGGGTAATGTCTGTTACATTACCGCGGGGTTGACGTAGGAATATTATGGACACAACTTCGATCAATTCTGGGTCAGACTCTAACAACAGTGGCGCAGTAGCTTCTTGCAGATGATAGCATGTTTGATGATAAATGATAGGTGCTGTGATTGTGAGCATTCAATTAGCTTTTTCAGAGCTTCGGATTTCAAAGTAAAATACTTTAGAAAATCAGTGAGGGTTGTGTACAAGACACGACCGCATGACGTTAACTACGCCATGTGATTTGCTGCATTTGAATTTAAGTCGATTGTCATAAATTGCAAGCTTTCTAGCTTTCTTCTAGTATCCACAGTGAAAACATGTTGAAATTTTGAAAAACTTCATACTCTATCGTTAAAATGAAAAATGTGATTTTTTGGCGTTTCTACTAAGAGTGTTGAAAAATATCATTATCCAACAAAATTTACATGATTTTGACTACATAAACTAGGTTTTTCAAAATGCTTTGTGACAAAAACTACTTCATTTCATTAATTTTATCTTATTTTGCTGACCAATGAATAATTTGTTAAAATAAAATTGTATGAATATTCTGTAGGAATTAGTATATGTGCACGGTGAATGGAGGCCGCACGGTGACTGGTGACTTGACGGTACACATTTGTTGGCCCAGAAAAGGTCCGATTGAATTGTTGAATTCGAGTAACACGGACACATTTCGAGAGCGCACTGGTTGAAATCCTCCTCGCCCGATAAGGTTTGCGGTGGCGATGACGGTGGGTGCTTCAACAAGACGATTTTTTTAGACGATTTTCTTCAGCCATCTCGTACAAATCTTGCGTTAGCGCACCGATTCCTTCAGGGCCAATTCTTGAGGCGAAAGTTAATTTAGAAATCTTGAGCGATTTCACAATCCGGACGCTGGATTTGCAGCAGCTTGATGTTCTAGAGTTTTTATCAGCTCGAAAGCAAAAATAGAATGAAACCGAATTCAACGAAGGAAGCATACCATAATATATATTATAATCAGTGGTGGAAAGAATCATGCCGTTTACGCAAAATGAACCAATATTAAGCAGGATCCACGCTCACACGCTCACGAACCAACAGCGATCGATTTGTTCACAGATTCTTGCATCGGAGAACCAGAACAAAACAAAAATGTAAAAAGAGCGTGAATAATTGGATGGATTATGATTATAATAGATAGATTACAAACTAATGTACGACAGTATTGAGTAAATTGACCGATATGTGGCGTTATTGTAGAAATATCACAGGGAATCGGACGCGTGATTGCATGTCAAAAAAAAGTGATGCGATGCCCTTTACAGTATATGTGTTCGGGCGATCGTGAGCAAAGAAAGCAAGAACGCAATCGCATAAAATGAACCACCGATGCGGTAGCATTTTTCTGGTGTGCCTGAACAGACTCTGTACACCGTTTTACAGCGCTGATTATAATATATATTATATATAATATATTATACCCTTAGAATAGCAGATGATGCTCCTGCTTTTCGTTTCGCTTTCTGATCTGGGAAATAGGCTATATGAAACTGATGTTTTGGCAAGGGATGTACAAGATATGCATTACGCTGTTATTGCATCCCGACGGCACTACAGCAGCGTCCTCGGAAACATCCTCAAATTGCCGTATTGTCGATTACTCGTAATAAATCAGATATTGTATGACGAGATGAATTAAGAGATTATAGCAAGTATGTGGTAAACACATTAGGAAATATTACACATTTGCTGGCACTGAAAAGGGCCGATTTAATTGTTGAATTCGAGTAACACGGACACATTTTGACCTGATAAGGTTTGATGATTCTCGGATGTCAGCCACAGCCACAGTTTTCCGGGACTTCACTTCACTCTTGCCAATATTGCCGACATCGCAGTTGTAGTTTCCGCCGATGTATTTTACGATCACCTGCAGAGAGGCCCCTTCCGTTCGTTTAGGGCGGCGATGGCGGCCACAATCATCTTATTCTCCTGTGGACTGCTTCCTCTTCTTCTTCTTGGCGGCGGCAGCGGTGAGGCTTTGGTTTCGGACGGCATCTTGACTCGGTCGATCGACGGTCAGTTCGATTCGAGCGAAGCAAGACAAGCGGGGAGTGGTCCTTCGCTATCGATGTTTGTGCCTGAGAAGCACGCCCGGTCAGAGCAAGCCGATCTGTTGCCTGCTGAGATGCGATCCAAGTTGGTCAAAAATCGAACTTCGCACGTTGGTTCTCCCATTTTTAGTCACGAAGCAGTATAGAATGTTCGACCACTGGTGCTATCTTGTGAGCGCTTTCCGAACTAATATGGTTTTATGCGAATAGGTATCATTTAGTTTTTCAACTTTGTCGAAGACACCAATTTTGTATCTCATAACTGGACTGAGATACAAACAAATAAAATCTCTGTCCACTAGCGGCATCTTGTGAATATTTTCCGAACTAAGGCAGCGTCCATTTATTACGTAACGCAAAAATTGGAAATTATGACCCCCTTCCCCTCCATAACGCTTTTAGTATGAAAAATACTACAACGCTATTTAAAATCTAATTCCAGGTTCATTTTCGCAAAATTTACAACCAGTAAGAGGCGTTGTGAAGCATTGCGGGGCTACCCCGTTTGGCATAAAGTCATTTGGCATAAAGTCGTTTGGCATAATGGTCATTTCGCATAATGGACATTTGGCATAATGGACGTTTGGCATAAAAGAAAAGAAATTAGAAATTTTAATAGTGCTATCTAAAAGAAGATCTGGTGATCAAAAGAAGGGAAAATCGTCGATGAAAATGTTAGTAGTTATAATGCCAACGTGGGAAAGAAGGCAAAATTGTCAATGAAAATGTTAGTAGTTACAATGCAAACCACTAGTTTAACAACGTAATGAGAAAGAACAGCCTATGACCAAAATAAGGGTAAATCACATATGAGAATGTTAGCAATGGTAATGCCAAAAACATAGCAACTCAGTTTTCAATGATTATGCCAAACGTCCATTATGCCAAATGACTATTATGCCAAACGACCGTTATGCCAAATTATTTTATGCCAAACGGCTTTATGCCAAATGGCCCCAGCCAACAAATTTGTTCACATAACTAAGATCCAACTCAGTGAAGTGAATGCTTATTCGGAGATAAAAGATTGTTTAAAATGCATAGATTCCATCTATGTAGACAAATGTGGAGGCCATATACGTACATTCTAGAAAATGCAGTGTGGTTAATACAACTTCAGACGAGTTCGATTGGTGCATTTTATAATCTTTTATATAATAGTATATTGCACTTTATATGACTTTGGTTTAACAAACAAACAAAAAATAAAAAAGGTAAACAAGTGAGTGCAAGCCTCCATACAATGATCTTCAGATCGCTAATCATATTGGGTACCGCTGTGCCGTTCAATCACTATTGAATGACACGGAAATCTGGCATATATAAATCCAACAATATAACTCATCTGCACGAACGTCTCTACCTCATCCATACTGAAACCCATGTTAAACAGAATTTGTCATCGGTGCATTCCGTAAATACACAAGTTAACTCCAATAATTGACACAGCTTTGTTCTGAAGTAATCAATTTGTTCCTCAATTGAAAATAAAACGTTAGGCATTATAATTATTACCCAGCCAAAAACAATGTCCGCATAAAAAAACGCTTATTCGATAAATACAAATTATAAGAATGCGCGAATTCTCTATTCGTACAAACTTGGAGGCAATTCATCATGGCCATTGCAACTCCAGACAAGTTGATTTGGCGTTTACTAGAACTAACTTGTATGACAGTGTGTTGCACTTTATATGATTTAATTTTTACAAACAATCGTGAGGCAGTCCGCAAATTTGTGGCCATCAATTATCAAGTTAATACAATATTAATAGTTATAATAACAAGAAAGTAAAACGTAATAAGTAAGTAAGTTCTTCTCATGTATGATTGCCGTCGAATGAACGTATGCAGCTGTAACAGCACCGTAAGACTGGAGAACAAAAAATCTGCGGTCCGATTTGTGACCACAGTCGCTCCCCCAGTACATCCACCTCGTAGTGAGTTAATTATTGAAGAAATTAACAGAAATGGTTACCTAAAGTGATGTTATTCTGGTAATGTAAAACATTGATATTATATTGTTCAGAATGTCGATTTATTCGTGAATACCTCTTGTTTGGATTATGCCTGTTTTTTTAGATGCAATCAGAGTACACATCATCTTCCCCTGTATGATTTGATATTTGCCTCAGATGAACTCATATCTAATCTCACATTCAGAATCATAATAGCATAAAATCAAGTGAAGTGTAAATCGTAAAGCAATGACAATTGGAAGTTACATATTCTGTTATTTGAAATTGGAGTTTGTTTAGATGCAAATTCGAATCAGATCAAATTACTTGCTCTATAAACAATTTCAATCAATTCAATTCTGCTTCATATCCAATTCCAACGTAAACTGCTCATTTATATAATTCGAAATTAACATCCTTATATGATCTCTGGTTTGCTGGGGCGTCCCCCCAAATTATTCACTATATTGATGACTTTGGAAAAGTAGGACGCTGCACGCAAAAAAATTGTGCGGTAAAAACTACCATTTTAGGGGGTTAACTTAAGCGCTCGCACCGGCAATTTTCTTTTTTTTTTTATCTAGTTCATTTATTTGTGGCTCAATCGCGTTTAACGCTTTACGGAGCCGAAATTCATCTTTTGTATTATTTACAATGTATTGACTTTTTGAGTGCCAAAATTAGTACGGGATGGAGCCAGGGTACTCGTGGCAACTCGAGGTTAGTGGTCACAATTGTTGAAGGAAGGACATGGTAAGGATTGGGTTTAGGGTTCTCTGCAGCACATCCGGGAGGTATATCGTAACTTTCGTCTCATGGCGTTGGTACCAATTTCGTGTCGGTATTCGTCTGCCGGATGGCCAGGATCCTCAATCCAACACAAAGGGGACAACACAGAGAAAAAAAAAAACTGGGGAAGAAAACACAAGAGAATTAAACTTTTATACCACACAAGCGAAGGAAATCGTAAATTGCGACCATATACATGTAATCACGGGTTCCCAACACATCTCTAACTGAAACATAGGGTTGTCTACCTCGGGCCGCAAGGGTATCCAAAAGTTGCGCTCTGGAGGCGTTCATATCCGGGCACTGCCAAACTACGTGATCGATGTCATCATAACCGGAACCACACCTATTACAAATATTGCTCACCGCGAGGTTAATCCTGTGCAAATGTGCATCTAGCGAGTAATGGTTGGACATAAGTCTTGACATCACGCGAATGAAATCTCGACTTACCTCCAAACCTTTCCACCACGCTCGCAAGGAAACTCTAGGAATTATGGAATGTAACCACCGTCCCAGTTGGCCATTTAGCCAATCGCTTTGCCAACCGCGAAGAGAACTTTGACGTACTAAATGAAAAAATTCATCGTGTGAAATTCGTCTATCATAAATCTCACCTTCCTCAGCGCCCACCTTTGCGAGAGAGTCCGCCTTCTCATTGCCATAAATTAGGCAATGTGAGGGGACCCATACAAAGGTAATCTTATATGATCTTTCGACCAGTACACACATCTGCTCTCTTATTTTTGTAAGAAAGTAAGATGCATGCTTTGCAGGTTTCATCGATCGGAGTGCCTCAATAGAACTGAGGCTATCCGAGAAGATGAAGAAGTGGTCTGCGGGCATGTTTGAGATCATCCCCAAAGCGAAGTTGATTGCTGCCAGCTCAGCAACATAAACCGTGCAAGGTTCCTGAAGTTTTCGGAAGGCGGAAGAGTTTTCATTGAAGACACCGAAGCCAGTGGATCCATTTATACGGGACCCGTCAGTGAAATATCTCCTGTAGGAATCGACATTCTGGTACTTTGCGTTAAAAATACGTGGGATAGTAATACATCGAAGTTGATCTGGAATTCCATGAATAGCTTGTTTCATGGACAGATCATATTCAACAGAGGAACTGTCATTGGTGAAGCGTACACGTGGAGGGTTATAACATGGAAGGCTAATGTCAGATGACATGTAGTAGAGATAAACTCTCATGAATTTTGACTGAGCATTCAGTTTGAGCAATTCTTCGAAATTTTCGATAACGAGTGTGTTGCTCACTCCACACTTAATAAGTATTCTTAGCGAGAGCTCCCAGAATCGGTTCTGTAGCGGTAAAACCCCTGCCAGAACCTCTAGGCTCGCATTATGTGTTGAGTGCATACACCCTAAGGCGATACGCAAACAACGATATTGAATTCGTTCCAATTTAATCAGGTGGCAGTTTGCTGCTGAGAGAAAACAGAAAGAGCCATACTCTAGAACAGATAGAATGGTTGTTTTATAGAGTTTTATGAGGTCTTCCGGGTGAGCACCCCACCATGTTCCGGTAATTGTTCGTAGAAAATTGATCCTTTGTTGGCATTTTTCCGTTAAATATCTAATATGGGTTCGCCAAGTGCCTTTTGAATCAAACCAGACCCCAAGGTATTTTGAAGTCAAAGACTGATCGATGTCTGTTCCCAATAGCTTAAGCTTTAGTTGGGCTGGATTCCGCTTCCTTGAAAATACGACCAGTTGAGTTTTTTGCGGAGCAAACTCGATCCCTAAATTTCTAGCCCATGTGGATAGATTATCAAGGGAATTTTGCAATGGTCTTTGCAAGATTTCCGCTCGTGGGCCCTTCATAGAGACCACAGCATCATCTGCAAGTTGTCTAAGCGTGCATGGTTCTTCCAAACAGTTGTCAATATCTTTAACATAAAAATTATAAAGCAAGGGACTTAGACATGAGCCTTGGGGCAGACCCATATAGCTAATTCTGGAAGTTGTCAGTTGACCGAGAGTGAAGCTCATGTGTTTTTCTGACAACAGATTGTACAAAAAATTATTCAATATTCCAGGTAGTCCACTATTGTGCAAGTTTTCTGACAATATTTCTATGGAAACTGAATCAAAAGCGCCCTTGATATCCAAGAAAACTGAAGCCAATTGCTCCTTGTCCGCAAAGGCTAGTTGAATATCTGATGAAAGCAACGCTAGACAATCGTTTGTTCCTTTGCCCTTGCGAAAGCCAAATTGTGTACTGGAAAGCATGTTGTTTGATTCGACCCAGTGATCGAGTCGGGATAGGATCATTTTTTCTAACAATTTCCTTAAACATGATAACATAGCGATCGGGCGGTACGAATTATGATCAGACGCTGGTTTCCCAGGCTTTTGAATAGCTATTACTTTGACCTGTCTCCATTCAAGTGGAACAATGTTATGCTCTATGAATGAGTTGAACAGATCAAGCAACCGTCTTTTAGCGATATCAGGGAGATTTTTAAGAAGATTAAACTTAATCATATCGCGTCCCGGAGAGGAATTGTTTGATGAAAGAAGAGCCATAGAAAAATCCAGCATAGTGAATGGTCTGTCCAACGCATCGTCACTCTGGGTTTCCCAGAATGGCGGTTGAGCTGGAACTGAGTCTGGACAGACCTTTTTTGCGAATTTGAATATCCAACGATTGGAGTATTCGTCACTCTCATTTGAGGATGAGCGGTTTCGCATGTTGCGAGCCACTCTCCAAAGCGTCGTCATTGAAGTTTCTCGTGAGAGACCATCGATGAAACGTCGCCAATAGCTACGCTTTTTCGCTTTAATAAGATTCTTCAGTCTTTTTTCGAGCTTCGAGTACTCTAAATAAGGTTCTGAGGTACCATATCTGCGAAAAGCTTTAAAGGCATTAGATTTTTCTCGATACAACAGAGTGCATTCATCATCCCAACCAGGTGTGGCTAGTCGTCTTTTGAAGGATGCACTTGGAACTCGTTGCTTTTGGGATTCTAATGCACTTTTATAAATCAATTCTGTTAGGAATCGATACTCGTCCAACGGAGGGAGAGTGTTGAATGATTCGATACCAAAAGTTACCGCTGATGCAAATTTTTGCCAATCGATATTCCTAGTGAGGTCAAAAGGAACCTGAATTGACTGTTCTGACCTTTCACAATTATTTCTGATAGAGGTTATTATGGGCAAGTGATCACTACCATGGGGATCATCGATCACCTTCCACATGCAATCGAATGATAGTGAACTTGTTCCCAAAGACAGGTCAAGACGGCTTTCTTTGCCGTCGGATGAAATACGTGTCACTTCACCTGTGTTCAAAATGTTCAAGTTGAAATCGTCGCATAAATCATAGAAAATAGCCGCTCTATAATCGTCATAAGATTCGCCCCATCCAGTACCATGTGAGTTCATATCACCCAGTATTAGAACTCACCGGCAATTTTCAGCAGACCAGAAATGCGCTTGATTTTACCATGTCTGTAGTCGGAATCAGATTGTTGTAAATTATTTCTGTCAAATGTACCAGTAATGCGGTGGGGTACCGTAAACATAGTAAATTGGTCTGAATTTCCATGGTAGTTTCAAGAATGGGCATAGTCAGCTAAAATATTTATTTTTACCACAGAATTTTTTCCCGTGTGAGATTGATCATTAGGGTACACATGCTAGTTTCGGGAAATTGTTGAACAGACAAGGAAAGTGACTCATTTCTTTAAGGACATGTTAACGCAATGACCAATAAATAGTTTCAACAAGGGTTCATTCACAAATTTCATAACGCAGGGTGGCCACCAAATATCCATTTTGAAATTCCCGCTTTTTTCCCGGTTTTCCCGGTATAATTTTCTAAATTTTCCCGGTTTTTAATTGAGGGGCCCAAACGCAAAAGGATGACCCTTTGGCCGGTTTTTAATTGAATATACTAAAAAATTAAATCAGTTAATCCAATAAAATAAAACTATATTATTCGTAGAAGATTGTTTTTTTTTGGCTCCCGTAAAATTAGTATGGAACAAAAAAAAAATAAGTCGATTTTCTCAAAACTGAGTTTTTAATCCCCCCAATTGTGCGAATAGGACGGTTTCTGCTCTTGGTACTTTTGATTCATTTTGACATGGGTTTATTTAAAAGCTACCAAGTCCATATTAATCAACTGTCAGCTGTCCTGGCAAACGTTATATTGACCAGTACTGCCCATAAAAGCATAACTGTCCCATATTGATTTTCGAACCAACACCTTTTTACATCGCAACATTCATGTTATACTATATACTATACTAAACATATAAAACTTAACACATTTTGTTTGAAAATGTAGTGGAAAAATATGAAGTTGGTGTAGTCCCATATTGAAAAATAAAGGCATAACAATCGCTTTATGAACTTTCAAGCCCAAAATCAACTGCGAATTTGGATTTATGTCTAAGTTTATATTTTTTGTTGATCAATAGAAGCAAAATGAGTAATCTGTGTGTTGGTGTTGAATGAAAATGTCATCCAGAAAATATCTAGAAAATTATAAAGATTTGTATGAGATGGCAAACTTAAAACTTTGAGCGTTGTTTTCTCAATGCATACTAATTTCATATGGGACAGTTATGCCTTTATGGGAAGAGTAAGCCGTAGTGGTTTTGACAAAAATCCCGAAGTTTATGTCCATTTTGCATTTCCCGTTTTTTCAACATTCTCAGAGGATTTATAAAAATATTATTCTTCAAACACACGTTGGAGTCCTTGATGAAAAAAAGTGAAAGCATTATTCACATCGATCGTCACGTTCTCAAGCCAACTCGTGGCATACAAACACCATTCCAATTTAGTTTATATAGATATGCCTCTTTTGTACATTTTGTTACCAGCCTATTTAAAAGTATTTCAATTCCTAATCTTTCGATTTTTTTTTCATAGAAATGAAGTGTTCACTTAAGTAAATAAGTTTAAGCTAATGATGAAACAAAGCTTCACATGTTGAAGCATGTGTCTTACCTTACTTATTTAATTTTTAGCCGATTAGATAACGATTGATACATTAGAAGCTCTTGTAAATAAAGCATTGTAGTCAAAAATATTCAGATTTTTCGATGTATTATTCAGAAACTAAAGAATATAATGAATCCAATATGTTTGAGTGCTTAAAACTTTTGCAATAACAACTACCGAAAAGCTAACTATTACATATAATTTGCAATTGGATTAGATGGACAAATTGATGTGAAGATTTGCGAAAAAGTTACACGTCTTCTCAGTGAGAATCGAACTCACGACTCCCCGATCTCTAGTTGGGGCGCGTTACCACTACGCCATGAGAGGACTCATGAACGCAGAAGTTAACCTGAATTCGATTTCAGCTCAATAATCACGTGGTCCTTTTTCGCAAAGTGCACCTCTTTCGGAAGAATTAGATGCCCATCCAAACACAACGCTTTCTATATATATCTATACATATCTGCATTCATGAGTCCTCTCATGGCGTAGTGGTAACGCGCCCCAACTAGAGATCGAGGAGTCGTGAGTTCGATTCTCACTGAGAAGACGTGTAACTTTTTCGCAAATCTTCACATCAATTTGTCCATCTAATCCAATTGAAAATTATATGTAATGTTTAGCTTTTCGGTGGTTGTTAAACTTCCACTCGGCTGGTTGGCCGTAAACCACGATTCATAATTAATAACAAGTACTTTTGCAATAAATTTTAAAACTCTGATTCAAAACTTCGAGTCAGATAAGCCAGAGAACAGAACAGTAACACTAAGAGAAAAAAAAATCGTAAAATATTTCGAAACATTACCAACTAATTTGAAACATTTCTAAGAATAAACTTCAACAACAAAGTAAACTATTTCTACAAGTAGTTGAATCATTAATATTTATATGTAATTTGTCCAAGGTTACAGATGCTTAATGGAAATATCATACTTTCAACAACTTATTTTTGGTGGTTTGTAGATTTAAGGCTTGAAGATGTCCGTTCAAAATTATTTTCCCGGTGACCATCCCAAATTCCCGGTTTTTCCCGTCTTTTTCCCGATGGATTCAAATTCCCGTCTTTTTCCCGCTTTTCCCGTTTTTCCCGGTTCGGTGGCCACCCTGATAACGCCAAAAATGGCCAATTTTGACACCCACCCACCCCCTCGTAACGCTTTTTGTATTAATGTTCTACGATTTTTGTATGAGCTTTAACATTTCGAGGACACCCACCCACCCCCTTCAGCGTTATGAAATTTGTGAACAGGCCCCAACAAGAACAACGAAATAAACTAGAACTACGACTAAACAGCGTAATTTGTTCAGATTTGACGATAATTGACATTTAAGACTCTAATCTTACGTAAAAGACAGGTGTAACCACAATAGCATGACTAAAAGAGACACTCAAATGACAAATCATTTCGAATAGACAGTATTAGTAATGACACTACTATTTCAAACAAATTCTGTTGGAGTTGCTGATTCTTACAATGGTTTCTTTTCTCAGAAGCAAGGGAATATGGGAACTTTTCAAAAACTACCACGTCACAATACTGATAAAAAACATACGTTTTTTCATTGGCAACGAGATGAAATCCTTAAGGTGTTTATTTTACCTGCACTTCCCCTTCATAGTTGAATGTGAGGTTCTCGTCCTTGTGAACATCCCGAATTTTGTACATTTGTACCAGCAACCAGATGCTTGTAATGTAGTTTATCTTAATTATTATGAAAAAGTAGGTTACTGACGGAATGTTATTTTAATTCACGTAATGGGATCATAAATGTAGACACGGGTATGTTAATTTACATCTATCCAGGAACCTCATCGAAATCACATGTAGGTCATTCGCTCTCGAGGCGTAACTCAAAGTGACAAGTGGAGACAGTTATTTAAATATTCACACAAAGAACATGTCCAGCTTAGGGAATATCCGCTGAAAGAGATGTGCAGACTGCAAAACATCAAATTGATAGATAGTGAGAGCCGCGAACCGACACGTCTTTCTTAGGTATCTACATAAACATCGACCATTCAGATTGAAACCTGTTGCCATCGCGGCTATTGAACTGAGACAGAATAGAAAGTTTCTCCCCGGCTGATGTGTGTTCAGCATTCGGGGTGAAGGACGAACGTCAGAAAATTCTTTCGAAGAAATTTCTCCTCTCGTGGTGAACCGGTTTGGCTGATAATCTTCCCATCTCGCATTCGAGGTTGATGATGATAATTGGATGGCCGTCTTAAGAGATCATCTTATCGTTCTCATTTCAAGGCGTTTTCTAAATGGCTGATGGAATGTACTGTTTCACTATCGTGCCATGCTTTATTTCGTTTCACTGCTTTGACTGGAGTACACTTGCCAATGACTGGTTAATGAACGATTGCTTTCCAACATAAGCTACATGTACCATTATTGGCGTGCGGTTTCTCTGGATGGTCATTGTGGCTTACAATGGGATCATTAGAAAACAGAATCACATCGCACAGCTGCCGCCAAGTGCGGGACATACTTGCTATAATGGAGACGTTCAAGCAATTTGAAATGTAGCCTATTTTCGGCGGCTTGCTTGCCACCTTTTTATCTATTTAGATGATTATAATATTGTATCTCAAGTGTTCAGCACAAGCGCTGCTACTGTTACCCTAAATTTTTCGGTTTCAAAAGAGGTGTCGGATAATCGAGACACTCTTTACCGCTATGTATTTATTTGATTGCCGGATTATTACAACAATTGGGTTGAAAAACTAGCGGTATCTACAACAATCTTTTTTGTACTTTCAGCCTTTATCGAATCGATTTTCAATAAGATACGTTTTGAGCATTCTATGATGTCTTTTGTAGAAGAACCTTTGCCATAAGAAGTATATCTGCCACACCCACCGAATGAAATCTTAGGCTAATTTAATTCACAGGATGTTAAAAGAAAATTTGTCTATCGAGGATCATTTTCCCATACAAATTTGGGGTAAATATACCCAAAGGGAGTCCTGTCCGACCATTTTTATTCGCGGGCGAAATCTTAGATACAATATTGTGTGACGGGCAAACAATTGTAGTATTTTTCTTCGGTAAAAATAGGTGATATTTTTTTAAGATATTGAACATAGATATTTGCTTCTTTGAAAATCTTGCCGAAAATGTGCTCCGGATTTCGTCTGAATCCAGTCCTGGATTCTTGGATTTTTCCAGTATCTCTTCTAGTATTATATAAAAAACCTGACCAAGTTTTTTTTAGAGTGAAGTCCCGTGAGAATCCTTTACCGAAATATGTTAAAATTTCCCTTAGGATTCCGTGAAAGACCACCAAGACCCATTTCAAAATCCTGTTTTCAAATCTCAGAATTCTACGAGAAGCTCCTTAAAGATTGTGTGCGAACTTTTTCTAGGTTAAAACCTCTGTGGAATCCTGCTTCGGATTATGTGACAAACTTGCCTAACTTTTTTTGAAAATCCTGCACAAGGTTTTCGTTAAATTCATGTGAGAATCGTGTCTAAAACTGTATACAAAGGGGTACAAACTTCACGTTCTGACGTCTATCAGAATCTTCTAACATAACTATCTGTGCCTGTAGGGTTACCATCCGTTCTGATTTTGCAGGACATGTCCTGATTTTGAGATTCTATTGAGGTGTCCTGATTTATTGGTGGTCATAAAAGTCGAAATTTAGCGTAACATAATTTGTGTACCATCCCTTATATGTCGCACTCAACATAGCTTACCAGTATTTTTTAGAGATATGCTACACAAATGCTTTTCAGAATCATAAGATCTCTGTCAGATTTCTCCCAAAAATATAGATTATTATCATTCATTTTTATCTTCATGATTATTAATTGAATGGTCATATCATAGTATTTAGGCGAGATTCTTGGCGAACACCCACTAGATTTTTATGAAACCATAGAGGAAGCTTCTTTGTGAAATTTATAACAAGATTCTTACCAGATTTTTTTATAAAACAATAATTCGAGGAATCCCAGCGCAATTTCCTTGCATCTTCAATAAATCTATGAAAATGCCTCTAGGCACACTCAACAATATCATACAATTTTATTCTAAATTCTTACCAATAACTTCTATAAGTGGAATTTTTATACATTTTTTACATTGTAACATAACCAATTATTTTTTTATGTTCTTGTTAACAGTGGCGTAGCTAGGGTTTTTAGGGCCCGGTGCGGAGTTCAAATTAGGGGCCCTCAAAATTAAGGTGAATGCCGTCTTATGTGAAATCGACTGTTGAAATAAACATTGAACAAATAGCTTTTGTAAAATTATGAATTAAGTGATGGGACTTTTGTTGATATGTTGTTGTATTAGTTTAACGGCAAAAATGTCAATTAATAAGCCTACAGTTATTCTTTTCTGAATTCTTGTTCAGAAACACATTAGTTTACTGAAAAATATTGAGAGTACTTACAAAAAACATGAAATGGTGAAAATATAAGCTAGCGCTGGGAAACAATTATTCATAACAGCTTTAATAAGGTATTTTAAGAATGTTTGGAAATTGCCCCAATTTTGTGTTTTTGAGTCGTAATTGAATTTGAAATTCTGGATGAAAGAAATACTTTTACGATCGATTTGCCCAAGGTTTGCTTAAAATAAATTACCAAATGAACTTCAATGATTTCTTCAGAAGTTCATTTTGTGATATTCATGGACTTCCTAAGAATTTCGTTTTAGATCTTCAAAAATTCAAGTTACCTCACAGATTTCATCATGAATTCCTTCAAAGATTCTTTAAAAAAACTCAAGAAAATCATAAGTGCTCAAGAATTATATCCAATGATTTTAGCATCACGGACGGACCTGGTGTAGTGGTTAGAACACACGCCTCTCACGCCGAGGACCTGGGATCGAATCCCATCCCCGAGATAGTCACTAAAAATTTCAGTGACGACTTCCTTTGGAAGGGAAGTAAAGCCGTTGGTCCCGAGATGAACTAGCCCAGGGCTAAAAATCTCGTTAATAAAGATAGAAAAAAAAATATTTTCTTAAAACTTCCATCAAGATTCTCGTTTATAATATCTTTGAAATTTCAACTACAATTTTTTTCCAGGAATTTTCTAGAATTATCGTTAGGATGTCAACCAATGAATTTCTTCAGGAATTACTCCAGTGAATGTTGCTAACATTCCTTCAAAAATTATTCTAGAAACTAGAGAGAATTTTCCCAAAGTTGTCTTAAACAATTTCTGCAGTAATTTTCTCAAGAATATCTACCGAAAGAGATCAAGGATTTTTTACAGTAATTATTGGGGAAATTTTTCAAAATTCCGGAGATATTTCAGAAGGAAATCTTAAAGTAACATCTGATGAAACTCGATTTAGTTTGAAAGTCACCCTTGATGAACTCTCACAAAGTACTCTAAAACAAACTCTTCAGCTCTTGAGAAGGTCTCGAAGGCTTTCATAAGTGAATTGTTAAAATGATTGAAATAACCTGAATATTTACTGTAGTATTAGCAGTAGTGTGGAAGATTTTACTTGAAAAAATGCTTGAGAAATTGTTTGGAAGAATTGCAGGAGTAATTTCGCATGAAATGCTGGAGAAATCTTTAGAGTAATTTCTGAAGGAGCTTCAGGAGCTTGAAGAATCTTAGGTAAAATTTCCCAGGAGGAATTTTAGGAGCAACACCTAGGGAAAATGTGGATGAATGCTTGAAGGAATCCATGTAATTCCTGATTTGAAGAAACTGGCATAGGAATTCTCGAGGATCTTATGGAAATATCCCTAAATATATTTCTTTAAGAACTAGCCCAGGGCGAAAAATCTCGTTAAAAGATAGAAAAAAATGTCTGTAAGAACTGTTGAATGTTTTTTTTTTGCTCAACATAACTCCTGTAGGAAACTTTGGATCTTCTAAAGTTACACCTAGGGAAATCAAATAATCAAGTAAAGCGTTGTGGTGCTCATGGATTTCTCGGAGCAAATTATAAAAATATCTTCTAAATATCCCATTAAACAATGCTGAAAGACTTTTGGGAGCTTGGTGGTGGAATCAATAGATAAATTTCTGAAGGAGATCTCAGTAGTGAACCTGAAGAGATCTTTGTATAAATCACTATAAGGATTCCTTTAGTTTTTCTTCTAGGAATCTGAAAAGAAATTCCTGAAAAAACTAAAAGTGAAAAATCACGTAATAGTTTCTGAAGGTATCTTAGAAATCTCTTGAAGATTCTCTGCAAGCAGAATAGAGAAAAAAAGTGACTTTAAAGACAATTTTGCCTAATCAGAGATTTTCAAGACCTACCGTTAAAAACAAAGACTTGTATCAAAATAGAAACTAAACTTCTAAAATGAGATCTACTATCAGTCTTGAATATGTACAAACCTTGTCCTGAAAATAGTAACTGATTTATTTGTTTTCAACTGCAATTAAAATGAAAATCGGCTAGTTTAAGAATATTGTCAATGGCACACAATCGTATTAAAAAATTAAACCAAGTTATCGAGAATGAATTTTGAATAGGTATTTAGGCTACTCTAATCACTAATAACATTCATCATGGGGCCTCTACACGTTGCCGATCAAGGTCACCTTCTAACTGAATTTTTATCTGCTTGTTTATGTGTTAGTTTTCTAGAAATCAATATCATAATATTAAATGAAATTCTTACCACAATTTGGGGCCCCTACGAAATCGGGGCCCGGTGCGGACCGCACCCACCGCACCCCCTTAGCTACGCTACTGCTTGTTAATGATTTAGCGAGATGTTGATCAGACAGTTAGCAGATTTCTTTGAAAATCATCCTTATATTGCTGGCGAGATTGTAGCAGGATTTCTTTGAATATTTGATAAATATTTCGAGACCCTTGGCAAATTTTTGAAGGATTTCTGTTGGTGAATTCCTGGCGAGATTCTGGATGAAAATTTAAGCGACAGTTAATAAAAGAGGATTCTTTCTGTTATTTTTGACATACTTCAAACAATAACTTTGAGAACATTTTATATCAGAAAGCCAAACCATTGTGATCTTCTGGCGAGTTTTTGGCGAATTGTAAGATACTTACGTAGTCCAAAGACCCAATTGTCTTCGAAAAAGTGACAGATTATAGTCTAAGTAAAAGGTTAGTAATATTTCAGAATTTATACTCATACCCTCTAATTAGAAGGCAGTGTAGTGAAAAACTCAATTTCTCATAACTCACGCTTGAGATTTTTCATGCGTGAGTTGTCAATCACGCAACGCAGCAGTCAAAAAATCATGGATGAGTTGGCTCATCTTTTTGACTTATTGTCTCGTATTTTCACAGTTTACTCACACACGGCAGTAATTTCTTAAGTAGATGAAAAAACCGAATTTAGTACTATACCATTTAATTCCACTAGAGTTTGTATCCTTTGACAAATACGCGAATTTCGACTTCAACTGTAAGGCCGTCTTCAGTGCCGTGTACTAGACTCGACTAGTCGCTATATTTGTGCTCATATTTGGAGCATCAAAATAAACTGAAATGTCAATGATAAATCGCTTATTTTTCAATCAAATGTATTTTAAATTTACACGATCATGTAACATTCAAGCATCGTTGGTTGAAAACTAAACGAAATGCCGTAAACATAGATGAATTTGGTTTATTTTTACTCTATGCCTCAGTTTACACTGCATTGGAATTGAAATATTTTTATCTGTGTAGGTGAAGTGACACGTATTTCATCTGACGGCAAAGAAATCTGCCTTGACCTGTATTTGGGCTCAAGTTCACTATTATTCGATTGCCTGTGGAAGGTGATCGATGATCCCCATGGTAGCGATCACTTACCCATAATAACTCGCCAGAAATAATTGTGAAAGGTCAGAACAGTCGATTCAGGTTCCTATTCCACTAGGAATATCGATAGGCAAAAATTGGCATCAGCGGTATTTTTAGTATCGAATTATTCAACACTCTCCCACCGTTGGATGAGTATCGATTCAGAATTGATTTATAAAAGTGCATTGGAATCCCAAAAACAACGAGTTCGAAGTGCAGCCTTCAAAAGAAGATTAGCCACACCCGGTTGAGATGATGAATGCATTCAGTTGTATCGAGCAAAATCTAATGTCTTTAAAGCTTTCCGTAGATATAGTACCTCAGAACATTATTTAGAGTACACGAAGCTCGAAAAAAAAAGCTGAAGAATCTAATCAATGCGAAGTTATTGGCGTATCTAATCTAATCAAAGCGAAGTTATTGGCGGTGTTTCATTGATGGCATCTCGCGAGAAACTTCAATGTCGACGCTTTTTAGAGTGGCTCGCAACATGCGAAACCGCTCATCTTCAAAAGAGAGTGATGAATACTCCAACCGATGGTTATTCAACTTCGTAAAAAAGGTCTGTCCAGACTCAGTTCCAACTCAGCCTTTTTGCGAAACTCGAAAAGACGATTCTTTGGACAAAGCATTCACTATGCTGGAATTTTCTATGGCTCTTCTTTCATTAAACAGCTCCTCTCCGGGACGCGATATGATTCAATCTTCTTAAAAATGTCCCTGATATCGCTAAAAGACGGTTGCTTGACCTGTTCAACTCATTCATGGAGCACAACATTGTTCCACCTGATTGGAGACAGGTCAAAGTAATTGGTATTCAAAAGCCTGGGGAACTAGCGTCTAATAACAATTCATACTGTCCGATCGCTATGTTATCACGTTTAAGGAAATTGTTAGAAAAAATGATCCTATCGCGACTCGACCACTGGGTTGAATCAAACAATATGCTTTTCAGTACTCAATTTGGTTTTCGCAAGGGTAAAGGAACAAACGATTGTCTAGCGTTGATTTCATCAGACATTAAACTAGCCTTTTCTGACAAGAAGAAACTGGCTTCAGTCTTTCTGGATATTGAGGGCGCTTTTGATTCAGTTTCCATAGAGATATTGTCAGACAGCCTGCACAATAGTGGACTACATTGAAAGTTAAATAACTTTTCGTACTCTGTACACCACAAGTTTGTTGTCAGAAAAGCATATGAGCTTCACTCTCGGCAAACAGACAACTTCGGGAATTAGCTACCGTCAAGCTACCATTCACCGTGCATTTAAGAAAAATTTGCACTTCAAAAATTATATAACTTTTCCAAATAATTTGAAGCGTACTAGAATACCACTACGTAGCGTGCAATTATATCATTATTCAGGGAAAAATCTAAAACTAGTGATGCATAACAAAAAAATACTTTAAAATTATGTTCGAAAATGACATGTTAAGGTCGCCTCGTACCGTTCTATGCAGGGTTCTGAATTTTCGTATCAATGATGCGAAATCTACGATTTTTCGCACGTAAGGAGAATGCTTTTTTCGCTTCCTCGCGTGAACATCTTTTATCGCTCACACTAATTTTCCCTGGAGCTATGATGGAGGATAACCGAAAATCACTCCACTCTGTGTATAATTTGTTTTTCACTCCAGCATATTTCCGCTCACCAACTGCTCCCGAGAATTATTACTATGTGGATAAACAAAAACTAGTGCCGGCGACGGGATTCGAACCTAGAACATTGCTAAAAACAACCGTGATGCGTGCACGCCAACTATGATACCACAGTAACTTGACGAAAGGAGTGGTTAATTTGGAGCATAAAAGCAACTGCTGCTCGTGGCGATGGATACAGGAAAGATTCTCCATGTATCGGAGAAAGAGAAATAAAACTTCTCACAGCTGCGGAAATGTGCAATTATCTATTTTCGCTTTGTTTTGTGGACGAATAAAATCGCAAGGCAGCTAATCGCTGAAAATTGCTGTGAGGGATAAATCCATTATCGTGAGAGTGAGTGAGAATTCGGAAGCCTGGTTCTATGTCACCATTCACCGTGCACACTAGTGCACCATTCACCGTGCGTATAGTTTTCGTCCTGATTTCATTTCATATCTTGAAGAAACGTTGTTAATGGAGCAACTATGTTGCTAGTAGTGTGCGCACTCATTTTTAAGAGTATTCATATCTTCATTTACAATAAAAACCATAAAAAGTTTAAAAATTGGCTAAATTATTATTTTTTCAATAAAATCGTTATAGGAGATTTGTCTGTATTGTCCAAACAATTCCATATTCACTCAAAAACCAAATATTAAGTAGTTTAATCATGGCATAACAATAAATCTAATATTACCGAATAATTTCATGGCTTTTACACTAATGCACGGTAATATGAACCATATGTATTGAAAAGGATCCCTTCACCGTACATTTAGGTTTCGACTGAGATACAATAAAAAATTCTGATTTGCATAAAATCTCATTGCTTATACAATGAAATACATCTTACTAATAGTACCGTTTTGTCTCAAATTCCGAACAGACTCATATTCCGAACACTCGGTTTTTGTATGGCGATTTGGTTGAAATGTTTCGCTGAAATATGTCACCAAATATCAAGAAAATGACAGTCAATTGCAATTAAATTTTAACGTCTTCAATATAATTTATACCGTGGGAGTAGTAATGACTCTCTAGTTTGAGACCAGTAGAACAAGCACAGGTAGATTTATTTGCGAAATTATTCATTTGAATACGATTTACTCGTGCTGTTCGGAATTTGAATCAAGGTGTTCGGAATATGAGACAGAATGAACACAGTGTTCGGCATTTGAATCAAAATGTTGTTCTATACTTTTAAGTGAAAACAATACTAATACTAATTAAATCAACATTATTATTGGTACACCCAACAACTAACAGTTAGACTTTGCGAAGAAATTAAAATTTACACAAATATTTACCAATTTTTGCCAATCAGATGCATTTGAAGTCACTGTTGTCCTTAAGTGTTCGGAATATGAGTCAAAACGGTATCCACATTGAAAACTTGTTGACATTTTGAAAAATTTCATACTCTAACGTTAAAATGAAAAATCTGAATTTTTGGAGTTTCTACTAAAAGTGTTGAAAAATATCATTATCAATCAGAACTCATATGATTTTGACAACATAAACTAGTTTTTTTTTTAAATGCTTTATGACATAAACTACTTCATTTTATCAGTTTTATCTTATTTTGTTGACAAAAGAATAATTTGTGAAAATTGTATGAATATTCTGTAGGAATTTGTATATGTGCACGGTGAATGGAGGCCGCACGATGACTGGTGACTTAACGGTATATGGGCCTTGTCCAAGGCTCATGCTTAAGTCCCTGTCTTTATAATTTTTATGTTAAAGATATTGACAACTGCTTGGAAGAACCATGCACGCTGAGACAACTTGCAGATGATGCTGTGGTTTCTATTAAAGGGCCACGAACGGAAATCTTGCAAAGACTATTGCAAAATTCCTTCGATAATCTATCCCCTTGGGCTAGAAATTTAGGGATCGGGTTTGCGCCGCAAAAAACTCAACTGGTTGTATTTCAAGGTAGCGGAATCCAGCCCAACTAAAGCTTAAGTTTTTGGGAACAGACATCGACCAGTCTTTGACTTCAAAATATCTTGGGGTCTGGTTTGATTCAAAAGGCACTTGGCGAATCCATACTAGGTATTTGGTAGACAAATGCCAACAGAGGAATCAATTTTGCGTATTGTACTAGGTTGTATGCACTCAACGCATAATGCGAGTCTGGAGGTTCAAGCAGGTGTTTTACCGCTACATAACCGGTTCTGGGAACTCTCGCTAAGAATACTTATTGAAAGTGGAGTGAGCAACACACTCTTTATCGAAAACTTCGAAGAAATGCTCAAACTGAATTCTCAGTCAAAATTCATGAGAGTTTATCTCTACTACATGTCATCTTACATAAGTCTTCCATGTTATAACCCTCCACGTGTATGCTTCACCAAGGTCTCCTGTTGAACACGATCTATCCATGAAACAAGCTATTCATGGAATTACAGATCAACTTCGATGTATAACTATCCCACGTATTTTCAACGCAAAGTACCAGAATGTCGATTCTTGTAGGAGATATTTCACCGACGGGTCCCGTATTAATGGATCCACTGGCTTCGATGTCTTCAATGAAAACTCTTCCGCCTTCCGAAAACCTCAGGAATCTTGCACGGTTTATGTTGCTGAGCTGGCAGCAATTCACTTCGCTTTGGAGATGATCTCTAACATGCTCGCAGACCACTTCTCGGATAGTCTCAGTGCCATTGAGGCACTTCGATCGAAAATAAGAGAGCAGATGTGTGCGCAGGTCGAAAAATCACACAAGATTACCTTTGTATGGGTCCCCTCACTTTGCTTAATTTATGGCAATTATTCTCTCGCAAAGGTGTGTGCTGAGAAAGGTGAGATTTATGATAGAAGAATTTCACACGATGAATTGTTTCATTTAGTACGTCAAAGTTCTCTTGACGGTTTGCAAAGCGATTGGCTAAATGGCTAACTGGGACGGTGATTTCATGTATATGGTCACAATTTACAATTTTCTTCGCTTGTCTTGTATAAAAGTTTAATTCTCTTGTGTTTAGTTCAACAGTTTTTTTTTTTGTGTTGTCCCCTTTGTGTTAGATTGAGGATCCTGGCTATCCGGAAGACGAATACCGACATGAAACGGAAATCAAGCGTTTACGATATATCTCCCGGATGAACTGCAGAGAACCCTTAATCCAATCCTTACCATGTCCTTCCTTTAAAATTGTGACCACTAACCTCGAGTTGCCACAAGTACCCTGGCTCCATCCCGTACTAATTATTGTCCTGAAAAAGTAAATACATTGTAAATAATACAAAAATGAATTTCGGCTCCGTAAGGCATTAAAAGCGATTGAGCCTCCAACGAACTAGTTAAAAAAATAAGATTGTATTTAGAATCGGTCATTTTCCAAAAATAAATCAGCAGTTTTCTAGTGAATGGTCAAAATATCTAGAAAAATAAAAACGTCCATTTCTTATTTTCGATAATTATGATAAACGGACGTTATTGTTTTTCTTGAATTGTTGATCAATCGGTAGAAAACTGCTTTTTCAGTTTTGACAAATGATCGATTCTTACTAGAGCCTTAATATCGACAAGCATTCTTAAACGAGAAGAGAACTTGTGTAAAAATGGTGCAAAAATGTTGAGTAACAAAAAAGTTATCGCGATTTGAATATGTTTTTGCGATAAAAAATGAAGCTGCTGGTAGAGGGAACTGTGCAAGTGCTCATCAGGATCTGCTCAGTGGGGACGTAATGTCACAAAGATGAAAGACTTTTTAGGGAACAACCTAGAGAGATAATTTTCATTAAAAAACTGTAAAGTTTACATTGAACATTATCCTTAGATGCATTTGGAATAAATTTTGGGAGAATGACCGAAGTTTTTTTTGTATAACAATTGCATTGTTTCCCAACATTGTTTAGAAAACAAACATCTCAAAATCTTCGGCACATTTACCGCATCTGCTGACACTTCAACAAACTCTCTTGATATAATCAATTCAAAGCAAAACTCAATCTTCGCAAGCAAAGGTATTTAATTTTATTGTTGTAGTTATACATCAGGTTGCTGTTTCACGTGCAAACCATTAGCGTGGAGAATCAAAACAAAAACCTTCACCTTGCACCTGAAAGAAGCAGCCAGGTCTGCCCTCTTCCGAAAAATACATTATGGGTATGGCCACCACTCCAACTCCGGTAGTGCCCAAACTTGGCCAAAAGAAACACTATCCCCAACCCGACAAGTGTACGCAGAGTTCCCAAGAGAAAGAGAACGACGAAGAAAGGTGAACAGCCTACGGGAAATTTCTTCTTTCACCATCTGTTTCTGGTGGCCATCACACGCGCTAGAAAAACAGTACTCTTTCAGATTCCGAGCCGTTCACAACGGGCTGCGCGTTGGTCGTGTGTTATTTCAGGAAGTGCTACTTCCGCCAGTGTGAGTGTGTGACAAATTCGTCCCGCCTAACTAATTAGAGCATCGCCAGCAAGGATTAAATGGCTAAGATGAATTATTTAGTGTTCTTGGTAAGCATTTGTGTTATGTTGTGTTAGAATAAGTTTTGAACTGCTTGGGAGCACGATTCAGGTGCTGAATAAATGAAAAGAAATACGAAAGTCAAAAATACTCTTAGAAAAAATATGCAAATCGTGTGCTACTTTCAATTGGATACTTGAGTGAAAACGGACAGTGGGGAACTTCTCTCTGACTTGTTTTGCAAAATGAGCTCACCAGCAGTATCGGGAGACAACGTGGAATACACGGAAATGGTGACGAATGACAAACTCGTCTAGTGAAATGTGTTTTTAGGTCATCCTGAGTGAGAAACTGTTATTTTAATTGATATCGACTTTGTTGCATTGGCGAGAAGACAAACCGAAAGTTATTGGACACCAGCTCCGTTTGAAGGTCTGATGTGAATTTTTGACGATGATGACGACGTCCGAAGAGGAATGCTGGAAATTCGGGAAAGTGAAACTTAATTCAATTCCTGGCGTTTTAATGTCGACATTGGAAACCAGTTTCCGTTGCAGGTTCGTCGCTTGAAGATTGAAGTCACTCGTTTGGCGGAGGTGGCTGCCAAACGAAAGTGGTTCTCAGGCTTGGCCAATTTGTCCATTGTCGAGGGGATTGTACGTGATGAATTATAATGCGATAACAACTAAAACCGGTGCAGACCGAATCAATTAACCTAGAAAGTATATAAGATAAAGCAAAAGAGTGATCTAGTTCGATTCACTGTGTGGAGCAGTTTTGTCTGTCTCATTGTTGTGTCTACCATGATGGTGTGCGTGGTACCACAGTTAGCTCGTGAGAACGTTCCGCATTAATTTTTAACTGTAATTTAGATGTTTTAACGAACATATCTAGTGAGTTTGAGATTTTGTTAGCATTCACTTATGATTGGAAAGATTTGGTAGGTACATCCCGTTTTGTCTCAAATTTCGAACAAGACTCATATTATGACTGACAGCGGCGATTTCAAAGGTAAAAACTGATATTTTCACAACTATAAAATGTAGATGACTTGAATCATAGAAGGACTGATCATCCTGTGAAGAAATATGAGTGGTTTTCTTGCAAATTCGCTGTAAAAACTCGAATCTTCGGAATATGAGACAAAACGTGCCATAAAATGACTTAGAAAAAGATTTAATGTTTTTGAAGTACCATTTGACTTTTATTCCGAATTCTCAAGAGTACTAGTCTAGAGAACCAAACAGCGCTCCGCGTTGAAAACTTGATCGATTGGTTACCACCATCAAGTAAGCAATCGACATAATTTTCATCGCGAACGATTGTCAGATTCTTCAGATTCTCATGTGCACAAGAATTCAAAATTTGGTTTCGTTTTATAATCACCGTACATTGACTTGAAAGTCTTCTGAATAGCATAAATCAGCTCATATTTATCAAAATTTTTATTTCTACGTGAAACTGAAGTGTTGACTGTTAATTTTATTGATAAAAACAGTGATTTAAAATATAAATAATAATTATAACATTTTGGCTCATAAACACTTAATTGTTACAGTGTCTTTAAACGCTCCTAATAACTAAAAACAGCAGATATTTGTAAAAATGTAATTGCTCCACTAAATTCAACTGTAAACCGTTGAATGTGTTGTTAAGCATGAATAAAAAGTATTCAAATAAATAATTCCGCCAATAGATTCATATGTGATACCTTTATACTGCCCATCCTCGCATAATAGTCCCATACATATAGGAAATCCCATAGAGTATGGGACTGTTATGTGAGTATAGGCAGTATAGGCTTTGATCTAAAGGATCAATAGAAATAATAAACTTATTACTTCTAATAAAGGATCATTATACAGTGAGAGGCAAAATAAAGTGCCCACCTTACCAGTTTTCGAATTTCTCTCATTGATTTGGTTCAAATTAAAGTTAACACACCTAAATCTTTTGTGATATTTTATTTTTGATGTTCTTTTAAAGTTGCACTTACGAAATTTTGATTAAAAAAAGAATTTTACTTAAAGAAAAAGAAAATCAATTTGTATTGAAAAAAAAGTAGTGACAAAAATAAGTGCCCACTTCCTTCTTGGCCCCAGAAAAGATGATTTAAGAAAAATAAAAAGCAATTTAATAGTTAATGTGTCCTCCTTTGGCCTTAAGGACTTGCTGGAGGCTCTTCGGCATGCTTTTCACCAGGTTTTGTAGGTGTTGTGGATCTAGTTCTTCCCAGGCGCGCTCCAAGGCTTCAAAATAATTATTTTTGTTGGTAACACCAGTTTTTTCAACCCTAGCATCGAGAATCGCCCACAAATTCTCGATGGGGTTGAGGTCTGGGCTTTGTGGAGGCCATTCCAGCGGTTTAATCCGACAAGACCGGAAGAAAGACTTGGTCTTCTTTCCAGTATGCTTCGGGTCGTTGTTCTAGAGAAATATGAATTTCTCTTCAAGGCCCGTCTGGATCAGCGAAACCTCCAGATTTTCCAGCAAGATGTTAATGTAGGAATCTGCCGTCATTATTCCGTCGATTTTCACGACGCTTCCTACTCCACTCCATGAAAAACACCCCCAGACCATCACATTTCATCACATCACACTTCCATGCGTCACCGTTCCTTGGATGTGGCGCTCCTGAAGCTCGAGCTGTCTAACCGAGAGCGGCGGGCTCGTGTGTGATGCAGAGCACCACATCCAAGGAACGGTGAAGCATGGAGGAGGAAATGTGATGGTCTGGGGGTGTTTTTCATGGAGTGGAGTAGAAAACCTCGTGAAAATCGACGGAATAATGATGGCAGATTCCTACATTAACATCTTGCTGGAAAATCTGGAGGTTTCGCTGATCCAGACGGGCCTTGAAGAGAAATTCATATTTCTCTAGAACAACGACCCGAAGCATACTGGAAAGAAGACCAAGTCTTTTTTCCGGTCTTGTCGGATTAAACCGCTGGAATGGCCTCCACAAAGCCCAGACCTCAACCCCATCGAGAATTTGTGGGCGATTCTCGATGCCAGGGTTGAAAAAACTGGTGTTACCAACAAAAATAATTATTTTGAAGCCTTGGAGCGCGCCTGGGAAGAACTAGATCCACAACACCTACAAAACCTGGTGAAAAGCATGCCGAAGAGCCTCCAGCAAGTCCTTAAGGCCAAAGGAGGACACATTAACTATTAAATTGCTTTTTATTTTTCTTAAATCATCTTTTCTGGGGCCAAGAAGGAAGTGGGCACTTATTTTTGTCACTACTTTTTTTTTCAATACAAATTGATTTTCTTTTTCTTTAAGTAAAATTCTTTTTTTTATCAAAATTTCGTAAGTGCAACTTTAAAAGAACATCAAAAATAAAATATCACAAAAGATTTAGGTGTGTTAACTTTAATTTGAACCAAATCAATGAGAGAAATTCGAAAACTGGTAAGGTGGGCACTTTATTTTGCCTCTCACTGTAACATTCAGATTCCAAACAGCTTCAACCACGTTTAAATTGAGTAGCAATTGGCCATAACTTTCTATCGATATGATGGCAGATTCCAGGGAAATATTTCAACAAAATTTCCATACGAATTATGAATCTGTTCGGAATTTGAGACAAACTGGTACGCAAGAGCAGGGATTGTATTCTAACAAAATTGAGAGTATCTCTCACTTATCACTCTTTGTAACAATCATGATCCGCAGCACATCATGAAAGTCTATTTGTCGTCTACTGCTACAGCTCTGATTGTATCGGTGGGATAACAGTGCATGATAGAACATATCTAAACAAGCTCAAAACCTAGGGGCACTATTGTTATAGGATATTCGGGGATTGTTTATCATGCCAGTAAAGTAAAATATCTACCCCCTATGGTAAATGAGCGAAAAGAACGGGGTTTATCATCGCTTGGGGCTCTCTTTCGCAGCTTCTTTTTCTCCGTTTGCTTTGATTGTGCTTCGAAATCAGTTGAAAAGGAATGCTACAATTCCTGCGCAAAAGTATGGGACAGGCTTTTAAATCAAATGAATAATTAGTTATTCCAATGAAAAATTTCGCGAATAAATACATCGGAGCTTGGTCTACTGACCCTGAACTAAAAAATCACTACAACATCCAGTATCTAAAACAGCCTTAATTACATTAAAATTGAGTTGCTATTGACCATCAAAAATGAATTGCCATCCCTCCTTGTTTCACCCCAATGGAATAATCAGGTTTATTCTTCGTGTCGGGTGAGGTCAGAATTGGGGATTGAGGTGACAACAGTCCTCTTGCTTCAATTTAACTGACGTTGGTAATCGAAATTTCATCTAAAAGCATGCTTGTTGGTTAATAATGTTAAGAAAATCAAATCTTTACAGTCTTTCGTGTTAGGCATACGATATTTGAAAGCAAACACGATTAATCACATGTTACAAAAATCTTGAAATCGCGAAATAAATCTTGATCCGGTGGTTTCACATCTCAGCAGCTCGTGGAATGAGATTTTTTGAAGACTGCATCAAAAATCAGCCGATACTGCAGCGTCGAGTCTTCATACTGACGCTTTCGACATTGATATCTTCAATATTACGTCGGATATGATTATCACCGCCTCCAGGAAATTAAAAAGTTCGTACTTTTGGGTTCCGAATACGCGCTTATACATGCCGATGACCTGAAAATTTTTCTTACTGTCAAATCTGTTGAGGACTGTAGGCGGCTTCAATGTCTGATAAATACTTTTGCAGACTGGTGTAGATTGAACAAGCTTTGAATTAGCGTTTATAAATACATGGTTATAACATTCCATCGATCAAAAAATCCCATCATCTTTGATTATCGCATTGAAGGGAACGTACTTGAACGAGTCGATCAGATAAGTGATTTAAGCATCATCCTGGATGCTAAACTCAGCTTCAATCAACATATTTCTAGCATGGTCTCAAAAGCATCTCGTCAACTTGGATTTGTCTCGAAAGTTTCCCGTGAGTTCACTGACCCGCACTGCCTCAAAACTCTCTACTGTGCATTAGTACGCCCAATACTCGAAAATGTTTCGAGTATATGGACTCCCTATCATCTGTCATGGAATATCAGAATTGAGCGTATTCAGCGCAGATTCATTCGTATTGCGCTACGAAGTCTGCCTTGGCGAGATCCACAAAACCTGCCACCGTATAATGAGCGATGCCGGCTTCTAGGACTTGATTCACTGCAACGACGGCGAAGTATCCAGCAATCTATTTTCGTTGCTAAACTGTTGAATGAAGAGATCGATGCACCTAAGCTTCTAACTCGTGTCAACTTCCGTACAATGGGCAGCCAATTGAGGTCTTCAACTATGTTGACAACAAGATTTCACCACACTTTTTCTGGCTGTAACGAACCACTGACCATGTTTGCGAACCTTTTCTTTAGTTGAAGAGCTGTTTGACTTTGGAGAGACTTCTGGATGCTTTAAAAGGAGGGTGACTAGTTCAAGGATGCTACAATAACTATTAAGTATATCCATGTAGACAACTGTCAGATAAATTAATCAAATAAATAAACAAATAAATAAATAAATCTAACATCACAAACGTAGTTGACACATCGTCCGCATAACCTTTTCCGATATTTTTCAAGTTTCTTTCGCCCCACAGTCAATCGTTGAGATTTTTTCCAGTCATTTTCAGTGAATTTCAATGTTTTGGATGTTTCATATGATTCGTGTCTGTCGTGTTTTGAACTACTTTTTTTGTTCAGATATCTCTAACATATACAGTCTCAGATTTAGAAATCAGATCAAAGATTCAGCAATCAATGCGGAGCCAGAATCTGATCATTAACACCGTACCATCTCAAGATTATCTGTTGTAATCTGCACAACTGGAACAAAAAATCAAAAGCTCACAGTAAAACACTTCTAATTAATAATAAAACTTGAGAGGATTTAGCAACGGTGTTAGAAAAAGATTCAGTGATATTATTTTTTTATTATAAGTTTCAAATACATATATCCATTCCATTCTCGAACTTCTTTTCATTTTCAATTGGAATTATGTGCCGAGAAACAAAACCATGGTGAATAAACGTTTTTTCCTGTTATTCTTAACATAACATATTTGTTATATTATTAAATATTGAAAGAATACATTGTTAGTTTTGAATTTTATGACAACATAAAACAAAATTTATACACATTTTTAAGCGGGTATAATCCTTCTACCTACGAGGACCAAATTGCTCTCTAGGGGGAAAACCACTGAGCTACACAAACCGAGATTTGTTCCCTGAATGCCCCTTTTCCTCGAATAACCCGTTTCCCATAAAAGTGGTGTAGTTTAAGGAGGAGCTAGACTTTAGTGAGAGGATGGATGATTAGAAGAAAAAAAACATAAAGCAAACAAAAGAATTTCGAGAAACGAGGTATTCGGGGAACGGACCTTTGAGGTTGTTTTTCAGAGAAAAGTATCACAATCGGCGAGATGGATCTACATAGGTCCGAGCCGTGTCCAAATCGCGGACGACACAGCAAATAAAAAAAAAGTAGCACAACCAGCAACAAAAATTTCATATTTTTTTAATAATTTGCTTAAAATTTTTGCACCTTCGCATTTATGGTGGTAAGCTCCATCAAAGCTAATACGCCAATCGCCAATACACGATTGGCGTATTAACTTCGATGGAGCTTACCACCATTAGAGTTGTGCATCAGTACTAGGGATGGTCGGGTTTCAAATTTTTCAAACCGGAACCCGACCGTAACCGACTTATTATATTTCTTCAAACTCGGACCCGATCCGAAGCCGAGACAATAATTGAAAGACCAACCCGGACCCGACCCGAACCCGAAAATATTTTGTTCAAACCCGAACCCGACCCGAAAACCGAATTTTTTTGTAAAAAACCCGAAAAGATGATAAATTTAACGTTTCTGATGCATAGAGAAGCTTTCAGGATGCTACTCTGTCGGCATTTCTCACCAAACCCGGCCCAAATCCGACTCAACCCGACTGTTTCAAGCCCGAACCCGACCCGTACCCGATAATTTTGTAGCCTTCAAACCCGAACCGAACTCGGGTCGAGTTCGGGTCGGGTTTCGGGTTTGACATCTCTTTCGACCATCTCTAATCAGTACCCATAGTGGAAGGTCCCGGGGCCCAGATAGCCGTAGCGGTAAATGCGCAGCTATTCAGCAAGACCAAGCTGAGGGTCATGGGTTCGAATCCCACCGGTCGGGGATCTTTTCGGGTTTGAAATTTTCTCGACTTCCCAGGGCATAGAGTATCTTCGTACCTGCCACACGATATACACATGCAAAAATGGTCATTGGCATAGTAAGCTCTCAGTTAATAACAGTGGAAGTGCTCATAAGAACACTAAGCTGAGAAGCAGGCTCTGTCCCAGTGAGGGACGCACCGCCAGAAAGAAGAAGAAGTGGAAGGTCCCATAAGAAATCAATGGATTGCGCCACAAAGGAATCATGCTTAAAACACACATCCACTAAAGGAATAGTGTTCCTATTATTGGTGCAAGGATTTTTGCAGGAAAAATTTGAATGAATCGTAATTTTCATACACTTGAATGATAGAAGGATTTGAAAACTATCGATTGATACGTTAAAATCGCATATTTAATGATTTTATCAGTATATTTTAGCTGTTTTCCCTTATGTGCACCATTAATGGTACAGTTGTCCTATAAACAGCCAAGTTTTTTTTTATTTTAATTTTGCCTAAAAGTCAACTGCAGATACTCGACTTCCTTTGCGTGCTGTCCAAAATATCGTAACAATAGAAAACTGGTTGATTTGGTTCGATGGAAACCGAGCATCGCATAATCGGGAAACTACAGCACTTGCATAAACTCTAGACTTCACACTTCCAATTAATGTATCGCCACTTGCATAACTTCCTTTTGCAACTTTGTGCATCTTGGATGTACGGCTTTGGTTGCAGATTTGCGTGTAATTCGTTGCTGTTAATTTCATCTACCAAAATGGAAACGAATAACCGCTACAAAGCAAATCGTGCCACAAAAGCGTGCATCCACAAGCTGTGAAGTGTAGGGGGGAAAGGAATTAAAAAATGGAATAAAACTCTCCTCCGTGAAAATGCTTCATTTCACGAAAAAAAAGTTACTGACCATTTGATTGCTTGAACTTGTTTGAACTTTTCCCGCCAAATCGTCAAACCACACCGGATGCGATTCGACAGTTTTCACCACGAGGCTGCCTCATGCCTCAAATGCTCGATTCGTGTGGATATATTAGCAAAGCAAATTAAGCGTAAAAATTAAGGTTTCGAGGAGAATAGCCCATATCTCCTGCTGAACGATACGGGTTTATTGGTGATGAGATAAATACGGTCAGCAGCGAGTTCGGCTGTCTTATATACAACTTTTTGTACAATCATTTCGTTGAATATGAAAGAAATATGAATCGATAATGTAGAAGAAAAAGAAAATGCATATGGATTTCAATGATATAGGTCAGCAGTATTAAATGCTCACATCCTATGCCGAGAAATCTGCAAGCTTTTTTCTGTTGCTGTCTGATGGCGCACCTATGTTCATAATGATAATCGTAAATCTTTGCATTGATGTGAACGGTTGCTGTGCATATGCGTACTTCCGCCAATTGATATGATGTGGGATACATTTTCACTTGTTGGCGATACATGATGCACTACATTCAGTAGCCGGTAACATGGTTTTGCTTTTGCCGCAGAAACTAGACCATCACACCACCACAACTGGTTCCAACTGGATGCTGTATCCAGGAGGTGGTGGAGAAAATATGTAGAACGAACAAGACAAGTTAACGTAGATCAATGCCTCGGCGCAGAAACTCTCCAGCAATCATCTGATTAATCTGCTTTTCTTTTAATTAGATTATTATAAGCTTGTTCAGACCACAAGGTGTCTAGTCAAGTAAAATTATAATGAGAAAGTGTAACTAGTTTGATTACACGTGAAAGTGAATGGAGGATTTTATTGTGAGATCACAAAAGAAATGTGCAAATGCAGATTAGTCTGCGGGTCATATCTGAAGTTGAATCTACAATATCACTCGTAAATTGTTAGTTGTTGGCCAGTTATTGATTTTGGGTCGTATTCTAATTTAGAACGAAATTGATATTTTTTAAAGCATTTCTAGTATTCTTCTAGGGAATGTGTACCGGTATTCGTAATAGTATCCCTGATTATATACCGTATTACGATACAAATAGCCAAAAATTGTTTAGTGATTGTCAAATCGCTTGAGGATAATACGGAAACATTCCTCAAAACCTCACAAATTTGCTTCCTCGCAACTTATTTCGCCATGATGTTCCTGAACTCGCTGTATTCAACGTATTCAGGATCCGAAATTAAAAACATGGCGAATACTGGTACAAGTGGTCCGGTATTAGTCACCCTCGTTTACAATACAAAAACAAAGTTTCTGATCAGTTTTTATATTTTTCTGATAAACATGTATTGATAGTTGAATTTGTTTAACGTATTGGCAGTAATCAATGCTCTTTTGATGCAGGATTACCACCGCTAGCTTTCGCCAACGGGTCCAACAAAAAATCGAAGGCACGGGTCCAAACAAGGATCGTAAAGGGATCAATAGTAGTTGTCAATAGTACTGAAAAGTACTGTTTTAGTAGCACTGAAAAGTACCGTTTTTAATTTTAGCTCTGAAAAGTACTGTTTATGTAGCACTGAAAAGTACTGTTTTATTGCTTCAGGTAGTTTTTAAGAAAACTTTTTTAAGCAGAGAGAATTCATAGCTCTTTGCGATCGGTGCTATCATAAGCCGCTTCAAAATTAATGAAAAGGTGTTGCGTTAGGACTTGATATTCACGGCACTCTGCAGGGTTTGCTGTACAGTGAAGATTCGGTTTGTCGTCGAGCGGCCGTTGATGAAACCGTTCCGTTTCCCAGATTCTGACAATCAGCTAGTGCAGACAGGTGGACAACCTCTTCGGGACACTTTTGATAAGTTCAGCTCCAATACCATACTCACCAGCCGCCTTGTTGTTCTCATGTTGATTGATGACATCCTTAACTTCTCTCAAAAAATGTACCTTATACTGAATAGTATCAGTAATGCAAAACGCAAATTATGCTGTTTTGTTACTGTTTGTAGCCGATAAAAGCCGATTTTAGTTTTTTCCATAATAAACTTATCATCAGAGTTGCTTAATATCAATCATATCAGCTGATGGCTGGTGCTCTAAGGCTATCAAATTATATTATATTATATCACTTGCGAACTATCGAAATCACTTTGATTTGACAACCAACAGCAGTGATGTGACATCGCACTCTAGATCATAATCACTGCAGAATGAGTGATCACGTGGTCATTATCCATGCTAATAAGGTTTTTCAGTGACCAACACATAGATTCAATCTATCTGCAACGCTATCAAACATATCGTACTGATAAATTGCCATTTTGTTTGCTTTATTTAAGGCTAAACTCAACCCATCAGTGATATCCATAGTCTATCGCCATCAATGCACTAGTGATGAAGTAGACAGCATGATGTTGATGGGATATTGATTGATCCGAATTGTATCGCAGTCGGCATGTAAGCGTTGATAGTGACAGCGAGCAACTCTGCTTATCATAGAAGAGCCTGGTGACGATTAATTAAAGCTAAGTAGCCCATCATTCGTTTTGGCAAAAATGAAGACTTTTCAGCTTGCATTTCAAAGTGATATTGTCTGTTTCATGGGCAACGAAACGCGCCGCCAACTTACAAACAGACCAATCAAATCGTCGCCAGCAAACAAATCAAAGCAGGTGATGCGCCGTTATGTTGGTAAGATTGGTGAAACGTCAAATTCGCAGCGGCTGGTTGGCTGGCGACGGTTTCACCGGCGACGATTACAAATCATCGCGTTCGATAAGGTGCAAAATTTACAATAAAACTCAGTCTTGAAAGTTTATATTGACTTAAAAAAGTAGGGAGTCGATGCCGGTTATGGATCCTTTGCGTATTATGGACACCCTACAGAAAAACATAAAATTAACACTCAAAGCAACTTTATTCCTATGAAAATCCACCGGGGGAACTTCGATTACATTGTTGGTCAGCAGTTTCAGGCAAAATATTTGGTTTGAGACGCATAAATACAGATATTTGAACAGTTTTGTAAATGAAACCACACAAGAGGGTCCATAATACGAATTTCCAGGTGGGTCCATAACAAGCTCGTCGGCAGCGAGCCGGATTACATGGGAATCAAATGGAGGGTCCATAATACGCAACGTCAAATTTGTAAACAATCCTATTACGGACCCCGGGAGGGTCCACAATAGGCATTCGGACAACAGTTTTTCAAATGCATATTTCGCTGGAAAAATCGAATGATTTTGTATGTTTCATAGACGTACTATGAAGTAAAGACATTGAATTCGCTGTTAGACTCCACAAAACGTATATGTGTCTGAGATATCATTGCGGAAAAGCGTCTAGAATGAATTTCAGCTACTAAGGGGCCCATTACTAGCATTGAAACCCTATCAGTGTACGCGCTAACAAGCATAAAGTAAGCTGATACTTTTTCATCTGTGTCAGTGCAAAACCAACTGATTTTCTTTGAGTCGAAATTGTGAGATGAATTAGCAACAATCATCAACGATCCGTACAAATTTCAATGACGGTCTACTTCGCCTTAATCGTTCTGTTAATTCCATGGGAAACGCCTAAAGACTAAAATTGTTATTATTATTCAACATCGAAGAAGAGGCTCAAAAATATGATACCGACAAAAAAATATATAGAAAAAAAAAAAAACAAAATTATCATAGGTCGCGATTAAAAATAAATTGTTCTTTTTTTAATGTATTCGAACCCTCTGAGCAGAATCTCTATAGAGAATCAAAAATGTAGATTTGAGTGCCTTGTACCTTTAATTCCACCCTAATTTCCTATCTTTGACAGAGACGTTTATTTCGACTACCACTTACAGCCCTCTTCAGTGTCAGTTCAGGAGTGGACACTGAAGAAGGCTACAAGTGGTAGTCTACACAGTTCGAACGAAACGTGTAAATTTCTGAGACATATAATGCACATAATTGGAGCATGGAATATCATGGAAATTTACATGATATGTCATGTAAACTTCAATTATATGTCATGTAATCCATCAGAATTCTGTGTGATTACATGACATATAAAACATTTTTACATGTTTTCAGGCTTAAATTTACATTACGTCATGTTTACATCGCATAAATTAAGTTTACATGACGTGTAATCTTCATTATTTTTAACTGTGTAAATACGCGTCAAAGATAAGTAATTAGGGCGGAATTAAAAGGTAAAAGGTACTCAAATCTTACTTACTTTACTTTTGCTGGCGCTACGTCCTTCAAGACATGACCTGCGTGAACTAGCTCGATCCATGGCTGCTAACCTCCTGTTTCACGATCGCCCCACACTTCCAAGATCCTGCTTCACTTGGTCAAACCACCTAGCTCGTTGCGCTCCTTTTGTACCGGCCGGATTCGAGGTGAACACCATTTTTGCGGGATTGTTGTCTGGCATTCTCACAACGTGTCCCGCCCATCGGCTTTGTCGACTTTCTGGATACTGGGTTCACCGTAGAGTTGCGCAAGCTCGTGGTTCATTTTTCTCCTCCATACGCCGTTCTCACATACTCCGCCGAAGATCGTCCTAAGCACATGTCGTTCAAAAACTCCTAGCGCTTGCAGGTCCTCTTCGAGCATTGTCCACGTCTCATGCCCGTAGAGTACTACCGGTTTTATCAGCGTCTTGTACATAATGCACTTAGTGCGGAAGTGAAGTTTACCAGACTGCGAGGTCTTGTGGAGTCCGTAGTAAGCACGACTTCCGGCAATGATACGTCTTCGAATTTCAATGATCCGAGGTAGACGAAGTCGTCCACCACCTCGAACTCATCCCCGTCAATCATCACGTGTCTACCAATGCGAGCTGTATCGCGCTCGGTTCCTCCACTTAGCAGATATTTCGTCTTCGACGTATTTGCCTTCAAGTCAACCCGGTCTGCTTCAAGTTTCACCCTGGTATACTGTTCAGAAACCACCTGGAACGTTCTTCCGACAATGTCCACGTCGTCAGCAAAACAGATGAACTGATTGAATTTATTGAAGATCGTGCCCCGCATGTTGAAGCCTGCCCGTTTCATAACACCTTCTAGCGCAATATTGAACAGGAGGCAGGAAAGACCATCACCTTGTCAAATACCTTTGCGTGTTTCAAACGGGTCCGATAAGGGTTCATTCAAATATTACGTAACGCAAAATTTGTCAAATTTAAAACAGCTCCCTCCCCGCACGTGACAGCTTTTGTAATGAAAATTTCAAATTTTTGTATGGACCGTAAAACTATGTAAGACCCCCTCCCTCCCCCTGTTGCGTTACGTAATATTTTTGAACGGTCCCTTATGCACCCGATATCTTCACACAGCACTGTACACTATCCATCGTTGCCTTAATCAGTCTAGTAAGTTTCCCGGGAAAACCATTCTTGTCCATAATCTTCCATAGCTCTTCGCGGTCGATGGTATCATAGGCCGATTTTAAATCGATGAAGTGGTGCCTAGGGACTTGAAATTCGCGACACTTTTGGAGGATCTGCCGCAACATAAAGATTTTTTTCTGTCGTCGATCGCCCGTCCACAAAACCGGCTTGATAACTTACCTCAAATCTGATTGCCAGTGGCGATAGATGGCGGAAGATGATCTGGGAAAACAACTGGGAAAGTGCATTAAGAATGGTGATCGCTCGATAGCTCTAAAATTCTTACTTGTCACCCTTTTTGTATATTGGGTATATTACTCCATCCTTCCAGTCCTCCGGTATCTGTTGTGTATCCCAGATCCTGGCTATCAATCGGTGCAGACAAGTGGCCAACCTGTCCGGGTCCATTTTAATAAGTTCCACTCCAATACCCAGCTGCTTTGTTGTTCTTGAGCTGTTTGATAGCATGCTTAACTTCACCTATTGTGGGAGTTTGCACGTCTCCCCCATCCGCCATACTGATGAAGCCATTCCTCCTGCTGCCTTGGTCTTCCTCCTCTGCGCCATTAAAGTGTTCATCGTAGTGCTGCTTCCACCTTTCAATCACCTAACTTTCGTCCGTCAAGATACCTCCATTCTTATCCCGGCACATTTCCGCACATTTTTGCGATTCAGTCTGTTGGGTGATCTCCAGGTGTTCCGATACAGGATACTTGCTGGAAGTGGGTACTACGTATGGCCATGTTCATGGAGGTGGCGAAATCAATCAGTCTAAGGCCGTTTTCGTTCGTAAGCTGGTGAGCGCTGAACTTCCCTATAATCGGTCTAAATTCCTCCTCCTGGCCAACCTGAGTGTTGAGATCTCCGATAATTTGACATCATGGCTTGGGCAGCTGTCATATTCACGTTCCAGCTGGGCGTAGAAAGCGTCCTTATCGTCATCGTCACTTGCTAGGTGAGGGCTGTGCACTTCGATTATGCTGATATTTTTTTTTTCTATCTTTATTAACGAGATTTTTAGCTCTGGGCTAGTTCATCTCGGGACCAACGGCTTTACTTCCCTTCCGAAGGAAATAGTCACTAAAATTTTTAGTGACTATCTCGGGGATGGGATTCGATCCCAGGTCCTCGACGTGAGAGGCGTGTGTTCTAACCACTACACCAGATCCGTCCCCTTGATTATGCTGATATTGAAGAAATGGTCTTTGATCCTCAACTTGCAAATTCTGTTGTCGATTGGTCACCACCCAATCACGCGCCTCTGCATTTCGCCCATCACGATAAAAGATGTGCCCAGCTCATGTCTGTTGCCGCAGCTCTGGTAGATGGTATAACCTTCCCTATACACACTCAATCACGATTTGCTTGTTCGGTATTTTTTTTATACTGGATACGAATTGTAAGGACTGTCCATTACACTAGTATTGTACAATGTTGTGATAATAACATATTCTCCAAAATAATTAAATTTCACACGAATATGGAGCAACGTTTAGAACGATCGTTTTTTTGGAGGTTATCAAAATCAATAAATGTTATAAATTGGCTGGGAAACTCGACTATCTATATTCTTTCATTTCAAAAAAGGCTTGTTCTTCGAAAGCATCATCAATCAGAAGCCTGATGGTAAAAATCAAGATATTTTTGGGGCAACAATTTAACAGATATAATAAAATCATTTTTCCCCGATATTTTTAGAGTAAAAAATTTTGAATTTGAAGGGGACTGATATGAGTAGATTTTTTTTGGTTTAAAGTACGTCCTGACGAAAGTGCTAATATAGTATTAATATGAAAAATGACTTACGCCTTCATAGAGTTACTTATTGAGTCCCCATGTCACATTTAAAGCACAATAGAAAACCAATTGCTTTATGTTTAGAAGACCTTTCAAAGCACAATGACAATCATCTAAACTGGCAACACTGCTGTAATAAAATCGATTTTATTTTCCACATGTTATTTTCATAATATGTTATCCTGAGATTATCCATTGAAATATTCGGAGAAAAACGTTTACAATTTGCTGTAGATAGATAAATACGCGTGCATGATTTTAAAAGTATGAGACTTTTTAGTACAACGTCCGTTAAGAGCAAAATTTATACTTCAGACCGCGGTTTAAACTCACGATTCAGCTCTTGTTTATACAAATATAGTTTCTTTAGTAGTCTAAGCTACTTTTGAACACGCTTTTTACTTTTCTCTTTTGCTGGGAGTGAAAGGATGGTGTATCACCAAATTTCGTTATAACTGGATAAATCACTTAAGTTACCTACTATCAGAGAATAGTGGAATATAATTCATTTTTTTAAAGCTACACCTTTAGTAGAATAGTAAAGGATACAAACATACAAATTGTTCATAAAAATAACGATTTCTGTTTTCCGAAAAAAATGTTAAACTTTGATGAACAGCTTTTCTTAAGAGTTTTTGGAAAAACTTTTTAACTTTTCAACCAAAATAATTTTCTAAGATCTTATCTTTTCATAGCATTGTAGAATAATAGTTGAACGATGTACAGAAAACCGATTACGACTTTGTCAATAAATGAAAAAGATATGGCATAAACAAAGTGTCCACTTTATAAAATGAACAGTCCTTAAATCATAAAAAATACCGAACTTTCAGCATTTTGATTGAAAACTTCTGACGTTCAGTAATATTTTTTACTTTTTACTGAACTACGGTAGCTGTCAGACCCAATTTTGCAACATTACCGAACAGGCCGAAAAAACAGTAAAAATTACCGACTATTCAGTAGTTGATATTTTTTACTGACTTGTCGTCAAAATCAAATCAAAACAAAACTGATGCGCATGCGGGAAAGTGTCAAATGAGAATCTCCTGCTGTATAATCGTCCAGCACCGGGAGACACGGCTATTGCAACCAAACTTTTCCTGCACCTATTTTGCGCTTTCTCGTGGTAAGTAGTCGAAATTTAGTGAGAAACTCAACCATTTTAAGCAACCAAAAAGGCTCAGAACGATTTAACTGCTTACTTTGATAAATTCGGTTGGTTTGCATACAAGAGGTAAATTCATCTGCATCATTGAGTTTACCTCTTGTACCAAATAATGATTTTTTCACACATTTTTCGATTACTTTCACTGAGATATGAGCATACCGTAGATGTTTATTCTCACGAAAAATGCATGTGGGTGTCCATGTCCATGTCGATTGGGTTTTAATTTGTATTTCTGAAAAAAAAAAAAACAGTATTCGGAGAAGCAAAGCATGAAACATAGGAAGTCAGTAAAAACGCTCTGCAATTTTACTGACTAAAGCGAAGTATGCACTTCAACAGAAAAGTAATCGCCTATCTCGATGCGTGGGAAATTTCTTGCAAGAAATGCTCAAGAAAAGCATTTTTCTTTGATCGCAGTACGCAGTTGAAAAGAAATGTCATTTCAAATGGAGCTCACTGTAGGAAATTTCTTGACCATTTCTTGGGCAGAAATTTTTACTTTTCTTGAGCGGAACAGCATACTTAGCTTAACAGCAGGTTTGCTACTGACAAGAAAAGGAATCGCCTATATCGATGCGTGGAAAATTTCTTCCCAGAAATGGTCCAGAAAATAACATTTTTTTGATCGCAGTACGCAGTTGAGAAGAAATGTCATTTCAAATGGAGCTCTCTGTAGGAAATTTCAGGACCCATTCAGTCAAGGAATTTCTTTACTTTTCTTGAGCGGAACAGCATACTTAGCTTAAGTCAGTAATTCTCATCAATCAAAACATATTTTGGATTACTGGGGTTTTTCGGTAATCGTAAAAATTACCGAAAAAACCGTAGTTCCAAAACCCAGTAAAATTTTACTGGGGTCGGTAATCTGAATTGGCTGTGTACGTATGTACCTACGATGTCAAATTTGAGGACCCTCAAAAATTCGGAAAGAATGCGGGTACTTCCCAAGAAACTGAGAGACTTACAGTTCCATGACCGAGTTTTCAATCGTTTCCGTCCGTTTTCGATGCCTGGGTCGATGCCGATTGTTCCGGTACGAATTTACATTGTATGCTTCCTGTACTGATGATTTTTACGGCTGGCTTGTAAGGCCTGCACCAACCCCCTGTCTCGCCGGAGGATCATCGTGCACAGCACTGTTTAGAGTCCCATGCTGGCACTAGGACGATGATCAGCCGCTCCTAACATGGAGAACAGACGTTGTTCTGAGCCGCCCCTAACATGGAGAACAGACGCTCTGATAAACTACACCCTCAGAAGACAGGAGCCCCCCTTCCCTGTCAGCATACGACCGAGGTCCCATTGGGATTGGTTACCCGATCTTCCCTAAGGTTACTCGTATCCCAGGCGGCACCACGGGGAGGTAGGGATAGGAGTTACTGGACAAGAGGCTAAGGACCACAAATGGGATATATTTTATACTTACAGGTACGCGTACACGAAGTACCAATGGTACGCATTGTCCAGTCATTTACCACCCTAGGTCATAAAGTACGTACAATAAAAATCTGTAAAAATATATTTACTATTGCCGATACGATAAACGATCAGACTATCACTTATTTTACTGGAAAGTATAATGTTGAGTAATGTCTAATAAATAATAAATGTCTTATTGAAAAGAAACTAAAAATCCGGTTTCAGCTGTGGTCGATTTTTAAAAGTGTCAATACCAAGTCCTTGTAAATCCGTGAAAACATGTAAAAATCTAAAATTTTCGTTGCATACCCATTAGTATAGATATTTGATATAAGTGTATTTTGGATGATTTCCAACGGATCTTAATGCGTCCACTGGCATTCAAATTCAAATTGGTTCTGTTTCTTGGAAAAAAAATAAGATCTATACAACTTCACATCAATTAAAATTACAAGCGACAAAAAAAAACGTAATTTGGACATGATCTCGGAAAATCCAGAAATTCTCCGGTGTCTGGTGGCCACTATTAATCTAGTCCAAATTTGCCTTCGAATGCTTCCGATTGAATTTCTGCTTTTTTTCTGCAATTCCATCCGTTTTTCAAAATGTTATAAGATTTGAATTTTTTGCCTATCTCAATCATTTTGCCTATCCCCTACTAGGACAGGACGACTCAACTTAACTAAGCCTGCCCTGTTGATTTTCAGTAGATAACCTTGACCACGGCATAAAAAATTAACAAGGCAGGCTCTTCACTGATGTAAACATCAAGTTTGGTTGAAAACATGTGACGTCACTCCTATCGTACCATATACCATCCGGACCACTAGATCAATTTTTTTGAAAATTTGTTCGAGGTGGATAGGAATGACGTCGTCAAGTAGCTGTCAGTTTTCGGAATATATCACCTTCTTAAATATAGTACACCGTGACCTTGACGATGTAAAAGTCAGTGCTTCCAGTATCCTTTTCAAACAAATCTTGTGGAAATATCCATTCTTTATTGCTTTAGAGGATGCTAGATGACCCGTGTTATTTTTAGGGAAAAATTACACAATTTCCATTGCATTGCTGCAAATTAAGTATTTTTCATTAATTTTAACATTGTGGGATCATTTACGGTAAACTTAACATCGGCAATAAATAGGTTTGAAACAAAAAGATTTTATGATAAAAGCTCTAATTTATGAACTAGCAACACGGCCTGATTACCAACAAAGTGCCCTGTTGCAATCCAGCTCAACGATGTGAAAGTAGGCCTTTGAAAAAACGTCCAATAAGAAGTGGTCTTTTTTGACAGGCAATTGGTTTCATATTTGTACTTTGGCCAGTGTTACTATGTCATTTATCTGATTCATTTAATCATTAATTCAATTTTAAGAATAATAATAATAATAAGAAGAAAACTAGATTAGGAAAAACTTAGAAAATTAACACTAAGAAAAAACTTCAAAAAACTTCAATTCAAAATTAAAAAAAAAACTAATTAGCAAGCAAAATTTTCAAAACTATTTACACTTCAGCCCTCTCAGGGTCTATCCTGGAGGATCGTACAGGGGCGGGCTAACAACCCACAATTGCTTCGCGAAATCAATGTATCCACCACGAAAGAGGGAGGAAAGGAATTACTTTTTAATTAAACAACACTATAAATTTGAAATTAAACTTTTAAACGATTAATTTATTTAATATTTACAGTTTTGGGATGGAATTCATAGGGTAATAAAGGATGCACAATAAACATCACCTGCCGTTTCCTTTCGTCAGTAACTTTGCCTCCGAGTCACCTTATGCCGGATCTGGATGGCTTAGCTCCGCACTATACTTCGTTCGGGTGTTGGCTCCAATCGATCGAAGATTCACAGCCTTTAGGACACTACATTGGCACTAGTTCCTAGATGAACGAAATTAAGGTTTAGGCCATAAACGGAAAGAACTATTGGAATTTAGTTACTGGAAAAATCCTGTTGGCTCCTCTTGCATCGCCTTATATGCAAAATTCCCCATTCGAAATCACGACGAAGCAGTAGCCATGGATACGGAACATTTCCCGGGAGAGTTTTGCTTCCGTATGGTTGGTATCTCACGCCATGTTTTTGTGCATAAGGAGGGAATGGCGATATCAGAGGATTTGTAGAAGGATTTCAAAATCAAATTTAAATTATTTATATTTACAAATTCATATTTTTTTATTTAATTCATTGGTGATTTTAAGAGTAACTGGTATCGAAGGATAGGGGAAAGGGATTATATTTACGTATTAGCATATTCACATGTGAACTAGTAATACTAGTCTAATATTAAGCATAATTATTCACAAGTCTACAAATATTTACCAAATTATGAACATGTTAACAAACTATGGATATTTACAAAAAGAGAAGAAAAATATATATAAACAAAAAGAAAAAATACAAAAAAGCAAATCTGGATTGTGACCTATCATATAGGTAACACCAGACAAGTCTTGTCTTAGATCCCCTATATTATTGGAAGCCTAACATGATTCTGTTCGCGCTCAATATTGCTGTAACTATTTGGTTTATATACGAAACTTATAGAATTCACAGCTTTATCATAATATATATATATATATATATATATATATATATATATATATATATATATATATATATATATATATATATATATATATATATATATATATATATATATATATTATGATTATTACATATATATATATTACATATAATATAAATTGTAACATAATTGTTAAGCAAGCTTACTCCCTGGATATAGCTAAAAATGGTTTCAGATTTAAAATCTTTCTTGGATTATATTCAGTCCAGAATAAAACAAGGATTCAGTTCAAAACATCATGGATTTTTGCTTCAATATCTCTGAGATTGGTTTGACTCCCCTGCAAAACTTTAATTTTCAAGCTAAAGTAATGCCACTGATTTTGGTATTGACGATATGGATTATTAAAGAATTTACGATACTGGTGTCGAAGGGTCTTGATAACCTGTTCATCTTAGAGATATGCACACGGTTCGCTCATGCAAGCATCAAATGATCGTTATTTTCCTAGAAATTGTTCAGTCAGAGTGAACTAACTCACTGAACGGTGGTATGTAGTTCAGTCAGAGTGGACCATGTACACATAGTCCATCAAAATATCGTTCTATCAGAGGTTTGCATTATGATTTTTCATGATTATCACTTTACATTATATTGTTTAAAAGTAACACAAAGATGGCATAGCATTAACGACTGTACAAATCGTGTGTGGCTGTACAACGCTCAGCTCTATTGATTTTGAGAAATCTACATGTAGTGTCGCAAAAAACGTATGGGATGAACGTCTTTTTCTACATAAAAGAAATAAACAAAACAAGCATCACATTGTACACCTGGCCACGTCCTTACAATCGCTGGTGGAAGGGAAGATGTGTTAGTAGGGTAGGGTGAGCTCAATTCAACAATTTAGAGCATTATAAATAAAGTATGGTAATAAATACATAAATATCAATTTTGAATTTACCTGATGTATCGGAACCATTATTGAAAGAAAAGTTTCGATTAGTTGGATAAAAAAAACATATAATTTCACTGCACTACGCCAACAATGCACTGTCAGTTTTCCACAGTACTACACGAACGACGCAACTGCCACGATTAATCCTGACCGCTTCACCAACCCCTGCAGGAGCAAGCGTTGCAGTCAAAGGATCACACACGACTCTGTTTGAAAGTAACACAAAGATGTGTAGAAATATTGAACCAAAATTAAAACGAGTTAAAAAATACAGAACGTTAGACTTTAAGCTCATTTTTCTCAAAATATGAAAAATGTTACTTGGTCCACTCTGACTTAACGCCGACCAATTGTAGTTCGAAAATATAACATGATTCAGGTCTAAATTTATACTTATTTTGTTGTTTTTTTATCTGTTCAATACTCTTTCACAACAGGTTATAAAAATCCCAAAAAAATACATGGAATTTTGAGCAAAAGTACAAAATTGTTATTTTGATAAGTTGAGAACTTCATAGAAGGTCCTAATCTAATCCTTTTCTTTGAAAGTTTTATTTTTATACTAAAAGGTGTTTGGATCGAAAACAAAAAATGGCGAAAATGTTTCACTTATTTTAACATAAGATGGAATCTTTTCAAGTCTATTCCCATTCGTCGATCGCAACAAGTTAATCGTTCATTGCACCGTATTTTCGTGGGTCAATGACATACCGGGCGATAAGCTGTGATATCCGTCTCGGCGACAAGGCGGCGAACCCAAACAATACGCAGCAACGCCACCCCTCTCGGGTTCGACAGATTTGAAGGCAAAGAAAGCGAACCTCGTCTGGCCTTTTGTGTTGAGACACGCGAGACTTGATTGATCTGCGGCGCTTTATCTGCGTTTCATTCGATGGTGGTTTGCATCAGGTCTCGCTCCCATATCCGGATTACTCTTTTTTGTGCTTGACGAATCTTCATGGATGAACCACGAATTAAACGAAAACGAGAGTGAGATTTTCGCTGAGTCGGCACCATTTGTAGCACGCATAGTAATTATGGCCCGAAAAACTGGACGCACTTTGTAATGGATTATCGCGTGATCTATAGCCACTATCAGGCTTACCTACACGATCGGCGTTTTTTTTTTAGCGGGATCATTCGGATTTGGGATGGAGAGATTGATGTTTGATTGAGATTATTTTCCCATCTCAAACCGTGCTGCGTTAGATCACAAGCATGATTTTCATGGGAGGAAATTCGTTTTAGGTGAGCTCAAGTATGGTAATTAGTGCACTTGTTTCATGGAAAGTTTATATTTGGTATGGAGTTCGATAAAAGTGAAATTTGCCGATGACCAAGATAAAACAAATTGAAGGCTATTTTTTTCTTTATTTTTTGTTTCAAATTTTTTATTAGTATCACTCCAAACATTACATTCATTTCTTATATCTAGGTGTTCTGTGTTAGAAAACACTATCATACTAATTTGGTAAATCTAAATTATGCATTTATTAACATTTTGTTTGCCATAGCAGTTCAGAATTCTTACAGGTAAGTTGATTTCACCTGCTTATTATTAGGAAAAAAAAAACTTAACCTAACTTAACATAGGTATATAACGGATTATTCGTGGCGATTGACTGTTTAACGATAAACTTGCAACGATCGACGCGCCACCATATTTCATATAACGGAGGGTATTAGAACTAACTTGGAGGTGATGCTTTGGAGGTTATTTGGCAATTTGGAGGTTAAAATCCCCTCCAAACACTAGCGATTTTGCGGTGGGATGTTGACGTTTGCTGACGAATAGAAGATTGAAAAGATTTTGTCTAAAATTATGAATAATTTTATTCGCCATTTGTTCCAATGTTTCAACATTGGATATTGTATGTATCTCATTAGTATTGCACCAGAGAGGGAGCTTCAGTATCATTTTCATGGTTGCAACTAGAGTGCCTGTAAACAAGAGTGACGTCATGTTCCAGTTTTGACAGGTCTCCTGCTCAATTGGAACGCGGATTTGTATGGAAATGACAGTTCGTCGCTGTTCCAATTTTGACATTGACGCCACTCTTATCTAGATCCACTCTGGTTGCAACCATGTTTAGTGAATACACGAAAGAAAACGTGACGTTCTAAGAGCTTTTCCCCAAAACGGTGTCCAAGAAGGTTAACCACCGCTAGCTTTTACTAACGGGTCCAACGAAAAACCGAAGACACCAGTCCAAACAATGATCGAAAAGGATGAAAAAGGGATCAATAGATAAAACAAGTTTGAAAGAGTTTGAAGAGTTTTGTAAAATATTACAGAATGGATGCCTCTTTTGTTCTGTCGCAAAGTTGAAGGAAATTTTTATTCAGGATCGAATAACAAACATTACTTCACAATGGTATTTCTACTACAGGTTTGACTTTTTTTCTTGATTGCAGCTATTATTCGGATGCCAGTTGCTTACCAGAGCTGATGACCTGCTCGATTCGGAGGAACCACCAGAGGGGTAACGCTATTCGTGACATTTCGTCACACTGTTCATGGAATAATGACAAATCGATCGTTTTCAGCTACTATGCATTCATCGAGTCGCCGTCTGCCGTTCCGCCAAAGGTTCGCTCCCCGCCCTATACTCACATCAACATCGACTGCAAGGATGCCACCAACCCCAAGCCATACGTTTCCGCGAACAATCTCTGCGGAGATCTGAACAAGGGCAAAATTCCACGCAACCCAATGCGTCAGAGCGTAATGGGGGAGCCTTATCCTTTGTAAGTCATAATAATGATTAAGTGATGAAAAGCTATTGAATTTTAAAATCAATGTATTGTTTCATTCTTTTAGTGAGCTGATTAGAAATCAAACACTAAAGTTTTTGTCGAAAACTTTACCAGTGTTGAAGGCCGATGATACGCTCCCAAGGTTACTCAGATCATGCCAGATGAGACTGTTGATCAGTTTGACGACAATGGGTAATAAGCTTCTCTAATCAATTTTCAAAATCGTCCTTTATCGGTATGATTATTATTCTAGAATTGGTCGTCGAATGGGTAAAGTCATGCGAATGACCGAAGATCGCAGAGATGAGGAGGAACCCCGAACACCGAGGAAGTTCTGCGACGGTGGCGGCGTATTCTGCGCTCTTTATCGAGCTATTCAAGGTGAACCAATCAGTAGCAAACTGGTCGCTGAACGACGTGAAGAAATCCCAAGTGCCTACGCTCCTCCTCCACCGCGATATGACGGACCCCCCACACCTTGTCCAGCCAAGGTTGAGTATGCTACACCGGTGTTCGCTAAGAACTACCAGGGCTCGTGGAGATACGTCGTCCAAATTCCATACGAGGGATACTTTACTCAAACCGTTGAAGTGACTCGTTGTCTCCAGGCTCGTTGTCATTATCTAGATGGTGGCTGTTTGTCGTCTCCTCGTTGGGTTAGCTTGCTTGTCGCCGAAATTTTCTATCCGAATGCAGAGGAATTCACTACTTCGACATCTACAACCACTGCCCCATCGATTCAAGATTTCCAAGCTTACCAGCAATATCTGCAAAAGCGAGCGGGACTTCCCACTGGTGCCGATAGTGGATCGTATGAAAACACCAGCAATCACGCAACTCGCAAGAGCGATCAACATTGCGACGGACACGATGAGATTGGGTGCTTCCAAGTTCGCTTGTACTACGATTGGTTCCTGATACCCGGCTCTTGTAAATGCTGGAGACCCGATTATTTCGCAAAGTACGTCCGAAAGCGGCCAACTCCTGAACTGTAAAACTCGATTTATAGCTGCTGCGCCCATAAGATAGATGTCGCGTACGAGTGTTGAATGGACTGCAACTTTATTTATTTATTTATTTTATCATAGCTTATGTAAATGCTAGAGCGTAAAATGGAAATTCAAGTTGGAGCTTATTCGGGTAAAACATTTGAAGGCGGTTCTGTGGACACTTTCTGGCGTGATCCGGGACGTGTTTAATCTCTCTTACTTTCAAAGCAGAAGAATTCTCTCTTCTACTCTCAACTTTCCGCTGGTTATGGTGTTATTGGGACAACAATCGCTGCAATGAGCCATCGAAGGCATCCATTGAGTCGGATTTATTTTTAGTTCTCAAGTGATCTAGAAATATGACTGACAACACTGATCTGCAAAACAGTACTATACATTAAACGCTCTTTATAAGAAACTATAGGGTAAGCTACAATAGGTATCTTTTAAATGTGCTCTACTCGTCTACTAGAGTCTGAATCAGCAGAAGCAATGAAAGAGAAATAATTTGTAAATATAAATATTTTAAAAATACATTGTTTTATTTGATTTGTAGAATGTTTGAGAAATCCATGAACAATCAATCACAATACTTTTTTTGTATTTTTTTTCTCGTGTAGCAATTTGGGTCCTAAAATTTTAAATGAAATCTTGTTTTTATTTAATAACACGAAAAAGCATGTTACTGTAACTACTTTAGCAATTTTTCCCGCTCAAATAATGGCTATATCATGTTTAAACTTTAATTTAAAAATTTGGTCCATAAATGAACCTTGACACTTTTGATCATGTTTGACGTTCGCTTAGTCAACAAAAACACCACAGGGGTTTTAGTTCGACCACTGGGGTTGTTCGTATCTGACATTTCGTAAGGGACACGGAAAACAAAATACACCCAAAATTTGAGTTTAAGTCAAAGGATGTGACAAAATAAAAAAAAAAAGTTTTTTGGGCTTAAACCAACGGAAAACATTACACTCAAGATAATGTCTTCATTTGATTCATGTGCAAACCTACATGGATTTTTGCAATGGGGGTTTGCATATGCAAAGTACCGTAAAATCGGGTGTAATTGATCAGAAGGGTGAAATTGATCATCGTATCAAACGATTTTATTTATTCGTAAATGGAGCACAAATATTAATGTAAGTTGCAGTAAATGAACGTTGCTTGTCGTAACTATTGTCGAATTGTGTGTTGTGAAGTTTTTTGCGTTAAAGAATGTTTATTACTATGAAAATAACGTAAAATTTCAAAATCATGTACGGTGCAGTATTGACAAACACCTATGAACTTCTATTTATAAGCAAGGATTTGAACATGGTATAAACCTGAAAGTTTGTGAGGATGCATGAGATATATCCCCAAACCAGATTTCATCACCAAAACTCGTACCAATTTGCTCATATGGTTGAAATATTTGAATTTCTGTTACATATCATTGAATTCCTTAGGAAATTGCATACATTTAGGCGTTTTCCACGTAATTCTTGAAATTTAACTATTCGTTATTTATATAAATATTGCATTTTTTAAGAATTTTACAAGCATATTCGGATTCAGGGAGCTCAAATTTATCATATAGAGTTGTTTTGAAAACTAACAATAATGGCATTGACAAGTGATCAATTTCACCCCGAAATGAGATCCTCTGATTTTTTATTTTAGAGGTATTTGTTAACACTAAAATGACATTTGTTAGAAAATTTCGGTACATAAGTCGATGAGGCTCACCTTCGTACTTGTTTTCCTGCATTTAGTTGTTTGGCACTGTGAACATTATAGAAAAGAGACTAGAAGAACCGTGAAAAATGATCAATTTCACCCGAAATTACGGTATGTGCGAAATCAATGAATGACCGCCAATCTTTATTCTCATTGAAATAATGATGTCTGCACATACAATCCATAGACCGGGCACATACTTTTCAGGGGATGTCTCAATGGAATATATTGTTCTACCTTGATTAATTTAAGGTGTTTCCAATGTTTCTTCTTACATAAAACACATGGTACACAATTTTGTTCTGTTAATCAGTTATATTGGAAACATTGTTACACAGAAACTATTTTCGTTACTCCAAAGTTCAATGCATATTATCTGTAAAAAATATTAGGAAATAAATAGTTTTACGACACCTCGTTCAATTTGCTCCCGCTAAAGTTCGATCCTTCTTTGCTAGCTGTTTCCAAAACCCGCAGTCGTTGTAGTTGATTGAAAAGTATTTCCACACCTGCGCAGACGTTATATCTTGATCAATTATCATATCAAATGTTTTTTAAACGATATCTATTTGAATAAATACCTTCAAGTTATCGAGAGCAAACGATGTAACACTTCTTCGGCGGCCATCTTCGTTTAAACCATGTGGTATGGAATACACATAAGTAAATCTCGCACATACTTTCAATGTTACTCAGATAGAAAGTATTCGATGAGAATATGATGAGTATGTGGGGCAACTAAATCTAATGAAATTGAGCACTGTAAATGCAATTGCACATATATTTAAGGGAGCTATTATCTTGAGTGTAGAAAATTGAGTAAACATGTGTTTTTGGCCTAAACTTAAGCGTTTGGCACTAAAATTGGGACAGGGCTTTAGGACCCGATTGCATCTCTATTGAACTGAGACCATCTTTTATCCGTAACTTACGACTTTCTCCTATACTTGATACTTGATGGGCAACAATTAATTGCTCTGAATCTACGTCGATTGAAATAGTCGTTTCCATTAGACCCGGTATTCGCTTCCAGTCTCCCCGAATGTTGTGCGTCGTCAAACCCTTCTCAACTGAAAAATCACGTAGTGTGTGGTGTGCCACAAAGGCGGCGCCTCATCCCCGGTTCCAGAGCCGTAGTGTGGTCTCATGGCACCCTTGGCGAACGGCCATTTAAGCGCCCCTTTAAAGCTCGAGTTTTTTTTGTCAAGGGTCATAATGAAGCTATTTTTAAAACTTTGAATAGGAGCATTGAATTATTGTATAAATTCTGAAAAAAGTCATACACATTATATCAAATTTCATTATTAGTAAGACTGACTGATAGCTTGGAGGTTAATACATTTTTTAACACATTTCCTATTTATTTGGCCAGAAATGAATCTGCAGAAGTTACTGAAATCTATATAATATTTTTTTTAAATTGCTGTGTAATTTTCAAAGTAATGCTAGTAAACAGTTGTTTAGACTCTTGTTGAAATTAAAAAAAAATCCACAATGGACCAATGCACGAGTTCATTATTTTACGTTTGAGCGGTGCCGTGTTATTTACGTGACCATGGCAACGAGAGAATTCGGCATCGCTCAAACGTCATATTAGTGAACTCGTGCATTGGTCCATTGCAGATGATTGTTGGAAGTGTTCTTTCACAAATGAATCTGATGAATATCAGCGGATCGCAGCAAGCCGTGCACGCGGGCGGTTGCGTTTCAATGGACCAGTGCACGAGTTCACTATTTGACATTTGAGCGGTGCCGTGTTATTTATGTGGCCATGGTAACTAGTGAATATGGCACCGCTCAAACGTCAAATTAGTGAACTCGTGCATCGGACCATGGTCACGTAAAAAGCACGGCACCGCTCAAACGTCAAATAGTGAACTCGTGCATCGGTCCATTTTCTGTACCGATTTAATTCAACGATAGTTTGTTTCGTTCTAGGTGCTTGATTTTTTAAGTATATCTGCTGGTGGTTTTGGCCGGTACTACGCCACACGTTTATTTTTTTCCCTATGTGATAAGTGGATTCTGCATTCTCGCATCTAAAAGTTTTCCCAGTTATGCTTGTGCTTTGAAACTATTGATGCTTAGTAAAATTAAACGAAAAAGTCGGTAGTTAGAAATCACATAGTGCAAAATATGTGCATCGGAAAGAGTTGGAACAATGTCCACCTGACGTGACGTGTGATCGATTGTGACCATTTCCTGCATTACTAAAAGGGGATGATGGAAGCGCAGTAGAAGCTTATGTGCGTATCATCAGCGTGATAGCACCACGGTCGCCTTCGAGGAACTTGATGAAATTGTTCTGATTCTTTTCATTTTTTCAAGTTATTTGCATAACAAAACAAAAAAGGGGTCAAATGCAAATTTGAGAATTTGTGGCGTTTCCGTGTACATTCATTGTATTTTACTCTCTCTTTACATTCATTTTTCGAATATTTTAACACAACTCATTAGCAGTTTACATTTATTGAGGAAGCATACATAATATATTGATGTTAAACGGGAGGGAGATCAGAATAACATTTTTTTCGTTTCAGAGAGCGAGTAAGGGCGCTTAAGCCTAGGCTTTAAAGCCAGGACAAACGGATGAAATACATTAACTTTCTTAGCAACTCCACTCCTAACGATTTTGCATATCCCCTTAAATGGAACGTTTGGTACGGTTGTCCCCGTTTCTTCCATCAGAATATTTAAAAATTCTTCGTCTATCATATTATTCATCCGTGATTTATCTGATCGCCGGAAATTTATGAATTATCTTCAAACCCCAAGTATGCACTGTGGGCCTGGTCATTTTATTATTTGTATCAAATCATTGATATGCTGCAAATATTAATACTGTCAAGAAAATTTTGGAATAAATTTCGGTATTTTCAGGATGCTTTTAAAGGATGCTGTGCAAGCATTTAGAATATAATAATAGAATAAAAAAATCGAATAATGTCGTTTCTTTAAGAAACGTCCAACAATTTGAAAAATATGTACCAAAAAAGCTTATGTTGAACATTGAAACTCTTTTTTGCAGAAAATTTCATTATGCTACAATAAAAGCTTTCTTCGAATGTTGAATGAATGAATTTTCTTTATTAGAGAGACTTTCAGCCCTTGGCTGGTTCGTCTCTTCATTCGAATGTTATTATTAGTTGAAAAAAAAAAAAATATATATATATATGTGTATATATATATATATATATCAGTGAGTGATATGAATTGATTGCACAATTGAAATGATTGCTCATGTTACAAATGAAACTTATTATCGCTTTCTGTTTTCATTTCATTGTTAAATTATTCTCAAATAACCTAGCAAGGAATTCTGTTCTGCTGTTTTAATGTGAATCATCTCAGAATCCTAATATAGCCAACATCTACACAAGTCATTGCTTTAAAAGCATTTAACTGACGAAATAGTAGATTACCGATACATTTTATTTTTATGTTTATGCTAGTTCAAAATGCGCTAAAAATACTTATATTTGTAGCTTATTTCGGAAGATAAATAAATGAATGATTTGCAGAGGTTCTTCTCACGCATCCGTCCGATGAAGGTACTAAAAAGTTTGCATGCGCAAATTGACAGTAATCTTGATGTTAGCATTTCATTGCAAACAAAACTTGATATTGACAATGCTTTTGAAACTTTAACAAATTCCATTGTTGAAGCAAGGAACATTGTAATACCAAAATGTAACATTTGAATCCGTGATTATAGATGATTATTGGATCAATTGGGCCCTAGCTCTAAGCCCTTTAAAAAATCAAGTTACTGAGGATTTCGAAATCATTCTCAATCAAGAGAACGTTTTCAAAGACTGATCTGGATGAAGTGATAACTATTATTAAAAAAATAAAAAAAGATAAGAGCCCCTGGTGATGATTACATTTTTTACATCCTAATCACCTAACTTCCAGAAAGTAGCTTATCATTCTTAGTTGGTATATATAACAAATGTTTTCAGTAGGCATATTTTTCTGACAAATTGAAAAATGACAAAGTTGTACCAATTTTAAAACCAGACAAAAATCCTGCAGAAGCTAATAGCTATCGTCCAGTCAGTTTGCTTTCCTCCATCAGTAAACTATTTGAAAAGTCATTTTGAACAGAATGATGGTCCACATAAATGAAAATTCAATTTTTGCCAATGAACAGCTCAGATTCCGACATGGACATTCGACCACTCAATCAGTAATAACTCCACATAAAACTTCAACTACATATATCCAAGAAATTTTATGTTTAACTCGTTCCAGAAATGATTATATTTGTAGAATGTTCATTAAAATGGTTAAAAGAAATTTCTAGAATTTCAATAGCTCAGAAAATTTCAAAATCTTTCCGACTACCATCAGGACACTCCAAATAAGCTAACCATTCCTTCTACAGTTTTTTTGACTCGTTTCAAAATTTTGGAAGAAATTTGCCAAATTTATGGTAGGCTTTCAAGCTTTTTACCGATACATGAATCCAAACTTTTGCACGATGACTTGAATAACTGGTGTAATGGAAAACAACGTATGCTTTAAGCGTTAAGCGCAAGCTGTGATACGTATATTTATCTGCATCCAAACCGGGAATGCAGCTAGCGTCGTGCCAGAGGTATACGTGTGCAAGCGTACAATCTTTACCCCAATATACGGTATGGCGTTACGGAATGAGAATGGAAAACATGCTTCATAAGTTTCATTCAATGTTTGATACAAGAAAATTTTGAATTCAAGTTTAATATGTTCTGATGACTTATTTATCTAATTAAAATAGTTTATATTTATAGTTATCCTCCGAGAGCACTTTGATATCCCATGGGGTATGCGTTTTACTTAAATAGCACTCAGGGAAAGAACGATAGTTAAATACTTACCTTTGTATAGGGTATTTCCAGAACTATTATTTTGGCTAGTCCCCTTTGAAATGTCATTCGCGATTCAGGACAACATATGAGAGCTGTCATTATATATTTTACACTTCAGTTGAGTTATTTTGAGCAATTCAAAAGTAACATGTTTTTCATTTAACGTTCTGCGGCATACATATCATGGATTCTAATGAAATAAACTGTGTTCGAGAGGACAATTCGATTCAACCCCAAAACAATGAGAGTACCATTTACTGCCCAGTTTGTTCAGAATCATTTTCCTGCGAGAAGACGCTGTATAAGCATAAGATGACACACTCTTCGGATTTTCGGATATATGACATGGAGCGAAATAATCGAATATTCAAAGTGCACGTGCGAATCTATACATGTAATATATGCGAGAAGGAATTCCGAAACCTGACCCACTACGAAAAGCACCGAAAAATTCGTCATACCAAAGAGGGCTATATCTGTCCACACTGTAGCAAAATATTTAAGGTAAATGTTTGTTGATATCAGTTGTAGAAGCATCTTCTAGTTTGGTTTCTTTTTAGGATATAAAGTATATGAAAATCCACATGCGTACCCATTCGGGAGAGAGGCCATACGAGTGTGACAAGTGCACCAAAACATTCACCCGATCGATCATATTGCGGCAGCACATGCTAACACACCAGAAAACAGGGAACCATAAGTGTGAATTTTGTTCCAAGTCATACAAACGAATGGAAGACCTCCATCGCCATTATGAAGTCCATTGAATTAAAAAAAATGATTTTCTTAATAATGGAAATTTTTATTTGAGCGCCATACAACAATAATTTAAAATGTACGCTACATAGTAATACACAGATTTCAACAGCATTATTGAATCTATTCTAAAAAATAACTGGTAAGTTAATGGTAGCATACTGTTACCACCAATATGGTTTTTATGTCAAAATCATAAACATTGTAGTACTGATATATGAATAAAAAACGACTATTTTCAATTAATAATTGGCAGTTTTCCGATTTATCATAATTCCATTGACTATTTCTTATAATAATTTCGAAATTTATTCGGATCCGTAATGCTATATGCTACAGGAGCCCTAAGCGTAAAAAAATGTTCGAATTTATTCATATCTTGTTATCATTGTTTTAAAATTTACAAGAGTTCAAAGTTAAAGAGTTATGAAAAGTATTCTTATATTCTGGCTGATGGGTCGTCCACCTAGCACTTTTCCATATAAAGTATATGAGCAACCTTCAGTTTCAGCAACATTTTTAACAATAATGAGTATCGTTCAATATGGTATATAAAAGTGCTCCAGATTCGTTACACTGCTCAAAAATCTGATTCTTCCATTGCTCCAGACATTACTTCAATAAAATCCACACGTTTTCCAGGAAATATATTATATAAATGAAAAGGGCATTTAAAATTTTATAGTGTTTGAAACTTATCGAATTATCGTATTGAAATCAGAGTAACATCAGAGTTCTTGTAATTTTAGTTAATTAAAACGGTTCTGGGTCATTTGGCCGAACGCCATTTGGCCGAATGCCGTAATGATTTATCCTTCTTTAAGAATAAACTGTTCTTTAAATTTCAGCTTTGAAATTCATTACAAATGCATGCTAACTTAAGTACACTACTCCGGCCAAACAACATTCGACCAAACGACCCATTCGGCCAAATGGCATTCGACCAAATGGCGTTCGGCCAAACGGCATTCGGCCAAATGGCCGGACACCAATTAAAACATAATGTTTTATAATTTTGAAAGCAGAAATCAATTTTGAAGTTGTTTAACAACATTAAATTATTCGTTTTCGAAAACAAAATTTAGATGCTGTGTGTTACTTGAATACCTGCTGTAAACAGTGAGTATTGTTTTTCGTTCTATACACATAAAATAAGTCAATAGCTTCTTCAAGTGAAATTTCATCCAGCCAGCAGAATGTTTCAATGGCCGGTGCAAGTGCGTGATTTTTTAATTTGTGCTCGTGTTCGATTCAGTTCCGATTTTGTTACAGAGACTAAAAATTTATAGGAAGAATAGTCCAGATAGTGTTTTTGTGCAACAGGAGCCGCGACGGAAGAAGTTGGATTTGTAGAGGAACCCCGTTTTGCACGCAGTTATCCAAGGGAGAAAAAAGGATTGAATTTTCTACTCCTCTACTTGTGTGCTGGAGTGTTTAAACTACCTCAATGCTGGAGCAAGAATTTGGTGAGGTCTTTCCTATATTATATTCAATGTTATATTTATTTATTCGTTAAACAGACTATGAATGGTTCGTCACTATAAGTGTCGGCATAAGCCCTTATTCCTGATTTTTTTTAAAGATGAGATAGATGTACCTATTCCTTTATTTATTTTTCACAATTACTAAAAATTGACCTTTGAATAGTTCGACATTAAAAATGTCGACGCACTGATAGATAACTTTTCAATTTGAGGCAATATAAATCGCATCACTTACCAAGGTGAATCCTGATCATGTAGCTTTTGAACCTCTCGCACTAACAAAAACTCCTTCGTGTACTGAAAACCATGGAGATGCAGAGGTGATCTCGGTCTCTAGTAGCAATGGGTGTCACACTAACATTCTTTCCCTTCCTCGATGACCGTAAGGACGTGGCCGGCGCCGTTATTGACATTACTAAGTTTGGAAATCTTGAAATTGTACATTGGAGATGGTACGCTACTCCCAAGCTGCATCTGTTGGTTCCCTGTACAATTTTGATTATTCCGATCAATCACGGAGTAGCAACTACGAATTGTACGATCATCAATGCTTATGCTTATGCTATACACATAAAATAAGTTAATAGAAAAGAAAAGTTAACCACGTAGTCACGTTATTGATAGGGAGGAGAAGGAGATTTTTGGAACATTTTTGGGCAATCCATTGCAAACAGAATATAAATGAAAAAAAAAAAGAAATGGAAACCAGTTAAAACAGGTTTCAATACTCCAACAGAAGCTTCCAGAAAACGTGTTATTTTAAAAATGCTTGTTTTCCTAACTCAAACAAGTTTGATCCATCGTTGAGGCCCAGCTGTAAACGACGTACACTAACAGTTTAAAGTTTTGTGGTTAAGAGCAAATAAGCCCTCTAACTTATGGAAAATGTAAAAGATGCCATAATTATGCATTCTAGACAAAAAAGTGGAATTTTATCCAAAAACACCGTGACAAAGGCCACTGTTCGGCATTCCAAGCAGCACGGTATAGTTTTCTCACAAGTTCACACAAAAAAAGTCATCTGGTTCCGAATATATTTTGAAACCCCGCGCTACAAAGTTTTTCTCATGTTCGGTTATTCGCTTTTCAAAACAATACTTCGATGAGAGTCTGTGGTGAAAAAATGAAGCATATTGGTGCAACCTAAAGAGTCTAAATTATAAAGAGACGAAATCTGATCATATTCAAAATAAATCAGCTAGCAACTATGCCAAATCTATTACGCAGCACTGCCAATGTTAAATCCCACGCTAAAAGTGAGTCACAGGTTTTATGTGTTGAGTTTTCACAGGTTTGGGTAACGAATGAAAAATTGACTGAATGTGTGGAAAACCAATGAAATGAGTAGAGCATTCTTTATGCAAAGCATGAAAATTGCAACCGACACTCAAGCACATACAAACAGACGTAACACTTAGAACAAATCGCGATCAAAATCATAGTCGCGAGAACATGTACGCCCAATGCTAAAATCACTGTGTTTGGCCGATGGGCCAACAGGTGGCGGTAGTGCGTAAACGTCAAACACGAACAAAAACGATGGTGGTGGATTGGCCACCTAACATATATTTGAATCGACCGTTAAAAAGGTGGTCGATGGACATCGATGAGAGTGTGACGTCTGTTTGTCTGTGACTCAAGTATTCAGAAAATATGCTACTTCAGAAGAAGCAAAATCTTCGTGGGCGGTAACATTTTTGTGTGAGTCGTTTTCAGCTTGTGTGAAAAAGTGTTTGACAAGTCTCCTGCTCGATTGGAATGACATTGACAGTAAACTTTGAATTCCAATTGGAACATTTCGCTTCTTTGCTTATAGTTTCTTTAGTGCAACCGTTTTCGAGTAAGGCGGCGTCCATTTATTACGTAACGCTAAAATTGGAAATTTTTGACCCCCTCCCCCCCCTCCGTAACGCTTTTTGTATGAAAAAATTTCAATTTTTGTATGAGCCGTAACGCTTGAGCCTACTCCCCCCCTCCCCCTAGAGCGTTACGTAATTTGTGGATGCCGCCTAAGGGGCTGTCCATTAATTGAACGAACGTGAATTTCGTGCGGCGGATCTCATCGCTAATACTTCATTCAAGTATACATCTACTACAGTTCTTCAAATGCGGTCTGATCAGCATGTATGCGAAAACGAACGATAAAATCAATGTCATGAAGGATAAGTTCTATGAGAGCCTATATAAGACTTACGGAGAGTGCCCTAAACAAGATGTCAAGATAGTCATCGGCGACACAAATTCACAGATCTGGAAAGAAGACTTTTTCCGACTAGTCAGTCATTGAAACGGAAAGCCTCCATTTCGTGACCAATGATAATAGCTTGAGTCTTGTAACCAGCAGCAGGTACTAGAGGGATTGCAATCAGCAGTGCTTACTTCTCACGCAAGAATATCCGCAAACAAACCGTGTGACACCTGAGTTGCGATGCCTGTCCCAAAAAGACCACGTGCGACATTTCTCAGATCAGGACATTTGCAGTCCTAATATAGACTCGGATCATTATCTCGTTGTAGCTAGAATTCGGGTGCAGTTATCCAGCGTCACGAGTTGCAGAACAAACAGAACTCTGTGCTTCAATATCCAATGCTTGTCGACTGTTGGGGTAGCTGCACAGTACCGCTAGCAGCTGGACGAGCAGTTGGAAAAAATCAACGTTTCTGATGTCAACAGCCTGTGGGACACGAATCTGTAACAACAACGAAGTGGGAAATGATTGGCACTGGTCAGCGACGAAGACGCCAGAAGCCGTATACGTGTGGCCTGTACCCGGCAGAACACTTCAGAAAGAAAAGGCAGTACGAAAAAAGTGTAGTAGCCGAAGCTCAAGATAGTATGAATCGGAACGATATGCGGAAATTTTATGTAACGGTCAATGGCGCGTGGCACAATTTCGTACCAGCGCCTGCCATGTGCAATGATCGAGAAGGGATTTTGCTGACCGATGCGGTTGTTGCGAGGTGGTATGAACACTTTCAGTAGTTGTTGAACGGCGAAAAAGGAAATATTGACAATTCGAGTGACAATTAGAAGTTCGGCAGTCAATACTTCGGCGAAGTTTGGCGGAGACATTCTAATTTAGTGCTTCGCCGACGCATAAGGAATGCCTTTGTCAGCATAGCACTTCGGTAGAATGCCGACGCCGAACTTCGGTGAACTTTTGTTGATGATATTTCAATTCTCTTATGAACTTCGGTCTAAATTTAATCTAAATGCACAATATAGTGAGAAACAGGATGAACAATTATGACGACGATCAAACTATGGACCCATCTACCATTGGAAAAATAAAAAGGCTAACAACGAGCTAAAGAATTGTAAGGCTGCTGGACGAAAGGTATGGGAGGACGAAGAAAAGCCCACCGGTTGGTTGGATGGTCTCATACTCCTAATCTACAAGTAAGGGCACAGACTGGAGTGTGCCAATAACAGAGCAATTACCCTGCTGAATTCGGCGTACAAAAAACTGTCGCTCATCCTGCGTTGGCAAATACCAAGCTGGTTTTCGTAAGAGCCGCTCGACAACGGACCAGATAATTACCTTGCGTATGATCCTACATAAATTCCTAGAATATAACTTGCCGACTCACTAACTGTTTATTTATTTCAAGGTGGCGTACGATTTAATGAAAAGAAATGAGCTTTGGCAGATAATGTCGGAACATGGTTTTCCGGCGAAACAAATTAGACTGATACGTGTTACTCTGGATGGTTCAAAATCAAGTGTTCGGATTGCAGACGAGGTGTCAACCTCGTTTGTGACGTTAGACGGATTAAAGCAGAGAGACACACTTTCGAATTTACTGTTCAACATTGCACTCGAGGGTACTATTAAGAGATCTGGCGTGCAGAGAAACGGCACTATCATCACACGGTCGCACATGTTCCTTGGCTTTGTTGACTATATTGACCTTATTTGAATCGATCGCAGGTCAGTGCAGGAGACCTTCGTGTCTCTGAAGAGGGAAACAGCGAGGATAGGCCTCAGCATTAATTCAACCAAAACGAAGTACATGACTGTAGGTAGAGATAGAGGTAGTCTTGGTGGTGTATGTGCTAAATGTGGAATGTGTTTGAGTTGTTGAAGAATTTGATTACATTAGTACACTTGTTGTCACATGTCACAACGACGTTTCCCGCGAAGTGCTTCCGGTGGCTCTCCGAAACGTAGACTTTGAAAGAGGTAGACCGGAAAGTCTTCGTCGTTTTCGAGCGTAAAGTGCTGTGGGCTGCTGGTGGGAAACGTGAAAATGGTGTGAGGCGCAGGCACATGGTACATCAAGTGTATAAGGAGTAATGCACAAATTATAATTTGTGTATAATTGTACACTTAGAAAATATCACCGACTCCAGTAATTTTTTTTACCGAAATAAAAACCGCTGAGCGCTCGGTAATGCTTTCGGTAAAGTTAAGAATTACCGAATAATCTGTAACTTTAACTCTCAAACCCCCAACGTCTGACTTTTCATTAAAAATGAACTTTAAAAAATCATAACTTGGCCAATTATTAATCAAGTTTGGATCTTTTGGACTCAAACAAACCGCATACTCCTCAAGATTTATTGTGTTCCGGAAGAAATGGGATTGGCCACTTGGTTCCGGAGTTATTCCGGATTCAAATGGGGTATATTCGTTCCGGATGTGATAGTTCCCTTAGATTTTTCAAGATTAGCGGTAAGTAAATTATTCATTGTGTACTTTCTATAAGTGAAAAGCTGCCAGAAGGTCGAATGACATTGGTTCTCATTGATTCTGGCCATTTCGGATACCCGGTCACCTGGCACCGGTTCCTGAATGTACCCAGAGAGGACATTTTCTGAAACTCAAAGAATACTACCGTGCGACGGCACAAAATTCCTGTTTTTTTATCCGGAACATCATAGATATACTGCCAAAGACCAATATGAGGTTCTGGCCACATCCGGATACCCCGGAATCGGTTCCGGTGGGGCCTCAGTGGGACACTTTTGCAATCTTACTCACTCATATCGTGCGACGGCTCAAAATTCATGATTTTTTATCTGGAACATCATAGATATAATGCCAAAGACCAATATGAGGTTCTGGCCACATCCGGATACCCCGGAATCGGTTCCGGTGGGGCCTCAGTGGGACACTTTTGCAATCTTACTCACTCATATCGTGCGACGGCTCAAAATTCATGATTTTTTATCTGGAACATCATAGATATTATGCCAAAGACCAATATGAGGTTCTGGCCACATCCGGATATGCCCGAATCGGTCCCAGGAGGGCCTCAGTAGGACACTTTCGTAATTCTACTCACTCATATCGTGCGACGGCTTAAAATTCATGATTTTTTATACAGAACATCATAGATATAATGCCAAAGACCAATATGAGGTTCTGGCCACATCCGGATACCCCGGAATCGGTTCCGGCAGGGCCTCAGTAGGCCACTTTCGTAATCCTACTCACTCATATCGTGCGACGGCTCAAAGTTCATGATTTTTTATCCGGAACATCATAGATATTATGCCAAAGACCAATATGAGGTTCTGGCCACATCCGGATACCCCGGAATCGGTTCCGGCAGGGCCTCAGTAGGCCACTTTCGTAATCCTACTCACTCATATCGTGCGACGGCTCAAAAATTATGATTTTTTACCCAGAACATCATAGATATAATGCCAAAGACCAATATGAGGTTCTGGCCACATCCGGATACCCCGGAATCGGTTCCGGGAGGACCTCAGTGGGACACTTTTGTAATCTTACTCACTCATATCGTGCGACGGCTCAAAATTCATGATTTTTTTATCCGGAACATCATAGATATTATGCCAAAGACCAATATGAGGTTCTGGCCACATCCGGATACCCCGGAATCGGTTCCGGTAGGGCCTCAGTGGGACACTTTTGTAATTTTACTCACTCATACCGTGCGACGGCTTAAAATTCCTGATTTTTTATCCGGAACATCATAGATATCATGCCAAAGACCAATATGAGGTTCTGGCCACATTCGGATACGCCGGAATTGGTTCCGCGAGGGCCTCAGTGGGACACTTTCGTAATCCTACTCACTCATACCGTGCGACGGCTCAAAATTCCTGATTTTTTATCCAGAACATCATAGATATAATGCCAAAGACCAATATGAGATTCCGGCCACATCCGGAAACCCTGGAATCGGTTCCGCTAGGGCCTCAGTGGGACACTTTTTAATCTTACTCACTCATATCGTGCGACGGCTTAAAATTCATGATTTTTTATCCGGAACATCATAGATATAATGCCAAAGACCAATATGAGGTTCTGGTCACATCCGGATACCCCGGAATCGGTTCCGGGAGGGCCTCAGTAGGACACTTTCGTAATCCTACTCATTCGTATCGTGCGACGGCTCAAAATTCATGATTTTTTATCCGGAACATCGAAGATATAGTGCCAAAGACCAATATGAGGTTCTGGCCACAGCCGGATACCCTGGAATCGATTCCGACAGGACCTCAGTGGCACACTTTTGTAAATCTTCTCCTTCATATCGTGCGACGGCTCAAAATTCATGATTTTTATGCTGCACATCATAGCTATTATGCCATGGATCAATATAATATTCTGGTAACATGCGATTACTCCAGAATTGTTCTGATAAGACTCATATGCACTCTGTGTAAACTTCGTTGAATCCATTGAGATAGCTTTGGATCCATATCGATAAGTCCATGAGACATTTCTGGCTAACCGTTTTAGTCAACATAAAAAAAACACTATAAAAAACCGTGTTTTTATTTTATTTCTTTTATCTCGGTTTTAAATGTTGTTTTAGCGATTCGATTATCGAGTCCGACCTGTATTTGAATCTACGGACACATTAACTCTCAAACCCCCAACGTCTGACTTTTCATTAAAAATGAACTTTAAAAAATCATAACTTGGCCAATTATTAATCAAGTTTGGATCTTTTGGACTCAAACAAACCGCATACTCCTCAAGATTTATTGTGTTCCGGAAGAAATGGGATTGGCCACTTGGTTCCGGAGTTATTCCGGATTCAAATGGGGTATATTCGTTCCGGATGTGATAGTTCCCTTAGATTTTTCAAGATTAGCGGTAAGTAAATTATTCATTGTGTACTTTCTATAAGTGAAAAGCTGCCAGAAGGTCGAATGACATTGGTTCTCATTGATTCTGGCCATTTCGGATACCCGGTCACCTGGCACCGGTTCCTGAATGTACCCAGAGAGGACATTTTCTGAAACTCAAAGAATACTACCGTGCGATGGCTCAAAATTCCTGTTTTTTTATCCGGAACATCATAGATATACTGCCAAAGACCAATATGAGGTTCTGGCCACATCCGGATACCCCGGAATCGGTTCCGGTGGGGCCTCATTGGGACACTTTTGCAATCTTACTCACTCATATCGTGCGACGGCTCAAAATTCATGATTTTTTATCCGGAACATCATAGATATAATGCCAAAGACCAATATGAGGTTCTGGCCACATCCGGATATGCCCGAATCGGTCCCAGGAGGGCCTCAGTAGGACACTTTCGTAAACCTACTCACTCATATCGTGCGACGGCTTAAAATTCATGTTTTTTTTTATCCAGAACATCATAGATATAATGCCAAAGACCAATATGAGGTTCTGGCCACATCCGGATACCCCGGAATCGGTTCCGGCAGGGCCTCAGTAGGCCACTTTCGTAATCCTACTCACTCATATCGTGCGACGGCTCAAAATTCACGATTTTTTATCCGGAACATCATAGATATTATGCCAAAGACCAATATGAGGTTCTGGCCACATCCGGATACCCCGGAATCGGTTCCGGCAGGGCCTCAGTAGGCCACTTTCGTAATCCTACTCACTCATATCGTGCGACGGCTTAAAATTCATGTTTTTTTTTATCCAGAACATCATAGATATAATGCCAAATACCAATATGGGGTTCTGGCCACATCCGGATACCTTGGAATCGGTTATGGTGGGGCCTCAGTGGGACACTTTTGTAATCTTATTCACTCATATCGTGCGACGGCTCAAAATTCCTGATTTTTTATCCGGAACATCATAGATATAATGCCAAAGACCAATATGAGGTTCTGGCCACATCCGGATACCCCGGAATCGGTTCCGGCAGGGCCTCAGTGGGACACTTTTGTAATCTTACTCACCTATATTGTGCGACGGCTCAAAATTCATGATTTTTTATCCGGAACATCATAGATATAATGCCAAAGACCAATATGAGGTTCTGGCCACATCCGGATACCTCGGAATCGGTTCCGGGAGGGCCTCAGTAGGACACTTTCGTAATCCTACTCACTCATATCGTGCGACGGCTTAAAATTCCTGATTTTTTATCCAGAACATCAAAGATATAATGCCAAAGACCAATATGAGGTTCTGGCCACATCCGGATACCCCGGAATCGGTTATGGTGGGGCCTCAGTGGGACACTTTCGTAATCTTATTCACACATATTGTGCGACGGCTCAAAAGTCATGATTTTTTATCCGGAACATCATAGATATAATGCCAAAGACCAATATGAGATTCTGGCCACATCCGGATACGCTGGAATCGGTTCCGGGAGGGCCTCAGTAGGACACTTTCGTAATCCTACTCACTCATATCGTGCGAAGGCTCAAAATTTATGAATTGTCATCATGAACATCATAGCTATATTGCCGTGGACCAATATGAGGTTCTGGTTACATCCGGATACCCCGAATTGTTTATCTAACAGCATCACTCCATAAATCAATATAAAGGTTCTGACTAGATACTTGAAATCTTAGCGAAATGCTGAGGCTGGTTCGAAGGAAACAGAACCTGGACTAAGACACAGAGCCTGGACGCGGAAGCAGAACCTCTTCGTGGAGATATAGTCAGGAGGCTGAGCTGTAGTCTGGAGGAAGAGTTAGCATGGACGAAAATCTAATATAGATTTGAAGGTCAATACGCGTTGAACAAATTCAGCGTGATGCGAATGCTGACTCATCTAAGGAACTGGTCAACAGTGTTGGAAGGAACTTGGTAGTCTGGAGAAATTGATGCTAGGTGAATTTGGATACAAGGTGTAAAAAATGGCTTCATTTAAAAGACGAATACAAATTAATAAAATTAAACTTTTCTCTAGTCAATTGCATCAAGGTTAACAATAAATTGTATAAGAATGTATTTAGCATTGCGAACGAATTCCAAAAAACGACATGTTGTCATAAAGGATATATAGGATGAAATAGTCAAAAGAATTTGTAGCGAACATGTCTTAGAATTTTCTCTAAATATTTAATTTTTTCAACAACATTTATGAAAGGGACTCTATAAATTTTGATAAGGTATAGTGCCGTTTGATTTTGTCAGAATTCCAGAAAAAAATCATGTTGCGAATATCGAACCGTGTCAAAATCAAACAGATGTTTTTAATCATACTTTTGTATATATAAACACGGATTAAATTTAACATGATGTATTTTTTTTTTGTATATAAATTTCAGTACAGGTCGGACTCGATTATCCGGAGACTCGATTATCCGGGGACTCGATTATCCGGGATTCGATTATCCGGAATTAATTTTTGATGTTCTTGTTTTTCAATTTTTATGCAAAATCTGAGATAATTTGGTATTGCAATATACAATATGAATGCTTTTGCAGTTTTGAACGTATTTAAGAAAAGGAAGGTTTAAAAAAGTTTTTTTTTGTGTATGCTGCTCAAAAAAAAATATTTTCTTGTAAAGACCCCTACTGTTCCTAGAAATAATTTCTGGCTGCGCCACCGCATCATACAAATAAAACAACAAAAAAAGATAATATTTAAGTTCTTTTATCGAAGATTTCAATTTCTTAGTGATTCGATTATCCGGAGGATTCGATTATCCGGAGTGAAAAAAAACTCGATACTCCGGATAATCGAGCCCGACCTGTACAAGTCGGACTCGATTATCCGGGATTCGATTATCCGGAATTTTAGACTCGATTATCCTGAGTACGATATTTGATATTCTTGTTTTTCAGTATTTGTGCATAAATTTGAGATAATTTAGTATTGCACTATACAATATGAATGGTTCAGCAGTTTTTTTTTTAACTAGTGCATTTATTTGAGGCTCAATCGAGTTCAGCAGTTTTGGACGTAGGTAAGAAAAGGGGGTTTGAAAAAGTTTTTTTTTGTATACGTTGGTCAAAAAATGTTTTTTCTTCTCAAGACCCCCAAATGTTCCTAGAAATAATATCTTGCTACGCCACTGCATTATAAAAATATAATAACAGATGAAAAATATTTGAGTTCTTTATTCGCAGATTTCAACATTTTTTTTAGTGATTCGATTATCCGGAGGATTCGATTATCCGGAGGATTCGATTATCCGGAGTGATAAACAATCGATACTCGAGTCCGATCTGTAGTACCAATAGATAATTTAGTTGCATTGTGTAATGAAAAACAAACTAATCTTAACTCTCAAACCCCCAACGTCTGACTTTTCATTAAAAATGAACTTTAAAAAATCATAACTTGGCCAATTATTAATCAATTTTGGATCTTTTGGTCTCAAGCAAACCGCATACTCCTCAAGATTTATTGTGTTCCGGAAGAAATGGGATTGGCCACTTGGTTCCGGAGTTATTCCGGATTCAAATGGGGTATATTCGTTCCGGATGTGATAGTTCCCTTAGATTTTTCAAGATTAGCGGTAAGTAAATTATTCATTGTGTACTTTCTATAAGTGAAAAGCTGCCAGAAGGTCGAATGACATTGGTTCTCATTGATTCTGGCCATTTCGGATACCCGGTCACCTGGCACCGGTTCCTGAATGTACCCAGAGAGGACATTTTCTGAAACTCAAAGAATACTACCGTGCGACGGCTCAAAATTCCTGTTTTTTTATCCGGAACATCATAGATATACTGCCAAAGACCAATATGAGGTTCTGGCCACATCCGGATACCCCGGAATCGGTTCCGGTGGGGCCTCAGTGGGACACTTTTGCAATCTTACTCACTCATATCGTGCGACGGCTCAAAATTCATGATTTTTTATCTGGAACATCATAGATATAATGCCAAAGACCAATATGAGGTTCTGGCCACATCCGGATACCCCGGAATCGGTTCCGGTGGGGCCTCAGTGGGACACTTTTGCAATCTTACTCACTCATATCGTGCGACGGCTCAAAATTCATGATTTTTTATCTGGAACATCATAGATATTATGCCAAAGACCAATATGAGGTTCTGGCCACATCCGGATATGCCCGAATCGGTCCCAGGAGGGCCTCAGTAGGACACTTTCGTAATCCTACTCACTCATATCGTGCGACGGCTTAAAATTCATGTTTTTTTATACAGAACATCATAGATATAATGCCAAAGACCAATATGAGGTTCTGGCCACATCCGGATACCCCGGAATCGGTTCCGGCAGGGCCTCAGTAGGCCACTTTCGTAATCCTACTCACTCATATCGTGCGACGGCTCAAAGTTCATGATTTTTTATCCGGAACATCATAGATATTATGCCAAAGACCAATATGAGGTTCTGGCCACATCCGGATACCCCGGAATCGGTTCCGGCAGGGCCTCAGTAGGCCACTTTCGTAATCCTACTCACTCATATCGTGCGACGGCTCAAAAATTATGATTTTTTACCCAGAACATCATAGATATAATGCCAAAGACCAATATGAGGTTCTGGCCACATCCGGATACCCCGGAATTGGTTCCGCGAGGGCCTCAGTAGGACACTTTCGTAATCCTACTCACTCATACCGTGCGACGGCTCAAAATTCCTGATTTTTTATCCAGAACATCATAGATATAATGCCAAAGACCAATATGAGATTCCGGCCACATCCGGAAACCCTGGAATCGGTTCCGCTAGGGCCTCAGTGGGACACTTTTTAATCTTACTCACTCATATCGTGCGACGGCTTAAAATTCATGATTTTTTATCCGGAACATCATAGATATAATGCCAAAGACCAATATGAGGTTCTGGTCACATCCGGATACCCCGGAATCGGTTCCGGGAGGGCCTCAGTAGGACACTTTCGTAATCCTACTCATTCGTATCGTGCGACGGCTCAAAATTCATGATTTTTTATCCGGAACATCGAAGATATAGTGCCAAAGACCAATATGAGGTTCTGGCCACAGCCGGATACCCTGGAATCGATTCCGACAGGACCTCAGTGGCACACTTTTGTAAATCTTCTCCTTCATATCGTGCGACGGCTCAAAATTCATGATTTTTATGCTGCACATCATAGCTATTATGCCATGGATCAATATAATATTCTGGTAACATGCGATTACTCCAGAATTGTTCTGATAAGACTCATATGCACTCTGTGTAAACTTCGTTGAATCCATTGAGATAGCTTTGGATCCATATCGATAAGTCCATGAGACATTTCTGGCTAACCGTTTTAGTCAACATAAAAAAACACTATAAAAAACCGTGTTTTTATTTTATTTCTTTTATCTCGGTTTTAAATGTTGTTTTAGCGATTCGATTATCGAGTCCGACCTGTATTTGAATCTACGGACACATTAACTCTCAAACCCCCAACGTCTGACTTTTCATTAAAAATGAACTTTAAAAAATCATAACTTGGCCAATTATTAATCAAGTTTGGATCTTTTGGACTCAAACAAACCGCATACTCCTCAAGATTTATTGTGTTCCGGAAGAAATGGGATTGGCCACTTGGTTCCGGAGTTATTCCGGATTCAAATGGGGTATATTCGTTCCGGATGTGATAGTTCCCTTAGATTTTTCAAGATTAGCGGTAAGTAAATTATTCATTGTGTACTTTCTATAAGTGAAAAGCTGCCAGAAGGTCGAATGACATTGGTTCTCATTGATTCTGGCCATTTCGGATACCCGGTCACCTGGCACCGGTTCCTGAATGTACCCAGAGAGGACATTTTCTGAAACTCAAAGAATACTACCGTGCGATGGCTCAAAATTCCTGTTTTTTTATCCGGAACATCATAGATATACTGCCAAAGACCAATATGAGGTTCTGGCCACATCCGGATACCCCGGAATCGGTTCCGGTGGGGCCTCATTGGGACACTTTTGCAATCTTACTCACTCATATCGTGCGACGGCTCAAAATTCATGATTTTTTATCCGGAACATCATAGATATAATGCCAAAGACCAATATGAGGTTCTGGCCACATCCGGATATGCCCGAATCGGTCCCAGGAGGGCCTCAGTAGGACACTTTCGTAAACCTACTCACTCATATCGTGCGACGGCTTAAAATTCATGTTTTTTTTTATCCAGAACATCATAGATATAATGCCAAAGACCAATATGAGGTTCTGGCCACATCCGCATACCCCGGAATCGGTTCCGGCAGGGCCTCAGTAGGCCACTTTCGTAATCCTACTCACTCACATCGTGCGACGGCTCAAAATTCACGATTTTTATCCGGAACATCATAGATATTATGCCAAAGACCAATATGAGGTTCTGGCCACATCCGGATACCCCGGAATCGGTTCCGGCAGGGCCTCAGTAGGCCACTTTCGTAATCCTACTCACTCATATCGTGCGACGGCTTAAAATTCATGTTTTTTTATCCAGAACATCATAGATATAATGCCAAAGACCAATATGGGGTTCTGGCCACATCCGGATACCTTGGAATCGGTTATGGTGGGGCCTCAGTGGGACACTTTTGTAATCTTATTCACTCATATCGTGCGACGGCTCAAAATTCCTGATTTTTTATCCGGAACATCATAGATATAATGCCAAAGACCAATATGAGGTTCTGGCCACATCCGGATACCCCGGAATCGGTTCCGGCAGGGCCTCAGTGGGACACTTTTGTAATCTTACTCACCTATATTGTGCGACGGCTCAAAATTCATGATTTTTTATCCGGAACATCATAGATATTATGCCAAAGACCAATATGAGGTTCTGGCCACATCCGGATACCTCGGAATCGGTTCCGGGAGGGCCTCAGTAGGACACTTTCGTAATCCTACTCACTCATATCGTGCGACGGCTTAAAATTCCTGATTTTTTATCCAGAACATCAAAGATATAATGCCAAAGACCAATATGAGGTTCTGGCCACATCCGGATACCCCGGAATCGGTTATGGTGGGGCCTCAGTGGGACACTTTCGTAATCTTATTCACACATATTGTGCGACGGCTCAAAAGTCATGATTTTTTATCCGGAACATCATAGATATAATGCCAAAGACCAATATGAGATTCTGGCCACATCCGGATACGCTGGAATCGGTTCCGGGAGGGCCTCAGTAGGACACTTTCGTAATCCTACTCACTCATATCGTGCGAAGGCTCAAAATTTATGAATTGTCATCATGAACATCATAGCTATATTGCCGTGGACCAATATGAGGTTCTGGTTACATCCGGATACCCCGAATTGTTTATCTAACAGCATCACTCCATAAATCAATATAAAGGTTCTGACTAGATACTTGAAATCTTAGCGAAATGCTGAGGCTGGTTCGAAGGAAACAGAACCTGGACTAAGACACAGAGCCTGGACGCGGAAGCAGAACCTCTTCGTGGAGATATAGCCAGGAGGCTGAGCTGTAGTCTGGAGGAAGAGTTAGCATGGACGAAAATCTAATATAGATTTGAAGGTCAATACGCGTTGAACAAATTCAGCGTGATGCGAATGCTGACTCATCTAAGGAACTGGTCAACAGTGTTGGAAGGAACTTGGTAGTCTGGAGAAATTGATGCTAGGTGAATTTGGATACAAGGTGTAAAAAATGGCTTCATTTAAAAGACGAATACAAATTAATAAAATTAAACTTTTCTCTAGTCAATTGCATCAAGGTTAACAATAAATTGTATAAGAATGTATTTAGCATTGCGAACGAATTCCAAAAAACGACATGTTGTCATAAAGGATATATAGGATGAAATAGTCAAAAGAATTTGTAGCGAACATGTCTTAGAATTTTCTCTAAATATTTAATTTTTTCAACAACATTTATGAAAGGGACTCTATAAATTTTGATAAGGTATAGTGCCGTTTGATTTTGTCAGAATTCCAGAAAAAAATCATGTTGCCAATATCGAACCGTGTCAAAATCAAACAGATGTTTTTAATCATACTTTTGTAAATATAAACACGGATTAAATTTAACATGATGTATTTTTTTTGTATATAAATTTCAGTACAGGTCGGACTCGATTATCCGGAGACTCGATTATCCGGGGACTCGATTATCCGGGATTCGATTATCCGGAATTAATTTTTGATGTTCTTGTTTTTCAATTTTTATGCAAAATCTGAGATAATTTGGTATTGCAATATACAATATGAATGCTTTTGCAGTTTTGAACGTATTTAAGAAAAGGAAGGTTTAAAAAAGTTTTTTTTTGTGTATGCTGCTCAAAAAAATATTTTCTTGTAAAGACCCCTACTGTTCCTAGAAATAATTTCTGGCTGCGCCACCGCATCATACAAATAAAACAACAAAAAAAGATAATATTTAAGTTCTTTTATCGAAGATTTCAATTTCTTAGTGATTCGATTATCCGGAGGATTCGATTATCCGGAGTGATAAACAATCGATACTCGAGTCCGATCTGTAGTACCAATAGATAATTTAGTTGCATTGTGTAATGAAAAACAAACTAATCTTAATGTGTCCGTAGATTCAAATACAGGTCGGACTCGATAATCGAATCGCTAAAACAACATTTAAAACCGAGATAAAAGAAATAAAATAAAAACACGGTTTTTTATAGTGTTTTTTTTATGTTGACTAAAACGGTTAGCCAGAAATGTCTCATGGACTTATCGATATGGATCCAAAGCTATCTCAATGGATTCAACGAAGTTTACACAGAGTGCATATGAGTCTTATCAGAACAATTCTGGAGTAATCGCATGTTACCAGAATATTATATTGATCCATGGCATAATAGCTATGATGTGCAGCATAAAAATCATGAATTTTGAGCCGTCGCACGATATGAAGGAGAAGATTTACAAAAGTGTGCCACTGAGGTCCTGTCGGAATCGATTCCAGGGTATCCGGCTGTGGCCAGAACCTCATATTGGTCTTTGGCACTATATCTTCGATGTTCCGGATAAAAAATCATGAATTTTGAGCCGTCGCACGATACGAATGAGTAGGATTACGAAAGTGTCCTACTGAGGCCCTCCCGGAACCGATTCCGGGGTATCCGGATGTGACCAGAACCTCATATTGGTCTTTGGCATTATATCTATGATGTTCCGGATAAAAAATCATGAATTTTAAGCCGTCGCACGATATGAGTGAGTAAGATTAAAAAGTGTCCCACTGAGGCCCTAGCGGAACCGATTCCAGGGTATCCGGATGTGGCCGGAATCTCATATTGGTCTTTGGCATTATATCTATGATGTTCTGGATAAAAAATCAGGAATTTTGAGCCGTCGCACGGTATGAGTGAGTAGGATTACGAAAGTGTCCTACTGAGGCCCTCGCGGAACCAATTCCGGCGTATCCGAATGTGGCCAGAACCTCATATTGGTCTTTGGCATGATATCTATGATGTTCCGGATAAAAAATCAGGAATTTTAAGCCGTCGCACGATATGAGTGAGTAAAATTACAAAAGTGTCTCACTGAGGCCCTACCGGAACCGATTCCGGGGTATCCGGATGTGGCCAGAACCTCATATTGGTCTTTGGCATAATATCTATGATGTTCCGGATAAAAAATCATGAATTTTGAGCCGTCGCACGATATGAGTGAGTAAGATTACAAAAGTGTCCCACTGAGGTCCTCCCGGAACCGATTCCGGGGTATCCGGATGTGGCCAGAACCTCATATTGGTCTTTGGCATTATATCTATGATGTTCTGGATAAAAAATCATAAATTTTGAGCCGTCGCACGATATGAGTGAGTAGGATTACGAAAGTGGCCTACTGAGGCCCTGCCGGAACCGATTCCGGGGTATCCGGATGTGGCAAGAACCTCATATTGGTCTTTGGCATAATATCTATGATGTTCCGGATAAAAAATCATGAACTTTGAGCCGTCGCACGATATGAGTGAGTAGGATTACGAAAGTGGCCTACTGAGGCCCTGCCGGAACCGATTCCGGGGTATCCGGATGTGGCCAGAACCTCATATTGGTCTTTGGCATTATATCTATGATGTTCTGTATAAAAAAACATGAATTTTAAGCCGTCGCACGATATGACTCAGTAGGACACTTTCGTAATCCTACTCCTCCTGGGACCGATTCGGGCATATCCGGATGTGGCCAGAACCTCATATTGGTCTTTGGCATTATATCTATGATGTTCCAGATAAAAAATCATGAATTTTGAGCCGTCGCACGATATGAGTGAGTAAGATTGCAAAAGTGTCCCACTGAGGCCCCACCGGAACCGATTCCGGGGTATCCGGATGTGGCCAGAACCTCATATTGGTCTTTGGCAGTATATCTATGATGTTCCGGATAAAAAAAACAGGAATTTTGAGCCGTCGCACGGTAGTATTCTTTGAGTTTCAGAAAATGTCCTCTCTGGGTACATTCAGGAACCGGTGCCAGGTGACCGGGTATCCGAAATGGCCAGAATCAATGAGAACCAATGTCATTCGACCTTCTGGCAGCTTTTCACTTATGAATAATTTACTTACCGCTAATCTTGAAAAATCTAAGGGAACTATCACATCCGGAACGAATATACCCCATTTGAATCCGGAATAACTCCGGAACCAAGTGGCCAATCCCATTTCTTCCGGAACACAATAAATCTTGAGGAGTATGCGGTTTGCTTGAGACCAAAAGATCCAAAATTGATTAATAATTGGCCAAGTTATGATTTTTTAAAGTTCATTTTTAATGAAAAGTCAGACGTTGGGGGTTTGAGAGTTAATCGACACACAGCTGTCAAAAATTTCAAAAATGTTCGTGAAATTTTACCGAACGAAATGTCTAATAGATTACCGAACGCAGTCGGAATATAATAGAACCTTCGAAAAAACACAATGAAGTTTATATTAGAATCAAATGTAATGAATCGAATTATTTCATAAATTCTGCTGTTTTCTTTACATGAAGGTATGCCATTGAACACCGTCAGCAGGCTCAGGTGGAACATTGAACAAAAATCCTGGCTGTTTATCCCTTTTTGAAGAAAACCGGTGCCATCGATTCCGTCATGGGTAGTTGTGCTCGTAATGCGACGCTGCAATCCGGAAACGTAAATTGGCAGTTGTAGGTATACTACAATGAAAACATTTATTTCCATCTTAAAAATAAAGTTTTTCATAGAAACACTCAGGTCGTACTTACAGAAAACACGTACCGGACGCTCATCGCGCTATTGTAGTTAAAAAAAAACAGATGCAATATGATCTTGTTGATTAGTACTTAGTGACAAATATGGTGACCTCAGAATTTTCAAATAACCATTTGTTCGGTAAAACATTGAGCTTATTGAACTGAAGTACGGTAAAAACTTACAGTCTACGGCGGATCTAAACGATTTACAGTTTTTTCGGTAATAAAACGACGATTTCGGTACAGTAGAGGAATATTGTTTTCATTTTTTTGTATACATTTAAGGTTTTTCGGTAAATCTCGTTTGCATTACCAAAACCTCAGTTAAATATTTTTGTACAGTTCGTTTCCGGTAAGAAAATTTACCGAACAACGAGAAAAAAATCTAAGTGTGTACACCACGCTTCAAGGGGAAGGGGGTAAGTCATAGCGTGACAAGCCTTACAAAATTTTTGAAGATCTCATACAAAAACATGACAGGTCGGAGAGGGGGGTTTGGTAAAAAAGTCCAAAATTTGCGTGACATTATTTGTGTACCATCCCTAAACATGCTAATATTATTATTGAACGATTGCAAGATTGCAGTATGCTGGTCACATAGTGTGACAAACTTTCCAACTAACGCATATTTATAATTTTGTAAAAAATAGAATTGCTTTGAAATCTTCCTAAAAATGGTAATTTAAACATTATTGCCAATTAAAAATCCTATCATTTTTTGTCAAAATTGGAGATTTATTATTATTTTTTCTTCTTCTTGGCATAACGTCCTCACTGGGACAGAGCCTGCTTCTAAGCTTAGTGTTCTTATGAGCTCTTCCATAGTTATTAACTGAGAGCTTCCTTTGCCAAAGTTGCCATTTTCGCATTCGTATATCGTGTGGCATGTACGATGATACCCTATTCCCAGGGAAGTCAAGATTTGTTTTTCATTATGAAAAGATCCTGGACCGACCGGGAATCGAACCCAGACACCTTCAGCATGGCTTTGCTTTGTAGAGTCCGCAACCTCTCGGCTAAGGAAGGCTCTCCTGCGTTGAGATTACTTTATTTAAATTAAATCAAATACCTTTTTTTTTCTGATCGTTTTTGGAACAATATGTTGATTCATTCTTTTCATAATTCATCTGACCATTATTACGAAATAAACATATATGTCTAACATTTAAGCAGAAACTATCAAACAAATGAGATATTTAAGAACTATGACTTAACAGCGACAAATCACGGTGTTAAAAAACAGTTGAACTACTAAGTTTTAACTTCCTACTCCTACAAAAGATTTTGTTGATTCGTTACCCTAAAAAAATCGTAGTATTTTATATGTTTTACCATAAGTTATTGTAATATTCATGTATAATCATTGCACTATAGAAGTAGGAAAATAATGTCGTTTTAAGTGTGTCGCAGTAGTGTGTCACAATCATTTGTAGTTTATAAACATTAGTTGCAGTCTATCTACGCCTAAAACAAGTCTTATTACTTATGGCTACGAAAATCAATGCGTTTCGTAGTGCTTCAGCAGGTCCTCCTTTCGCTTGTACGTCTTGGGACAAAATTCACAACAGTGTGTAGCAACCTGATGTGACCGATTATGCTGCTTGAGATTTCCAACTGTTTGAAACGTTTTCTCACACTTATCACAGCTAAACGGACGATCCTGCTCGTGATGTTGGCGCCTATGCATCGCAAGCTGAGTAGCAGTTTTGAACGTTTGTTGGCATTTGGAACATGTTATATTGTGACTGTCCCTGTGCTGCAGATATTTGTCATACGAGGTGAACTCTTTGCTGCATCCATCACAAGGATAAGCTCGTTGGCGGTTTCGATGAGTTTTCACGTGGCGCTCAAAGTTACCGGTGTTGTTGAATTTACGATCACAATCGTTACACGTGTAAACCAGCGAGTGCACTTTGAAAACTATGTTGTTCCGTATAACTTCTTTGATGTCTACTTCGTACGGTAGCTTTCCTTGCTCGCTGGTGTTGTTGGGGAACACCAGTGGGGTCACCGGTATATCTTCAATAACGGTATATTCTATAGGTTCCATGTTCTACGAATGCTCGCTGATTGTAAAAATATTATACAAATTATTGCACCTTCAATCCAGTCTTATACAGAAAGCTTGACTCTTTCAATTATTATCTTGCTCAATTGCTGCTCAAGATGGGTAGCCAGACACCTGTGCGTGCCACACATAATTAGAATAAATCTACCTGTTTGAAGAAGAGGAGATGATGGTAATCAAAACCGGTTGCTGTCGGAGCGTAACGCAACTAGCATTATGAGAATGGTTAGAAATGTTCAATTTTAAATTTTGTTGCGGTTTTCGAATCAATAAGATATTTTTGACATCTAAAAATTAATAAATAAGTCATTGAATAAATTGTTTTTTCTTAGATGTTTCTTCTGTTAATTATAATATTTTTTTACTATTTATTCGACTATTTAGAATTATAATGAAGAATTTATACATTTGTTTTTTTTTCTGCAAATTGTGTGTTTTAAATTATTGGTATGCGATTTGCTTTTAGTTTTTTATATTAATCTTTTTTTTTTTAGTTTGGGTGGTTAATGACTGGACAATGCGTACCATTGGTACTTCGCGTACCTGCAGGTATAAAATAGACCCCATTTGTGGTCCTTAGCCTTTTGTCCAGTAACTCCTATCCCTACCTCCCCGTGGTGACGCCTGGGGTACGAGTTACCGTAGGGAAGATCGGGTAACCAACCGTGGTGGGACCTTGGTCGTATGCTGACAGGGAAGGGGAGCTCCTCTCTTCTGAGGGTGTAGCTTATCGTCTGTTCTCCATATTAGGAGCGGCTCAAAACAGCGTCTGTTCTCCATGTTATCGCAATTTAACTCCAATTAACTTCAAATTTGGTGTGTATGTACTTTGATGGTACATTAACAACTGTTCAAAACATTAAAGAAAAATATTTATTCACAGCGGCACCACAAGTGAATGAAAAATGACCCAATCTCACCCCATAGAGGGGGTGACATTGGGTCACTGTAATTAAAATAACTTGTTTTTGATAATATGGTTGCAAAACCATTCACAGCTGAAGAATATTGATGAAAAACGATGCAAACAAGATGAAAAGATATCTAAGATGTTTCACAAGTATGATAAACCCACTTAAAAGAACGATTATACCAAAAAATTGAAGAGCTATGAGAAAAAAATATGTAAACACAACATTCATCGTCAAGTTTACATTAATTTTCTATTTTTTTCTCTCGAATTTTCTTCAAAGTCTCATTCCCATTGCCATGAAGCCTATTCAGTTTCCCCGAAGGTGTACTGAAACAGTGATTATTTTAATTCTTCGCAATTAGTTAAATTTCGGAGCGACATTCCACGATCAATACATTTCAGGTAGATGTTGACATAATCACGATATTTAAGTGTTCCAACTCATTTGTACTTCCAGGAGATGTTTCTATAACACGAAACACAGTTGCTGGATTCAGAAGTTGGCAAAATGCGTTGCATTGTTATTCAATGTACGGAATCCTCAAGTAGACTAGTTTGATGTTTCAGAGATGCTGTATTTAGAAAGAATAAACACATCTTAATGAAAAAGAGAACTACCGGCACCGTAAAATGTCAAAAAAGTGGACTTGCAATTTCATTTACTGTTGTTCTTGCTTGACCCAATCTCACCCCCATTTTTGATGTTTTAGACACCGTACCGAAAAAAATAAAATTTTTGTTGAAAAATCAAATACATTCCTGAAAATACGTGTGAAGTGTAATGAAAAGACTTTAAACCTTCTACTAATATAACGGTAGAGGTTAAAGTACATGCGTGATACTTTGCACAGGAGATATTTAATGTTTTAAATTTTATCTAATTTCAACAAACAAGTTTATTGATATAGTAAACAAAAACTACTATTTCTAAAAATGTATATTGTGATGAATTATGAGTAATACTATTTTCCCTAACATATGAATTATTAATTTTAGTAATATCACCGTTCTTAGCTTACTTACTTACTTATTTGGCTTTACATCAATTATCTTGATAAAGCCTCGCCAACAATATTTCGCCAATTCCCTCGGTTCATGGCCGCTTCTCTCCATCCTCGACTGTGACCCACGCTCTCCAGGTCCTGGTGTACCTGGTCAATCCACCTAGCTCGCTGCGCCCCACGCCTTCTTGTTCCGACCGGATTCGTGGCGAACACCATCTTTACAGGGTTGTTGTCCGGCATTCTTGCAACATGCCCTGCCCAGCGTATCCTTCCAGCTTTAGCTACCTTCACGATACTGGGTTCGCCGTAGAGTTGAGCGAGCTCGTGGTTCATCCTTCGCCGCCACACGCCGTTCTCCTGCACGCCGCCGAAGATCGTCCTTAGCACTCGGCGTTCGAAAACCCCAAGAGCTTGCAAGTCCTCCTCGAGCATAGTCCACGCCTCATGCCCATAGAGGACTACCGGTCTTATGAGCGTTTTGTACATCGTGCATTTGGTGCGGGGGTGAATCTTTCTTGACCGCAGTTTCTTCTGGAGCCCATAGTAGGCACGACTTCCGCTGATGATGCGCCTTCGTATTTCCCGACTAACATTGTTGTCAGCCGTCAACAAGGATCCAAGGTAGACGAACTCGTCCACCACCTCGAAGGTATCCCCGTCTATCGTAACACTGCTTCCTAGGCGGGCCCTGTCGCGCTCAGTTCCGCCAACCAGCATGTACTTTGTTTTCGACGCATTCACCATTAGCCCGACTCTTGTTGCTTCGCGTTTCAGGCGGGTGAACAAATCTGCCACCGTTTCAAATTTTCTCCCAATAATATCCATGTCGTCCGCGAAGCAAACAAATTGTCCGGATCTCGTGAAAATCGTGCCTCGACTGTTAAGTCCGGCTCTCCGCATGACACCTTCAAGCGCAATATTGAACAACAGGCACGAAAGTCCGTCGCCCTGTCGTAGTCCCCGCCGAGACTCGAACGAACTGGAGTGTTCGCCCGAGATCTTCACGCAGTTTTGCACACCGTCCATCGTTGCTCTGATCAATCTTGTGAGCTTCCCGGGAAAGCTGTTCTCGTCCATGATTTTCCATAGCTCTACGCGATCGATACTATCGTATGCCGCCTTGAAATCGATGAACAAATGGTGCGTAGGGACCTGGTACTCACGGCATTTCTGGAGGATTTGCCGCACGGAAAAGATCTGGTCCGTTGTCGAGCGGCCGTCGATGAAACCTGCTTGATAACTTCCCACGAACTCGTTTGCTATAGGTGATAGACGACGGAAGAGAATCTGGGATAGCACTTTATAGGCGGCGTTTAGGATGGTGATTGCACGATAATTTTCACACTCCAGTTTGTCGCCCTTTTTGTAGATAGGGCATATAACGCCTTGCTTCCACTCCTCCGGTAGCTGTTCCGTTTCCCAGATTCTGACTATCAGCCGATGCAGACAAGCGGCCAACCTGTCCGGGCCCATCTTGATGAGTTCGGCTCCGATACCATCCTTGCCAGCGGCTTTGTTGTTCTTGAGCTGTTGAATGGCATCCTTAACTTCCCCCATCGTGGGAGATGGTTGATTTCCGCTGTCCGCTGTGCTGACGTAGCCATCGCCTTCGCTGTCCTGACCTTCTGTGCCTGTGTACTCTGCGCCATTCAGGTGTTCATCGTAGTGCTGCTTCCACCTTTCGATCACCTCGCGTCCGTCCGTCAAGATGCTCCCATCCTTATCCCGGCACATCTCAGCTCGCGGCACGAAGCCTTTGCGGGATGTGTTGAGCTTCTGATAGAACTTCCGCATTTCTTGAGAACGGTACAGCAACTCCATCTCTTGGCATTCCACCTCTTCCAGGCGGCGCTTTTTGTCCCGGAATAGGCGGGTTTGCTGTTTCCGCTTCAGTCTGTATCGTTCCACGTTTTGCCGCGTACCATGCTGCAGCATTGCAGCCCGCGCTGCATTCTTCTCCTCTAAAACCTCCTGGCACTCCTCGTCGAACCAATCGTTTCTTGAGCTCCGTTCCACATATCCGACAACGCTTTCGGCAGCGTCGTTAATGGCTGCTTTGACTGTCCTCCAGCAGTCCTCAAGAGGGGCCCTATCGAGCTCGCCCTCATCCGGCAACGCTGCCTCAAGATGCTGCGCGTACGCATTGGCGACATCCGGTTGTTTTAGCCGCTCGAGATTGTACCGGGGCGGGCGTCGGTACCGTACATTGTTGATGACGGATAGTTTTGGGCGCAGTTTCACCATCACCAGGTAGTGGTCGGAGTCAATGTTGGCGCCACGATAGGTTCTGACGTCGGTTATGTCGGAGAAGTGCCGTCCATCGATCAAAACGTGGTCGATTTGCGATTCTGTCTGCTGAGGTGATCTCCAGGTGTACCGATACGGGAGGCTGTGCTGGAAATAGGTGCTACGAATGGCCATGTTCTTGGAGGCGGCAAAATCTATCAGTCGTAGGCCGTTCTCGTTCGTCAGCCGGTGGGCGCTGAACTTTCCAATCGTCGGTCTGAACTCCTCCTCCTGGCCAACCTGAGCGTTCAAATCTCCTATGATGATCTTGACGTCGTGGCTTGGGCAGCGGTCGTACTCGCGTTCGAGCTGCGCGTAAAATGCGTCCTTGTCATCATCAGTGCTTCCGGAGTGTGGGCTATGCACGTTGATTATGCTGAAGTTAAAGAATCGGCCTTTGATTCTTAACTTGCACATTCGTTCATTGATCGGCCACCACCCGATCACGCGCCTTTGCATATCACCCATCACTATGAAAGCTGTTCCCAGCTCGCGTGTGTTGCCGCAGCTCTGGTAGATGGTATAATTACCTCTAAACGTTCGCACCAATGCTCCTGTCCAGCACACCTCCTGCAGCGCTACGATGTCGAAACCGCGGGTCTTCAGTACATCGGAGAGTATGCGAGTACTTCCAATGAAGTTGAGAGATTTGCAGTTCCACGTACCGAGTTTCCAATCGCTAGTCCATTTTCGTCGCTGTGGTCTTTGCCGATTGTTCCGGTCCGTATTCTCTCGTTGACGTTCCTGTGCTGATGTGTTTTTACGGTTGGCTTGCAGGGCCTGACACCAACCCCCTAGGTTTCCGGAGGACCATTCCCCCTAAATGTTCGGAGGGCCATAGTGCGCAGTTTAGCTTAGAGTCCTTCTCTGGCACTCGGACGATGATCAGCCGCCCCTGACATGGGGAACAGACGCTGTTGTGAGCCGCTCCTAACGTGGAGTACAGACGCTCCAGGTTTGCAAAAGCAAACCCCCCCTTCCCTGTCAGCATACGACCAAAGTTCCCACCGGGGGTTGGTTACCCGATCTTCCCCAAGGTTACTCGTACCCCGGCCAGTACCACGAGGAGGTAGGGATAGGAGTTGCTGGGCAAGAGGCTAAGGACCGCACAAAGGGGTCTATTTTATTCCTGCAGGTACACGAGGTACCAATGGTACGCCATGCCCAGCCATTTACCGCGCCACCGTTCTTAGCTGAAATATTTAAAAAATCATATTTTTCCGTTTTGACCCAATCTCACCCCCTAGACCCATTGTCACCCCCATCGACGGTATCGAACATTTGTAGGGCATTGCATACCGCTAGGCGTTTAATGTTATATGGAAATTTTTGAATTAAATTACAAAAATGGTCCCAGTTTGTGAAAATGCTTTTCGCTAAGAGATTTGAGACCATATTCAAGTTCTATGATAATTAGGCTGTCAAAGATAAGTGGCCAACTATTCAAAACTACATCAAATAGAATTCGTAGAACAGATTGTTTGTAAGCGTTTCGAAAATTCTAAAATTGTGTCAATTTTTAATATTCGTATAAAAAGCCTCAAATGTTCTTGCTTCAAATGAAATGAAAACAGCTCTTACATGAAGTTTCATACTAATATTCTTTAGTTTTGCATTCGTTTGGCTTAACTGATTAACAGAAATTATGATATTTCGTTTAGTATGCGGTGAGTTACGCACTGTCAAAGTTACCCGCATTATCAAAGATACCCCGTTTTACGGTACCCGCATTCTTTCCGAATTATTGAGGGTCCGCAAGTTCGACATCGTAGCGCTGCAGGAGGTTTGCTGGAAAGGGTCGACTGTACATACGTATAGGGATGGTTATCCCATCTACCAGAGCTGCGGCAACAGACATGAGCTGGGCACAGCTTTTATCGTGATGGGCGAAATGCAGAGGCGCGTGATTGGGTGGTGGCCAATCGACAACAGAATGTGCAAGTTGACGATCAAAGGCCGTTTCTTCAATATCAGCATAATCAACGTGCACAGCCCTCACCTAGTGACGATGACGATAAGGACGCTTTCTACGCGCAGCTGGAACGTGAATACGACGGCTGCCCAAGCCATGATGTCAAAATCGTTATCGGAGATCTAAACGCTCAGGTTGGCCAGGAGGAGGAATTTAGACCTATTATAGGGAAGTTCAGCGCTCATCAGCTTACAAACGAAAACGGCCTTAGACTGATTGATTTCACCGCCTCCAAAAACATGGCCATACGTAGAACCTACTTCCAGCACAGCCTCCCGTATCGGTACACATGGAGATCACCCCAACAAACTGAATTGCAAATCGACCACGTTTTGATTGATGGAAGACACTTCTCGGACATTATCGACGTCAGAACTTATCGCGGCGCAAACATCGATTGGACCACTACCTAGTGACGGTTAAAGTGCGCCAACGACTCTTCGTTGTGAACAACATTCGATACCGACGCCCGCCACGGTACAATCTGGAACGACTCAAGCTACCTGAAGTCGCAACTGATTACGCGCAAAGCCTTGAAGCAGCGTTGCCGAAAGAGGGAGAGCTCACCGAAGCCCCTCTTGAGGACTGCTGGAGTAGTCTCAAAGCAGCCATAAACAACGCAGCGGAAGGTGCCATTGGGTTCGTGGAAGCAAATCGACGGAACGGTTGTGTGTAGTGTAGAACTCCACGAGGAAATCACCCATTGCGCGGTTCACAATTTGCGGCTCCAACACGCGTGTTATCTCGTCAGCTATTTGACCTCGAATGAGGAAGTCCTTCCCGTATGACGAGCAACTGCATGAGCTACAACCACATAGGTAGTATATAATACGGGCCGTAATAGCCCAGCGTTGTCTCGCCCCACACATCCCCCTTTCTCTCCGATCGAAAAAAATTAAACAAAGTAAACTTAGCCAAAAACTTTATTGACTATTGAAAATCTTCCTTCCTTAAAAAAAAATCGTAGCTAGCCGTGACACTTCCTGTCATGAAAAAAATAAGTTTCCTGCAAGAGCCGGTGCCATGAAGAAGTGAATTCCGAGGACTGGAGGAAAAAATGTTCGTGCACGGATTACTATAAGGAAGCGAAAGTCAAGAATAACAGGCATGAATAAAAGAAATTAAAACTCCTGTTATGAAAAGAAATGGTAAGTAACAACTTACATTCATAAAATAAAGCCCTGACTGAGTGATTTATTCTGCCAGATTAGACTCAATTACTTGGGTGTATTCCGCCAGATACGAAGGAGGCCGCTTCAATCGATTGGGCCGCTCGCTTACATCGCCGCTCTTACTTGTGGGATGTACGGAAGTCACAGAACCACTAGATCGTCCAGGCGATACTGTATCTCGCCACTGCCGGACTTTCTTGGTTTGCGATACATGGCGTCTCAGCTGCTGCCCCTCTGAATCGCAGATGACCAAATTTCCGTTGTTTTCCTGTACCACGGTGAAGCGCTTAGGATCAAACCTGCTGTCACCTTTACCCCTAGATGTACGCTCCACGATGACGGTATAACCAGGTTTGACTCGGCACGGTTTGGCTCCTCGCCGACCGTCTTCTCGTTCTTTTGACAGCAATTTAGCGATGCGATCTCTTTCGTCCAGCGACTGCTCTTCCTTACTAGAACTCTCGTTGCTAACCAGTAGTAACCCACGCTTAATTTTACGCCCAGTCATTACTTCCTCGGGTGGGAGTTTAGTGATGCTATGATCGGCTGCATTATATGATTGAACTGCAGCCTGCAGCTCTTTTTGATAGTTTGCTTCTGATGATATTGCAGCAGACATAGCTTTGTTAACGACTTTCATAAAGCTTTCTACCAACCCGTTTTGCTGGGGGTAGAACGGGGTCGAAAATATGGTTTGAATACCCCGTACAGCGCAATAACTTGCATATTCCTCGCCATTGAACGGCGGTCCATTATCGGACTTGATTGCTTTTGGAAAACCTTCTCTCTCAAACACAGTATCCAACACGACTTTTGTGTGCTCAAACTTAGTTGACTTCACTGGTCTTGCTATGGCGTACCTAGACCGAAGGTCTATAATAACTAGGATTGATATACCTCCTAGTTTATTATATGGCCCGTTGAAATCGAGGGCGATGGTTTCCCATACACCCTTAGGGGCGAATGCTCTTCGCATGGGGGGTGGCCTTTCTGGACGGCCATTTACTGCACAAACAGCACAAGATTTTACCCAATTCTCTACATCGCCAGCCATTCTGGGCCACCAAACTCGTCTACGCATAATGCTTTTCATTTTCGCCTCAAGCGGGTGTCCTGCGTGCGCTATTTCCAGTGTTTTATCTCGAAGCGCGTGTGGGATGACCACACAACCATTCTTTACGAGAATTCCGTCGGAAAAGTTCAACTCAGTCGCAATAGACTTAAATTTGAACAAATCTCTAGGCCAAATTTCAGTTTGCATGGCATGAACCACCTAAGTTCGCAACAAGAAAAAAAACTAAAGTAAGAAATTTTTCATTTTTATAAACAAGAGTAATTACCTTCATCAGGGTCTCATCTCGCTGAGTGTAGTCGTGAATCTCTTTCTCAGTGAGAATTTCATTACTACGTTTTTCCAAGGAGCATACTTCCCAAGGGCTGACTTCTTCACTAAACTCGTCATCATCTCCACAATATAGTCGCGACGACGGGTCCGCTATATTTTCCACTCCTCGGATATATTCGATTTCATAATCGTATGGGCTGAGACGCAGGGCCCATCCATCAGCCCTTGTTAATGCCCGTTTTGACGATTCACGGGATCGGTTTAAAATAAATGTTACCCCTTGGGCATCCGTGCGCAGAGTGAAATGCCGCCCTAGCAAAAAGTAGGAGAAATGCTCCACCGCCCAAACTGCGCTTAGCGCCTCTCGTTGGTTCTGGGCGTACTTCTTTTCAGTCGTTGTCAGCGATTTTGAGGCAAAGCTTATGATTCGTGGTTTTCCATCCTTATTTTCTTGAATCAATACGGCGCCCAAAGCATGAGGGGACGCGTCCGTGTACAATATTGTTCGGTCTGAATCAGAGAAGAATCCAAGTGATATTGTCGAATCTATGATGCGCTGTTTCACGAGTTCGAACGCACTTTCCTGCTCTTTACCCCAGCTCCATTTTTGTGCTGTCGAAACTGACCATAAAGGAGCAGATATGTCTGCGAAGTTTTTGATATATGGACTTACGAACGATGCAAGTCCAAGGAAGCTTCGGAGTTCAGATGACGTGGATGGATGACGGAATGTTCGAATATCGTTTACCTTCGACGCCTCAATATTGAAACCTTTCTCACTCAGCTCGTGCCCTAGGAAGTTGAGATGTGTCCGGTCGAACTCACACTTCAAGGCATTTAGAGTCAGATTATTCGATCTTAGGATTTGCAGCGTTTGGGTAACTATTATTCTCAGCTCCTGTATAGTTTCAGCAAACAATAGCACGTCATCGATATATATGATTTTGTTTTTCACGTCCTTCAAAATACGTGTCATTTCACGCTGAAACACCTCTGGGGCGCAATTCACGCCGAACATTAGCCTTGTGAATCGGTACATTCCATTTTCTGATACGAATGTGGTAAGATCCCGGGACTCTTCGCTTAGTTCAAGATGGTAGAATGCATCCGAAAGATCGAGCTTGGTAAAAAATTTAGCACCATGTAACTTTACCTTCATCTCATCGATGAGCGGCAAGCGGAAATACTCCCGCTTAATGGCTTTGTTTGGTGCCTTCATATTTACCACTAAGCGGAAATCCTTCTTACCCTTTGGGACGGCAGACATGCCACTGATCCACTGCGGTGCGCTAGTGACCCTCTCTATGATTCCTTTCGCTTCCATCTGTTCAAGTCTTTGACGTGCTTCTTCACGGTAAGCTGCCGGAATGTTGAAATAGGCATTACGAACAGGAGGAATCGCGGGGTCAATACTGAACCGCACTTTCACTCCAGGCATCTTCGGGAATATTGTTGGTTTTTCACAGGTATTAACCATTGCTCCAGCTTTCAAAAGATCCATGTCACTCGCTGTGACTCTGCCGAGTAAAGATCTCCTACCTTCTTTAACGACCAGAAAATCTGCATCAATTATAGGTTTGGTAAACCCAATTGCTTCCACCGTAGCTCTGAAGCTATATTGTACCTGCATTGGTTCAATAGTAGCATAGGCTCGAAGATTGGCTTTAGGCGAGGCTGTGCTGAAGTCAAGAGTAGCTGTTCCCAGCTTGAATTGCCTCTCCAGCACAACCCAATCCGCACCTCCTATTACATTGACGTCAGCTCCAGAATCGATCAAAAGTTTGATTGGGCTAGATGAACCGATTCGGCATTCTACCAATACATCTTCAAGGGACAAGGCATTGACAAACTATAACGAGAAGAAAATAAGGGTTTTTTTTGGACCAAATCGCCATAGGTATCTTTTTTATTTATTCTTTGAATAATTTCGTCTACTTCTTTACCTGTTCTGTACCCATTTCATCCACAGGCATTGTTGAGTTCTCGTTCTTCACCGTGCTCACGCGATCCACCCGGCAAGCCACTGCGAAATGGCCGCGTTCTCCACAAGAGTTGCAATTTCTTCGCAGCGCTGGGCATTCTTCACTTCGGTGAGCAGGTCTGAAACATCTGGAACACCTATTACGACGACTAGAGCCTGCTCTTTGTTCGAAGCTAGGCGGCCTGTCAAACTTGGACCGCTTCACTGGATTGCTTGTTGGCTGATGGAAAGCCTGCTTGCGCTTGATTTGACGTTCGGACGGACGGAATCTGTTGCTGCTTACTACAAGGGCATTCGAGTCGCTCCCGCGAACCGCTATTTCCGCTTGAAATGCTTCGGCTCGTGTAGCTGCATGGACAATCGTGTTTGAATCATGGCTGTACGTTCGTGCTGCTCTTCTCAGTTCCTCATTGCGAAGTCCTCTTAAGAGCTGAGTTCGGACGAATCGATCCTGGTCCGCTGGATTGTAATCGCACAGGAGTACCTTTTCGGTAAGACGAGCGTGGTACTTCACAGCCGATTCGCCTTCTTCCTGGACCATTCTTGAAAATTCTTCGTGTTCTGCTGCAGGATCCGTCATCGCCTTCAGGTGCCTATCGATGTTGTCAACAATCTGTTTGTAATAATTTTCCCCTTCATCTTCACTAGGTCGAAGTTTTGCGGCTCGTACAATACTCTTGAGCTCATCACCCATGCACAACAGGAGAAGCTCAACCCGACGTTTTGGATCCCGAAGGTATGAAAGAGAGGCAGCAATCTCAAAATCCTCCAGAAAGTGTATCCAAGCTTCCCACATTTTGGTTGCCGCCACATTTTTGGGGAAAGGCTTAATGTTGTCCCACCGGATCACATTTCCACTGGTAGGAGGAGCAGACGGTGAGATGGAAGACGGAACCGATGGTGGTACTGACGGCGTGGTCAACGGAACATTCACTGCTTTAGTCACTTCCATGTTTGGACTTTCCTTGTGGGCACGGTTACGAGAAGCTTCAAGAGTTTCGCTCATTTCTTTCAAGGCGTTCTGAAACTGCAGAATCCGTGCTTCCATTTCCTCTTGATAATTTGGACCAACGCGTGAGTAATCGGCGTAATCATCATCAGTTTCTTCGGTATGAGGAGCACGCACGAAACGTCCCGCTTCAACTTCATCACAAGATGTGTCCTCATCGTCACTTGGCTCTGCTGGAGGCGCACGAACATATTTTCCGGAAGCGGACATGGTTGCGTCGTGACAATTTCTTCATTTCAAGAAACAGAAAATATATTTATGTTAGAGCTTACTTGAATACATTTTCCAAAATAATCATATTACCTTTCAATATGGTACGAGTCTGGAGAGTATTCGAGAAAATTTCACTTGTTAATTTTCAACAAAGTTTTTCGGTATCAACGGAGTACAATCACCACTAATTCGGTCGAAATCTTTTTATCGAATGATGATTTTCATTCGTGTTTGTGCATCCAAATTCCCGCGTATTGTAAGGTTGCCATGCCACACAGACTACCAAAGAATGGGACGATGTGTCAGATAAATACAACACGAAGCGTCAGACACGCAGCCATACACGGAGAGAAAAAAAAAATACCTTGATTTTTAAATTACCCAAAATTAAGTATATCGGTTATTCAACTTTTCTTAAGCCTGGCTTTAAAGAACTCATTTGCGCTGAATCAATTTAAAATTGAGTATATTTTCCTAACGGGACCAAAGGTTAACTATCTAGTTAGCCTTGTTAGCCAGAATGGAGTAATTGGGTTCAACTACAAAATCGCGTGAAAAAAAAAAATAACCAAAATTGGGTGGAACCGCGTCTCCGTGTATGTAACAAGTATTGCCTTGTTGCCATATTTTTCTCTGTTCCAACTCGCTCTCCCCATTTACTTTCACACGCTTTGTCTTTCTTTATAGCCGTGTATTAGTGAATACACTGCGCCAACTTATTTGCGTTATGTGTATTGTTATGTGGCATGCTCGCTCAGAGGAAGTCAGATCTCTTCTGTCAGTGTGTGTGTGTGTGGTTTCTCTCATGTGTGGTTCTTCGATCACACCTACTGTTTCAGGATTTATGTTTCTATAGGCAGAATAATCTTTTTTTCCTAAGGCATACTTTTTGCACGTCAAGTTCCTGTCTTCATACCTCGCCATTATAATCAATATTCAAAGCGGTCGTCACACCTTCGCGTTGTCTATTTGCGGTCCTCATAACTCGTCATTCAAAATGAATCTTGGCTGTCTCACAAATCGCCATTTTAATCAAAGTCTTAAGCGGTCCTCACAACATCGCTCTGATATATTGGCTGTCCTCGCAACTCATCATTCTGACTGAAACTTTTGGCTGTCCTCACAACACACCATTTCAATCAAAGTTTCAAGCGGTCCTCACAACATCGCTTCGATATATCGGCTGTCCTCACAACTCGCCATCTTATCTAAAAGTTTTGGCTGTCCTCACAACTCGCCATGTCAATCAATGTTTCAAGCGGTCCTCACAACATCGCTTTGATATATCGGCTGTCCTCACAACTCGCCATTCTGAATGAAACTTTTGGCTGTCCTCACAACTCGCCATTTCAATCAAAAATCTCCTCTCAACTCGCTTTGATGAACAAATGCGTTCGCATATGACATGCGAAGGCCATTCGAACTCTGGTTGTACCTCGTTTTACAACGTTTATATTTTTTGCTACGCAATGAGTGATTTCCTAAAAAATTATCAACTACGAACGATCACATGGTTATTTTTTTTTTTTTTTTAATATTTTACCATTCTCAAAAATACATAATTAAACTGTCACTGTCGCCAAAATGTGTAGTGTAGAACTCCACGAGGAAATCACCCATTGCGCGGTTCACAATTTGCAGCTCCAACACGCGTGTTATCTCGTCAGCTATTTGACCTCGAATGAGGAAGTCCTTCCCGTATGACGAGCAACTGCATGAGCTACAACCACATAGGTAGTATATAATACGGGCCGTAATAGCCCAGCGTTGTCTCGCCCCACACAGGTTGGTTCGACGAGGAGTGTCAGAACGTTTTGGACGAGAAGAATGCAGCGCGGGCGATGATGCTGCAGCAAGGCACCCGTCAAAACGTGGAACGATACAAACAGAAGCGAAGACAGCAAACCCATTTATTCCGAGATAAAAAGCGCCGCCTGGAAGAGTGCGAAGAGATGGAGCAGCTGTATCGTTCTCAAGAAACACGTAAGTTCTACAATAAACTAAATGCATCCCGCAAAGGCTTTGTGCCTCGAGCCGAAATGTGCCGGGATAAGGATGGAGGTATCTTGACGGACGAACGTGAGGTGATTGAAAGGTGGAAGCAGCACTACGATGAACACCTAAACGGCGCAGAGGAGGAAGATCAAGACAGCAGGAGGAATGGCTTCATCAGTACGGCGGATGAGGGAGACGTGCCAACTCCCACAATAGGTGAAGTTGAGGATGCTATCAAACAGCTCAAGAACCATAAAGCAGCTGGAAAGGATGGTATTGGAGCGGAACTTATTAAAATGGGCCCGAATAGGTTGGCTACTTGTCTGCACCGATTTATAGCCAGGTTCTGGGATACAGAACAGCTACCGGAGGAGTGGAAGGAGGGAATAATATACCCAATACAAAAAGGGTGACAAGTTAGAATGTGAGAATTATTGAGCGATCACCATTCTTAATGCAGCCTATAAAGTGCTTTCCCGGATCATCTTCCGCCGTCTATCGCCACTGGCAAGCAGATTTGTGGGAAGTTATCAAGCCGGTTTTGTGGACGGGCGATCGACGACAGACCAAATCTTTATGTTGCGGCAGATCCTCCAAAAGTGTCGCGAATATCAAGTTCCTACGCACCATTTGGTCATCGATTTCAAAGTGGCTTATGATACCATCGACCGCGAAGAGCTATGGAAGATTATGGACGAGAATGGTTTTCCCGGGAAACTGACTAGACTGATCAAAGCAACGATGGATAGTGTACAGTGCTGTGTGAAAATATTGGGTGCATTATCGGACCCGTTTGAAACACGCAAAGGTCTTCGACAAGGCGATGATCTTTCCTGCCTTCTGTTCAATATTGCGCTAGAAGGTGTTATGAAACGGGCGGGCTTCAACATGCGGGGCACGATCTTCAATAAATCCAGCCAGTTCATTTGTTTCGCTGACGACGTGGACATTGTCGGAAGAACGTTCCAGGTGGTTGCTGAACAGTATACCAGGCTGAAACTTGAAGCAGATCGGGTTGGATTGAAGGTGAATACGTCGAAGACGAAATATCTGTTGGCTGGAGGAACCGAGCGCGATAGAGCTCGCATAGGCAGACGCGTGACGATCGACGGGGATGAGTTCGAGGTGGTGGACGAATTTGTCTACATCGGATCATTGATAACGTCGGATAACAACTGCAGCAGAGAAATTCGAAGACGTATCATTGCCGGAAGTCGTGCTTGCTATGGACTCCACAAGACCTTGCGGTCTGGTAAATTTCACTTCCGTATTAGGTGTACCATGTACATACAAGACGCTTATAAGACCGATAGTCCTCTACGGGCATGAGACGTGGACAATGCTCGAAAAGGACCTGCAAGCGCTAGGAGTTTTTGAACGACTTGTTGCTTAGGACGATCTTCGCATTCGGGTAATGGGTTTGGGGCAATGGGGTAGAATACTACTGAAGAGACGACAGTAATTTGATGTTTGACGGAAACCACCGATGTTCAGTGGCTGTACTTCCAAAGCGTTAACATCTAGGGGGTGCGGGTTTGAAGATTTAGGTTGTTCAAATTGAACACAATCTTTTCCACGAGTGCTAGTCGTTGTGTGTTTGCTTGTCTCATAGGAAACCACATTCAAAATGCACACTTAAAATACTTCACCCAATGTTCTATCAGTTCAATGCAGGAAATGAACCCAACGAATAGACTGGATCAGAAAGTTTCTGGCCGTATTTTAGTTAGAAAAGTATTTTTGAGCAGTTGTACAAGACTTATACATAATTTGGACCAACACACTTAATCTCAGAATTTCATATCGGTAAAATGAAATGACGAATTCACTCGGTAAAGCTTATTTTTACTGAAATCTCGTTGAATTTAAAAACTTTAAAATTAAAATTAACGAACTACGGCAAATCACATATAAAACCGAAATTCGGTAAATAAATTCGCCATAATAATCAGCAAATGATTGATTTCTCCGAATTTCGGCAAAGCGCATCTGTCAAAATCGAAAACAACGCTGCCACACATTAACACGTGCTTCTGAATGTTTAATGTGCAAATGAAGAGCTGCTAAGTTTGGAGGATACCAACAAGTAAGTAATTTACTTTTTATGTGAAGAGCATAATTAATCGTGCGTAAAATTCAGTTCAGCGTATCTGTTTAGTTCCTTTGACATTCATAGCTTTACTTTTTTCAGGTAATGCTCTGAAACATCTCTTCATCTTAGGGAAGAACGGTATGGATCGAATTAGGAACATGAAAACTTGATTGATAGTTTTCCCAAAACATCTGATTTCCAATGCATCGTGCAAAACAGAAGTGATGCTGGCTTTATTCGAAGGTTTTTGTACTCTAAATTGTGGATACATTATCATTTGCTGTTAGAAATTGCAAAATAAAAGTATTATTCAAACACCGTCGTAACATTTAGTTCTACTTCTTCTTTTTCTTCCATCGATCAAACAAAAACAAAATGCTGAATTTCGGCAATAATTACCGAGATTTTCAGCAATGGATTGCCGAGCTCTTCGTATAATTTTGACAGCTGAGCTGGTCTTCTCGTTTTGCAGTTTAGTCGGCACTTCGAACTTTTACCGAAATTTTCGCCGAGATCTCAGCTGTTGGGTTCCCGGTGATTTATTTTACCGGCCTCGGGCCGAGCGGTTAGTGTCGTCAGGCAGTGAGCGCATCGTGTCATGGGGTGTGGGTTCGATTCCCGCCTTAGCCATAGAAACTTTTCGTCAGCAATGTTTCTCGGCTGTGCCACTGGAGCATGCTTGTCCGTTGTCTAGTGTTAAGTTACAGTCTGTGCAGCTAAATGGCTGAAGACGGTGTCCGTGTCTTTATAAATTAAGTGTGAATCACAACAACTCTTTAACAGTTGGCGGTCTTTGTGTTACATAATTTGTATAACAATTTTTAGCGTGTCGGAATCACGACCGTACATTTCTAGGCGTACTCTGATCATTTTTATGAAAATTTTAGTTTGACAGCAGCCTGGCTGCTTGTTGATTTTCTATTCCATCGCCCAGGTTAACAGCGATATTCAAAACTGAAAAGGCAATAGATGGCTATTTTTCATTGGTAGTAAAAACGAAACCCTGAAGCTAAGAAAGCACCACGCAAGATGAACTAAACACAAAAAGTTGTTCACTTTACACTTCATTTCTAATCACAACTTTTTTGATCCAGTTTCCTAATTGCAAGTAATTTACGTTTTTCATTATTTTCCATACGTTTCCGACTACCATTCTTCCATGAGCTTGTGTTGAAAGTTTGAGAAATTTGAGAATACAGCGTAGCGCGATCAGTGGGAGGAATATAAACAACAGTGTCGTCACTCGGCGGCCAGTGAAAGAAGCTGAATGTTCGAAAGGTTGTTGCCTGTACTTTTTGCCGCTGGCGCTAACTGTTAGCGTTTAAGAACGAAATAAACAGTCGTTACCTTATTGGTGTTGCTGGAAACTTGAGCAGGCTACACTGCCGTGAATCGCAAATCAGTCCCATCTGTAAAAAGTAGGCATTGAAGTTTCCTAACTCGTTTTCCATACGAATATTAAAAAAATCCAGAGATTTGGAACATGTTCAAATCTTGATGAAACTCTCAAAATTTGCTTTGCACTACGATATGTGTACCAGAATAGGGGCTTTCCTTAGCCGAATGGTTAGAGTCCGCGGCTACAAAGCAAAGCCATGCTGAAGGTGTCTGGGTTCGAATCCCGGTCGTTCCAGGATCTTTTCGTAATGGAAATTTCCTTGACTTTCCTGGGCATAGTTATCATCGTACCTGCCACACGAGATACGAATGCGAAAATGGCAAGTTTGGCAAATAAAGCTCTGGATCGAAAATTCTTTTTAGATTATGTTGATAACGTAGACGAGTTGTGCTCCACATTGCTTATGGTCTTTTTCAGGTACTATCAAGAAGTTCCGCTAGAATTCATCGTAAAAATTGTATGAATATATTTATTCTTTTTTTTTAATTATTCGGCAGAACATTTCTAATAAAATTATGATAAAAATACATGCAAATTTAAATCACATATTCCTCATAGCAACAGTTGTAAGACTTTTGGTAGTTCTGATATAGCTTCACCCTAAAAAAAATTGTTAACGATATTTGTATTAAAATGTTTCTTCGTTAGTAATCCTTGATGAATACTCATGAATACATTTTCTGAGAACTTCTGGCCTATTATAGTTTCAATTGTTATATAAAGTGTATTTCAGAGGAGTATAGGTAATATTGAGCACCAGAAATGAAATTTCTGAATTTTGATCTCTGAAAAAATCTTCTAAGAAATTTATGAAATATTCCACGAAATACATTAAAATGTTAATGCATGAATTATCGAATATCTTGAAATGCCTAGTAGAATTAAATGGTATAGTACTAAATTCGATTTTTTCATCTACTTGAAATGCCTGTTTTCTGAAAGTATGTACGATTTTTTAAGCTGTTTCAAGAAAAATCCGTTGAATATGTTTTGGCCGAATATGAAACTTATAAAATAATCCTACGATAAAATCTTACAGGTACTCTGAAATCTTTTAAAGAATGATGGTAGGAATCATTGGTGAGACCTTTGAATTACATATCCAATTTAGAAGATGTGTTGAAAAAATAAATAAATGTTTCAGCAGGATCTTTTGTGTGCAACCAAAAGGAGAATCCTTACAAGACTTAATTATAACAATAGGGTAACGACTGTTTATTTCGTTCTTGATCACTAATAGTTGGCGCCAGCGGCAGAAAGTACAGACAACAACCTTTCGAACATTCAGTTTCTCTCACTGGCCACCAAGTGACGACACTGTTGTTTGTATTCCACCCACTGATTGCGCTACGCTGGATTCTCAAATTTCTCAAACTTTCAACACAAGCGTATGGAAGAATGGTAGTTGGAGAACTGTCAAAACGTATTGAAAATAATGAAAAACGTAAATTATCAGCAATAAGGAAACTGGATCAGAAAAATAGTGATTGGAAATCAAGTGTAACTTTATGTGTTTAGTTCATCTTCCGTGCTTTCTTTGCTTCAGGATTTCGTTTTTACTACCACTGAAAAAGTGCCATCTATTGCCTTTTCAGTTTTGAATATCGCCCTATTGCAAGAAAATTCATAAAGCTCATAAGTTTCAGGAGAAATATAATTCAGAGTCTAATAGGCATGAATGATTGTCCTGAAAAGTGTTCCAACTCGTGAAAGTTCTATACTGGAATCATGGAAGAACATATTGAGAAATTCTCAAAGGAATTCCAAAAAATTCTGAAAGAATTCCAGGAACACAAGGAAGATTATAAAAGGAAATTGCAAAACTTATGAAAATTAATTTGTAGTGGACTTTCAGAAAGATTTCAGGAGGGATTCTATGAAGCGACTTTTTTAAACTGTCAATAAATTTTCGAGCTGTTTAGCAGAATACCTATAAGTAGATGGAAAACCGAATTTAGTACTATACCATTTAATTCGAGTATGTGTCCTTTGACAGATATGCGTATTTCGACCTCAACTGTAAGGCCGTTTTTAGTGCCGTGTACTAGACTCGATTTGAAGAAAACCATCGTATGCACACATTATATATTTAAACTAGGTTTAAACGTAATTCCCTACCCACTTATAATTTAATAGCTGTTAGGTACATTCCAACCCTCTTTTGTTGAAACTTTAAATTTAAGAACTGAAAGTGAACGGTTAGTAGGTATCAAGTTGAAAAGCCATGTATTGCCGTTGTCTCTGTTGAGTAGCGTCATAGGTACCTGTTTGCACATTTCCAGACTCTTCGCCACATTCAGTTTCCAAGGAGAAGAAACATTTCGCAAAATTTTGATATTGGCCGTCGTAATAGGGCGATATTCAAAACTGAAAAGGCAATAGATGGCTCTTTTTCATTGGTAGTAAAATCGAAATCCTGAAGCAGAGAAAGCACCATGGCAGATGAACTAAACACAAAAAGTTATACATTCACATTACGCTTGATTTCTAATCACTACTTTTTCGATCCAGTTTCCTAATTGCTAGTAATCTACGTTTTTCATTATTTTCCATGCGTTTTGACAGTTCTCCGACTACCATTCTTCCATGCGCTTGTGTTGGAAGGTTGATAAATTTGAGAATCCAGCGTAGCGCGATCAGTGGGTGAAATACAAACAACAGTGTCGTCACTTGGCGGCCAATGGAAGAAACTGAATGTTCGAATGGTTGTTGTCTGTACATTTTGCCGCTGGCGCCAACTGTTAGCGATCAAGAACTAAATAAACAGTCGTTACCCTATTGTTTGACCCTCTGAAAAGACATGTTCCTTAGATTTGTCTATCGTCTTCTGAGATTTTCCTATTTCCGCTTAGTGTTCCTTGAATCTAACCTCGAGGACCACCCCAACCTCTTTTACGACCGTTATCGGGGGTCGTAACAAATCGGTCGTAAAAAAATCAGGGTTATAATAGGGGTAACGACTGTTTATTTCGTTCATAACCGCTAACAGTTGGCGCCAGCGGCAAAAAGTACAGGCAACAACCTTTCGAACATTCAGTTTCTTCCACTGGCCGCCGTGCGACGACACTGTTGTTTGTATCCCTCTCACTGATCGCGCTACGCTGGATTCTCAAGTTTCTCAAACTTTCAACACAAGCGCATGGAAGAATGGTAGTCGGAGAGCTGTCAAAACGTATGGAAAATAATGAAAAACGTAAATTACTTGCAATTCGGAAACTGGACTAAAAAAGTAGTGATTAGAAATCAAGTGCAAAGTGAATACATAACTTTTGTGTTTAGTTCATCTTCCGTGGTGCTTTTTTTGCTTCAGGATTTCGTGTTTACTACCACTGAAAAAGAGCCATCTATTGCCTTTTCAGTTTTGAATATCGCCCTATTCGTGATCAAACGTCAACATCCCACCGCAAAATCGCTAGTGTTTGGAGGTGATTTTAACCTCCAAAATGCGAAATCATCACCTCCAACTTAGTTCTAATACCCACCGCTATATGAATTATGGAGGAGCGTCGATCGTCGCAAGTTTCTCGTTAAACAGTCAATTATGTTTTTGAAAAATGCAACGTCTAGATGCGGAAATACTGATTCGACATATTCGGCAAAGTTGAAGCATGGTTTGAGAACTTTCCAAAATGGCCGTTCAAGTTTTCATATTTTGGTAATAGATGGCAACACTGATCGATTGTTATCAAAAGAGCCAATTTTATGGGGGTGTGATATGTAAATACAAAAAAAATTAAAGATAACGATACCGAATGTTCACCAAAGTTGAAGGAAGTGTTGCGTGCCATACAGTCGGCCGAATCACAAATGTTCATGTGGCTGGCAACACTGTTTAGGAAGAATAAAGTAAAGATCAAAACCATCAAACTTGAGCGGAACAGAAAAATATAATGCTTAGCAACATAGCAATACTCTTCATCTGTAATCCAGTTTTTCATGAAGGGTTCAAAATTTTTTTCGTAGCTGGCAACACTGCTTAAGTGAAATTGCGCCACCAGGCAGTTGCGGATATCTCAGGATCCTGACCACTTAGAAAGATGGCGTCTTCGGCAAAGTTGTTCAGTAGCTTAAGCGCTATCATTATAAAAGTTATGAGATTCGAAATTTTGCCACCAGGCGGCGCTAATGGGCATAGAATTTTTGTTTTGCGGATAACTCAGGATCCTGGCCACTTAGACAGATGGCGTCTTCGGCAAAGTTGTTCAGTAGCTCAAGGACTATCATTATTCTAGCCAAGAGATTCGAGATTTGGCCACCAGGCGGCGCTAGTGAGCATAGAATTTTTGTTTTGCGGATATCTCGGAATCCTGACCACTTAGAGGGATGGCGTCTTCGGCAAAGTTGTTCAGTAGCTCAAGCGCTATCATTATAAAGGTTATGAGATTTTGCCACCAGGCGGCGCTAGTGAGCACAGAATTTTTGTTTTGCGAATAGCTCAGGATCCTGGCCACTTAGAAAGATGGCGTCTTCGGCAAAGTTGTTCAGTAGCTCAAGGACTATCATTATTCTAACCAAGAGATTCGAGATTTTGCCACCAGGCGGCACTAGTGAGCATAGAATTTTTGTTTTGCGGATAGCTCAGGATCCTGACCACTTAGAGGGATGGCGTCTTCGGCAAAGTTGTTCAGTAGCTCAAGCGCTATCATTATAAAAGTTATGAGATTCGAAATTTTGCCACCAGGCGGCGCTAGTGAGCATAGAATTTTTGTTTTCCGGATAGCTCAGGATCCTGGTCACTTAGAAAGATGGCGTCTTCGGCAAAGTTGTTCAGTAGCTCAAGGACTATCATTATTCCAGCCAAGAGATTCGAGATTTGGCCACCAGGCGGCGCTAGTGGGCATAGATTTTTTGTTTTGCGGATAGCTCAGGATCCTGACCACTTAGAAAGATGGCGTCTTCGGCAAAGTTGTTCAGTAGCTCAAGCGCTATCATTATTCTAACTAAGAGATTCGAAATTTTGCCACCAGGCGGCGCTAGTGAGCATATAATTTTTGTTTTGCGGATAGCTCAGGATCCTGGCCACTTAGAGAGATGGCGTCTTCGGCAAAGCTGTTCAGTAGCTCAAGTACTATCATTATAGAAGCTATTAGTCAGCTAAGTGGTCAGGATCATGAGCTATCCGGAAAACAAAAATTCTATGCTCACTAGTGCCGCCTGGTGGCAAAATCTCAAATCTCTTGACTAGAATAATGTTAGTCCTTGAGCTACTGAACAATATTGCCGAAGAATGATGAAAGTCCTTGAGCTACTGAATAACTTTGCCGAAGACGCCATCTTTCTAAGAGGTCAGGATCCTGAGCTATCCGCAAAACAAAAAATCTATGCTCACTTGGCAAAATTTCGAATCTCATAACTTTTATAATGATAACGCTTGAGCTACTGGACAACTTTGCCGAAGGCGCCATCTTTCTAAGTGCCCAGGATCCTGAGATATCCGCAAAACAAAAGTTTCATAATCACTAGCGCCGTCTGGTGGCAAATCTCGAATCTCTTAGCTAGAATAATGATAGTTTGAGCTACTGAACAACTTTGCCGAAGACGACATCTTTCTAAGTGGTCAGGATCCTGAGCTATCCGGAAAACAAAAAATCTATACTCACTAGCGCCGCCTGGTGGCAAAATCTCGAATCTTTTGGCTAGAATAATGATAGTCCTTGAGCTAGTGAACAACTTTGCCGAAGACGCCATCTTTCTAGTGGCCAGGATCCTGAGCAATCCGCAAAACAAAAGTTTCATGCTCACTAGCGCCGCCTGGTGGCAAAATTTTGAACCTCATAGCGTTTATAATGATAGTCCTTGAGCTACTGAACAACTTTGTCCAAGACGCCATCTCTCTAAGTGGTCAGGATCCTGAGCTATCCGCAAAACAAAAGTTCTATGCTCACTAGCGCCACCTAGTGGCAGAATTCCGCAATTGAATGACCACCATATGTTAGCCCTTGAACTACTGAACAATTTTGCTGAACATCATGATCCTCTATTTTGAATACTTTTCAAGATAATGATCATTTATAAAAACGGTCGTTAATCTGAATTTCGGTCGTAAAAAAGTGGTCGGAAAAAGAACCGTCGGTAAAAAAACGGTCGTAAAAAGAGGTTGGAGTGTACCAACGTAGACCTTGTTGCAGTAAGAACAACTGATTTTGAAACACCAGGCTTGTTTAGTGTGTTTACCGGATCCTTGGTAGAGCCTAACGAAGTCTTAAGTTGGTTATCTCTGCTGGAAAACACCAAATCGAATCTGAAATTCCTTAGCTTTGGGCGGAGCTGTTTGCTGATGTGTATGTCGTATGGGATGGAGACTCTCTTCATGGGTTCGGTGATAGGGGTTAGTGTCGTCAAAGCACTCCGAATATGCTGTCTTTCCTTTTTGTCAATGATGGATTTTATCGTCCTTTCTTTATTTTTTTAATTTCTTTATTAGTATCATTCCAAACATTACATTCATTTCTTATATCTAGGTGTTCTGTGTTATTAGACAACACTATCATCCTAATTTGGTAAAACAAATTTAAGATTTAATTAACATTTTGTTAACAAGATATTACATTTCAGTTGCCGTAGCAGTTCAGTTTTTTTACAGGTGAGTTGATTTCACCTGCTTATAAGAGAAAAAAAAAGTTTTTAATGTACTTAACCTAAACATATAACGCATTAATCGTGGCAATAGAAGATTGTAACGATTTTTGCCTGAAATTGATTGAAATGATTGTATTGATTGATTGAAATTGATGAAATGATTCTATTTGACATTTGTTCCAATGTTTCAACATTGGATATTCTATGTAACTCATTGGTACTATACCAGTTATCGTCCTTTCCTTGTATCCATTGATCCTTGCCGTCTCGTAGATGTATTCCAGTTCCTTGGTCTTTCCGTCTTCGCTGAGGGGTGGAGTCTGCATCGTGTGGATCATGTGGTGAAACGTTGCCATCTTATGCTGGAACGAATGATTCGATGTGTAGGGGACGACTCGCTTTGTAGGCTTCCTATAGATTTCGAAGTTGTAAGATGAACTTTCTTCCCTGGTGACAAGTAGATCAAAAAATGGTAGTTTTCAATCCTTCTCCTCTTCGTGGGTGAACTTGTGTACGCTGTTGATTGTATCCAAAATTTTAGCCAGATCGTTCCGCTTGATAACGCTGAAAATGTCGTCGACATATCTCCACCATTTATCCGGTAATACTTCTTGTTTCTTTAAATTTTCCTCAACATCCGCCATGAATAGTTCGCACAAAAAACGGGGAGAGATGGTTTTCCATGGGGGATCCTTTCGTCTGTTTGTAGAAATTTCCTCGAAATTGAAAGTAGTTTTCGTCCATGCACAATCTTGCCAACCTCATGTATGTCCTGACCTTTCCTATCCATGCTGCGTCCGTCCTTTAATCAGTCCTCGAGAAGATTTAGGGAATCCTTTACTGGAACGCTGGGAAAAAAAGTCGTTACATTGAAAGAAACCATCATCTCGTCATCCTCGATGTGTCCTGACTCTAATAGTTTCTGGGACAACTTCTGGGTGTTTGAAATGGTTAGTCAAGGAATTCCAGAGTATGCCGAATCCATTCCGCACTAGGTCAGTTAAAGCCACCCAGGAGTTATCCCAGAAACTATTAGAGTTAGGGCACATCGAGAATGACGAGATGATGGTTTCTTTCGACGTAGCGGCTCTTTTTCCCAGCGTTCCAGTAAAGGATTCCCTAAATCTTACGTCGTCAGGCACACTTTTTTTTAACATTTTTCATCTCTTCTACAAAATTGTTAATCATCTTAAAACGCATGTTTTTGAAGAACATCGCACCGCACCTCTATATCTCTTAAAGGAGAAGAATTATCAGTCGAATTCGTTTTGATAGGGCTTATTTGTTTGATAGTAAAAACCCATGCAAAGATGCTTATAGACAAAAGTTTTTATCAACTGCCGAAAGGGGAGATACGGTACTTTCATGATTTGTAAGAGTTGTCTGCGCCATTTTGCGCCGAAGCCAGTTATAGAGGGTGAAACTTCCCCTTAAAAAAAGATTAATAGACCATTTCCGTCAGATCTTACCCCCTATTTTTATATTTTTTTTCGAAAGACGATCATTTTTAATGGTTCTTGGCGTTTAAAAATCTAATTTATATGAACTCCTTTATTTCGTACAATTTTTTGAAAACCTAGAAATTCGCCACTTTTTGATGTGAAAACTGTCGTGCGGCACAGTTGTTTCAGCCCTGTGGATATCAAAAAGGAGATTTTTCCACAACTTTCAATCTCACCCCTGCGTTGAGTATTTGTAGACATGATGAAATGTCAATGTCAAATCGGATACAACACAGAAACGAAAAAATCCTTGTTCCGAATCTACTCAGGTAGCGAAGATCATCGATGCATGTCATTATTTATCTCTCTTTTATTCTTCCGCTTTGCTTATACAGAGCAAATAGTGACGTTATAACAGCGGAAATATAAAAAGAAAGCTACACTGAGAAAAATCCACACGTTTGATCCGTGTGTTTAAAATTATGGATCGATTCATGAACGTCTATATCGATTTGTTGTGATTTTCTTACAAACTTCGTGTGTGTTACACATTCAATTCTTTAGTTTTGCTTCATGGACCGATTCATCAACCGACTACATGAATTCCATAATTTTCCACATAAGTTCCTGAAGCTTTCCATTTCAAATTCGTATGTGTCAACCTATGGGTGCATAGATCATCACCCAACACGGATTCAGTGTGTTTAACTTATGGTTATCTTGTGTCATGCTCATCATGTTCAAGTTGGTCGATTTGGAATCGATGAGCTTGCTGTCGATATCCGTGTTCCAAATTTCTAAATTGTTAGTGATCAACCCATAGCGAACTAAATTGCGGTCGGATCTCGTGTCGAACGACAGTCATCATCATGTTCGAAAGAGAAGAAGCAAATTCTGAAGCTGAAAGTGTTAGAGGAAAATTTGCAGATTAATTTTTCTTTCAATTACTGAAGATATCCGTGTGAAGATGATGAGTTCATTCTAATCTATATAAATAAAAATGGAGTGGTGTTTTTATGTCACGAAATAACTTCAGAACGGGATACCCGATTTGCACAATTCTTTCACTGTTGTCTTCTTGAAGGGCTCCGACGTGTTCGTGTGACGAAAAAGTTTAGGGAAGTTGTGGGAAAGTTTGGTCTAACGGGGGAGTACTAATAAATCATGTTGTGTGAGAGGTTCCATGACATTTTTCAACAGCCTACTTGATGGCAAGACGAAGTTTGCCGGGACCACTAGTTTTATATAAATGATATGCCTTACTTCCTGCATTGGATATTATGTATGGTGTTAGAGAATCGGATTCCACTAACAGATTTTCCTAGCTTTCAGCTTCGAATAAAATGAAACATGCTAATCCCGGGCTTCCCAAAACATGGATTTGCGGCGTCCCGCTTGTTGCTGACTCATTTGCTTGAAAAAAAAAAACATCCAAGTGAGCTTGCAACAAGCAGAGGAGCCTCGAATCCATATTTTGGGGAGCAAGAGTTCTTCTATCAAATTTCTTCTTTCAATCTCATGACATTCATGTTCTATCACACATAACTATCTAAAGCCACTACATTTCGAATTCAATAAGCAATCAGTTGGTTTTCATGATATAGTATTTAGACATTCATGTTTGTTTCACATGACAACCTAATGTTGATACACATGTTATTATACCGTGAAGTCAATTACGAAATCCATATGGCTACCACACTCAAGTCATGTGGTTTTCCCTTTTGCGCAAATCTATAAGTAAAACACACGACCTTGACGTGTAGATTTTTCTCAGTGTAGCCTCAACGATCTTTGCCTCCTTAGTAAAACCAGAACATTGCGGAGAAATTCGTCGTTAGCTCAGATGCATTTCGGTATCAAACTGGCACCTCAACCATAAGGCCGCTTCCTCATTTATTTACCGGAATCAAGAGCGCATCCCAGTTTTATTTATCCCTCAGGCCTTCCTGAAGAAAAATTCATTCACGCCATTCCACCAAACTGATGATTTTCCTACACAACAAAAACTTCCACGACCACAACAAATATACCACACCCCCCCAACCGCTGCTTGATAGTTCAAAAGAGGGTTCTGTTCCCCACCGGCCTCGTGGCCGGCGGCAAACTGGAGGGAGCGACGAAGATTTCTCCACGCTAAGGCATTTTGTTCTGGTCACTTGCTACCCATGGAAGCTGATGGATGTGCCAATCGAGGACATCTTGCTGGCTTCCAGTTCCCATTTGGGAAAAAAGGTTCAAAACATGCAGCTACGCAGCAAAATTCTTATCGCCATCCCCGGCTGATCACAAAACCGGAAGAGAACAAAAGTCTTTTTATATCCAATTGCAGCATCACAGCAGGCCCAGGCGATGGTGATTGTGAAAGATTTTGTCGTGATCTTTCGCTTCCATCACCATAAAACATAAAACAGCATCTAAAAATAACATACTAAAACATAAATAAGCTATAAGTGGTTGCACGTCTGATACAACCTCGAAACTCCATATAAAAAATTGCCAACAATTCCAGGAGTGAATGTCAACTCCATATAAAAAAATAAACAATTCCAGCAGAAATGTCAAAGTACAGGACAGTCGATCGAGGTAAATGGAAGAGGAACAGAGATGGAAAGTTTTCCGTGATGTCACCATGCACGCTTCTATCTGTCATGATTGATCCGAACCAGCTGATCGAATATTCACCACTACGTGGAGAAAAAATCATAGGGCAAAAAGGGGTCGCATAAAAATCGGAGAGAAATAAGAGGTAGGGGACCGAGGGGTGAACTAACGTGCCGCCAGTTTTTCATTGTTTTTCAATAGTTAGAGACTTTAAAACATATCGGTTCCTTTGGAAAGTTTGTTCAGTAAATTAACAGGAAGCATATAAGCCAATAAAAAAAATCACGGAAATGGTCTATTCATGAATAACTTTGTTACTTCAAAAAAATAGGGTGATTATATGTTCATAAAAAACACGGGTTTTTCTATGACAAACAACTTTGTAGAAAACACAAAAAATGTTAAAAATCTTTGAAAAAAGTTATGATAAACAGTATGACTTTTAGGGGCCATTCACATACAACGGCATACATCTCAAAAAGTATAAGAGATAGAAAAATCGTGTCTTCGACAAAGTTGTTTCAAATTGCCAATAGACCATTTCCGTCAGATCTAACCCCTAGTTTTTGTATTTTTCTTCGAAAGGCAATTATTTTTAATGAATGTTAACGCTTTCAGATTTTGTTTATATGCACTCCTGATTTTCTTACACATTTTTGAAAACATGGATACTCACCACATTTTGAAAAATAATTCAAGATGCGGCACAGTTTGTTCAACCCTATGGGAATCAGCGTGGTGATTTTGCAACAGTTTTTCGATTCCACCCCTGCATTGGGATGCTTGTTTACATTTGGAAACGTCAAATCAGGTGCGCGCTCAAACTGACCGTGATCCCGGTCAGGGCACCCCAAACAGGAGCGCCAACGAAACTAACTTGAAAGTACTCAAACAAACGTTTTTAAACCAGGTTGGAACTGGCGCAATCCGTTCTGAATCACAGTTTCAACTCCAACCCGATTCAGGTTTAGGAAAATATGTTTTCCTCCACATATTCAATATTCAAAACCACCCCCTAACAACAAATCTCTCATCCACCCAACAGTTACGGTACCGCTAGTTCTGTAGAAGGCTATTTTCGGCAAATGCCTAAATCTATCTGTTGGATGTTGATCCGGAAGATTTCCGCCTTGAAGCAGCAACAGCCGCGCAAGGAAATTTTGAGATGCCTGATCTCTCTGTTTTCTGCCGACGAGGATTGAATAAGCTGGAAGATTCCCGCCTAGAGGCAGCAACAGCCGCTCAAAATTTCCTTGCGGGGCTGTTGCTGCCTCTAGGCGGTAATCTCGATTGGCACATCCATCAGCTTCCATGGGTAGCAAGTGACCAGAACAAAATGCCTTAGCGTGGAGAAATCTTCGTCGCTCCCTCCAGTTTGCCGCCGGCCACGAGGCCGGTGGGGAACAGAACCCTCTTTTGAACTATCAAGCAGCGGTTGGGGGGGTGTGGTATATTTGTTGTGGTCGTGGAAGTTTTTGTTGTGTAGGAAAATCATCAGTTTGGTGGAATGGCGTGAATGAATTTTTCTTCAGGAAGGCCTGAGGGATAAATAAAACTGGGATGCGCTCTTGATTCCGGTAAATAAATGAGGAAGCGGCCTTATGGTTGAGGTGCCAGTTTGATACCGAAATGCATCTGAGCTAACGACGAATTTCTCCGCAATGTTCTGGTTTTACTAAGGAGGCAAAGATCGTTGAGGCTACACTGAGAAAAATCTACACGTCAAGGTCGTGTGTTTTACTTATAGATTTGCGCAAAGGGGAAAACCACATGACTTGAGTGTGGTAGCCATATGGATTTCGTAATTGACTTCACGGTATAATAACATGTGTATCAACATTAGGTTGTCATGTGAAACAAACATGAATGTCTAAATACTATATCATGAAAACCAACTGATTGCTTATTGAATTCGAAATGTAGTGGCTTTAGATAGTTATGTGTGATAGAACATGAATGTCATGAGATTGAAAGAAGAAATTTGATAGAAGAACTCTTGCTCCCCAAAATATGGATTCGAGGCTCCTCTGCTTGTTGCAAGCTCACTTGGATGTTTTTTTTTTCAAGCAAATGAGTCAGCAACAAGCGGGACGCCGCAAATCCATGTTTTGGGAAGCCCGGGATTAGCATGTTTCATTTTATTCGAAGCTGAAAGCTAGGAAAATCTGTTAGTGGAATCCGATTCTCTAACACCATACATAATATCCAATGCAGGAAGTAAGGCATATCATTTATATAAAACTAGTGGTCCCGGCAAACTTCGTCTTGCCATCAAGTAGGCTGTTGAAAAATGTCATGGAACCTCTCACACAACATGATTTATTAGTACTCCCCCGTTAGACCAAACTTTCCCACAACTTCCCTAAACTTTTTCGTCACACGAACACGTCGGAGCCCTTCAAGAAGACAACAGTGAAAGAATTGTGCAAATCGGGTATCCCGTTCTGAAGTTATTTCGTGACATACAAACACCACTCCATTTTTATTTATATAGATTAGAATGAACTCATCATCTTCACACGGATATCTTCAGTAATTGAAAGAAAAATTAATCTGCAAATTTTCCTCTAACACTGCCGACTACAATCCTTGCGTTACAGAACCGTGTAGTGTTCGCCGGGTGCGGTCATATTCGGCCGAAGCGGTGAAGGTGGTTACCGCGGTGATTCAGGAACCGTGAAGGAAGGGGGGGAGCGAAACCAGCGGAGCCCATTATGATGAAGGAAAACATAAACAAAAATCATCTGGTCATGCCAGCTGATCTTAAATTCACCACAACGTGGTTGCAATACCATAGGGGAAAAAGGGGTCTGCATTTTTTCGAGGTGAAACAAATTGCAGGGGACCGAGGGGTGAACTAACGTGCCGCAAGTTTTTCATCGTTTTATAATAGTTAAAGGCTCCAAAACATATCGGTTCCTTAGGAAAGTTTGTTCAGTAAATTGTCAGAAATCATATAAACCAATAAAATTTTTTTACGGAAATGGTCTATTCTACAACTATGCCGAAGACACCATATGTCTATCTAAATGTTTTGAAAAAATAGTTTTTCTATCTCACTGCTAGGTGGATTGATCACAAAACGTCTTGCATCAAAAGATGCGCTCTAATACACCAAGAAACTTCTCCGAACAAACTACATCGCTAAAATCAACGGTTTGGGCGCAATTCAAAACGCGCATGAAATCGAGAAAATAAAACACCGTGCATGGCCACATAAATAACACGGCACCGCTCAAACGTTAAATAGTGAATGCGTGCATTGGACCATGGGTTCATTGCTGTTTTCGTTTGACGTGCAAATCCAGTCTAAATGAGTTTCATATGCGGTAACACAAAGTAATCAAAGGATACTTATCAACCATGATGCATATCATCGCCAACCTAGCAAAGAAAATCAAATTTTGACTTCGCCTTCCTTGTTGAAAATCTGTTTGCATTTCAAACGCACACAGCAATATCTTTTGATATTGGGCATATCGACACACTTTGAGAAAATCGGGAATTAAAATCACATCAAGATATGAAGATATCGAGATAAGCAGGATATCGAGATATGGTGAGGGAAATTGTATGCAGAATGAAGCGACTGAAGAAATCATCGACATAGGGAGAGATATCGAGATGTATAACATCGAGATGGGAACAGACGACTGTATCTGCAAAAATATTGACTTCTATTTACCATTGTTAGAGTTACAAATTCTCAAGGTTGAGAAATGTCGAAATAGTGTCAAAAGAAGCCCCATCTGACGATATTGATATTCTATGCCAACGTTGCCATTTACGCATTCGTATATCGTGTGGCTGGCAGGTACGATGATACTCTATGCCCAGGGAAATCAATTAAATTTCCATTACGAAAAGATCTTGGACGGACTGGGAATCGAATGCAGACACCTTCAGCATGGCCTTGTTTTGTAGCCGCGGACTCTAACCACTCGGCCAAGGAAGGCCAAAGATGGCCGCCATATGTCCCGTATTTCACTTGAATTGAGGTAAGAATCAGCGTTTGAAAACTTGTTGTTTTGTTGTACAAAAAACACATGTAAATTGATTGCACTCGCATATACGTCGAAATCGTTGAACATGATTTATAGAAAATCGTACATTTTATAGGGCATTGCCCACCCGATTTTACTTGCTGTTTTTACTCAGTTATTTCTCGGCTTGCTGATGATGATATTCGAAGCAAGCGGAGTGGTAATAGTGAAAAAAAAACGTTTGTTTTTTTGATGAAATACAAGATGGTGGCTATATTTAAAATAGTCTCCATTTTTTCGCTTCAAATGGAAGCTACTTTTTTTTTATACGACACCACTAAGTTTCCTATGCATTTCAAGAAAAGTATGAGACACAAGCGAAGAAATGTATATGATTTATCAATAACATTTCCTCTAGTTTTTGCACAGCGACCGAGAAGCGACAAAAAATGGATAGCTGCTGATAGTCGTCTGGATTTAGTGTAACTTACTCACATGTAAACTCTTAAATGTTGTTACACAGAGAATATGTTAAAATTTCACAGTTTTGTGTTGAAGTACAATCTATCACTCCCTCGTTTACAGTGTTTTTACTCATTTATTTGCATTGGCGGAGCAAGGTTTCACACATGGATGTGTGGTCAAATTTAATATTATTTCAATATGCTGTTTAGCTAAGTAGATACAAATATACATGAAATAATTAATCAACTAGAAAATGTATCAAAGAAACATAAATTAGTAAGATGTTTTCTTCTACTCGGCTAATGCCATATACATATACAGAAATCTAATAACGCTTGTAACGCTTTACGATTCGATTTGTCATTACAGATATGCTCCGAAAGTAGAGAACAAAGCAGCACCCAATTGTTGTTTATTAGTTTTGATGCAAAGTTCCTTCTAGTTATTATTAATTTGAAATGAATACAACAGTGAAATCTGTGTAAGTAATCTAAAGCTTGTGATTTCTTTTACGTACTAATGAGAGTTGAAGGCTTTTTATTTTTTAAAGATGGATTTTAGCTCAAATGAATGAAGAAGCAATATTTGTTTGCATTATTTTCACCTTTTATGTTTATCTGTTTTTAGCCCTAGCGGAAACCCGAACGGCTACTGCCGGCTGTGCTTCTCCGAGCGTAATTTGGTTGCGCTTTTCCGATACGATGACCGACCTCGTCAATATTTGTTGAAAGAAATTTCTAACTTCACTGGGATACAAATTGAAGCAAATGAAAATCAACCTTGCTCCATTTGCTGGAGATGTGCTGTGGCTGTAGAAGATTTTCAGCTATTCCGTGACCGATGTTTGACCAATGATGCTATCATTCGAAGCAAATATTCTGAAACAACTGTTAAGCATGGCGAAGCTGAGTGGCTTATATCGATACCAGTATCGGAGCTGCCGCCGGATTTGAGCGTTGACGAAAACGAAGACAAGTCTCTGTTAGAGCCACTGGTCAAATCGCAAATGTGCTCAAGAAATGACAATGAGGAATCTATCAGTGAAAAGATAGAAGAATTGGACACAGAGGAATCACAAATCAGTAAATCCATTTCATGTCACTTGTGTCAGCACGAATTTGGATCACGCCAATCATTATACGTGCACTTCAAAGAACAACATTCCGAGCATGGACGACCATTTAAGTGCGATTTCTGCCAAGCAACCTTCAAGCGAAAGAGCCATTTAGACGATCATGTGTCTTCGCATACTGGTGAGACCAGGTATACCTGTAAATACTGTGAGGCAAAGTTTACCAGAGCTAAGCAGCTAATGCGCCATCGCCGATCATGTCATAAGGAGTATCCTTTGAAAACTGAACCACCTAATATTCAGTCATCTTTGTCAGAAGGACAGTTTAAGTGCAAATACTGCCCAAAATCTTTCAAACACAGACCGTCGCTGAATTTTCACGTCAAGACCCATTACGAATTATTACCTTTCGTATGCGAAACATGCAATGCTCGATTTGCCGGCGATAAAGGACTACTTATACACAGAGGCAAGCACCATCCGGATACGGTTAATGCTTTCAGAACAGCATCACCTGCGTCGTGGGAGCCCACAAAGACTTTGAAATGTAGTTTTTGTCCTCGGTATTTTGAACAGCAAAGATATTTGTCACAGCACATGAGATTCATGCATCCCAATGAAATTGATGAGTCGAAGAATCCGGAGGATGAGAACACGATGACGGAAGCGGACCATATTGGAAAACATGCTGATGTGCATGAGGATACGGATGCAGTGACAATAAAATTTGAAGTTGAGGACAACGATGATATGTATGGAGCCGACAATTCCTAGTAATACTAACGTAATGCTTGTAAACACATGATTAATATAATAAATAAATTAAAAGCCAGATATTTTTGTTTTAAATTTTGTGTTCGTAGTGTGAAAGTTGTCTAATGGTAGCTGAAATAATCTAACAAACGGTGAGTGCGCATCGTACCTTCGTGCTGTGCGTACACGATTTTTTTCTCTTCTTCTTTAGTATATTCACTAAACATGGTTGCAACTTCAAACAAAAGGAAGGGTAAATCTCTGAATTCACAACTTCCTTCCAAAAAGTGGGATTTAACCTGTCACTAAACGTGATGTTGATAATTGCATCGAAATCAGCAATCAGTTCGATGCTTTAGATAAATTTTCCGAACAACAAATCGAAGTAGCCTCTAGCCCAGGTTCTGTGATTCAAGTGAGGAAGCCTAAAAGTGCCGCCAATCGTAGTCAGTTGTTCCGAATTTGAGCGATTTAGGTAGGAGATCTTGAACTCCTTTAGGGGAATCAAGGTCTCCATCCAAATCGCAAAGAAAGGAGGCTGTCGCGTTTTGCCGGAAACTCTCAAATATCGCGAACTTTTTCTCAAACATCTTGAAGTGAAGAAGCACGTTTTTTTTTATTTTGACGACAAAACTGAACGTTTGTTCAAAGTTGTCATGAAAGGTCTCTCAAGTGACTATAAACCACCTGAAGAGATCAAAATTGGAATAAATGATTTACTTGAGTCTTCCACAGTCCAAGTAATCATTATTAAGATCTTCATCGACCGAAAATCTTAACGGTAAATCATCGAATAATGTACCTACTTCTAGTAATATGTCTCCCTCTGATTTTAATTTACTTACTGAACAATTGAATCTAATGATTTTTCAAAACCACCACTTTGACTGAAGCAGTCCAAGTTGGTGTAAAATTTACTAATAAAATTGTCATTGGATTACGTTTCTCTAATGGATCCAATTTTTTTAAATATTTTAAATTGGAATGCTTGTTCTTTGAATGGTAAAGAGGACGAGCTGTATAATTTTCTAACAGCTAATAACATACAGGGAAAGTGTACCAGTTATGGCCATAGTGGTTCCCTGTTTGGCCATATGTGAAAGTTCAATAACTTTTACATTTTTAATCTTCTTGAATGTTTTAACATCAAGATACATCCTTTATCTTACTCCTAAACCACACAAAATTTTTCTAAATGTTTATAAATTCAAGTTTTTACGTATGGCGAAATAGGGAACCACTATGGCCATAACTGGTACACCTACCCCTTATAGCAGTTATTACTGAAACTTATTTGAATCTTGGATTCAGACTCAAAAGATATCCAAACTTTTTTGTTTATCGTAATGATTGACTTAATAGGGGGGAGGTGCAATCATCATTCATAGGTGCATAAAGCATCAACTGTTTTCGTCATTTGAAACTAAAGTTTTTGAAACTTTAGGTGTTTCAGTTGAAACACAGCTTGGTAAATAAACTTTCATAGCTGCCTATTTGCCTTTCCAATGCTCTGGACAGCAAGTTGATTTGCTCCAAACTGACTTGCGAAAATTGACTCGCAATAAGTCTGGTGACTTTAATGCCAAACAACGGTCATGGAATAGCTCTCAAAGTAATTCCAACGGCAGAATTTTATTTGATAAGTGCTCTCCAGCATATTTCTCAATACAATACCCTGATGGCCCTTCATGTTTTTCCTCTTCTAGAAATCCTTCTACGATTGATTTGGTCTTAACCGACTTAAGTCACCTTTGTAGCCAATTAGTTACTCATGCTGATTTTGATTCTGATCATGTCCCTGTTACATTTCAAATATCCCATGAAGCGATTCACAATCCTATCAGCTCCACTTTCAATTATTTACGAGCCGACTGGAATACATATGAAACATATATCGATAGTAATCTTGATGTTAAAATTTTTTACAAACAAAACTTGATATTGACGATGCTCTTGAAACTTTAACAAAATCCATTGTTGAAGCCAGGAACATTGCAATACCAAAATGTGATAAATTTGAATCCGTGATTATAGATGACGATCTTAAACTCCTGATCCGTCTTAAAAACGTGAGGAGAAGGCAATTTCAACGCACTCGCGAACCTGCTATGAAAATTGTATGGCAGGATCTGCAGAAAAAGTAATTGAAAAATGATTTTCACAATTAAGAAATAAAAATTTTGAAAATAAAATTTCTCACTGGCTCTAAGCCCTGTTGGAAATTATCTAAAATTTTGAAAAAAAAAACCTCAGAACCCAATACCGGCATTGAAAGAGGAAATCAAATTACTAATTGCGAAAAAGCTCAAAAACTTGCTATGCAGTTTGAAAACGCGCACAATTTTAATTCAGAACTTTTTTTTTGTCTTTATTAACGAGATTTTTAGCCCTGGGCTAGTTCATCTCGGGACCAACGGCTTTACTTCCCTTCCGAAGGAAGTCATCACTGAAATTTTTAGTGACTATCTCGGGGATGGGATTCGATCCCAGGTCCTCGGCGTGAGAGGCGTGTGTTCTAACCACTACACCAGGTCCGTCCCCAATTTAGGACTTACTAGTCCAATAGAAGGGGCCCAGATAACCGTAGCGGTAAACGCGCAGCTATTCAGCATGACCATGCTGAGGGTCGTGGGTTCGAATCCTACCGGTCGAGGATCTTTTCGTAAAAGGAAATTTTCTCGATTCCCAGGCCATAGAGTATCTTCGTGCCTGCCACACGATATACGCATGCAAAAATGGTCATTTGGCAAAGAAAGCTCTCAGTTAATAACTGTGGAAGTGCTCATAAGAACACTAAGCTGAGAAGCCGGCTCTGTCCCAGTTGGGACGTAATGCCAGGAAGAAGTAGTCCAATAGAAAATCAAGTTACTCAGGTTAAATCAGAAAATCAAGTTACTACGTTATCGAAAATGTGTTTGACATGGAGGCTTGATTGTAAAAGTAAAAAACTTTAATTTTCCAACATATATGTATGCATTGTTAGAATAATTCCAAGTTATCTCTCAAATCGTACACTTTAGGGTAATTATTAGAACTCCAGATCTGAAAGACTTCCTGTAAGAGCTGGTGTTCCCCAAGGCAGCATGTAGGGACCAATATTATCAGGGTGGGTGTACGGCTGTCAACTACAAACAAAGCTCGCCTAACGATCATCTCTCACGCGGGCCGACCCAAACAGCACAGGTCGAAACGCGAGCCATGCCAGGCAGCAAATGCTGATGCATTTCAACACCCAAACAGCGGGATGCCTAGCAGCGTTGTGAGCCAAACTAATACACCCACAAAACATGAACGGTAGGCGCATTTCGTTGCGTATACCCCCCTGAATATTATACAATATTTTCACATCTGACTTACCTGAATTACCACAGAGAGGTAAAAAATCCATGTTTGTTGATGACACAGGCCTCTCTGCCAAAGGATGAAGCCTGCGTGTCATCTGTAGTCGATTGCAAAAAAGTTTGGATATGTTTTCTACATACTCTCAAAAATGGAAGATTTCTCCTAATGCTTCCAAAACTCAAATATTAATATTCCCACATAATCCAAAAGCTCTTTATCTAAAACCTTCAAGTAGACATGTTGTCACGATGAGAGGGGTTCCACTAAATTGGTCAACTTTTAAAAATCACATTGAGGGCATTCAAGTCAAATGTAAGAAATGTATGAAATGTCTGTATCCACTGATTAACAGAAAATCGAAACTTTGTATTAAGAACAAGCTTTTGATATTCAAACAAATTTTCAGGCCAGCCATGTTGTATGCTTTACCAATATGGACTAGCTGTTGTAATACCAGGAAGAAAGCTCTGCAGAGAATTCAAAATAAAATTTTGAAAATGATCCTTCTTCCCCTCAACATTGGATATTCTATGTAACTCATTGGTACTATAATGAGTTACATAGAATATCCAATGTTGAAACATTGGAACAAATGTCAAATAAAATAATTAATAATTTTAGACAAAATCGTTGCAATCTTCTATTGCCACGATTAATGCGTTATATGTTTAGGTTTAGTTAGGTCAAGTTTTTTTTTCTCTTATAAATGTTAATAAAATCTTAATTTTGTTTTACCAAATTAGGATGATAATGTTTAACAACTACCGAAAAACTGAACATTACATATACTTTACAATTGTCCATTTACATATCGATGTGAAGTTTGCGAAAAAGTTACACGTCTTCTCGGTGAGAATCGAACTCACGACTCCCAGTTCTCTAGATAGGGCGCGTTACCCCTACGCCACGAGAGTTTTCGCAAACTTCACATCAATTTGTCCATTTAATCCAATTGCAAAGTATATGTAATATATAGTTTTTCGGTAGTTGTTAAACTTCCACTCGGCTGGATAGCCATAAACCACGAATTATAATTAAAAACAAGTGTAATGGTGTTGCCTAACACAGAACACCTAGATATAAGAAATGAATGTAACGTTTGGAATGATCCCAAGTAATCACAAGCATTATACCATTGCATTAATTTGACCGAAAGTCAACATTTTTTGCATTTATAATGTTATCATGCATTTATTCAATTAAATGCATAGCAATGATGCATTTGAGTATCATTTTAAATGCTTTGTAGCATTATTTTAATTCAGCGTTATGTTTAGCGTTTAGAGTGAATACACAGTTATGCTGTCATACAAGATTACATAACCTCATTAAACGCACTCGAATCTGTAATCAATAAGTAAGACGATCGAGTAAGTTCGCACTCGCTCATTACGTTTTGTGGGATATTGAAGAACAATTTTTATAATTAAATGACTTTCTTCCATCTCGATCGCCCATTTCATGATCTAAGATTATATTTATTCATTCAAAATTATATTGTATTTTATCTATGAGCGAGAAGAAATGTCGATCAATTTCTCTCCCCAGAAATCTTTTCAATGCGCTAGGGCTTTGTTTTGTGTGTTGAGTCCTGTTATTTCCTCTACGAGAAAGAATAGTGATCAAATTCTTTCTATTGATGTTTCATTTGGTGAGGAAAGGAAATCACTGTTGTTTAATCGCCAAAGCGAATTCTTGTTGAAAGGCTAGTCCGCTAAGACCACGCAGATCCTAGCGAAGGCTAGCCCGTCCACATCCGATTGCAAATCATAAAGAAGTACAATACAGTCAGATGTTTCCTTCAACTGGGCAGCTAACTGACTGATACCTCAATCAGCAGCTGCAACTCTCTTTATTCTATATTTACAATTCAATCACACTTATCCAAATATCATACCTCTCGATAAATCTTCCACACTTTTACCTACGACGACGCATGCTTCTCAACCGAAGATTCTTCGACACTACCTCTATTCCAACACTCCTCCTTAGGGTCGCAACCTCAACTCCCGATTGTCTCCTCCTGTCTCGAAACTCCTCCTCGTTCCGAACTTCGTACATGCTCCGTCATCCATCCGAGCTTCTCCTGACTTCGATCAGTCAGTTAGCTGCCCAGTTGAAGGAGACATCTACTGTATTGTATTTCTTTATGATTTGCAATCGGAAGTGGACGGGCTAGCCTCGCTAGGATCTGCGTGGTATTAGCGGACTAGCTCTTCAACAATTCTTTCTATTCGTTAATAACTGGGCGAATAGTAATGGTTAACACACACATTGGCTTCGTTTATAAGGAACTTTTATCCTACCTTATCACATCAGCAGCTTTAGAATAGGACACCAACGCGCCAGGCATCCAGCACACCATCATCCTAGTTGTGGGTTCGAATCCTGATTCCAACAAAAAAAATCATTGATGTGGTAAAAAGAACCATTGAAAGGTAGCCAATGGACTCATTATTTTGTTTACTTTTGGGCTTCATAGCCGTGCGGTTAGCGGCGTCAGTCGTTTAGGCGTATTGTGCTACGGAGTGTGGGTTCGATTCCCGCCCCAGTCGGAGAAAACTTTTCGTCAAACGAAAAATTCTTCACTGGTCCACTGGTCGTTTCGTGTGTCCGTTGTCTAATGTTAGTTATGTTCAGTCTGTGCAGCCCATGGCTGAAGACGGTGTAAATTGTCTTTTTTTTTAACGCATGCCCTACATATACATTATTTTAAGCTAATATACATCATGAACCCTAAAAATACAACCATAAATGCTTTAGTAGGGCTTGTGCATTAAAACTGCTTTACAAAGTATTGCATTAATTTGGTTGTTGTGGGGCCCTTTCCCACTTTAATTATGCTTTATAAAGCTCTTAAGGATTATATCACTTTTAAAACAAAATCTGATAGCACACTATAGAGCAAACATGAAGTATTCATATATAGCTTCGTGGTTACTTGGGATACTAATAAAGAATTAAAAAAAAAAAACGGAGTAGCAACCATTGACCAATGTGCTATAGATCACATTTGTTAAGGCCACACGGGACGTCATCATAATCACCCTATCCATTTCAAGAAGCAAATCTCAAGAACCACTCCATATATCGATGCGAAAATGTATCACTATGATTCTATATATGTAGTACACAACCCGATAAATTTTCAGCTTCATCGGTTCACTAAAACTCGAGATTTGCTTCCACAAAGTTTTGATGATTATTGTAAGAGTGAGGCGAAAGATAGGGAAAATAACACGGTCTCCCGTGTCCCCTTAACAACATATTACATTTCATTTGCCGTAGCAGCTCAGAATTTTTACAGATGAGTTGATTTCACCTGCTTATTTATAAGAGAAAAATAGAGTAATTTAAGATTGCAACGATTTTTGTTTAGAATTATTCATATTTTTTTCGACATTTGTTCCAATGTTTCAACATTGGATATTCTATGTAACTTATTACCAAAGAGGGAGCTTCAAAATTATTTTCAAAATTTTATTTTGAATCCTCTGCAGAGCTTTCTTCCAGGTATTACAACAGCTAGTCCATATTGGTACAGCATGGCCAGTCATCGTTATTCAAATAAACTAAAAAATACTTAAACGAGTTCAGTTTCATCTTTTTCGAGTTCATTTTTTTGAAACAGTTACAATAATTTAATTTGAGGAAGCATCAGTTATGATTGTATATGAAAACTTTTTTCAAATTTGTTATTTGACTTTTGAAATGCATTCGGAATTCAACATGAAATTCGGACATTTTGGCCATTTTTCGAAAATTTAGCTACTGTGTGACCTCTTTTGTAATGCTCATTTATTGCTGACCAATGTGTTTTCATCATTTTGACTTCTTTGGAATCAACTGTTCTAATAATATACCGATGTTGGATTAGGATTTCATAAAATACTTCTGTTTCTGTTCGGGATGAACCACTGCGACCAGTTTTCTTTGATCTTTTGTGGTAGTGGTACTTATTCTTAGTCTTGTTTATTTTAAACCTTTGGAAGTAACTAAAGTGCGAAGCAAGTAAAACGTTAGTGTGTCTTCTGCATATCCTCCTGTACATATAGGGTCGGTGTCCCCTATAGTCGCACTAGTGGCTTTTTACGGCCGTTTCGCTATACATCTTTTCAAAACATTTTTTTGACATGAAGGTTAGGAGCTATTTATCTAAGTATCATTGATACACAGCTTGATTTTGTTCAAAAAATTATCGAAATAATTTCTTTTGCTTAAAATTTGAGCTCCTTTGCGCCCATAGTAAACCTATTGTTCCTATAGTAGCACTACTGAGCGATACTATTTTTATTATACGAAATAATTGATGAACTTAGAACTTTTTTTACATTTAACGGAAGCTTTTTATAAACACTTTGAAGGAAAAATATAACAGTTTTGCACAAATAAGGTTTTGATAAGTATTTTGCAACAGGAACAGAAATTAGAAATAGTACTACTATAGGCACATGTATACCTATAGTGGCACACACGATAATAAATACAAACATATGAGTTTTCGTAGTTTCCATATTTTTCCACAAAACCAAGATAAAAAGCTTTCAGATGATGGAAAAATAATGATGCTAGCGTTAATTTTCGATTTTATACTAATTTTTGTTCTTATCTATGCGGCTATTGGTACATCGACCCTACGTTTGTTTGATGAAATATTGGCTTTTAATTGGTCGGTGTTTAGACAGACTGGACTAGATGATATTTTGGCGTTCAAAAGATACGTTAAGGACTACACCAATTTTGATTTTCCCTATGCTGTTTGATACAGATGTACCTATCATAAAATAGATAAGCTACATTATTACAGCGAATAATGCCAATATTTCTACATTTCGAATGCCTGGGTTGCATTTTTCTGAAATCATTAAGAAGCACTTGGTTCAGTCTGTCTGAATACTGACCAATTGGGAGAAACTTGTATTGTTTAGCTCATTAGTAATATAATCTTAACTAGTCGAATGAGAATCTTTGGAAACGTGAAAAAGTTGTGATTTAACACTAACACGCTAATGCTTCCAGTGGAAGCACCACACTAGACAACGGACTACATCGGTGATCGGCGTGATTTGAATAACGGCGATTGTTTGGATTATCCAAGAAAGTGGTCTGGGATATGTCATCCGTCGTCTGATGAGATTGTGGGATCGATGGACTGATGATGCAGGCCGCGCTGTTGCTAACTATACTCTACAAGTTTTGTATGAGCTGTAACATCATGAGGACACCCACCCACCCCCTTCAGCGTTATGAAATTTGTGAATGGGCCCAAAAGGCAACTTTGGCAAAGAAAGGTCTCAGTTAATAACACTGTGGAAGCGCTCATAAGAACACTAAGCTGAGAAGCAGGCTCTGTCCCAGTGAGGACGTAATGCCATGAAGGAGTCATGCACAAATTACGTCACGCCCCAAGGGGACGGGAGGTGGTCAAGCCAAGCGTGACAAGCCTTACAAAATTTTCGGAGGACTCATACAAAAAGTGTAATAATGGGGTGGGGGTGGGGGTGGGCTAAAAAGTTGAAATTTGGCGTGACATAATTTGTGTACCATCCCGAAGAAGAAGAAGATCTTCAATTCTTTAACATTACAAGAATTAAAAAAATCCACACACACTGCTGTTTGAAATTTGGGACAAAATGGAACAAACGCACCACTGTATATGGGATTTAACATTGTGACCGCATTGCTGTTCTGTCAAACACACAAGGCTACGGTGGCGCTATCTATGCTTTCCATAGCGGCCGTTTTGGTTATTTTAATGATCCATTGCAAAATGTCTTGATTAAGATTCTCCAGGAGAAGGTCACCCGATCAGTGGATTACAACAGAGTTGTAACAGATTTTGTTACTCAGTTTGCGAGTTTTTTCTAACAAGTAGTAGTAGTTATAATAACAAAAATTACAACACAATATCCTCTACACTAAGCAAAATTGAAACAAAATATGTAATAATTTAAAAAAATTAAGCTGATTATGTTTCAAACCAAACAATAATATAACTCATTTTATTATTTTCCATAACTAAATCATGACAGTTTTTTTAAGCAATTGCTCTCAATTTTTTTTATAATAAATTATGTTAAAATTATGTTTTAAATTGAAACAAATTTGAAACAGCCTTTGTTATTTTAACTGATTTTGTTTAAGTTATGTTATAATTTCCTCCATCAAATCAAAGTGCTCCTAACAAAATACAACCTTAATACAATTGTGCTACAATTTTGTTGTATTCCACTGAACGGCATCCTATTCCTATTTGATTTTAGAATAGGGCGATATTCAAAAGTGAAAAGGCAATAGATGGCTCTTTTTCAATGGTAGTAAAAACGAAATCCTGAAGCAAAGAAAGCACCATGGAAGATGAACTAAACACAAAAAGTTATTTATTCACTTTACACTTGATTTCTAATCACTATTTTTTTGATGCAGTTTCCTAATTACAAGCAATTTACGATTTTCATTATTTTTCATACGTTTTGACAGTTCTCCGACTACCATAGGCCTTTTCATGTGACAGGTCCGTCTATGCATTTGTTTACATCGGTGGAGGACCGATGCTAACACGGGTCTGTCATTTGCAAAGAAGAACTGTCAAAGACCTTCCAGATCAGCTGATTTGAAACGTCACTTGCAAAGGCCTATTCTTCCATGCGCTTGTGTTGAAAGTTTGAGAAATTTGAGAATCCAGCGTAGCGCAATCAGTGGGAGACGTACAAACAACAGTGTCGTCGCTCGGCGGCCGGTAAGAGAAACTGAATGTTCGAAAGGTTGTTGTCTGTAATTTTTGCTGCTGGCGCCAACTGTTAGCGTTTGAGAACAAAATAAACAGTCGTTACCCTATTGGTACATGAATTTTTACATTTTGCTGGTGAATATTAATATTTACCATTAACGACTTGCTACTTTCTGATAGTTCTTAAGATGAGGACGTAAAACATTCCGTGAACGCCACGAGCCTTGTTTTTTTTTTATTTCACTTTTAAAAAATCAAATACCGTAATCCGGGGGCAAATTGATCACTGGGGTGAATTTGATCAAGTCGGTACCAAATAGCATTTCCTTTCAAGGATGCTTAATACTTCGTTGGCATCACAGATATTCAATGTTTTCTAGTTTATAAATGCCTAATGATGATTTTAAGTTATTTTATTTTTATTATGGTCAGTTTTGCATAGAAATATTTACAGTTTTTTTTAAGGTGTTAGCAATACTGTTGGAAATGTCGATACTTAACAATCTGCTGGTGCTAAGCTTGCATGCAAACTTTGAGTGTTAAAAGTGTTGTGTAAGCTTCAGTGTGATCTGCTGAATTCATTTTTGAAATCGTATAGCATTGCAAGAATAGTTTTTTGCTCATAAAACCGTTTATTGTTGAATAACGTGCTTATATCTGTTGGAGGAATAGTGTCCGACCCCTCATTGGAGCTGTTTTCTTGAGTGTAGATTAAAGTTGTTATAATTTTCTCGCGAGTAATAAAATAAGTTTGCACTATAGTTTTGTTCGAAACCATCGGAGTTTTATTCTTCTGAATCTTCTCAACACGCGAATGTCCCTGCTGTTGTTTTCTGCCGGAAAAGCTGCTTGAGATTGCTGTTTCCAACAGGTTTTGGGCCCAGGGAAGAGAAGGTGGTCAGAGTGATTAGTGAATCTTTGAAAAGTGGACATTTGTAGCACTTTGCAGTGTATTACGGCGCTTGTTCGGCTGTTTGGAGCCACACGTAGGACATTTGATTCGAATTAATTAGCGTGTAATTGGAACTAGGATATTTAAATTGCATTCGGAAAAGTAGTCGTGATCCTCGTGAGAATGAGTGAGACCAAAGTGGTGATGGAACGGTTGAATAATTTCAACTGGGCCAGCTGGAAATTCCGAATGGAGTTATTGCTGGTGAAGGACGGATTGTGGATAGTGGTGAGCGAACCCAAACCGGAAGAAGCGGATGCTGTTTGGATAACGAAGGATGCTTCTGCTCGGGCGGCTATTGGACTGGCACTTGACGATGGCCAATTAGCTCATGTCATCGGAGCAGAGACGGCAAATGAAATGTGGTCAAGGTTGAAAGGGTACCATGAGCGTGGATCCCTTTGCAACAAGATACATATTCTGAGAAAGTTGTGTTCCTTGCGATTGACCGAGAGAGGTGACATGTCAAAACACTTGGTAGAAGTGTCTGAATTGGTACACCGTTTGCTTGGCATGGGAGAGAAGTTAGGAGAGCATTGGATTGTGGCAATTCTATTGTCAAGTTTGCCAGAGTCTTACAATCCATTGATTACTGCATTGGAGGGTCGTTCCGAAGACGAACTTAAGCTGGAATATGTTAAAGGCAAGCTATTGGATGAATGGCGAAGGCGGTGTGAGTTGGAGATCGACTTGAATGGTGGTCATGATACGGCACTCAGAGTAACCAAGCAGCAAACAGAGATATATGTGAAGCGAGAATGTTTTTATTGCCACGGAGAAGGGCATTTCCGCAGAGATTGTCCGAAATTGGCAAAGGCAAAGCAAGCTGATGAAGAACGACTAGCGAGAGAAAGCGAAGGATCATCGAATTCCGGACGCGGCTCAAGAGGAGGTTTCAGCCGTAACGTGTGCTTTACTGCAGTTACCATTAGGACGAAAGGATGGTTGATCGACAGTGGAAGTACTAAGCACATGACAGGAGAAATGGAACGTTTGAGGAATGTAAAATCATGCAAACAAGATGTCATTCTGGCAGATGGGAAGAAACTGTTTACGGTAGCCGGTGGAACAAGTGAATTCTCTGGATGCGACGAAAATGGCAAGAAAGTCGATGTAAAACTGAATGATGTGTGTTACGTACCGGGTTTGGCGGTGAATGTAATTTCGGTGAGCCGCATACTTCAAGAAGGATACACAGTCACGTTTGGATTCAAGGAGTGTAAAATTTGCAAAAACGAAGACGTCGTTCTGATTGGAGAAAAGCGAGGTGAACTGTTCTATCTTAGAGAAACCAAATAAGTATATCAGACAGGAGGAGAATGTTGAATCTAGGAGGAGTACCGATACAAGTTGAAATTGATAGAAATGAGTGATTTTTGGGAACGTTTGAAGGAGAGGCGTCGACACTAAGGAGGAGTGTTGGAGGAATAGTGTCCGACCCCTCATTGGAGCTGTTTTCTTGAGTGTAGATTAAAGTTGTTATAATTTTCTCGCGAGTAATAAAATAAGTTTGCACTATAGTTTTGTTCGAAACCATCGGAGTTTTATTCTTCTGAATCTTCTCAACACGCGAATGTCCCTGCTGTTGTTTTCTGCCGGAAAAGCTGCTTGAGATTGCTGTTTCCAACAATATCAAGGGAAATTGCATACATTTAGGCGTATTATGCAGATTTACGAAGTTTAATTTTGCAATAAAATGATGATATACACGAGTTGTAAGAATTTTGACTTCATTTTCAGATTTAGGAGACCCTAATTCAGTAGATAGGTAAATTTTACATTCTAAAATATGCTTTACTATATAGTGATCAATTTCGCCCCAATGTGCCATTTTCATATTTTTATATTTAAACTAATTTTATGAAATGTTAAATTTTATTTCATAAAAAATCGATTACACAAACTGATAGAGATCAATCAAGTACTGATTTTACCGAAATAAATTTGACAATGAATTCCAAAGGATAACATGACAAAAAGTTGTGAAAAAGTGATCAATTTGTCCCCGGATTACGGTACTTCAAAAAGAAAAAAAGAACGCATAATATGTAGTGTGATCTCAGCCCATTGCTCTCATCATCCACAATTTAACGCTGCGTAACACTTACGTACTTTATGTAACGCTAGCTGATCATTCAAATGTCATCACACCGAATTATGTTGAATCAGTGAACTACTGCCGAATTCGAATGTTGTTGCCTGAGAGTTGTTGCTAATCGTAAAGTAAAGCTAATTTGAACGTATCAACAATAATGAGCGTTGAAGTTGTGTATGATTTAACTTTTGTGAATGAATATTTGTCGTAGTTGGATTCAAGTAGATTATTTCTTTTTAGCCCCAGTGAAAACCCAAACGATTACTGTCGACTGTGTTTCTCTGATCGAAACTTGGTCACTCTTCTTCATTGCGATGCAGAACAGCGACAAAATTTATTGGACGAAATTTTCAACTGCACTGGAATCAAGATCGAAGTAGATGAGAGTCAACCTTGTTCTATCTGCTGGAGGTGTGCTGTGGCTGTTGAAGACTATCAGTTGTTCCGGAAACGCTGTTTGGCAAACGATGTCATTATCCGAAATAGCTGCTCAAAGGCAACCTTCATAATTGAGCATTGCAAAGATGAACCGCTTGAGGAAATGATAGAATCGAATCATCAGTCGAATATGATCGAGGAGAAGAGTGTAGACAAAACATTGTTGGAACCAATGGAAGGATGTTCAAATCTTATCAATGAGAAATCGAGTAAAAAGGTGGTTAGAAAGAAAAGAGTACTCCAGTCTGCAGAATCAACTACATGTCACTTGTGTAAGCACGAATTTAGTTCGCGACAATCGTTGAATGCGCATCATAAAGAACAACATTCTGAGCGTGGTCGTCCTCATAAGTGCAATATGTGCGAAGCTACCTTCAAACGAAAGAGCCATTTAGAAGATCATGTGTCTTCTCATACTGGAGAGATAAGGTTTACGTGTAAGGACTGTGGAATGGGATACGCCAATGCAAAATCGCTTACTCGTCACCGGAGAACATTCCACCAGGAACTTCCCGCAAAAAGAAAACCAGCAAATCGTCAGCCAATTTCAACGGATGGTGACTATAAATGCTCATATTGTCCAAAAACTTTCAAACACCGGCCATCGCTGAATTTCCACATCAAAACGCACAGTGAATTGTTGGAATTCGTTTGTCTACTGTGCGATATTCGGTTTGCGACAAAGCAAGGAATGTTAGTTCACAGAGGCAAGCACCATTCGAGTCCGGCCGATTCACAAAAATCGTTGTCTCCGTTTTTTTTGGAACCAAAGAAAAAGTTATCATGCAAATTATGCAATCGGTTTTTCGACCAGCGCCATTATTTGACACAGCATCAGAAATATATGCATCCTAACGAGTTCGCTGGGGCAAACCAGAAGAATGGAGAAGATCTGCCAGTATTGCACGAGGAGACTGAGGGACAGGATGATGTTGATGATGGGGCAACGGAAATTGCAATTAAATTTGAAGCTGAAGACCATGGTTTTTTGTATGACAACTCTTACAATGAAAATGAATCCAATATGTCCTAATACTGTTCTTACCGGAAATAAGCAACGTGATAATGAAAAATAAAGAATTTCCATTAGAAAAATGTTTATCAAAATCCGAAGGTTTTCAAAATTAAATCATGATAAGATTTTTTATTAATGAAAAGCTCATGAAATGAAAAGATAATTAGGTTTATTCTGCGCGGCGTCCCAAGAAACAATTGTAGGCAATTAATAAACTTGCTTGCTTAACTGAAGCTTTACAGCAGCCGTGCTGCCCATACTCGCATAACAGTCCCATATTCTATGGGATTTCTTATATAAATGGGATTGTAATGCGAGTATGGGCAGCGTGGTAGTTGAACAAAAGTATAAGTTTGTACAAAGTGATTATCAGATGTTGCATATATTGTTAGCAGCACTGTTGTTCCTCACTTTCATGGCATTTTAATAGCATGTAGAACCAAAGTTGAAGCAACGTTGGTTGATAATTTTTTATGGTTGTCTAAGAGCCTCTCTATAATAATTGAAGATGTGCTGTTTCTCAAGATCCAGACTCTGTCGTTCCATATGCGACAAACAATTGAATAACAAGCTTTTACAATTCTTAGCAACACTTATTCCGTCACTTTTCCAACAATCATTAAATGGGACAAAACGGCAGTGAAAATATGTTTGTTTTGAAAAGCTTTGAATTCAACTTTTCAACCACCAGTAATATAAAAGCTCTTAAACATAGTTGTATGTACAAAACTTGTAGAAGTGTGGTAGTAACCATTATTACCGACTAAGAATAAAATTCTCAATCACCAGTATTATTCAACTTCCCAAGAAACAATTACTTCCTTGGGAAAAGTTTCTGAGAGCTGTTTTATTGGTTGTTTAATAATTGTCTTGATAAAAATAAAACTATTATTCAAGCTTCTCCGCCCAGAAATGGAGAATCTATTCAATAATAAACCATTTGATTAACGTAACATACTGCCCATACTCGCATAACAGACCCATAGTCTATGGGATTTCCTATATAAATAGGACTGTTATGCGAGTATGGGCAGTATAGTACTTGTTTAATCAATGGCTTTACCTTGGCTGTTAAACATGAATAACATTATAAATAGACTCTACAATTTGTATTCAATAAGTAAACCACCAGTTATCCATCGATAATTTAGAAATGCTTGTTCAGTGTTTGTCTAACAGGGATTTATTACGAGTAATAACTAAATTGTGGAGGAAAAGTTGAAGAAGTCCTTATTACTAATGATCACCATCATTCCAAATAGCCTTTGTACAGTGTTAATTCAACAGCATGTTTTGATAAGGTGATTTTTCATCTGTTATTGAACTATAATGAAACTGATAGCTTGAATAAGTCTTACGTTTGAGACCATTCACAAGCAATGTTCAACAATGAAGTTTACATACACCACAGGCAAGCAAAATACTTGGACAATGTTTAAACAATATATGTACGATAGTTTATTCGATTATCTTATTTTATCTTTAAATACTGCTCTTTATCTGCTGTTCTATATAACCTTGGTTAGAGCAGTGGAGAAGCATGCGCCTGTAAATCGGAAGATCCTGAGTTCGAGCCTCGACATCCCAACAATGTTTCATTATTTGAAATTTAATAATAAAGTGCCAAATTCCTGGGCATCCAGATATGAGTATTTGATGAAGTGCGCAATACCAATGTTTTTGCTGTTTCCATTATAAAAAAAATGTTAAAGAAACATCGAACAAACCTTTTCTTGTACGTTTAAACAATTATTTATACAAATAAATATGATGTCTAATTCAGTTGAACAAACACTTAAACAGACTGTGTTCAGCATGTGTTGTTATTGAACTAATGCTGAACAAAGTCTACTATATTTTGTACACTAGTTACCATGAGTAATAATGGCATCTACAACTTTTCTTCGACAATTTAGAAATAACACGTCATGAAATCATGTCAAACAAACGTCTAATAAGCATCTCTGGATGTTCGCTGTATACCTGGTGGATTAAATGTTGAATAAACATTATAAAGTCGCTTATAATGTTACTACCATGTCCGTCCGACTCGGGCTCAGATTGGGTACGTCTTCTAGTACTGCCAATCGTTAAGCAACTAACAGCTTAATAAAACAGTTTGAGAAACTTTTCTTAAGTCGAATGAGGTGACAATTGTCGACTCCCTCACGACATTCTAGGTGAGAGCGACTCGTCTCGATTCACACGCCGCGCAGATTAGGGATCGTTCAAATAATACGTAACGCAACAGGGGGAGGGAGGGGGTCTTAGATAGTGTTACGGTCCATACAAAAATTTAAAATTCTCAATACAAAAGCTGTTACGTGGGGGAGGGAGGGAGTCTAAAATTGGCAAATTTTGCGTTACGTAATATTTGAATGAACCCTTAGGCCTAAATTTAGGAAAGGAGGCATTTTGAGTGACTGGCTTCGAATAATGATGACCCTACCACTACCCTGACCACGTCCTTGCAAATATCTCATGGTTGTTGGCTTAACTCGTAGGCTACGGTCGTGTGCTACGGGACTGATGTACAAAAACCAAATTACTCGTATTTGAAAATCCAAGTCAATAGTTTTTTATGAGACCCTTGGCAAACCGCCATTTGAGCGCCCCTTAGTTAAAGAATAATTTTGTTGTAGTTTTTCATGATGCAAGTTTGCATGTGATTTTAGAAAATTTTTAAATGAGATTCTTTTTAAATTCTTGACGACTACTAGATGAATTTATCATTGAAATCCACAAAAAATATTATTATGAGGCTTTAGCACTTATTAGGCTCAATTATTGGGAATACTATATAAAGGATCTCGGTTTTCCGGAAAACGAAAAAGGCACGGAATACATCTGACTTAGGAATAATTTATTTAGCGAATTCAAAAGTGATCGTTCGCGTCACGTGGTTGGTAGGGTAACGGTCGTATTTTGGACCCCCTAAGGAAGTAATTTAAGTTGTTTGCAGTGTTGATAGACTCACACTCAAATCTCAATCAATGCGCTCTCCCGTGAAAGCAAACTCATTAGAGATCTGCTTCGCAAATCTCACGCTTGAGATTTTGAAGCAAAATCACTCAATCAACTCAAACCGTAAACAAATGATTCTGTCGCAAAACCCGTCAAAAACTTGTGAAACCCGAATGTTGTTGTTTACGTTAGAAAGGATTACTTTAATTTTACCAGACTAACAATAAATTATTGCCATGTGTGAGTAAACTGTGGAAATACGAGACAATGAGTCAAAAAGGTGAGCCAACTCATGCATGATTTTTTGAGGTTGAGTTGCGTGATTGACAACTCACGTATGAAAAATCTCAAGCGTGAGTCATGAGAAATTGAGTTTTTTACAACACTGGTTGTTTGTCTCAATTAATTAATTGCACAGCGTAACCAAGTCAAAAAACATGCCAAAATGTAGAAAAAAAAACACCCTCTACGAGATAAAAATGCCCTTACAATTATGTAGGATCCAAAAAACGTCGAAAATAATTGGATTGTGAAGAACTGTTTTTGATTCAAAGACACACCAACACATTTTGGACCCTCAAAGTATAAATTTTGAACCCCCGGCATTTTGTATAATATGCTTGCCTATAGTCTAATCAATCGATTGAGGTGGTCGCCTTTAGCAATATGGTCTTGCACAAAGTGGTGTTTTATGTCGATGTGCTTGGCCCGTTTGCCTTCGAGATTTTTGGCCATCCCAATGCATCCTCTGTTGTCCTCGAAAATCGGAACGGGTTTTACGGACTTCATTCCAAGGTCGCCCAAGAGCACGCTCGTTCGACTTCAGTTCCAGCGTCAAATGCTTCGAGCCTTACAGCCCTTGAGGCTTTCCTTAGTCGAGTAGTTAGAGTCCGCGGCTACAAAGCAAAGCCATGCTGAAGGTATCTGGGTTCGATTTCCAGTTGGTCCAGGATCTTTTCGTGATGGAAATTTCCTTGACTTTCCTGGGCATAGAGTATCATCGTATCTGCCACACGATGTACGAATGCAAAAATGGCAACTTTGGCAAAGAAAACTCTCAGTTAATAACTGTGGAAGTGCTCATAAGAACACTAAGCTGAGAAGCAGGCTCTGTCCCAGTGGGGACGTTAATACCACGAAGAAGAAGCCAGCCTGGTAGCAAATATCTGGACGGGTGGACATCATGAGGTACATGAGGCTTCCCAAAAGTTCACGATAAGGCTCTTCAACAATATTCCTTCTATTCGCTTCAAGTCTCAATCCTTTACTCTATGTCTCCATAGGTGTTGTCGACGGATTGCAGTCTGCCATGCCGACCTTCACCAAGATCCGTTCGATGTTGGCCACTTGCGACAGCTGCATAGTACCAGCATTCCGATCGTAACGAACATTGATTCCTAGAAAATGCCTCATCGCGCCACAATCGGTCATCTCATAGACTTGTGACTCGATTTCAAGCCCTGAATTTGCTTCAGATTGGTGCCAACTATCAGCAAATCGGGGAGCATTGACACCGTCAGGAACCTCCATTAAAATTTCCTGGCGCAAATCGCCATGACGAAATGCCGTTTTTACATCCATCTGGTGGAAGTAACAGCGCCATTGAACGCCGACAGCGAGGACCATACGGATAGTGGTGAGTAGAGATGGGCAAAACGGCTCATTTTAGGGAACGGATCCGATCCGAATCATTCATTTTAGTGAACCGGATCTTTTGAACGGTTCAGTGGTACAGCGGGTCACAAAGAAAGAGCGAACTGATCCGAGCAAACGGAAAAAGAGCGGATATATCCCTGATGCGCGACATGCGTCGTACCTTTAGTATCTTTCACTCTCTCTCATTCTCATTCTACCTTCTTCCCCAGAAACTCACGATATACTCGGCCGATTTCCCCTACCCGAACCACAAGGAAGAAGCAAAATGTGCTTTTCCGTAGGCCAGGGGAAGTGGTTCACCTAGAGTGAATTTATGTCAGAGAAAAAGTAGATTTTGTATGAGAATTGACAGAAAAATGAATGACAAGTTCATCCACTTCTCCTGGCCTATTGCAGTGAGCACTTTTTCTCTTTATCTATCATCTGCTTGTATACAAGTGGGCGGAGCAAATGTGCAAATTTTTGTCTGATCCATGCTGATCAAATGAACCGACTCTCACCAAAAAAAGAGCCACGGATCTCTCGTTCTTTGAAGTGATCCGGATCTTTTGAACGGCTCCGATTCTTTTTGCCCATCTCTAGTGGTGAGCTTGGCCACGTTTCCTGGTAGTCCATACCTGGGAGGGAGAAACCGATACGAAATTTATGTACGTCAAAGTGAGCCGAGATTTTGCTGTCACAAACTGTCACCGTGAGCCCGGTTCTTAAACAATGGACAAACATGAAAAAAAGCGCATAATTGATCAAAACATATTTTTGTATTTCATCAAATTTGACAAAAAATTGATTGAGGAGCAACTCATGCTTATTCAAATGTAAAGTCACGATAGCGCCTTTTATTCTGATTGAATATAAAGTACCGTAATCCGGGGTAACATTGATCATTTTTTTTTAGTTTTTCTTAAATTTTTCATTTCACAATACAAATGTTACAAGTTTCATATTTTTAAAACAAGTACTGGCACCCACTGCTCCTAGCTATGTACTTTATTTTGTTTTTCGAAAGATTTAAACATGTTTAATTAAATGTTTTAAGTGATTTTTTGATTCAGCTGATATGGGGTAACATTGATCACCCAAGTAAACAACGTTCGCTAATATTGGAAATGTCGTTACTTACTAAAATCAGGGCCCCTGAAGCCGAATATGAAGACCAAACTCTTACAAGTCATTTACTTTTTGAGTTATTTCAAAATTAAAAACACCTTGAACCGCGTAATACGCCTAAAAGTAGGCAACTTCCTCAGGAAATTCTACATTCGTAATAGTATTTAGTTAATGTTGCCTAAATGAATAAACTTATGAAAGATTTGACAACGGAATCGTTTTCGGCGATGCCATTTTTAGTAACACCCGCATTTTCCTTGATCACATCGTTTGCAGAACTCATGTGAGACATGAATTTTCGGTAGTGTCAGTGAAAATGATAGAAATCATTGTTTCAAAAAGTTGACAAATTTGCACATGAACTAAACGCAATTTTGGCAAAAACCTTAATTATCATTAGCTTATGAATATACGAAAGAGAGGCACCATTCATGGTTCGAAAATGCTTCATCAATAAATCTTTATTTGAACGTTTAACAAGATGAGTCATCCCGATCAATGTTACCCCGCTGATCAATGTTACCCCGGATTACGGTATTGCAAAACGCATCATTTTACAATTTCCAATAAAAACAAAAATGAAATGCATTGAAATCTTAGGCCCTTTTTCCATGTTTGTCCGAAAAGATTGAAGGTACATAACAAAAAAAAATTAGCGATTTTCAAGTTTGCCTTGATTGTAGTTGGCAACAGTGTTGATCAGACTCATTTCCCCGAAATTCGAACTGTGAAGCCATGAACTGTTATAACTGTGCGTTGTATTCCTGAGATGGAGGGGGAGGTGGTTGGGCTAGAGTGTTGCACATGGGATCCGACAGTTTCGATCTCGGTGGGCCGCAATTCAAGTTTCGGTGAAATGATTCGCACTCACTCATCTCATTTCACCGAAACTTGAATTGTGGCTCTCTGGGATCAAAATTGATCGATTTTGTGTGCAATACTCAAGCTTAACCATCTGCTCTTCTATCTTAGGAGGATAGAGCATGGTTGTAGTAGTTCGTGGCTTCGTAGTTCGGAAAATGTTATTTTCGTGGAAATGAGTCTGAGCAACACTGGTTGGCAAGCTGGAGTTTTCTTTCAGCTTGAAAAAAACTTTACGTCATATTTCGTGTGTAGTATCTGTACCTCCCTCCCAGGTCCATACCACGCTTTCGGAGAAACCCCTTGACAACAAACCGAGCCTTGCACATAACTGTGGTCCCACTCTTGTCCTCCTTCAAACGGAAAACCTACTTGGACCTCAATGGTTTCACCGACACCGGACGCTTCACCAGCTTCCACACCTCGTTGGACTTCAACGACGTCAGTTCAGCTTCGACAGCATCCATCCAGGCTTCACGATCGTCACGATCAGCAATGTCGCCATACGCAGACGGTGGTTCTGTCAATGGGGAAATAGCACCAGCAGATGTTGCTCTATAGCCAGTTAAAAAATCCAGGAACTTACCTGGGAGCTTGTGCGACGTTGGGAATTCGTTCATCCCTCGCCTAACCGACATTCCCAAACCACTACCATCAAACGAAACTTATAACCCATTTTCCCAAATCTATCATATTAGAATTCAACATACAAAATGTCCCCATATCAGAGTAAGAATTTTTGAGTCAGAATTTGAGGCTCTTTTAGACTCGGGGGCGGGAATAAGCATATTGAATTCCCTAGACGTAGTTGACAAATACAGGCTAAAAATTCAACCAGCAGCAATTCGGGTAACAACGGCCGATGGGTCTGCGTACGGTTGTCTGGGTTACGTTAACGTACCTTTCTCCTACAAAGGACTAACTAAAGTAGTACCAACGTTAGTGGTCCCAGAGATCGCTCGTCACCTGATCCTTGGTGCCGACTTTTGGAAGTCTTTTGGGATTAAACCCATGATAGACCTAGGCCAAGGATTAGAGGAGCTAGAAACAGTAGAACACCGGAATGATCGACCACAATGTTTCACGATTGAACCGACTGGTGAACTTCCAGGTGAAACAGTCGAGGAAGACGAAACCCTTGAAATACCCGTATACGAGGGACCAACTGAATCAGATCCCAATGTAGACACGATAGAAACCGAGCACGATCTCACAGAGGATCAGCGGAATCAATTAACAGACGTCGTGAAGCAGTTTCAGCTAACTTGTGTGGGGAAGTTAGGGAGAACGAGCTTAATTGAACACGAGATAGAGCTCAAAGAAGGTGCCAAACCTCGGAACACACCCATGTACAAATGCTCGCCGTATGTACAGCAAGCAATTAACGACGAAGTAGAGCGTGGAAAATGAACGAAATGAACTCAAAGTTTTATATCCTCTGTGTTCAATTGTAGTATAATAATTCAATAAAATTAACATTAACTTAAGATTTAACGACATGCTCGTTACACAGTGTCCCGCCATTTTTGGCAACATCGACGACAAATGGCTTCTCGAGCTTGCGCACCTCTCGCAAGAAACTTCGGTCATTCACCAGGTGGTCGCTAAACCCGGAATCAACGATGAAAACGGCACTCTCTTTTTCATACGATGACTCGGTTTGGTTCACCATGAAGGTAACAGATTTACCTCCCACAACAGCGTTAGCGTTGCTGTCAGGCTTTTTGATCAGACAGTCTCTCTGCATGTGGCCAGTTTTTCCACAACGATGGCATTTTCTATTGAACTTCTTCTGCTTCTTACCGCTGCCGGCTCGGCCAACGAACGCAGCAGATTTTTCTTCAATCGAGTAGTCCGCTCGATCGGCACGAATCCGACCAACAAGGATTTTGCTTTCCGGTCCGTCTTCAAGAATTTGTTCTTCGGCTCACCTTCTGCTTCAGGCACGTCCTCTGTAAGCGTCTCCGCAACTTCCCTAGCTTCCAGGAAAAGTTTCACTCGGAACCGCCAATTCTCATAGTTCGTTCCGTTCAGCTGGAAAATTCCACCACCATCCTTCACTGAAGTGCCCGTAACCTAAAGGATCTCGGTTAACCGGAACCCGAAAAAGGCACGGAATACAACTGACTGACTTAGGAATACTTTATTGAGCGAATTCAAAAGTGACCGTTCGCGTCACGTGGTTGGTACAGACTGATTTTTTTTTCATTCATCGAGGTGGAGAGACGATCGATTTAAAAAGTCACCTACTTCGTTTTCACTATCACTAAGAGGTATACAAAACATTTTGAACTTCTTCTCTAAAGAAACTGTGCGAACTATTGAAGTTTATCCTAAAGATAATTTGAAAAAATTCATACAAAATATTGGTCTGCAGAAACAACTGGTTGTAGTTTGCAAAAAATATCGCTGAAAAGTTTAGTGAAAAGCACAACATTAAAGAAATTGATAGTAAAATTGCTGAATCTCTTCATAATACCTTGAATAGAATGTGCTAACATTGATTAAGATTTTTATATTAATTTTATATTGGAATTTAACGATATAGTACTGAATTCGGTTTTCATTTACTTATAGGTATTCCACTGAACAGCTTGAAGATTTATTATCATTATGAGTAGATTAGATCACTAAAGCAGCATCAAAGCATATTTGATCTCAAAATCACATAAAAACTGTTCTAGTATCCTAAGATTTCCAGATTGCTAATCAGGTAAAATATGGGGAACAAATTCATGGTTCTAGGAACAAAGTCTAATTTATTTTAGATTTCTTTTTATGTTTGCTTTTCCGTTCCATAAGATTTTTTGAGAATGTTGCTCAAGATTCTGAGAAACTCACGGGATACTGTGACACTTTTTCCCAGGCCTAATTTATTTGAGAACTTTGCGCAAGAGTCTATGATAAAGCATTAAAAGAGTTTCCAAAAGAAATCTGCCCAAAACCAACCTTGTGTTATGTTAATGGCCAGAAAGTGCTGTGAGAATTCCACCTAGTAGGAAAATCCTTGCCAGTGTGGTCGTTGTCGGCAGTCTCGAGCCTGATCATTCTCTTCGGCAGCTTTCCCAATAGAACTGCAGGCGAATCTGTTCGGCAGCTCCAAATCAGACGTATTTTGAGGCGTGTTCAATAGAATTGATGACATCTCTGACGAAATTGTATGTTCAGTCTTGGAAATATAATTCAGAATCATCTGAATTGTTATCATTGATGTGCTTTGATAGAGTAATACTTTGTATTTGGCGTTTGAAAATTGGTTGCCGATAATAGTCAAATGGTGCCGAAACCGTAAATTACCCTTATAATGATTATATAATTTGAGTAATGATAAAAAAATCCTTTTTTATTCCAAATATGAACCAAAAATTGAACATCATGCTTTGTTATAGGGACCACAGGTTTTTTTTTAATATTACATTATTAAATTAAGGATTTTGTTTTTTTGAATTTGTGACTTAAAAGCCGCTCTATTTAATAAATTGCTTTCAAAATTTACTAAGTGCATTACGCGATTTGGCGCCCTTGGCAGGTGCCAATCCGACCAATAGCACGCTACGGCACTGCCCTTTTGACCTTTTGCTGCTCTAGAAATATGATGCTTGAACACTCCAAGGCTTACTATTTCAACTTATGATTCTTCAATTTTGAGCTATTTTATCTTGAAGTTTCTTTACATTGCTTTTTTATCCTTCTTCAACTACATGGTTTCTTGAATGATTGAAAACCCTCTGTTCACAAAAAAAGCTAAACTTTATAAGAAATAAATATGTTCAAGAAATCTCGCCAATTCATCACTATTGAATGGACATAACTGATTCAATCACTTTACGCCCACCGCGATTTCTCAGCTGTCTTTCAATCGATTCTATTGAAATTTGGTAGGGTCGATGTACCAATAGCCGCATAGCTAAGAACAAATATTCGTATAAAATCGAAAAATGAAGCCAGCGGCATTTATTTTACATCATCTGAAAGCTGTTTATCTTAGCTCTGTGGAAAAAATATGAAAACTTCGAAAACTCATATTTGTGTATTTATTATGGCTTGAGCCACTAAAGGAACACATGTACCTATAGTAGCACTAATTTAATTTCTTTTCCTTTAGTAGCACTAGCTTCACGGCGTAGGCAAAATACAAATCAAAATCGTTTTTTTACAAAACTTTTATATTTTTCCTTAAAGTGTGGATCAAAAGCTCTCGATTGATGTAAAAAAGTTTTTAATTGATCAGTTATTTTGTTTAATATAAAATAGTTTCTATTAGTAGTGCTACTATAGGAACAACTGTGTTAACTGTATTCTGAAAAGTTTGCTCGTGTGCTGTGAAATAGTTTCAAAGGCTCATCTGCCCATAAAGTCATAACTGTCCCATATGGAAAAAGTAGGCATTGAGAAAATAGCGCTCAAAGATTGAAGTTTGTCCACTCATACAAATGTTCTTGATTTTTCAGTACATTTCTGCTTGCCATATTTAATTATCAATATAGCAAAGATAACATTTTGCGTATATTGTTAAGCAAAAAATATCAACTTTAATGTATTTCGCGTTTTGCAGATGCTATTGGGGTGGAAAGTTCATATAGAGACTGTTATGCCTTTATTTTTCGATATGGGACTACACTGACTTCAAAATTTTCCACAACATTTTCGAACAAAGTGTGTTCATTTTTATATGTATAGTAAACTATATATTGAAACATGAGTGTTGCAATGAAAAAGCTCGTCGGCTCGAAAATTCACATGGGACAGTTATGCTTTGATGGGCGGGCAGTCATGTTCTTTTTGGATTACTACGTGCCTAGAAAGAGTTCACCAATTTTTGACAGCTATAAGCAGTGCTGGGAATGGTAATAGTAGTAGGCTTGAATTTCGAGAAACTCACGTGGCTCTTCCCACGGTAAAATGAAGCAAGGTATTATACTCCGAGAAATGACATTTAGCAGTGACGTAATTCCTATCGCAAACTTGAACGAGTGCAAAAGAAAGCAAGGCCTGCTCTCCTTTACTATCCTCAAGGCCTCATGCTTGACAATAGGAATGACCTGAGACGAGACTCGCGAAGACGGTCTTCTTTTTCTGTGATTGCTGAGTTTTTTTCTTATTCCACTTTGTGCATACCAATTATGCGCATGCGCATACCAATTATGCGCATGCTGTTCAAATCCTCACATGAACCTCTCAGCAAAAAATGATTAAGTTTGCATCACATCGAATCATAAATAGCCATTTGAGTGAAATTTCATGCCAGCAAACGTAGCAAACATTAGAAATAATTAATCTTCTGCTTAGATTTATCAGCAACTTTGGAAAAAACTGCTCCACCGACTGAGGTTTTTAATAACAGTTTACTTTGAACACAATACTTTTCACTTTTTCAGCCATAAAAACGGTGGGCTGCATTTGACGTTTCGTGAGAGGGGAATCTGGGCTGCATATGACGTTGATATTTTTCCTCTTCGCGAGTCTCTCTCAGGGAATGACGACACATGTTTTGATGGAAAATCGTTGTTTAAACGTGGGAATAGCCTACCTTGTCGTGTCTACCGTGGGTCTTCCCAGTGCAGTAGTTCGAAAACGTGAATCTCATCAAGTAATCTATGTTTGGTGCATGAATTCTCTAAATCAGTAGTGTCATTGAAGGCTCTAAATGCGGGAAATGCAGCGGGAAAAAAACAAAAAAAATTCTATGGTAATTTTGGGTTGCCCTTAGCAACGGGCGATTTGCTGTTTCCAAGGCTTTTTGCCTACAGCAGCCATGGGCGTGAGTTTCACTGGCTTCGCTGACAAAGATTTGCTTTGCTTGGCTACTGTAGAGTGAATTTCACGATTTTACCGAACCTCGGCTATAAGTTTTCACATGGCTTTCATGGCACCTTACGTATCATTTTCGCTACGAAGTACCATGCTTCTCCATGCAAGAACCCATGAGGAATTCATTTTGAAATGAAACTTCCATCAGTCTTTTCAAATTGTGCAGTTAGCCAGCGTTACGGATAGGTATATGCTTTTTCATCCAGTGTTTCTCTGTAGTTACATGGTTATGCTGGTTGTACGGCAGAAAGAGAGCATAGAAGAAAGCCGTGATAATGTTATGCTACGCAGCATTACTGTTGGAAAGGACCTGTATGCGGTCCACCCATGCCACCACTACATGTACCGGCTTTGGCTGCAGGTTCGCAGGTAGTGGGCAGAGGTTAGCGGTGTTTCATACTCTGTTTCGCGTAAGTTTGAATGGGTTTGGGTATGCCTGGTTTTTGATACGAGAGAAACCAAGAGGACTGAACCAAAACAAAGCCGGGTCGTGTGAGTTTCGCTCGATGTATGGTATCGTTGGTATCTTATGGGACCAACACCGATGCCCAGGGAGAAAGTAAACCAAATAGATAGGCGGAATTGTGAAAAACGGTTCTTGCTTGGCTCAACCGAGGTACGGGATCGGGACAGAGGCCATAACCGAGTTAGTATTTATTTTCGTTTCGACCTGAACACTTTGATTTTTTTCGCGCGTTGGAGACCACATACTGTTTGCATGTTATTTTGCTGGGGAATTTGTGGATCTTGTTTGTTAATGTAGCTGAGTGTATTGGTAGAGAAAAGAAGGATTATGACCAGAAATAAGATAAAGAAGGAGCAGTGACTGGGAAAGGAACATATTAGAGCGAAGGGAAATAAAAGGGATCGGCCACTTATTTGGGTCCCTGGATGCATTTTAAGGCAATATTTAATGGTGCATTGGTTGCAATGTTTTAGAAAGCAATCAATAGAAAGTTGAAGTGAAGAAAGACTCTTACCGCACTGGGTGTACGTTTGTCGGATTAGTTGTTTTGTGTGTTTTTTGTCCCGTAATGTGTACTCGAAGTATTTATTTTAGCTGAAACTAAATGTTGAGTGTATATTTTTATCGACTGAAGACGAGTGTGTCGTGATGCCGTGTAGGGCAAACCGACTGCAGTAGTGACTTAAACCGGAGGACAGTGAACTTCTCAACTATGATAAAGTGCAGTGTGTAGTCTCAGAAGCACGAGTAAAGAAAAATTGCCAACAAAGATCTTCTGCCTTGACCGTACGACAAAGAAACAAGCTTAAGGTGAAAGTATCCGCAGACAGTGTTGGATAAAAAAAACACCTTCGGAAGATAAGGTGTAGGACCTTTTGAAGCTTAAAACGGGTGATAAGGTGAGTTGTGTATATGGGTTAACGTTTGACTTTTTAGTTTGATCATTGCTACAACATTGCTCTAGGGTGTGTATCTAATCTAGTGGAAAAGTACTTGCGTAAAAAACGCACTTCTCACATTCAGTTCTTCTTTACCTTTCTCTAGTGGATTCAGCATTTCTCTTTCTTGCTGGTGTAAAACATGCCGTCGTCAGGGATGCCAGAAGTATACTAATAATGAATTATAGTTTGCTTTAAGATTGTGAAAAAATAAAATATTTATTAATGGAATATACAATGCATCTGGTCCGGTTCGCAGTAATGGAGTAATTTTCCACATATTGTGAGTTTTTAATTTAGACATTCAGAGTATATAAAATTGTCAAAATTGGCAATGTTCATATATTTTAGATTTCTCGTCCATAGTTTGTTAATGAAGAAAACCCTTAATTGAACTTTAACACTTTACTTCACTTTTGCAAAAGAAAGACGGGGTTTGTGGTCTGATGGCTACCGCTTCTACTTCATAAGCAGAAGGTCATGGGTTTAATCCCAGGCCCGTCCCTTTCCTCGTACTTTGTAGTTGTATATATCTCACTTGCTTCTATCTTCCATTCTTAATCTATCACACTCAAACTATTCGTTCATAGCAAACGCTAGAACCAGAGACGGACAAGAAACCGTTTCCCAAACGCTTCCATTCTTCTACGCGCATGCCTTTCCTTACGCCTGATTCATAGGCAGTCTGCTAACCACAAAAGCAAACCTCTCAGCCATGCCTTTCCCCCAATCCATACACTCCCGCATGAACTGGCGTAGATGCAGTGGTATATACGGCCTGCGTGGGAGCCAGTACAATGCATCATCAATTCCTCCCCCTTCCTCACATTGGTCTGCATTCTGACGTGGCAGGCACCACCTAAAAATAGAAGATCACCAGCACTTAGGCGAACATGGTCCAAGACGCACTGATGGGGTAAAATGGCCCACCTCATTAAATCATTCCTAGAACGTTTCAATTTGTATTCTTTGCCAAACGATGTTAAAATATGTTTACCCAAGAGTTGCCGCCACAACCCTTGGACATAAACTCATAGATTTTTCCTTAATTTTCCGGTGAAATTCAACATTTTCCCATTTTTTGCCTAAACATTAAGGTTTTCCGATGATTTCATTAAGGAATAAGCGTTTCCATACCACAAAGCAAACTCATGGAGAAACATGGTTGTTAATTACTAGTTCTCCATACTAAATGGCATTCTACCCCATCCATTTGGTCATTTTGAACCACCCCCATTTTTTAATCAACTTTTCTACTCGATTTAATCCCTTTAAAAAAATTAAATTTGGGAAATGTTTTCATGATGGTAGCTAGCAAATATTGTAAAGTTACTGCTAGGACTTCGGATGGCGTTAAAATGTGGATCTCATTAGGAGAAAACGACGCAAATCCTTAAAGTGGCATTTTGGACCATTTGACCCTATACACTGAGGATGCCTGTTAGTCCCAAGCAGTCATTCGGTTGGTTCCTTGTGTAAGTACAGCTGATCTGGAGATACTGGAGTAGCATCCACGGGCGGCCAATCAAGCTCAAGCTCAAGCTCACTTCACTTTTGCAAAAGAAAAAAGAAAATACTAAAAATCACTAGTAACGCGATCAAATAACTTTAAACTTTGGTATGTTGCTTATCTTGACAGATAGGCCTATTTCGTCTAAGACTTTCAGCCTTCTTCAGTGTCGAGTGCTCGACTTTTTAACGAAGGCTATCTCTCATATTTTAAATATTAGTACAGCCCAAACTTATTGTACACACTTCGATTGGTATCTCAAACTTGACTTGCAAATATGAAACTCTCACTCTCGGAATTCTTTCTGAAGTTCAACTAACAAGACGTATATATACGTACAGCCACTCCACATGTATGGCTATCCGAGCAGGAGAAAATAAGTTCTGAATACCAAACTAAGGTATTCCATACCAGATAATTTCCAATACTTACAACCTGAATGAGGTTTGAATGAGTCCTGCATAAAAGGTAAATACCTCAAATAATATCTCAAGCGTATTCTACGAACACCAAATTGATAATTAGATCAGGTATTGTAATACCTCAATAATACTTGATGGATTTTCATATAAAAGTGAAATTTTTCCATAGTAGTACAATACCTGCAGCAGTCCTCAATAGCTATCGAATACCAACATAAAGTATTTTTAAGTGTTTTAAACATTTTTTAAAATATTAATATAATACCAAAATGAGGTATTGATAACTGAACAATACCTAATTGTGGTATGATACCAAAATATGGTATGCATAAGTTATTGCGAGTTATTCTTTTCCCATCGGGTGGCTATAGGCCAAAGGGATGATTACATTTCATTTATAGTTAACATCTAAACTGCACATAACTGCATATATGTCACATTCGAAATTTTTGACAATTTCGAGTTAATACTAGGGCTGTCCACAAGGACGATTTATCGGTATCGGTGATATCCAAATGATTAAATATCGGTATCGACGATATATCGGATTTGACATTATCGGTATCGAACCGATACCCGATAATTTTTAATAAAGGGATTTTCAAGCAATGTAGACTATTCTGGCTTCATTTGACACCAACTGTTGTATTATGAAGTCAAATATTTGAATTTTGTAATTATGGTATGTTACATTTAACGGATATCGGATATTTAACAGTTATCGGACGATCAATAGTTTTATCGATATCGGAAAATATCGGGTCGGCAAATTTCGGATATCGTATCGATAAAATCGAGCCGATAATATCGATATTATCGATAATATCGATATTTGCACAGCCCTAGTTAATACCGTCGAAAGCCATCAAATCATAAATACTTTTGATCAACTTAATAAAATCTTTGACATTGTTCTAGAAATTTCTAAAAACAAATACCAAGTTGTTTTTCTCACATTGCTTAATATAACCGCATAACAGTCACATTGGGATTATCGGTGGGCCTCATAATGTAGTATTGATGAAATTTCTTTTAGATTTATATTATGTCCAATCACTTAATAGCAGATATGGGCTGTACTCAATTAAAGCTTCAAATAAGTATTGTTTAGCTTTTGGTAATATTTTAAAATTTTGGTTTCTTCTTACTACATTTACTCAATGCCTACTTTTGCCGAATGTTACAAGTCGCTGCCACATACCATTTTCCTACACACCGCCAAAGATCGTCCTCAGCACCGACGTTCGAAGACTCCAACTGCTTGCAGGTTTACGTTTCATGCCCGTAGAGAACTACCGATCTTATAAGCGTCTTGTACATGATACGGTTTTATCCCGTCAAGCCGAATACCGTTAGGCCAAATGTCGTTAGGCTGAAAGGGTTATAAGGCCGAAAATGGCCAAAAGCTCTAATGAACCGCAAGGTGGAATAGGTAACTAACAGGGATAGGTCACAAAAATTTGCATTAACTAGAAGCCGCCGAATGAATTGTCAGACCGAATGGATTGTTAGTTGTTAGATCAGGATAATTTTCATTAGCTAGAAGCCCACAATATCCGCTATGAAATATAACTAGAAAGAACAGCCTTTGATTAAAAGAAGAAAAAAACACTGATGAATAGTAAACCATTTGAAATAGTATTAAATGATCAAATGTTATTTCGGTGTAACGTCCCTTACGGCATTCGGGCTAATGGCCTTCGGTCTAACGACATTCGGCCTATAGGTGACAGATGGCGGAAGATCATCTGGGAAACACTTTGTAGGCCGCATTTAGGATGGTGAACGCTCGGAAATCCTCGCAATCTTACTTGTTGCCTTTTTTGTTATCCCTTTTTCCACTACCCCGGGAACTGTTCTCATTCTCAGATTGTGCCTAACAGCCGGTGTAGACAATTGGCCAGACTCTCCGGGCCCATCTTGACCTCCCTTAAAGCGGGGCTGGTTGGTTTCTATTGTTCGTACTGACGATGGCATTTCCTCCGTTGTTTCTACCTTCATTGCCTGCGCTCTCAGAACCATTCAAGTGTTCATCGAAGTGCTGCATCCGCCTTTCGATCACCTTTCGTTCGTCCGTCAGGATGCTCCCATGCTTATACCTGCACAAAGCCATTGATGGATGCGTTGAGCTTCTGGAGACTGGCACAGTAGTTCTATCTCGTCGCAGTTCGTCACCTTCAGGCGGATTTTTTTCTCCCAAGAGAGGCGGGTCTGCTGTTGCCGTTTAAGTCTATAACATTTTAACGTTCTGCTGGGTCCCTTGCTGCAGTATGACCGCCAGCGATCTATTCTTCTCCTCCAGCATTTGCCAACATTCCTCGTCAAACCAATCGTTTCGTCGACTACGGCTACAGATATGAATTAGTTTTGAATTGAATGCATAATATCACATAACATAATTTTGCAAAAATTATTTTATAATTGTGTACTTCATAATCAATGATAATGAGACTTTACACATTTTTCTTCGATTGACTTTTTTTTCTTTCTTTTGCCAAGATCAGCTCATTAACAGCAGTTTATCTGGTAGATATATCAGCAAAATATGGAGTTTGTTGATAGCAGAATCTGCCGCTAACATTAAGCTTGCCATCCCCTGAGATAGTAATCGAGATTTGCATAGTCATATTGGCATTTCTATTTAGGTGTGCAGAAAGAAAATTATCATGTACAGTTAGTTTGAGCAAAACTTTGACTCTAGTGGAACAATCAATGCTTCCAGAAAAACTATTGTAGCTGAGAAGTAATATGGCCGAAGCAAATTTGACTTCCTCTTATTTTACTCTTAAAAATTTTCATCCCAGATTTAGAATTTAGCAGCAGAAGGGACAGTTAAAAAATTAATTATGAAAATTTGAAGGTTTCCTGAAAATTTCTTAAGCAACCTGAGGAATTGATAAAAAATCAGTCAAATTTGTTTAGGTCTAATATGGTGTACAGCCATTTGACCGGATGCCGTTTGGCCAAACGCCATTTGGCCGAATGTAATCAAGAACAAAAAAAAAACAAATTTTTTCAACGCTGATGTGTAGGATTCATAATTGTGGACCAATAACTAATCTGTTAGTTAACTTGTTAATCTTCATGATGTGGCAAGACGTCATGTTTGTCGCAATATTGGTGCTCCAAGAGAATACATAAAACTCTCAGCATAAAACTATCACTCAATTTCTTGGGGTTTGTGCTAACGTAAGAACGTAACGATAAAACTATCCATTCATTCAGGACGAAGTTGTGAACTCGTGTCAAGACTCTGAGCTCATGGTTGGTTCGTCTCTTGGCTACCAACGGAGTGTTAGGGTTTGAAATGTTTTTGATAATTTCATAAGAATTTGTCTCTTCTTTTAAACATAGACTTTTCTCTCAACTTGTACTGAACTTGTACTGGTTTCATTATTATTGGCAATCATTCAGCTTATATTTCAATTGAAAATTTTACCCTCTTCAAATCATCGGCAGTTTTTAAAGTTATACTGATATAATGATTATTTGCATTACACTAGCTTAATATTTTATAAGAGATTTTTCCTACTTTTGATCATAGGCTGTTCTTTCATATTTCAATATTTTTCATAGTTAATGGAATCAAGGCTTGTTATACATTCATAGAGTCTTATAGAAGATTAAACCGAACGACACGGTGAACACTTACGTTAAAGAAGCTAACTGTTTCTCCGAAGAAGCCAAACTTGTGGTTTCTAGAAATTATTTAGTTTGCTAAGAACTATCAGAAGGATTGAAGCAAATCGATGATACAGAAAGACGAATAAGTCGTAAACCGTTTTAATAACTGTCAAAAGCTGACTGCAACGCAATGTAAAAACCTACGCTGGCAGCTATTACTGCTAGCAGAGAAGTGAATAATTTACATTTAGATCATTCTTATTTCAGCTTACATTTAGAATGTTCTTATTTCAGCACTGACTATTCCTTAAATACTTAAAAGCTGTAAATCAATAATGATTTATCTTTAAGAATAAACTGTTCTTTGAAATTTAGCTTTGAAATTCATTACAAATGCACAAGGATGGAAAAAAATCGTCTCTAGCGACAAACAACATGGTATTCGAACGGTCTAAGAGGGCCGTCGCTCTTGCAGCAGCATGATTTGAAAACCTCACCATGCGCGCATTGCACCGACATAAGAAGCATCCGAAGCAATGTTTTTCGTGGGACAAAGAGTTTATCGGATAATGTTACAAGTAGCGATCAACTTAAATCATGACGTATTCGCGCTATTATTTTTCGTTAAAACCATGCCCGAATGATTTTAGAATCGCAAACAATATATCCGAAGGGAAATCAATTGATAATAATGGAACAATCCTCAGAATAATAAAACTATGGCTCGCGAACACTTAATCGCTAGCCCACACGCAGAACGATGCAAAAATCGCGGAGCGTAAATTGTTGTGATATCTTAACGACAAAAGGTTAATGGTTGTTGCTATGATCGCACGATAAAGAACAACCGCGATGCATCGCGGATTTTGTCATGATCACTAGATTTCCATCCTTGCAAATGCATGCTGAATGTAGTTCACTGTTGTTGTCAACTTTGGCCAAACGGCATTCGGCAATCGGCCAAATAGCGTTCGGCCAAACGGCATTCGGATTGTTTTTTTTTGCAAAAACGTTGTAAAAACATGAATTTTTGATGAACTTCTTCTCCTCATCAAGCATATTTTGCAAAACTTCAAGAGAATAAGCACATTTTATGATGTCTTTAGCTTTGCCCTATACCGTCGCCACGTTGACTTCAAATTTTGCCTAAACAATTTCCAAACATTTATGCAAACTCTTGAGCACCTTAACGATCAACCTGATGCCTGTATGAACAAATAGCTTCTATTTTTATTTTGTTAGATCAAAAATTACAATTTTTACGTTGAGAAACAACGAATAGCCACCATAGATTTCTATGATTTTAAGAGTCAAAGTAGATTATTTGAATAGCATTCGAACCTGCGTCACATTCCTAACATTTGTTCTAATGTTTTTGAGTTAGAAATCTAAAAAAAAAACATGCCTCTCATGAGTGACTGTAAAGCAAGACAAATAGTGACCACCGTTTGGAGTTTAATATTAGTATCGAAGATTTAATTAATGCAAACTTGAAAATGTAAACTCATTTGGGATGTAATTCCAAAAATAAGAATAACATGTTGAATAAATTGACCTTTTTCTTCTTCATTATTGAACAATTCGAACCTGAGTCGATTCGCCTCGCAAAATCTGACAGCACTGGCTTTTCCCCATCCTATTCTTCCATGAGCAGAGCCCATGTTTTCACGATTCACTTTCCACTGCTGTGAATATACACAACAATACTACAATTTTTCCGTTCATGGCACTTTTCAAACATTCCTTCCGTCTTCTTCGCCTGGCACTCATTGTAGTATACCTACCAAAGCACAACACAGACAACACATTGCATACGAAATAAGTGAAGTGAAATAGGAGCAGAGTGAGAAAAACTATCGAATTCACACAACGCATGGAGAGGCCTAACACGAAGACACGGCATGATCATTTTCGTAAAACCGACGAAGAAAATGGTGGGATGCATTTAAAAGGGTGGTGGTGGCGGTGGAGCAAACTACAGCATGCTGTCGTACCATAATTGATCGTTATCTTATCTAACGATGTTGGATGTAAATGAAGATGTTGATTTTGTCGGTTTCACGTTACAAGTGAACTTTGGAGTTTTCCTATAAGAATATTACAATTTTGTGCTTGTCTAATAAAAGATGGTCATGCATAGTCCGAGTGATCCTTGATTGGAGCAGGCAATAAATGAGAATGTTGTTCACATAATATTAGCTACAACGTAAGAGGGAGTGTTAGAATCCCAAAAATAGGTCTACGTGATTTCTTGGTCACCTTTAAAAATCTGAAGGAGTCGAAAGTTGTCTTGATGTTCAATTTACGATGCAGTACTGAATAGAAAGCAGCAAAAGTCAGTACATAATTAATAATACATAATACATCTTGATGTCGTTTTTTCTTTTCACAAGATCAAAATTTCAAATGAAATTTAGGAAATAATTCAGAATAGGGTTTTGCAAAAGTTCGACCTAAGCAAAATAATGAATATGTCCAGAAAAACTAACATTTGACAAGAAATAATTACCTCACAGTGAACCTTCAGCATTTTGGCGACAATTTTGCTGAGCAAACTTTTGTCACAATATTAACACATTTTTAGTTATGATAGTATTAGAACTGATAGTCTTAAACGAACTATTGCCTCACCGATGGGGCAAGTTTCTGGTGTGGGGCAAAAGTTCGTTGGCCAAAACACCAAATATTGATATTTTTCTAACAGTCATACTTTATTCCAGTCATGAACTTATATATGCATAAAATACACAATATTATGTTCGTAAAAAAACATAACAGTGCTAACTGTAATATACTAAAAAAAAACTGGTTTTCGCAAAACTAAGTAAAAATGTGAAATTTTTGTGGCTTTTTTGCATTTTTTTTGCAATATGTGAATTTTAGGCAATTTGCTATTTTTTACGGGAGCAAAACGCCCTCCCAAAATAACAATTTATCAAACTTAATTTTTAGTTTTTTTCATGTAATGAAAGTTCGACCTAAGATTCTCTACTAAAACTTGGCGAGATATTTAATAATCTTGCCAAGTTTTCTCAGATAATTCTGTATAGGACTTCTTGTGCATCCCTTTCAGGATTCTATGAATTTATTTTATGGAAATCAGTTTCAGAATTCTACGGGCGTAACCATAGGGGAGTAGGAGAGGGCCGTTGCCCCCTCCCCCCCTGGCCGACGGAAAAAATAACTGACTTGCTCCAAAGGTAAATAATATTTTGCTTGAATTAAAAAAAAAAAAATATCCTAAGAATTCATGTTAATGTAAAATTGCATCATGATGAACTATTTGAATAATACTTGGAGTCCAACTCAAAATCAGGCTTCTGTCAAAGATCTCACCGAACATCATTTGAAAGTTTTATCAACATTCCGCAGTGGATCTTGCGAGGAATCTGCCAAAAACATGATGTGAAACTCAAAAGAAACGCTTTAAAAATTAATATTTTAAGAATCACTTCGAGATTTTTTTCTTCAGTTCCTTCTAAAAATCTTTCCATGAGAACTCTTCCAAGCATTTTTCTTAAATTTCTTTCAGAGTAGTTTTTGAAATATTATCCTAGAAATTTCTACAGAAATGGCTTTTGCAAGAATTTCTTATTTTTTTTATGCTTTTTAGGCTACTTTAAGAATTTTCCCTATATATTTTTCCAAGCATTCCTGTTCGTATTATTCTGTGAATTACCCCAGGTTTCACATAAAAAGAAGATATAATAGTTCTTGAAACAATTTCTCTAGAATACCATTAGCAATTTTCCCTAGAGTTCAATCTAATAATTTTCTTTAGAGTTAGTTAAGGATTTTTCTTTACAAAATTCTCAAAAAATTCATATAGAGATTTTCGAAATTTGGAAATTTTCAAGAGTTTCAAGTTTCAAGCATTTAACAACAGGTTCCTTAAATTTTATATTTTAATTTCCTCCAGGTTCTATAATAAAGTTCATCCTAAACTTATCGCAGAAGTTTTTACAGGAATTAATCCTGTGACTTCTTTAAAATACTTTTTTTTCAAGAATTCATTAAAACTTTGAAACAGGAATTCTTCCAAGGATACATTATAATACTTAGTTAAGAGATTTTGCAAGGATTTTGTCTAATGATTCGTTCGGGTTTCATTTTTGTAATTATAATTCATCTATGAATTTCTCTAAGAACATTGCCAAAACTTAATTTGCAAAATCCTAAATTCCTGGATAGACCCTTGGAGGACTTCATGAAAGAATTGGATGCATTTTTCATGAAATCATCAGAAAATGTATTATTAATCTTTTTAAGGTAATGTTAAGAATGTTAAGCGGTGCTCCTGAGAAAATAACTATTGGGAGTTTCTAAAAAAATTAGAGAAATCTTCAGATATATTTCATGAAAACTCTTTAATGAAATTCTTCAAAAGATATCAATCCTTGATAGAATTTGAAACAATGTATGTCAGATCGCCAGGAAAAAAATACTAAAAGGAAAAATAAACAAGTGAACATTGAAAGTTTCTTGAAACCCTGAGTATAATTTCTGGAGGAATTGAAGAGGAAATAATCGAAGGAATCTGTTCAGAAATTAAATGTTTCATTGGAGAAACTCTTAGAAAAGTACTTAGAGGAATCCCAGAAAAAAAAAACTCAAGAAATCCTTGGAGTAGTTTATCGGCAAATCTTTGCAACAATGGTTACTATTAAATTCATTAAATTTATACTTTGTGTTTTTGTAGTTTTTTCATTTGATATAATAAATAATCGAGGGATAACTAAAATCAAATCCTGAAGAAATCTACAGCAATCCCGAGACATTTTCTTAGACAGTTTCAGACGGATTTCTCAAAGGAATACTACTAATAACTATTTTAAGGATGCCTGCAGAAATTTGTGAGTATTTTTAAAGAAATTTTGGTGGAACCTTGATAGTACTGTCTGAACGTGTTATTGTGGTCCTATCCTATTAGGCCGAATGCCGTTAGGCCGAAAATGGCCGATAGTTCTAATGAACCGTAAGGTGGAATGGGCAATTAACAGGGATAGGTGAGGTTCACCTAGAAGCCGCCGGATGAATGTTCAGGTCGAATGGATTATTAGTTATTAGATCAGGACGATTTGCACTTAGAAGCATACAATAACCGCTGTGAAATACAACTAGAAAGAACAGTCTTTGACTAAAATAAGGAAAAAACACTGGTGAATGTGTTATCCATTTAAAATAGTAGTAAATGATCAAATGTATCAAATGTAATATTTCGGCCTAACGGCATTCGGCCTAACGACCTGCACCGAATAAAATGCAGGGCCGGATTAAGAGGGGCCGAGATTTGCGTGGGTGCTCCAAATAACGAGGGTTTTGAAGCTCTAAAAGTGAAAGACTAAGGTAGTCAAAGTAGTGATAAGATATTTTGATATTTTGAGAGCTTGCTTGAAATTTAAGGGTAATAACTTTACTGAAGTATAGCATAGCATGCACATCTGCACAAATCCTAGGTGGAGTTGCAAAAACGAGCATATATACTTAATTTCATATTTCGTCAAAATGTGTAATGTGGCAAAATCACTTCGCTTCACACACCTGGCTACGTTCTTATAAGTGCTTTTATTTTATAGTCCTTCATCTATGTATAGTAGTGCTCGGAACCAAAACAGCTTCTATAGATGAAGGAGGTGAAGCAAATGGCGCATAAATACATAGAAAAAAAATGGAAATATATATGAATAATATGTTTATATTGGAAAAATCTCACCAAGAATTGGGCATTTGTAGCTTCAACCAGTTACAAACCATCCAACCGAATTTGCATGGATTTTTCTCATATCATCTCTCTTCCTTCGGACACAAAATGGAACCATCCGCAAATCGAATATCAAATAACGAAGCATTTTCTTGGTGTATTTAGTCGTCAACTATTCAATAAACACTTGTGGTGTCGGGTCTAGTAGGGGGAGGAATTGATGTTGCATTTAAAATTGGCCCTCAGTAGACCGTACCCCTGCATCTACGCCATTTCATGCGGAAAGGTATAGGGGTAATGTAATTTTATGGCAGTGAGGTTTGTTTTTTGATTAGCAGACTGAATCAAATGATGAACAAAATTTATTTTTGTTCCTTCTGCTTACTTCATATGTCCACTCGGGTGAAAAGAATAATAACAAGTTTTGAAAGACTTTTTTCCCCTATCTATCTCATAATCTTATTGAACAAAATTGAATCCTGTCAAACTTTCAGCCGAGTTTTTTGAGGAATGACTGGTAGGCTATAACATGAAAATTTATATGAAAACCTAAAATGATACTTGAACACTGTTACAGCTATTATTTTCACGTTGATGATAAAATACATTGCAAAATCTTTGGCTTTTATGAAGAAAGTTGCTTGATACACAGTTGTTTTGTTTGAATTTTTAGTAGCAGTGTATTGATCTGTATGCCTATAAGTAAATAAAAATAACACACAAATTTATGATTTTTTCTCCTATCCTTCAGATTGTATTACACTCTTCAGGAATTAACCTCTCTATAATTTGAAAAAAAAAAAATAAAAAAAATGTTCAGACTTAGAGATGATAACTTACATCGCATTTGGACGACCAGAAATGGCTGAAATTATGACTGAACTTTATTCTCTTAATAAAGAATTAAAAAAATGATATGGGAGATAGGATTTTCAAACATTTTTATTAATTGAAGGTTGTACAAGGTTGTTTTTGCTTAGAAGCCTTGTTATCCTTTACATTGAGTGATGCCTACATTTATCGCAGTTGATCGTACATATTCTCAGAGCCATAGCGTAGCCTCATGGCGCTCTTGGCGAACCTCCATTTCAGCGCTTTTGAAGGTGAACATTTGCTAGTCCCTCGGGATTACATTTGAATCGCTGAAGTTTACCGAACTTGATGATTTAGAGGAAGTAAAAGTCGTAACAAGGTTTCACTCATAAATACAAACAAATAGTTTTCATGAATTATTTTTTTTAAGAAATTCTCCTAAACATTTCTGAACCATTTGTTTTCAGATAGAGTTTTAACACTTTTTGCCCTGAAGAGCTGGAAAGAATTCAAGAGCTTATTGTGAAAATAAATCAAAGCCAAAACTCAAATTTTTAAGAGCATAAATCTGGAGGACTGAACATCCGTTTTAGCTGGCAACTGAATCGATTGGTTCTTCTTTTCTGGCGTTACGACCCCACTGGGACAGAGCCTGCTTCTCAGCTTAGTGTTCTTATGAGCACTTCCACAGTTATTAACTGAGAGCTTACTATGCCAATGACCATTTTTTGCATTCGTATATCGTGTGGCAGGTACGAAGATACTATATGCCCTGGGAAGTCGAGAAAATTTTCATTACGAAAAGATCCTCGACCGGTGGGATTCAAACCCACGACCCTCAGCTTGGTCTTGCTGAATAGCTGCGCGTTTACCGCTACGGCTATCTGGGCCCCTAAAAAATCGATTGGTTATCTCCAGCGAGTCTAATCGATCAAGTTTTCAGCTTAAACTCATGTTCGGTTCTTCAGATTTATGCTTTTGAAAATTTGAGGTTTAGCTTCCATTCATATTCACCTTATGTCTGAAATAGAATTCGAAAGCCATAGCACTTTCTTAAAAAGTTAAAAATGTTTTTCAAAGACTCACCTCATAACTAAAATTGTAAAGGAAAATTTGTTTTATTTCCCGTGATAGGATACGATGGTTCAGATTCTTCGAAAATTAAAATTGAAAAAAACAAATCTATAGGATACCAAAAACATTCCGCGTTGATTTATTCTGTAGAAGTTTTATTGCAAAATAGCAGTGTGGAAATCCCAAATTTTGTTGTTAACCAATGAAAAATTACATAAATCACACCAAAGAGTTTTCAATTTACTTCCAAGGAATTGTTATTGCCATTGAAATTGAAATCTTTTTAACACTAAGATTCACGGAAGAGAAGGTTCTTCATGGATTTATCAAAAGTAAGTTTACCATATCTATTTTTGTTGGAATATAATTGAAAACACACAAAATGAATAAGGAAAATCTTAACCAGGTAAACTTTTAGAATCGTGATCAAATTTTAACAACAATGTTGTAGAGGTCTAAATAGTTACAGTCAACCTTTCTACTACATTTTTTTTGGAAAACCAAACGAGAGTAGGTTACTAAAAATGTATATCAGATTGCTAAATTATGTCTGCTGTCAGAATTTTCGGTTAGGTTAAGACCAGTTTTAAAAATGGTCAGAGTTATGAAAAAATAACACAACATTCTGACAGAATAACAGTTATAATTATGTAAAAGACCGATCAAGATAAACTGAGGGCACTACCTAGGAAGCGGTCTTGATTTTTTGAGAATCTTGCCCAAATTTCTGTTGAAATTCTGCCCAGAGTTAGTTAAGTTTAGTTAGTTTAGGATAATGTTCAATTTTGATTTTCAACTTCTCAAAGAGCCTTGTAATTTTAATTAATGAAAAAAGTGATCGATACATACAGTCTAACTTCCGGCATACATACAAATCTGAATAATGAAAATCTTTGTTGCTTATCATTTATAAACTTAGTATATGTGTTTATTGTTAATATTTTAACATCAAACTTTAAAAATACAAGGAATAAACAATGTGTTTTGAAATGCTTATTGCATATTTTGTTGGAAGTTTATCATAAATTGTTTTATATTTTTCTTTATTGTGTCTAATAATTCTTTTGAAATTGTTACTAATTTTATATTCATCTTCAAAAATTTTACTGCGTTATTCACGCATCTTGGTGCCCCCTTTAGGCTAGCGCCCTTGGCGGGTGTCAACCTGGCCAACCGCATGCTACGGCACTGCATATAGTATAATATATTATAGTTAAAAACAACTACTAATTTTCCAAAAATACTACAATACAAAATAATAAATAATTCGGAAGATTCAGTAATTGAACTCTTACAATCAGCAGTTTTGAAAGTTTCTTCAGTTTTTATAATAACTTATATTTCTGCATATAAAAATACTGAAAATCTACATCTACTGTTTTTTCTTCAATGCGTCTAAAAATGACGTGGGAATCTTAGACCTGCATGATTTGCAAAAAAAAAAACGATTCGTTTTGAACTTAGTTTTATGACTTATTTTCAGAAAAATAAGTATTAGAAAAATCCTGTGAAACAAGATGAATAAAATCTCTGATAATTACATATGTCTCCTTATGTTGAAATTAGCTTTCTAATAAAAATGCTTAAATGCTTCAATTAAGATTGATATTGATATTGATATTGATAATAATGAATACATTTTGACACGGTATTGCTGTTACATTGTAGACATTTGTTATGATTTAGTTAGTCGCAATATTTTTATTGATATCTTTATATTTGTGAATAACTGATGAACAATATATTCAAAACACATTACTTAATTGTTTCTTTTCAGAGCTCCAATGACTTGATGGAAGCAAGAAGGTATAATATGAATTCCATTACGCTATGAAGGATTGCATTGGTGATAGTTGGTGGATTATAGTGGGGTCGTCCATTGATTATGTAAGAGAATCATACTGGATTTTCAAATAATTCCAAATCTCTCTTTGTTTCCAACATTATCCTGTACATTTTGTCCAACGAGGCTCTCCGAGTTAGATTACTATGGCGAGTGCTGTAAAATTTAGATTTTGCAACGAGTTCCGTACAACTTTTTGTGCAATTTTGTAGAAAATAACTTGAGGGTACTAGAAATCATATAAGGATGTATGCACCATTATTTTGCAATTTCTCGAAACAGTTGCGTGAGGAAAAAGCGCTTCATTACGTAATTGATTACAGTAGCTTAATGACTATTATAACACTGCATAATTCACTGTAGGAAAGTAAGCCGTTACATGACAGATTGGCGTGATGAAAAACAGCCTATTATGATGCAAAATCGTAAGTTTTTTTTTTTAAAACGGTTGGAAATTTAGAAACACTTGCATTTGCTTTAAAATATAGTTTTTTTATTCAATCAAAATCAATTCGTTTGTTACCATCCAATCGGAGTCGAATTGATTAAATTTAATTTATAAGATGCAAATTGGCATTGTCAACTTTTGAACTGCAACCTGTAAATTTGAATAGAACAATGTTAATTGATACTCAATTTTGGAGTTTTTGCTCTTTTTTTCCCCAAAAATAGGCACTGGAAAGGTATTGTGAGTTCATTAATGCTGTTTTGTATAATATTTTGAATTTTAAGAATGATGGGGTGTCTATTTCGCCCCATGTGTTCATTATGCCTCTAGCCCCTATATGCGAATAATGTTTACATATTAACAGAACAAATATACCTAAAATATTGTCCTTGCAAAAGCATTCATGTATGCATTTACACTAAACTCATACTTTAGAGTTAGTTTCCTACATATCCTTTTCGTATGCGGCAATTGCAATCTTTGATATACATCGTATCAATTATGCTGCGCTGCGATGCCACAGGGAAGTTGATGCTGTTGCATTGCAGCCGTCCCGAACAGGGCACACGACTTCCAAGCCAAACGGCCGATGATTTTCTGAGGAAAAATGCAATAGTGAAACGGGTGGGAATGAAAGAACGCAAAAGTGTAGAAGAAAGAAAACGGCTTGACTGGCGGATGAATGTTACACACCATCTGTTATTTACGCTATTTTCCTTTCTTTGGCCGTGTTTTCTCCCGTTTCCATCCAACATTGAAACAATAACAAAAATTCGCCTTCATATCGTTCACTGGAGGAGCAGCCCAAGTGGAGACCCGGTCGAGAGTTCCCTACGGGTATCTGAGGGCGTTGATTCGCATGACGGTACACGATTGGCAGTTACCAACAATATACAGCCCTACCGAGGGCATTTAGACACTATTGGAGGGCAAACGCATTGCAGCGGTTCTGTGAACCCATCGGTGTAACTGATTCGTGGAGAAGTGTGGAAATTTCCACTTAGTTAGTTTATATTTCTAAATATTTTGGGATGCGTTTCCGACATGGTAGCAGGGGTATACTCCACTGTAGTCTATAGTGTTCCAATAAGGGAATAGTGTTGAAAGGTATACTAGCTCATCACAAGAAAATAGATTATTGTCTCAGAAAAAAAGATTCGTACATGGAAAATCAACATAAACTGAAGAACCTAACTTTTTTGCAAAAAATGTTCTCAAATACTTAACTTTGAAGGAGTTGAAATCAATAATCCCAGAACGGAAGATAGAGCGACTTAGTGGTTTCTTAGAGCTCTGAAAGCGAATCATAGGTTCCACTATGATAAAGTTATGTAATTGAAATTTCTGAAACCAGATCAGTTTTAATGGACCTTCCTATATTAAGCCGTATCCGACAAAAAATGGATAAATGTGCAAAATTCTGTCAGTTTGCTTTAGCTCCAATGGAATGGATGCATAGTGTTTTGATGAGCACTGGGGTTTTCGATTATGTCCACCGTTTCGCTGTTATTCCGGTGAGTCATTGGGTCTGATATTCCTATTTTTTTTAATAACTCTTATCCAACTTATCGGTATAAATCTAACTGCAATTTAACATGTTTTATATATTCGATTGCGGATGTCATGTGAGAACTAAATTAGACAATAGGGCCAGCTTCCAGAGAAAGTTCTGATATCTAGATAATATCAAATTGATAACAAGTTTCATTATAGCTGTTACCGTTTTCTTATTATGTTATCAGTGATAATTGAATGATAAAAAAATATATATTTTTACAATTCCTTTACAAATTATTCTACTTTTTAACGAGAGAAGGAACGACATAATGGCCTACTTTTCGTATCAAAAGAATCAGTACTGAAAAGTGCTACTTATAGTATCAAAGAATTTCTTAATAACTTGCCACAGCTACTGATTCTATATAGACATACTCGGCGAGCCTCGTTGGATAAATGTACGACTCGTATTGAAAAAAAAAACATCATTTCTAAACAAACATTTGAAAAAAACTTGTTGCATAAATAACTATTATCATTGTATCCGTGACAGACATGTTCGATAACAAGTTGATAACAAAATATGTTATCACACATCTTTTCCTTAATTCTGTTTTTATAAAACGTGTGTAAATAAAACAACGAAGACTTTTCATCATACATTTTTTTTAAATTGTTCGGTGCTTAAGTTTGAGCCAGCATTTATCAAACATTTTCTGTGGTTTATGATCATAATATTAAAAAAAATGATAATACGCATTTAGTTATCAACTTGAACCCAGTGATAACAGAATTTACTGTTGCTTTGTTATTCGACGAACAAATTTGAGTTCTCAATTTTATTATGTTGGCTGTGAATTCAACCAAGATGATATCAAATGATGATAACCAGGTAACAAGATTTGTTATCATTTTGTTATATAACTTTACTTGCGTTTGGTTTTAGGTAATTTTTCTATTCTTTTTAGGACCTCATTGAAGGAAGATAGGTCAAATTTACTTTTTTACAAAACCTGCACCGTTTGGTGTCAAAATTGAATATTTCCAAAAACCAAAGCAGAATAGGTCACTCAAGCAAGCGAATCTTTGGAAGGGCGTCGGTCGCTGAGAAATTGAAAAATAAATTAAATGTCGACGAAAAAAAAAGTTGGGGTAATTTCTATCGATTTGATCCAGTGACCGATGGACTTTTTTTTTAGAAAACTCCAATGGTTCTTCAAAAACAAGATATGCACACAGATTCCATTGGAAATAAAACGTAAGCAATAAATCTAAAATTGCAAAAATTGCATTTTGAAGAGTTGGCCATTTGCTGAGAAAATACGGTTTAATTTGAAGGAAATCGTTCAACTTAACTGCTAACGAAAAAAACATATTTTGGCGAAATTTGCTTGAAATTTAATGTTTTATAACTTGTAACTTGCAGAATCATTTATATCATTATTTTTACAAACTAGAAAGCTAATTCATTGTGTGTTTCATAGGCGTACTAGAAGTCAAAATATTGAACTTGTTAGACTCCACAAAACGTACATGCGTCTGAGATATCATTGCGGAAAAGCGTCGAGAATGAATTTCAGTTACTAAGGGGTCCATTGCTAGCATTGAAACCCTATTTCTCTTAATTTAATAATATATTAATAAAGTATTTATGTTGTAACAGGCTCGTTTTGTTATCAAACTCGAAAATGTATATCTCAGTAAGTTCTCAATTTGCTCTCAATGATAGCAGAAACACTTTTCTGTTTGCTTTCACTGACAGCAAAAATAGTTTCCAACTTGATTTCATGGGAACATTTTTCTGCTCTAAGTTTTGATATTTTAACCGTTAAAACGACCAAAACGACAACAAACTGAGTTATCAAAATCTGCAACATCACAGTTTTGAGTTTTCTATGTGATTTCAAGCTTTGCTAGCGCTTTTTCACGTTAAACGTCCTTTCGGTCAAACGTACATATGCCCAACATCCGTATGCCATATGGGATAATGATATCCATAAATGTATTCAAATCAAATAACCACAAAAGGAAAAAAATGTCGTCTGAAGTATTGATGTGGGTCACAGAAAAGTGACGTAACCCCAGATATCATAGGAAAATATCAGAAACAAGATGACCAAAAATCACAAAAAATGGTAAAAAAATATTCTATTCGGTTTTGATCGGCGGCTTAAGAGATCAACTCTCGATAACTTTTTCAAATCGACGTAAGTAACTTCTATACAGTTTTGAGAAAATTAATTCAGAAGAATCACAACCTGTCTTCTAAAACTGTTTTAAAATGAATCACATTTTTAACATTTTTTCGACGTGTACATTGCTTAAATTTTGCATACAATGAGCTCGCGTTCAAAAACTATGGGATTCCTATTATTTCACACAAGAATTTTCATGACAAAATGATAAGCCATTTTATTCGGTTACTTTCGACGTTTTTCTACCAGTGTAAAATCGGCTCAAGTAGTGTTTTGTTTTGATTCGTGGTTAAGTCACTTTGTCTCTCCATACAGCGGGGCGGCGAAAGTAGTGGTTAGGTTGCGAAAGTTGAAAATGTTACTTTCGTCGTTTTGTAAATCCGAAAATTAAACATTCTAAAAGTGAAAAATCGAGTTGATCCAGAGTGAAACATGTAGAATTTCGTCAACGAAACACGTAGGATCGATAAAGTAAGTTTGTATACTTTTTTGACTTGAGTCTATATGAATAAGTTTTCGAGAACTAATGGTACATATACTTCGTAGCTGCTACTCCGTGATCAATCAGGATAGTGATATTGCACATAGTACCACTCAGATAGAGCTTGAGTTTTCGCTTTTAACCGTCTGCATATATAATCACACTGCCCTCGATGTTTCTTGGTTGGACGCCGTTATCCAACAAAAATGTCGAACGTCTAAATATCCATATGTCCATCTCCTTACAATTACATCTTAAAATCAACAACATACACCGATTGAAAACAAACAAAGATCTCATGTTGTTTGTGTCACAATCTTCTTGATAAATTCAACAAATCCTAGTCCAAGGAAAAAAATAATTTGACAGATTTTGAAACAAGCCAGAACGTAGGTTGATTCTCTGTAAGAAAAACGGTTTTATTTAATCAAAACTTAATTAAAAATAAACATATACGCAGATTAATTCATAAAACTTTTTGGTATTGATTGTGGTGCCGATGTTTTTCTTATTATTTTTTTATCATTGTAGATGGCAAACATCTTCCATAAAATAAAAAAAATATAGTTTTTTTTAAGACAATCATAATTATGACTCCCGAAATAAGATCTAAATCTAGGCGCTATTTATACACCATGAAATATGTTTCCCCACTCTGAAATTTGATTTCGTGATATTTTAAAATCCAAATAAATAGGTATAAGAAGGTTTGTCTTACCACTATAGGGTGCCGGTACTAATAATTGTAATGTACCAGTAGATTGGACTATGGAATAAAACGTACATATTTTGCTAAAAACGACATGTGCTATTTTTGGTGGATAGATCGTCTCTAGTCTAGTCGATTTGCCAAATTTCAGCTTTTTATTTTATCAAAAAGTCATATAAATAATTATTTTTTGCAAAAAATTAGCTCCCTTGCACCAATAGTCGCCGTCGTGTTCCAGTAGTGGATCAACGGATGAAAGCAGTTTTTAAAATGGATGTATAAAAATGAAGAAAAGCCCCAGAGATGATCTTTATGCTTCATACGAAAGATATTAGTTGCTGTTCCGAGGGAAAAATGTTAAACCTATGTAAACATTTACCATTTTGTTAAAAATTCCTTGTATCATTCCCGAACGTCTACTACTGGAGCAATAGCACAACTACTGGAACACGTGTACCAATAGTGGCTCAAGTGATTTTATGTTAAAACAATAGTTTTATCACTCTTTTTATATTTTTCCCATATAGTAGAGGTTGAAATCTTTCTGTTGACGCCAAAAGACCTTTGTTAATGCTTTTCGTTAGTTTGTTATGATTTTTTTTATAGCTTAGCTAGTCCAATAATGGCACCGGCACCCTAATAAAAAAATAAAATGAGAGAACCAGCACCAGCATTCTTCGTGTTCTTCGTGAATTTCTTTTGCTGTGATGGTTCATTCAGGATATTGAAAGAAGAAAATTATTGTATTTAATCAAGAATAATTAATCAAACAAGTTACTTTTACACGCAAATAAATAGCATTCAAAAAGCTATCCACTGACAACAAGCTCAATCGTATTGCAATTATCAAAAGATAATTGCTATAAAAAAGATGTCAAGATATTGTAAGCAACAGCAAAAGCCATTTATACATGTTACCCAATCAAAAAACAAGAACGCAAAAACAACATATAAAGTTAATCAGTTTTAATCTACGATTTGAGTTGTTTTCACCCTAATAACAGTTTATTTTGTCGAATCAACCCCTTATTCTATTTTGTAAATTACAAACAATCTGCGAAACAAACAACGCCTTGTTTCAGTAAAAATAAACAAGTTGGTTGTGGAAATCAAGTGAAATCCGAAGATCAAAACAAATATTTTACACATTTTGAACAAATAAAGATTACACATTGACTTTTAGACAAAATAATTTCAAACAAATCATGATTTTGGAACAATAATTTTGATTGTTTCAGAAAATGGTGATAATCGTATTTGAAAAATGTATGAAAACTGTCGTTTGTACTTGAAGATTTTTAAATTAACAGTGGTAGTTTTAGCTCACGCATGATATTCTTTCTCTTCTTCTTCTTACCCCTTACCTTACTAATTTCGTAGAGACACAAAATCGGTTCAACTCTGCAACTATGCAATTGTTCGAAACGCACAAAAACAGGATGTCGAATGCGTGCATTCTAAACGTGCATCGAAGGGTCGTCCGAAAAAGGAAACGAATGTACGAAGAGTATTCTCTTTGTCGTTTATATCTTACAACAAAGCTGTAGGACAGCCATCTGCTGCTTTTTGGAGATAAACTGGCTGCGCAAGTTTTTATCATTTTTGTGTTTGCTTGCTTACATCGTTGTCCCACCCAAACTGGACGAATTGTGGGGCTCTTCTTCTAGTTTATCGTTATGCTTTTAACGGTGTTACATTTGAACTGGAAGTGGGTAATCCTTCAATTTAATGTTTCTGGGACACTTACCTTTATTTTTACTTAAATCGGCTCTTCCGTGGAATAATCCAAATTTGCCTTAACTGCAGTTACCCAAGTTTGAGTTAGAAGAACATATTTTTGGGTAGTATGATTTCTTCGTGTATAGTTCCTCACAGTTCGCTGAAATTAGTAGCAATTGCGTTCGATGCAATTTGAAAACATCCATTAACTACATAATTATTTTAGGGGACGTTTCCCTTATGTTACAAACATAATTATGATTATAGGAGAGAGTGGGTAGACGTAATTTCCGAGGAGGCTTGATATCACCAATGTTCCAAGGAATTTTGTCGAATCTTTCATCTATACTTCAATACATAGTATTTAGGAACTTAAAAAACCATTATTTTGAATAATTTGAAGAATCCTAATAAATTTGCTTAATTTTCATAAAAATATCTCAAATTTTCAGTTTTTGAATATATAAATATGTTCAATCAAGCACACGAGTATAAACTTTCTCATTTTAGATGTGTTTCTGTCGAATAAGATTTGAAATAAAAGTTATAGGCAGGATGCACTTGATCCACTGTTAATATACAGGCATTATATTAGTAATGTAACAGAATACTAGTTGGAATTATGTAATTTCTCAGAATTGTGATGATTTTTTTCCGATAAAATATGTTGTAAATAAATAAGTGGAAAACCGAAGTCCAGTCTAGTACACGACATTGAAGACGGCATTACAGTTGAAATTAAAATACGCGTATCTGTCAGAGGGGACAAACTCTAGTGGAATTAAATGGTATAGTACTAGATTGGACAGCTCGAAAATTTATTATCAATATGTTATAAAATTAATTCTGGGCTCTGCTTCAGTACATATAAATTAATCAAGTCTCCTAGATTTGAAAATAACACAGCGTAACAAAAATTACATTTATGCGTGTCTCAAGGATCAAATTATGTGTCTAGTAAATTTGGGGTCGCTGAATCTGATGCCGTTTTCAAGATAAACGTTACATTAAGAAGATTTTTTCAACTCGTTTGCACTGCCCATAACTGCATATCAGTCACATTTGACATTTTTGACAACTTTGAGTTAGTACCGTGGAGAGTCATCAAATGATGTATACTTTCGATCAACTTATTAAAATCTGTGATTTTGTTCTAGAAAATTCGAAAAAAAATACCAAGTTGTTTTGTCACATTGGTAATTGTAACCGCATAACAGTCACATTGAGATTAGGCATGAGCCTCGTAATGCAGTAGCAAAGAAATTTCTATCAGAATTATTTTCTGACTATTCAACCAATATACGACATGAGCTGTACAAATTTTTAGCCTCAAATAAGCACTTTTGATTTCCTGGTAATTTTTTGAAATTTTAGTTTCTTCCCATACTGCCATAAAATGCACACTTGGTGTTCCATTTACTCAATGCCTACTTTTATCGAATGTTACATATATACAGTTATGGGCAGTGCAGTCTCCATGCAAAATGTTTTTCTTATATGGCAAAATACAATACTTTTCTAAACCACCAAAAAATAACTTTTGATCATCGAAAGTATTATGAACCTTGTTCATAAGTATTGTTATACACATTATGTTCGAATTCTGTGGCAAATAAAGCAAATAAATTGCATGGGAAACAAATTACGTAACGTTCAGGGGGAGAGGGGGAGTAGGCTCAAGCGTTACGGCTCATACAAAAATTTGAAATTTTTCAAACAAAAAGCGTTACGGAGGGGAGGGAGGGGGTCAAAAATTTCCAATTTTAGCGTTACGTAATAAATGGACGCTGTCTATGATATTTTTGAAAATGGCAAAGGATTCAGCAACCCTTAATTGAGTAAATAGCGGTATTTTGGTGCTTGAGATAAAAATGTGTTCCACAGTGTAATATACTTTCTCACTTCTTATTTCTCACATTTTATTTGAGGCTTAATTAATATCGAACCTAACATTCGTTATATTTCACAGAACTCAATTATGCTTTGCATTTCATTTGCTAAAAAAGGGATCAAGTGTTGCCAAACTTTTGGAAATGCTCCTTAAAACAAAGCATGAATACCATAACAGCATTTCGAAATTGTCTTCAAATTAAAGATATTGCACATCATGTTCACAGGGAAGCCATCAAATTTTGACTTACCTGCAGTGTTACAGCTACATTAAAAAAGTGCCAAATCTTCCATGTCTGCCCTACAAAAACGCACAAAAAGAGGTCATCGTGACATTCTGAATAATTATTTATAAGAAATACTTTGATCATTTTCCCAAATCCATTATTTTTAGAAAGTAGATAAACAAAATTGATAATAACAGTAGATATAATAACAATACAGTGTAGATCGTGTGGTCGAGTTTGTTTCATGCAGATAAGACACTAAATCAATTAATAAGAAAGTACATTTTTTCACACCAATGCGATTGCACTGCATGTTGTAATATTAAGGTGAAGTTGAATGGAAGACACACCACAAATCATCCAGAGCACAAAAAGAGAAACAGAAATTCGATATATCTTAAAACATGATCGATTGGTCATTCACTTGTGGTTACTAATTGATCAAGGTATCAGTTCGAATCGCTGTCTGGTTCTCTCGATTAGTGATCTTCAAGATTAGGTATGGCTTCGATTCACTTCACCTTAAAATACTTTTAAATAGCCAACTATGGTAGAGTAGTTTTGATTTTTTAAGCTTTCTTTTGTACCCATTAAAAGTTCCTCTAGCCAATTACAGTTTATGCAAACGAGTTTCTAGCTAAGAGCATTACCCTAAGAAACCCTTTTTTACTCTTCTAGAAATAAAACATTTTCTTTCACTAGAATCATGAACCACTTTAGCTAAGATTCCAGTTAGATCATAAAAAATCTAATTATGATCAAAGCATTGAGCATATATTTCTCTAAATCGTTATGCATGGCAGGTATGGGATAAGAACAGTCAAAGAAAAAAAAACTGACGATATCTTTCTGGAACACACAAGGGGGAAGAAGGATATTTCATCACTCTGCAAGGCAATCGAGGGGAACAAAACAACAGCGGCAGCAAGTTTTGCCGTAATGCTGAAACTTACCCAAAAATTCAACAACCAGTATACGAAATCGGGGTCAATGAATCCTGAATCTGTCGCTATTTTGGAGAGTTCAAGAACCCCGGGTTGATAATCGGCGCATGCGTCGCACCTTCTCCCATCCTGGTGTCCCGCTTCTCGCTCCTACAGAAGTTCACGCCGCAGCCCACCCATCTTCGACCCAGAACGTAATACTCGCTCCTTCAGGATACGGTGATATTCCCCAATAGGCGCTACGGTTTTGGCCAAAAATTTTCCACTACTCGATAATTCTGGGAGGGTGACGCGGGTTGCCGATAGCGAAAAATTTACGAAAATCAGTTAACACTGCAAATGGGTGACGCTTACTGGCGAACCATGCTGGAAAACTGTGAACATGATTGAATTACTAGCATTTTTAAAATTATTGGAAAGAATTCAAATATGATTCGAGTATACATCTTTTTATTAATTAAAACTACTGAAGAAAAACTGCAGTTGAAGGAGGTAGATTTAGCGAAAATTGATGGGCACATTTGAACATTTTCCAAGGAAGGTGTAAACAATATCTACAGTTGAAACATAACAAAAGTCAGTACTAAACAATCCGTTGTTGCAAAGCGTACATACAAACTTAGAATGTTTAAAGTGTGTTTTAATCTTAGGTGTGAACCTTGGTGTGAACTACTGAACTCATTTTTGGGATCATACAGCAATAGAAGCATAGTTTTTCAATCATAAAACCGATTATCATCACTATCAGTAAACTTTTTGATAAGTCTTTTAAATAGAATAATTATTTAAATCAACGATAATTCATTTGTTGCCAATGAATAGTTCGGATCTCGACATGGATGTTCCACCACTTTTGCATGTAACAAATTTGATTCGTTCCAATAAATATTGGTGCTATTCAACTGGTTTTTTTCTTCTGGACATTGAACAAGCATTCGGCATGAAGGTTTGATTGATAAATTAATTAAAAAAACAAGTGTTTGACGCACGGTGGTAGAATAATTCAAAGTTATTTGTCACATCGCACACTTCTCATAAATTATTAAAACTTAACAGATTCCTTATAGCAGTAGTTCCTCAAGGCAGCATGTTGACCAATATTGTACATTTTTTCACGTCTAACATGTCTGAGTTATCTTGGGGATGTAAAAATATCTTTGGATATGTTCTGAGAACATTGTTCTCTTCTAACCTGCAAAAAATTCTTCTAATCCTTCCGAAGCTCAACTTATAATATTTCCACATAAACCAAGGCTCTTTATTTAAGACCGCTAAGTAGACACGTTGTCATAATAAAAGGGTTTCCAATGAATTTGCCAGATACAGTTAAGTATCTAGGACTCATGCCAGATAAAATTTTATCTTTCAAAAGTTACATTGAGGGCATTCAAATCAAATGTTAAACATATATACAATCAAATGGTCAAAGTGAAACATGCATTGTATTCAGATTTTGCATGCTCTTTTGTTTCAGTTATTGGTTTTTGATATAAGATGGCAGGTTTAATTACAAATATTGGTATTGATTCTCGTTTTATGCTTTAGCTGGAAGGCAAATACATGTTTTTCATTTTATCGTATATAAAGAGGCATACAAATCGCTCTTCGTTCCGACTCAAAGGTGAATATATGAAGTTATGAATAATGTACAAAGTGGCTTAATAAAAGTTATAAAGCAACCAAATATTAGAAAACATCTAAAACTCTTTTGACTTCCCATGTGGGGTAACTTGCAACAGTATCATTAAGCTTAAATTCTAGAATTTTCTGCAATTTTATCAAATCAAAAAGCAAATATAAACATTTTCTATCAACATAACACCAAAATTTGTGTATCCCAATATTTTATTTCACTTTAGGGGCAGAACATTAGAAAAATATGAATTTGATTATTCTGGGAAGAAATCTTCTGTCTTCCAATATTTGTTTTTTAATGGCTTAACCCTTTGGGGCCTGATTCTTTCCAAGAACTATTATACAGTTTTTTGAACGCCTTTCAATAGTTTTGGTGCTCAAAATGCTAAACATAACAAGAAATGATGACAAATATTTTTTTGGGAGGTGCTAGGTCTTCCAAACTGCTCTTGAGTTCATAACTTGAAGTCTATGCTTGTAATAACAACCTTGTTCATCATACAAGGTGATGAACTGTAATCTACCGTATATTCTGAACCTTCTGAGTGTTCAGCAAATATTATCAGATCATTTCGAATGTTCTAGATTATCTAGCTTGTCGGGATGTTCAGTACATAAGATCTACAACGCGATGAGAGTCAGGATTTAGTGGTAATAAATTAATAACCACGAAACGAAGCACTTCCGAAACATGGTGTATTCGACAAAGTTTCCAGTCATAATTAGCGACATCTATTGGGAAGCATCCATAAATTATGTCACGTAAAAATATACTATTTTCAACCCCCCTGCTTTTCTCCTTTTGTTTGAGAACAATTTGTGAAAACGTCAGTAGAGTCTAAATGCGTAAACGAGTAGAAGCACGTTTTGAATATATGTGCTTGTCGACGAATCTTCTTCTTTTTTCTTGGCATATCGTTCCCACTGGGAGGAAGCTGGCTTCTCAACTTAGTGTTAGTTTAGCACTTCCACATTTATTACCTGAGATCTTTCTCAGCTAATGACCTTTTTGCATGGATATATCGTGTGGCAGGCATGCGCCCATACTCTGTGCCCAAGGAAGTCAAGACTCTTTCCTTTACGAAAAGATCCGGTAATCGTCATACAAATCTCGAGCTCTACTTTTTTTTGCAATCGTGCAACACGACTATCCGTGTAGAGGCGTCACTACTGTACTGTCACAGACAAACAGACATAACACTCTTGAGAAGCTCATGGTACATCCGACCGGGAATCGAACCCGGAACCCTCAGCATGGTCATGATGAATACCCGCGTCTTTACAGCTTCGGCTATGGGGGCCCTATATAACCTGGTAGATTATATAACTGAACTCTATTTAGCGAAAAAAAACACTGCCACAAGGGCAGATTTGAAGTTCTGAGCTCCAGGATAGTTTGGAAAAGCTTTTGAGATTCTCAGAGGTCAATAGATTCCGTTTGAGTTGAAAATATTATTATTTGCAGCGTTGCCAGATCTACGGACATTTCCGTAGATCTACGGAATTGAACACTTTCTACGGATCCGTAAGATAATTCTACGGAAAATGTATATTTTCTACAGAAAGCTACGGAAATTCTCATTATTCTACGGTAATTTACGGATTTTTCCAACGGAAATCTGCGGAATTGCAATGCCGGGGATCTCTCCCCCCGCTTATCACTTTTCGTCTACGGAATGATTTCCAAAGAAATCTGGCATCGCTGATTATTTCTAGCGCAAGCAACTACTGCTGTAAATTTCGAGAATTGAGCTTCGGGATAGTCTGAACGTCGTAGAATATCCCAGGACATGGAAAGGCATGTGAAGCAGCGTTTTTCTTGACATAATAGGTATGTATTACCAAGTACGAACATCAATTGTATTTACAAAAGGCATTTTAAGCTACTTTTATACTAATTATTCTATTTGTCAGACTTCTGCATGTTCAGGATGTTCTAGGTTGCCAAGTAGGACACTAAGGCATACACCTAAAATTTTTCCCTGACAGGGAAGTATATTTGCAGGGACTTTTCCGAAGACAGTAAATTTTATTCATTGGTTCTTTTTATACAGCCATTTTCCGACTGCGGTCATAAATGACCGTGCCGGCCCCAAAGGGAAAACTTTGATCATTTTAGCGAGAAAAGTTACTGGAACAAGGGTAGACCTGAAGTTCTGAACTCCAGGGTAAATTGAAGGGCCTGGAATATCACCAACGTTCCTTGAAATAGCCAATAGGTCTGTGAGAAGGTTCAGTGAACATGGTAGATTATATAACTTCACTCAGTTTAGAAGGAAATATTACTGGAAAAATAGTAGACCTGAAGTTCTGAAGTCCTGGGGAAATTTTGAAGGATCTGCAATAACTAAATCGTTCATTGAAACAGCATATTGATCCATGAGAAGGTTCAGTAACATAGTAGATTATATAACTTCACTCAGTTTAGAAAGAAAAATTACTGGAACAAGGGAAGACCTGTAGTTCTGTACTCCAGGGTAATTTGGAGGGCCTGGAATACTCCAAACGTTCCTTGAAATATCTTTTTGAATCGTGAGAAAGCTCAGTGAACATTAAATAACTTCATCGTTCAGTAAGAAAAATTACTAGAACAATTGTAGATCTGAATTTCTGAACTCCGGGGTAATCTGGGTGGCTCGGAATACCCCAAACGTTCCTTGAAACAGCTAATTGATCCGTGAGAAAATTCAGTGAACATGTTAGATTTTATAACTTCACTCAGTTTAGCGAGATATATTACTTGAACAAGTGCAGACCTGAAGTTCTGAACTCCAGGGTAATTTGGAGGGCCTGGAATATCCCAAACGTTCTTTAAAACATCCTATTGATACGTGCGAAAGTTCAGTGAACATGATAGATTATATAACTTCACCCAGTTTAGCAAGAAATACTACTGGAATAAATGTAGACATGAAATTCAGATTTCCAGGGTAATTTGGAGGGCCTGGAATACCTCAAACGTTTCTTGAAGTAGCCTTTGGATCCGTGACAAGGTTCAGTAAACATTGTAGATTATATAACTTCACTCAGTTTAGCGAGAATAACTACTGGAGCAAGTGTAGACCTGCAGTTCTGAACTCCAGGGTATTTTGGAGGGCCTAGAATACTCCAAACGTTCCTTTAATTAGCCTATTGATCCGTGACAAGGTTCAGTAAATTTGGTAAGTTATATATCTTTACTCAGTTAGCAAAAAAAAAAAATACTGGAAAAAGTGTAGACCTAAAGTTCTGAACTCCAGGGTAATTTGGAGCACCTATAATATCCCAAACGTTCCTTGAAACAGCCTATTGATGCATGAGAAGGTTTAGTGAAAAGGAAAGATTTTATAAATTCACTCAGTTTAGCGAGATAAATTTCTGGAATAAGTGTAGCCCTGAAGTTCTTAACTCCAGGGTAATTCGGAGGGCCCGGAATACTCCAAACGTTCTTTAAAACATCCCATTGATACGTACGAAAGTTCAGTGAACATGGTAGATTATATAACTTCACCCAGTTTAGCAAGAAATACTACTGGAATAAATGTAGACATGAAATTCAGATTTCCAGGGTAATTTGGAGGGCCTGGAATACCTCAAACGTTTCTTGAAGTAGCCTTTGGATCCGTGACAAGGTTCAGTAAACATTGTAGATTATATAACTTCACTCAGTTTAGCGAGAATAACTACTGGAACAAGTGTAGACCTGAAGTTCTGAACTCCAGGGTAATTTGGAGGGCCTGGAATATCCCAAACGTTCCTTGAAATAGCTCTTGAGATTCTCAGAGGTTGGTAGATTCTATTTGAATTTGAAATGTTATTGTTTTTAACCCAAACAATAACTGTTACGGTTGTAGATTTCAGAGAGTGTGCTTCAGGACAGTTTGGACGTCCTAGAACATCCCAGGACATAGCAAAGCAAGTGAAATAGTGTTTTCGTTAAAAGAGTAATACTGTATTATCTAGCCTGAACATCATTTATGTTCACAAACAGCATTTCACGCTTCGTATGTACTTATAGTTCAATTTTCCAAACTTCAGGATGTTCAGGATGTTCTAGGTTGTCAATTAGGTCATAAAGGCATATACTTCATATTTTTCTCTGATAAAAGAGTATATTTGGGACAACTTTGCCGAAGACAGTATATACATTTGTTCATTGGTTCTTTTTTTACATCCTTTTTTTGTACTGCGGTCATATATGACCGCGCCGGCCCCAAAGGGTTAAGAAAACTACACCAAATTTGAGATTTTCTTTTCCTTAAATTAGAATGACGACCATGAGAGAAGATATTTGAGATGTGATGTTTCCATTCCAATTTGGTCAAAACATCAAGTACCGTAATTTGGGATGTAGTTGATCATTCCTGTACCCACATGTATAGTCTGTCAATTTGATGAACTGTTTAAGGGTTCTTCTCTAAACGATCGACTTTTACCTAGCCCATATAAAAAACATCATTCAAAAAAACTGTCTTAAAAATGTCTTGTTTCGAAGTACATTGAATACTTTTGGGCGTTTAATGTAGTTTATTCTGTAATTCAGCCGATCTAGTGGTTCACCTAATTCCGTGAAAATTTGCTATTATGTTCCTTATCCGAAATAAGGGTGTTTTGGATTTTTTGATTAGGGTGACCATTTCCAAAATAAAATGACCAGAAAAATCGCAAATTTTTCAAAATTTTTATTTTTAAATCATAACTTTTGAATCACTTGACTGATTTTCAATTTTCTTGGACGAAATAAAAGCTAAAACTTTTCAAGAAAAATATAAAATTTTATATTAATTTACTCATTACGCGTGGTAAAGATGGACAAATTATGGGTGAATACCGAACAGCTCAATATAAGCGTCAATTTATAAAATTTTATTTTCAAATTGTTTTTTACATGAAAAAAAAATCATAAATTTCCGTTTTTTCGTGTTTTGAAGACCTTGGGACCAAAAGGGTTATTCTCATTTTTTCTTGAAAGCTTAGAAAATGTTACGTTTACAATCAAATTTTCAGCGATGCATGTTTTTAGTTTTTGATATATTTTTTTGAAAATAAAAAATCAGTCATTTTTTATCGGCAGACACTGTAGGTCTCAGCGCATTAGATTTTTTATTTCTAAAAAATCACAACTTTTAAACAGCTCAACTTAACTTCAATTCCAAAATTTACCGATTTATCAAAAAGATTCAAGATTTTTTAGACTTGCTTCGGATTTAGCGATCCCATATTTTATTTTTGGAAGCCTATCATCAACTTCACTTTGGAATCAAAAACTTAAATTTTTGATTTCCAAAACTTATTTTTGTTATGTTTATAGCATTTTGTCGAAAACCCCTTCACATTATTCGATAAGCATCCAACCAGTACTCGTATAAAAATATTTGGATGATAATACATGCATCCCACCAGATCTTATTGAATAGAATCGCTCTTTACCCCATTTGCGGTATATGAAGCAATCACTGTATTTGCATTAGAAGTTGATATGAATATTGTAAATGATTTTCTACCATCCTCCAAGCCTCCAAGCATGCAAAAAAAACTGAAGAAAAGCTATGTAATATGATACAAGAAGGTTTTATGTTATTAAGTACATCAAAAATTTAAAATTTATCTCAAAATAATTATTTTGTTGACAATTGTGCCTAGGTTTTGAAAATTTTCATGAATTTGCTCTATAAATTTATTATATAGCCTAAGCTCGTTATAACAACATCTTATATAGCTCGTAATAAATACATTTATCATACTCTTGAAAAATAATTTGATGTTATAACTATTGTGTATTATGACATTTCTCTTTGACGACGGTTTTTTACGATGTCGTTGTAACAAATTTCGACTTAAAAGATTAGTGTATTCGTTGAAATTGAGATAGTTAGCTTAAGGTAAGATTTTGTGTGATACAGTAATTTCGGTGAAATTGATCACTTTTCACTGTTTTCTATGATGTTGCCAATTCCAAACAACTTAATTCAGGAAAATAAGTACGACGGTGATTTTCATTGGTTTATGTACTAAAATTTTCATACAGGGGACGGACCTGGTGTAGTGGTAAGAACACTCGCCTCTCACGCCGAGGACCTGGGATCGAATCCCATCCCCGACATAGTCACTTATGACGTAAAAAGTTATAGTGACGACTTCCTTCGGAAGGGAAGTAAAGCCGTTGGTCCCGAGATGAACTAGCCCAGGGCTAAAAATCTCGTTAATAAAGTCAAATCAATCAATCAATTTTCATACAGTTGTGATTTTAGTGCATAAAATCGTCTCTAAAATGAAAAAAAAAACAAATTCGGGGTGAAATTGATCACCTGTCAAAATAATTATTGTCAGTTTTGAAAACAATTTTATTTATTTAATTTGGGCCTCCTGAATCCAAATATGCTTGCCAAATTCTTAACAATGCAAAATTTATGGAAACAATAAACAATCAATTTTCTCCAATACCGCAGGAAACGTCTAAATATAGGCAATTTCCGAAGGAATCTTCTGATATCTATAAAAAATTCAATTATTATAACAAAATTAACAAATTGGTACAAATTTAAAAATCGTTTGGGGATATATTTTAAGCATCCTTACAAATATTCAGGTTGGCACCATGTCCAAATCCTTGATTAAAACTATAAATTTATTGATGTCTGCCAATACCACACAGAACACGATTATGGAATTTTCTATTATTTTCATAGAAATATACATTCCTTAACACAAAAAGCTTCACAACATGCAATTCGACAATAGTTAAGACAAACAACGTCCATTTACACAGGTTGTATTGATTTCTGTACTCTTCTCTCTCTTCTTTTTTATGGCGTTACGTCCCAACTGAGACATAGCCTGCTTCTCAAATTAGTGTTCTTATGAGCACTTCCACAGTTATTAACTAAGAGCTTTCTTTGCCGATTCACCATTTTTGCATGTGTATATCGTGTGGCAGGTACGAAGATACTCTATGCCCTGGGAATCGAGAAAAATTCCTTTACGAAAAGATCCTCGACCAGCGGGATTCGAACCCACGACCCTCAGCATGGTCATGCTGAATAGCTGCGCGTTTACCGCTACGGCTATCTGCCCCCCCCCAGATCTATGCTCTATTAGTGGTCAATTTCACCCGAATTTACGGTACTCCTTATTTTGTGTTCTGTTCTCGACTGTGTTAAATTATTTTAAAATTTTCCAATTTGGACTACTTTCTTATTTATTTTTTATTCATCATTGTTTTTATAATTGATATGTAATCGATTATTTATCGGTACTAATTGCTTTGAAGTATGACACAATCGGATTAAACACTAGGTAATGGTGAATAATACTCATGATTAACGATAAATTCCATTAAAAAATCTTATAAACTTTGATACAACAAAAAATCAAAGTTTTGATTCACAAACAAACCAATTCTAAAGAAGGACTGTTAAAGAGATATCAGATGATTTGGTCCTAGGTCAGCATGTTCTGAATATTTGGCTCCCAGGGAGAAGAGGCCACTTTGTCAACGATTTTAAAAGCTAACTTGCGACCTATCAATTTGTGATGGCAGATTTTTTCGAAAACTTTTCTACATTCTGGTGTACTCATGACAGAACACATCTATACCTTTTTTTTTTAACTGAAATCTAGATACAATAAAAACATACAGGCGGAAATGCCTTTGAAACATTGTTTCAAAGATATTTCTAATTAAAAGCCTTTTGTGATTGACCCTGCACTATTTACGGAAATTCGTTTTAAAGATGACTGAGAAACATTATTTTGAGATTTGACATCGGGCACGTTAGAGATAACCATAATCATTAATCATAATTACTAATCATACTATGATTAGTCATTAATCACCACAAATTAACTTAACACAACAATAAACCCAGTATTTTCTGCAACTTTGTGACATGCTGGAACATTTATGAGAACGGTATCGGATTCAGGAACCCAAAAGAAAAATTCAGTAGAGACAAATTTGATCTTTGAAACAAACAAGAAGGTTATATTGTTCCACTGTGTGATGTTAGCCAACAATTGTTGCAATATTTTATTTCCACGATAAGTGCTTCAATTACGATGGCAGTATTCCTTTGGATGTAAGATGTTGAGTGATGCTTATCGTCCACAATATGCTAAAATATGAATTGAAACTTAACTCAGATTTGTCAATCAAACGTTCCTTAAAGATCAAAGACGTCCATGCTCCTCAGTAACATAACAAATCGAACATTTCCATTATGCAATGTGATTAATGGTTTGAGTAACTGATAGCAAACAGCTTTCTCATGCACCAAAACGTGATCGAAAGTAGCATCGCGGCTCTCTTGAGTGTGTACATAGTCGAGCAAGGTGACGGTGGTGCTGACTGAAGATGATATTGTTGTTGGAGTTGAAGGAAGCTGTATATTTTTGAACGAAAAAGGCATGATTCGATTTCTACTTTTTTGCATCGTGCCGCTTTCATGTCATCTTGGACCACGAAAATCCGCTCTCATACTGAGAGCGATGGCGGTGGAGGTGATAACACCGAACAGCAAGTAAAATTGATCAGTGGGTGAAAGTTGCCACAAAATGATAAAATTTAGCAGCAATATGCACATATTTTTTCGTTCTTCTAGCGGACTGTGATTTCCCACATGGTACGGAAGAAGAAGAGAAGAAATGGAATTTCTAAATTAATGAATATAATATTTGTGCTTATTCTGTGCGGCGTGTGAGGTGAGACAAGGCGAATGAGGTGACAATTGTCGACTCGCTCCCATTTGATTAACATTAGTCGTCTCACGTCACTCGCGGTGAGAGCGACTCGTCTTGTTAGTCGAGCCGCGCAAAATAAGTACAATTTTATGTAGCCCAGTGAAGAATTTTTCGTTCGACGAAAAGTTTCCACAGACTGGAGCGGGAATCGAACCTACACTTTGTGGCATTCCAGATACGCCCAAACGACTGATGCCCCTAACCGCACGGCAACGAAGCCCACCCACTTTATTTTTCGTGAAATAACCATTTTTTGAATTCGTATATCGTGTGGCAATCATGAAGATACTATGTCCTGTAAAGCCAAGAAAACTGTTAACCCGGACAGGTCCAGAAAAAAGTATAATTTTCCTCCAAGTTAACCATTTATGGTCATTTGTGCTTTCGACCTTTTTGTTTCTATCTCTTTGTGTTTAATCCAGAATTTTGTTTAGTATAATAGTTATATCCTATCCTTAACCAAAAATTTTCGTCAGTGTGTCTTTTTGTAGAAAATTTTGTTTCTCTTCACATCGATTTCACTACCTCAATGCTTACTCTTGTCAAATGTTAAAAACATCCATACAGTTTATGGTAGTTAGACAATCAAAGAAAAAATTGACATGTAGTTTCAAGAGTTGATTGTTTGAACTCAGATAGGTTTGCGAATATGCTATTCTTGAAAAATTTTTTCAAACAGCCATATCTCTGAATAGTAAACGAACTTATATTATCGATTCAACCTATTCTGCGGACAAAATTCTACTCATTGTTCTATGAACCTTCTTGGTTTCCACTTTTAATCACGAATCAAAACAAAACACTACTTGAGTCGATTTTAGAACATTGCAAAAACGTCGTAATTAATTGAGTAAAACGGTGTATCATTTTGTCATAAGATTTTTGTTGAAATAGGAACTCCCTGGTTTTTGAGCGCAAGCTTATTGCATGCAAAATTTAAGCGAAGTACACGGCGAAAACATGTTTAAAAGGGGACTTTTTTCAAAACAGTTCTAGACGACAGGCTATGATTCTTTCTTACAAATTTTCTCTGAATGAAAGTTACTTACGTCGATTTGAAAAAGTAATCGAGAATTGGATTAATTTGAAACGGATTAGGGACGAAACGTTTGGGGTCGAAGGACAAAACGTTGAAAGAACAAAAGGTCGAAACATAAAAGAACGAAAGGACAAAAGGACGAAAAAAATGCTCGGTGGGTAAGAGAGAGTTCAGTCTAACTGCATAGTATTTCAAAGTCGATATATTACTTGATTGTTTTTTTTTTCAACTAGATATATAAACAATTGTACCCCGTTTGGCATAAGGTAATTTGGCATAAAGTCGTTTGGCATAAAGTCGTTTGGCATAATGGCCGTTTGGCATAATGAATGACTTAGAATGAATATTGACATTTTCGAATCTTTTACTGAGATCAACACCACCGAGCCCATAGCAAAAATGTTTCGTAGGTTCTCAATAAGCGTGGTGGTCGTTCAGAGATATTCCAAGTTATGAATGTCAAAAACCGTAGTGCCATTAGAGAGCATAACTTAATAAAACTCGTGACGGGTTTGATGGAAGATCCTTTCGGAATAATAATTTTCTCCTCATCCCAGAACAGAGAGTTTCGTTGAGCTTGTTGCGATATACATATTTGGAAATAATAAATTGGCAAAAAAATTCACAGTTATTAATAAAGGGAACGCTCATAGAATATTTCGCTGCAGATCAACCTCTTTCCCAGTTTGGACGTAACACTTGATAAAAATTACTTGGTAAGAGAAAGGAAAATTTATTTGCAAAATATTGAAAGCCCTTATTCAAAAATCTATTATTGCAGCATAATGCAAAAATAGCAGATTATTTTTCAAAATATACGAGAGCAGATTATTTTTCATTCAAAACGTTATCGCAAAATATCTTCTCACAATATAAGTCAAATGAACAACACATTTTTAAAAGAAGGGAAAATTTGTGATTTAAATAATAATATTGCCAGCATATCCCGAAAGGAGATCTTGTGTTCGCAAAAAAATATGTTGAATATTGACAGGTTCTAAAGTAATTATCATTCTAACAGCACGTCTTACAAGAATTGATAAAATATCAAAATATAAAAATGGTTAACATTTAGCTTAAATATTTAAAACAGTATTAATAGAACAGCCTATTTTTAAAAGAAGGCAAAATTTATGATTAAACCAATAGAAGATTGACCACCAACAATTATTGCAACATAATAAAACGAAAAGACATAAAAAATGCGTTCAGAATGATCGAAGTGATTGTGTTACTTTTCCCCGAATGTTGTTTCTCCGAATGTTGGTTCTCCGAATGCCAGTTCCCCGAATGACCTTTTTCCCCGAATGCCATTTCCTTGAATGACCCGTTTCCCCGAAAAGTGGTGCAGTTTGAATAGGTGCTATAATAGTTTTCAGTGGCTGGATGGTGAACGAGAAAGAACGAAAAGCAATCAAAAGAAGGAGGTATTTTGTCATTCTCCGCTATACACATGTTGGCAAAAATGCTGAGGACGAGGACGGTGAACCTCGAAAGAACCGCCAATTAAATAAAGAAGGGTGCATATCAGATGGCCAGTTCGTTCACCACCCTGAAGTGTATAAAATAACGACAATTATGAGTACCTCAAACTTTTCGCGGAAGTGGACTATTCGGGGAACTGGCGTTCGGGGTAACAACATTCGAGGAACCGACATTTGGGTAAAAGTAGTACAACCCATCAAAGTAACTGCAGTAATCGATTTCTCTTTTCGCTGATAACTTAAGCAGATCAATGTTATCGATTGCCGACCTTTTGTCAGTTGGAACCAAAAAATATCTAAACATATAGCTCCAAAGAACAGCCTGTGTATAAAGGAAGGTGAAATTTATTTAAATTTTTAAATTCAAATCAACAATTTTTAATACCTATAATTATAAAAAAAACATAGAATGTTTGAAAGAAGGGTAAACTTATGCTTAATATATCGAAATCTTAAGTGCAAAAATTTATTCTAATAGCGAAACTCAAAGGAAGAATTAATATTTGAAAGATGGGATTTCTGGAAAAGTAATAAAATTCTATTGGCAAATAGTTTCCTAATGTGCTTTAGTTTATTCAAGAGCATATTATTGTAGAATAAAGTGACATTTTGTATCAATTGAAAAACGAATGTCATCTTAAGAAATTCTTGGTTTCTGACTCATTATGCCAAGTGACCATTATGCCAAACGACGATTATGCCAAATGACCATTATGCCAAACGACTTTATGCCAAACGGCTTTATGCCAAACGACTTTATGCCAAATGACCTACCACCATATAAACGGTGTCCTATCGTGGTCAGTTGTTCCAAATTTGGAGGATTTAGGTAGGAGATCTTTAACTCCAAACGGAGAATCAAGTTTTCCTTCGAAATTGCGAAGAGAGGAGAAGCGTTTTGCTGGAAACTCTTGAAGATCGCGATTTTTTTCTGAAACATCTTGAAGAAAAGGAGCACATTTTTTTACTCATGACGACACAACTGAACGATTGTCAAAGTTCGTCTTGAAAGGTATCTCAAGTGGCTGAACATTACTTGAAGAGATAAAATATGAAATAAATGTTTTACTTGGGGTTTTCCCAGTCAAAATAAAAAGAAAATTTATTCTAGTTACCGACGGAATGGACTTTCTCACGAATTTTGTTTAGTTAACCATAAAAAAGTGATCTCAATAATGATAAATCTTATGTCGTTTTTCTTTATTTGCACCGCCTGCACCGTTTTCCCACCGGTGTAGCAAAAACTGCACTCAAACCGTTCTTTTATTCCGCAGGTAGCACACCGTTTTTGCACTCGATCGCAAACGGTGCAGAAATTTCTACACCCTGATCGAGCTGGGTGTAGCAGGTAGTGCACTCTTTTTACCAATACATGTATGGTTCTTAGCTGTCAGTGGCATTCTTGTTTTGGTTGGTTTTGTTGCGTTCGGTAACGAACATGCAAGGTTCTACATTTTCGCTCATAGGCCAGGGGAAGTGGTTCACCTAGAGTGAATTTCTGTCAGAGAAAAAGTAGATTTTGTATGAGATTTGACAGAAAAATGAATGACAAGTTCATCCACTTCTCCTGGCCTATTTCCGACTGAGCGGATAAAATGGATTTATTTCAGAAAGGATCCTTTCAGAAAGAAAGAAATATTCTAAGCATTTATAAATGAACATCACTACAAGAAATACATATTACATAAGTATAATATGGGAAACTATGAAGCATGAGTAAAAAAAATCTATGAGTAAATTTCAGAAAATTCAACTGAAAAAAAAACGTGCCAAAAGATTCAGCAGCGGCTGGAGCTGTATGTTTCCATATTTTGAACTCGGATTACAAAATCTCTGCTACTATATTTTTCAAAAACAGTCGATTGCCGAGAATTCGATATTGATTTTTTATTGGCAATGATCGATTTCCATTACTCTTTTCGCATTATTAAAAAATAACGGATTAACCTTTTACATCGTGAGCTAGAAACATTGCGTAAGTATAAAATTTATAAATTTATAAATTTATAAATAAACATTTAATGTTTATGAAGTTATAAGCCAGAGAGAAGGTCTGTGAAGTGTTGATATATGAACATTCTTAATTCTAAATAAATTTTTTTGAATCACGTAACATAAATCATGGTTATAAATTCCCAGGGAAAATAAATTTATTTTTGTATATAAAACATTTGTTTTCGTTCACGACATAGTAATGTTTTCATCCAGTGCTGTAGAACCGTTAACAAACTATCCAAAAAAAAAATAATCTAATGTTTTTTAATCCCTTACAGCACATCACGAATAACAGAAACAGCTGTTCTATCTGTTTGAAAATTGATATTTTGTTTTGATTGACGCCTTCACTAACACCATCATATGCTGTCAAAATATTGCACCGAAACCGTTCTATTTTCCGGTGTCAATTGTTACACTCGCACGGTGCACCGTCGAGAATAATCGAAAACGACATTAGGAACAAAACTACAATTATGTCCACATGACTTAAGTAAGTTTCAAGAAGCCTGGTGGTTATTTCCAGAAACTCACACAGTGCCACAAGTGTCAACAGTGGGGCCATTATATCAAACATTGTCACATGGATGCTGAATGCATGATTAGTGCAGGTTCTTCTCACGCTAAGGACGTGCGTCCTGTGAAAGAAGTAATTGAAAAGCTTGTATGTGCAAATTGCGGGGGCAACCATATATCCAACTTTTGGGACTGTGCTTAACGCAAACGAATTATGGAGGCTCGTAGGCTGCAGAGCTACTTGGGCACTTCCATGATTCACTTCAGCATGTTTTTTTTTATCGGCCGAATTGTCTGAAACTTTGCAATAAGAAGTAGTTCAATACGAAGCATATTGTAGCCAAACATAACCTCAATAGCTTTCAAAAAACCCCACTGCCCAATCAAAAGTGCCATGAATAGGATCCGGCACCCTACTTTAAGAACTTGCACGTAAAGAATAAAACATGAAGTTATCACGTCCACAGTTTTGGAAGTCTCTACTTATGCCTCTCAGCTTATGTCAATTTTGTATTCATAGCATTGGAATTCTAGTTGGTGTTATTTATCATACAGATTGTGTTAAATATTTTTCATATTTTATAATTTCAATTCAACTATACTAATTCAGAACTGCTACGACAAATGAAAAGCAACATATTGTTAACAAAATGGTAAAAATTGGTTTATTTAGTTTTACTAAATTATGATGATAGTGTTGTCTAACATAAAATAACTAGATATAAGAAATGAATACAGGAAACTAATGAAAAATTAAAAAAAAAGAAACGTGATGGTGATAACTTTAGATTCCTATCTGAGATCTTGATTGGTGTTAGTCGATATAAATATTTCAAGAAAGTGATAACAAAACCGCGACTCTAATCATGGTTGAAAATCTTTATGGTGATCGGCTGAAAATGGTTGCATTACATTGTTCGGTTGCATAGCGCTCGGCAGTGCGGTTTGCGGAAGTCGTTTCATCGTTGGATGAGTTCGCCGACACTACCCACTCGTCATGGGTATCGGAGAAGATCACGATGCGATGCAATGGTGTTTTCCTGCCAATGCTTTGGGTGCAAGTATGTACCTTCTCTACAATCGTTGTGTAGATGAATGGCACGACTACAGAGACATGGTCGTGAAAAGAACGTAAAAAATGAGGGTGGAAGAAGTGTATTGAAGAAGAAAAGTCCAAAACGTAAATAAAAATGTTGAGGCAGTCCCTGCATTATTTTGGTTCCTCTTCTATCTCTTGGTACTGCTTATATGTTCCCTTTATGCTGCGCTCCGTAGTTGTGAATGTTATGCCCACCTAGAGAGCCATCTCGGTTTTGGGTTGCATGTGCCTCGATAGCATGGCACCCAATGTTATGTTTGCTCTCAGCGCTTCAGACTATACGATACACGATACACGCTACCACTATTATATAGCACTGTTTTTGATGTTGTTATTCTTTTTATTGAATTAACTTGGTGAAAAGCATAACCGAATAAAAGGGATTGGTACAAAGTATGCGAAGGGAACGGATGGCACGGAGCATGCAGAAGATTAATGCATGTGTGTGCTGTGCAATCGTTGCAATGAATAAGCGTTTCCTCTGTTTCGTATTCGAAACATGTTTACTTGGCTACTTGCTCGGTTTTTGTTGTAGAAGTTTTATAAGCAATTCAAATGTCCACAGGAAGATTTCTTAGGAAGTAGTACTAGACATTAGAGATGGTCGGGTCTCGGGTTTTCAAACCCGAAACCCGACCCGAACCCGAACCCGACGGGTTCGGGTCGGGTTCGGGTTTGAAAATTTGAAATTTTTCGGGTTCGGGTTCGGGTCGGGTTTCGAGGCTACAAAACTATCGGGTACGGGTCGGGTTCGGGCTTACAAAAAGTCGGGTTTGAGTCGGGTTTAGGTCGGGTTTGGTGAGAATTGTGAACAGAGTAACAACCTAAAAGCTTCCCTATGCATCAGAAACGATGAATTTACCATCTTTTCAAACTCGGGTTTTATTCGGGTTTTTCTTACAAAAAAAATTCGGGTTTCGGGTCGGGTTCGGGTTTACACAGCAAAAATTTTTCGGGTTCGGGTCGGGTCCGGGTTTGCTTTTCAATTATTGTCTCGGGTTCGGGTCGGGTCCGGGTTTGAAGAAATAAAATAAGTCGGGTACGGGTCGGGTTCGGGTTTGAAAAATGTGAAACCCGACCATCTCTACTAGACATGTTGTTACTCAGATAGCTAAATTTTAAACAAATATCATTACTGTTTTATGCATCATTGTTTTACTTAAAACAAATACTGAACGCATTTAAAATTTACTCTAATTAATTACATATCTTGAAGAGGCTATCATGCAAATAACATCATTGGAGATGCGAATTAAAGTATGTGGGAATAATCGCTTTTACCTAAAATATTTCACCATGAGCATTAAAGTATTGATTATACAGTCTTTGACAAAACTTAGTAATCAAAAAAATATTTCACCATGAGCATTAAAGTATTGATTATACAGTCTTTGACAAAACTTAGTAATCAAATGCTGGTTTGCCATACAAAATGCTCAGGTTTGGAGATCTGTATATCAGATTTTTCTTGTCCGAATTGGCTGAAATTTGGATGACGAACTACAAATAACCTAAAGTATTCTGAGCTCATACAATTTCAGTCATATTCCATAGAATTTCAGAGGATTGTAAAAAGATAAAAGTCAGTAATCGAGAGATGTTTTCGCTTTAATTAAAAAACGGAAAGTTGAAATTGGTTGGTGTGTTCTACAAGTTTGGGTAACTTTTGAAAGTGAACAACTTTGCTGAACAAATTAATTAACCACAACTTACCGTTTTAAAATCAAAATCATAAATCTCTTGGCTACTTACTTTTGTCTTCGAAAACCCCTCTGAAACTCTTTTGGAAATGACTGATATGTAATGAGCTTAGTACCTATACACTAAACTTCAAGTTATTTGTAGTTCGGCATCCATATTTCAGCCAATTCGGACTACCAGATACAGAGCCTCTAACTTGGACATTTTGCATGGAAATCAGTATTTGGTACTTACTTTTGTCACTGTCTGAATTATTATTTTTAACAATTTTGAACACAAAGCTATATAAACCGTAAAATGCGACTTTTTAGAGATTCTTTTCTATTATACCTTGTGGGATGCATGTATTATCATAAAATTTTGTTTAAAACTCAAACTAATTGGATATAGAGTAATTTTCCAATTGTTGAACGTCATAAAATGCTAGTTAATTGTTGAACACACCATAAGGAATACACGGACTGTTCAACATCAGGCGAGATTTTTAGTCGTTCTACAGGTTAATTGCCCTTTATCGAATTTTGTAATTTTGACAAAATGTTGTCATAATAACAAAAACAATTTTTACAAAGGAAATTTCACGAAAAGGATATATTTTTTCTCTGGAAATTAATTTTTAACCTCTTTGTAAACTCGAAACTGGGTTCAGAAAACAAAACTGGAATGTATTTATTCAAATGGTGTCTTTATATGGCCTTGGGGAAACAGTCGATTGTTTGGGTACGGGAATGATCCACTTCTCTCCACAGCTCACCTACTACCCAAATTACGATGAACCTTATCGGGGTTGCGATACCTACATCGCGTTGATGAGCCTGACAAATTAGGTGTAGCTTACGTGATACAATATCTCATACTCAGCCGTTGGATGTCAGAACAGACGCTGTTTGAGTCGAACCTCTTTGGTGAACTGACGCACCTCTTCACTCTAGCTGATGTCAGAACAGCGGTGTCATCGTTAGACCAGCGGAAGCGAGATGTAGGGATATCTGAGGAGTATGGTCCCGAAAGCAGATTTTCACGGAAATATATGTTTAGAGCTTTTGAATGAACGTACTTTTTTTTGTTCTTTATAGCGCTACGTCCTTCAAGACAATACCTGTGCCACAATGTTACGCTAACAAACTCGGTCCATGGCTGTTTGTCTCCAGTTTTTCGATCGTCCCGCACTTCCAAGATTCTGCTCCATCTGGTCGAACCACCTAGTTCATTGTGCTCCTCTCGTCTTGCACCGACCGGAATCGAGGTGAACACAATTTTTGCGAGATTTTTGTCCGGCATTCTCACGAGGTGAAGTTTATCAGACTTCAAGGTCTTGTCCGTACACACTAAGCTCTTACGGTGAATTTCACCGCAATCTCAATAGCTGTTAGGTTATATAGTTAGGTGAACTAAAACACCGTAATTCCGTCGAAATTTGACGGATTCCGGTGATTTTTCACCGAATACTGTAAAAATTTACCATACTCCGTTAAATTATTTAAGTGTGTGGTAAGCACGACTTCCAGCAACGTACGTCTTCGAATTTCTCTGCTGTAGTTATCCGACGTTACCTATAATCCGCGGTATACAAATTCATCCACAATCTCTAACTTATCTCCGTCGATCGTCACTCGTCTGCCAATGCGTGATCTATCGCGTTCGGTTCCTCCAGCCAATCGATACTTCGTCTTCGACGTATTTACCGTCAATCCAACTTTTTCTGCTTCACGTTTCAGTCTGGTAAACTGCTCAGCAATCACCTGGAACGCTCTTCCGACATTGTCCACGTCGTCAACGAAACAGATGAACTGGCTGAATTTATTGAAGATCGTGCTCCGCATGTTGAAGCCCACCAGTTTCATAAAAGTTTCTGGCGCAATATTGAACAGGAGACAGGTTTACCGTATTAATTTTACCGTATTAAATTTTAGACTTGTCCTGTCACGGTCGCCATTTACCGTATTAATTTTACCGTATTAAATTTTAGACTTGTTGATTGTTCCGTTGTCTACAAGATTATCTTTATTTAGAATCATTTTTACTTACAAGAAGTCTTACAATCATTGAATTGCTTATGTTCTAAAAGTGTTCTAAAAGAGGCGGTACTTGGAGTTAACTTTTGGTATGTAAATATAAGCCAATCAGAATTTAGCACTATGCATTATAAGCGAAAAGAAATATAACCATTGGCCTCTTGCATCGTGAGAACGATGCACTTGGCGTAGGCAAGGAGATCGAATTACGCTATTGCATATATCGATTGTCTGGAATGATCGTTGGCGTCAGAGTGTAGTGACAATGACATGGGTCATTGCCTGAGTTGTAATTTGGAAAAGGTTGGCAATAATTTGGTTTGAATGTTAGCATGATATGAATGCTTGGGAATTGTGAAGTAAGGTTTTTATGATCGTGGGAAGGTTCAGCATTTCAGTTGATGTGAAATTTAGTTTTACTGTTTTATGCTTTTCACACTCTTAAGGATTTGTGAGAGCTAGGAAACGTTCTGTAATTTGATATTCTTTATGAACATCGGAACATGAACATGTTCTAATGCTTGAGATGAATTATTTATGTTTTTTGAATATTAACTTTGTAATGCAAGTCTATCATGCTACACAGGAAAGACCACCATCTTGTCGAAATCTATTGCGTGATACAAACGGGTCCGATAACGCACCCGGTATCTTCTCACATGATTGTACTTTATTGTAATTTTCCATAGCTCTTCGCGGTTGATGGTATCATACTCCACTTTGAAATCGATGAGCTTTAGAATGAAACATTAGACGAAAACTGTCTTCTACAAAGTAATATGTATTAGTTATGCGTTTTGTTTGGTGTTATTCAAAATTAGGGAGGTCCACATTTTCATAAACACGAATAAGACAACTTTCTTATTTGTATAAATATGATTCACACTCAGCGTTTTTACACGAGGGATTACGAGGCCGTCGGCTTCATGGTAGCCCGCGCACACGTTGGTTTTTTGCAGTTGAAGAGGGCTTACGTTCAGTGCGACTGGAAGCGATTGGCTCAAGACCGAGCCCAGAAGAGAAGAATTATCCATTCGGCGTAGATTCAACGTAGCAGATTGTAGCCTATCAAGTATATATAGTATCCCTTGTTCAAAATTTCTGTTTCTATAGCAGTCCACGCTTAACAACGTAGGCAAAACACAAATCAAAATCGTATTTTTACATAACTTTCATATTTTTTCCCTTCAGAAATGGATTAAAAGCTTTCGACTTTTGTTAAAATGTTCTTCCTTTATTTTAATTAGTAAAAAAATTGTTTCTCTTGCTACTATAAAAATAATTTTTAAAATCTAACAATGGTAATTAGATAAGTAGTTCCTAAACATCATGTCAAAAATATTTTGCTACGATTCATAGCAAAACGGCCATGAAAAGCCACCAAAGTAATTATAGGGAACTGCCTACCAAGGATACACAGATTCCATACAAAGTTGTAGACCATTCACCATGGTTGCTTCCACGCAGAGAAAAGCCCATCCCAGAGAGAACAGGAAGCTGGTGTAGGTACAGGTGATGCAAATGTATTGTAAATCTTCGAACAATCTGCCTTCTGGCTAGTCGAAGAATGAAACGTGCACACAAAGAAGCACAAAAAGTTAATGTAGCATTCAGAGACGCAAAGTTAGCTCTCAAAAAGGAAATCAAGAGTCTAAAACGGGCATGGCTCAATAGTCTATGCAAGAATGCCAACTCGAGTCCGTGGGGTGACGCCTTCCTCTTCTTCTTTTTTCTGGCATTACGTCCCCGCTGGGACAGAGCCTGCTTCTCAGCTTAGTGTTCTTATGAGCACTTCCACAGTTATTAACTGAGAGCTTACTGTGCCAATGACCATTTTTGCATGCGTATATCGTGTGGCAGGTACGAAGATACTCTATGCCCTGGGAAGTCGAGAAAATTTCCTCGACCGGTGGGATTCGAACCCACGACCCTATAGAGTGGTAATGGCTAAGACCAAAGATCTTAGCGCCCTTTTAGAAGTCGCCCGAACTATTGTGATCGAAAATCGTCGTACTCTTCCCGCAGCCCATGGCCCCCGACGCCGTATGCGGCATATGAAGAGAAATAAGTGGCGAGGGTGACTAACGAAGAGCTGGCAGAAGTCAAGAAATCATTCGCGTCAAATAAGGCACCGGAACCCGATGGTATCCCGGATGTTGTCCTAAAAACAGCGGTTAATGCCAATCCGGACATGTTCAGAACCGCGATGCAACGCATCTCGGAATCTTTCTGGATGTATGGAAGCGAGAGAAAACTGTGCTACTACCAAATGCAGGTAAACCACCAAGTGACCCGTCGGTGTATAGACCTATCCGTCTACTAGATACAATGGGCAATTTGTTGGAGAGGTTGATCCTCAACAGAATAGTACCGTACACAGAAGGTGCGCCCGTTTATCGAAGAACCAGTTTTGATTTAAGAAACGGAATTTTACTCTGGATGCTATCCAGTCGGTCGTTCAGACCTGAGAGAGACGTCATATGCAGCCCTGATTCCGCTGTCACGAAACGTCAAATGCAGCTCGTCATTTTTATGGCTGAAAAAGTGACAAGTATTGCATTCGAAATAAACTATTAATAAAAACCTCAGTTTGCGGAGCAAAGATGCTGATAAATCTGAACACAAAACTAAATATTTAGAATGTCTGCTACGTTTGCTGGCCTGAAATTTCACTCAAAAGGCTTCGGTGTGATGCAAACGCAATATATTTTTTGCTGAGATGTTCATGTGAAAGTTTGAACGGCTTGCGCATGATTGATGTAAACACTGAGTGGAATAAGAAAAACTCAGCAATCGCTGAAAAAGAAGATCGTCTCCGCGAGTCTCGTCTCAGGTTCAGACAGCTGAGCATAAAAGGAGCGGCATTTGTTACTGCGTGGCAATATATGTTCATAACATATAAATCATTGTCATAGAGGTGATCTTTAAATTTGTTCATGATTGTCACGCCAATCAAAACAATTACACCTAATTTTTCATGCGTGAGTTGTCAATCACGCGATTGTCTCTTTGAATGTGAAGAATGCGTTCAACAGCGCAAGTTGGGATGCGATAGCCAACGCACTAAAGGTAGTTGTACTGTATGACACAAAAGAAAGACAGAAAAGCGTTCGAATTACCGCGGGAGTTCCTCAAGGTTCAATCCTGGGTCCGTTGTTATAGAATGCGATGTACGATGAAGTACTGACGCAGCCCCTTCCGACGGGTGTTAAGATTGTTGGCTTTGTCGACGACATCACCCTAGTGATATATGACGAATCGATGGAGAAAGTAGAATTGACAGCTGCGTACTCTATCTCCTCTCCGGAGCGGTTTACTTCTTGGAGAAAGTTTGAAGCGGAAATCCGGTTTAGGTACGGTAACCCAAATAGAGATAGAGGCATCAGAGGACAGATTAGGGAACTGAAACAAAGACGAGGGGAATCCTTTATTGCTTACGTCACCGAGGTCGAAAAACTAAACCAGTGTTTGGAAAGACCTTATTCATCAAGGACGTTGTTCGAACTAATATGGGAGAACATGCGGCCCCATTATCGTTCGAAACTGTCGGTAATCAACATTGAGGATTTAGACCATTTGATCGAAATCAATCATAAAATTGATGCTAACGATCAAACGCTCTATCGGACCGGTCAGGGTTCAAGGCTAGAAATTCATCATCTGGGAGCAGAAAATGATTCGGATGATTATTCTGAAGAGGACGATCCACCGATATGCACCGTCCAGAACAGGCAACAGCAACCAGGAAGGACACCTCAGCAACAAGCGGGAAATAATTTGAAGCAGCAACGAACGTTAGGAAACAATCCACAACAAAATAGTTCGAATGTTCGACAACAATCTCGTTTACAAACTCCAAGATACAGATGTTGGAATTGTCTTAAAGACGGGCATATTTGGAGAGACTGTAGAGAGCCCAAACGGGTATTCTGTTATGCTTGTGGAAACATGGGTCGCACTACAAGAAACTGCGAGAATAACCATCGAGTTATAGACTTACAGACTCGAAATCGTTCAACAAACTAGATGCGAGATGTCCGCAGGGGAATCTAAACATCTCGCTGAAGAAAACGATTCCCAAACCGGAGGGGAAGGGAAGACCCAATTTGCCCATTTTACATGTTAGGGTAAATCCAAGTGCTTGCCCTCATATCAAAGTAAATATATTAGGAACGGATATCTTGGCTTTGCTGGATTCAGGAGCTGGAATCAGCGTTATTAGCGAGCTGAACCTGATAGAAGCTCACGGTTTCAAAGTTTTAAAATCCAATGTAAAAGTTTGTACGGCGGATGACACCGTTCATACTTGTCTCGGATATGTAAATATACCGTTTACACTTGGGGATGAAACGAGGGTCATCGCTACGCTGGTAGTGCCAAACATCAAAAAGCCATTAATTTTAGGAATGGACTTTTGGAAAGCGTTTCAAATCAAACCCATGTTAGCTAGCCAAAACCAACTGAAGGAATTGGATTTAACATGGTCGTCCAAGTTGACTGGTGAAACTGTAATAAACCATTTGGAAATTGTGAAAAATATTGTTACAGTAGGAAGAGAACCGATTTCACTTTCGATCCACTTTCTTGACAATACAGAAGAACCTGAAGAAGTGTTGATCAAATCGCGTCCTGAAGAGGATGACTCGTTAGACGTTCCGACCTTGGACTTACCCAAAGATCCAAAGGAACTAATAGAGAACGTTGAAACTGAACACGAACTCTCAGAAACTGATCGAGAGAGGTTAAAAGCGGTGTTGAAAGAGTTCGCATGTACGAGTGAAAAGCAGCTAGGAAGGACATCGCTGCTTGAGCACCACATAGAGTTAATGGAAGGGACTAATCTAAAGGACCTTCCAATGTACCGTTACGCACCAAAGATATGGGACAAAATAGAAGCCGAGTTGGAGAGATGGAAGGAATTAGATGTGATTGAGGAGTGTGTTGCTGAATACGCCAATCCACTGGTTCCTGTGAGGAAAGCCAACGGCAAAATCAGGGTTTGCCTAGATTCCCGACGAATCAACACAATCACCAAAAAAGACGCTTATCCAATGAGGAATATGTCAGAGATTTTTCACCGTTTGAAAAAAGCCAAGTACTTCAGCGTTATAGATCTTAAGGTCGCTTATTTTCAAATTCCACTCAACGAAAAGTCGAGGGACTTTACAGCTTTCCGAACCCCGAAAGGGTTGTTTCGGTTTAAAGTGGTACCATTTGGGTTGAAAAATGCCCCTTTTAGGATGAACCGACTCATGAATCGTGCATTTGGGTTCGATTTAGAGCCCAAAGTGTTCACATATCTAGATGATATCATTATAGCCACTGAAACTCTCGAAGAACATTTCAGGTTACTGGAGGAAGTGGCCAAGAGATTGAAAAATGCTGGGTTAACAATCTCAGTAGAAAAAAGTAGGTTTTGCAGAAAGCAAGTTAAATATCTTGGTTATTTGTTGACCGAGAATGGACTAAGTATTGACAGTGCAAAACTCGAACCAATTTTAAATTACCCCGCACCAAAAACAGTTCGGGAAGTCAGAAGACTGTTAGGTTTGATGGGCTTTTATCAAAAGTTTATCCCTCACTATAGTCATTTAACAACACCCATAACAGATTTATTAAAAAAGGGTAGAAAATTCAAGTGGTCAGAGGAGGCACAAGAAGCACTAACTCAGCTGAAAGCAGTGCTAACGTCTGCCCCGGTCTTGTCAAATCCGGATTACACTAGGCCGTTTATCATTGAAACGGATGCGTCTCAACTAGCGGTTGGAGCCGCATTACTACAAGAATTCGAGGAAGGGAAACGCATAATCGGATATTATAGCAAAAAGTTATCCAGCACACAGAGGAAATACTCTGCAACTGAGAAGGAATGCCTTGGAGTACTGTTAGCCGTAGAAAATTTCAGGCATTATGTGGAAGGAACCACTTTCAAGGTAATAACAGATGCCAAAAGCATAACTTGGCTCTTCTCGATTTCTGCAGCTAACGCAAATTCACGCTTACTGCGGTGGGCGCTGAAACTACAGTCTTACGACTTCGTTTTGCAGTACAGAAAAGGCAAGGATAACATCTTAGCTGATTGCCTGTCGAGAATTGAAGCTATTGATGCAAGTGATGCAGCATACTTAGATTTAAAGGAATTAATCAGAAAGTCTCCGGAAAAGTATAAAGATTTCATGATAGCAGGAGAAAAAATCTACAAATACACTGAAAATCCGGGGAAAATCAGTGATAGGAGATTTAATTGGAAGTATTATCCACCAGAAACAGACCGTCCGGAAATAATTCGTCTAATTCATGGCCCAGCCCACTTAGGATACGATAAAACTCTCAATACGCTTAAGGAAAAACACTTCTGGCCCGGAATGGCAGCTGACGCGAAAGCTTACTGTAAATCGTGTGTTCAGTGTAAGATGGCTAAGGCAGTCAATGTAAATAGTACACCCCCAATGGGTTCGCAGAAGAAATTTTGTGATCACCCATGGCAGCTTATCACACTTGATTATGTTGGACCGTTTCCGGCTTCAGGAAAAGGTAGAAATACTTGTATGCTGGTTGTAACAGACGTATTCACGAAATTCGTGTTAATCCAACCATTCCGACAAGCGACAGCAACAACATTAGTTCAATTTTTAGAACAAGCTGTATTTTTACTGTTTGGTGTACCAGAAATGGTACTAACCGATAACGGCACGCAATTTACATCTAAAGAATTCGCGAAATTACTGAACGCATATGGAGTAAAGCATTGGCTGACACCTGCCTATCACCCACAGGTGAATAATACTGAACGCGTAAATAGGGTTATTACGACTGCAATTAGGGCTACTTTAAAAGGAAGTCATAAAAACTGGACTGACAATATTCAAGAAATAGCTAATGCAATAAGAACGTCAGTACATGAATCGACTAAATATTCACCATACTGCCAGGTTTTATTAGGCTGAAGTACTTGGCTTTTTTCAAACGGCGAAAAATCTCTGACATATTCCTCATTGGATAAGCGTCTTTTTTGGTGATTGTGTTGATTCGTCGGGAATCTAGGCAAACCCTGATTTTGCCGTTGGCTTTCCTCACAGGAACCAGTGGATTGGCGTATTCAGCAACACACTCCTCAATCACATCTAATTCCTTCCATCTCTCCAACTCGGCTTCTATTTTGTCCCATATCTTTGGTGCGTAACGGTACATTGGAAGGTCCTTTAGATTAGTCCCTTCCATTAACTCTATGTGGTGCTCAAGCAGCGATGTCCTTCCTAGCTGCTTTTCACTCGTACATGCGAACTCTTTCAACACCGCTTTTAACCTCTCTCGATCAGTTTCTGAGAGTTCGTGTTCAGTTTCAACGTTCTCTATTAGTTCCTTTGGATCTTTGGGTAAGTCCAAGGTCGGAACGTCTAACGAGTCATCCTCTTCAGGACGCGATTTGATCAACACTTCTTCAGGTTCTTCTGTATTGTCAAGAAAGTGGATCGAAAGTGAAATCGGTTCTCTTCCTACTGTAACAATATTTTTCACAATTTCCAAATGGTTTATTACAGTTTCACCAGTCAACTTGGACGACCATGTTAAATCCAATTCCTTCAGTTGGTTTTGGCTAGCTAACATGGGTTTGATTTGAAACGCTTTCCAAAAGTCCATTCCTAAAATTAATGGCTTTTTGATGTTTGGCACTACCAGCGTAGCGATGACCCTCGTTTCATCCCCAAGTGTAAACGGTATATTTACATATCCGAGACAAGTATGAACGGTGTCATCCGCCGTACAAACTTTTACATTGGATTTTAAAACTTTGAAACCGTGAGCTTCTATCAGGTTCAGCTCGCTAATAACGCTGATTCCAGCTCCTGAATCCAGCAAAGCCAAGATATCCGTTCCTAATATATTTACTTTGATATGAGGGCAAGCACTTGGATTTACCCTAACATGTAAAATGGGCAAATTGGGTCTTCCCTTCCCCTCCGGTTTGGGAATCGTTTTCTTCAGCGAGATGTTTAGATTCCCCTGCGGACATCTCGCATCTAGTTTGTTGAACGATTTCGAGTCTGTAAGTCTATAACTCGATGGTTATTCTCGCAGTTTCTTGTAGTGCGACCCATGTTTCCACAAGCATAACAGAATACCCGTTTGGGCTCTCTACAGTCTCTCCAAATATGCCCGTCTTTAAGACAATTCCAACATCTGTATCTTGGAGTTTGTAAACGAGATTGTTGTCGAACATTCGAACTATTTTGTTGTGGATTGTTTCCTAACGTTCGTTGCTGCTTCAAATTATTTCCCGCTTGTTGCTGAGGTGTCCTTCCTGGTTGCTGTTGCCTGTTCTGGACGGTGCATATCGGTGGATCGTCCTCTTCAGAATAATCATCCGAATCATTTTCTGCTCCCAGATGATGAATTTCTAGCCTTGAACCCTGACCGGTCCGATAGAGCGTTTGATCGTTAGCATCAATTTTATGATTGATTTCGATCAAATGGTCTAAATCCTCAATGTTGATTACCGACAGTTTCGAACGATAATGGGGCCGCATGTTCTCCCATATTAGTTCGAACAACGTCCTTGATGAATAAGGTCTTTCCAAACACTGGTTTAGTTTTTCGACCTCGGTGACGTAAGCAATAAAGGATTCCCCTCGTCTTTGTTTCAGTTCCCTAATCTGTCCTCTGATGCCTCTATCTCTATTTGGGTTACCGTACCTAAACCGGATTTCCGCTTCAAACTTTCTCCAAGAAGTAAACCGCTCCTCCTTCGTGAACCACCAATCATACGCTTCACTTTTTAAGCGATGGTGAATGTTCATCAATAGCTCCTTTTCTGATACGCCTTCATGGCGAGCTAATTTCTTTACCCGTGTCAAGAAATCCTCTACTTGAATCGAGCGACTATCTCCCGAGAAGTTCAATTCCCAGTTCTGAACTCTCGACCGCCGATATCTACTTCTGTCTAAACTAGGGCTTCTACTAGACGACGAATGTCTTCGATGACCTTGTCGTCTATTCCTGTGTGTATCTCTTTCGCTTTCGCTACCCGAATGGAACCTGTTTCTGCTACTATCGTTATTCATTCTGTTTCTTCTCGACCGATCTTCAAGACTGCTGGAACTTCTACGGCTCGACATTCTATATGACCTTCTACGACTCGTACTTCTCCTCCTATTACCATTTCTGTTATCCGAATATCTTTCTAAACGATCTCTGTTCTGATGATGATGACGATTATCTTCAGAACTACAACTTCTATCATCTCTTGCATACCTATACTGCCTCACTTCTTCCTTACTGTTTCCAAACCTGTCATTTACTCTGCGTCTTCCGTACCTTTCTTGCTCCAGATAATTACATTGCCTTTCGATTTCTTTATCGAATTTCTGCCTATCTCCATACCGACATTTATCACCTCTCCTATTTTCACCGTATCTTTCAAATTCTTTCCTCGCTGCCGAATTAACTGCATTGCTTACAGGTTTCTTAACTCTGTGATACTGATCCTCATCAGTTTCAACAGGCCGTATAAACCTTCCATCTTCACTTTCGTCAAAATTTTGCTCTTCATGCTCGTATTCGGATCGTACTCCCTGTTCCTTTCCACTCTCTCTAAATTCCGGCTTCTTTCCCTTACTGTCTTTCCTTCCTTTCTCATCCCTTTCAGCCTCTTTTTGTCTGTATTCCTGTTCTTTTCTTTCGCGCTCTATCTTCTTCTTCTCTTTCTGCTCTCGTTCTTTCTTCTCGCTTTCTTTTTTCTCCCTAATCTTCAGTTCCTGTTCTTTCTTACTCTGCTCTTTTTTCTCCTTTCCTATATAACCTTGCTCCTTCTCTTCTCTTAACTTTTCTGGATCTTCTTCTGATTCACTATCTGGATTTTTGATTTCTATCTTATACCTTTTAAACATTTCTAGTATTCGAATGCAAAGATCTTCTTGAATCTTAACTTCTACTTCATCTGCTGTGGCAGCTCTCGCGGCCCTGGTCAAATAATGCCGTAGCCTTGAAACTGTCGCCAGTTCTATCTTCTTACTCAACATATCCTCCAATTCCAAAATTTTCTTTTCAATTCGTAAATTGTCCTCCATGATATTAACAATTGGAGCATAAGATGGCTTAAGCTTTCTATCTTCATTTACCAACCTTCTCAACAATCGTCGCTTGTCCTCCAAACTTTCTCTTTTATCTGGTCGCATATTTCGTAATCTCAATTCATAATCGACTTCATCTTCTAAGAGATGATCAGCCGTTGGCAAAGAGTAGTGCGGTTTCATTTTCGGAAATACCATTGCAAAATCTAGAACTGTAAATAAAGACTTAAACTTTCAACAAAAACTCCTTCTTTAATTCAATACCAATTAGTAAATTCAAATTCAAACAAACTAAATTTTAAGTTAATTTACTGCAAACAATATCTAAAAGCAAATTTTCTTATTCTAAAATTTCAAATCCAAGATATAAACAAAAGAAAAAATATGAAAAAGCAAAATTCCTAATCCTAAATATTCAAATTCAAAATATAAACAAAAAATCAAATTCAAATCAATTAAAACTAGATCAAATTCAATTCATATATACTAAACCTAATGGAATTCAAAATGAAAAGCAATAGAAATTCAATAAGATAATGCAAAACAACTAAAGCTAAATCAAATTCAATTCAAATAACGTAATTCTAAAAAAAATTCAAAGAAAATAAAATCAAAAATATCAATTAAAATTTCGAATTCAAATTTTTAATACAAGTGACGGTAGCGTTCTATTTTATGATCCAACTGAATGAAACGTAAACTTTTGACGTTGGGCGCAACTGTAACCGTTCGGCGGAAATGCTCGAGGTGTTGTGACAACCGGTGGCTTTAGCGCCACTCTCGAATCCGAGAGACCACCGGCCGATTTTTATTTGCCCGACTACTGATGACCTTTAACCTCAGGGGTCCTCGAACGGTCGCTGGCTCAAACTCAAATTCAAAGCGCAAAACTAAAAAAGACTGGCTTTTCCCCCTCCGGACTACAAACCCACTGAAACTCGTTCAACCCTCTGGTCTCAACAGAAAAAACTAAAAATGAGGATGAAAATCGAATATTAACGGAACGGAACTTAGAGCAATTGGAATGACTTCCTCTATTGCACCTAAACGGAAACGGAATGAATAACAACGGAAACTACTCGATTTTCATAAAACATCACAAATAATTCATTAATTTATTGACTTCGGGTTGGACTTTAGGTTGGGTTTGGAAGGGATATCAATTTACTAGATCATGGCCATGTCTAACTCTAACACATACCTGCGCAGGATTTTTCTTCGTCGACTTGTTGCTTGTTGCCAGGAACCTCGGCGATGGCGGCAGAAACCTTCGTAGCGATGGCGACGAGAACCTCCGTTGAAATGGCGGCGAAGGGGAGCAATTCGCCGTCGCTGCCTGATTAGCTTGCAGCGAAGTGAGTCCGTGCTGGTATGGCCGAAATTAAAGTTGCGAAGTGGGTGGCGGCTGGACGGATGGCCTCCGATTTCTTCCGGAGAGCGATTCGCGACGACTGTTGTCGTGCGGCCCGGGAATTGACCGTCTTCCTCCGGACAAGGGCCAACGTACCTTCGTGCGGCCTCGCGTATGGCGCTCTGACCGCCCGCGATGAAATGTACCCTCACCGTCGGTTCAGGTCCGGAATCGTGGTGCGCAATTGGCGACGCAACGCACGATCTGCGCTCTCCAATATGGTGGTCCTAGAACTGACGTAAAGGGGACCTCCGTCGATTGATTGGCGATCGACGGTCGTTCTTCGCTCCTCTTTCTGGCGAAACACCACACTCCGTTTAGCTACCCCTAAGGGCGGGCCTTGACGGTTGCACGGACTCAGTAAACTCCACAAAATACTCTTCGTCGACTCCGGTCGACTCACGAACTCCAGCCCTACCCAAAAAGCGCTAAGCGCTTTTTGAGTGTAAACTTGCACTAATAAAATCAAAAGTCGCGAATATCGGACTCACCGACTACAAACGAATCTCTCTACAGAAAAACGTTTTTAACAAAGGTCACTACTAATAGAAATTATAAAATTGAAACTTTGACCTGAACTCGCGAAACTTCTGAATACCAGCCGATTTGGAAGCGAAATGCCCGAGTCTCAGTTATACAACATACAAGAAACCTACTTACATAAAGAGCCTATTCTTTAATCTTTTTGCGCCCAAATTAAATTTGAAATGGCGAGAGTTCGCGCCTTCGGTAAACGAACAAGCTAAACGAATAAAAACATTACAAAGGTTTTCACATCACTACACGTATCCCATACTGGGTGACGTCAATTTAGTACATTTAGCCAAGACACAAACCTTATCGATACTTTACGTTACACTGAGCTCAATCAAATTCAAATTCAAGTGATTTTGCTTAAAAAAATAAAAACGTCAAAAGTTCACAAACTTTTCACTATATTTTTTTAAGAAAAAACGTAAAACGTTACAAGGTGAAGTATGGATGATGTCTAAAAAACTAGGATTGGCCCATCACAAGACTGAGGTGGTGGTGGTCAATAACCGCAAGTCCGAGCAACGGGCGCTTATCTCGGTAGGTGACTGCATCATAGAGTCCAAGCGATCCCTTAGGCATCTTAGGGGCTGTCCATTAATTACGTAAGGGTTTATGGGGGGAGGGGGGTTCTGAGATTTCTTACGCACCATACAATTTATTTTTGATTTTCATACAAAAAATCTTACCATGGGGGGAGAGGGGGTTGAAAACCCCCAAAATTTGTCTTACGTAATTAATGGACCGCCCCTAATAGGGTAAAAATCGATGACAAGCCCATGCTTCGCTAAACACGTTGGATATGTCTGTAAGAGGGCATCTACGGCTATAGCGGCGCTTTCGAGGATGATGTCTAACAGCTCTGCTGTAAATGCCAGCAAACGCAAGCTCCTGGCAGGCATGGCGCTATCCATACTGAGGTATGGAGGACCAATCTGGTCAAAAGCGCTTAGAACGAACAGAAACAGAAAGCGGTTGGATAGCACGTACAGGACGTATAAGGTCTGTTTGCAGATTTCCTTCTTGTTCAAAAAAATACCACTCAATTTCAAGCAAATTTGCCAAAAAAGTTTTTTGTAATTCTTAATCGATCGAAATAGAGAATTTATCATAAGTTGGCATAGCGTGGCCCACAGAATACTGGTGTTCCTATTTCAATTGTGAATATCTATGATTGTGGCAAACATAAAAAATATCATTGCCATCAAAAAATAAAATGTGTTTCTAAATTATAATTTAGAAACCTCAATGAGTCGATATTCGGACTATCGACTCATAGAAATGTCGAGTGATGGAACAGAAATGCTTTGGAAAGCTGTTTCAGGAGACCATCGTAGTAACCATGAAATTTTGCCTTTTTAATGTATTCGAATCCTCTGAGCAGAATCTCAGTAGAGAAACAAAAAAGTAGATTGGAGTACCCTGTACCTTTTAATTCCGCCCTAATTGCTTATCCTTGACAGATACGCGTATTTCGACTATCACTTGCAGTCTTCTTCAGTGTCTGTTCCATTGGAGTGGATACGAGTAGCTGACACTGAAGGAGACTGCAAGTGGTATTCGAAATACGCGTATCTGTAAAAGCAATTATGGCGGAATTAAAAAGTACAAGGTACTCCTATCTATGAAATTTTGGTTTTGTATGGACCAATGCACGAGGTCACTCGTTGACGTTTAAGCAGTGCCGTGTAATTTATGTGACCATGGTAACGAGTGAATGCGGTTGTGTTCAAACGTCAAATTAGTGAAATTGTGCATTGGTCCATGGTTCCATGAGTCGATATCGAAGCATAAATCATGAACTCATGGAAGTTTTACTGTATATAAAAAAACAGACGTGTTATTTTCTATCTCGAATGATATGCACTGAAACGCAATGAATTTTCATCAGACAACCTCATCACTCAAACTTTAACGAGTTTTAAATTTGACTTTGATGGTTCTTGAAAGTTTATCAGCGATGCTTAAATATTTTTGCATTTTGTCCAAATATCGTCTACTAAACTTCCTTCAAAATCTCTACATCTCACCTCTGAAAACCTCCTGTAAGTTTTTTTTTTGAAAATTATTATGACTCACTTTTACGGACTACGAATTTTAACCACACATTTTTCATTTCCAGTTACAATCAACTCTTCCTTACTCAATATTTTGTAGCTAGAGAACCATAGTCATAGTTGGTTTTCATGGCTACCTCGATGGTCCTTTGGATCACAGTTGCACTGATTTTGTGTTCTGTAACTCGATAACTCCCTAATTCGATGGTCCCTTCAATATCAAGTTATGGAGAGTTGACTGTATATGTGATACACCCTACATGATATTGAAGAAGATGAGATATTTTTCGTATGCTCCAGTCTGATTCACTCCTATTATAACTTTTTCAAATTGTACTGTCGTAAAGACTTTTTTTTCGAATAAACATTATATCGGGATTGTTTTTTTTGTTCTCCATTTCAGAACCGCTATGGCACTTTTATCCAATGGTGCTTCATCAATGCAAATAACGCCACAGTCCGGCAACTCCAAGCAAAACAGCAACAAAGATGGCAACGTTGATTTCAACTCGAACGATCACATTTTCTTCTCGAACTTGTTCAATGCGCTGCCAAGGTGGGACGCACCTGGAAAGGTTAGCTCCGGTCCGGTATCTGTGCCGCAGAGGTAGTACGTTTTAAGGTCTCAAAGGAGTTATCAAATGTTATAATTGTCTTTTTCTTGCAGTGCCAGTAGCAGTGCTACGAGTTTCAGCAACCCAGCATCGCTGGAAAGGGACAGCTTGAACCTAACGGATGATGTACTGTTTTCCAACGTACTAGGCGCAATAGGGACATCCAGCGGAAGCGCCCCGACCAATGATATTTTAGGTGCAATAGGTACTCACATGACCCCAAGTACTTCGCCGCAGACGAACTCATCGAACGGAAGCTCGCACTGCGCATCATCTTTGGGAGCTGTTTGTGGTCGCTGTGATACACATGCAATCAGTCGTTGCCTAGATTGCAATGATGTCCTATGTGAAGACTGTACACATGGACATAGCAAGAACACATTCGCTAAAGATCACTGTGTTATCTCAATACACACGATCTCACCGATTGGATCGGCTGCTGGAGCACAAAGTATTCCTCTAGCTAATCAACCGCATTGCGATGTACATGGCGAGGTGCTGCGCTATTTATGCGAATCATGCAAAAAAATTGTTTGCCAGGAGTGTACCCTATGGGATCATAAGGATCACTCCTGCATTCCGGTAGCTAATGTATCGCAAGGGGCATCCGAAAAGATTCTATCAATAATCGAGAGCGGTAAGCTAGGAACCAAATACATTAAGGCTAGCATTGATCGGGCCGTTACATATTCACAAGCAGTTGAAAGAGATGCAATGGAGGCTTCAGCAAGAATCCGAAAGGCTATGCGACATTTCATTTTAGCCGCCGAAGATCGCGAACGTACTTTGTTAGAACGTGTTGACAAATTTCGGCAACAAAAACTCACATCACTCTCCGATCAAATGGCAGGATTGCGAGCAGCGCTATCTGGACTCTCACAAACATCAGATATGCTTACAAAAGCACTAGACTCCGTAGCCACAATGAACAATATGGACATTGCAAAAACCTTGACTGCCGGAGAAAACCAAATGGAACAATTTGCCGCGATGTATAAGAATTTGCAACCAAAAGAGGAGTTCATCACGTTCGTAGCGCCTAATTTTGAACTCCTGCAAGACATCCGTATGCAAGGTGACGTACTTCTTGTTGGGCAAAGGAGCAACTCGTTTTCAAATGGATCAAATGTATGCATTCAACCACCAAGTGGCAACATATTGACTCGCCGTCCTATAGTTCGTAGTTCAACCCCTGCCCAACGGCTCAGTTCCTCGTCCTCGTGGGATCAAATTCCTTCTTCGAAAACCGTACTGGGGACGTCTCCAACATCTATCGGCATCGGACCGATTCCAGGCATGCCAGTATTAGGACAATGCATTCCTGGGTGTACTTCTCATGTTTCGGCTAAACCGGCTGTTGGCCCTAGTACAACCTTCGGGTTTGATGGACACGAGGATGGCCAAGTTTCTAGACCGTGGGGAATTGCTGTTGACAAAGATGGACATGTTTTGGTGGCAGATCGCCGCAATAATAGAGTACAAGTGTTTTACCCGGACGGTACTTTCAAGCTGAAGTTCGGATCTAAGGGAACTGCCAACGGCCAATTCGATCTTCCTGCGGGAATCTGCACCGACGGTCAAAATCGGATTATAGTAGTCGATAAGGACAATCACCGTGTTCAGGTCTTTTCTACTAATGGGCTGTTTTTGCTTAAGTTTGGAAGCTATGGCAAAGACTGCGGCCAGTTCCAGTATCCTTGGGATGTAGCTGTCAATATCAAAGGCGAGATTTTGGTTACCGATTCTCGCAATCATCGGATTCAATTGTTCAACTCGGAGGGTCAGTTCATATCTCGCTTCAGTTTCGATGGGGTGAATCATAGCCGATACTTGAAAGGACTGACAACACCCCGCGGAGCTTGTTTCACACCGCAAGGCGATGTGATAATATCGGATTTCGAAAACCATCGTTTGTTGCTCATTGATGCAACATTGACTAAGGTATGTAAATAATAAATATGACCGAATTATAATTTAATATTAGTTCATATACAATGTTTTCAATTATCTTTCTCATATTCTTTGAAAATAGTAGTCATTCACAGGTATATAGACATTAGACCTAGGGGGGTCATGATCCTTGCGTAGGGGAGGCACACAGCATTTATTATTATTACCTTTTATTTTAACTTGAATTTTGAAAGAGGGAAAAACCCCTTTGAGTGATTTCTTTTTGGAAATCTTTCTCAAAAAGGCACAAAACCTCTTTACCTTTTCAAACAACATTACAAAAATAATTCTTAAATACTAAAGGCTCATCCGGAAATGATCCATATCGGAGCCGTTGGAGTCATCATAAGGGTCATCGTATATCCAAGTAACTTGAGTTAAAACAACTTAAACTCCGAGTGGTACAAAGGATTGGTTATCTGAAAATAAATATAAAAAAGCGAGCAGTATCAACTAGGGAGTCGATGCCGGTTATGGACCCTTTGCGTATTATGGACCCCCTACAGAAAAACATAAAATTAACACTCAAAGCAACTTTATTCCTATAAAAATCCACCGGGGGAACCTCGATTACATTGTTAGTCAGCAGTTTCAGGTAAAATATTTGGTTTGAGACGCATAAATACAGATATTTGAACAGTTTTGTAAATGAAACCACCCAAGAGGGTCCATAATACGCATTTCCAGGTGGGTCCATAATAGGCTCGTCGGCAGCGAGCCGGATTACATGGGAATCAAATGGAGGGTCCATAATACGCAACGTCAAATTTGTAAACAATCGAATGACTTTGTATGTTTCATAGACGTACTATGAAGTAAAGACATTGAATTTGTTATTAGACTCCACAAAACGTATATGCGTCTGAGATATCATTGCGGAAAAGCGTCTAGAATGAATTTCAGCTACTAAGGGGTCCATTACTAGCATTAAAACCCTATAATTAGAAATCTTTTTAAAATACCCATATAATTTTTTTAAAATATTTAAATTTTTAAGCGCCAAAATATCTCGAATAGATGTAGGTACATTAAGACCCAATTTTTAAATTTTTTCAAAAATATTTCTTCTTGGTAAATCAAAACGAGTACAATTAAAGACAATATGATCTATATCTTCATATGATTCACCACATTCACAAAGATTAGAGTCCTTGATATTTATGCGGTATAAATGACTATTACATATATAGTGATTAGACATAAGTCTGGTATAAAAACAAATAAAATTATGGCTGACCGATAATTGATGAAACCAAGGGAAATGCTTCACCTTAGGAAAAATGGAATAACAATAACGTCCTTTATCACTTGTATTCCAAGCGATTTGCCAATTATTTATAGAATTTTGTTTCAATTTAGTAAAGTATTCTGATGGAAAAATAGCCCGATTATAAATTATTCCACGAGAAACACTTAATTTTGCTAAAGAGTCAGCTTGTTCATTATTATAAATATTAGAATGAGCTGGAACAAAACAAATTTAATGACAAATCCTCTAGAAAACGAATCATTCAATATTTCTTTAATAGATAAAATAATTTTACTTGTTTTGAAATTGAAATTTATTGTGTTCAGAGCATGAAGACTACTAAAACTATTAGAAAACACCATATATATATATATATATATATATATATATATATATATATATATATATATATATATATATATATATATATATATATATATATATATATATATATATATATATATATATATATATATATATATATATATATATATATATATATATATATATATTTGGAGCACAATTTCTGATTAAATAACAAGCAAATTGGAGAGCTGTTAATTCAGCAATGCAAATAGAACAAGAAGCTTCTAATTTTAAAAAAATGTGCGATATGAAAAGTGAAAACTCCAAAACCTGCTATATTATTGATCAAAGATCCATCTGTGAAATAAATTTGTCCAGGTTCCACCCCAATAAATTTACGTTGAAATAATAATTTTGCAAAATATGAGCGAGCACTAAAATGAATATGTTTTAATTCTTCGTGCAAGGTGAAATCAACATAAGGACGAAAAGAATGAACATTCATGTTATATTCATAGAAACCAGGAGATGAATCTAACATGACATTTTCAGCAGAGCAATAAATGAATGAACTCAATAATCTACTGGTGGGATTAATTTCAAACAAAGGTTTTAATATATTAATTATTGGATGATTATTGGAGAAACATTGTAATAAAAATTTACAATTTAGTTCATGAAAACGGTATTTAAGAGGAATGATACCAGCTAAAACTTCATTAGATTTAGTATGAGTACAAATTCTTAATCAACGAAATTGGATTTTTTCTAGTTTAGAAAAATGAGTTTGAATGGCACTACCAAAAGTAAAACAGCCATATTCCATTACAGAACGAATATTTGTTTTATAAAGGGTAATCAAATCACTGGGATGAGCTCCCCACCAAGTTCCAGTGATTGTTCGAAGAAAATTTATTCTCTTAGAACAAATTGTTTGAATGTATTGAATATGTTTGTTCCATTTTAGTTTAAAATCAAACCATATTCCAAGATATTTATATTCAAAAACCTGCTCCATCTGATGATAATTTAAATATAAAACAATATCAATTGGAGAATGTTAACGAGAAAATATAATAAATTTTGTTTTTTGTACTGAAAAACTAAAACCATTATTATGCGCCCATGTACCAAGGTTGTCCAAACAACATTGCATAAAATGACGAATAACTTCTCTACTCTTACCACTGATAGAAATAACCTTATCATCAGCAAATTGGTCAGGTGTATCTTCAACCCATTAGGAATAATAGAAATAATATCTCTAGTAAATAAATTATATAAAAATGGGCTTAAACAAGAACCCTGAGGAAGATCAAAATAACTATAACGGATCATTTGAGATTCTCCGTTGTGAAAAAAATGCATTATTTTAAATGAAAATAAATTACACAAAAAATTTGTAATTATTAAAGGAAGTTTACAATCAATCATTTTATTATAAAGTAAATCTATCAGTACAGAATCGTATGCACCAGAAACATCAAGAAATGTAGAAACTACATCTTGTTTCTTGTTCAATGATAATTCAATATATGATGATAGAAGAGCTACACAATCACGTGTGACTCGACCTATTCTAAACCCAAATTGAGATGAAGAAAATATATTATTATTTTCTGCCCATAATTCAAGACGGTTTAAAATCATCCTTTCCATTAATTTACGAAGGCATGATAATAAACTAATTGGTCTTCTACTTTCAACAAGTGAAGGATTTTCTTCCCATCAATAGGTAAAGTTTTTAAAACTATAAATTTAATATTATCAATACCAGGAGTAGTATTTTTTGTAACTGATAATGCCAAATTCATTTCTTCAATAGAAAATTCAGTACAAAGAATAGAAAAAAATTATATGTTGAATTTTTTTAAAGTTTTATATCTATAGGTGTAAAATCAGGACAAATTTTAGAAGCAAACTGGTCAAACCAATCTTCCGAATATTCCAAAACTGGTGAAGTAGAAAAATTATAATTTCTCATATTTTGAGCAACAGTCCATAATGTTGATAGTGATGTATCAGGATCAAGATTTTCAATAAAATTTCTCCAATAATTCCTTTTTTTTAATTCTATAACTCTAGTAAATTGAGCTTCAGCTTTACAATATAACATACCGTCGATGGGGGTGACAATGGGTCTAGGGGGTGAGATTGGGTCAAAACGGAAAAATATGATTTTTGAAATATTTCAGCTAATAACGCTGATATTACTAAAATTTATAATTCATATGTTAGGGAATATATTATTACGCATAATTCATCGCAACATCCATTTTTAGAAATAGTAGTTTTTGTTTACTACATCAATAAACTTGTGTGTTGAAACTAGATACAATTTACAACATTAAATTTCTCCTGTGCAAAGTATCACGCATGAACTTTAACCTTTATCGTTATATTAGTGGAAGGTTGAAAGTCTTTTTATTACATTTCACACGTATTTTCCGGAACCTGTTTGATTTTTTCACAAAAAAATCATTTTTTTTCGGTACGGTGTCTAAAACATTAAAAATGGGGGTGAGATTGGGTCAAGCAAAAACGATAGTAATTGAAATTGCAAGTCCACTTTTTTGACATTTTTCGGTGCCGGGTGTTATCTTTTTTCATTAAGATGTGTTCATTCTTTCTAAATACAGCATTTATGAAACATCAAACAAGTCTACTTAAGGATTCCGTGCATTGAATAACAACGGAACGCATTTTAACAACTTTTCATACCAGCAATTGTGTTTATCAAATGGATTTGTTTTTTGGAATTTAATTATTTATCAGTGTTTCCATATTATAGACACATTTCGCGGAAGTACAAATGAGTTCGATCGCTGAAATACCGGGATTATGACGTCAACATCTGCCTGAACTGTATTGATCGTGGAAAGTCGCACCGAAATTTAACTATTTGCGAAGGTTTAGAATAATCACTGTTTCAGTACACCTTTGGGGAAACTGAGTAGGCTTTGTGGCAATGGGGATGAGACTTTGAAGACAATTTGAGGGAAAACACAAGAAAATTTATGTAAACTTGACGATAAATGTTGGGTTTACATATTCAATATTCAATTTTTTGCTATAATCGTTCTTTTAAGTGGGTCTATCATACCTGTGAAACATCTTAGATGTCTTTTTGTCTTGTTTGCATCGTATTTCATCAATATTTCTCAGCTGGAATGGTTGTGCAATCATATTCGCAAAAACAAGGTATTTTAATTACAGTGACCCAATGTCACCCCCTCTATGGGGTGAGATTGGGTCATTTTTCATTCACTTGTGGTGCCGCAGTGAATAAATATATTTCTTTATTTTTTGAACAGTTTTTAATGTACCATCAAGGTACATACACACCAAATTTGAAGTTTATTGGAGTTAAATTGCGATCGTTATTCAATAAATAAATCGTACATATCCCTTTTTGACCCATTCTCACCCCCAACGACGGTATATTGATCTCTAGAACCAAATCGTCTAAATAATTTGAAAGCGTTTGATTTACTTTTCAAAGCAATTGTACAATCATTATCCCACCAAAATGCTAGATTTTTTTTCTTAGATGATGAATGGATCATTTTTTTAGTTTAAGATTTTTTTTAAACAATCAATTAATAATTTTGAAAAATATTTATAATTTTCAATGGTAGAAAGTGAATTGTCAAAACTTAGCAAAGCAAAGGAAACTTAATCAGAAAATTTAGCCCAATCCACGTTTATTGTTAAATCAGGAACAGAAGGTTCTTGACTATATTGTATATTATTAGGATTATGAATGTTAATCAATATAAGCACATGATCACCATCATTAAGAATATTTAAATTTAATTCATCAATAACGTCCATAATTAATGAACCCCTACCATCAATTTTATGGCTTCTCCATGCCAAATTATGAGCATTTAAATCTCCTAGTATATAAAAAGGTGAAGGAATATTATTAAAAATAGATTTAAACTCTAACAAAGAGAATTCTGCTTGGGGAGGAATATAAATGCAAATAATTGAAAATTCCTTTATGTTTAACAAAAATTGCAACTTATTCAATTTCTGAATAAATTGAAAAAAATAAATATTTGAATTCAATATTTTCACGAATTCCAATTAACACACCACAATTTGAAGTGTTACGATCTTTACGTATAATGGGAAGTATGCACTTCAACAGAAAAGCAATCGCCTATCTCGATGTGTGGCAAATTTCTTGCAAGAAATTGAAAGATGGAATTCGAAATGATTTAGCTTCTTCGAGGTTCAGGTTCAAGCTAAGATACTTATCATGATTCCTTCATATTTCACATAGGTACTTGCCGCCAAGGGTCATGAGGGAACAGCTGTACACGAGTTTAGTCGTCCATCTGGAATATGCTGCGATGACGATGGCCGCGTTATTGTGGCCGACTCCAAGAATCAAAGAGTACTAATCTTTTCACCACAACTAGAGTTTCTGTGGGCGGTAAGTTTTCTATTTTTCTTTATTTAAATAAATTGTTGTATAATGTATTCTAATTATAAGGTTGAAATACGCCCATCGTCCAACAACCTGCTCACAATGGGCATGGACGAGAAGGATCGCCCCAGTGATGTTGCTTTGTTGCCCGACGGCCGCTTAGTGGTGATGGTGGAAACCTCGCCGGACGCCCGAGACCAGTGCAGTCCTCAGAAGACTTTCATCCAAATCTACTAGAAAAAGTTATAGTTGTTCATTTTACTTTTTACTTCTTTATTTAATTCTCTGATGTTCGTTTTTAACGAAGTTGTTTTTAATAGCAAACTGTTTTTTTCATCTACTAGACAAATTTTACACGGAAGATTAACGTTGCTACCTCTTGCATAAAAGCGTAAATAATTTGCGTTAAAAGTTTTACATGTGTAGTACTGATACGATCGATCAAGCATCCACTTTTTATATACATTTTATCACTAGAAAAAGAAGCAATTTACGTAGGAAATCTCAATAGTACAAGGACACGAACATGGTTGAGTAAATCGTAGTACAAGTTAGTGTGTAACGCGTTAATTGAAAGGAAAAGGGAGACATGACCTGTTGGAAAGCAGCCAAGAGTCATCTAGATGGATCGTACTGGCAATTTGGAAGATCAGCAATGCTGAAATGAAGGACTATGCGCAGAGTGCTAGGAAGTTTTCAGTGGGAGGCTTTGCACAAAAGACTGAAAAAAAGATTACTAGCCAATTTACTTCAAATACTACTCAATGGTAATTGTATTCTGTAGGTGACTTTATTTTATGTTTTAACCCAGTTTATTTCGTTCAAATTTTTATGTGCTATTTTTTTGGAAGTAGTAACTCGACGAATGCGACAAAATCTTTAAACAGTTGATGTAATGTTATTTTAACCACACTGAATGTTTTCCGAGAAAATAATGAGTTTGCGCAATGCAGGCATTTAACTTTAATTTTATATAGTTTAATAGATTTTAATGTAGATTATGAACAGTGTGCTGTTCACTTGATATAGTTTTTTTTTTTCTGGCAGCTATTGAGCTATATGTCATTATTTTGAGTATTATGCCAAGCGGTTTAGTGATTTAGTTTAGCTTAAGAAGAAACATGTTTTACTTAGTAAAAGCATAAAAGCATGCATGTACGAACATGTCCCAGTCAAAGTTAAAAAGAAAAATAGAGGAAGTAACTTTCCAGAGCATTGAAAATGACTAAGATTGATCTACGACTTGCAGAGACTGTTAGTCTGACTCATCTACTTAAAGATGAACTACACCTTGAATTTACAATTACCCATTTATGTAAATGTCTTCTTATCTGCGAAAAGCATCACAAATACTACTTGAAAAGCAAAGAAAATTACGTTAACTACCTTTACCAGTAAAAACTGAGAAGATAATAAAACCAAACATAAACTCTTTCCAAGGAGTGAGTTGCGGCGTTTTTGAAAAAGCCACTGGACTTGTGATTTTGTACGCGAAACAAAGTGAGCAAGCAGTTAAAACCCAAATCACTCGTGAAACGAAAAGCGAAGTTGGCAATAGGGCTAGTGCCAGTAGAATGGAATAGAAGAAAAAAGGTATTTCTTTTAAAGGAAGGACAGTGATTCGATTATCAATCGATTTCAGGGCTATGCGAAAAAAAAAAATGTAGAGGAATCCAATTCGCTATAAAACGGAAATAAATCAAACATGCAAATGTTGCCATAAATAATCTCAAAGACAAAGAAAACAATTTAAATCTGATTTGATAATGTATCAATTAAAACCGAGATCAGTTTAGCTATGCAGTGCAGAAGCGAAAAGGTAGCCGTAGAGCAGATGAAACACATGAGAGAACATCTTAGCTAAAAGTAACGTTGCGTTTAAGAAATGTATGATCCTATTTAATCAAATTAAATCAAATGACATAATATCTGGGAAGCCCAGATGATCTGCGATTTGCACTTTCCTGATTATTATTTTAAAAATAATATAAAATCATTATTATAATTTATAACTGCTATGTCTATCTCTGAATAATCACACTTCAAGAAGCTTAATCGTATGTGTTCCCGTGCTTTGATGTACTTTATTAAAATTCCAAATGAGTATCTATAAGTTAAAATAACTCGAAGCCAGTTTGGAAAGTAAGCTAAAAACTAAACAAAACTCGTAATTATAGTGTGTGCTAAGAATGGTTTTCTATCGATTAGATACGAAATTGCTTTTAAAATTAATTATTGGATTTGGACATTCAAAATAACTTTAAATGCAACTGAAATGCAATTTAGTTTATAGTACCGCTAACGAAGCATATATTCTGGCCGTGTTCGGATGAAAGCAGTTGAAGCGAAAATACAAAAGTTAACCAAAACAAGAACAACAACACGAAACACTAGTTTTAAGCTGACTGATCGAAACCAGTAAGACTGAGAAGTTCGACTGAGGATGAAAACGGAAGATACAAAGATAAAAGGTAAATTGTCCAAATTTTCTAGCAAGAAATTTACAAAGTTCGACAAGTAATTGGATTTTGCTGAAGAGTGAGACTTGATTATTGGATATAATACAAACAAAAGCTGCACGTAAGGAGCAATACTAAGATTAATGACTTTGAAGCATAGGTTTAAACTGTATCCAAAAGTCGAAACTCTGTAAACCATCCCATCAACTTAAAACATTCACGTTCATCAGAAGTAAACTATTCCGAATCCTCAACGAAACAAACACACCCAAAGAAAGCATTGAAAAAGACATCATATTCCCCACCATAGTCTATTACTATACTCGAAACAACTGCAAAAATTTGGTTTGACCTACATGCAAGTTCCTGCTTGGATAAAATGTAATTGAAATTTATAACTCATGAGTATAATTGTGCTACTACTTATGTACACATAGTAAAGAATTTTATTTTATTTTTTCATTTTTTAAAATTCATTTTCCTTTTTGTAGAGTGTAAGATCGGCTTCACTTCAGAATCGCCAAAATGTGTTCGAGATGAAAGATGTGGTAAACATAAACACTGAATAAATTTTAGATCAAATATACACACTATAAATTGTATGATGCTAAAAATATATGTAATGAATACGACACGAAAGTACAACATTCTCTTTAATATCGCTGACTCTATACAAGAAAAGCTATCGCAAAATATACATAGAAAAATTATTGAAAGCAAAATTATTCTGAATAATTGCAAATAGTTACCATAGGAGAAGAAATGAATTCTATGAAAATCTATTTTAAAAATGTAAAACAAACAAATAAAATAGCATTTTTTTCTGGCGAAAAACTCAGAAACGCACTATATACAACATCCGCAAATATTATTCTTTATCATAATAAATAGTTTATAGCCGGCACCGTTGTCAGTTCACTCAGAAAGAAAAGCCATGAGGATTCTGTAATTTCGGAAATTTTCTTATGTTACTTATATCAAATACTTTTCATACGGCATCTTATGTAATACGTTTGGTCAAGTTGAAACCTAGCACATCGAGTTCGAAGAGCGCGTGATTTATTTACTTGGTGTTACATCAATTAGTTTGATAAAACCTTGTTATCGATGTTACGGCAATTTACTCGGTCTATGGTGTGTCTCTACAACTTCAATTCCGGTCCACGCGCTCCAGATCGTGTTGCACCTGATCAAGCCACCTCGCGAGCTGTGCTCCACTCGTTATTGTACCAACTGGATTCAACGCGAACACCATCTTTGCAGGATTGTTGTCCGGTAGTCTTGTAACATGCCCTGCCCAACACACCCTTCAGGCTTTCGTTACTTTCACAAGGATCCGAGATAGACGTACTCGTCACCACCTCGAAGCAATCCCCGTCCATCGTTATATTGCTTCTGTTACTTTTCACTTAACTAATTCATATAATCATTAATTCATTTAAATTTTACGAATAATTAGAAGAAGAAAAGGAAAAGAAGAAAACAAAGACTAAGAAAAAAACTTCAAAAAACTTCAGTTTAAAATAAAAAAAAACTAATTAATCAAGCAAATTAAAAAAAAACTATTTATACTGTAACCCTCTCAGGGTCTATCCGGGAGAATCGTTCAGGGGCGGACTAACAACCCACACTTGCTTCGCGAAATCAATGTATCCACAACGAAAGAGGGAGGAAAGGAATTACAATTTAAATAAATAATTAGGCTTTAACACTACAAATTTCAATTTAAACTTTAAATCAATTAATTTATTTAATATTTACAAATTGGAAGGGAGCTGATTTGGTAATTAAGGAGGCACAATTAACATCACCTGACCGCTCTGTCGATTCGCATCCTTGCGTCGGTAACTTCGTCTCTGAACCACCTTATGCCGGATCTAGATGCCTTTGCTCCACTCTCTTCTTCACTTGGGTGTTAGCTCCAATAGAACAAATATTCATAGCCTATGTTAAGGACACTATTATGGCTCTAGGTTGCACTCACGACTCGAGTTGTAAATGTAGTTCCTATTTGGATTAAATTAAGGTTTAGGTCATAAACGGACCGAACTATTGGAATTTAGTTACCGGAAAGCCCCATTGGCTCCTCTTGCATCGCCTTATATGTAAAATTCACTTTTCGAAATCATGACGAAGCATAGTATACGGAACATTTCCCGGGAGAGTTTTGCTTCCGTATGGTTGGTATCTCGCGCCATGTTTTTTGTGCATAAAGGAAATGGCGATACCAGAGGTTTTATAGGAAATTCAAATTTAAATTATTTATATTTACAAATTCATTTTTTTTAATTTAATTCATTCGTTATATTTAAACTAGGGTTAAAGCATAATTATTCACAAAAAAAAAAAAGGAAAAAATACAACAAAACGAAAAAAAGAAAATACAAAAAAAGCAAATACAAGTTTGTGACCTTTCACATAGGTAACACTTCCTAGGGTTTTGACGCATTCACCACCAAACCAACTTTAGTTCGTGTTTCAGATGGGTGTACAGATCTACCACCGTTTGTGCCGACAATATCCATATCATCTGCGAAGCAAACAAGTTGGCTGGATCTTGTGAAAATCGTGCGTTGGTTATCAAACCCGGCTCTCCACATGACACCTTGTAGCGCGATGTTGAACAGCAGGAACGACAGTTAATCCCCCATTCAAAGTCCCTGGCGGGATCCGAACGAACTGAACTGTTCGCACGATATTTTTGGCTTCCCGGGAAAGCTGTACTCGTCCATGATTTTCCACAGCTCTTTGCGGTCAATACTATCATAAGGGAATGAGTAGCATTTTTAGGTTTAAAGTACGCTCTGAAGGGAGTAATATTATAGTCTTAATATGAAAATTAACCTACGCTATCATTCTTCTTATTCTTTTTGGCATTAACGTTTCCACTGGGACAGAACCAGCTTCTCAGATTAGTGTGCTTATGAGAACTTCCACAGTTATTGACTGTTAGCTATCTTTTCCAAAGTTGCCATTTTCGTGTTGCAGGTACTCTATGCCCAGGGAAATTTCCGGGAATCGAACCCAGACACCTTCAGCATGGCTGTGCTTTGTAGCCGCGGACTCTTAAACACTCGGCTAAGGAACTACGCCATCATAGAGCTGCTTATTTAGTCCTCACGTCAAACCCACGTTGAAGCACAGATTGTAGCGGTCAGGAGTTTTGTATGTATTTTGTAAATATATTCTGTTATAAAATTTGTAAATATTGTCCAAATGAGGATATGAATTAAGAAGCTAACATAGTAAATGTCCAGTAGAATAAGTAAATTCAAATTATAAGAAATCCCTTAGCATAGGCAATTACAAGTTGCGAACATTTTGCTGGCTTATGCGGGCTTATCGGTTTTTTCGAAAGGTTGGAAAGGGACAGCTGCACTACCATCGTGCCGAGTTATCTTTTGTGACTATATGGTCACGAATGTGTACGAGGAAGTTTCGGGAATGACGAATTACCGGTTTGTCCGAGATTCACTTTCCTTAACCTTCCAGTCGTCGCGCGGTTTGCCGCCGTTAGAGCCACCACGCTGCTGTTGTGAACGAAAAGCGGGGTTTTTTAGGCAGTGTTGTACAAAATACAACAGGGCGACGACTGAAGTGTTAATCTGAGGAGTCACAGATTCGTTCATTTCGTTCGTGACTACCCAGCAAACAAGAAGTGTGCGCGTTTGTAATCTCGTTTTCCGTAGTGAATTCATGAAAAGTGTGCGTAGTTAGGATTTGTGTGCGAATTAGCGTGATAGCCAAATATCAAAGCCGTAAGGCTGGTTTATTCGCAGCAAATAGACCCGCATCCAAGCGCGTGGACTTCCCTCTTCTCGGACGAAAACCTTCCCAGCAAACCCCCAACCGGCTGGAAGTCAGCCGATCCGTCACCAAATCGACCGAGTGAGGCTCAGGGGACCTCTAGGATTCGTAGGCCGGCTAATCCATCCAACCGACTGCGAAGCTCGACCATTTTAGCCGCCATTGCAAGACCCCGGCTCCGGTGAATGCGCGCGTCATTGAGCCAGCACCGCCATTGGAGATCGCCGTTTGTCTAGACGAGGACACTGACCTGGGTCACAAGTCAACGACAGCTTGCTTACGCCAACGAATTCGGTGAGTCAAGCCAATTTGAACCCTTTTCTTGGAGTGAAGTGGGGCGTCCGGTGAGGGCGCCTCGGAGTGTTTTTCGTCCAGTCTTAGACTGAGGAGTATGCGCTACTAAAGCCATACTAGTGGAAGAAGTGAGGATCACGATGCGTGCGTGACGAATTGCCGCCGCCAGGATCGAATTGTCACCAGGAGTGCAGACTATCCCGCAGATGCACTGCTTTGGTCGGCGACGTCGAACATGAGCACAGAAGTAGAGATAGGGAGAGAAATCGCACACATGCTAGGGAGATAGAGAGAACGAATACATACAAGCACTGAAGAAAAATGCTAGTATTAAGGAAAATTTAGTACATTTGTAAATAAATTATTCGTTCGTCAACCATGTGGTCATTAAACCAATAAACACTGATTAGTCTGTAACCGTAATTCCAAATGTTTAATTGTTTTCATGTGTAAACCGTCACTTCGCGTTTCCTTATCGTGCCCGTCCTCCTTGTGGAGTGTGATCGTTGGGTACTCAGTCCGCTTCCTACTTGTTGATGCGTAGCGCGTCGAACGACGAGTCTGCTCGTGATGAGAAAGAGCGAGCGGCAGCATATGTTGGCTCGTATTGAGCATGAGTGATTCTCTTACCGGAGTCTCTGAGTGCTTTCTTGATTGTGTGGTTGCGTAGCGATAATAGGGTAAACCCCGTTCGGTCGTTTGGTTCGTAAGTCAGCTGAAGCGATCTGTAAAAGTCGCAACCGGGCAAATCAAAATTGGGCATGTGGTCTCCCTTGTGGAGTGGCGCTTAAGCTACGTGCTTTAAGACAGATCGTCCAGGCTGGCTACAAGATAATAAAATGCGTTATTTTCAAAAGACCTCTCAAAGCACAAAGAAAATCATCAAAATAAACAACGCTACTGTTATCAAATTGAATTTATTTTCCATGTATTATATTCGTAATATATTATTCTGAGATTACCGATCGAATTACTTGGAGAAAAGTATTTGCAAATTGTTGTTGATCGGAAAACATGCGTAAATGTTTTCAGAAGTATGATATTTTTCTGTAAAACTATCATAAACTGTACAATTTTTACTTTAGAATGCGGGTTTGACGCACGATTTAGCTTGATTATACAGTTCTAGTTTCTTTAGTAATTTCAACCAATTTTGCACTCGCTTTTTACTTTACTTTTTTGCTGTGAGTAAGAGCACAGTCAAACAGACGTAACACTTAAAACAAATCATAGTCACGATGACTAGTGATCCTTTATAGAGAGATAAGCGGAAGTAAAATGGAATGATTTGGCAACAGACCAGCAGTGCTGATTTTGATCGGCGTCGAGAACAATATTGTAACACGGACATGACTTCCTCATTGCTAAAAAGTGTATTTTGTTTCGTTATAGATCTTTGAGCTACATATTCAAACTAATAAACAGCCGAAAAAATCAACAACTAAAAATCGCATTGACAAAAATTTGAAAAAGAGGAATATTTCATTTTATTGCTCTATGCAAAATTACTTTTACCGAAATAATTTCAAGCGGATTACATTACTCCTCAAGACAAGTTCAAAACAAACATAACGCATGTTCGTTTGGCTCACACTTTGACAGCTCTCGCTGTTCGATTGGCTCACACTTTGACAGAAATGTCAACTTCCGCGAATCTCTCTTATAAAGGATTACTAACGATGACATGCACGCCGAATGCAAAACCTGTGTGTTTGGCCGACAGCCCAACTGATTGTGGTAAAGGGTAAACGTCATAAACGAACAAAAACGATGCGATCGCTGCGGGTGGTCGATTGGCCACATACCATACACCGTCAAGCTACCATTCACCGTGCATTTATAAAAAAATTGCACTTCAAAAAATTATATAACTTTTCCAAATAATTTGAAGCGTGCTAGAATACCACTGCGTAGCGTGCAATTATATCATAATTCAAGGAAAAATCTAAAACTAGTGATGCATAACTAAAACCAACTCAAAAATTATGTTTAAAAATGTCATGTTAAGGTCGCCTCGTACCGTTCTATGTCACCAATTACCGTGCACACTAGTGAACCATTCACCGTGCGTATAGTTTTCGTCATGATTTAATTTTGTATTTTGAAGAAACGCTGTTGATGGAGCAACTACGTTGCTAATAGCGTGCGCACTCATTTTTAAGAATTTTCAAATCTTCATTTGCAATAAAAACCATGAAAAGTTTAAAAATTGGATAAATAATTATTTTTTCATTAAAATCGTTATAGGATGTTTGACTGTATTGTCTAAACCATTCCATTTTCACTCAATAACTAAATATGAAGTAGTTCAATCACGACATAACAATAAATCTAATATAGCCGAATAATTTCATGCCTTTTACACTAATGCACGGTAGTAGGAACCAGGGTTAATTCACCGTGCGAAATCGCATTTGCATAAAATCTTATTGCTCATACGATGAAATGCATCTTACTAGTAGTATCCACACTGAAAACATGTTGAAATTTAAAAAAAAATTCATACTCTAACGTTAAAATGAAATATGTGAATTTTTGGAGTATCTACTAAGAGTGTTGAAAAATCTTATTAACAAACATGATTTTGGCTACATAAACTAGGTTTTCCAAAATGCTTCGTGACAAAAACTACTTCATTTCATTAGGTTTATCTTATTTTATTTTTTTCCTTCTTATTTATTTTATTAAGCTGAATTCGCCATTAGGCATCACGCCAGCTGAGTACAGTTTGATATCTGAACACTTGAACAGTATCTGAAAACACACTACTACTACTATGATGGTCTATTTTCGGATCTGACCGCGACGATGATGCTTCTTTACCTCTGCACGCAGGTAGAGTGAAGATCACGCATAGATGTTGTTTGCGTTTGTTGCCTGTCAGTCCATCAGGAGGGAACGATGAGAAGTTGTCCATTTTCATTGCCATTGGTCTGGTTGCCGGTTATCAGGATCATTAAGAGCAGATGCTCTAGAAGAGGGGCAAGGTGCCTAGCCGCTTTCATGCAGCTTGACGAAAAGTTGTGTTGGGAGGGCTGGGAATCAAACCCATGATCATCCGCATATGAAGCGAACGTGCAGCCAACTACGCCACGTCGACCCCCAAATTTTATCTTATTTTGCAGACAAAGAATAATTTTTAAAAATTGTATGAATATTCTGTAGGAATTTGTATATGTGCACGGTGAATGGAGGCCGCACGGTGACTGGTGACTTAACGGTATTTGAATCAACCGTTAAAAATGTGGTCGATGGACTATAATGGGAGTGTGACATCTGTTTGTTTGTGGTAAAAGGATGGTATTTCATCAAACTAAGCCATAAATGGATAAATCAATAGAATGGCCTAGAGCAGTGATTAGTGGAATTGTTGGTTGTTTTAAAGCTTTACCTTCAGTAGTATAGCAAAGGATGCCAACATACAATTTTGGGCAAACATTTGCAAAGAACCCAATAAGCCTTGAGCCTTTATTTTTTAGAAGCGTTGCTGTTGAGCCGTTTTTAGCCCGCCCACGCAAACTAACACCACTATCAGAAAGATTAGTGTTAGCTCTTACTATCAGGAATTGGTGAGACTATAATTCGGTGAAAAATGACCACGTGGTTAATGGACAGCTTTTAAACAAGTTGTTCACGTCTTCCGGCCTTTCTTCGCCGTGTGGTTAGAGTCCGCGGCTACAAAGCAAAGCCATGCTGAAGGTGTCTGAGTTCGGTTCCCGGTTGGTCAAGAATCTTTTCGTAATGGAAAATTCCTTGACTTCTCTGGGCATATAGTATCATCGTACCTGCCACATGATACACGAATGCGAAAATGGCAATTTAGGCAAAGAAAGCTCTCAGTTAATAACTGTGGAAGTGCTCTTAGAACACTACGATGAGCAGCCGGCTCTGTACCAGCGGGGACGTAAATATCAAGAATAAGAAGAAGAAGTTGTTCTCTTTATGAAATGAAGTCCTTATTTCATAAGAACGAACGAATGTGAATCTTGAGCAGTATCCTCAGTAGAGATGGGCAAAAAGAACAAGAGCCGTTCAAAAGATCCGGCTCACTCAAAAGAACGAGTGATCCGTATTTCTTTTTCGGTGAGAGTCGGTTCATTTGATCAGCACGGATCAGATAAAAATTGACCCGGAAAAAGAACGAACCGATTATTTTTCCCATTCTCTTGTTTTAAGCGCCACGGCACATATGGAAACACGTTTTGCTACAGCTCAGCACTCCTAGCATGCACAGCTAAACAACTAGTTTACCCCGCACATTTTATACAAGCAGACAAAAAATAGTGATAAAAATGCACATTGAAACGGCGAAATACATTTTGCTTCTTCATTTTGGTTCGGCTAGGGGAAATCGGCCGAGTGAGTTTCTAGGGAAGTATGAGAGAGCGAACGATACGAAAGGTACGAAGCATAACGCGCAACATGGAGTGAACCGCCCCTTTTTCCGTTTGCGCGGTTCAGTTCGCTCTTCCTTTGCGAGCTGCTGAGCCACTGAACCGTTCAAAAGATCCAGTTCACTGAAATGAGTGATTCGAATCGGATCCGTTCACTAAAATGAGCCGTTTTGCCCATCTCCAATCCTCAGTGTACTCTTTTAATTTTTTATTTACGGTAAAATCACATTCTGAGCCCTTGAAGATGATAAGATTTCATATAATATGTTGTTTTAGTGCATAAGTCGATTCCATTATTACTTGTGGTAAATTTAGTCTTAGAGAATCGACAACCCATAGCATTTTTTGGATTGTGCAATATTTCCCAGAAAACCATTCGGTTCTTCTTTTTAATTCGGTTAAAAATGGCATTACATAAAATTGTGGAGTTTGAATTTTAAATAAATTATTTAATTTTTTTTTTCAGAACATCATCATTATATTTTTGATCGATATGGATAGTTGATTATCAAATCTGTGAAGCGGTTTTCTTTCATACTAAAGCGTAAAGTTACTTTTACTTAGGTTCTCATATCAGTAAAAAATATATTTCCAAAGCTACTTTCTGGTTGCCATGAGTGGTTTCACGTACACTGATAGACAGGTATGGATTTTAGGGGTGGGGGTAAACAAAATTGAAAATCTTTACTGATGTGCAGTCAATCTGGAGCGGATCAAAGCTTCAGTCCGACACTACCGATAATAGATAATTATGTTTTATGGTTATAGTTAAACATTTATATAACAGCATCAGTTTATTCATTATACGAATACAATTTTAGGCAACAAAAAACAATGTCGAAAACTTGCCAACATTTTTGATTTCTACTGAAATTCCAAAATTGTCGATATTGCGGTTCAAGAAAATTATCATGAGTTCTATTGAAACTACGAAAAAAAAATAACTAAAACCAATATATTTGAATGATATATGCATTCTATTGAACAATTATCGGCATGGATATCAAAATTACACATCACTGAATCACGAATCTTCACGAATATGGATCTTTGAATTGTGATTTTTACCAGCTCCTGTTAGGATTCGTTAGTAAATTCAATAACAGTCTCAAGCACATCAGAGTTCATGAACACTTCAAACACATCCTTTGGAGTCTTTTTTTATGTAAATCATTATTAAAAGGGGATTTTTTTTATTTCCGTACGGGTTTGGGCCGAAAGATTTCAGATTTTCATGGAACTTTTTCCACAGGCAGGGCTCATCAATATTTGAATAAAAAAATGGAGTAAAATTCAGGGTCGCCTATTCTCCCGGAAAACTCAGTTGGAAATGTTTTGTTTTCCCCTGACACTACTTACTTTGAAAAATCATAACTCAAGAACGAAGCATCGTAGAAACAGTTTTTTTTTATGAAAATGAAAGCAAATTTTCTCAGGAATAAAAAAAATATTAACTGGAAACAGTTTTCCACAAAATTTTCCACCGTTGAGAAAATTCGTAAAGAAAAGCCGGAAAAACTATGTTCCAACTAGTGGAAAACTTCCAAAAATATATTTTTGAGAAGGTAATTTCATAAGCTTTAATCTCTGAAATTTTTGAAATAGTATTCTTTTCGTTTTTGAGTTATGGCCAATTTTGTAAAAAATGTGCAAATGTGCCATTTTGAGCCTTTTCTTTGAAAAATCATAGCTCAAGAAAGAAGCATCGTAAAAACAAAGTTTTTCTTTATGAAAATGTAAGCAAATTTTCTAAGGAATAGAAAAAAATGTTAACTGGAAAAAGTTTTCCACAAAATTTTCCACCGTTGAGAAAATTCGTAAAGAAAAGCCGGGAAAACTATGTTCCAACTCGTGTAAGATTTTCAAAGAAATATTTTTGAGAACAGAATTTTATGAATTTCAATCACTGAAATTTTTAAGATGTACTACTTTTCAATTCCTGCGTTTGTTCATAGTTTTGTGAAAAATGCCCAGATTTCTCGTACAAGTCTTTTCGTTTGAAAATCATAACTGAAGATTAAACCGTCACAGAAACATTTTTTTTGTCAAATCGGAATCAAATTTTCTCAAAACTTTGAGATATTTTGAAATGGAATAAGTTTCCCAGGACATTTTTCACCGTTAAGGAAAATAAATAATGATAACCCGATTAGCTATTCCAGCTTACAAACAAAGTACATTTGAAAATTGCTTTGATAAAAAATCTTTGTTTTATCGATGCTTCTATTGAAATATTGGTTTTCAAAGAAAAGGCTTTTCCACAAAATTGGCCATAACTCAAAAACGAAAAATAATACCATTTCAAAATTTTCAGCAATTAAAGCTTATGAAATTACTTTCGCAAAAATATATTTTTGAAAGTTTTCCACTAATAAGAACATAGTTTTTCCGGCTTTTCTTTACGAATTTTCTCATCAAAGGAAAATTTTGTGGAAAACTGTTTCCGGTCATAATATTTTTTTATTCCTGAGAAAATTTGCTTTCATTTTCACAAAAAAAACTTTGTTTCTAGGATGCTTCTTTTTAAGTTATGATTTTTCAAAGAAAATGCTCAAAATGGCACATTTGCACATATTTTACAAAATTTGCCATAACTCAAAAACGAAAAAAAATACAATTTCAAAAATTTCAGCGATAAAAGCTTATGAAATTATCTTCTAAAAATATTTTTAAGAAAATTTTCCACGAGTCGGAGCATAGTTTTTCCGGCTTTTCTTTACGAATTTTCTCAACGGTGGAAAATTTTGTGGAAAACTTTTTCTAGTTAAAATTTGCTTTCATTCTCATAAAAAAAACTGTTTCTACGATGCTTCGTTCTTGAGTAATGATTTTTCAAAGTAAGTAGTGTCAGAGGAAAACAAAAAAAATCCAACTGAGTTTTCGGGGAAAATAAGCGACCCTGAATTTTTCTCATTTTATTTTATTTATTTATTGATGAGCCCTGCCTGTGGAAAAAGTTTCATGAAAATCTGAGACCCTTCGGCCCACTTTGTACGGAATTAAAAAAAAAAATCCCCAAAAGTGCCCGTAACATTGCTGTTATCAAGCTTTGCACGTCCTTCAAAAGCCGCTGGGTCTTTGTGCCATTCTGTTGAACGAGATTTAGATATATATAACTCATTATCCAATTCTCCTTCACTATCATCTCAAACAGTTCCGGATCCGCCACATCATCAACATCACACACCACATTAATCGTATCAGCATAAATAACGCTATCGCAATCTTAATCTGTTTCTGAATCCATCACAATGAACTTGAAAACCTAAACACGACAATCTTATGATGTTTTATGAGAACTGATTACACCATTCCCGCAATAACTATGTGTGTATAACACCAATCTTTGATTTCAGAATGGAAGACATCAGAATACTACAGTCCATGAAGAGATCAACATAGAGATATTCCCATATTTCGAAAGGTTGAAATTTGATTCGATACGAATATTGAACCAAAGTATCAACACCACCGAAATATTGATTTGATTTATCGATATATCGAAATATCATATGATATAAGTATTTGAAAAGAACGAAGTACCTGTACCACTTAGTTAGCTAAATTTAAGTTTCCTATGATTCGCAAAAAAATCGTGTGCGATATTTCGGATGAAAAAATATATATAACCTGTATATTGAGTAGAAAATATCGATATAAAAATAATGAAAGCAAAATATTAATATTCAAAGCAAAACTCCAGTACCTGTCAACTTTGACAGGTTCTGGCACCGTTGTTTTCAAGTTTTGTTAAAGATCAAAAGAGAAATAATTTCGCCGTAAAATGAGCTATAGGTCACTTCACAGCGATATTCTTTCTCTTACGCTCTTCTAGAAAATTCATTCGACAGGAGCTGTTTCTTGTTTTTTAGTTTCCCATAAGAGAGAAAAAGAACAAATTTTGACTAGTACAAGGGATCATTTTGTCCATGTTTCAAGGAAACATGCTACTCGGGATATCCGGATTTTGTTTGTATAGCTGAAATGTCTCCAATTTCATCTAAACGAAGAAAAAACTCTGAGGTACACACGAATAGTTTTGGAAAAATTGAGCTAAACGTCGTCCACAAATTACGTAATGCTCTAGGGTGAGGGGGGAGTAGGCTCAAGTGTTACGGATTATACAAAATTTTGAAATTTTTCATACAAAAAAAAGTTACTGACGGGAGGAAAGGGAGTCAGAAATTTTCAATTTTAGCGTTACGTAATAAATGGACGCTGCCTGACCACTTTTCTTGAACCAACCAGATTATATACAAAGGAACCCGTCCTGACACCGGTAAAAAATGTCGCAAAAAAATGAAATTTGATTTGTCGTATAAACAGTATTGTAGAATTGGTTACTTTCGCCAGGCCGCACGGAACATATCTGGTGTGGCCAGGTCAATCTTGAATGGTCGTTGAACTATCAAAGGACCATTTCCACTTATTATTGGACAAATCTGGAAGTTTGAGGTGTTGCACGAATTGTTTTGGAAAAACAATTCGTAATGGGGAAAAGGCCATTTCCTTCGTGGTATCCGGAATATGTCCGGTGTACCCCGGTCTAGAATGGTCATGGATGTCCAGAATATTTATTTTCGTTCTTGTTTCCACAAATCATGAAGTTTGATATGTCGCACGAACGGTTTATACAGCATTGTGGAATTGGCCACTTCCACCAGGGTGTTCGGAACATGTCCGGTGTGACCAGGTCGATCCCGAATGGTCGTTGAACTTTCTAATGACCATTTCTACTCATTATTTGACGAATCATGAAGATTGAGGTGTCGCACGAATGGTTCTGATAACATTGTGGGAATGACCACCTCCCCCAGGACTTCCGGAACATATCTGGCACAAGTGAACGGATTGTCATGTCCAAAGAGGTCATTAACACTTAATTGTATATGGTTGTATATATTGATAGTGTTTTATGTAGAAAAATATCGAATAGACCAAGTAAAAAAGTTAAATTGTTTGAAAGTTCGTCTTTCGACAGATTCTGACCCCAACGGAATCCGGAATAACTCCGGAACCATTAGGTGAACCGGTTCCGTTTTGCGGCCCTTACAAATTTAGACAAATCTGTATTGCATGCCATTAATTTCAAGAAAATCGGTTGGAAAATGACTTTTTAACAGCTTTGAAAAAAGATTTGAAAATCCTCAAAAACAGACCTTGGGTACGCATTGGACAGCTTTTAAACAAGTTGTTCACGTCTTCCGGCCTTTCTTCGCCGTGTGGTTAGAGTCCGCGGCTACAAAGCAAAGCCATGGGTGTCTGAGTTCGGTTCCCAGTTGGTCAAGAATCTTTTCGTAATGGAAAATTCCTTGACTTCTCTGGGCATATAGTATCATCGTACCTGCCACATGATACACGAATGCGAAAATGGCAATTTAGGTAAAGAAAGCGCTCAGTTAATAACTGTGGAAGTGCTCTTAGAACACTACGATGAGCAGCCAGCTCTGTACCAGCGGGGACGTTAATGTCAAGAATAAGAAGAAGAAGTTGATCACTTTATGAAATGAAGTCCTTATTTCATAAGAACGAACGAATGTGAATCTTGAGCAGTATCCTCAGTGTACTCTTTTTAATTTTTTATTTACGGAAAAATCACATTCTGAGCCCTTGAAGATGATAAGATTTCATATAATATGTTGTTTTAGTGCATAAGTCGATTCCATTATTACTTGTGGTAAATTTAGTCTTAGAGAATCGACAACCCATAGCTTTTTTTTTGGATTGTGCGATATTTCCCAGAAAACCATTGGTCAGAAAACTATTCGCCAGAATGAGTGTCCGGCCATTTGTCCGAATGCTATTTGGCCAAACGCCATTGGCCGAATGCAAATTTTCCGAACAGGTCGTTTGGCCAAATTACGAACAAAACATAAAATTGCTATATTGTTGATGGGTAGGCCCAGTAACAGATCAGCTAATTAAGTCCTTGAATTTTAACAGCACGTTTGGTTTGTCCCTAAATAAATTCTCCAAGAGAACGAAAACATCGACCCCCACACATCACGTCAAGACCCGAAGCTGATTATTGATTCGTATCTGGGTCACTAACGGTAAGTTAAGGTTAAAAGTGCTCTTAATGATTTCATAATAAATTTTTCCTTCTTTTGAGGACATAGTTGCTTGAGTAATCAAGTTTTCATTTGTATTGTGATTATTTTTGTTGGTATACCACCCAAAAAGTACATGGTCTCTTGGACATAATATCCAGTTGACTTAGTGAACAAGGTGTGAATATAAGTTTTGGGTATTGAGGTTTTAGTATTCTAATTCATCTAATTTGTACCTACAAATGACTTTTACACGGTTAAAAAAAATCGGCTTCTCACGCATTCAATGATCAACTTCCTCTTTTGTATTAATATGGATTGAACACACAGCGATTAATACGGAGGGAACGTTGAATTTGAAAGAAGAAGAACACACAATAGAACCAAAATTTCATTAATTAAAAACTGCTCCCACTGTGTATCGAAGTATTGCTTACTGATGTAAATATTTGATATTCAGCATGACGGATAATAAAGTATGTTTTTTAATAAAATGTTCAGGGAATTATATTTTGAAAGGCTTCACAAGGATTCTCCCTTCTCTTTATCATTAGCTGTTCTTCAAAGTTTTGTTGCTTCTTAAATTCTAGTTCATTAGATATTTACGAGATTTTGATATAAGTTGCAACTATTGTTCGATGCGATTTTTAGAGATGTTATACATGAGATTATGTCGTTTTACATTTACTAATAATCCCATTCAATTTTTATCTGATTTTTTCAGTTTCAATGAAATTGTTTTTTAATATTAGTTCCTCTTCCTCTTGGAATTAAGTGCTCACTAGGACAGAGCCTGCGTCTCAGCTTAGTGATCTTATGAGCACTTTAATAATTATTTACTGAGAGCTTTCTTTGTGAAAGTTGCTATTTTCGCATTCTTATATCGTGTGGTAGGTACGATGATACTAAAGCCCAGGGAAATCAAGGAAATTTCCATTACGAAAAGATCCTGGACCGACATGGCTTTGCCTTGTAGCCGCGGACTCTAACCACTCGGCTAAGGAAGACCCCATAATAATATGAGTTGTACAGGAAATTATGGTTCGGAAGACTTCACAGGAGATTCTTACTTCTTTCCATCATAAGCTATTCTTTAAAGTTTTGCTGCTTCTTATAGACTAGTACTAGGGAAGGTGTACCGGTATTCGCCATTTACCAGTTATTCGCCACCCCGGCTTATATACCGTTTTACGACATACATGATTGCCAATTGCTTAGTGTTAGCCAATTTTCTTTAATATGATACAGAAACATTCTTGGGAATTGCAAAAATTTCTCATAAAATAATAGAAAAAATTCTTTTTCTTTAGAATGTTTGCTCCTTTGTACCTATTTTTCGCCATGGTGTTCCTGATTCACCACCCTCCCTCCATAAGAAATCAACGTGGGTGGCGAATTCATGAACCGAAATTAAAATCGTGGCGAATACCGGTACAAGTGGTCCAGTATTCGCCACCCCCATTTTTAATACAAATACAAAGTTTCTGATTAGTTTTATATTTTCCCTGCTGAGCATAGATTGAAAGCTTTCGTTTAATGTATTGACAATTACCAAAGGCCTTTTGATTTATGTATAAACAATATTTTTCCTTAGGGTGGCCAAAACTGGTACACCTCCCCTACGAGATTTCGATATACGTTGCAACCATTCGTGCCATCTGTTCTATAAAGTATTTAATGGAGAACATCCTATTTTGGAAGAATGGAGAATTCTTATTTGCCCCAAACACTTTGAAGTAGCGATATGCAATAACTCTTTTTTGAATACTTTTTCATGTATTGAAATTTAGGTGACCAATATCATTAACCGATTGTGCTACTTTTACCCGAATGTCGTTACCTCGAATGTCATTTACCCGAACGCCAGTTACCCGAATTACACTTTTCCCGCAGTCTATTCCCTTGTATGACCCAAAATTTGTATGGATCAAGGTATTTGGATAGAATCACCCCCTCTACCCCCTTGAATGACCACATGGTTTATGGACGGCCCCAAAAAAGATGCAGTTCAAAATGGATAAAAAACAATCTTTAGTGACAAAGTGGTGAACTAGAAAGAATGAAGAAAAAAAGAAAAAATGCTCTAGTTTGGTGAACTTTAAAGAACCGCTGATTAAAAAAGAAGGGTGCATATCAGATGAAGCGTTTAGCACCTTGAAATGTATTAAATTATGACAATTATGAGTGCCAAAAACTTGTCAGGGAAAAACACCGTTCAAGAAATCGGGGCATGTAGGGATCTGGCATTCATGGAACTGATGATCAAGAGAAAATAGCACAATCCTAACTACCCATTGAAAAGCAGCAGAAATTGACTGGTAGTTGTGCGAGAAATTCTGTACAATACAATATTCCTATAAAGAACAGCTCATGGTTAAAGGAAATGCAATTTTCTTAAGCTTCAAGGTAAAATAACTTAGAATAATGTATCAAAGCATCATAAGCATCATAGGTAAAAATCTCGCAAGAGCTGTAGAATAACAGTATTATATTGTCTCCGATCTGTGCACTTGCAGAAAGTTTAAATTAAAAGCGAGATTGTTGTCGACGACAACTTGTCGTACTATTAATTCAACTAAGTGCTTTTGAAAATGTGAATAGGGACACAAGTTGACTATTGTGACGGCCATCTTTAGATTCCGGGATGTTTCACCATGAACTAATTGATCAAAATCGACCAGAAAAATAAAGGGGAATGGTACCTTCTGGCGAATGGTACATTTTGGCAAATGGTTTTCTAGTAAACGGTACATTCTGGCGATTTGATTTCTGGCAAATGTCATTCTGGCGAATAGTTTTCTGGCTAATGGTTTTCTGGCAAATATCGCACAATTCTTACCTTACCTATGACATTCTTGTGCGTTTTAACGCAACGCAAATTCTGAGTAAGGAAATTCTAATATAACTCAACCACATACTCAATTTATTTCCAATTGGACATTCGAAATTTATTGCAATATCAAAACTAAAAGTAGGGGCTTCTGGGGTAATATGCACCCATGGAGCAACACGACTTTTTTTTTGGGGTTACTGTGAATATTTTGGAAAAATTGAGACATTTTCCGCGGATTTTTTTCTTGTCAAATCATATATTAGAGTGCCTTACTATCAGCCTCTAATGAAAAATTGTTCAAAATTGCTTCGCAAATAGCCTAAAGAAGCACTGTGGGTCGTTTTGCCTCAGTGGTGCATGTTACCCCAGATTCCCTTAAAAATTACCTTGAAAAGATGTTGCTATCTCAGTTTTCGAAAAACTTGGAATCCAAAAGTCAAAGTAGTTTGACAAACAGTTTGCTCTTCCACATATTGAATTCAAATCTGGAAATCTAAATCCTTTAAAGCCAGGTTCCATTTGTTTGACTCAAGTCCTTTGAAACTTTTTAGGCTACTAATAAGCGGTTCCTTCACCACCGCTTAGGTGTAGTTGAACCGTATGGTGACAATCAAGATTTGAGGCAATATCAGAGCAGTTTTGCTCCAATCCTTAATTAAAATTGAACTGCTTAACATGCATTAGGGAACTATATCTTGCCATGCTTCATTCACAAGAACAGGAATTTAAACACGCGGGATGCGTCCCACTTATATTCAAAATTAGTTTGCGGGCTGCACACCATCATTACAGACTGACGTGTGAAGTTGATTAAGTTGCATGTGACGTTATCACTAGCAGTATACAACAAGTTGCATTTCCAGTTCGATAAACCATCAAATTCGTGCTAGAGAAAACGTAGGCTGCGCTACGCACTAAGATTGAACTCGATGATTGCCGATAACGGCAAGTGCTCAGCAAGGTTCAGCCAAAACTCAGCGAAGTTCCATTTTGGGTAATTTTCTACCACTAATAGATTTTCGCATTCTTCATCATGATATTGTACAGCGGCTCTACTCTATCAATTGAACCATGGAAGGCCCCATTATGAAAACCGGGAAGAGGCAGTTCAGAATACTAGCTAGGGTATCTTAGAACTCTTACACTTGACAAGAATATTGAGAATAACAGATCTTCCTTCCAAAATTCAGTTAAAGTCCTCTGGTATAACAGTATTTCTTTTGCAAAGAGAGTAACGATGAAGAGAAACTGATTGTTGCAAGATTTCCCTTATGAAAAATCAATGTCGATTCCATCAATTTATAGTATTTTAACTTAAATTGAAGTAGTTCATGATGCTTGATTGCTTTAAATATCTAGTGTGTACTTTTGTCCCAAGCCCGAGGATGCAACAAAACAGTCTTCTGAAGCACTTGAATTTTCATATCAAATAAGAGTTCATTTTTTTATTATTCAATATTCTAATTGGACAGCTTTTATATCATAGATAAAAACGGTTGGAAACACAACTTAATTAATAGCTTCGTTGTACTTTGATGAAATTGTTCATGTTTATATCTGTGAACAACTGACGACCTAGCAATATAGGATAGGGTTTCTATCTCGGATTACTCTATACAAGAGGGTTAGAAGTAAAAGGATGTAAGTTAAAAAAAACTACTTTTGAGGAAAAATGGCTTTCAAGTTCTTCAGCAATTTTGCGCTCCATCAAAATTATGTTTATGGGAGCCAAGAAGAAGACAATTTTCTACAAATTATTAATTTTACTGTTGGACAGTAAAATCACTGAAACTAATTGCAAACAATAGAATTTTTCAGTAAACTGAGCTACTGCCGCCTTTTGCTTTTGAAACTCTGCTCATGTCTAACTAGAAATATAGGGTGTCCCAGTAAATATGGGCACGACTTTGATAACGAGAATCACAATATTTTAGCAAACAAATAAATATTTTCATATTGTATTATATTTCCTTTGGGTATTTTAATTGCTGCCTGTGAAAATTTTATTCGATGAAATAACCCTGTACATTACAATTTTTGATTTTAGAAAATCATTTCTTATCTAGCCAGCACAGACACTACATTTGTGTTTTGTTGGAACTTAACTAATAATGAATGTTTTATTTGAATCATTCAATGTTGTTTTTTCAAGTACATTGTATCTAAGATGTTACTCAAGAATTTTTGCTTAAAATTTTATTTGGCTTTGCTAGGAAACGTTGGAAAAAATAGTTAAACTCTAAAAAATCTCAAGTTTGTCTCTCCACATAAGATAACTTCACGAAATCATAGCTTTTCATGTATTTTCTATGTATATAAAATTATTCATTTAAAGTTTACTTATGTCAAATATCTATACTTTGGGATAGACAACAAAAATTCTAGATTTTTACATGTTTCAGCTGATATACAAGGATTTGGGTTTGACCCTTCTAAAAATCGTCCACACTGGGAATCAGATTTAAGTTTCTGTCCAAATTTCATATACTTGGGTTTATAATTTCCAATAAAATAAGTGATAGTCTAATTGTTTATGGTATCGGCAATTATACATATATTTTTTTCAGATTTTTTTTATACATACTTTATGAACTAGTACAAATATCGTACGACTAAGTCGCTCAGATATAACGCGATTTGTGCAAAACTGATAAGAGGAGCTTTTAGAAATGTTACACCATCAACAAACAGGTAGCGAAAAAATCGCTTCAAACTCAAAATCTGTTCTCGAGAAGTACATGAATAAAATGTGTGAAAATTAGATTTTTATCTGCACTAGTTTTGAAATGGCAGTATGGTAAAGTCGTGTCCATACTTTCTGGAACACCCTACACATATGAATACACCTAACCACGAAAATCCTTTCTCGTAAAATGAATCATCATTTTACTAAAAGCTACAAACTTTTCAGGATTTCATCCCTTTTCATTCCAATGCTCTTTAGTGCAAGTGAAAGCAAAAAATATTTTTCTTCAATAACAGGATCGCCTTTTTGAAGTCAAGGATTTTCTGTTATTATTCATAATTTCTCTACATCAATTCAAAGCTTTGTCGTGTATAATATTTACTGCATACTTTACTGCATTTACTGCATCGTTCGATACATCAAGTAACCTTGTGCCCCTCGTGTCACATGTACGTACAACCTCGATCATACAGCTGACAGTTTAAAGCCAAATAGAAGGAACAGTCACAGCTACCCTAAAGGCATCTATACTGACCGGCACTACAATGTGAAGCGTTCCAGCTGAGAGAAACTTGTTTTTGCTTCTTTGAAGTGAAAATCACATGTCAAGAGTTGTAAGGATGTTCCCGGTGCGTTAAATATTTAATGACTACGTGGCCAGTGTCAGGTGTCAGCATATTAAAGGAATCCTTGCAAACATTTCCGCTGTGATATCCTTCGTCAATATTGAATGACGCCGTATCGATTTGGAATAGATCAGGTGTATTGTAATTAACAACTGTCAGTTTCATACACATGGAGTGATAATTAAAATGCCTTGAATTTTTTGTTCGATTAGCACTTGATGAGGAGTGCACAATATCAAGATATTAAAATACATCTTCATATCGTTATCTGTTATATCTAAACACTGATATTTGCGCCTCAATACAGTCTTATATTGTAGACATTCTTTCCAATGGCTCAGTGGTTTTGAATTTCTTGAAAAAAAGCACAGGAAATGGCTTTTTTGAATGGTAATGTTCCTACGCACTACGATAATGAATATTATAATCGTGACGTAAATTTCTTTTGAAGCCATTTATTTAGTGTGATTAACAAAACCACGTAAATTTACTTGACATTACACTGAATTCTACGTCATTCATGTAAAACTGAGTCGAAGTTAACTGAAAATATTTGTGATTCAAACAGAATTTACTTCAAAATAATGTAAAGTAACGGTACTTGGTTGACCATCTTATAAAAAGAATAAAAAAGCAAATTTGTTCACTATAATTTAATAATATTTTGCAGTACTACGATATGGAAATTCCACATATTAAATATTATTAAATACATTAAATTTTATGGTCAATAAGCCATACCTTAAACTTTCTGAATTCCTATAATTTATTGCTATTACAAGGCTGTAAGCGTTGACAAATAGCTTTTCCAATAAAATATTTAAAGCAGTAAAGATATTTGTTTCTGATTTGTCGGACAATCGCTCAGAAATATGTTTATTTCGGGCAATTCAACAGTGGAAACATTTTAATATTGTCATAACCATCTATTCATCCCCAGGTGTTGAGTGAAATTCACATAATTGAAGAAACCATGACACCATGTGCAACATCTGGGTAATTGCCAGCACACACCTTGCACAACACAGATGATCACTAAATCAGATGTAACAGATCTCGCTGCCACACCCACCCCCCCTCCCTGAGTGACTGCAGTGTAGGAATAATGTTAGAAATTTAGTGATTAACCCCGTGAACTTGGTACAATGTCATACTCGAATGAACAGGTGATATGAAGATAAGTTTTATTGGTGAATCGGGTGCTATGATTAAACCGGGTAATTATCCAGCTCATCAGTAGATGGCAAAATGAGTTCCTCCTTACTCAGTGTACCGTTTTGTCTCAATTGTCGAACATAACTTATATTTAAAACAGTTGAGATTTCAGAGCTAGCATTGATATTTTCATACCCTTTAAATATAGAAAATCTTAGAGAGAAGGAATAAATGTTTTTTTCCCTGCTAAATTTATCGATTTTAACCTTTATGCGTTGTTTTGAAGCCTTCGCTACCGGCTTGTGGGCTTCGTGACCGTGCGGTTAGTGTTACCAAGCATTTAGCCGCATCGAATCGAAAAGTGTGGGTTCGATTCCCACTTCAGCCCGGAAAACTTTTCGTAAGGATCGCATTTCCACTGTGCCACTGGGCGTTGCATGTTAGTTCGTATTCTAGTGTGCTGCTTCTTTCAAAGGACAAATTGTCCACTGGAAGCATTAACGTGGCGGTGTTTTTTTTTATAATTTTGTTGCTGTATTGTAGATAAACCATAAGTGAAAACATTAACAAACAGTCAATTTTCTGATCAATGCGCTAAATTTTGTTTTCGATCTTATGTTTATAAATTCCTTTCGTCATTTATTTCTCTTAGTTTGTCTTGGATGCTCCCCAGTTTGTGACAATAACTGAGATCAACTCAACGATATAAATGATGTGTTACAAACAAACCCAGCGCGTACCGGTAAACAACAAGTGGTCATCTCAATTAGCCGGCACGCTGGCAATAAAAAAAACGTGCGCATGTAGAATAGCTATTAGAAAATCTCGCACCATACGGATAACAGCGATTCATCGTTTGCAATGTGTCAATACGATTCTCACTGTAGTGAATGTTGAAGGGATTGAATCAATGAGATGACAAAAAGAACAGAATTGTCGACTATATATTTATGACAATTGTTTGTCAGCATCGAAATGAACACATGAATAGAAAGATGTCCTACGTAAGAATGGAGAAGATTGTTAGTTGAGAAACATTTATTGAGCAGATTAATAAAATTAAGTGATCACTAAAATCCAAAATAAATTATATTGTGCATTTGGTGTTTTGTAAGTTTCAGATCCAAATATCACTCGAATCAATAATAGATACTTCACAGACCATTTTGAATAACTTTTGATTTGCTTAAATGAGCTTTTACCATTTGACATTTCATCAAATTAATTCAACACAAGCAAAACAAAAATCCTTCAAATAAGAAATTCTAATCATTTTCCGCTTAGTCGCTGCTGATGTGATGGTTATTCGCGTTCGCTGGTCTGTGATTGGTCCTCACGATGCGTTAATCAAAGGCTGAACATGCTGGATTTATCGATACGAGTTTGTGTGTATTAAGCTTAATAAACGTGAATGTGGGCGCCAATAGCATTGGACTTGAAATTTGTTCCTCATGTAGCTATCGGCGCTACCGGCTCACTATGGGAGGAATTCACACGAACTGGTAGTCGAAAACATATTTTCCAGTTTCAAATATGTAGCGTAATTTCGGATGAAATTCATATTTTTACGGTTTTTCTTTAACGTACACTATAAATAAGATGGTGCAATTTATAAGTAAATATATGTATCCACCATTCCTATCAAAGGTAATTTTAGCGTTAGAAGTTGTATTTCAAGTAATAAATAAATGTACCTTATTTCAAAATAGAACTATTTCCAATTGTCAAATTTGCGGCTTCTGGTTTCGGAAAAAAACATTAATTTCTTCTCATTTCATTTTTTTCAATATCATTTGGGTATATAATGATAAGGTACGGTGGGGTAAGTGGATACATAAAAATTAATAGTCAACTTCATCTTTATACTTTTTAATTTATGATTTGTGGGTTCACCAGCCGAGCGGAAGTTTAACAACTACCGAAACACTAAACATCACATATATTTTGCAATTTGATTAAATGGGCAAATTAATGTGAAATTTGCGAAAAAGTTACACGTCTTCTTGGTGAGAATCGAACTCACGACTCCCTGTTACCCCTACACTACGAGAAGACTCATGGACGCAGAAGTTAATCTGAACTCTATTTCAGATCAATAGTCACGTGGTCCTCTTTCGCAAAGCGCACGGAAGATTTAGATTGTTGTTCTTCAAATTATGTAATCATCCAAAAAATTGTTTAAATCTTGCAATATATTTAAACGATAGACTGTAAAAAACTTTGAGGTGGATTGATTCATGCAAATACAGTTTTTTCTTAGTTTTATCTGCTATCAAATAATAACAGTAAACTTCACGGATTATTTTCTGAAATAAAAATAAATTATATACCGGTTCACAAGTGAATCGGTGAAATAAATCGGTTCAAAAAGTTACAGATTTCAGTTGTACGATTAGTCTGCCACCAAATTATAGCAGCAAATCTATATCTATATCTGCCACCAAATTGTATATGCAAATTATTGCATGCCTTATGTGCTGGCTCAAAAGTGAATCGGTTCAAAATGGAACACATTTCAGTTTAACGACCCAACTTCCATCAAAATAAAACAGCAATTTTTCTGGTTATCTTCTGAAATTAAAATAACATATTTCACCGATTTTAATGTGAATCGGTAAAATTTACCGATACTATACTGTTTTAACTCATATTCCGAACACTTAAGGCCAACAGTGACTTCAAATGCATCTGATAAGCATTAATTAGCTGATATGTGTGAAAATTGTAATTTCTCCGCAAAGTTCAACTGTTAACTGTTGGTTGTGCCAATAAAATAGTTTATTTGAACTAGTTTAGTATTGTTTTACGTAAAAGTATGGAAACACATTTTTATTCAAATGCCGAACACTGTGTACATTCTGTCTCATATTCCGAACATCTTGATTCAAATTCCGAACAGCATGAATAAACCGTATTCAAATGAATAATTTCGCAAATAAATTTATCTGAGCTGGTTTTACTGGTCTCGAACTAGAGAATCATCACTTTTTTTTTTGTTGGGTATATCATCACTGCGACCACTAATTGATCTTTTGTGATACACAACCCTTTTTAATGTACCTTGTCAAAGTGATAAATTACTATAAAAGTAATTATCAGCGCATGACTTAGGTATTATCCCAATTAGGTATAATGTGACGTATGAAACGCACAACCTTACCGGGAGGCAGAGACCATATTTCAAAGGGCTGTATATCTCCCTTGTCAAAAAACTTTACTCTTCTTTGAAAAAGAGCATCACAACTACATAATAAATGTTCAGAGGTTTCACAACTCTCTTGACAAATATCATCTTCAACCTTTCCCATCAGTCTTAGGTGATATTTGGCTGAACAATGCCCTGTAATCAGTCCTGTGTATGTGCACAGGTCTTTTTTAGACAAAAATAATAACTTTTGTGTATTCGAAGCATGCGGCGTTATGAGCTGTTTTGACTGTCGAGCCACAGCAGTTTTATTCCAGTTTGTAATCACCATCGACTGTTTCCAGTTCCTTAGTTCCATTTTTATGGAGCATGTTGAAACTCCACAAAATGGCTCTGGACCTAGAAATTTTTCGGTTGATCCAATCCTGGCTAATTCATCAGCCTTTTCATTGCCATCGATTCCACAATGTCCAGGAACCCAGTAAAGATTTACCGTATTATTAATACAAAGTTGTTGGAGCAAGAGGAAGCATTCCCATACAAGTTTTGACGTGCACGTATACGATTTCAAAGCAGACAAAGCTGCCTGACTATCAGAGAATATACATATGTTAGAATGTTTATATTTCCTTTCTAAGCAAATAGAAGCACATTCCAAAATCGCTTGTATTTCTGCCTGGAAGACGGTTGGCCATCTACCCATTGAAACTGAAAGGTTAACACCAGGACCTGTTATACCAGCTCCTACTTGACCATTTTGTTTTGAACCATCGGTATAAAAAATGGTAGATCCTGATCGAACTTGTGGTCCTCCCATGGTCCAAACAGTATGATCTGATTCTACCACATTGAACATACGGTTGAAATTGAACTGTATTTCCATCCAGTCTGTGTTGACTGTAACTAATGGATTAATTTTGATATCATTTAAGATGCTTAAATGTCCTTTGATGTCACCACTAAGAAGAGGTTTCCATTGTTGAAATCGAAGAGCACTTTTTTCGGCTTCTAATTGAATGAACTGATTTATTTATTTTTATTTATTTATTGATTTAGTCAACAGGTAAGAAATCACCCCAATGACAAAACTTAAGCTAAACGTACAATATAGACAAAATCTTAATAACAGAATACACGTTTAAAACTACGCTTATTAGCTTCCCGTGACACATTAAAATCAAACACAAAATAACACTTATTGAATAGACGGGACATGCTGCGTATTGGTTCATGCTGACCATAGTTCGTCCTCGCAGAAGGAATGCTGAAGAACGAGTGTGACCGAAGGTTTCTGCTGCGTATGTTTATATCAAGCATGCCGAGTAATGTAGAACAGTCTATATTGCCTTGCAGAAGGTCTCCAATAAAACAAGCTTTCGCCACATTACGCCTCGCTACGAGTGGTTCCAAATCGATGAGCTGGCAGCGGCTCTCATAACTTGGTAGGTTGAGCGGGTTTCTCCAATTTAGGTGTCGTAATGCGTAATGAGTGCTTCGTGAAGCCCAAGCAGGACAGTTCGGTTTTGCGTCGTCCGATTGATTTTGCTGATGGATTCGCGCGTTTTCGTTGCCGGAGAATTTTTTTTCCCCTGTTTTGGAGCGTCTTGCTGGGTAGTGAAGTCCAAGCAGGACAGTTTCGTTTTGCGTCGATTGATTTTGCTGATGGATTCGCGCGTTTTCGTTGCCGGAGAATATTTTTTCCCCCTGTTTTGGAGCGTCTTGCTGGGTAGTGCTTCGTGAAGCCCAAGCAGGACAGTTCGGTTTTGCGTCGTCCGATTGATTTTGCTGATGGACTCGCGCGTTTTCGTTGCCGGAGAATTTTTTTTTCCCCTGTTTTGGAGCGTCTTGCTGGGTAGTGCTTCGTGAAGCCCAAGCAGGACAGTTTCGTTTTGCGTCGATTGATATTGCTGACGGTTTTGCGCGTGTTTTCGTCGCCAAAGATTTTTTTTTCCCTGTTTTGGAGCGTCTTGCTGGGTACGTGTTTGGGAAGGCCCAAGCAAGACGGTTTATTTACGGGACGCCAAGAAGTTTTGCTGTCAGTGTCAGTTTTGTGTTCAGTCGAGAATGGATTACCAACTGGTGAGTTCGTTTCATGCTTATGATAACACATATGTTCTTGAAAGCGTAACTTTTATGTAATATTAAAACAGACTTTGTATGGTTTGTCACTATAGGTGTCGGCATTACGCTCTTTTCTTATACAATTTAATTATACATATATTTTTCTCTTTTTGACATTATTAAAAATTATCTTTTGAATTGTTCGACATTGTGAATGTTGACGTATTTTCTAAAACTTCTACCATATCAAGACAAAATGCACAGTAATACTCATATGTAATTTTCAAACAAACTATGTATGGTTCGTCACTACAAGTGTCGGCATTATTCCTTTTTCATATAAGTTAAAATATATACATGTAATTTTCAGTTTTCGTCATTAATAGAAACGTCTTTTGAATTGTTCGACATTATAGATGTTGACGTATTTTTTTTTCCAAAAACTTCTCGAGACAAAAATACAAAACTAGCTTTAAATACAAGTCGTATATTTCCCCCTTGTCCATGGATCGCATCACTGACCAGAGGTGACTCCCAGATCTTTTCCTCCCTCAATAATGAACACCCTTCCCGTGGTGATTGTGGAGATGCAGAGGTATTCTCGGTCTCTAGAAGCAACAATCATTACACCCTAACATTCCTTCCCCATCCCAACTGACTGTAAGGACTTGGCCGGCGCCGTTATTGATCAATAATATTAGATCTGCTAAAATTGCACTTCGAGAGTAAGCGGAAACTCCCATCCCTTATTCATTTGGATCGTAGTGCAATTCTTACCAGTTCCGATCAATCACGGAGTAGCAACCATTGACATGTACAGTCAGTCTATGCTATGCTATGCTATGCTATTTAGGTGTCGTAATGCAAAACGAATAAATTTTCGCTGGATCCGTTCAATGCGGTGTACTTCATTTTGATAAAAAGGGGCCCAGACAACTGAAGAATATTCCAGTATGGGACGCACGATCGAACAATACAACGATTTCAAGCAGTAGGCATCCTTGAACTTCTTAGCAAACCGAAAGAGGAAACTGATGTAGTGGAAGAAGATTTAAAATCGCATCTAAAGCTTTTGTGGGTGCGCTGCGCATGGCACCTGTAGTACACATTGTTGCTAGTCTTTGAAGTTTTGCTAACTTCTGTATGGCGCATTTTTCCTTAGTTTTGGTCCACCACACTAAAGAAGCATATGTTATTCTGGGTCTAATGATGGTCGTATATATCCAGTGAATCATGATCGGCCTCAGACCCCATTTATTACCAAAAGTACGTTTACTTAACCATAGCGCATTTGTTGCTTTATCTATGATTTGTTTCAGGTGTGAATTCCAGTTTAATTTACAATCTAAAATAATTCCTAGGTACTTAACTTCTGTAGAAAGTGTCATTAAAGTTCCTTTCATATGAAGTCCAGAAATTATTAATTTTCTTCTTTTGGTAAATGGAATAATATGCGTTTTTTGAGGATTTATGTCTAATCCTTCTGTAATACACCATTGAATCGTGTAGTCTAAGGCTCGCTGCATTCTGTTGGTGATGACAGAATCGTATTTACCTCGGACTATTATAACAATATCATCAGCAAATCCTATTATTTTGAATCCTTGTGATTCTAGGTTTGTCAGTAGTTCATCTACCACTAACGACCACAGAAGAGGCGATAATACGCCTCCTTGTGGACACCCCTTTACAGCTTTTACGGATACAGATACGCTACCGAGGTCGGCTGTTATTTCGCGTTTTGATAACATTTCACTAATCCATTTTACGATACATATGTCAACACCATGTTTTAACATTGCCTTCGCCATGGATTTATGTGATGCATTATCAAAAGCTCCTTCTATATCAAGAAAAGTTGCAAGCAAAACTTCCTTTGCTTCAAATGTTTTTTCTATTTTTGAAACAAGTGCGTGTAACGCAGTTGTAGTAGATTTTCCAGATTGATAAGCAAACTGATGAATGCTTATAGGATTTTGTTTTAAGTAAGCTGTTTTAATGTAGTGATCAATAAGCTTTTCCATCATTTTAAGCATTATTGATGATAGACTTATGGGTCTGAACGATTTTGGAGAAGTTTTATCTTTTTTGTTAGCCTTCGGAATAAACACAACACGCACTTGACGCCATGACTTTGGAATATAACCGAAAGCTAGACTTGCTTTAAACATATTCGAAAGAGCTGAAGTCAGTACTCCATTGCTTTTTTGTAAAAATGCAGGATATATTCCATCCTTGCCAGGAGATTTGAATGGATCGAATGAGTTAATGGCCCATTCTACTTTTTTGTTTTTTTGTAAAAATTTCATCAGCTTTTTGAGCAGCCATATTTAAGATTGGTAGTAAGTCTAAGTTATCCTTACTATCATGAATTTCGCCCAGAGAAGTCATCCTAGATAATTCGTTATTAGTATTGTCTTCTGTAGCATTTTCATCGTAATTTATAACTGTAGAACAAGGAAAGTGCGTCTGCATCATTACTTCTAAAGTTTCAAGTCCATTAGAAGTAAGGCAGTCGTTACTTTTTCTAACCGTTCCTAAGCCATTAACATGATCTTTTGAAAGGACTTTTTGTAGTCTTGCGACAACAGGAGTATTCTCAATGCTTTCACATGTACGCCTCCAGTCCATTCGTTTTGATCTTCTTATCTCTTTAAGATCATCACTTAAGAATCATCACTTCTCACGAGGTATAAATATATTGAAGGACGTTAAAATTGAATTGCAAATGGCTGCCATTTTCTTGTAATTTTGTGACATATTTTAGCGAAACATTTCAACCAAATCGCCATACAAAAACCGAGTGTTCGGAATATAAGTCTGTTCGGAATTTGATACAAAACGGTATACAATATGTTACACATTGCAGGTGTACGATTCATCTGCTTTCAAATGTTAACAGCAGTGTTGCATTTGAACACGTTCAGTTTGCGTTCCAGTTCAAATTTTTGAACGAGAGAACAAGTAGGCTTGAGCATTGATCAGTTCAAAAATTTGAACCCGAAAGAGCTAAAAAATGAACGCGGAAGGAAAATTGTTTTCAGGGCAGATTTAAAACAAATTGAAAAGCAGACAGATTTCTAAAGATGTTAAGGGGCATTTAAGGTTCCATACATTGTGCGTTGTACATTTGTACATTTAGATGTAAAATTAGAGTTCTGCAAAGAGGCGCGTACAACATTTTTGCAATTTTGTAGAAGACCAATTGAGAAAATTAGAAATAACTTTAGGGGATGCATCGACCATTATTTCACAGTTTCTGGAAATTTTGGTGTTTTTTTTTCGGTCTCTTCATTCTGCATACATTTTCCTCCTCCATATCTCGTTATCCTTCTTATCTCGATATCAGCATACCTCGATGTTTTCCTGTTGATTTTTTGTACCCAATTTTATCTCCTTATGTCGATATCACCATAACCGAAGGCTACTAAACTTGATTTTTAGTGATTCAAAACAATTTGGAAACGCGAGATGACGTTTGCATGTTTATTATTTTCCTGGTAACGGAGTGATTTTCAATCTAGTATTCATTAGAAATTTGTTCTTTGTCTCGATCTCTCCCTATCTCGATGGTCCCTTCAATATCGAGATGTCGAGAGGCGACTGTATTATCACCCTGCATAATTCAGCTCAGGAAACTAGGCCGTTCCATGACAGATTGGCGTGATGAAAAACAGCCTACTATTATGATAAATTAAAAAAAAAACATTCTAATGTCAGTACGCTCCCACGTGTTTCTCACCTTGGGAATTTAAGAGCACTTCTACAGTTGATAACTGAGAGCTTTTTTTTTCCTCATCTGTAGAGCCCACTGATTCCATTATTTAGTGGAGAGCTTTCTTTACCAAAGTTGCCATTTTAGCATTCGTATACTCTATGCTTAGGAAATTTCGATAACGAAACGACCGACCAACCGGGAATCGAACCCAGACACCTGCCGGAAAAACCATAATCCTCAAATGGTTTTTCAGAAATAGAGAACAAATTGTAATTGAAATTCACATTGCAATGAGAGAAGACTTATTTAAACGTTCAAAAAGATACAATGTTATGCGTTAGAAATTTGTTTGAACTTGTAAAAATTGACCACCTCCTTCCCCCACTGTGCGTCCAACGAAGACGACAATGACGACGATGGGGACGGCTAGTGGACAGACTGGTTTAGCGAAGCATCAGTATCAGCTATGGTTTTGAATGAAACGGTCAACTGGCCGGTGTTTACGCACTTCGCTTTTTGACGGTCTTCGTCGTCGTCGTCGTCAACAAATGTAGGAAAGAAAGCCGAAACGGGCTAGCCGAATTCTTAACCGAATTGAGCTTTGATTTTCCAGCGGAAGAGCTTTGGTCGCGTCTGAGACTATGTTTCAACTGCCCTTCTTGGAGAGCTAAAACTACGTGATTTTTGACTGGATGAACTATTCGACTCGCGGTCACCGAACTTGATGGTGGAAGAAGATTGGAATTAAACGATTAGTTATTTTTGGCTGTGAGCGATGGTGTTGGCTTGTAAAGAAATCTGCTAAGTGAAGAAGGTTATTGGTGTTTGCAAACAACGTGGAACATAATTACATATTTACATTTTGGGAACGACGCCTATGTGTTGTGTTAGGTGTTTCTGAGTTCATTGTTATTGGTTGTTATTTCAAATCACGTGAAAAAAATTGTGCATGCAGATTAGATTAACGATATCTTATATCAGCTGAAGAATATTGTGATTAATTGATTGAGCAAAAATACCTCAATCACAAAAGTAGTGCATATTGAGCAATATTACGCAAATCCCTACATATTGAACAATACCACGTTCAAAATCAGCTGTGGAAAAGTGGAACACCGGCTCCAAACCGAAGGTAGCAGTGAATGCGTGAATGCAAGACAAATTCAAATAATTGCGCGAACGCCCAAAAGCTGCTCGCCGAGGAAGGAAAGTAAGCTACAGTGTAAGTATTTCTTTCTTATATAATAATTGTTTTGATGCTTTTCCTTTGTGCGACTTTCGTTGAATTTAATGCTTGATTGAAGTAGGGCAAACAATTGGTTAATTAAAAGTTTTTTTGTTTTGTGTCACTGATATCCAAGGTTAGCGCTGTTTTTTTAGGACTTATTTCATTGAAGACTAGGTTCAACTCAAAAGTGCAGGAATATATGAGGAATGTTTGATTCACATCCATTTATGATTTAGGAAATACTCAGGTGATAGCATACATGTCAAAAATAATTCAAAAAATGAGCAACAATTAACATCTAAATTAATAAAATTGATCCACTGTTTGTTCTGTAGCAAAATATAAAGATCCTTCTTTGAAATTAAATTATTTAATTTAAAAAAATTCTTAAATTTAACGAAATAATTCAAATAATCAAGACACATCGGTTGCCAGTTGTTATACCTATCACTAAATAAATTACATGTTTAGTGGAGGAGTTTTACTTCGTACCTCGAGGTGTCTTAATTAATTCAATGCATTGAAATTAAAATAAGTCCTTTTAAATTAATACATTAAAAGTTTATCATCTATATGATAAAAAGGGAGCATAGTAAACGGATATCGTTTCCGGTGGGAACCTTTCCAAAATATCATGCAGTGATAGATTTTGACAGCTCAGAATTCATGATTTTCCATCCAGAAGTAAATTAATGGCATGTCATCAGTTTGCTCTGACAGTTTTTGGACGGTTGGTGACAGATTTCGATAGGGTTCCAAATTGTCAGCTTTGGACCCTCTTGTGTCGTTGTCCTGTGACGGCTTGATATTCATGATTTGTGATTTATCATAACTCATTTGTGATTTCTACAGAAAATTTCAACATAATGGATCGAACGAAGGTAAAGTTATAGATTGTTTGAACTTTGAGGTCGTTATACAGGTTAAACACCATATACAGCGAAGTCTTATTTAAATTGAGGCGTGTATTACCCATAAAACACATTTTTTATGCGCAATATTCATATTTTAATGTATGCATTTGTAATTAACAAAGTTTGTTTTGTTGATGTAGTGCCATATTGACACATAAAGGCATAATCGTCTCTGTATGAACTTTCAACCATAATATCATCTGTAAAATGTGAATTGTATTCAAGTTTATATGTTTAGCTGAATGACAGAAGTAAAAAGAGTAATCTATGGGGTAATACAAAATGAAATACAGTAAAGAATACGAAAATTTTGCTGAAATCGCAACTGTCCCATATGGATCTCCCAAAAAAATTTTTTTTTTTGCGAGTTGCATACATTTGTATGCATCTTTCCATGTGCACACATAAAATTGTGCAGTTTTTTCGAAAACATTGCAAAAAATATCAAACTAGTGACCCATATTGAACTCCTGGATTTTGTCCAATGCCTCTTGTTTAATTGGAAATTAATTTCGTAATGACAGATTCTCGTTATATACTGCGTCAACGTTCGTGAGTCTGATATAGTTATTTATGCAACAAGTTGCATAAATACAACGAGTGCTAAAAAAAATCGAGTTTTGCTACGAGTTGCATACTAGTAGTTTACGGAACAAGTTGCAGAATGATGATTTTTACAGCACGAGTCGTAAATTTATCCTATGATCCTACTCGGCAATAGGATAATTACGACGAGTGCTGTAAAAATCGAGTTCTGCAACGAGTTACGTACATCATTTTTTGCAATTTCGTAGAAGGCCACTTGAGGGTATCAGAAGTTATATCGGATTGCATTCCCCATCATTTTACAATTTCTGAAAAAATGTTGTGTAATGATTCATTACACAACTCAAAACAGTTGCGTAATGAGAAAGCGTTGCGTAATGAATCATTACAGCACTGTTGCGTAATGATTATTGCCGCACTGCATACTTCAGTGCAGGAAAGTAGGCCGTTTCATGACAGATTGACGTGATGAAAAACAACCTATTACGATGAGAAATTGCAAAAAATATTTTTTGCTGTTTTGGAATATGCCGTTTCAACTGGACGAACTCTAAAAGCACAAACAAACATTTCAAGAGAACCCATATGGGCATACAGCCATGCGTAGTTTCAATCCAATTTTTCAATAACGTAGGCTGTGACACAGTAGTACCAGGTCCGTTACACTCGGGCTTAGATTGGGTACCACTTCTAGTACTGCATTTGGTCCCTCGGTAGTGCAAAAGGTACCCAAGTTTGACAGATCGCAGTACACTTTTCACAGCATTCTAGATTACCTTATGAGCCATAAAATTTTGGGCAACTGCAAGGGACATGGGAGTCTTTAATTTGTCTTTGGTAGTACCGTTTTGATTCATATTACATACAGCCTTCAATTCCGGACACTCTTCTTTGTATGGGAAAAATTTCACTCGAAATGTTTCAATTTTTGCCTATCAAAAGTTCGCACTTTCGAAACTTGTTTTCATAAGTATTTTTCATAGATATCTATGAAAATATACAATGCTCAACTGTCTTAGACGTCTGTTTAGTAGCTGGGCAATTTCAATTGATTATTTGACTTCTCTTTTTATGATTTTCATGATCTGTCCGGAATTCAAATCAAAGTGTCCGGAAATCAAGGCAAAAGTGAGGAAGCGTCCGGAATAAGAATCATGGGAAGTCCACACATTTCCATTTATTTAAAATTATTCATATTGCGGAATCAAAACCTTCACCCACCATTCGAAAGCTAAGAGTCTTCAAGGATCAAAAATGCGGAGGAATCATACAAACTGATTTATTTTATATGCTTTAAGATGAGTAACACTTCACTGAGGCCTTAAGTGTCCGTAAAATGAATCAAAACGGTACCCTTGAATGTCACACATTTTCTCGCTCCCATCGGTATCATGCAGATCTATATTCCCTATTAGAGGAATGAACAGGTAAGAAAGCACAGACAGCAGCTGGCTACAAATTCTGGAAGTAGTGATCCTATATAAGAGAGATACGCAGAAGCTGACATTTCTGCCAAAATGTGAGCCAATCGAGCGGCGAGAGCTGTCAAAGCGTGAACCAAACGATCATGCGTTATGTTTGTTTTGAACTTTTCTTGAAAAGTAATGTAATCCGAAGGAAATTATTTCGGTGAAAATTGTTATGAATAGGGCAAAACATATGAAATATTTTCCTTTTTTGAATTTTTTTTCAATGCGATATTTAGTCGTTGATTTTTTCTGCTGTTAGTTAGTTCAGAAGTGTAACTCAAAGATCTATGACGAATTAAATTACACTTGTTAGCAATGAGGAAGTCATGTCCGTGTTACAATATTATTCTCGACGCCGAGCAAACTCAGCACTGCTGGTCTGTTGCCAAATCATTCCATTTTACTTCCGCTTATCTCTCATATAAAGGATCACTAGCTGGACGATCCGATCTTACATCAGAATTGCCAACCTGTGTCGGAGCCTGATCGCACAACGGATGTAGACTCTAGTGAAGTGACTCGCCGTGTAAACCAAATGGAAAGTCACTTCGCTCGAGTCGAGTATTGTCACCTTGCTATAGTACACAGACAATTCTCACCTCAAGCCAGACGTAGAACCAACTCAAGAATCAGATGCAATTTTGCTTATTCTGTGCGGCATGCGAGGCAAGATAAGTCGGTGAGATATCGACTCGCTTCCATTTGATTAACATTAGTCGCCTCACGTTACCCGAGGTGAGTCTCGACTCACACGCCGCGCAGAATGAGCAAGGCATGAAGAGGCTGGGACACTGGGTTATTCGGATGATGCCTATCAAAACAGTACTGAATGGTGCTACTTTTCAGCACCGAAAAGAGTGCTGAAAAGAAGCACTGTTTCATTTGGTAGGAAAAGTTGGCCGTTATGTCGATCAACTTCTCAATGAAAAGTTGATTGATTTGCAACGGAATACCAAAAAGGCTTTATTTCTGTTTCATTGCAATAAAATAAAGGTAAAAGAGAACTTTCGTCAATGTTTTGCTCTAATATTTATATTTCCGTGAGGAACAATTCAAAATACAGTCGCCTCTCTACATCTCGATATCGAAGGGACCATCGAGATAGAGAGAGATCGAAACAAAGAACAAATTTTTTATGAATAGTAGATTGAAAAACACTCCTTGGCAACGGAGTAACCTTCGATATTGGTCATATTGACATACGGAGAGAAAATTGAGAGCGAAAAATCAACAGAAACACATCGAGACATGGAGATATTGAGATAAGGAGGATATCGAGATATTAAGAGTGAAAATGTATGCAGTCTGAAGGGACTTATGAAATCATCGACATAGAGAGAGATATCGAGATGTGGAGAGTCGACTGTACATCTAGAAACTTCGTATCAAACACGATGTTGCATTTATACTGGCATTATCGACGCTAAATTGGCGATTATCCAACGATCAGGTAATCAACATTATCGGCGAGTTTCTTGGTCGATAACAAGTCTATATGGGACAGTTATGCTTTTATGGGCAGTCAAATCCAAAGTAAAAAAAAAATCATGCGTTCAATTTTATACCTTGCCGAAACATCAGAGTGTTTCTGATTCTTTAATATTGACTTTATGATTATCAAATATGTATGATCTCTTTAGGGGATAGATAAAATGATTGAGATAGGCAAACATTTTCCCAAATTCAAATAGGGTCGATGTACCAATAGCCGCATAGCTAAGAACAAATATTCGTATAAAATCGAAAAATAACGCTAGCGTCATTATTTTTACATCATCTGAAAGCTTTTTATCTGGGTTTTGTGGGAAAAATATGAAAACTGCGAAAAGTCATATGTTTGCATTTATTATCGCTTGTGCCACTATAGGAATACATGTGCTTATAGTAGCACTATTTCTAATTTCTGTTCCTATAGTAGCACTAGCATCTCGGCGTTGGCAAAATACTAATCAAAACCGTATTTTTACAAAGCTTTTATATTTTTCCTTGAAAGTGTGGATCAAAAGCTTTCGTTTGATGTAAAAAAAGTACTTAATTCATTAATTATTTCGTATAATAAAAAATAGTTTCTCTCAGTAGTGCTACTATAGGAGCAATAGGTTAACTATAGGCGCAAGGGAGCTCAAACTTTAAGCAAAACTAATTATTTCGATCATTTTTTGAACAAAATCAAGCTGTGTATCAATGGTACTTAGATAAATAGCTCCTGACCTTCGTGTCAAAAAATATTTTGAAAAGATTCATAGCAAAACGGCCGTAAAAAGCCACTAGTGCGACTATAGGGGACTGTCCACTAAGGGAACACTGACCCTACTTATTATTATTTGAAAAAAAAAAAAAAATGGATGAAATTGGATGCATCCAGAAGCATGTAATATTTGGTCTAGCTTCAGTATTTCGCTTGGTCATGTACAATAGTCACCAGACACCGAAGATGTTCCGGATTTTCCGATGTCAGAATCACTGGCTGTCATGGCCACTCTATAGTGGGTTCCAAGTACCCGGGGGATGTGACCAATTCAAAACATATCCGGAAACATATCAATATGGAAGTTCAATACCCATATTGGTATGGTTCCGGGACATGTTTTGAAGTGTCCACATTTCCTGGGCACTTGGCAACTACTACAGAGTGGTCTTGCAGTCTGTGGTTTTGAAAATGCTTTCATCACCTTGATAAATTTCAAAGTGCGATACCCATATTATACCCCCCGTTATATTTGGCCATATACCTTGGGGAACCTTGAACTTACTATAGAATGGCCATAACAGCCGGTGGTCCTAAAATGCTTCCAGAAGCCTCAGCTTCAAAAATCTTGAAGTTTGTTACCCATATTGATACGATTCCGGACATGTTTTGAATTGCCCACATCCTACGGGGCACTTCGAACCTACTAGGGTGGTTATGACTGAAAAATTTTCTGGAAATGTTTTCGAAAGCATCATTTTCGAGAATCTTAAAATATGTTGCCAAAATTGATATGGGGCCGGACATATTCTTCATTGACCACTTCTCTCAGGGCACCTGTAACCTAGTGGTCAGAGCATCTAACGGTTCTGAATATTTTCCAAACGTGACTGATTATATTTTTCGGAACCAGTTTCACGGATATTATCATATCTCGGAAGGTTTCCAACGAATCTTAATGAGTTCACAGGCATTTAATCTTAAATTGGTTCTAGTTTCTTCGAAAAATGTTAACATCTATAGAACACGCTGCACAAAATTACAAGCGATAAAACAAATTGATTCGGACATGACCTTGGAAAATCCGGATCATCTCCGGTGTCCGGTGGTCAACACGCATGGCTAAGTGAATTACTGGAACTGGACCAAATTTTTCATTGCTTCCGGATGCATCCAATTTCATCCATTTTTTTTTTTCAAAAAGTTTATATGGAAATCCAAAAATTGGACCAGAATTCTTGTAGGTCAAAAATTAGTGCTTTTTTCCTATCATCAAACGATAAAAAACTTGCAAATATGCTAAAATCTACATACTGCCTTTAAATTTAGTAAATCATTGCTGATGGTGTGAAAACAGTAATAAAAAAATTCCATTTTATCTTAGTTTTAAGGAAAAAAAATCTAGTTTTTTTTGTATATTTCAATTAACTCTGTTTCGGGTAAATTTCTGACCCGAATTTTGTGTGTATTTTTATGCAAACATCATTTTGCGGTGAGAATTCCTAGCACAAAAGTATTGATATTTTATATTTCAGTCAGCGAAATTTTCCCAACACTTGATTTGAAGTCTTGCCCAACCGGTGAAGCCAAAGTTCGTTTAAGACAATCAATTTTGAAATTGTCATAACTAAAACTAAGTTAATATTTTGACACAAGTTTGTTCAGCACCATTGTAGCCAATAGATGAAGGTGCGTTGTACAGTATTTAGTCCTTTTTAATCTGTTAGTTTTTTTTTCTGAAAATATCGATCATATCACCAAGGTCAAACTTTTGCCCCACCTTAGTTTAGTTATGCGATATTATATTTGGCATCTCTTAAGCAGAGCATTTAAATGCCTTATTTAGATAGTAAGTGTTGAAAACTGTCTGGTATGGAACACCTTAACTTGATATTTTGCAGAAATGTTCTTCTGCTCGGAGGGAGAAGAGCAACTGCATGAGTACCGTAATTCGGGGTAACATTGATCATTTTTCTGAGTGTTTCTTTAACATTTCGTTTGAAAATGCAAATGTTACAAATTTTATATTTTTAAAACAAGTACTGCCACTTATAGCTCGAGACTATATAATGTGTTTTGTTTATTGAAAGATTTAGGCATGTTTAAAAAATATTTTAAGCGATTTTTTGATTTAGCTCATATGGGGTAACATTGATCACCTACGTAAACAACCTTCGGTTATACTGAGAATGTCGTTACTGACTTAAATCATGGCCCCTGAAGCCGATTATGAAGGCCAATTGCTTACAAGTCATTTACTTTTTGAGTTATTTTAAAATTAAATACACCCCGAACCACGGAATACGCCTAAAGGTAGGCAATTTCCTAAGAGAATTTTAAATTCTTAATAGTAATTCGGTAATGTTGCCTATCTGAGCATACTTATAAAAGTTTTGACAACGGAATCTTTATCGGCGATGCCATTTTTAGTAAGAACCACATTTTCCTTGTTAGTATCGTTTGCAGAACTTATGTGAGACATGAATCTTCGTTAACCTTTGAAATCATTGTTTCGAAAAGTTGACAAATTTACGCATAAGGTAAACGCAATTTTTGCTAAAATCTGCACTTTAATCAGCTCATGAATATGAGAAAGAGAAGCACCATTCATAATTTGAAAATGTTTCATCAATAAATGATAACACGAACTTTTGATGAGATGAGTCATTCCGATCAATGTTACCCCGCTGATCAATGATACCCCGGATTACGGTACCTAGTTAAACTTTTTTCTACACATTTGGAACAATATTAAATAATGTCTTCAGTTAACAACGACTTTGAAATCTATGTCCGTATGGTGTATGAAATTAGAGTAGTATGTGCAAAATGTTATTTTACCAAATGAATTTTAGAAAAAAGCAATGGCTGTTTTAGTGTTACTTTGGATTACTTTTCCGAGAATTTTTTAAAACAATTCAGAACCACCTGAGTTATTGAAGACAGCTGGAAATGCCTTTAATGAATTCTTGATGTAATTCTTAAAATTTTGGCTTGTTTCAATTAATTGGCTGTATTTCTGGAACTCCCAAAATCGACCACTGGACTACACCCAATGCAAAGCTTGAGATCAGATTGAAAATAAATTTTGACGATGTGAAGTTGCGGAATTTATTGTTATTTTTTTCGTTTTGATGTTTAAAATACCAAAACTGAGAGCATAAAAATGTTCTAATAACAGCAAATTAAAAATTATTTCTACTATCGTTGAAACTTGTTTCTGCTATCATTGACAGCAAACTGAGAACCTATCGAATTGATTTTTTTTTGTTAGACACGAAAGAAGGTCTGCGAGAAGATATTTGCTTATTTTTTTTTTATAAAACAACTAGTTGGTCCGGCAAACGTTGTATTGCCAATCAGTAGACCGGTTTATAAGGATATGATGATATGACTCCCATACAAAAAAGACAGCTTCATTTACATTCGGTTTTTCATATCCAGGTGAATCTCTTATTCTATTTTTTCACAGAAACACGTCGGAACCCTTGGCTAACAAAACGGAGAAAGATTTTGTTTGCAATTTCTCATCGTTATAGGCTGTTTTTCCAACCCGTCATGGAATGACCTACTTTCCCGCATTGTCATATGAGTCTGTTATCCAACTGAAAATCGTTTGGTAATGACTCATTACTCAACGCATTTTAGTTGCGTATTGGTTCATTACGCAACGCATTTTAGTTGCGTAATTATTCATTACGCAACGCTTTCCAGTAACGTAATGAAGCACGTGTGATTAATATAACCGAAGAGGTTTATGAATTTTCGTTCTTAGGATTTGTATAATTATCTCTATTTCATTGTTGTAAGGGAATTTCGCTTAGGGGCCTTCCTTAGCCGAGTGGTTAGAGTCCGCGGCTACAAAGCAAAGTCATGCTGAAGGTGTCTGGGTTCAATTCCCGGTCGGTCCAGGATCTTTTCGTAATGGAAATTTCCTTGACTTCCCTGGGCATAAAGTATCATCGTACCTGCCATACGATATACGAATACGAAAATGGCAACTTTGGCAAAGAAAGTTCTCAGTAAATAACTGTGGAAATGCTCATAAGAACACTAAGCTGAGTAGCAGGCTCTGTCCCAGTGAGGACGTAACGCCAAGAAAAAGAAGAAGAAGGAAATTTCGACGTATCCTCCAGCAACGTTTGAAGATTTCCATACCTCTTCAGAACATAAATATCTACCCCAGAATCTGCAAATAGATATCCGGCCGATCGACGAAAGCAATGTCCTGTGTAATCTGCTGGTGACGGTGGCTTCAGAATTTCTAAGGGGCCTATTTTGTAAATCGAGCAGATTCATGTGACTCGTCTGTATTCATTGTCGATCAAAGCAAGCATGCTTAGGGGTCTATTTTATAAGTCGAGTCGATCAAAATAACTCGACTGGAGTCACTGTCGACCGAAAAATTCGCTCGACTCAGCTCTGTCACTCGAGTTTTTCGACAGTTGTCACTCTATGTGACTGGATTACTATGGGAGTCGACGGGTGACATCTGAAATATGCATGCTTGCTTTGATCGACAATGAATACAGACGAGTCACATGAATCTGCTCGATTTACAAAATAGGCCCCTTATTTCAGATGTCACCCGTCGACTCCCATAGTAATCCAGTCACATAGAGTGACAACTGTCGAAAATCTCGAGTGACAGAGCTGAGTCGAGTGATTTTTTCGGTCGACAGTGACTCTAGTCGAGTCATTTTGATCGACTCGACTTATAAAATACCCTAAATTCGGGGCCCTATTTTATAAGTTGAGTCGATCAAAATGACTCGACTGGAGTCACGGACGACCAAAAAAATCGCTCGACTCGACTCTGTCACTCGAGTTTTTCGACAGTTGTCATTCTATGTGACTAGATTACTATGGGAGTCGATGGGTGACATCTGAAATATGCATGCTTACTTTGATCAAGAATGACTTCAGATGAGTCACATGAATCTGTTCGATTTACAAAATAGACCCCTGGTTTTCTCCGATAAAAGACCATCCAGGGCAACATCCGCTGCCGACTGAATAATGATGCTATCCGGACTGTGGTTAGAAATATTGTGACAATTGCTCAGTACAACCTACTATGACCAGAATTTCTCAAATATGGCTACGGACGACCATGTGCAGATTGATGAGAAACAGTTTTAAAATTGTTCAAGAAATCGCAAAAAAAAAAATATTGTACGCGACTCGGTGCAGAAGCCGATTTTTACAGCACTCGTCGTAATTATCCAACCGTACGACTCGTGCTGTAAAAATCAACATTCTGCACCTTCACACTTAATTCAGAATGCCGAGTCTCGGCTAATTTTAACCGATATCCACACAGCCGAGTAGTCGGCAAACAAATTTCCTGGGATCTCAGCAAATAAAAGCCGAGTAGGGGAACTGGGTGTAAAATGCGCCGTTGGGGTAAAATGCGCCACCCTTGTTTTGAACGAACGACGTGCTTTGGGACGCTGTTTTTCACCCGAGATAATGGAAAATGTATTAAAATGCTTCTCTATATATATTTTTAAGTGTTTTCTTGGCAAAAATCGTGAAAAACTCGAAAAAACGTTTTTCGCTGTTTTCGTTGTAATTTTGTGCTATTTTCTAGGCCATTTTTCAGGTCGATAAACAACAAAACTTTTGAAACTATCACCGAGAATCGACTTGTGCACTCCCATAGTTCTTATTCCATGCGAAAAAAGTGTTGAATTTATCCTTAAAAAGCGTATTGAAGGACTTAAACTTTAATCAACTCGTGGGGCAAAACGGCCACTCCTATTTTATAACACCAAAACAGCCGTTTGAATTCAAATTCCAGCAAACGTAATGCCAAGCTGTAGTTACGTGCCAATTTGAACCTTACAAATGCACATTTTTCGAATCAGCATGTATACTATAATCGAACAATAACATCTGATTAAACGCCCTTATGTATGCAACGTATTTGCAAGCATGATTGCGCATGCGTGCGCGCGAATGACTAACGCCGAGATCAGGTGGCGCGTTTTACCCCGCAAAAAATAAAAATGCAGATAAGCAAGCATTTTATAAAAATTCATTTATAAACTCCAGAAAAAAGAAAATGAATGGCTGTTTCTACTATTTGATAGAAAACATGTTTGTCTTAGAGATAATGAATAAAAAAAGGCTTATAATAATGTTCGTCATAGCTAAAAACGCTTCTTTCCTTAGGGGGCGCGTTTTACCCCCAGTTACCCTATCAGTATCAGTATGCTTCGTTGCTAAGCAACCGGACAATTTGTTAGCTGAGTCTCAGTTAAATTCGGAAAACCGAGATTTGCACAGCCGAGCTTTATATAGATATTTAAAATAATTCTATTAATTGAAATGTAACATAAAAGCAGAACAAAAACAAAATATGGTTTTGAGTGTTATAATGATACATTTAAATTAAATTAAGATATTACCTTGAAGATAAATACAAGGCATGGTTCTGATTTGCTTTCATTTTGATGTTGGACTTTGTTCAGGCAGATGGTCAGATTTACTATGGACAATTTAATTATTTTTTGATGTATGAATTCTCCATGAGATTCGGATAGTTTTCAAAAATTCTGAGGGGCAAAATCTGATTCGTAAAATATTCACCTTTTCATTACAATCAAAGCTTTTATATTTGAATGAACAAATACGTACTAGATCGTTAGGTCAAATACCGTTCTGGTCCAAATTCCAGATAGCTTAAAATTCCGGAAACTCGGCTTTTTTGGGAAACATTTCAAACGGAACGTTTCAATATTTGCCTTTCAAAAATTCCCACTTACAAGGCTTGTTTTATCAGGCATTTTCCATAGATACATAATATTGGGTTTATTCACAAATTTCATAACGCCAAAAATGATCATTTTCGACACCCACCCACCCCCTCGTAACGCATTTTGTAGTGAATGAGCCCATTGAAAATTTCAAATTTAGCCTTAGTCGTCTATCTAATTGTTTGGTGGCTTCAATTGATGATTTGACTTTTTCAGTTAATATTTCATGAGTTATCAGGGATTCAAATCAAAGAATACGGCATATTTGACAAACGTGAGTAAGCGTCCGGTATAAGAATCATACTCTTTATTTATTTATGGTCGTCAATCATGTTTGTAGACCGTTACAGAGAGTTTCTTATACGCTAGTTTCACTTACACATTCAATTTTCCTTCTTAAGATGATGTGCGGAAAAATTGTATTGAAAGTAGTCATCATTTGATTAATTGGCCCGAATTTTGCATAATTATTGCGGTTGATTGCAAATAGTTCTCGATGGCCGTAAACATAAAAGTTTAATTTAGATAATAATTCTGGTGAATCATTTTTATGGGATACAATATTGTTTATAAATGAAATCATTGCATATTCACGACGCTCTCTTAGTGTTTGAATATCAATCAACATTAGACTGGCCCAGCTCAGTATGGGAGAAAAATAAAGTTGTATGATTCCACGGGGCACCCCCCAGGATTATTTCTTGGGGTAAGAGGAAGCCTTTCTGAAAAATTCAGCTCATTTGGTCGTTCCATGAGCTGGCGCATTTGAATTGAAGTTAATATGGGATTTTCAGCTCAAACATATGAGCAACAGCACATCATCTACTGTTTGGTTCAGGAAAATTAATGATCGCGTTCAATAGGGTAACGACTGTTTATTTTGTTCTTAGACGCTAACAGTTGGCGCCAGCGGCAAAAAGTACAGGCAACAACCTTTCGAACATTCAGTTTCTTCCACTGGCCACCGTGCGACGACACTGTTGTTTGTATCCCTCTCACTGATCGCGCTACGCTGGATTCTCAAGTTTCTCAAACTTTCAACACAAGCGCATGGAAGAATGGTAGTCGGAGAGCTGTCAAAACGTATGGAAAATAATGAAAAACTTAAATTACTTGCAATTCGGAAACTAGACCACGTTCTGATTGATGGTCGGCACTTCTCCGACATTATCGACGTCAGGACCTATCGTGGCGCTAACATCGACTCTGACCACTATCTGGTGATGGTCAAACTGCGCCCAAAACTCTCCGTCGTTAACAACGTACGGTACCGACGGCCGCCCCGGTATGACCTAGAGCGGCTCAAGCAACCGAATGTCGCAGCGGCATACGCGCAGCAACTCGAGGCTGCATTACCGGAAGAGGGTGAGCTGGACGAAGCCCCTCTTGAGGACTGCTGGAGAACAGTAAAAGCAGCCATCAACGATGCAGCTGAGAGCAACGTCGGGTACGTGGGACGGAGTCGACGGAACGATTGGTTCGACGAGGAGTGCCAGGAGGTTTTGAAGGAGAAGAATGCAGCGCGGGCGGTCATGCTGCAGCAAGGGACCCGGCAGAACGTGGAACGCTATAAACGGAAACGGCAACAGCAGACCCGCCTCTTTCGGGAGAAAAAACGCCGCCTGGAGGAGACGGAGTGCGAGGAGATGGAACAGCTGTGCCGGTCTCAGGAAACGCGTAGGTTCTATCAGAAGCTCAACGCATCCCGCAACGGCTTCGTGCCGCGAGCCGAGATGTGCAGGGATAAGGATGGGAGCATTCTGACGGACGAGCATGAGGTGATCGAAAGGTGGAAGCAGCACTTCGACGAGCACCTGAATGGTGCTGAGAGCACAGGCAATGAAGGACGGGACAACGGAGGAAATGCCTTCGTCAGTACTGCGGAAGATGGAAACCAACCAGCCCCCACTTTGAGGGAGGTTAAGGATGCCATTCACCAGCTCAAGAACAATAAAGCTGCTGGTAAGGATGGTATCGGAGCTGAACTCATAAAGATGGGTCCGGAAAGGCTGGCCATTTGTCTGCACCGGCTGATAGGCACAATCTGGGAAACAGAACACCTACCGGAGGAGTGGAAGGAAGGGGTAATCTGCCCCATCTACAAGAAAGGCGACAAGTTAGACTGTGAGAACTTTCGAGCGATCACCATTCTAAATGCGGCCTACAAAGTATTATCCCAGATCATCTTCCGTCGTTTGTCACCCGTAGTAAACGAGTTCGTGGGAAGTTATCAAGCCGGCTTCGTTGACGGCCGATCGACAACGGACCAGATCTTTACTGTACGGCAAATCCTCCAAAAATGTCGTGAATACCAGGTCCCAACGCATCACCTTTTCATCGATTTCAAGGCGGCATACGACAGTATCGACCGCGTAGAGCTATGGAAAATCATGGACGAGAACAGCTTTCCCGGGAAGCTCACGAGACTGATAAGAGCGACGATGGAAGGTGTGCAAAATTGTGTGAAGGTTTCAGGCGAACACTCCAGTTCGTTTGGATCCCACCGGGGACTACGACAAGGTGATGGACTTTCGTGCCTGTTGTTCAATATTGCGCTAGAAGGTGTTATGCGGAGAGCCGGGCTTAACAGCCGGGGTACGATTTTTACAAGATCCAGTCAATTTGTTTGCTTCGCGGATGATATGGACATCGTCGGCCGAACATTTGAAAAGGTGGCAGACCTGTACACCCGCCTGAAACGCGAGGCAGCAAAAGTTGGACTGGTGGTGAATGCGGCCAAGACAAAGTACATGCTAGCTGGTGGGGCCGAGCGCGACAGGGCTCGCCTAGGTAGCAGTGTTACGATAGACGGGGATACGTTCGAGGTGGTCGACGAGTTCGTCTACCTTGGATCCTTGCTGACGGCTGACAATAACGTTAGCCGTGAAATACGGAGGCGCATCATCAGTGGAAGTCGGGCCTACTATGGCCTCCAGAAGAAGCTGCGGTCAAAAAAGATTCACGCCCGCACCAAATGTACCATGTACAAAACGCTCATAAGGCCGGTAGTCCTCTACGGGCATGAAACGTGGACGATGCTCGAGGAGGACCTGCAAGCACTTGGAGTCTTCGAACGTCGGGTGCTTAGGACGATCTTCGGCGGTGTGCAGGAGAACGGTGTGTGGCGGCGAAGGATGAACCACGAGCTCGCCCAACTCTACGGCGAACCCAGTATCCAGAAGGTGGCCAAAGCTGGAAGGATACGATGGGCAGGGCATGTTGCAAGAATGCCGGACAGCAACCCTGCAAAGATGGTGTTCGCTTCGGATCCGGTTGGTACAAGAAGGCGTGGAGCGCAGCGAGCTAGGTGGGCGGATCAAGTGCGTATCGATTTGGCGAGCGTGGGGCAGAACCGAGGATGGAGAGATGCGGCCACGAATCGAGTATTGTGGCGTGAAATTGTTGATTCAGTGTTATCTGTGTAGATGTTAACTAAATAAATGAAATCGGAAACTAGATCAAAAAAGTAGTGATTAGAAATCAAGTGCAAAGTGAATACATAACTTTTTGTGTTTAGTTCATCTTCCGTGGTGCTTTCTTTGCTTCAGGATTTCGTGTTTACTACCACTGAAAAAGAGCCATCTATTGCCTTTTCAGTTTTGAATATCGCCCTATTGGACCCAGAATGTCAAAAACACTACTTGATGTAATAGCGAAGAATATTGTAGAAGATTGTACCATGATCAAAATTAATAAAATGTGTGTTTTAACCATCTGAAGTATATCATGCAATACTGCTTGTATTTCTTCAACATAGCTTGGAGGTAACCACTAAGCGCATCATAGCCACCTATGACGCTGGGCGAGCTGAGGCACATGTCGCATGCATATAAGTGACTGTACGGGAGTGCTGATCTAAGCCTAACTTTCAACAACTGAAAGAGTAATGAAAATGAGATTAAATCCAGATACAACCTTCTGCAATTATGTTCATTAGAGTATCAACTAGTGTATTTGTCATTCTGGGCTTATTTGAACGTGCACAATTAGTATACGGAACGAAACAGTGACATAGGATCAATTTTCAATATATTTGAGACGAATATCCCATACAAACTTCAAATCGAATGCGCCAGCTGGTGGAGCAACCAATTGAGTTGAAATTTTGAGAGAGCGTTTCTCTTACCCTAAGGCTCATATCTAGGGGGTGCCCCGTTGAGTTTTACAACTTTTTTGTTTAAGGGCCAGTCTAATCAACATACACTCCCGTGCATAAGTTTGGGTTCACCCCCTCAAAAACATACAAAAGTGTTCTGTCCATATCTCTGTGATTACACGTCCAATTGAAACTCTCTAAGTCGCATTCGAAAGGCAAAGAGTTATTCTTACTTCGTATGTATTTTTCCAAAAACATTTTTTGAATTTTGTATACTAAATTTTTACTTAAAGTTGTGATATTTTTCAAAAAACACACTGAAAATTCATATTCGATTTCCTCAGCATTGGGTCGACCAAAATTTTAAATCAAAGTGTCATTAGAATCGTAATCTTATATTCTTTGAAGAGACCCCACAAAATTTTGGCGGAAAAATCTGGAAAGTATTCAAAATCAATCAAACAGTCAGTCAAGTCATCGTGCAAAAGTTTGGGTTCACCCCTCAGTATGGTGTATCGTGCAAAAGTTTGGGTTCACCTGAACTTACCTAAATCTGTGAAATCTCAAACCGATCATGTACGCGCCTTTATTTGCGCTCAAAAAAGCTTTAAACTGTTAAAATCGGTTGAAAAATGGCAGAGATATTGACAAAAATGATGTGCATGCGGCTCAGGTGAACCCAAACTTTTGCACGATTTGCATCATACTGAGGGGTGAACCCAAACTTTTGCACGATGACTTGACTGACTGTTTCATTGATTTTGAATACTTTCCAGATTTTTCCGCAAAAATTTCGTGGGGTCTCTTCAAAGAATATAAGATTACGATTCTAATGACACTTTGATTTAAAATTTTGGTCGACCCAATGCTGAGGAAATTGAATATGAATTTTCAGTGTGTTTTTTGAAAAATGTCACAACTTTAAGTAAAAAATTAGTATACAAAATTAAAAAAATGTTTTTGGAAAAATACATACGAAGTAAGAATAACTCTTTGCCTTTCGAATGCGGCTTAAAGAGTTTCAATTGGACGTGTAATCACAGAGATATGGACAGAACACTTTTGTATGTTTTTGAAGGGGTGAACCCAAACTTTTGCACGGGAGTGTACATCTAGCTTTGTAAGATGGTAATGGAAATTCTTTCCAACCTAATTTGCGAAGAGTATATAATAAAAATTGTTTTTGCACCGACTCTATCCTTTCTTCATGTACTATTGAAAAAGGTGACCAAATTATGCCGCAATATTCAAGTATTGATCTAACATAGGCAATAAACAATGTTTTTATTGTGGAACATTGAAGCGAAGCGTTTAATGAAGCCTAACATATTATTGGCTTAATTTATCATAGAGTTATAGTGATCAATGAAAGTAAGTTTTGAATCTAAAATTACGCCTAAGTCTCTGATTCTATTACATTATTCAACATTTTGATTGCCTAATGTTATATAAAATTATAGGACTAAGTATTCCAAACATTTTCATTCACTAAAAATAATTCATGTTGCGCAATAAAACTTTAAATACAAAACTATTTATTTTATATGATCTTAAGATGAGTGAAGATGAATCGTAGCCAAACTTCAAATTTTCAAGAGCACGGATCTGGAGAAACAAACATCCGTTTAAGCTGAAAACTTTATCGATTGGTCACTAACTGGTGGTGACCAATCGATTAGGTTTTCAGCTCAAACAGATATTTGGTTATCCAGATCCGTGCTCTTGAAAATTTGAACTTTGGCTTCGATTCATCTTCACCTTAAATCAATTATACTTCACAGAGGCCTCAAATATCCGTAATATGAATCAAAGTTTATGTTTATGTTTATTAGTTTTTTCCAGCTTAAAAAGTGTATTATTCAAATGAAAACTGTCTCCTACTGTTTCTGGCATTTGTAATTAATCAGTAAAAACTTTTAAGCCACTCTTCAGTTTGATCAACATAAATTTCATTAATAATATGCACGACATTTCTTTATTGCAGATTTATCGACGTACAAAGCGTTATTTTCATCACCGTTGAGTATTCACTATGGATACGCACCAAAAACCGAGTCCCGTTGAATTGGACGAAACCCATCTGTTTGGCATGGTACCGGAGGTGTTGAGCGATGAGAACGAACCATCTCTGGCATCTACGCTACGATTGCCATTACTGGATTCAAAACTCAGTCTTCGATCGTTCTCGCCAGAAGACATCGATAAAAGCTCCGGCATAAGCAGCACCGTGAGCAGCATTGCAACGATCGATAACGTGCAACAGGGGACTAATGACAAAACGAATACGGATGGCGAATTATTCGTGCCAGTTCGAAGCCCAGTCACGGAAAGGGAAGGTGATGGAAGTAATCCGAGCGAGAGTCTCCAAACGGTTGTTATTGACATTGAAAATGGAGAAGGTAAGTCCAAATGTATTTTCAAGCATAACAATCCTGTTTTTACTCGTTAAAAGATAATAAATGTTTCCTTAACTGACACCAAAATAAAGAATCTAAATGCAATAAAATTGTAATTACTATTTCTACTACCACGAAGACAGGTAAAACTAAGCTAATTAGTGAAGTGCCTGTTTAAAATGTGGTGCCGGAGTGGAACCACTTTAACGGGAATTGAATTACATTGACCACCAGCGCGCGAAATTTATGATTGGTTTGAACTAAACACGTGTTCCATACTTACACCTGTGTGCGTTCCATCGTTCACCCAGTCGAGTCACATAAAAGCACGATCCGAAGCTTTCTATGCTGTGCAACATTTCGTCCACACTGTAAACAAAATGCAGCGCAACATAAAGTGGTATACAGTAGCTACAGTAGAGGACATAGGAACACAAATGTTTGATTGCATTTAGACTTTTCTGTACCGGCACTGCATTTGAAAATGAAAACTAGTGTTTCAAATATTGAAACATTTCCTCCAATAAAAGTTCTTACGAATAAATCTAATTTATAGATTGTATTACAATGCATATGAGTCATAACAAGTTAGATGTCCACAGTAGCGTGGGGCGATTTTGAATCGATGTTCTCATTCCGAATAACAGATTTTTTTATGAAAACAATAAATATCGTTTAACAATTTTACGAAAAAAACAGGACCCTTTCTTAGCTTAGTAGTAAAATTCACGGCTACAAAGCAAAACCATACTGAAAATGTTTGGGTTCGATTCGGACTATTTTGCAAATAACAGTTAATTATGATGAACCTTCAGAAGTTTTTTTTAGGTATGGTATTGAGTACACTCTTCCTTAGCCGAGTGGTTAGAGTCCGCGGCTACAAAGCAAAGCCATGCTGAAGGTGTCTGGGTTCGATTCCCGATAGGTAAAAAAAAAATAGAACACTAAGCTGACAAGCAGGCTCTGTCCTAGTGAGGACGTAATGCCAAAGATTTTTTTAAGCTATATGCTTTATTGATTCGAGTTTATCACTATAACATCAATTGTCTTGTTTAGGGGTATCCAGTTTCCTACATATTCTAAGTCTACGTTAAAAAATAAACTAGAATTCAAAGTTTCATTTTTTTCCATGATCTGGAACTATTTTTCAAACAGGTTTGAAGTAAGTATGAAAATCACTTTTAAACTTTGATGCTCCAAATATGTGCATAAAAGTTAACTTAAATATTTTTTTGTGCTTAAAATGATGCTGCTAGTAGAGAGGTTAATTTATATCTAAATAATCATTTTTCCTGTTATAGTGTTCTGATTCATATTACAGATAGCTTCAAATTTTGGAAACTTTACTTTGTACGGTTTTCATGAGCTGTCAAGATTTGGAATAAAAATTGCCGCACCACAAGGCAAAAGTGAGGAAGACAAGTCCCCACATTTTTACATACTTAGATAATTTTTCACATTCCAGTATTATCTCAACAACTGCAAAATTCAGTAAAGTGAATTAACGAAGTACGGTAATATAAACAGTTTTCGGTAAAAGTTTCATCGGAATCTGTAGAGTTTTACAAGAATTTCAATATTTTAATACATCGTACTGTTGTTAACATAGTTGTTGAGATTACGGTACTACTCTTGTTGCAGAATCAAAAATTTTACCCGCCATTCGAAATTTAAGCGTTTCCAAAGCCCTGTAACGGTGAGGAATGATACAGAATGCTTTATTTTATATGGTTTTGATGAGTTATACTTCACAGAGACCTGGGCCCTATAGGTAATACGAATAAAAACGAAACATTCCATACGATGTGACCACGAAAAACTATAACTCATCGACCATCTCAAATTCCAACCAAACTTTCAAATGTTCATTCATTGGACATACAAGGCGCAATTTTCATGCCAATCGTATGTTAATGAACATTAACAGTGAAATGTACATCAGCATAATATGTGAAGGCACAGGATTCAAAACGACAAAGAAAAAAAAACAACCGATATTCGTAGGGAAATTCTGGTTTTAAATAACAGAATAGACGGATTTCACGCCAACTCGACACGCGATTGGCAGCACCCCTTCAGAATTCAATGAAACTTTCTGGATTAATTAAATTCAATTGATCTTAAATCGACTTTAAAGTTTTGAATCTTTTTTTTTCCAGTGTAGAAAATGTGTTTTTATTTTTTCAATATTTTTTTTTCTAAAACTTCAGGAAATTTCACAACAGTCCCCCATACAACACTTTTTTGTAGGTCTTACCGTTTTCGAGTTATACGGGTTTATAAAAAAAGCAAAAAAAAAACTTTGGGACTTAAAAAATTCGATGTTAGAAAAACTGTTTTCCCTAAAATATGCCCAATTTGCAATGTATGGATGACTTTTAGTAAATTTAATTACTAAACTTTTTGCTTAAGGATGATCAAAATCTGAAGTGGCCGTTTTTTTTAAATCGACTTTAAAGTTTTGAATCCTTTGTTTTTTCAGTGTAGAAAATGTGTTTTTACTTTTTCAATATTTTTTTCTAAACCTTCAGGAAATTTCACGATAGTCCCCCATACAACACTTTTTTGTAGGTCTTACCGTTTTCGAGTTATACGGGTTTATAAAAAAAGTAAAAATAAACTTTGACCCTTTCCAAATGTTAGTCTAGATCGATTTTGAAAAACAAAGTATGTAAAGTATCTTAGTTTCACATAGTCTTCACACCAAGAAAGTTTCATTGAATTCTGAAAGGGTGCTGCCAATCCCTTTGTCGAGTTGGCGTGAAATCCGTCAATATTGTTACTCAGTTGCACTTGAACGAATTGATTTTGATGATCGGTTGAAATAAATCACAAGTACAAGAGATTGCGAAACAAAGTTACAAATTTAATAAACATTGCGAAAAAAAATTATACATGCGAGACAATAAATAATACCAGTTCTAGCAATACTCTATGGAAAAAATTAAAAACTATTGGGGTTTCCAATTCCACTCTAGGTAATAATCAGTTCAATAATTCAGCTGATGAAATCAATGCCTCTTTTGGAGCAAATTTCACAAATAGTGAATCATCGCTTCCTGTACCTTCTCTCAATGCAAATGGTTTTACGTTTTCTAATGTCACAGCAGATCAGATTTGGCTTACAATGCATTTAATATAATCAGATGCAGTTGGACTGGACGAAATACCATTACGCTTTTTAAAAATAGTATTCCAAATGATGGCGCCCATTATTTGTTATGTATTCAATTTGTGTATTGATTCCAAAAAAAATCCGAACTCGTGGAAAATTGTAAAAGTTATACCGATTAGAAAAAAGCCACACAATTCGGATTTGTCTAATTTACGCCCTATAAGCATTTTGTCTGCTCTTTCATAAGTTTTTGAAAAGCTTTTGAAACAACAAATTTTATACTTCATTCAAAATAATGGCTTGCTAAGTGATATTCAATCCGGATTCAGATCAGGTCATAATACTACTACTGCTTTTCTAAAAATCCATGATGACATCCATAAAGAGATTGATAAAAAAGGAATTGCTCTTCTGTTATTGATAGATTTCTCAAAAGCATTTGATCGGGTATCCCACAAAAAACTATTGCGTAAACTTTCTGATAACTTTAGTTTTTGGAGAAGTGCCATCAATTTAATTCAATCTTACTTAACAAACCGGACGCAATGTGTGTCAATAGATGGAATTTTGTCCCAGTCCATAAATATAGTTAGTGGAGTTCCACAAGGGTCAGTTCTGGGGCCCTTGCTGTTTTCACTATACATAAATGATTTGCCATCAGTAATTCAGCATTGTCAGATACACATGTTTGCTGATGATGTACAGCTGTACATTTGCTCTTCAAGCTTGCATATAAATGAATTAGTTCAAATGATGAATGCTGATCTTCAACGAATTTTGAATTGGTCCAATAATAATTTGCTTCCCATAAATGCTGGAAAAACAAAAGCTATCTGTATTACTCGCAAGCGACTAAGTGATCCAAAGCCTTTCATTTTTCTTGGTGGAGACCTAATTGATTATGTCGATAGGGTAGTTAACTTAGGATTTGTCTTAACAAGTGACCTTGAATGGGATAGTCAGGTTAATCACACTTGTAGTAAAGTCTATGGTAGCTTATGTCAATTAAAATTGTCTTCAAGCATGCTAAGTAGGGATATTAAGCTGAAACTCTTTAAATCTCTTGTCTTGCCTCATTTCATTTATGGAGCGGAATTTTTACTAAACGCTTCTGCAAGATCCATCGATCGTTTACGGGTTGCTCTTAATAGCTGTGTCAGGTACGTCTTCAATCTTTCACGTTTTTCTAGTTTTAGACACTTACAAAACCAGCTGCTTGGATGCTCACTAAAAGACTTCTTGAAAATGCGTACAGTTCTAACAGTTTTCAAAATAATAAATTTTTCGTCTCCCAATTACCTGTATGAGAAATTGCAGCTATTTCGTAGTTCCAGAGCCAGAAATTTGATTATTCCACGTTACAATACATCGCATTATGGAAACACTTTGTTTGTGAGGGGCATAGCCATTTGGAACATGCTACCAACACAGATTAAACAAAATTCTACATTGATTGGATTTCGGCGAGATTGCATTGCCTTCTATAATAGGGAGATTCAGCAACATTAAATAGATTATGATTTTTTTTTAGTAAATAAGATTGTTTGAATTAATAGATCAAAACCGGTTGTGGTAATTTAAAAGGAATTTGCCTTACTCTACAACGATCTATAAGAAATAAATAAATAAATAAATAAATAAAATATGTGACGATATAAGTTATTACCTATCTTGTAAATGGGGTGCATGACTGACTTCTACACGTTGATTTTTTGTACCATCTTCTTCTTCTTGGCATTAACGTCCCCACTGGGACAGAGCCGGCATCTCAGCTTAGTGTTCTTATGAGCACTTCCACAGTTATTAACTGAGAGCTTTCTTTGCCAAAATTGCCATTTTCGCATTCGTATATCGTGTGGCAAGTACGAAGATACTCTATGCCCAGGGAATTCAAGGAAATTTCCATTACGAAAAGATCCTGGACCGACCGGGAATTGAACCCAGACACCTTCAGCATGGCTTTGCTTTGTAGCCGCGGACTCTAACCACTCGGCTAAGGAAGGTCCCATAGTCCCAAGGTTTTTGTACTATAGATTCTTTGTATCAGCTGGTACATAACAATGAACCGGCTTTTCGGGGCTTATCTGATTGACTCTAGCTCCGATCTGATCACTGTCAGCTGACCTATTGTTCTTGAGATGTTGGATGATAGGGAAAGTGAACCAGTTATGGCCATAGTGGTTCCCTATTTGACCATTTGTGATAACGTTCACTTTTTAAGTCTTTTTGAATGCTTTAACATCAAGGTATATCTTAAATCTAACTATTATTGCGGTGAAATTTAAAAATTTGGATTCCTTCGCGGAAATAACGCACAGTGAGCAATCTCCGCATTGAACAAATGAACCAAAGTAAGCATTGCATTGGTACACCGTTTCTAAACAAGTGAACATTTGAATGGCTGAAGTTTAATCCTAAACTACTTTTTATGGCATCTTGCTTTATTTCAATTGCAATAATTAAATTTGGCAATTGTGAGTAGTTTGACAAGCCTTATGAATCCATGAATTTTTTTTTTTTCTTTCTTTATTAACGAGATTTTTAGCCCTGGGCTAGTTCATCTCGGGACCAACGGCTTTACTTCCCTTCCGAAGGAAGTCGTCACTGAAATTTTTAGTGACTATCTCGGCGATGGTATTCGATCCCAGGTCCTCGGCGTGAGAGGCGTGTGTTCTAACCACTACACCAGGTCCGTCCCCTATCCATGAATATAAGCAATTGATAATCGATCAGAAGTTTTTCTTTCGTCATTCGGATTTGAAACCGGTCCCTTCGAATGTTATTAAATTTGTAAAAGCGTTGGGGGAATTGCCCGGAATTGTTTTTGGGGAAGGATTCCTATTTGTGCCGTTTGGTCGTTGAGTAATTTGTAACATAGATATTGTCGAAGCATTTGATACAGCTGACAGGAACTCCTCAGAGACCAAAGATTAAACATAACTTCAAGTAGGGTAGGTGTACCAGTTGTGGCCATAGTGGTTCCCTATTTCGCCATACGTAGTAACATGAGTGTCTTAAAATTTTGAAAAGTTTTTTGTGTTTTAGCAGTAAGATATCCCTGGGCTTGGGATTATATTTTCCAGGGAGCGATGAATTTTGATAATTGATCGCTGTTGTTAGTAGTTTTGATAAGATGTTGGGTGAATTTCAAAGCAATGGCAACCTTTTTATTACAAAATTTAGATTTTATCTTCTGACCTAAAAATTCTGGTTAAACTACTGTACTATGCAGTTGGGCTGCACTAGGCTATCACTCATCAAAATTACTTTCACTTCGGGAAAATATAATTTCAAACTGGCGAGAAGATTACGAACTGAGGGTGGGTTAGGAGCACAATCAGACCCTTGAATGTGCAATGTGGGGTGATAATTGGGAATGCCATTGACGGTTTGTAATCTTCTACGAGGTTTTCGAAAACCAACAGGGCGCGTGCACCGGGTTGCGGATAGGAGCAAAGGGAGATCAATAGCATCTACCTAAAATAATAGAGCAAAAAGCCGTTCCATGATTAGGTAATGTTTAGCGATCTTCTATGGTGTTCTAGTACTATAAAATTCTTCACTCACTGGGAATTTTGGCCTTGATAATATCAATAGTGAAAAAAACATAAAATAATACCTAATACATAATAAGTACAATGTAGCTTCAATGTAGTAATAAATGAAATAAAATCAATTTTCTATACTTGACCTGGTTTTGAAGACAATCAATGAGTGAAAGAACTACCTATTAGAAAAGCCACATCAGCTAAGGCTATACATATACAAATGTTGGTCATAGGGTCATGGCGAGCATTCGGTATGTATGTCTATGACTGATTCTTATCTAATAGGGGCACTAGAAGACCACGCGGACAATTTCGAAACAAACTATTTTTATACATCGGTCTTACGATCCGAAAGGCTCAGCTATGCTGCAAAGTCATTTTAAAAGCTATTCATTACTACTGTTTAATTGTTTATAATTCTAACAAAACTACATAATTAACTCATTACTAATCACTGTTCCTATATTCTCTTTTTCTCTCCTTCTTATCTGTTGCATGATTATGATCATCACTAATATAATGCATGAGCATGCACAATAAGAATAATTTCAGGATTGAAAGCAGTACATGGATACCTGGATAGAATAGCTTCGAAAAGGGTGCTCAAAATATAATATTTCTGATCAGGGAAGTATTATTATGACGGGTATGTAAAATTTTTCCATTATTAACACTTAGATCACACAAACAAATTAACTAATAATATCAAATATTTTTATAAAAATCAGCATCGTCAATCAGTGCAAAAACAGATAAAGTTTGTAAAGTTATCACCATCGATTGAATTGCGCTCTGTATAGTAATGTTCAATCAGTATCAAAATCTCCTAAAGCGTCGCATTGTGCCATCAGCAGCCCTTAGCATCACTCTCATATTGTTATTATTTTGTCGTTTATGAAATTTCTAGAAAGCGATCAGCATATTCTTTCTTACTTGTACAATGGCCGATCTATTTGGAATTTTAATAAGTCAAATCTAACTTCAAAACTCAAATTAAATTGCTTTCAGCACATTTACATTTTGCAGCATTAATCGCATTACTGTGTCAAGTCTTCTCCATTCCCTATACCCTACCCCAACCCTTCTTATCCTTTCCGATGGTGTTCAAGTGGTCCGCATAGACTTTTACGGCCATTACCTATCCCTTCCCCCGGCTTTGGACTGACTTGCGCTCTCATTGCCCCACCAAACGCTGCAAAATGAAAATGAAAATGAAAAGCAGTAAGATATAGTTTATATCTTGATGTTAAAACATTCAAAATGATTAAAAATCTTGAAGTCATCCGAATTATGGCATATGGCCAAGTAGGGAACCACTATGGCCATAACTGGCACACTTTCCCTAGCTCAAGATCAGAGGTGACTTCGATGATTTGGATGGAAAATTTAATGATAGATCGAACTCGATTGTCCAGGAATGAAAATCTTTCTTGCAACGCGTAATACAACACACACAAGTTTTCAAAATTTGAAGTCATTAAAGTAATCACGTATGGCGAAATAGGGAACCACTATATCCATAACTGGTACACTTACCCTATATTTTATTTTGCTAAGTGGTGCTCATCCGTTCAGATGTTTGTCAAGATGCTACTTCGACCTTCTCATAAGTCTCTAAACTATCATCAAAAATGTTCCTATTCCGATTTCTGCGCGTTATAGCTCATGACAAGCGTTTGCAAGATAAATGGTGCTTCCGATGGCAGTGGTGCATTTGAACTAAACGCGAACGAAAAATGAACGGAACGTGTTCCATTTTTTTGCATTAGAACGTAGTACCGTAAAACGGGGTAACTTTGATAGTTTTTTCAAAGAAAACTTCTATTTCAAAGAATTACTATGTATATTTTTAAAACAAGTACTGACATCCTAGCTATCTATTGCACTTGATAGATTGTCAAAAAAATATTCTGAATGAATATATAATTTTTCATATATCGAAAGTCGGTTTTCTGTTTTGGGGTAACTTTGATAATGGAGTATAAATCGAACTAAATTGAGTGAATTACGGAACATTTATAGGGCGTAGCATACCTCTAGGCGTTTAACGCTATATGAAAATTTCTGACTTAGATTACAAAAATGGTCCCAGTTTGTAAAAATGGTTTTCGCTAAGAGATTTGAGATTGAAATCATGTTCTACTATAACTAGGCTGTCAAGGATAAGTGACGAACTTATTATGACTTTATCTAATAGTGATCGTAGAACAGATTGTTTGTAGGCGTTGCAAAAGTGCTAAAATCTTGTAAAATTTTAATATTTGCATATAAATCCTGAAATGCACTTGATTCCAACGAAAATAGCGTTGACACAAAGTGTCATTCTAATACTCTTTACTTTTGCATTCGTTTAGCTTAACTGATTAAGAGAAACTACGTTATTTCGTTTAATATGTTGTGGGTCTCGCACTATCAAAGTTACCCGCATTATCAAAGTTACCCCGTTTTACGGCAGTCAATAAACTTCCCAGCTTCAGGCCACCACTGCCCCGTTCAATTCAAATCAGTGATCAGAGCTCACATGCAAGTCTATTTAGTTAACAACACACTCAACATATAGTTGAATAGCGGAATTTGGGGCAAGTGTGCCACCTTAAGCAAATTGTTCTCTAACTTTGTCTAAAGCTCATAGAATCCACCAATTTATCCTCATGATGTTAGTTTTACATCTTTTCATAACCACTGTGCCATTTAAAAAGAAAATAATTTCAAAAAGTATTAGTTTTGGAGCTTCTCAAATATCATCCAAAATAACCTATTTTTCGACGCTATGGGGCAAGTGTGCCACCCATATGGGGCAAGACGGCCACCATATGAAAATCGTATATAATTCCACTTGTAATGAAATTTTCTTTATTTCCTATTAATAATACTTACAAAGCAGATGCTAAAACAAGAATTAAGTTTACCATGATAAGGGGATGCTTTATAACAGGATTCAAAACATGCGTAACTCCCTATTACTCAATCCGAGTAACTAAAATGGTTATTTTTGTCTCCACAATATATGTATTACCCTTATATTACGGCGAATATGTATAATATTAGTCTAGATCAGCACTAAATAACGGTAAAATATTGATGTAGATATGTAAAACTGTACTTAATAAGCCGAAAAACGTATTGAATATTGAATATTCTGAGAAAAAATCACTTTAGGGGGCAAACATGTCAGTTATTCCCCTACTATACTTCAGAAATTACTACTGGTGCCTCATTTTGGTTTATTATTATGATTCTGTTGAAGATGTTTACATTTTTATAAATTTCACTCCAACAATTTTTGTTTACCAAATAGGTGGCACACTTGCCCCAATAGGTATACATTTCAACCAAACTGGATTTCGTTGGTAAAACTAAATACTTTTTTGATTAAAATGCCACAATAACTTACACATTTGAATAGTTTCACGATGTACAGTACGTTAGAAAAATCTGGTAATAATTGACCTTTCACCATGCTATTTAAAAACAACAAAATCTTATAAAATTCCACTCAAATTTGGTTGTCTTAGCACAAGTCGCTGTAAATACGTAAAAAATAGAGCAATTTTCATCATATTTTGATCATTGTATTGTGAACTATAAGGGAACATATTGTTAAGCTCAAAAAGAAAATATATATTGTAGTTTTTATAAAAAGCAGGGGTGGCACACTTGCCCCTATGGCACACTTGCCCCAAAGTCCGCTAATGCACATTTTTATGTCTTGACCTGTCAACAAATCCTTTTGGCATGGACATATGTGATGTATCCGTCAAAATGAATTCAGTTCAATTTTCGGCTTAATCGGGTTCACATTTTTTAACTGAACAATCATCAAGCCTACTTGATCTCTCCGTTAAACAGTTTGAACTGGAAAGCAAACTGAACGCGTTCAAATGCAATACTGTCCGCTGGTAACTTCGTGTTCTTGCTGACGGAACAGCTGTTCTAATCTTCTTGTACTGTACTTCTTTGAAACGTTGTGTCTTCTTTCGTTCTTGTTTTTATTTATAGCGTTCCACCCTAAGTTGTAGTACTTTTTTCCGAATGTCGTTACTCTGAACGCCAGCTCCCCGAATAAACCATTTTTAGTTTTTGGCACTCATAATTGTCATAACTTTATACATTTCAAGGTGGTGAACAAACCGGTCATCTGATATGGACCCTGTAGTGAAAGTTTAGATTCTGCATAAAAGTGAAAAATAGCTCCGTTTACTACAGACCCTTCTTTATTTGATAGGCGGTTCTTTCGAGCTTCACTGTTTTCTGTATTTTGGCAATATATGTTTAGTTCAGAATGATCAAATATCTTCGTCCTTTGCTTGATTACACAGCATAACCAATATGACACTTTTGCATGTCTCAAGGATTAAATTATGTGTCTTCCCGACTAAAGGTACATAACAAAAATATAATAGGATTTTATCAGAATATGATATGCATATCTTATTATGATATAATTTTGTTAGTCACCGTTATCCACAAAAAATATTGAAACAAAAATATATCATATTGTGTTATTTTTATTTTGAATATATTTCTTTTTGTTTATTTTTAACAATTTTATAGTAAAATTAAGTAAACATTTGTGCATTTTAATCAACTTGAGTTTTTTAATCAAGCGAAATATATACTTTTTATTTGAGAAAAATGAAAGATAAATTTCTTGGGTTTGTAAAACCAGCCAAGGTGGTAACAAAATGTTATTATCTTAGTTTAATTATTGACTAATTGCATGTGATTAAAAAGTGACTTGTTGCGACTTTAAATTCCTTGTTTTATATAAAGACATAAAATGTATGTCTATTGCATCGAATATGAAGTTTTAGTAGAATTTTTATATATGTAATTGATAAAAAACTGATTATAATCATATATGTTTCTGTCTGTTAAAATTGTAACAACCTATGTTCGATAAAATCTTCATATCATAATAACATAAGCTAATATAATTTTGTTATGTACCCATAGTCGGGTTGGTAGTGGATTTGGGTCGCTAAATTAATGTCGCTCTCAGAAATGTACCTATACGTCACAATTTTTAGCTACAGGTCGAAAAAGTTGTATAAAACACCGGTTTAACTGATGTTTACATGAAATTCAAAGTATAATTTGTCATTTTTTGTAGATCTAATCCAGCAAGCATGCAAAATAGGACTTCAACTTCATTTCAGATATAATTTGATTGAAATTGCACAATAAAATTTAGATTAAATCGATTTTTTTAACATGCTTGCAGTCTCCAAAGAAATCTCTTCGTTTCTCCCCAGACAACCAGAAGTCGCATCAAAGTTCAAGTAATCACTCATTTATCAATACAAATAATATCAAACTCACCAAACACGATGGATAAAATCGTCAGATTGATGAGTTTCCTCGCATAAAACGCTTTTTTCTGAGTTCATTTGTACATTTTGTTTCGTCCCGTACACTCGTACAAAGTAAGTCGAATCAATCCGCAGCAGCTGTCAAAACAACATTTGTTATCATATGTTAAGTCGCATAAGATCACAGGTTAGTTCGGTTGAAAATTTATATGCTCGCAATGAATGCTATCATTCATCACATAATATATGTATGCACGTATATCGCCTCCACTTTTGTACGTAGAAGGCCTTTTCGCGACATCTTATAAGTGAAATGTTGCCCGATACATTTTAATTGTCTGGGTCTTATATGGCATAATACTTTCCTGATAAGTATTGTTATACACATAAAGTTTCAACTCAGAGGCAAATTAAGTAAATAAATTGCCTCACAAGTTGGCAAACTTGCATGCAAATTGATTGATATAGTCAAATTTTGCATTTTCAACAGCCAATATCTCAAAAACTAGACGTGCTACAACATTTTTGAAGGCGGTAATGGATTCAGCAACCCTTATTTATGTAAATAGCGGTATTTTGATGCTTGAGACAAAAACGTGTTCCACAGTGTTATCGTTCGTTCTAGCTTACCGCCCTATTACTTAAGACTGAATTGTATTTTTTGAACTGCTTCAGTTTTCGAGGAAACGAGTCATACTAGAAACTAGCGTTCGGGGAAAAATAGTACAATATCCATACTTTACTTGCTCTACTGGCTTATCCTAATTATCTTTTTTTACAAGGGCGAAATCTGCAAACAGATCCCCTGAGAAGGTAAGTCAGGGAATGCGGGGATGACGCATTAACGACGACCCATCCGCTAAAACCAGCCCATGCACTGTACTTGAGTACAGTGCATCAACCTTGGCCTCAGACCAAGGGGTGGATCACTTGTTTGATGCACATCAAATGTGCATTGATTTGCATCAAATGCATTTTTTCGTGATTCACATCAACTTAGCCCTGATGTTGAAAACTTCATTTTGTTATCATAGTAACGCGTCTTGTTTGTTATGAAAGGATTGTAGGGAAAGTTGCCGGTCCTCAGACCCTTTCTCTCAGGAACCACCTTACGGTATTTCTTCGCAGTTGGGCCAGTGCATATAGCACAACACATGTAGCAGAAGTAGACTAGGCAAACTGCTTCTCCAACCTGACTTAAACAATGTCACAAGGGTCCAGCCTCGGCAGGGCTAATCTGTACTCTTGGTGCGCAATAGGCGTTGCAATTCTAACATAATGGAGTGACAGCCGTAGTTACTGCATTCCAGCACTCGGCATCCGTACACATTCTCTCTATAATATCGTCGGGGGACGTGTCCCCTCCGCATGTAGCGAGCATGCAACAGCTCACAACAATGAAACGGGGGCAATCGAACACGACATGCTCCGCTGTGTCCTCCACACCAGCACAATTGGGGCACGCAGGAGATTCTGATTGACCAGATTGGTCCTCCATACCTTAGTATGGATAGCCCTATGCTTACCAGTAGCTTGGGTTTGCTGGCAATTATAGCAGAGCTGTTAGACATCCTCGAAAGCACCGCTATACCCGTAGATGCCCTTTTACAGGCATGTTCAACGAGGCTAGCGAAGCTGAGTTTGTCAATTATCTGAAATATTCCTAATACATATACACTTGGGTGATTTAAAAAAATGATAATACTTCACACCTCTTATTCTAGATCAAATTCTTAGTGTTCTCTTAAACTTTGAGCTCATTTGGATGAAAACTGTGACTGCACAAGCCTCTTAAGCTTGAATGGGAAGGAAGCATGCAATCGGCCATAGTGTCTGACCATGTGCTCCTGAGGGTTAGAACTACACTGACACTGTTACATTCATTCGTTAGCTAGGGTAAGTGTTCCCTTAATTGTGGGTGTTCCTATAGTTGCGGTAGTGCCGTTTTCACTGGTTTTATTACATTAACCACAGAACCGACACTGCCAATCGACGTATTGGCTTGTTGATACACGGAATAGCTGAAAAGAGCGTTCAAATTGCTTTAAAACTGATGAAATATCACTAAAATAGCTAAAATTTTACTTGCTTGTACCAATAGTTGCGGTAAAGTGTTCCTATAATAGAGGATTCCATAAGAAAACCACGGATACCGCAACTATAGGAACACAAATTAAAAATATACCGCAACTAAAGGAACAGTGTACCAATAGTGGAGGTATTATTTTTCACTGACATGCCGTGGGTTACTGCGATAAAATAATTTTTCTCATTAAGTCAATGATCGTTACTTCCCGTTACAACATAAACATGTACAGTAATTGCACTTCTTGAATTAAGGCGGTTAAATGAAGTTCAATCATGCTTAGTACCTCCACTATTGGTACATCTACCCTACAACTATGCCAAAACTGTTTTCAAATCGTACGTCTCAGTAATTAGTTAATGATTTATATTCAATCGGAAATTCTTCAACGGTGTTCATTAATCTTATCAACAGGTAAAATTGCTACATCTGGCGTGAAAGATCTTCTTTCCTGCGTTACGTTCTCACTGGGACAGAGCCTGCTTAGTATTCTTATGAGAACTTCCACAGTTATTAACTGAGAGCTTACTATGCCAATGACCATTTTTGCATGTGTATATCGTGTGGCAGGTACGATTATACTCTATGCCCTGGGAGGGCAACATGGCTTCTTTAAAGGTCGCTCGACCTCAACAAATTTACTTCAATTTGTTGACTATTCATTGAATGCAATGGACAATGGAAACCACGTAGAAGCTCTTTATACGGACTTTAGCAAGGCATTTGATCGTATAGACATACCAATGCTACTTTTCAAACTAAAAAAAATTGGAATCGAGCCAAGACTGCTGAAATAGCTTGAATCGTATTTAACTGACCGCCAACAAATAATAAAATTCAAAGGAAACAAATCAAAACCAATTCAAGTCACTTCGGGTGTCCCTCAAGGCTCTCATTTGGGACCTCTTCTTTTTATTATGTATGTAAACGACATTTCCTTCATTTTTAATAAACTCAAAGTGTTAATATATGCTGATGACATGAAGCTCTACCTGGAAATAAGAAATGAAGAAGACATCAATGTATTCCGCAATGAAATAGAAATATTCTACATATGGTGCAAAAAAAGCCTATTAGAACTGAATGTAAAAAAATGCAACCTAATATCATTTAGCAGAAAAAGAACAACACCGCGAATTTCAATTTCATTAGGAAATCAAAATGTAGAAAAATGTGAAAGAGTAAGGGACTTAGGAGTAATCTTAGACTCTAAGCTTTCTTTCGTAGACCACTACAATACAATAATTCACAAGGCTAATAACATGCTAGGGTTCATAAAACGCTTCTGCTACAACTTTCATGACCCATACACAATTAAAACTCTATATATTGCATATGTAAGATCAATCATGGAATACTGCAGCATTGTATGGTCTCCTTTCTCAATGACACACGAAGAAAGATTAGAATCTGTACAAAAACAATTTCTACTATATGCTCTTCGTAAATTAGGTTGGACATCATTTCCACTTCCACCCTACAAAGCACGCTGCATGCTTATTGACATACAAACTTTGAAAGAGCGGCGTGAAATCACAAGAGTTTCATTTGTAAATGATATCGTTTCGCAACGTATTGATTCTACAGAAAACTTATCAAAATTAAATTTCTACGCTCCTTCTAGGCAACTACGAAATCGAAACTTATTCTTGACAAATCATCATCGAACAAATTATGCCAAAAACGGGCCTCTAAATCAAATGATGGCCATTTACAATCAACATTGCGAAACTATTGACTTTACCATGTCTCGGCAAAATCTAAAAACATACTTCAAATCCACTAGAAATCGCAACACATAAAATAAAACAAAATGAAATTAACATTACTTACACTACACTTTTTTTTTTTCAATATTTTTTATAAATTTCATAATTTTAGTATTAAGAAATAAAACAAAAATATGTATATGTAAAATTTACTAGTCTACGTCGTTTGACGAAATAAATAAAAAAGTCTAAATAAAAAAGGTCGATAAAATTTCCAACCCGAAAAGATTCTCGACCGGTGGGATTCGAACCCACGACCCTCAGCTTGCTCTTGCTGCGCGTTTACCGCTACGGCTATTTGGGCCCCAGGCGTGAAAGATAGCACATACAAATTATGGCTGCTATGTTTTACTACATGTATCAATTGATGCCTGAAGAGCAGCTTAATTATTATAGTCAAAAATTTTCAGCTCACACTAAAATTAATAACTTTTACTAAGGCGTACTATTTGAGAACGGTCTTCGACAAAGTTGTAGCTGACGAATGTATCTAACAGTGTCAGTGTAGCTCTATCCTAAAAAGCGCATGCGAAAACACTATGACCGAGTGAATGAATTACTTCCCATACAAACTTTGAACGGCTTGTACAGTATCAGTTTCCATTCAAAAGAGCTCAAATTTTGGGAGAACACTTAGAAGTTGATCTAGAATCAAATGGAGCAAAAACGATTTTGTGAACCAGCCTAGTATACACTACACAGCTAAAAATATGTTGCAAATTTAAGTTTATTTTCATGCACATATTTGGAGCATCAAAATAAACCTAAATTTCAAAGACTAATTCATTATTTTTCAATCGAATTCACTTTAAATTTACACGATCATGTAATATTCAATCATTTTCAGTTAAAAATTGGATGTATATTCATTTGATTTTACATGATGCTGTAACAACACACGAATTTGATTTATTTTTACAGGAGACTTCAGTTTACATCACATTGAAAATTAAATATTTTTTTCTGTGTAACAACAAGAAGTCGTTCGTCATTTTTTGTTGATGTTATGTTTCAACCTAATCAGAATAGCCAAGGTCTGCCAGCCCTTAGAACCAGTTTGCCTTATCAGCATAATAAACTGATATGTTTATTATTATCGCATCTTAGGTGAATAATTATAAATCAGGATATTCAAAAGGATGGAAAATATTCCGGCTTGATGAGCCCATTCTAGTATTCCCCTCGTACACCTATGTGCGTCGTAATGAAAAGTTCAAAGCAGGGTTGACTCCACTGGCATCATTTCAGCACATCATTCTTCAAACGAACTACATGGTATTCGGCGTACGTAATATTGCGTGCCACTAACACACACCGCCACTGGGTCAATTATCGCTCTTACACTATGCCGGGTTAGCAAGTGGTGGGCACGAAGAAAATAATGGAAATAATTGATGTTCGCCAGTAGAGTACAACACACACAAAAAGGGGAGCCTAATTCATATGCATATTACTACGGGGAGCTACCACAGTGGGGCACAAATCAACGTTAGCCACGGCCCATTTGAATACAAAGGGAAATTATTATTTTCTGTAAGAATATTAATGTAATTAATATTTGATGAATATTAGAAAAACATAGAATTTGGGAAAAATAAAAATGAATAAAATATATAGCAGAATAAAACGAGTTTATTAGAATCAAAAAAGGAATACTACATGGAATAGAATATTCTCAAAAATATATAAGAGTCATTCCATACCAATAAAAACATGATTTTGCTTATCTTCTTCTAATTATATCTTTGAAACTAGAGCCATATAAAAAATGACCGTCGACTCTATTAAATGCGTTTTAAGTTAATTTATTGCCCAATGTAAAGTTGAAGTATTATGGACTGATTAAGCACTACACAGACAATAGACAATAAAAATAAGCATAACGGAGTTTCCGGATTACCTTGTAATTCCTATTTGATATGTTAAAAATAATTCAAAAGTACATTTAAATTTGAGTTTAAGGTTGCAGTGTTGCCAAATATGCGGAAGAAATGTCTTTAAAATCGTAATTTTATCATAATTTGAGTATATGATTTTATTATTATTAATGGATTAATGGCTAAAAAGATAGAACGCCTATTTTTTTAAATGGAATTTCTGGTAACATCTCTCATGTTTTGTTAAAGTAGATCTTTTATCAACCAATATAACGAGTGCATTAAAGACATATGAAGAAAAACAATTATAAAAAGTCGATGATCTGGCAACACTGTTATGAGCTTGTTTTCCAATGCCCATTGTAAGTTTATTTCTTAATCAAATGCAAGAATGCTTGTAAACACAATCGTGGGTTTTGTCAAATTTTCAATAACGTAAATTGAATTGGTTGATTAGTTGCTTGAATTGGTGATGGCCGATTATAAGTCCTATGTACATTTTCTAGAGGTGTTGTGCAATAAATTATTAACTATTTTAGATTACCATGACAAAAGTGTTTTTCAAACAATAAGATTTAAAATATCAATCTGGGACAAAATGTTTGAGCAACCCTGGTTCATATTGTAACAGTGAAGAACCTAGAGAACGAAGAGCTCCAGCAGTTGAGCTTCGGTAGGCAAAGTTGTCGCACGCGTAGTCGAGAAACAGTCAGTCGGTATTCGAAACGATCGCGTGTGTTTATTATCACATTCTCTCGCATTGGCTTGCAAATTGATCCGCTCGTTGTTACGGACAGAATAGTGCGCGAGTTCACCAAGTTCATCAATCGACAGACGGAGGTATTGAGTTTGCCACACGTTTGCCATGGTAGAAATTATTTTCTCTAAATTACGAAAAATGCTGCAAATCATGGCGATTGTTCGAAGTGTGTTTGTGGTACAGCACCCATTATATCTTCGAATAAAGCATATAGGCCGTAATGAGGGTAGCGAAAAGAAAAGTCTTTGAAAAAACAAACAAATGATTGATAAATACACATGGAACTGTGATGAGTGCGATGATGGAGTGGAAAAAAATCGGAGGTCAACTACCAAAGCGATTCTCAACGTCTTCGAATAAGTGTGAATTTTGAGGAAATTTTAACGCATTTCACAATTTGATAGCATAATTTGAAATTGAAAACATGTTCACATGAGCACACAAAAAAGTTGTTGATTCGAAATTGGAAGTGAATTGTATGTATGTATACACAAGCTTTGTCGATTTGATAACAAATGAAAACGAGTGGAAAGAATAAATATGACGAAGGCATTTCATACCCGCGACTACCATTGAAAGCCAAGCTGAAGGTACTTGGGTTCGAACCTCAAAGGGTACAGAAATCAACGTATCTGCCACACGATATACCTACGTATCCAAAAATGTCAACTTTGGCGTGTAAACTGAAAGCTTCTTATAGATGTGCTCAATAAACATGGAACTGAGAAGCAGGTTTTGTTCCACCCGAGATATAACACCATAGATAAGAGCACATAGTTGCTGTTGTACTGTTATCAGACATGAACTGCCAGCAACCCTCTATGAACAAAATACGCATAAATTATTTTTATGAAAAGACACCGACACGTTACCCGAGCAAAGTTGAATATCAAAATGATAACAAATCCTGTTACCTGGTTATCATCATTTGATAGCTGATTTTGTTATCACCTTGGTTGAATTAACAGCCAACATATCAAAAATGAGAACTCAAATTTGTTTGTCGAATAACAAAGTTTTTTTTTCACGAACTACAAATTTCCTCAACTTTTGATAACTATTGATAACTATAACTGGTTGCGTGAAAACTATTGGTTTAAAAGTTACAGATAGGTTGAATTTTGACATAAAAAATGCACCAAGACGAAAAGTAATGAGTCAGACAAACTATGCGTCGTATCTTTCCGGTGTCTTCAGCGCATTTGGTCCTTGTCACTCACTAAACAAATGCGCTGAAAACACCAAGATGCTACGACGCGTAGTTTTTCTGCTACATCACTTTGTGTATTGGTGCATTTTTTTTTATCAAAATTCAGCCTATCTGTAACTTTTGAACTAATAGTTTTCACACAACTTTCGCAATAGTTCTCGAAAATTGAGGAAATTTGTAGTTAGTCACAGTAAAAAATAAACGAATCGGTTGAGAAACGGCGGAGATATAGCTATCTGAAGTTGACCATTTTGTATGGGAAAACGGTTTGTTGGATTTTATATGTCCAATAATGTAACGTGTTCGGACTTACAATAGAAAAACCAGAACTTCCACTTCTAATCTATATTTACAGTCCGGTGGATCGTCTAGGACTAAGAGAGCTATCCTAGGGTTCATACATCTTTTATAGGCAATATGTACAGGAAGTCTACACAGTAGACAATAGATATTCCTTACAATAGCTTACACTCTATGGTGACATCTGTGTTTAGTGAGAGAAACAATTATAGTATCTTTGCTATAATAGGGTTTTCTGATACATTACATACTGTAATCCCTGTATGTTCCGGGAGAATAGTGCGTGGCCTCTTATTATCATAAATTTAGTTTTCGTAACATTTAGTGATAGCAGATTGTTTTCTAGGTATACACTTACAATAAGAAGATCCTCTCTCATTTTATCAACAATTTCTTGAGGAGTCCGCCCAGTATAAAAGAAAACTGTATCATCAGCAAATAGTCCAGGAACACCGTTAAGCCGTAAGTTACATAGATCGTTAACATAAATAAGAAACAACAGCGGTCCGAGGTTACTTCCTTGGGGTACCCCGATTTCAATACTAAGTTCACTACTCCGACATCCATTAACAATGACAGCTTGTTTCCTATTCTGCAGGTAACTCCTTGGCAAGTTGTTAGGAAGACCCCGAACTCCACACGCCTCAAGTTTATTTTAGAAGAAATCCGTGGTCAATCTTATCAAAAGCCTTTGACAAATCCAAGAACAGACAACCAGCAATGTTCTTATGACGATCAATAGTTTCTGACAGCTCATCTACTAGTTCAAGCATGGCTATTTGAGTTGAAGAGCCTTTACGAAAACCGTATTGCTTGTTATAGAAGAATGAGTTAGAATCCAAAAATTCGAGAAGACGTTGGGTGAGCAGTTGTTTGAAAACCTTGTTAAGTGCCGGTAACACGGATATTGGCCGATAATTATTAACTAGTTTCCAGTCTCCAGTTTTGAATACTGGATAGACAATCGCTTTCTTAAGGCAATCGGGGTATATTCCAATAATAACTGAATCATTGATGGCATCGGCTATGTCAAGAAGATTGTATTTGGAACCTCTCTGATAGTATGGTGAGCGTTAATGTTGTTTGATGATGACAAATTCTCAGCTAGTCGACTATCAATCGAGGTGAAGAGTTCATTGAAGATTTTAGATACAAGTGCAGCATAAGAAATCTCCCTACCGTCAATGTACAGTATGATTTCACGTAGTTGGCAGTTTGTACATAAAAATGTTATAGGAAAGATGTGTGATAACATATTTTGTTATCAACCTATAATCAAGAAGGTTTGTCAAGGATACAATGATAACAAATTTTGTTGTTATTTGGTTATCACTGATAACATAATATCAAAATGATAACAGCGATAATGAAAGTTGTTATCATATTGATATCAACCAGTTATTCGACTTTGCTCGGATTATTATAATGCCTCCAGTGGATGATTTGCCCTTTGAAGCACACCAGACAACGGACTAGCATGCAACGTCCAATAACACAGTCGAAAAACCATCCGCGAAAAGTTTTCCGGAGTGAAGCGGGGATCGAACCCACACCCCTTGACACGATGCGGCTAAATTCTTGGTAACACTAACCGCACGGCCACGGTGCAAATAGGTTGTTACAGATACATCCACTCGCAAATTGCTGATTTAGCAAGCTATTTGAGACTATGGAAGAACAATATCATTGAATTGTATCACTGGAGCAACAGAATGGGCAAGCTTACAAAGAAAAATTTCTAGAGAATAGAAATTTCCAATACGTACAATCGAACGCAGGTTCCGTGATGTGTTGATCCGACATTACAGTCTTGATGCCATAGAATTCAAAAAAAAAAAAACAAAAAAACAAATGTGATGAAATATGGCACACTAGAGTGATGCAAATTTTGAAATGTTGGCTCCCCTATGCTTTTATATATGGTAAATTTATATTATGGTAAATAGCATCGTCCCAAAGTTTGAAATAATTCTGAAGAAATTTGACTGTGCACAAGCCATTTGAAGTTTATATGGAGATTACTAAGGAAAACGCCAACTTTTTGTGTCCAGGCCTCTATCTCTTCGACATAATATTTCATGGGAAAGTGAACAACCTTTGGTCATGTGAAATCTTTTCAGCTACAACTTTACTGAAGACCACATTTTGATAGGACTTAAGGATAAATTGCTATTCTTAATCATAAACTGGGTTTGCATTTTGCATGCTTAACCAACTGCTCGGCAGGCAACAGTGGTGCTCTTGGCGGGAAGAATAGATCAAAGTAATCCAGGCTACTATGTTCTACAGCAAAACATCAGTGTTGCTTCTTCTTCTTCTTGGCATTACGTCCTCACTGGGATAGAGCCTGCTTCTCAGCTTAGTGTTCTTATGAGCACTTCCACAGTTATTAACTGAGAGCTTTCTTTGCCAAAGTTGCCATTTTCGCATTCGTATATCGTGTGGCAGGTATGATCATACTCTATGCCCAGGGAAGTCAAGGAAATTTCCTTTACGAAAAGATCCTGGACCGACCGGGATTCGAACCCAGACACCTTCAGCATGGCTTTGCTTTGTAGCCGCGGACTCTAACCACTCGGCTAAGGAAGGCCCCATCAGTGTTGCTCTAAAAGTAATTGAATGATCATCTCAGCATGATTTAGACTTTGTTATTACTAATAACAAATTATCCTTACGTCCCATCAAAATGTGGTCTTCGGCAAAGTTGTAGCTGGGAAGATTTCACATGAGTAGAGTTTGTTCACTTTTCCATAAGTTATTATAACGAGCAGTTAGAGGACTGAACACAAAAGGTTTGTCTTTTCCATAGTGATTTCCATAGAAACTTCAAATGGCCTGTGCACAACCAAATTTATCCATATCACTTCAAATTTTGGGAGAATGATTTTCATCATAATTGATACCATTTAAGTATAGGGGAGCAAAAACTTCGAAATTTGCATCAGTGTACACTGCGATTGTTTAAATTTTCTACTGGACTAGTCTGTGATCGTATGCGATTTAACATAAAACAAAATAACAAAAGTTGATTTGACAGCTACTACGGATTGATTCGACTCGCTTTGTACGAGTGTACGGGACGAAACAAAATGTAATGAAACTCAGAAACAAGCGTTTTATGCGAGAAAACTCATCAATCTGACGATTTCATTTTCCCTTGTTTTGCGGGTTTGATGTAATTTGATGCGACTTATGGTTGACTAGGATGACATAAGCAAGCAGAGTAATGTCGATTTCAGTCGATTTTAGTGATAAAAGTATCAGCCCACCATATTCCCCGATCAATTTTTTTTTGTAAATTTTCAAGCTTTAATTTAAGAAATAAGTCAAAATAATGGAAACTCCATCTGATTTAAAAATATTCTTGAAAAAAAAAGACAGACAAAGAAGTCATTAGTACTGTGCAAGAATTTATGTATGGATGTTTGTATTCAAGGAAAATGCAATTTATGTATTCAGTAAAAAGTTAGGAAACTCGACAGAAACGCTGAGCTTTATTTATTCTAATTTTTTCCCTTAAAGCTTAAAAGAAATGATGATGCGCTAAGATTTTTTGTAAGTTTTTTTTTCGTCCTTGAGGAATCAATCATTTCGTTCGGACAAATAAAAGTGGAACAGACTTCAATTGGGTTCCAGAATAAAACAGATAACAATTTTTGACCAACGAAAGAATTTTTCAGCGCTGACTGTTCAAAGATTTTGAGACTCATGTACAAGTTATGACTCCCTTCAAGAAGGCAGGGAGGTTTTTATTCACAAATGGTCTAAAGATAAAACGTCGAAAAGACGAATTGTCGAAAACAGGTCAACAGGAGAAAAGGTTGAAAATCTTTGAAAAGGTTTGGTGGAAAATTTGCCTTTCTCCAAAGATTTTAGACTTTTTGTCTCTATTTTTTTGTTCTTCGACCTTTTTCCTTTCGATCATTTGTCTTTCGTCCTTTTTTCTAGACCTTCCGTTCTTTCAATTTTTTTCATATATTTCGCAGAGGGTATTGGACAGCATAGGGAGTTGAGTTTTGCAAGCATTAGGAGAAATCTACCAGTTTTGCTAGTATGTACAAATGAACCTGTTACCCTCAATCAAAGATTTTTAAATATTATTTTTACGTATAATGCGTAAATGAAAGTTGTTTGAATATTTATGCGCAGCATTATGTTTAACATTCAAAATTACATAACATAAAAAAATGTTTTGTTTTTCACATGTTCGTATTACTACCATTGAAAACAATATTCCTATTTGAAATGTTTAAAAATTTACTTGGATACATTAGAGAAACATGATCTAATTACAATTTTATTTGCAAACCTATTGTCTCAACAATCCTTATTTTGTTACACACTAGACTGTTTCATAATGTGAAACAAAACTTAACTAAAAAAGTGTCAGTATTCTCGTGAAGTTCTTAGACGTTTTGTACACACAAGCATGTAAAAACCCTTCAAGAACCTAACTGTGCATTGGTCCTAACAAGGATCGAAAAAGGAATCAATAGGAATAAAAAGTAGCACTGAAGATTACTGTAACACTGAGAAGTACTGTTTTATTGCTACATAATTGCTTCAAAAATTCCATCCACTGAATGATTATATATGTACGCACAACATGAGAGTACGATGTGCACTGATGAGACTATCACTTGTTTATTAGTAACGAGACGGTTTTCGAAAAGTTGACAGTTTGATAGTTAAAATGTTTTCCAACTTACTAGAACAAACACATGCTTTCGCATGCTTCTGAAACATGGTTAAAATGGTCATTTGTTTATTTGTTTGTTGTTAAAAGGTCAATTACTTTTCATTCAATTAGTCTATACTACCAAGATTAGTTGCAGATGTATACGCTTATCTTGAAATTTGAAATCTTCATATTGAAATATATACGAGTATTGCACGAAGAGCATACAGTTCGATGTTGATAATGCAACGTTTTGGTAGCGAAGCTGAAAAAAAAAATCAACTGAATGTTTTACAACCTTTTACCAACGAAGTTTTAGCCCAAATACTATACGTTTCATAATAATCGACATTTTGACGTCATGTGTTGGGGCCATAATAGGACATTTGGTAGCTTTGCGCCGAATGAAATACAATTCCAGAGCAAAAAGCACTACTAATAGCCTCATAAAGTTTAATCTTTTACCATCCCGAATTGTCCATCAAGACGAGAATCACATACACATAGTTTGAGTCAGTACGAGCCGTAATTACATTTTGGTTTCGTACCTCCATCGAGTAGAGAGGCCTTCAAATTCATACGCTCTTTGGCGGGGTCGACGATGAACGACCAGCCGATCCGCGGACTATGGACTACAGCACCGAGGTGTGCAAAGTTTATACCACTTTTTTATGGTGATGATTTTTTTTATATAACCCACACGGGAGTAGCAACCCCATTCATGCAGTGAGTGAGTACAGAGAAAAGGCGAAACAGCAAGTGAAGTGTATTTACAGAAATTGTACGATGGGTTGCTCAATTCATTTTTACTGGTATGCATGACTCGTCTAGATTGAAGCGCGCGCGCAATTTGAAGCAATGGCGTGTGTAAGGTAGGGACGGATCTCAGTTATGATATTTGCAGAATTCAATGAAACTGAAACTATTTTGGATGTGAAAGCAGGAAGTCAAATTAGTCCATGAACGATTTTTAGAACTCAATAATTCGCAATGTTTATGCGGCTTCCATACAATTTGTATGGAACGAAAAATGGTTGAAAAAAATCAAAGACAATTTTCTCCAAAATAAGATTTTTGTCATTCACATCTTTGCTTCTAACACTCTCATGCACTTGCATGTCTACAACGTATGGCAAGCATGAAGATACTCTATGCCCTGGGAAGTCAAGAAAATGCCCTTTACAAAAAGACCTTCGGTGGGTTTCGAACCCACGACCCTCAGCTTGGTCTTGCTGAATAGCAAAGCGTTTACCGCGAAGGATAGTTAATATATTGTTATTGAAGTTTTTCCGACAAAATATTTTCTTATGCATTTCATTAGAGTTACAACAATAACACATCTGTATTTTTTATAATATACAAGCATATTTTGTCTTCTGAATGTCGTCGAGAGATATTTTTATGTTTGCCTCAATTAAAGTTATTCACATCGAAATAAGCGTGTTTCAGCAAGAACGACAACAATAACTCCCAAACGAAAAGAGGTAGTGAGTTTCTTCACTCACCGAATTACGCATTTCTCAAAACTCTAGAAGTGGATCATACACAACTTCGATATATTACAATTAAACCGGTTTTATACCTACAAGCGTGGCTTAGTAGCTGTAGTATATATTTGGTTCTTTCTTGATTCACTTTTAAAATAGACATATTGTTCTGATAATTTCCTGCTTGGTACTTTATCTCCTTCTCATTCCGTTTTCAATGGTGCATTTTTGTTTAAATTGTCTTCTTCTATTCATTTTTTTCGTGTTTCTGTGGGAATCAACGAAATATAAATTATTATATTTTCACAATGTCTCCAATCCAGCCATTGAAATGTATCCTGAGGATCGTCTCCAAGCCACAATCTGGTACTCGAGATTCTACCCGCGAGGATCGCCTCCGGGTCTCGAAATGGTATACTTTAATCCCCTAAACTGGGTCCCACCTTATCTTGAGAGCAGGGTTCTGAATTTTCGTATCAATGATACGAAATCTACGATTTTTCGCACGTAAGGAGAATGCTTTTATCGCTTTCTCACGTGAACATCTTTTTTCGCTCACACTTATTTTCCCTAGACTAACGATGGAGGATAACCGAAAATCATTCCACTCTGGGGATAATTTCTTTTTCACTCCATCGGATTTTCGCTCACCAACTGCTCCCGAGAATTATCACTGTGTGGATAAACAAAAACTGGTGCCGGCAATGGGATTTGAACCTAGAACATTGCTAAAAACTACCGCGATGCGTGCACGCTAACTATGCTACCACATCAACTTGACGAAAGTAGTAATTAATTTGAAGCATAAAAGCAACTGGCTGCTTGTGGCGATGGACACATGGAAAGTTCTCCATGGAGAGGAGAAGGAGAAAATAAAATTCTCACAGCTGTGGAGTTGTGCCATTATCTATTTTCGCTTAGTTTTGTAGACGGATAATTTCGCAAGGCAGCTTTTCGCTGAAAATTGTGGTGAGGGAGAAATCCATTATCGTGAGAGTGAGTGAGAATTCGGAAGCTTGCTTGAGAGTCATCCTGAGGTTCGCCTCATAGATCTAATTGATTTCCCTCAAGGATCGGTTACAACGTATTTTATCCCTTTATCTTTACCTGAGGATTGTCGGCAGGTTTTCTATTTGGGGAAGGGGTGGTAAAATGAACACCTTAAGAAAATCATCTTGTTTCTGATAAAAAAAACGAGGAATTTGTATAGCTCTATCGCACAACATCAAAAATAGGGATGTAATCTAAAGCAGTGACATGGATTCAGACTAAAATAGCTAAATTTTCACATATTTTCATCGCTATCAAAAAGCGATGCAAATGTTCATTTTACCTGCACTATGTGGGTAAAATGAACAGCGATAGGTGGTAAAATGAACACCACGCAAAAAACGTGAGCAAAACACATAATTCTGAAAAATTTTATTGTCCTACCGAAAATACATCCATTAATGATTGTCACCCATTCAAAAAGAATTCTATAGTAGACCTATTCATATTTTCAAAAATGTCTGGAAACTCCCCAGTCAACCAATACTTTGATTTTTCATTGCGAAATGAACTTCTGGCCAAAATTTCACTCAATTTAGAGTAAATTTAGTTGTGCTTCAAATCAATTATGTGTTTTTGGGCTATTTTCAAGCTTTAAAAAATCATAACTACCGAACAAAACATCAAAATTTATCGGAAATACTTCTACATAGTAGTTTATCCAATTCTACGAACTTTTGCTGGACATAATTTTATGATTGGAGCAAGTTTTAACATAGTTTGGTTGAGGTTTGTATCTCGAGGTTCTTGAAAATCTCTTTTTTCGGGAAGTGTTTTCACTGAAAAGCATGCCTGCATGAAAATTACGGATTTTTAATTTCCATACATGATGATAATGCATATCTAAAAGTCAATCCCGTTCAAAGTAACCATTTATCTTACGAAAATAAATTTTAAAAAATAGGTAATTATGAAGCACATTTGTAAATCCACTGTGGGTGAGCCAAGAGCACCACCGTGAGCTTCAATGAATACAAAAAATGAACACGTTAGCACTGCCTTTTCTCAGTCGATGATGATGATTGTTTTCAAATCGTTCTAAATGATCAGTGAAATGCGATCAAAACAATCATGACTCGGAAAGAAAAAGCAATGCTAACTTGTTCAATTCATTCGTTTCCGGTACATGTGTCATACATGATTTAACTATCATCAGGTTGCGATGCGGTGCTCGATCTTTGGGCATTTATTATAATTTATTGCCTTTAGCAACATGTAATCTGTTGATGGTCAATGAATTCATAACTGTATTATGTTTGATTCCCGTTGACTAAGGCCTGAAAAAATAATACCAATGCATGTTTTATATACCATGTATATTGAGAAAACTGTAATTTCTGGGTACAGCGGAGTACAAATTTGGATCAAACAATGTTAAAACTCAATTTAATCTTGTAAGCGTGTTCGACAAACTTTAACAGAATAGAATTAGCTTTCAAATAGTGGTAATAGCAAGTGGTTTTGATTTTCCACATGCTAGTTATGATTTTTGAAACCTTGAAACAAGCCCAAAAACACATTTTCAACTTGAAGCATACTGAAATCTTTATCAAATGAGCTGAAAATTTTACCAGACATTGTTCTTAGCATGAGAATTCCGAATACTGCTTGACCGGTAGATTTCCAGACATTTTTTTGAATATGAACAGGTCTATTCTATAGGTATCAAATTTGACATCATATCATAACGATATTCACCTCACTGAAAAACATCAAGTCTTTCGAGCTAAAAGTTACGTCAGTTCTAATTTTCAAACGTGGTTTTCTAAAATCTTAGCTTTCTTTGGTATTTTCACTTCAATTGACCTACGTATCAACCCGAACACTCAGATTTATGCTCTAAATCGTCCGTGCGTGATAAAAGTACATCAAAATTTGTTTTTTCTCTGTAAAAGGCACGGTGTTCATTTTACCACCCCTGTTCATTTTACCACCACTTCCCCTAATGTTACTTTGATCTGAGGATCGCCTCGAAATCATTCTAAGTAACAACAACCAAGTTTTTTTTCTACATCCTAGGGTTGCCTACGGATAGTTTGGTATATTCCTACCCCCAATTTGATTTTCTGCCATAATCTCAGGAATCGCCCTAGATTTCCAATTTTTCACTGCACCCGAAAATCACGAACGAGTGACAAAAATATTACTTTCAGGGCATACATCTTAGGGTACAATTTAAACCCTAAGATGGATAACAAATTTTGAATTTGATAGATTCACATTTACAATATTTGTATCCAACGTGCATTCGCTACTCACGCGATTCAAGTGCCAAAAGTCTAAACTTCAGCCAATAGAATCCTACCTTGTATTTAATTATCCCTATTCGAAGTGTATCCTGATCACTTTTAAATTAAATGAAAATACTAAGCGAGCACAAGCATGTATTTTTTAACATTCGCTAGCTATCGGCTGAAAGCCTCCATTAAAACTAATGATGATAAAAGTTACTTGTTAGGAATATTGTTCTGATAATTTCCTGCTTGGTACTTTATCTCCTTCTCATTCCGTTTTCAATGGTGCATTTTTGTTTAAATTGTCTTCTTCTATTCATTTTTTTCGTGTTTCTGTGGGAATCAACGAAATATAAATTATTATATTTTCACAATGTCTCCAATCCAGCCATTGAAATGTATCCTGAGGATCGTCTCCAAGCCACAATCTGGTACTCGAGATTCTACCCGCGAGGATCGCCTCCGGGTCTCGAAATGGTATACTTTAATCCCCTAAACTGGGTCCCACCTTATCTTGAGAGCAGGGTTCTGAATTTTCGTATCAATGATACGAAATCTACGATTTTTCGCACGTAAGGAGAATGCTTTTATCGCTTTCTCACGTGAACATCTTTTTTCGCTCACACTTATTTTCCCTAGACTAACGATGGAGGATAACCGAAAATCATTCCACTCTGGGGATAATTTCTTTTTCACTCCATCGGATTTTCGCTCACCAACTGCTCCCGAGAATTATCACTGTGTGGATAAACAAAAACTGGTGCCGGCAATGGGATTTGAACCTAGAACATTGCTAAAAACTACCGCGATGCGTGCACGCTAACTATGCTACCACATCAACTTGACGAAAGTAGTAATTAATTTGAAGCATAAAAGCAACTGGCTGCTTGTGGCGATGGACACATGGAAAGTTCTCCATGGAGAGGAGAAGGAGAAAATAAAATTCTCACAGCTGTGGAGTTGTGCCATTATCTATTTTCGCTTAGTTTTGTAGACGGATAATTTCGCAAGGCAGCTTTTCGCTGAAAATTGTGGTGAGGGAGAAATCCATTATCGTGAGAGTGAGTGAGAATTCGGAAGCTTGCTTGAGAGTCATCCTGAGGTTCGCCTCATAGATCTAATTGATTTCCCTCAAGGATCGGTTACAACGTATTTTATCCCTTTATCTTTACCTGAGGATTGTCGGCAGGTTTTCTATTTGGGGAAGGGGTGGTAAAATGAACACCTTAAGAAAATCATCTTGTTTCTGATAAAAAAAACGAGGAATTTGTATAGCTCTATCGCACAACATCAAAAATAGGGATGTAATCTAAAGCAGTGACATGGATTCAGACTAAAATAGCTAAATTTTCACATATTTTCATCGCTATCAAAAAGCGATGCAAATGTTCATTTTACCTGCACTATGTGGGTAAAATGAACAGCGATAGGTGGTAAAATGAACACCACGCAAAAAACGTGAGCAAAACACATAATTCTGAAAAATTTTATTGTCCTACCGAAAATACATCCATTAATGATTGTCACCCATTCAAAAAGAATTCTATAGTAGACCTATTCATATTTTCAAAAATGTCTGGAAACTCCCCAGTCAACCAATACTTTGATTTTTCATTGCGAAATGAACTTCTGGCCAAAATTTCACTCAATTTAGAGTAAATTTAGTTGTGCTTCAAATCAATTATGTGTTTTTGGGCTATTTTCAAGCTTTAAAAAATCATAACTACCGAACAAAACATCAAAATTTATCGGAAATACTTCTACATAGTAGTTTATCCAATTCTACGAACTTTTGCTGGACATAATTTTATGATTGGAGCAAGTTTTAACATAGTTTGGTTGAGGTTTGTATCTCGAGGTTCTTGAAAATCTCTTTTTTCGGGAAGTGTTTTCACTGAAAAGCATGCCTGCATGAAAATTACGGATTTTTAATTTCCATACATGATGATAATGCATATCTAAAAGTCAATCCCGTTCAAAGTAACCATTTATCTTACGAAAATAAATTTTAAAAAATAGGTAATTATGAAGCACATTTGTAAATCCACTGTGGGTGAGCCAAGAGCACCACCGTGAGCTTCAATGAATACAAAAAATGAACACGTTAGCACTGCCTTTTCTCAGTCGATGATGATGATTGTTTTCAAATCGTTCTAAATGATCAGTGAAATGCGATCAAAACAATCATGACTCGGAAAGAAAAAGCAATGCTAACTTGTTCAATTCATTCGTTTCCGGTACATGTGTCATACATGATTTAACTATCATCAGGTTGCGATGCGGTGCTCGATCTTTGGGCATTTATTATAATTTATTGCCTTTAGCAACATGTAATCTGTTGATGGTCAATGAATTCATAACTGTATTATGTTTGATTCCCGTTGACTAAGGCCTGAAAAAATAATACCAATGCATGTTTTATATACCATGTATATTGAGAAAACTGTAATTTCTGGGTACAGCGGAGTACAAATTTGGATCAAACAATGTTAAAACTCAATTTAATCTTGTAAGCGTGTTCGACAAACTTTAACAGAATAGAATTAGCTTTCAAATAGTGGTAATAGCAAGTGGTTTTGATTTTCCACATGCTAGTTATGATTTTTGAAACCTTGAAACAAGCCCAAAAACACATTTTCAACTTGAAGCATACTGAAATCTTTATCAAATGAGCTGAAAATTTTACCAGACATTGTTCTTAGCATGAGAATTCCGAATACTGCTTGACCGGTAGATTTCCAGACATTTTTTTGAATATGAACAGGTCTATTCTATAGGTATCAAATTTGACATCATATCATAACGATATTCACCTCACTGAAAAACATCAAGTCTTTCGAGCTAAAAGTTACGTCAGTTCTAATTTTCAAACGTGGTTTTCTAAAATCTTAGCTTTCTTTGGTATTTTCACTTCAATTGACCTACGTATCAACCCGAACACTCAGATTTATGCTCTAAATCGTCCGTGCGTGATAAAAGTACATCAAAATTTGTTTTTTCTCTGTAAAAGGCACGGTGTTCATTTTACCACCCCTGTTCATTTTACCACCACTTCCCCTAATGTTACTTTGATCTGAGGATCGCCTCGAAATCATTCTAAGTAACAACAACCAAGTTTTTTTTCTACATCCTAGGGTTGCCTACGGATAGTTTGGTATATTCCTACCCCCAATTTGATTTTCTGCCATAATCTCAGGAATCGCCCTAGATTTCCAATTTTTCACTGCACCCGAAAATCACGAACGAGTGACAAAAATATTACTTTCAGGGCATACATCTTAGGGTACAATTTAAACCCTAAGATGGATAACAAATTTTGAATTTGATAGATTCACATTTACAATATTTGTATCCAACGTGCATTCGCTACTCACGCGATTCAAGTGCCAAAAGTCTAAACTTCAGCCAATAGAATCCTACCTTGTATTTAATTATCCCTATTCGAAGTGTATCCTGATCACTTTTAAATTAAATGAAAATACTAAGCGAGCACAAGCATGTATTTTTTAACATTCGCTAGCTATCGGCTGAAAGCCTCCATTAAAACTAATGATGATAAAAGTTACTTGTTAGGAACGATTCAGTATAACTCACATTGTTATAAAACAACAATAATTTCAATATTACACTCCTCTTTACTGAGATGAAAAAATATAAATATCGAAACAACAGTCGTTATATATCTTTAATTTTCCAAATATTTTCATGAAGAAATATTCATTAATTTACAAAACTATATACTATCTGCTTGCCACTGGCGTTCAAGTCCAACTCTTATAAAATTCTAATAATTATAATGTATAAAATAAATCCACTAAAATGATTTGTTCTTTTGAATAACAAGCATTGTAGAGTTGTGGATAGAACCTACAGTAGGTAACTACACCATACAGAACCTACAGTAGGAGTAACTCACCATATAAAAAAGTATGCTAACTTTACTTAGATCACTCTCACAGAAACTTATTTTTCATTGAGCTGACTTTTCTCGTTCCGAAATTTCTGATGTCCAACTGCCACTGATGGACTGTAACTATCCTCTAGTTCTCTTGCTGAGCTGCAGCTGTAACTTGCAACTCGAAACCTTGATACAGCGCCTTTTCGATAGACCTGTGCCGTTATTGAGATTTGGATGAAATCTCAGTCAGTAATGGAAAGTGGCAAACAGCTCTGCTGAACTGGAACAAAAATAAAACCAAACGCTCCCGAGCGTCAGAGCGCTGCTTTACTCGCATCTGTCGTGCTCTCGAGTAGTGGAAGCAGAAGTGATTCGTGATCATGCTCAGAGCTGTTCAGAATCAATTGTACTTTTGAGAAAAAAAAAAGTTGATACCCTTCCGAGATTTATGATTTTCAAGGATTTTTGACTACAAACTGGTAGTATACTATCGATTTGATGGTTATACAATTAATTGGTCTGTCAAAACCATAGTAAATCACACCATGCTCGGTTACTCGCAAGTAAACGTTTCCGAGTTTGTTGCTACTTCTTTTGACTTGTTCTCCCGAGCAGAAGGGTGCGGACTCCATGGTCCATGGACCAATGCACGAGTTCACTGATTTGACATTTGAGCGGTGCCGAATTCACTCGTTGCCATGGTCACGTAAATAACACGGCACCGCTCAAACGTCAAACAGTGAACTCGTGCACAGGTCCATATACATCATGGACTACTAAGATCCTACAGTTGTGTATTATAAGAATTCTTTACGAAACTGATTTATATCAGTAGTTATATTGTGGCCAGGGATGGAATCCTGAGAAATCTCTCACGTATCGCTCTCTGTAACTATCATAATATGCTGCACATTATGAGAGAATGTTTATCGTATACTGCTACAACTTTGATCAGATTGGGGGGATAGTAGTGCATGATAAAACCCCTCTAAACATGCTCCAAACCTGGGGGACACTATTGCTATTTGATGTTTGTGGATTGTTCATCGCGCCAGTAAAGAAAAACACCTACCCCAACGGTAAACAAGCGATAAAAATGGATTTTATCATCGCTCTCTCTTTGGGCTCTTGTTTGCTGCTTCCATTTATCAGACTTGTTACAACTTGCGATACATTGACGATCGTGGATTGCAACAGACGGGATGTTTTTCTTAGCTTGCTTTGATCGTGCTAAATACTAAAATGAGTGGGAATTCTGCAATGCCTGATTATGGCTCATTATGAGTTACGTAATTACTCAAAACACGACTATTTTAAGCGAAAAGCTAGATAATGTTGTATGGAACGAAACACATACAATCAACTCTCCCTAATTCGATATTGAAGGGATCATTGAGTTAAGATGGCTGAGAGATACAGAACACAACACATATTCTACAGTTTTTGATCTTTTCATTATTTTGCCAAAATAGATTCGAACAAGTAATTTTCACGTGAAAAATAGTAAAATTGCAACACATTTCCTTTCGTTACACTTTTTTAACAGACCGCAAAAAATTGAAATTTTATCATCCTGAAATGGGTTTAAGAGTGATAAAATTTCATTCAATAGTAAAATGAATGTAATCGAAGGTTTATATTCGTTTTACAATAAATAGAATCAGAACTTTCAAATTCATGAAATTTATAAATGTTTGGTGGATTCTTATTCTATTTTTTGTAAAAAATATCGAATTAGAAAAGGTACACAAATTATGTCACGGGCCTTTTTCGACCCCGACCCTTGCACAGTGATGCTTTGTGGAAAAAAGCAAAAAGAAATAACTTACACTATCAATTTCAAATATATGTTTGTACATTTTTTCGATATGCGAAAAGCTGTCATCCAGAATTTAATGAAGATTGGATTAAAAATATTTTTTTCACTGGAATTCAAAAGGCGTGACAAATTTTTTGTTTTGCCTTCATGTAAAACGTATGAAAAAACATAATAAACTTCAACTTAGTTTTCAAATGTGAGCACAAACTCGCACATGTGTAATATCTAGGCTTAAAATATAGAATTTTCTGTCAACTTTCAGAAAATCAAAAAGTCATCTTGTACAACACATGGTTTTAGTCGATTTACTGAATGGTTTAGATGCTACAATTCTGAGTAGCCAAAATGTTTAAATAAATTCATTGAAATTTTTATTGAAGAGGTTATAAAAGGAATATTTATTAACAAATCATTTCCCAAGATGTTTATGCAAAGATGTTAAAGGTTGTCTTATTAAAATCATTTTTTGTCTTGGCTCAGGCGCCATATAGCTAGACAGAGCCAATATCACATGTTGTTCTCATAAAATTTCACGAGTCACAATCAGGTCAATCAAAGTGAGGTAACTTCTTTTAAACAAGAGAAATCCATTTCAACACTTCTTTCCAGCATATGTATGGAGAGGAATCATTGTGTCTTGTCGCGCGTTTTATACGAGGCCTACAAAAATTTGTTTCGCTAAGCCTGACTCGTTCTTGTGGTAGTTGGAGCATGGTGCATGACCCCTCAGAGAGGTAAACTTGCATAGAAAGCCGAAACAGACAGCATCGAGTTAGGGAACATCGAGTGAGGGAGGTATCGACTTTTATAAAGCTAAAGAATTAAAAATGAAGATCAAAATTTTTTCTAAAGAAAGAGACTTACATAATTAGATAGCATTTGAAGTATATTAAACGTTTTATGGAAAGAAGCTTATTGAAAAACAATTGGAAATCGCCAAAACATCTTCTTGATAAGGTACAGTGGGAGAAGTGTATCAGTGGGGTAAGTGGATCATTCGTCAATATTAAGCATAAATACTTGAATATGTTGAATGTTTTCACACCATTGCTTCGTTTGAGGTTATATTCTTACGTCCACACTGATACTATTGCAAAACTGGTACTACACGTACACTAACACAAGTAAACTTGTTAGCTGCAAAATTTAATTAATTTCAAAATTGTTTTCTGTCAATCAAAAATCCATTGTATCTCTGTCTAAAATCGAATTCTATTAGTTTTTTCGACACATGGTGAGCATTTCAGTTCTTGCTGAATGAATCACAAAGGAAAATGTGCGATTTTTATAAATAAATACAGATATATTGTACACTTACCCCTACTTTTTAATGGGGTGGGGTAAGTGGATCATGTATTATTATCATTAATTGGCAGACTGCTTACGAGAAATTTAATTAGTTTTTTTTATTCGCAAATGTTGTTTTCCTTTATTTTTTCCATTCCCAGCTTAAATTGACCATAGAGAATTTGAATTCATCCACCTAAAAGTTTTTTTTTAACCTTTCTGGTATAAAAAATATATAAAAAAAAATAATTTCAAAACTCACGAAACTTTTCGTGTTTTTTCTAAGCTGAGTTGCAAAAGAGCAAAATTTACTGATTCTCCAATTGAAAGCATATAACCGTACTTCATTTGGCCATAATAATTATTCTAGAAAGATGATACAAACATATTCATAAAAAGAATAAAACTATTTCAGATTGTTATTTAAAAATAAATGTAACTCATATTTTTAAACTACGAGTGTTTTTTAAACTATCGTTAGGAATAATCCTACAATACTTCTGTTTAACTTATGCGTATAAATGGATGAATGTTCTCCAAATTATTCTGGTTACAATGGTTTTTTGTTGTTCGCATTAGTGTAAACTAATGTATACATATTTTTCAATATATTTGATTTAATAAAGAAACTTTTTAATTTAAAGTATTAAAATGTACCATTACTAGCACTAATAACAAGAACGAGAGTAATATCATTCTTACTATACATAATTACATCAAATTATGATACTTAAACTGATGAAATTTGATGGGACAGGATGTCCTGATCTGTAACGAAACTAAACAGAATCGCATTGTGGGAGACACGACTAGAAGAGGACAATTTGAAGGGGATCAAAATATGTCATGATAATCCACTTTAACATTAAAAATAGATTCAATGTCAAACTACATTGCACTGGATCGCTTCATTACTCGAACGAACCCGAAGAAATGCACGAAGGTCACGGTCATCGATGATCATCGACTTCACCAAACAAGTTTCAATATGTAAGAAGCTCTGCTCTAGCTAGCCCAAACAACAATGTCCCGTGCACTCCCCGTCGTACGCACGCCAACGTTCTGTATGTGAAGTCGCTCTAGCTATGCAATGGAAGCCTTGTATGCATGTGGTCGAATCAAGATTGAACAAGACACGGAGGGGTACTTGTGACACAAAATTACGTTCAGTTGCGGTTGAGAATTTGCTCAGTACGCAAGTCACGTTCCCATTTCTTCCTCTAGCTAGTGCTTGTCAGTGTCGACGGATGACAGAAGTAAGTGTCTCTAAGTGATATCATTTGTCAGTGCGTTGATCTCTCAGTGATTCTACGGTATGTCATCTGCGGTGATGTGTTTCGAGTGTTGGTTGGCGACAGACGATTGGGAAAACTTCAATTAACACTCCAATGAAACATTTGTCCGAGAATACACAGTATTTTGTCGATCATCCTCTTTTATATTCACAACACGAATAGTAATTTGTTATCAGTATAATACACGGTTTCTATTCCGCTTGCGATTCAAAATAATGATTGCATACATTTGTGTTTCAAACACGTATCTGTGGTAGTATATCCAAGAAGAGGACAATCGTCAATTTTGTTTCTCTAGCAAATGATTCAAATAATATTCAAATTATATTTACCGAAAACATCGCGCGCGTTTGTGTTTCCAGTGAACAATCCACAGAAGAAATCAAAATAGGAAGGAAGCAAACATTCAAGAGTTCGCGATAGAACGTAGATCTGAAGTGTGTGAATTCCGGGAAGTGATTGCATTTGACTAGACGGATCACCTTTGGTTACAGAACCGGATTAATTCCAGTGTAAGTGATGTAATTAATCGATTATATATGGCGTATTTTACGTAATAAAGTAATTGGTAGACAGGCGACTTATATGCACACTTTACCATACTTGTACAGCGGTAGTCGATGTACGAGAGAAGAAGTCGCGATATAGATGCAAGTACATTCATATACCGACTCCGCTGGGTATTAACATTACTCACTCACTGTTTACGTACCAGAGGAGGAAGCAAAACGTCCAAATAATCAAGACCGGTCTCGATAGATATGGTTATGCATGTTGCAGACGCTGACTATGCCGAATGTTTACGATTGTTGATGTTTTGTGTCATGATCCGTATTTTATGCTGATGGAAACGAAACGTATAGTTTTTTCGCGCCACGCAACTTATAGCTGTTCTCTGTGCTGTGGGAATAGTGTCTGATATTCTCGCTAGAGTCTAGACAAGTTTGCGACAATGAAGGAAGAATCCGCGGATGAAGGTGAAGGTCACATTGGTCAGTCTGGTGAATGATTATCATCGATTTATTAAGATTTGGTTTACAGTTGATCTATCGAGTTATTCGAATGCATCTTGCGATCATTATTGTATAATGTTATGTCATTCGATATACTATTTATTTAAGTATCAATTGTTTTTCATTCTTAAATAATCTTTGGAATGTGGTGGCCACTAAATTGGACACGACGCTCTGAAAATGGACTGTTTAAATTTTTAGTCGATTCGCAATTTTTGTAGCAGTTATTCTGTGAATAAAAACAACAAAATAATATGATGTACATATACACATTTTACATAGAAAGCTTTTAACAAGTCCTAGTTTTATTTTGAGAGAAAAATATTACGCTTATACCCTGAGAAAAGAATAAACATTTTTTTTATAATATTTTAAATAGTTTTATCCTAGTTTCAATTTTTCATTGGTAATTTTTATCGATTTACCGGTAGAAAATGTGAGTGTGCCACTTCTTCAAATGCTTGTTAATTTGGCTGCCTTATTTGAGTACACGTATATGTAGCCATATATCCAAAATGTGAATGCAGTTTTATTTGAACCAAATACATCAATGGAAGTGTGACATTAGTCATGACATTAGCCATTCCAGAAAAAAAAGTACAGTCATGAATTCTCGAGTAACTTGATTATTGCTTTACGGCTAATAAACCATACACTAATAATTTAATCTGGAACTATGGTCCATAAATCATCCGTAACACTAACCAAATGGGTCACTGACAGGTAACAGAAAATCTGTTCATAAGCTGGGCGAACACGGCCATTTTAGAGTAAAAGTAGAATCACGAAATTTAGCATGAGAATGAATACGAAATCATCTTTTAGATGCTTTAAAAATTGAAACGATTTGTACAAATCGAGAAACAATGTAAAATTTGAGATAGAAAAGGTGTACCAGTATTTGCCATGTACCAGTTATTCGCCACCCCGGATTATATATCGTTTTATGACATATATGGTTGTCAATTGTTTAGTGTTTGCTAAATTGCTTTAAGATGCTACGTAAACATTTTTAGAAACCTCAAAATATTCTCAGAAAAAAATAGAAATAAATCATTTTACTTATTTTTTTGGTCCTTTTACCTTGTTTCCTGATTCACCACCTTCCATAAGAACGTAGGATGTAAATTCAGGAACGGAACTGAAATTAAAAACGTGACAAATACTGGTACAAGTGGTCCAGTATTCGCCCCCTCCCCCAATTTCTAATACAAAAAAAAAGAGAAGTTTCTGATTAGTTTTTATATTTTTCTTGCTGAGCATGGATTGAAAGCTTTCGTTTAACGTATTGACAGTAATCAAAGGTCTTTTGATTTATGTAAGGTACCTCGAGGCAAGTGAGAATACGGGGTAAGTGGGACCTTCCGTCATAGCTCGTTCAGGAAAAGTATTTCGAGGGGGTATTCTTCTAGAAAGTTGAAGATACAATGATAAGAAATGTATTGAGTACAAAAAATATTGATATTTTTGTTTCCATGTTCTTCTTCTTCTTTCTGGCGTTACGTCCCCACTGGGACAGAGCCTGCTTCTCAGCTTAGTGTTCTTATGAGCACAGTTATTAACGGAGAGCTTACTATGCCAATGACCATTTTTGCATGTGTATATCGTGTGGCAGGTACGAAGATACTCTATGCCCTGGGAAGTCGAGAAAATTTTCAACCCGAAAAGATCCTCGACCGGTGGGATTCGAACCCACGACCCTCAGCTTGGTCATGCTGAATAGCTGCGCGTTTACCGCTACGGCTATCTGGGCCCTTGTAACATGTTTCCATGTGCTCCTTGTAACAGTTGTCAGCTCAGCGCCATTTTCAACTTGCATGATGAATTGTGACACGTTTCACGTTCTGCATTGGCTCGCTAAAAATAATTGTGTCATAAATCGAATTATAATCGGTAAGTTACCGTAATTTCGGGTGAAATCGATCACTTTTCACGGTTTTTCTTGTCTGATTTCTATAATGTTCACAATACCAAACAACTAAATGCAGGAAAACAAGTACGCAGGTGAGCCTCATCGACTTATGTACCGAAATTTTCTATCAAATGTCATTTTAGTGTTAACAAATACCTCTAAAATAAAAAAATCAGAGGATCTCATTTCGGGGTGAAATTGATCACTTGTCAATGCCATTATTGTTAGTTTTCAAAACAACTCTATATGATAAATTTGAGCTCCCTGAATCCGAATATGCTTGTAAAATTCTTAACAATTTATATATAACGAATAGTTAAATTTCAAGAATTACGCGGAAAACGCCTAAAAGTATGCAATTTCCTAAGGAATTTCCTGATATCTATCAGAAATTCAATTATTTTAACCAAATCAGTGAATTGGTACGAGTTTTGGTCATGAAATTTAGTTTAGGGATACATCTCAAGTAGCCTAACAAACTTTCAGGATTATACCATGTCCAAATACTTGTCTAGAACTAGAAGTTTATTGATGTTTGTCAATACTGCACCGTACAAGATTTTGAAATTTTTCATTATTTTCATAGAAATGAACATTTTTGAACGCAAAAAACTTCACAACACACAATTTGGACATGCTTACGACAAACAACGTTCATTCACTGTGGGTTACATTGATATTTATGCTCCATTAGAAAGAAATGAAATCGAGTGACACAGTGATCAATTTCACCCTACTGATCAATTTCACCCGAATTTACGGTACAACTTTAAGTATTATGCCAAGCTGCTTACGATAAACGGCTTTGGCACCATTCGCCTATTATCGGCATCCAAATTTCAAATGCCAAATACACAATATTTTTCTATCAAAACACATCAATAAAAACATTCAGATGATTTTTTGTTTTGCCCGCTTCCCGCTGACGAGATTTCCAAGACTGAACCAAGAAAAAACACGCCGCAAAATGCGACTGATTTGGAGCTGCCGAAGAGATTTACCAGCAGATCTTATGGGATGTCGTTGTAAAAACTTTTCTAAAAGCATTTTGACAAGTCTGTCGGCTTGAATCGATAGAGGATTGAGCAACGTATAAATGTAAACAGACAAACACGGAATTTTTTTTTCTGATGTCCGAGAAAATTAAAAAAGAAGGGCGGCATCTGCTTAGACTGCCGAGAATACGTAAGTTCCCCTATTTTGTTTTCATTTCATATGAAATTTTGTACGGTCTAACTCACCCCAAAATATCTTAATACCTGATAGGTGGGACCTATCAAAACAAACACCAGAATTAAAACTTTTTCTAAACGTTTCAAACATTTTCTTTGAGAGTAGCATTAAAACATTCAAACGAATATTTTTTGTCAAAAAAAAAAATCAATCTTATATTACGTAGGGTGTCGGTACCAATAGTTGTAATGTACCAGTTGATTGGACTATGGAATAAAATGTATATTTTTCGATATAAACTACATGTGTTATTTTTGATAGATAGATCGCCTCTAGTTTAGTCGATTTGCCAATTTTCAGCTTTTTATTTTATCAAAAAGTCAAAAAGTGTTCCAAGGGAAAAATGTTAAACCTATGTAAAAATTTACCATTTTGTTTAAAAATCCTTGTATCATTCCCGAACGTCTACTACTGGAGCACTAGTGCAACTACTGGAACACGTGTACCAATAGTGGCTCAAGCGATTTTATGTTAAAAAATAAGTTTTATCACTCTTTTTGTATTTTTCCTATATAGTAGATGTTGAAATCTTTCTGTTGACGCCAAAAGATCTCTGTAAAGGCTTTTTGTTATTTTGATATGATTTTCATAGCTTAGGTAGTCCATTAATGGCACCGGTACCCTAATTGCTGAAAAGAGAGAAAAAATGCCAATTATCCCTGAATATATTTTTTTTATTTTTATTTATTTAAAATTGAGCGAAGATAGAAATACAATTTAAAATACATCGTGAAAACGATTACTTTTCTATTTTTCTTGAACTTTCTTTGCTTTTTCTACCAAATACAGTAGTTGCGGAAAAGTGTTTTTCCGCCATGCATAACAATAATAACAGAATATATTTAAAAATTCGTCAATTATTGAAAATTTACTTGCTGCATTTCGATTGATAACTTTTAAATGATATATTTTGAACATGTTTTATACCTCTTCACGCTTTTTGTGAGAAATTTTTCGTTAAAATTAAATGCGATGGGACATATTATTAAATGTTTCTTCCAAAACCGTTTATGGTTGATCTCTTCTGTACATCAAATATGTACTCAAAATAAAATATCTATGATTTATCAATCCTATTATTGCAACGGTTGACTTACTGATGTAGTTTTACGTACGAAACTTAATGTGTCCCACTTGCCCCGTTTAGCGAGACAACTGCGTCTAATGGCTCATTGTACATCTTTCTTCTAAGGTTTTCACAATTTCGTAATTATTCGCTCAAATTCATGCACACACCAGCAAATATGTTGCCAAAATGTGACCGTGTTGTTAGATTTGCAAAATATTGACATTTGAACATTATTCTGAACAATTTGTTTAAACTATCGTTTTTTTATGTCCCACCTGCCCCGGGGTACCTTATAAAAATATGTTTCCTTAGGGTGGCCAAAACTGGTACACCTCCTCTACCTCTATCATTGGATAGTCAATCAAAATTTTTACTCAGGGCAAACAAGCATTTTTAATTATAGAGTGTTGAAAGTTTTCTAAGAGCATTTTAAATTGGATTTCCTATCCATTATATCCTTTCTTGAATAAATTTATAAGAATTTATTTCACATTTCCGGTAGTATCAAAAAACCCTCTCGTAACAATTTCGTTCCAAATTAAAAAAAAAAAAAAACACATTTTCTAGTGAAACATTTACAATTATGAAAGGTGCTAATTAATATTATTGAATAAACTGAGATTTTGGCAAAAGTAAAATTTGTTTTTGCTTTAATTTTCCAACATGTCGAAACAATAATTCTGGATGAACTTCCCGAACATTTATGTCTCACGTCAGGTCCGCAAACAACGAATATTCTATTTTTAATAAAAATAAAATCCCGAAAATGATTACGTTGTCAACGTGTTTATAAGTTTTTTTTTATACCTGTTCGGGTCCGCCACTGCAACCAATTCTTAGATTTATTGTGGCATCACCCGTACCCTTACTGTAGTATCGATTTCAGTTTTTGTTTTGCTTTCTCAGAAAAATCTGAAGGAACCAATTAAGATAAAAAGGAAGTAAGAACCTTCACAAATAATCAATTAAATGAAGGCGTGACCTTTATCAATCATTATTTACGATTTCTTAGAGAAAAAATATTAGTACTAAAATTTGCCCATGGACATTTTACCTGATTCCTTCTTCTTCTTCTTTTCTGGCGTTACGTCCCCACTGGGACAGAGCCTGCTTCTCAGCTTAGTGTTCTTATGAGCACTTCCACAGTTATTAACTGAGAGCTTACTATGCCAATGACCATTTTTGCATACGTATATCGTGTGGCAGGTACGAAGATACTCTATGCCCTGGGAAGTCGAGAAAATTTTCAACCCGAAAAGATCCTCGACCGGTGGGATTCGAACCCACGACCCTCAGCTTGGTCATGCGGAATAGCTGCGCGTTTACCGCTACGGCTATTTGGGCCCCTGATTCCGTTTAGTCGATAATTCAAAATCACTGTCACAGGTTTACTCATAAGAAGAGCTTATGATTTGAAGAAGGGAAAATATCAGCAGAGTATCAGCAATACAAAAATTATGAAAACAATATGACTCAAATGAACAACTTTTGCTTACAAGCATAGATGAAGTAGCTGTAGCGCAAAAAATCACCATACCTGTATTTCTTGAAAGAGCAGTCACTTCAGGAAGGTAAAATTCCAAATAAAAATGTTAGTTGTTTTGCCACTAATAAGTATAAAAGTATGTAATTCAAAATAACTGCCCTACGTTGAAAACTTAAACATTTTGAACAGTTCAGCATTATTGGCAACTGAATTAATTGTTAGTTCTGAATTATATTCAGCCAAACATCATTCGGCCAAACGACGCATTTGGCCAGATGGCATTCGGTTAAATAGCGTTCGGCTAAACGACACTCGACCAAACGACATTTGGCTAAACGACATTGAGCCAAACGGCATTCGGCCAAATGACCGGGTACAACCAGCAGTAAAACCGTATTAAGGTAGAAAATTTGTTTAAAAATCATCATTTATTTGAGTCCTTGAAACCTGACGAGTGGGTTACAACAAAATAGTATAACAATTATATCAATATTTGTTACAAATAACAAATTTGGTTTCATTTTTGTTAGAAGCAGGGCTATTAAATGTCATGAATATCACGTGACTTTGACAATTGAATTATCATTTTCATCGTTCCCCATGGAAAAAGTAATCGGAAAATGCTTTTCCCGGTGACCTTTTCCGATTCACTAATGGTTGGCAATATTTGCCAATGCAACATTTCGCATTGTAAGATGCAATAAGCATTTGAATTTGTTTTAAATTTTGACATTTAACAGCACTGGTTAGAAGCACTTTGAGTTGTTGAAGGAAATTATGACAAAATAAAAAAAAACAGTTATAATAACAAAGATTGTTTCAAATTTGTTTCATTTCAAAACATAATTATAATACAACTTGTTTTAACAATTGCTTATACACGTCTGGTTTAATTTCGAGTAGAGTTACAACAAATTTTGTTATAATTCAATTATGGAAAATAAAAAAATAACTTAAATGTTTGTTTGACTTCAGTAAAGAGAAATAGAACAAGTGTTAATGTCATTCATAAGTTATTAATTAAAAAATAACACACAAACCTTCAATAATTGACGAATCTGTAAACAAGTTCAGCTATTATTGTTATTGTTAAAATTAGCCATTTTCTCTCCCTTCCAACAATAACATAATTTGAGATTGATCTTTTTGATAAAAAAAAATCATTTGTTTGAATGTTTTAGTGCTACTATCTAGCAAAATGTTTGAAACGCGTAGGATAAGTTTTGATAGGTCCCACTTACCCTGGGTATAATATATAAAATTGTAGCTTACTGGTTACAAGTCTAATTGATATTCACAATGTCTCATTCGAAAAGCAATAAGCTAATCTTACTTTGTATGGATTTTACAAGAACATTTCATGAATTTGTTTACTTATTTTTTAGTTAAAGTTGTGACATAAAAAAAAAAATAACTCTGGATTCTGGGTCAATTTTCTCAGCACTGGATCATCCAATATATTGAACCAGTTAGAATCATTAGAATCTTCCAATCTCTTAAAAGCGGCCATCTTTAGATTCAGAGATGATTCACCTTAAAAAAATATTCAAGCCATCGTACAAAAGTTTGGGAACATCCCTCAGTATGGTGTATTGTGCAAAAGTTTGGGATCACTAGAACTTCCTTGAAACACGAATATTCTGTGAAATCTTATTTCAATTATGTTTGCCCCATTATTTAAGTTGCAATAAGCTACAAAGTATTAAAATCGGTTGCATAACTGGCAGATGCATTGGGCGTGTGATGAACAAATGTGACAATGTGATTATCCAATTATATCGCGAATCCGATTAGGCGTGGTTATTATTATTTCTCAATTTGTGCACTTTGGTATGATTAGCTAATCCCAAGCCCCATTCATTAAACATCTGTGCAACTTCGGTTGTTCTGATCAATCACGGAGTAGCAACTTCGAATTTTATGGTCATCTTTAATCATGATCATGATCAGTTTTGCGAATACCGTCTATTTCTAACTCTAACTAACTCTGTTTTGGGCAACTGTTTGATGAAAATATAGTGTGTATTATTCTGCTCATATAAGTTTACGACAGATACAAAGTATACATGTAGTAGAAGTATTGATAAATTGTGTTTCGGTCAGCAAACTTCGTTTAAGACAATCAATTTAAAAATTTTGACGCAACCAAAATTGTAGTCGATATGCAGAAGGTTCACTGTGTGGTGTTTATTTATTTTCAACTGCAAGAAATAAGAAGCTACTAGGGAAGAATATTTTTATCTTCTCATTGTTTCCTAAACATCTCGGTTATGTTCTGTTAGTCATTCTGATCTTGTTATGAAATGGGAGGTAAGGTTCAACATCTGTGGACTGCACTAACCTTACTAGATTAAATGAATCATATATCAATGCGTTAACACAGCTCAATTTAACGTCGTAATTTTCTTATTCTTTCTTTACAGTAAACAAGAAAAAAGACGAGATGAGCTATGCAGATGTAAGTATCACTAACTATATAGTCTAGAGAAAAGAACATATCATAACTTCACGTCCCTTCTCGGAATAAAGGTGGTGCAACAGCTTCATACGACCTTCGCAAGTGGAAAGACGCGAGATGTCGATTTCAGGTAAGTTAGTTTTTGCCTTGCAGGATGACCGAATATTGACAACGAGCAAAGCTGCCTGTGCTTCATCCAAAGGTTAATTATACGTTTAGCTCGTGCTTATAATTTGTACTGACCTCGATGACCTCGCAGTAACAAAATGCGGCGAAAAGCAAGTTCAAACATTGAGAGGATATTTTCTTCGAACTCATTTCACAGGGAGCAGCAGCTTAAAAACTTACTGCGCATGTATGAAGAGAACTCAGCGGAAATGGTAAACGTGCTCGCGGCCGATTTGCGAAAACACAAACAGGAAGCGCACGTCTTGGAGATCGACTTTCTCATCAATGACATACGGAACACCATTTTCAATTTCCGAGAATGGGTTAAGCCGGAGAAGCCGGAGAAAACCATGGTCAACATAATGGACGGAGTGTACATCTACAAGGATCCGTACGGAGTAGTTCTGGTGATAGGAGCCTGGAACTATCCCCTGCAGTTGACTTTGGTTCCGGTGGCAGCCGCCATTGCCGCCGGAAACTGCGTTCTCATCAAGCCAAGTGAAGTAGCGGGAGCAACATCCAAGTTCATAGCCGAGACCATCCCCAAATATCTAGATTCGGTTAGTGGATTAGCTTTGTGTTCAGTTGATTGATTGTGTGTGAATTTGGTGAGAAATATGCGGAAAATTGATTGCAACGCATGTAGTTTAAATTGATATGCCGATTTGAATCGCTCATTTGGAAGAGCTTCGGTTCCGTGTTGGTGGTGCGTCTGTGAATAAAGATAAAATATAGGTTATCACACTTTGCCACAGCTTCTGCTGCATGGAAACGAAACATTTCAAATCAAACATTTGCTGATGAAAGATGTTAAAATAGTAGATCGAATCATCAATTTTGCCATGAGTTTATTGGAGACATGTATTGTGGTTCTTTTGAAACTGTTCCGTTCTACGGTAGCCACAAAGTTCTACCGCAGGCTTGGAAATCATTGTATCATTGAACAAAATCTTCTAATCAAAGTACCGTTTTGATTCATATTACGGACACTTAAGGCCTCAGTGAAGTTTAACTCACAAAAAAGCATGTAAAATAAATCATTCTATATGATTCCTCCGCGTTCTCGAATCTTCAAACCCCTTAACTTTCTAATGGTGAGTGATGGATTCGATTCCGAAACATGAATAATTTAAAATAACTAGAAGTGTGTGGACTTTACATGATTCTAATTCCGGACGCTTCCTAACTTTCGCCTCATATTCCGGACACTTCGATTCGAATTCCGGACAGGTTGAACAAATCATAAATAGAAAAGTCAAATCATCAAATGAAATCGTTAAACCACTAGAGAGACGCCTAAGTAAGTTGGGCATTATAAATTTTCATAGATATCTATGGAAAATGCTTGTTAAAACAAGCCTTGAAAGTGAGAACTTTTGAACGGCAAAAATTGAAACATTTCGTGTGAAATGTTTTCCATACAAAGTAGAGTGTCCGGAATTAAAAGCTGTCCGTAATATGAATCAAAACGGTATGCTAGAAGCCACACCACATATTTTCAAAAGCACAAGACTTGAGAATCAAGCAGCGCTCCGCGTTGTAAATTTATCCCCTTGGTCACCACCAGCAAGCAAGTAATTTGATTGATTTTCAACGCGAACTGCTGTCAGATACTACAGTCTTATGCACTTGAAAATTCAAAGTTTGGCTTGGTTTTATAATTACCTTAACCAACAATCATCCAACCGCACGCGCAAACCGAACAGAAATATCAACCTTAAAAAAAATTGCGGGACGACGACATACATAGCTTCGTGAAAACTAATATCGAAATTCGCACAGCGATCCGATTTATATAGTAATTCGATTTAGAAACATGGAACAAACTCACCGGATTTGTTGAAACTGTGTGCCGTCTGTATGTTATACACTACGACAGCCAAAATACAGCCCAAAAAGCTGGATCCCGACAAACGACGCACACAAGTCACATCACTAATAGGGATTCACTATTTCCCTTTTTCTCTCAACAACTTTTAAAAAACAGAACATAAGAATTCCGATATGTAAGGATTGATATTAAAGGCTCCAAAAGTCTCTCTTACGAATATGAGTATTTCTTCAACTTTGAGAAACTTTCAATAACATAAGAAAAATCAAAAGTTGCAACATTTACTTTCAAGCTTCGGCTTCCACGAAGCGAAACAATCTAATGAAACTCGACAAAATTTCCAAGTCATTGGTTTTTCAAATGGATTTTGCAAGGAATCTCCCAAAAATCTGATATGAAACTTTAAAAGTTGTTGTCAAGCATCTGTCAAATTGTATTAAAATAACTTTATTTAGGAATTCTTCAATTTTTTAAATTTATTTGATAATGTGATTGCTTCTGGGATTCCTCTTAATTTCTCACCGTACATTTTTTATTGTCAAAGAGATTTTTCAATAGTCATTTCAGAAATGCATTCCACAAATCGTTCTTGGGACTTGCTCGGATTTCTCCATGAAGCAATATCTCAAGATTTTTTTCTGCATCTCAGAACATTTACATAAGTTTATCCTTGATTTCATACGAGAGTTCTACAACTATTTCACAATAGGATTTCTCTCAAGCCCCCTCCAAGAATTCAGAACAAAACTTTTTTTAAAATACAAGGAATTATTTCAGGAATTCTAATATATACTTGGATGTTTGTAGAGATTTCTCCATGTATTAGTCTTGAAAGTCATTATTGGGAATTCTAAATATTTCTGCATCATTCCCTCTAAAACTTGCTTGGAAATTACACAAGTAATTATAGTTTTTTTTAATAATCACTTCGTTTATTTTTGTTTTTTTGTTCCCTAAAAAATCGTTGAGATATCTTCAGTAATCTGAGGAATTGATCATGAGGATTTTGCCTTCAATCATTTCTTAAAGTCCTTCAAAAATCAAATTATGAAATGCAACGTGCAACTCACTTTACTTATAAGATATTTGTAAAAACTCCTCGAAGAATTATTTTGAACTTTCTTCTAGAAATTTAATTTCCCTTTTGGAAATAATACAAATATGACACCGATCCAGGAATTTCATTGTCTTAAGCAGGAATTTCCCAAAAAAATACTTAAATGATTTTTTTCCGTAATTTGACTTGATTTGTTTAAAGCTGTTTGCAAATTTCTTCGAATTTACCTTGCATTTTTTATAGAAATTACTACGGGTAAAGTGCAGAGCTACTTGGGCACTTTCATGATTCACTTTGGCATGGGGGGTTTTTCTCGGCCGAATTGTCTGAAACTTTGCAATAAGAAGCGTTTTAGTACGACGCATATTGTGGCCAAATATGAGCTCTGTAGCTTTCAAAAAACCCCACTGCCGAAGTGAATCAAAAGTGCCAAAAATAGGATCCTGCTCCCTATCACATAAAAAAGATCTTATTACAGCTTCTGTAAGTATTTCTCCACTCACATCTCTGAGGTTTCATAAATTTTTCCAGGAATTAATCCAATAACTTTCCTTCTTTCTCACAATTCTTCCACATATTGACACAGGAATATTCACAATTAAATATTCTATAACTCGATGGGTTTTTCCTTCAAATTTGCATGCATCGTGCTTTCTATAAGTCGATATTTCTATAACTCGATATTTCCGTTAGTCACGTGAGAGGTAGGCTCCATAACTCGATATCTATTTTAAAATCCTTCCTTTAAGGAAATTCTTGTTTGGAGGTGACTAACTACTAGCAATACCTGAATGGCGCTGAGAGCAGAGGTAATGAAGGTCGGGACAACGGAGGGAATGCCTTCGTCAGTACTGCCGTCGATGGAAACCAACCAGCCCCCACTTTATGGGAGGTTAACCCTCTAATACTTCAAGGGAGGTTAACCCTCTAAACCCAAATTTTTATTTTCGATCTCAGTTTTATTTTTCACTATCTAAAATCGATCTAAACACGTTTTGGACAATGATTTACCTTTATTCGTAAATTTATGAATTTCAATTTTAAATTTTTCTAATTTTCATTTTAACATCCCTATCCTTTTATTTTTTTTTTCTTGAGGCCGCTTCTGGGTATCGATTTTGGACAATCATGAATATTTGAGTTTTTGCAAAACTTTCGAATACATTATTTTGTTAATTTTGTCTGGAACATATTTTATTTTCCGTGTAACTAACGGTAAAAATTATTTCAAGTCCACTAGGATCTTCCTCTGTGATAGGATGATTGTATAAAAATATAAAAAGTACAAATTTTTGTATTACACTTTAAATTGGACCCAGGTATTTGTAAGTTATAAAAAAACATAATTTTTCGAATATTTTTTTAAAATACAAAAATATTTTAAAGGCCGTATAAAACTTTCCTAATATGTGTGTTATGGCCCAAGGTTAAAACCAAACAAAGTATTATCCCTGAATCATCTTCCTTCGTCTATCACCTGTAGTAAACGAGTTCGTGGGAAGTCATCAAGTCTTCGTCGACGGCCAATCGACAACGGACCAGATCTTTACTGTACGGCAAATCCTCCAAAAATTTCGTGAATTCCAGGTCCCAACGCATCACCTTTTCATCGATTTCAAGGCGGTATACGATAGTATCGACCGCGTAGAGCTATGGATAAAGAACAGCTTTCCCGGGAAGCTCACAAGACTGATAAGATCGACGATGGAAGGTGTGCAAAATTGTGTGAAGGTTTCGGGCGAACATTCCAGTTCGTTTGGATCCCGCCGGGGGCTACGACAAGGTGATGGACTTCCGTGCCTGTTGTTCAATATTGCGCTAGAAGGTGTTATGCGGAGAGCTGGGCTTCATAGTCGGGGTACGATTTTTACGAGATCCAGTCAATTTGTTTGCTTCGCGGATGATATGGACATTGTCGGACGAACATTTGATAAGGTGGCAGACCTGTACACCCGCCTGAAACGTGAGGCAGCAAAAGTTGGACTGATGGTGAATTTGACCAAAACGAAAGTACATGCTAGCTGGTGGAGCCGAGCGCGACAGAGCTTTCTATGAGGCGTATGAAATCTAAAACCCCCTCACCTCATAATACCTTACATAATAAATGGACCGCCCCATATTGGATTTCATAAATTTCTTAGAAAAAAAAACCTGAATAAATCTTAGGAGGACTGAGCATTTTTAGAAAAGATAATCGTAATGAAATTTATAGAGTATTACAGGTCGGACTCGATTATCCGGGGAATCGATTATCCGGGATTCGATTATCCGGAATTTTAGACTCGATTATCCGAAATTTGTTTTTTGATGTTTTTGTTTTTCAATTTTTATGCATAAATCTAAGATAATTTGGTATTGCAATGTACAATATGAACGGTTTTGCAGTTTAGAACGTATTTAAGAAAAGGGGGATTTGAAAAAGTGGTTTTTTGTGTATGCTGATCAATTTTTATTTTTGCTTTTGAAGACCCCTACTGTTCCTAGAAAAAAATTCTAGCTACGCCACCGCATCATATAAATAAAACAATAGAAAAAGATAATTTTTAAGTTCTTTTATCAAAGATTGCAATTTTTTCTTAGTAATTCGATTATCCGGAGGATTCGATTATCCGGAGTGAAGAAAAAATCGATACTCCGGATAACCGAGTCCGACCTGTATTTCTAAATTATGCTCAAATGAATGCTAAGAGCAGCTCCTTAAAAAACAACTGTAAGGAGTTTCTAAAAAAATCTACAGGAAATTTCTAATATGAACCTCTTTGTGAATTATTGGTGATTATTGATTCAAACTCATTGATTCTTGGATTAGTTGTTAGTATTGATTCTAGAAAGTATGTCAGAAATACGTTCTGATAAGAATATAAAATGTATTTTTTACAGTTTTTTCTTATCGATATCCCTGGAAGAAGTTCTGAAGAAACCCTTAGATGCATTGTATTAAAAATCTCTTATATAATTCCATCAAAAAGATCCATAGAATAAACCTCGATAGAATACCCGAATATGTATGGCAAAGTCTCAGAAAGAATACTAGAAGTAATGTTTGATGGATTCCATGTCAAATCGGCCAGTCACAGAACTCGACCATCTTCGATTTGGATTAAATTTTGCACATGTTTTTGGTATGGCAGAATAAGTGCCTATAATTTATTGCATGCAACTTATTTGAAAAATTCTAATTCCCAAACTGTTGATTTTAGAGAAAAATGTTCTATGAAGAAGTTGTAGTTGTAGTTGGACTATAAGAAAAAAATATACACTGAAAAAATATTTTATTTATTTTCATAAAATATCAAAAATAAAATTTTAAATTACACAAAAACCCCATTTTTAATATTTTTTAAATTTTTACCATAGAATCTTGATAGTAAACAGATGTTTGAGACAAAGTTTCATGATGGAGAAATTAAAAAAAAATGTTTTTCTAAGAACAACTTTTGGTCGATTTTTAAAATTTTGATTTTTTGTCAAAATAAATACGTTCTGATGATACAGTAAGCATCTTGAAATGATTCTAAGCCACAATGATCATATGAATAATTTCTTTAAAAGTAGCCATTTTCGAATTATATCGAGTTTAATGCAAAAAATATTGTTTAAATATTAAAATAGGCCATTTTCATAAGTTATTCGCGTTTCTCCATTAATAATACTACGTTTTCGAGAGTAAAGAACATATTTCTTTATACTTACTCAATTTCCCTGGTGGAGAATCACGAATAACTAATAAAAATGGCCTATTTTAAATTTTAAACAATATTTTTTGCATTAAACTCGATATAATTCGAAAATGGCTACTTCTAGAGAAATTACTCATATGATTATTATGGCTTAGAATCATTTCAAGATGCTTACTTGATCATCAGAAGGTATTTATTTTGACAAAAAATCAAAATTTTGAAAATCGACCAAAAGTTGTTCTTAGAAAAACTTTTTTAAAACTACAAATGAACTTTAACACTTCACTTTTTGCAAAAAAACTTTTTTATTTTTTATTAAAAATTTCTCCATCATGAAACTTTGTCCCAAACATCTTTTTACTATTAAGATTCTATGGTGAAAATTTAAAAAAATATTAAAAATGGGGTTTTTGTGTAGTTTAAAATTTAAGTTTTATTTTTGCTTTTTCTATGAAAATAAATAAAATATTTTTTCAGTGCATATTTTTTTCTTATAGTCCAAACGGTTCACTACAACTTCTTCATAGAACATTTTTCTCTAAAATCAACAGTTTCGTAGTTAGAATTTTTCAAACAAGTTGTAGGCAAAAATTTATAGGCCATTTGCATAAGTTACACTTGAGTCAAAATGATCAATTTTTCTATGGAAAACACTTATTCTACCATACAAAAACATGTGCAAAATTTAATCCAAATAGAAGACTATCGAGCACGATTTTTATTTTTTTCGACTCATTCTGGATGGAATTCGTCGTTCAAAGAAATAGATAAATAAATAAAAAAATAAATATCTTGACGATACCCCAAGAACCAAAAATATATGAAATTTTCGAAATCTCTAGGGTAATACCTAAAGGAATACAAGAAAAAATATTCGAAGGAATTTGTTGAGAAATTGAATGTATTATTGAGCAATTCTCGCTGAAAAAAGGGCCGCCAACGGCACCCATCGTTAGAATTCCAATTTTATGTCACTGATCGCTAGTTTTCGATAAAACTTAAGGGTGGTCCTTTCTGTTTTCTCAAATTGGTGGACCCCTCGTACGCCAGCTAGCTGAACAGTTTGCGAAAAAGCCCATTTTTCGATAAATCTTGGGTATTTCTTCAAGGGATATGTCTCATATTTCGCTTAGAACACATAGCAAACTTGGTGGCATCGTATAGAGAAGGGATATAGCTTTCATTTGAACTCAAAAAAATTTTGGCGGCCATCTTGAATTTTGTTAGAAAAATCGTTTTTTCACCATTAGCGCACCGCTAGTTTTGAATTCTGAGATCACCATAAGAAAGCTGAGGAAAAATTGCGTAAGATAGGCTACAGAAACTAGGTGAGCAATTGTATTTACCCTATCAAATGAACGATTTTCTAAATCATGTTATACGATTTTGACGTATATGATTGTTTAACGCTTATTTGCTACCTGAATGATTCTTCTGCATATCTTCGAGTTGAAAATAGCATTATTTCTTTCATTTATTTGGTCTAAAACCATTGATAGAAATGAACAATCAGTTGAACAGCTGAGATAAGATAAGAAAAATAGAATCTGATTGTTTTTTAACGGAGGCCTCATAATTTGACATGATGAGCACTGAGATGGTAAGAAATCATTCAACTACTAAAAACCTGAGACGAGACTCGCGAAGACGGTCTTCTTTTTCTGTGATTGCTGAGTTTTTTTCTTATTCCACTTTGTGTATACCAATTATGCGCATGCGCATACCAATTATGCGCATGCTGTTCAAATCCTCACATGAACCTCTCAGCAAAAAATGATTAAGTTTGCATCACATCGAATCATAAATAGCCATTTGAGTGAAATTTCATGCCAGCAAACGTAGCAGACATTAGAAATAATTAATCTTCTGCTTAGATTTATCAGCAACTTTGGAAAAAACTGCTCCACCGACTGAGGTTTTTAATAACAGTTTACTTTGAACACAATACTTTTCACTTTTTCAGCCATAAAAACGGTGGGCTGCATTTGACGTTTCGTGAGAGGGGAATCTGGGCTGCATATGACGTTGATATTTTTCCTCTTCGCGAGTCTCTCTCAGCTAAAAACCAAGTTGGCGTCGAAATCCAAGATGGCCGCCAGATTTTACTTCCTCGAAAAAATACACCTGCGTTTCGGCATTACGTCCACATTAACACAAAACCTGCTTCTCATCTTTCAATCTCGCTATTTTTCACATGCATGTTGGGCGGTACTTAAAACGATACTTTATGGCTCAGAAAATCAAGGATGTTTTTTTGCTTCAAAATTTAAATTTCCCTTCTGAATCAATGCACTTTTGTCAATGTTTTACGTTAAAACTGCAGATATTACCACAAGACTTACTAATGTCCCGACACGCAATCTATAATCTTCATTCAATGAACAACAATGCATATGGTAAAAAAATGTTTGTTTAATACAATCAATATTTTTGGACGGTTTTCATTTATTGAATTTATTTATTCATTATTACTAAATTCAAAGATATGTCAAAGAATTATTATGTTGTCAGAAATCGCATGACAAAAGAAAATTCCTATTTAATAACCTGGATTTATGACCAATAAAGTTGAGTATCTGGCTCGGTTCCAGTAGGGACGTAACGTCAGGAAAATTAAGAACAAAAAGAAGAAGAGTATAAGTAACCTTTTTTTTATTGATAACCTCTAATTTCAACATGCTGAGTGCTATAAGGGTGAAAAATTCATTATTCTACCTAAAATCAAGATGGCGTCAAAATCCAAGATGGCCGCCAGATTTTTTCACTCAAAATAATACTCCTATTCATCATCTGTCTCAAATAATTCACCAACGATTGAAAACTTGTTTCTTTGTTGTACAAAAAATTGATGTTTCCATTGATTGCACTCGCCATATACGTCAAAATAGTAGAACATGATTTAGAAAATCGTTCATATCATAGGGTAAATACCATTGCTTACCTAGTTTTTGTAGCCTATCTTACGTAATTTTTCCTCAGCTTTCTGATGGTAATCTCAGAATTCATAACTAGCGGTGATCTAATGGTGAAAAAACTATTTTTCTAACAAAATTCAAAATGGCCGCCAAAATTTTTTCGAGTTCAAATGAAAGCTATATCCTTTCTCTATACGATGCCACTAAGTTTGCTATGTTCTTCTTCTTTCTGGCATTACGTCCCCACTGGGACAGAGCCTGCTTCTCAGCTTAGTGTTCTTATGAGCACTTCCACAGTTATTAACTGAGAGCTTACTATGCCAATGACCATTTTTGCATGCGTATATCGTGTGGCAGGTACGAAGATACTCTATGCCCTGGGAAGTCGAGAAAATTTCCAACCCGAAAAGATCCTCGACCGGTGGGATTCGAACCCACGACCCTCAGCTTGGTCTTGCTGAATAGCTGCGCGTTTACCGCTACGGCTATCTGGGCCGAAATAGCGAAATATGAGACATATCCCGTGAAGAAATACCCAAGATTTGTCGAAAAATGGGCTTTTTCGCAAACTGTTCAGCTAGCTGGCGTACGAGGGGTCCACCAATTTGAGAAAACAGAAAGGACCACCCTTAAGTTTTATCGAAAACTAGCGATCAGTGACATAAAATTGGAATTCTAACGATGGGTGCCGATGGCGGCCTGGTTTCAGCGAGAATTGCTCACATCAAATAATTTACTGTTGGCAGCTTTGTCGTTTGCTCAGTGACGTAGAACTTGTCCTACGACATCGTATGCATTTTTCGTACATTGCACCGCACTGTAATTACATAAACCAGATTATAGTTGTCTTTTACGACTGGTATCGCACAAGCTGACGCAAAGCAGGACCAGTTCAACGGACCATGTAATCCACCTGGAGTCGTCCACTGATCGGTTGCATAATGCTTAGTGCCGTGCAATTACCCACGTTTACATCGCTGCAAACAATCTCTTTCTCCGCCTCTCACCTCAAGGCACACAAATCGATCGCTTTGATAACATTTTACTGCATACGTTGCATTATGAGCAAATATGTCTTCTATATAGGAATGCTACCGCGTGGTAGAGGGCGGCGCAAAAGAAACATCAGAAATATTGCGGCAGAAGTTTGACTACGTTTTCTACACCGGATCCGGCCGAGTTGGGCGAATCGTTCATCAAGCTTGCAACGAAAATCTCACACCATGTACTCTAGAACTAGGTGGCAAGAGTCCTTGCTACATCGACAGCACAGCAGACATTCCCATTGCGACGAAACGAATCCTGTGGGGCAAATTCATCAATGCTGGTCAGACTTGCATTGCGCCAGATTATTTGCTATGCTCGAAGCAGGTCCAGAAGCAGTTCTTGGAGGAAGCAAAGAAAATTCTGAAAGAATGGTACGGCAACGACCCGAAAGACAGTCCCGATCTGTGCCGAATCATCAATCAGCAGCATTTCCAGTAAGTATAAGATATGTTGTCAAATATTCATGATACTATAAGGCTCGATATGTAATTAATTATTGTTTATTGTTTCGGATATAGGGTAGAAGTACCAATTATGGCTATAGTACCAAATATGGCAATAGTGGGAACAAAAAGAGATTTTTCTTATTGTTTTAATAGAATATAAGGGCTAATATTCACAGGAAGGATAAACCTATTTGTTCTTGATGATAACTAAACCGTGATAAGAACATTCGTGCAATAAGCTTTGAAAAATGAACATTTGAAAAATTTTCCTCACACATATATGTCACCTTCTTAGCAGTTATCTAAGGAACACCCGTCACGAAATTTATGTTTTCATCCGGTAAAACTGCTTCAACCGATAAATGTATGTTGCCTAGTGACAACAAATGAACAAATTTAGCTGGTGAGCAACTAAATCTACTATTTTAAGTTGGAAATCGTGATATTTCCACTATGTCGATAACTGGTACAAAGAGTGTATGAGAGCCCAATTATGACGATACTCTGGAGGCGGTTTGTTCACATTTCTTTATCAGTAAAATAAAAGAAATAAAGCTATTTTACGGGTGGCTTCCACGACGGGACGGTTCGGTAAGGCATTATCTTCATTTTTTTGTAATAAATTACCTAGATTTTTCAATCACACTTTTGAAAACGTTCACAAGCGGAAGATGCTAATTTCATGGTAGAGAGGGGTTTTCAGCGATACTCGATTTTTGAATTTTCGCTTTTTTTCGTTAAAACTAGGCGCTGGAATGGTAATGTGAGTTCATTAATGCTGTTTCGTATCATATTTTGCATTTTCACTACATATTGACTCCTATTCGGAAATTCATGTTCTCCCATGAACCCATTGCGATAAATTGATTTAACATCTATTTAACACAAATTTGTTGGAAACATTTATGAGCGATCACTTCATTACTTATAAGCGTTGCATTATCATTCTCTCTGGATGGCGTTTGACATCATTTCGTGCAAATATTCGATAGTCCATAATTGGTACACTTTTATGTCGAATGATAGGAACGCTATTGCCATAATTGGTACAAAGACAATGCTTTTTAAAACCAATTTTTAGAAGCTCTAAGTAAATTTAGTACTAAAACTGTATAATTCAACTGTTTCGCAAGGCTTCAAACTAGTAATTAACATCAACAAGTCATGCTTATGTTTTAGAAACGCGGGTTAAATTTAATGTTTATCCATACTGTTGACATATTGCATCCATAATTGGTACACCTACCACTACGCAGAGAACGAAAAATAATAAATTCAGGCTTATTTTTCCGATTCAATCAACCATTTTATAGGTTTTTTTGGACACCTAAAAATAAAGTTAATTTAAATTCATATTATTGATTATAACTATACTGTGTTTGTATAGTTGTTAACATGGACGACCCCAAAGGTAGGGTGACTTGTAATATTTCCTGAGATTTGTCGTGGTTTTTTTTTCAACACCTTCATTCATACATCATTGTGTGTATTCTGTCTAACGAATGTTCAGTGAAAAATGAGAAACATTTCAATACCTTTCTGTAATTAATGTAAGGAAAGTATTTTTTTGAAATTTCTCATCGTAATAGGCTGATTTTCATCACGCCAATCTGTCATGAAACGGCCTACTTTCCTGCACTGAAGTATTCAGTGCGAGAATAGTCATTACGCAACTGAAACCAGTGCTGTAATGATTCATTACACAACGCATTCTCATTACGCAACTGTTTTGAGTTGCGTAATGAATTATTACAAAATCATTTTTCAGAAATTGTAAAATGGTGGTGAATGCATTCCGATATTATTTCTGATACCCTCAAGTGGTCTTCTACGAAATTGCAAAAAATGTTGTACGTAACTCGTTGCAGAACTCGATTTTTACAGCACTCGTCGTAATTATCCTACTCGGCAAGCCTCGTAGGATAAATTTACGACTTGTGCTGTAAAAATCATCATTCTGCAACTTGTTCCGTAAACTACTATTTTCTTTCCAAGAGAATGGCTCTCTTAGTTTCCTATAAATGGCTGGCATGTTACTTTTCGCACGAGTGCTGTCAGTTCAATCGAAGATGGCGTCCAAACAGCAAGCACTACGCAAGCGTGTTATACGATTTTACTCTACGTGCGGAAAAAAAGGAACCCTAGTGTACAAAAATTATTGGCGGGCCAAGGATACGAAGCACTTCACCACGAGGATCCGGAATTGTATCCGGAAGATGGACGTCAGTGCCGTCCAGCGCTCTTGTGAAAGTATCGCGACTAAGTTGCATCGTACGGAACACCCATTAGCTGATGTAAAATCAAAAAATCACGACGTAAGAAAAAAAAACAAAAATGTGTTATGGAGATGGTCCATGAAGGGAACCAAAACGTCTTTTGATATGAGGCAAAATAATCGCTCCATCGTTCTTTTACAAGGTGCAATGAAACGAAGGAGACGCATGGTTCTTAATAAATCGATGTCATGTAAATGGTAGTAAAAGATTAAATCTAATGCGATCTTCTCGCAGTTTGGATTAATCTACAGCAAACATGTTTAACTGACGTGGGGCTTTTTGGGGCGTTTTGATTCACATGAAGAGGCATGTTTCCTAATTTCGTTGAATTGAAAATCGTTAGATTTTGAACGGATTTTGTTCAATCGACTTATTTCATTCAAATTTGCGCTACGGAATTTGCATTGGAGAGATCCTTTGCATCTTCCTAGCTACAGTGACAGATGTCAATTAATACATTTGAACCTGCTATCCACACGTCGAGACTTTTGCAAACTTCTTTTTGTATCAGATTTGATTCAGTCTAGAATTGATTGTTCAAATCTCTTAGAAAATTTAAATTTTGACATTCTTATTCGAACTCTTTGCTCTCATCTCTTTTTTCGATTACCCACAAATCGGACCAATTATGGTTATCATGAACCTGTGATTAGCATGTGCCGTCTGTTTAATCAATATTGTAATGTTTTCGATTTTCATCTTTCCCGTCCTGTTTTGAAGCATCAGTTTGTCCAAATGTTAGGTGTTTAATATGTAGATAGCAAAAAGTTAAGTTAAGGCATATCCCAGTAAACACAAACTCGTATACGATAGCATATATGAGTACAAAAGTGGAGGCGATATACGCACATGCGCCATTAGACTGCATGTAAAATGTACGTATATCGCCTCCACATTTGTACTCTTATATCTTATTATATACGATCGTGTGTTTACTGGGATGCATGTATCATTGGGAAATGTAATCTGTTGATACGAAAAGAAGGGTAGGTTTTGTGCCTATTTGAAAGAGAGCATTAGTTGACAGCTCAACTCAAACGGGTTTTTCTCTACTCCAAAAAAAATAAACAAAAAATATACATAATAAACAAAGGTTTTCCATCCGGACTGTACAGCAGATCGAAGAGTAAACTTTGCGAGCTGACATGAACGACTATGATCCAGTTGAATGGCGTATGTTCTAACTCCTTTCACACTGTTTCCTGAGTCAAATTAGATCGGAATTCCATCATGAAGTTACAGTCCTTTGTATTCATAAGAAACATGAAGAATATACTTTTTTAGTCTCTGAATTTGACATTAAAAAGTAAACTTGAAAACCATCGAGCATTATTGTACCTACACCATGAAATGCATCATACATTTTTATTTAACTTAAATCTTTTTTTTTCGACAGACGTTTGAGTGCCATGATCAAGGGAGCCAATGTCGCAATCGGAGGAGAAACGGACTCCCAAGAGAAATACATCGCTCCCACAATCCTCGTCGACGTCAACTCGAATGACCCCGTAATGCAGGACGAAATCTTTGGTCCGATCCTGCCAATCATCAACGTCGACAATGCATACGATGCCATCCGTTTCATCAACTCCAGGTAAATATTCGATAATCCATTTGTACCCCCTCACAATATCCCAAGTGCACATCTCCACATTGCATTAGTTGTTTGTTGAGTCTTCTGTAAGCAATCTAGTGCCGTCCATTACCGAGTTGCGCTCTCATCGCCATTGATTAATGTTATTATTTCTGTCGAATCATTCTCCACCTCACAACCACCAAAAATTGCGCCCTCGCTCCATCACATCAACGATTGGTCTCGATGTGTTCAAAATTCTTCGAATCAGATCACCCGCGCTTGTCATGTACATCTTCACGCAAGACAAAAAACTGCAAGATCTCTTCATACATGGTACAAGGTCGGGCAGTATGTGCCTCAATGATACCATCATGCAGTACGCCGGTAAGAAGCTACAAGCTGATAGTCCCATTCCGAATCGATTGGTGATCGAATGCTTTTCTGGTGATGGTTTCAAGTGTCTTCTCCTTCTCTTGGTGATGGATAGTCATTTGTTTCGTTCAGACTAGGTAGACGAGTTTGAAATTGGAGGTCGTTTTCTGGTAGTGGGCTATGTTTTTTTTTTAAATGACGATTCTCCATGGTATTTGTATTTCACTTGTTTTCAATTACATTGTCTTCAGAATATATAATATTAATTAACTATAACGATAGTTTTTTTTTAATTATAAAGTAGATGCACAACATGCTTAACATTGAAAAACTCCAATCCTTGATTTACTGGAACAATATTCCTTGACTGTTTGCCCGAATTGCGATATCGGGCATAGTTTGTGTGATCAAGCAAGCAAATTTTCTCTTCTTAAGACATTTGATTCTGAACCTAAATAATAAAAACCTATTCCAATCCGTCATACAGTGACCGTCAAAATACAGTGCCCACTTGCTTGAAATCAAACAAAACGACAAAAATGGTATAGGGAGACTTACGGCTTCGGCACCATTCGACTATTATCGGCAACCAAATTTCAAACGCCAAATATACAGTATTTTTCTATCAAAACACATCAGTGGAAACATTCATATGATTCTTTGTTCTGCCCGCTTCCCGCTGGCGAGATTTCCGCGACTAAACAAACGATATCGTCGGAGATGTCATCAATTCAAATGAGCACGCCTCAAAATGCGACTGATTTGGAGCTGCCGAAGAGATTCACCAGCAGTTGTTATGGGAAAATCGCCGAAGAAATTGAGGCTGCCGACAATAGTCACACTGACAAGGGATGTTCGCAGCGTTGTAAAAACGTTTCCAAAAGCATTTTTGACAAGTCTGTCGGTGTGAATCGATAGAGGATTGAGCAACGCATAAATGTAAATAGACAAACACGGAATTTGTCTGCTGATGTCCGAGAAAATTACAAAAGAAGCACGGCATCGGCTTAAGCTGCCGAGAATACGTAAGTTCCCCTTTGTATACGGCCGAAAAGGGAAATTTGTTCATTAAAATGTTTACACTTCATATTTGACACCTAATTCTTTGTGATACACAGCAAAACAGTTCTCATTAAAAAAAAATAATTTTACAAAGACGAAATACCATCAGTGTACCAGTATCCGCTCATGCCCCTATTTCCGCTCACTATTGTAAACATTGATTTTTCGTGTCAAAAACCAACATTTTTCGCACGGATATATTCTAGCAATATTATATTATTTCAAATGAAGTCGTCTGACATTATTTTTATTTGATAAATAAATAATGCATATTTTTTAGTAAATTCGTCACGAAAAATGTTTACCGTGAGCGAAAATAGGAACACTTAGATGCAGTAACAAATGCAATTAAATATTTTTTTATGAAAGTTTTTCAAATTCTTTTTATTTTGCCGCTGACTTAAAGCTACATTGTGACATAAAAATAGTATTGGTCGACACAATATTTATGTTATAATAAGCATTTGAACACATAACTTCCCTTAAATGAGCGGAATCTGTGCACTGGTGGTACCTACATGTATCAAAAGATATGTATCATAATTAAGAACTCACTTGGTGTTTCCATCAGATTTCAATATGTTACTATTAGTTGTCCAAAGTTTTTTTTTTTTAATTTTTAACATATTGTTTAATGGTTTTACAGAAATACAGTCAACTCTCTCATAGTTAATATTGGGTTAGAGAACCATAGTAAAATTAGGTTTTGTGCTCTGTAATTTGATATCTCTCTAACTCGATTGTTCCTTCAATATTGAGTTTTGCAGAATTGACTGTATTTTGAAACAATTTCTGATAGATTTAGAGAATGATTGATCAAAACATGTTCAGTTGTGCTATTTTATGACGTAAATGTATTTCAACCGGTCATACTGATTATTAGGGTGGTTCGAAACTAAGAAGGAGAAACCGATACGAAACATGAAAATTAAATGCATAAAAACTATGGCTCTTTTCCCATGTTTTTTCCGGGAAGATCTAATGTGCAAAACGATAGAAAAGTAGTGACTTTCATCAAATCTGCCTTAATGTTGGTTGGAAAACTGTAGTTATCATGCAGTTTGAAAAAAACTTTGTTTCATATTTCGTGTGTAGTATCTGTGCCTCCCTCCTAGGTTCGAAACATCCATTTGGCTCACACAGCTCTTTCGATTCTATGTCAGATTTTGATTGTCCTCCTAAAAGTTGAGCTCATTTGGATGAATACTGAGACTACACAAGCCCTTCAAAGTTTGTATTGAAATTACTATGGGACAACCAAGCAATTCGTTCAATCGGAAAAATTGTTGGTTTAAATGTCCTTAGTAGTGTTGTGTTGGTACTGTCAGATACATTTATAACCTTTTCCGAAGGCCGTTTTCGAATCGATGACTCAGTAAGTAGTATTTAATTTATATCCAATCGAAAATTCTTCAAAAATGCTTATTTTTCTTCCGAACAGACAATAATGTGCGCAAAATATAGCAAAAAATCACGGAAAACTTGAGCAGGATTCTCACAAAATGTTAAGCAAGATTGTCATAGAATCCATATGTCATAGCAGTATTTTAGAGAATCCTTGCAAGTATTATCACTGAATCCGGAACATTATTTTGGAAAAAAAATCTTACATTATCCCTAATAAACTTCTTACAGAATTCTGAGCATGTCAGGCTTCTCTGGATCTTAGAACAGGATTTTAGAATAAGTTTTGTTTTTGGATAAGGTTCTGACGGAATACAAAGGACAATTTTCTCAAACTCCTACGGTGGATTCTCACAAAATCCATGGCTTCATACTTAGAAATCTTTGAACAGGATTTTCAAATTATATATAATTCAAATTATATATAAATCAAACCTACGAAAATTTCAGGTGGATTTCTTGGAACGATTTTCATAAAACAACATTCTCATAAGATTGAAATGGAATTGTTGCACTACAAATCGGTCAGTCGCAAAATATTGTGTCTAAGATTTGGCCCGCGATTCAAAAAAGGTACCACAGGCCTGCATTAAACTTTCTAAATTCCTCACAAATACGTAAAACAACAATGAATATACATGGATTTTACTGCTTTTAAGTGATCCAGTAATTCAAAGCTTTTGTTATCATAGATAAAATAATCTTCGACAGAGTTACAAACATATGGTAGACAGCACATATCTCATAAAACGGATGTTTTGTAGAAGTAGGTAACATTTTTTGAACTCCAAGTTATACACCTTAAAATTTGCAATCTTGATCTGGAAGAAATAAATGCTCCGAGCACGCTGTATTATTTTAACAGTCTCACAGTGGCGCGCATTATACAATTGTCGAACAAATCCCTTAAGTGTCCCAAATCCATTAAAAAGGATAATTTACCAAATTTATAACACTTTTTCTTGGAAATTTGAATGAATTGTGTTTCATAATGTATGCATGAATGTGTTCTTAACTAAAATATAGATCAATCTAAATATGACATTTTTACCACATGGGGCAGAAAGTGACAAGCAAAACTATTGCGCATCAGAAAATATTGATTGATTGCTGATCAATACCGAGCATCTATTTTTTCGAACTTTTAATGTAGGTTTACTGTATGCTACAAAATACGACTATTTATTAACTTATGTAATTCAAAGTACATGAAAATTCTCCAGAAGCACCGTGATTAAACCTGGTTTATTTACTGATATAGTTAGTATAACTCTGGTTGAAATAAATTAACACCATAAATTTATTGTGCTAAATCAGATTTTCTATAAAATTTCTCTTAAACTTGCACAAATTGCTTTAAAATATCTCCCAGATGTCTTGAATAACTAATATAATTTGATGTTGACAAAAAAAAAACGTTGGTCATGTATAGTATAACATAACTAAGTAAAGAAGTTACTAATTGGGCAACTAATTTTGGCACATTTGTTTTGTTGTTGAAATCTCAGGAATATTTTTGCTGTGTTTTACTTTTTTTAATGAAAGAATTCCCAAATTCTACATACTTTTAACGTCAATTCGTGTGATTAGAAGCAAGTGGACACTTTATTTTGCTAGAGGCTGTTTGATAAATAGACATTTTTCAATTTTTGCTTGCAAACCAAAAGTTGCATATTGCAGCAGTTCCGAAAACTATTCTATGGCATGGAAATAATCACTTCATTATTGTGAATACGTCGTTTAAAGTATTGAACTTATTATTACTAATAACGTGGTTTTAGGTAGACAGATTTGTAGTTTGCAATGAATTTGGTGGTGGTTCCTTCTACTAGAAATAATCTACTATTTACATACTATTAACATGTTTGTTTTTCTTTCCAACCACTACTAGAAACAAGCCCCTAGCACTTTACATCTTCAGTAAGAATAAAACGGATCAAAAGGCACTGGTCACTAATACTACTAGCGGTGGAGTTTGCATCAACGATACGATGATGCACTGTGCAGGTTAGAGGCTTTTTGCTTTTAACGGGGGAAGCTTCGTCAAATGTGAATGCAACAGGATGTCTGGCGTGATTTGTACTGAATCGTTTATTGCATGTGAAACAAACCAAGCAGCATGAAAACTATATGAAATATTGAGCAAAAATGTAACAGCTGATTGCTGCATCATCGTATTTGAAGTGTTTATGTCAAACCAATTTATTTTTGCAGTCAAAAACGGAAGGTTGCTTTTTCACAACACTTTTTAAATAATTTCTCAAATTAGGGGATTAGAAGCAAAACGGTCTGGGTGTCAATGAACTACTGCTTAAAAAAAAAACACACAGATAGAGGTTGCGGTAAATGCGCAGCTAAATTTTCCCTTAAATTAATGCACAAATTTGCTTTGAATTGCTTTAAATAATTTGTTTTGTTCCGTTTTTATTTGAGTTACAGATACTCTACTTTATACGAGAAAAAAATCACTCGAAATATTTCATTTTTTGCCGTTCTTACATTCGAAGTTCGTTTTTATAAGTATTTTGCATAGATATCATTGCAAATTTATAATAGGCCTTAGACTTTTCTTTAGTGGTTTGACGATTTCAATTGATGACTTGACTTTTCTATTTATGGTTTCCACGAGATGTCCGGAATAAGATTCAACACCACCCCATTTTTATTGTCATAGATTAAAATTTTTGTCAAATGGGAAATAGCTTTATTGGATAATTACATTATTTTAGCGTGGAGAAAATGTCAGGAAAATCGTAGTCCACAATTAAAAAAAACAAATCTTTTAACATAACAATTTTATATTAAAAATAGCCTGTGTGTACTTTATTCCGTCCTATGCGATCTGTTGGTGCTATTCTCAGAGTGTTATAGTAGATCCGATATATTTTTATCATTATTGAATGACATTTTTGACTCTTGGCTTGTTTTCTCGATACCAAAAGTATTATTGCCTTTATTAAATCCTCACCTAAGATTATAAGTGGGGATTGGATTCGATCTTTGATCCTCGACGTGAGAGGTATGTGTTCTAGTCACTAGCCAGGTCCGTCTCCATAAATCCTATGTCTTTCGAGAAACTACACAAAGTACATATTGTTTGGCATAAAACTTCTGAACTGAAAACCTATTATTGATTGATTTTCATATCTTGTTACATTCACATCTTTACCTATTAATAGGGAAATCTGAAGACATGTGATCCTTTAAAAATCATTAATTATAACACAAAAGCTAAGTTTTTAAAAGATTTCTCTCACGTATTTTGATTGAATGAAAACAATACATTAAACCATACAGTTAAGCATATTCTTTCACATGGATATAGGAAATTTATTGTTTTTCGTTCAGCTGAATACTGCGTATAAGAAATTGATGATTCATGGTATTTATATAACTCTATCTTTAAAAGGATATATTGTGCAAGATATAATTTAATGTTAAAGATATCCTCTAGATCTAGGGAGTGCGAACTGGATATCAACAAGAAGCCAGGCTGCAGTCAATCCTAAATTTTCATCAAAATGATCCGAGTATGCCTAGGAGTGTATGATCATTACTTCGTCACGCTAAACAATGTTATACATTTTATGTGACACAAAAACTATCAACTGTTAAAGGTAATGAAAGAATGATCTACTTGGTCTTATTGATGTGAATGCTTTTTAGATTTTTTGTCAAATCTATTTTAAACTAAAATACAGTTAGAAACTCCGATTCAGCTGATTTATTAGACGTATTGCCTGTATCAAACTGTTAAAGCTTTGTGTGAAGTATTTTAAGTGTGCACCTTGGAAATGGTTTCCTGCGAGACAAGCAAACAAACAACGGTTAGCACTGGTGGAAAAAATTGAAAGACCAAAATGTTCGAGACCGTACCCCTCAGTTCTAGATAAGCTTTTTGCGATTCAACTGTGTTCGGATGTAAATTGGAAATATGTTCAGCATAGTAGATCAATTTTGTTCATTTTTCCCTTTTCACTTGAAAATCCGTTTACTATAACACGGATATAATTTATAGTTCCTTTTAATGCTAGGCATTGAATTCTTGCGCATCGTGATAGGCCGTTCTGCGATCATCAAATCCATATTCGTACAACAATTGGTTGATTGGTTAGTTTACGCAATGAGATATTTTAAACATTTTTAAATTTCGCCATAAAATATATTTAATTGAATTTTAGTTCACTCATATCTCATTATCAGCAGTGAAAGTCATGACAACTTTTTTTTATAACTAATCGATAATGACGTCAAAATATTTATTTTAGATTGTTTGTTTCAAAGCATCGTTAATGATAAAAATTGGTAACCATTTTTGTATATAATATGTTCAAGTTCAGGATTCTGTATCTCAACTACTAGTGATTTTAATATCATGAAATTTAAACAATAAACTCCAAAAGCATGAAACATAAATATTTCAAAATTTTTCTCTATTTTAAAGAATCTATGCGACTGAAATAACTTGAATTTCTAGATTGACGATAAAATGTCAGCATTTTTTTTTATCATAAACCAACAACCATGACACCGACTGTTGAAATAATGCAGTGAACGAAGTAATATCTATTAGGTTGCATTAATGCTTATCTGTACTGCTTTGATTCTTTTTCAGTTTACATATATTTCCATTATTATAGCTCGTAATAGTTGTTTTTTTTCTAATTTGAAATATTTTTTACTTTCAATTTGATGAAAATATTCCAAAGAAATGATACTCTCGGTTATAACCACTCAATATAAATTATTCACTTACCCTTTACCAGCTCTGCACCATTATTATTCAACCGAAAATAATTTTCACATGGTATCTATTTTCAACCAGAGACAAACCTTTGGTTCTGTACATCTTCAGCAATGCAAATGTCGACAAAACAAAAATCATAGAGAATACTGTCAGTGGTGGAGTGTGCCTTAATGATACGATGATGCATTTCGCAGGTTTGATTTATTTTTTGTAAAACTCTCTACAACAATCGTCAGCGGTGGTTGAAACAATAGTCATATCATGTGGCACACATTCAATTCGAAGTATCATAATGCACTAAGATGGTGAAACTTAAAGTAGGTTTTAACATTTCCATTCATAATTTATAGTTTGAAATCTGCTTCAGTTCCTACCCTGTCACAACCGACCCAAATTATAAAAAAATACACAGCTTATATTTTCAAATTTATACTAACGAATGCCTTGCTTATTTCGAATGAACCCGCCAGAGAAAAGGCACTCTCGATGTACATCTTTAGCAGCAACAAAACTGACACAAAAACTATTATTTCTAACACTTCGTGCGGAGGAATCTGCATCAACGATACCTTAACGCATTATGCAGGTTGGAACTAATATTAAGTAGGAGTTAGAAATGTTACATAAATTCGTTTGTTTCTAATTGGCCTTTGGTGTTAATTTAATGATTAATGTTCTAATTTAGCAAGTAATAATACACTTCACCACGATGATCCTAATCCCACTATTTTCATTAAAACAGTTGAAACACTGCCATTCGGAGGCGTCGGACCCAGTGGTATGGGTGCCTATCACGGAAAGTACTCGTTCGATACATTCGTCCACAGGAAATCGTGCTTGGCAAAGGATTTCAACCCTATCGGCGAGAAGCTGGCCTCGTAAGAGATCTGACATTTGTTGTTTCTGGTTTGTGTCCATATATCTATAGCTAAACTTCCTTGCAGTTCTCGATACCCGCCTTACTCGGATAGCAAGCTGTCCTTCCTGACGACGCTGTTGAAGAAGCGCCAAGGACTGTCGATGAAGTTCCTGCCATATGTGCTGATGTTCGGTATCGGAGTGGCAACAACGCTGATCGTGAGCTCTATTGTGAAGGTAAATATGAGAACTTGTTTTATCCAATGGTAGCGGGATCCTATTGTGTTAATGAGTTATACATTTCGTATGTCACGCTAATGTGGGAAAAACAGTTGTCCAGAATATGTGACACATAGATAGCATACTTAAATCACGTTTTGTCAGATTACTGCTTATCATTCTAAGAATCTATGACAAAAGGTCGAACATCGAAGGTGATCGAAGGTACAGAAGGTTGAAATGCAAAAGCTCTAAAGTACAAATGGTCGAAGAGAAAAAAGGAAGCGACAAAAGCTCGAAAGTATTTCTTAAGGAGGTAAAATATCATTTTCAACCTTTTGTCTTTCGACCATTTGTCTTTTCGAACTTTTTCGAACTACTGACCTGTTGTCCCTAAGTCACGTATTCTAATCCTTATTTTGAGTCGAAATTTTAGTAAACGTTAGTGTTCAAATATTTCCGCTTTTTTCTATTGCTTACTATGATTTCTTATTGCACGATGCCGTAAAAATTCGTTGTGTAATAACTACGACTAGCGGCTATATCGCTCTGAAGGGAAGTCACTTCTCAAATCCATACAGCATTGTAATTGTTTCTACATAAAAGACCGGGGTAAAGTGTATTGGAAATTAACTCAAATTATATCATTTAATTTATTTAGTTATTATTAAACCCAATAATTTCATGTTATGTTTCTTGGATCGTGGTTACATCTCTACACGCCTTCTCGCACCAAACGGATGCGTACCGAACACTATAAGTGCTGTCCAGCATTCTTGCAACATGCCTTGCCCACCGATATCATCCTAATCAGCTGCTTCGTTTTTGAGTTGTTCATTGGCATCTTTGATATCTCTCAAAATGGGGATTGGTTGGCTTTCATCGTCCACTCAACTGACACAGACATCTCTTCAATTGTCCTTCCCTTATTGCTTGCGCTTTCAGCATTATTCGGGCGTTCTCCGTAAAGTTGTCCTTCAATCTCTTCACAATTGTTCGTCAAGATATTCTCATTCTTCTTATTTTTGCTTGTGGCACGAAACAACCCGCGTTTAGCTCAATGTTTATCTCTGCTCTACTGTAGTAAAAAAAATCATACAAATCGGTTGAGTTGTCTACAAGAAATCTTATACTTACAGTTTTCGAAATATTTTGTGCAGCTTCCGCGAAATTGTGAATTTTCATTATCTCTAATATTATGTATGGAACATTCCGGAACTGAGCAAAATAGTAGTTTACGGAACATGTTGCAGAATGATGATTTTTAAGCACGAGTCGTAAATTTATCCTACGAGGCTTGCCGAGTAGGATAATTACGACGAGTGCTGTAAAATTCGAGTTCTGCAACGAGTTACGTACCACATTTATTGCAATTTCGTAGAAGGCACCTTGAGAGTATCAGAAATTATATCCGAATGCATTCACCATTATTTTACAATTTCTGAAAAAATGTTGTTTGACGATTCATTACTCAACTCAAAACAGTTGCGTAATGAGAAAGCGTTGCGTAATGAATCATTACAGCACTGGTTTCAGTTGCGTAATGACTATTCCCGCACTGCATACTTCAGTGCAGGAAAGTAGGCCGTTCCATGATAGATTGGCGTGACGAAAAACAGCCTATTACGATTAGAAATTGCAAAAACCTTCATTCGCTTTGAAAGTCTCGTTATCAATACAGGCCACCATAACCAGTTTCATTCAGATTGGAAAATGGATTATTTCCTTTACTATTTGAATGAATTCGGACGAATAAATAAATGTATGTAGCTTTATCATGTGAATGTTGTCTACAAAACACGAAATTATTCATGTTGATTCGGGTTGTAAAACAGTGTGTTATCCACTCTAGCTATTATAGGCGCTATGGCCAAACCGGTGCTTCTACCCTATTGGCATTAAAATCTGATAATAAAAAAATATATTTGTATGTGTATATTTGTTAATTCATCTGACTCTGCGTCTTAATGTTTGAATATCTATTACACAACGAATCAGTACGGCTTTCTGTCAATTTGTCTCTGCTTTTCTGCTTTAGTACCTGTAATTGCAATATAATAAAATATTCTAATCCACGATGTTTTTCTATTCCAGAGGCGTGCACACTGAAAGTTTATTTATGATACAAAAATAACACGCGCTTGAATTGCACAAAGCATCAATTAGTTGTATATCTCTAATTTTAAAGTATTTTGCAGAGTGAATCGCATTTGCTTAATTCTATGTAAAAGCAACTTGAAAACTTGCAATGATAGTTATGAAATAAAGTTTATGACACATTTCACTGGAAAGCTTTGTTTTATTTAATGCGTTTTAGAGTTCATAGATTCCCTAGTACCAGACACCTAAGCCGTACCAAACTTCAATACTATTGATTTCATGCAATATTGTTACACCTTCCTTGCAAATAAAATCACATTTTTTGCATAAACACATATTTTTGGCAATAATAATACGAATTTTGACATAACATTTTGATTATGTGTTTTGGTACCAAATTGACCAATTTTTAAAGGTGGCCTCCAATACCGGACACAATCTGTGTTTCAAAATTATTGTATTTGCACTCTCCTTTGATAAATAGTTGGAAAAATAACCTAGACAACCTCTACAGGATCAGTTACAAAATATTCGCGGACTGTCTGTGTGGTTTATAGAAAAATACTTACAAAATTTCTATCGAAATGACCATCTATCCTTTACGGATTTTTTCCAAAAATATTGTGCTAAGGATTTGATATAGAGGAACAAAATAAAACGCTAGCATATAGGATTTCAACAAATGGAACCTATTTGAGAAAATGTGAGCGAGTGTAGAAACAGCACCTATTGTAGCCGTAATGTATTCTTCACTGTTTTGCTACACAAATTATTATATTTTTTTCGTGTCTGGTCAACCACATTCACATGGAAGAGCTCCATCAAATGATATCGTGCGAATGTAGTCTAAAATAAAATAATAATTAATTTACCTTATGACATACATCATTTGGCCATGGTTCTTCTTCTTCTTGGCATTGACGTCCTCACTGGGACAAAGTCTGCTTCTCAGCTTAGTGTTCTTATGTTAACACACTTAAACCTCTTTTGATATTTTATTTTTGATATTCTTTTAAAGTTGCATTTACGAAAATTTGATATAAAAAGAGTTTTACTCAAAGAAAAAGAAAATCAATTTGTATCGAAAAAAAAATAGTGACAAAAAAAAGTGCCCACTTCCTTCTTGGCCCCAGAAAAGACGTTTTAAGAAAAATAAAAAGCAATTTAATAGTTAATGTACCTCCTTTGGCCTTAAGGACTTGCTGGAGGTGCTTCGGCATGCTTTTCACCAGGTTTTGTAGGTGTTGTGGATCTAGTTCTTCCCAGGCGCGCTCCAAGGCTTCAAAATAATTATTTTTGTTGGTAACACCAGTTTTGTCAACCCTGGCATCGAGAATCGCTCACAAATTCTCGATGGAGTTGAGGTCTGGGCTTTTTGAAGGCCATTCCAGTGGTTTAATCCGACAAGACCGGAAGAAAGACTTGGTCTTCTTGGCAGTATGCTTCGGGTCGTTGTTCTAGAGAAATATGAATTTCTCTTCAAGGCCCGTCTGGATCTGCGAACCTCCAGATTTTCCCGCAAGATGTTGATGTAGGAATCTGCGGTCATTATTCCGTCGATTTTCACGAGGCTTCCTACTCCACTCCATGAAAAACACCCCCAGACCATCACATTTCCTCCTCCATGCTTCAATACTGGTGTTACCAACAAAAATAATTATTTTGAAGCCTTAGAGCACGCCTCCCAAGTAACATTTTCAGCTGTATAACAGTTTATTCAACTAAAGTATACTCATTTAAGCTGACTAAGCTGTTACTCAGCTACTAATGTTACTTGGGCTGGGAAGAATTAGATCCACAACACCTACAAAACCTGGTGAAAAGCATGCCGAAGCACCTCCAGCAAGTCCTTAAGGCCAAAGGAGGACACATTAACTATTAAATTGCTTTTTATTTTTCTTAAATCATCTTTTCTGGGGCCAAGAAAGAAGTGGGCACTTTTTTGTCACTTTTTTTTCAATACAAATTGATTTTCTTTTTCTTTGAGTAAAACTCTTTTTTATCAAATTTTCGTAAGTGCAACTTTAAAAGAATATCAAAAATAAAATATCAAAAAAGGTTTAAGTGTGTTAACTTTAATTTGAACCAAATCAATGAAAGAAATTCGAAAACTGGTAAGGTGGGCACTTTATTTTGCCTATTAGTGTAAAATAACGAATCATCAAATATATACAAGCATTTGAACATGCGTATCACCTTAGGCGTCAGGGTATTGATGCAGCACGGTGTTAACGTTATTATAGTAAAACAATATAGTTATTCAGTGCGTTTAATATTGCAGGAGATCTTCACTCAGTCAACTCAACGATTTGTTTTGATATATCAATGCTCTTTATGGGACAGCCTGGATAATAATAAATTTAAGTGTTATCCTTTATTTGTTAATTGTCCTATCTTTATGTTTTCGAAATCACTCGGTAATTCAGCGAAAGAGCATTCTTATATTTCATTGTAACGACCATAGAGTTAATTTATGTTTAGTTCAATGTTTTCGTATGCTTCAAGTTCAGTTAGTTTCAATAAATTGAACCAGTCTAAGATAAACACATCTTCTCTCTGAGCTGTTTCCGTTCATGAATCTTTGACCGGTTCAATATATTTAAGCTAACTTTGTGAATGAATATCTTGAAGTGTACGAAAACATTGAACTAAACATAAATTCATTCTATGGTCGTTATATGTTAAGAGTTGTGTAAGAATATTTCAGTATGGGTGACGATGATGAAGTTTAGTTGAAATATTAATAATAAAGATGATTGTATTAAAATAGATTGTATACAAATCGCTGATTTTTGGAACATTCCAAATATTACAATTGTTACTTTTTCTTTATCTTACCACTGCTTGCTGAATGGATTTGAATTTAGAGAATAATGACAAGATTTTTATCTTTTTTCTACATGTTCAGCTGTAAACTTGTTTAAGGTTTTAACAATTGTAAAAGTATTACAAATCAAATTTTACCTATATTTAAACAAAATAAATTTAAACTATAACTATATAGTATAACAGGAAATAAGTTAGTTTAAACTGTTTTAAATGATTTTTGAGCTCTACGGTATATCAAACTATCATTCATCAGATTATGCTGATAAAATAATATAAATCAATATCAAACTTTGTATTTGAGACATCGGGGAGTTGTGAGTTCGATTCTCACTGAGAAGACGTGTAACTTTTTCGCAAATCTTCACATCAATTTGTCCATCTAATCCAATTGCAAATTATATGTAATATTTAGCTTTTCGGTAGTTGTTAAACTTCCACTCGGCTGGTTAGCCGTAAACCACGATTCATAATTAAAAACATGTAGTTTTTTCACTTTAATTGATGAAATATGAAATCTGAATATTTTATTTGGCGTTTTTCTTGTTTCAAAATGGATTACCGTTTTGTCTCAAATTCCGAACAGACTCATATTCCGAACACACGGTTTTTGTATGGCGATTTGGTTGAAATGTTTCGCTGAAATATGTCACCAAATAACAAGGAAATGGTAGTCGATTGCCGTTCAATTTTAACGTCTCCAATATATTTTATACCGTGGGAGTAGTGATGATTCTCTAGTTTGAGACCAGTAGAACAAGCTTAGATAAATTTATTTGCGAAATTATTCATTTGAATACGATTTATTCGTGCTGTTCAGAATTTGAATCAAGTTGTACGGAATATGAGACATAATGAACACAGTGTTCGGCATTTGAAACAAAATGTTTTTCCATACTTTTACGTAAAAAGAATACTAAAACTATTTAAATTAACATTATTATTGGTACACCCAACAGCTAACAGTTAGACTTAACGAAGAAATAAAAATTTAAACAAATATCAGCCAATTTATGCCAATCAGATGCATTTGAAGTCACTGTTGACCTTAAGTGTTCGGAATATGAGTCAAAACGGTATTCACATATTACGTAACATTTTTGCAACTGTTTTTTAAATATTTTTTTGAAATGTGTTGGCTGAAAACATAAATTTTCTTTGTATATGACCGAGTCTGATCAAAATGTATATGAACAGTGGATAAATATGTTTTATATAATTATTGTATCAAAAATATCGTCAAAATTTAATTAATTTTTGTAATATCAAAGGATGTTTTTTGATGAACTATATTCGAAATGGTGGCGACATGACGAGACAAGAGTTGTTTTTCATGTTCAAAATCATCAAAATTGCTAAAAGTCACATTTGAAATATTTTTGAACGCTTTAACATCAAGAGAAATCTTAAATCTAACTACTACAACACGCAAAAATTTTCAAAATTTGAAGACTATAAAGTAATTACGTATATCAAAATAGGGAACCACTATGTCCCTAATGTCCAATGAATGGTCGAGCTCCATTCTTTTGACGGCACGAAGGGCTTTTCTGCGTGCTTTGGTAGCTTTTTTCTATCTCTGCAGACCACCATCGAAGTGCCTTCCGGCCAGGCTTATTGCTTGTTTTCGAGATTGAAACATTTGCCGCCTCGGATATGCTATTCGGTTGTTAAGTGCGTATGTTTTTTATTTTAACCGGCCCAGTCAGCCTGGTCATACCTACATCTAGCCGGGTCGTATAGTTGTGGTGGGAGCCTCAGCGGCCAGTAGCGTAGCTAGGAGGGTGCGGTAGGTGCGGTCTGCACCGAGCCCCAGATTCTTAGGGGTCCCGAAATCATGTTGAACGTTTCTCATAGCTGTATCAATTATATCACATATATCAATTATATCAACAAATTTAAAAGAATACAGGCAAGGAAAATGTGGTTTGGAGGGGAACCAAATTGGTAATGTGCATCCAATATATTGATGAAGGTAGCGTTTATTTCTCGCATAACCTGTGATTAACACGTTATTCAACAATGCTACGATGAAGAGAAGATCCTCCTCTATCTCCCAGTGGATATAGTTTTCATTCTGGGCCATTCATTTGCTTGCAAACAAGAAGCTATACACTCGCTTACCAATGGCTTCTAGGGCGAGATTTCAACAGAACAGTACTTTTTAACAGAATTCCAAAAAAACATTGTTCTGTTAGTCATCGAACTTCCGACCTCTAAAAATTGAGCCTGAGAAAGACAGGAACAAGTTTAGTAACATTTTATTTCTGGCCATATCCTTAACCAATTCGAAAAAAGCCGATTTGAATGTTTGTTCATAATATTTAATACCTTTTTGAAAAGTACCAAAGCGAGAAAAAAATAAACAAAGGTCTCTAAGGTTTGTTTTTGCAAACAGTATCTAAAGCTCTTTTTTTTCCTATTTCGCATTGCAATGAATCTTGCAACTTCTTGAGGTTCTAGAGCAGGCCTGCCCAATGTACGCCCGTGAAGAGCTTGAAGCTTTTTCTTATATGTGGCCCCTTCACTGCTCTAGAAACTCTACAACTAGATATTTGGACATTTCAAGGCTGATTATTAAAACTATGGATTCTTAAATTTTGTTTGTGATATTTTTTTTGTAGACTCTCTACATGTTTTTTATCCATATACACGGGAAAAATTTCTGTGGTAAAAATAACTATTTTAGCTGACTACGCCCATTCTTAAAACTACCATGGAAATTCAGACCAATTTACTATTTGTACGGTACACCCCACCGCATTACTGGTACATTTGACAGAACAAAATTACAACAATCTGATTTCGACTACAGGCATGGCAAAATCAAGCGCATTTCTGTGTGCTGAAAATTGCCGGTGCGAGCGCTTAAGTTAACCCCCTAAAATGGTAGTTTTTACCGCAAAATTTTTTTTGCGTGTAGATCTTTTAACAAGATATACTAGGTTTTGTGAAGATTAAATATGTAAGTGGAATCTCGCCAATAATATTCTTCACAATCATGCCAATCGCTATCTAGATAGATTTTTTAAAACACTTGAATATGGATTTTATATATAAGAAAGATTGTAATCAATGTAAGGCAGGCTTTTAAAAGTTAAAACAGGACCACTAAGGCAGGATTCTCACAAAGAGTAATTTTGTCACAGAATTCTAGTAGGATTTCACAAAATTATAGCAATGGTTATCACCGAATAGTATGCGAAATTGTGTTGTGCTATCCTTAGTGAATTTCTTATAGAATTATAAGTAGGACAGAATTCACCAGATTCTGAATCAAAACTTTACAATAATTTTATAGTGGGATTCTGAGGAATATTGAGGACAATTTTCACAGAATTCTACGGGCAACATTCTCACATAATTGTGCAGAATTTTCAAAAGAATCGTACCGTATCAAAAGAATCGTATCGTATCAAAAGAATCGTATTTTCAAAAGAATCGTAGCACAATTCTCATAGAATTATCAACACTATCTTAGGGACAAAAAAAAAAATATATGGGGACGGACCTGGTGTAGTGGTTAGAACCCACGCCTCTCACGCCGAGGATCTGGGATCGAATCTCATCCCCGACATAGTCACTAAAAATTTCAGTGACGTCTTCCTTCGGAGGGGAAGTAAAGACGTTGGTCCCGAGATGAACTAGCACAGGGCTAAAAATCTCGTTAATAAAGATAGAAAAAAATATATATACATAAATTTTATTTCACCTCACCAATTTTTTTTTAAATAGTTGCATATATACAAGTTTGGCCCGGCGCACAATATTATTTTAGAGATTAGCCCGCGATTCAAAAAGGTTGGGCAGGCCTGTTCTAGAGATTACTACGCGACTACTCCATAGGTTTACAGGTTTCTCGTGGAAAGTCTTCAAGATTGTTATTTCTCACACAAAATAATCCCAGGAATTTGTCTGAACAAATTTCTAACAATTTTGAACGATATGATAATAGGAATTCCTTCAAAATTTGCTAAACAGAAACTTTTGGCAGTCCAATAATGGAATTACAACTAAAATTCTCCCATTATAACGAGAATTCTCCCCTTACAGCATAGCCAAGAAAAAAATTCGACAAAATATTCGACATGATTTCTTAAATTATTGCTCTGAGAAGTCTTGAAAATTTTTGCTACAAAAATCGTTCCAGGAAAATTTACAAAGGTTTATTCTAGGATTGAAGCTCTCTAGCAATTTTTCAGTAACCTACTTCCAGTCGTTTTCAGAACCAATCCTTCAACAACTACCCCACAGATTATACCAGGAATTGCTTTAAAAATTCTTTCATGGATTATTACTTAAATTTTTTTAAGAATACTTTCACGAATTTCGCGATAAGTTTAACCGAGTTTTCCTCAGTTTCCCCAAAATGTCGAGTTCTTTTAAACGTTCCTTGATATTTTTCTTGTGAGTTTAAAAATTAATTATTTGTGGTTTTAAAACCACAAAACGCTACAGAAATTATTTCTTTAATTCTTCCAGGCGTTCTACTCAAGATTTTTCAGGGATTTCCTCCAGAAATTACATCGGAAAAGTATGCAGGATTTCATTTGGAAAACTTTCCAATAATTATTTGAAGAGATCCGGAGATCTTTGGAAAAATTTCTCTTTTGTAGGAATATATCATATATTTCATCAGTAATATCCAAAGAATTTTGTTCAGGAATAACTACCGGATTTTTTCAGGAATTCCCACCAATTATTCCTGAATAGAATCCTTAATATCTCCTTGGACAAATTCTTAGAGAAATCCCGTAAGAACTGTTTGGATACTTTTTCGCGAAATGTTCTGAGGATATCATTGGAACAAATTGTGAAGGGAACTTTAAGCAAATGCCTTAAAAACATTCCGATGAAATATCTGAAAAAAAATATCAATAAACACGTGTAGCAAATCCTGACGTAAGGACACGAGAAATCAGAGGTTGAGGTCTCTGAAATTCTTATTTTTAGACATTTCTCAGCCCTTAAGCATTATCGGGATTTTACTCTTCATTAATTGCAATTTTGAGTCCTAATGCTAAAAATGCCTTCAACAATTTCATTATTTCATTAGAAAAAGGTTCATTATTTTTAAACACAAATTCAAATGTTTGTTGAAAGTATTGACAAGTCACATGTTGATTATATATTCGCTTAGTGGCACAAACTCCTATTTTGAAGGGCCGGCGAATCTGACTCCGTATCGAGCCCCAAAAATCCTAGCTACGCCACTGTCAGCGGCTACCGAGATATCTATAGGATGGTGATCAAGGGTCAGGCTTAAGATTCCAACATAATCGTCGGATCTCCTACCGGGTAACGGCTGAAACTTCGATTGCTGTTGAATAATGACCTTTGAAACACTTAGAAGAATAGCCTTGTTAATAATAGCGATATAATTGTCCTGAAAGGTCCAACAAACTATTGCCTCTAGTGTCAGAGCGAGAGCAACCCCAGGCAGGGTGGTGAGCGTTGAGTTTACCGACAACCATTCTTAGATCCGGGAGCGGGAGTTTTCTACCTTCCCGCGTAGGTCAGGGATATTCCACATGGTAGGTAGACGCAAGCTATGTACAGATAATATCTTCCCTGGAGCTTAAGGTGAAACATCTCGGAATCCAAAGATGGCCGGCCCTATGGCCGACTTGTGCTCCTACTCACGTTTTCAAAGGCACTAAACCGGAGAAATAGTAGGCAATCGTTTCTGATCTTCTTATTTTAAGCTTTCTGCTAGTGCACAACGTCAAAATAAAAAGTAAACTGCTGTTGGATGTTTTCTTTGCAAGATTTGTGCCTTTGAATTTTTAGTGCAATCTTAGAAGTTGATTCCAATCTGTTTCACCTTAACTCCGACTACTGGCAGTTGAGAATCAATGCTGAAAATGGCGAACGGAATCGACGGAGCGGCGCTTCAGAGTTCTCACGTATTTGCCGCCAGGAGTGCGGTTGAGCTGTTCGATTATTTCCTGTTTCCAAGGTGGGTCGTTACTTATCAGGACCTTAAGCCCACCTTGATTGTTAAAGAAGCCGTTGTTCCACTGTAAACTAAACTCTGCTGGCTTTGACAAAGCTGGAATGGAGTAACTTCTATTGGCACATGGGGTTTGGTAACGGATATTACCGTTAAGGTGAAACATCTCAGAATCCAAAGATGGCCGGCACAATGGCCGACTTGTGCCCCTACTCACGATTTCAAAGGCACAAAACTGGAGAAATAGTTAGCAAACGTTTCTGATCTTCTTATTTTAAGCTTTATGCTAGTGCACAAAGCCAAAATAAAAAGTGCACGGTTGTTGGATGCTTTCTTTGCGAGATTTGTGCCTTTGAAGTTTTAGTGCAATCATAGAAGTTGATTCAAAACTGTTTCACCTTAAACGAACAAGGCAGAGCCCCACATATGTACAGTGCTATGCTATGCTACGCTCTACTTGGTCGATTTTCCTCAAAAAAAACTTCAAGCTTGTTTAGCACCCTTAGAGTTGACGGACTTCGCTTAAATTTTAACAGCAGCTTCTGAGGGCCTCAATTCATAGACTTGGGGGATTAACTTCCCAAGTAACAATTTCAATGCTTTCTAGTCTTAGATGTTATTTATTGAGGCTAGGTTTTATTATAGATGCATTCAATCCTATGATTTTATGAAGCATTGAAAAGAGCTAAACGGTCTACTGCCGGTCAGTGGGAGGTGGATTGTACAAACACACAAACACACATTGAAAAGAGCTAAACGGTCTTTTCAGTAAAAACCACATTAGATGCTTTGTAGATACCTACAAGTGTTTATGTTAAAACTTATTTGCCGGTCAGAATTGTTGATAACAAATTGCATTTTGAATGAGCTGTGTAGTGTCTATTAAAACCATATACTTAAAACTCCATCTAGTTTGTCTTACACAAGCCAACGATAAAACCCGTAAGACTCCACTAAGCCATGTTAAAGACTTCGTAGAACTCAACTTTCCGCTGCATGTTATTGGAATGCGGTCGGCTTGTGATTACCAATTTCATTATGTCGATAATGATAACAAAGTAGATAATTATGAGTGAATCAGGACTAAAAAAAAAATAAACTGCAAATATCCTTCTCGTAGAATTATCTGACTACCGTGTGCAGCATTTTTTCCGTGATTGCTCAAACTTCCTGTTCTAGTGGGATAAGTATGCTGCAAACAACAGCTGAGTTACATGGAAAAAACTTTAATTTTTCCGGCACTTCAATCACTTACCGTTTCTGCATTTGTTCATCGATCAACCACGGGCTTAAACCTAACAATGAAATATTCCAGTAGACACATAATAAGACACACAACGGAACGCATTGAGTTAATTAAATTGCATCCCCGGCTTGCACTTCCGATCTGTTTACCTTTTTGACAGTACTGGCTTTCCTGAGTTTATTAAGTTTAAGCCAATGCTCCCAAAAAACCAATAAGTTATATTGCAGAACAAATAATATGATTTAAGAATATTTTAGCCAGTGAAGGGCTTTGCGTAAGGTTTGTAATATCAAAAGCACTCGTTGATGATTATATTGAACGGAATTAAAACCAATTGATCTTAAACCGCCACAAATGAGACCAGTAAGATTTAAATAGATGGAATCCATTTTTATTGTCGCCGTTTCAGGTTCATAATAACATTATGTGTCGGAAATTTCGATTGATACGACTGTGAAATCATTCTGAAAATGGAATGGAGCGGAAAATTAGATGGGCAATTATGATGTCAAAATTGTGGCGCGTTGTTGTAAATCGAAATAAATTATGTAATTTTACCAGTTAATTTTCTGCAAAGCAAAAAATGATTATTTTAATTTATTAAAATGAGCCGGCAGACGTCTTGATGGTTTCAATATTATAAAAAAGGTTATGATTTATACACAACTTATTGTCTGGTATTTGTTTGATCATAAGCTCTTAGCAATGGTTTTATTCCGTGTTTCAGCATATCGCAAGAGATTCATTACCGCTAGTTGAACTTTATAAAACTTTATAATAGCTCTTATGTATGTTTTATATTATACTACAAGGGCAGATGTATCCATACGATGCAAAACTAAGAAGTTTAGAAACGGTTTTAACCCGTATAGGCCTGAGTGAAAGCAAAAATTCTAAAACCCCAATCGCTCAGCGAATTCTTAATGAATTTAAATGATTTTTTGTCAGTATACTGGAACACATATATAGTTTCTAGAAGTGGACAGAAGAACGCGGAAATATTCATGTGGCCGGAGTTATTCCGGTGGGTCACTGGGGTCGGGTGAAAAGGGTACTGTGCGTTTTTGCCCCTGGAGGTAGGCAAATTTCAAGTCACTGATAATTTCCGGAATCGGCTATAACGTGGTGACGGAATTTTAAGAAAATTGTATCAGTGTAAACTTTTTGTGAAAGGATTAAGTTGAATAACTATGAATTTTGCATTTGATTGATCCTACAAATGACCATTTTTGGGTCCAGGGACGCCTCAAACTTACGATAAAGTGGCCAACTTGTATTTGATCATCTGTGCCAAGTTTATGGGAGCGCATTTTAGTGCACAAATATGTTTGATTTCCACTTTTCAAGAATTGAAACGGTTTAGTATCCAACAAATCTATAGCCAGTTCTTCCGGACATTACGTCCGAATGGCCACATCCGGTACCGTCAAACGGGGTAACTTGCAACACTTTTCAACTTCAAATCTATTTGGATGAAAATTTTAAGGACTTAGATGAACCAAATATAATCTTGTATCCTAATCGCTACGTAAAGAATGCCATGTGGTATTTATTTTATTAAAATTTGTTTTCCTGGGATCAGGAGAGGCTGAAAATATGCTTTTTTCATGCTACCTCTGATGTGGGGTAACATGCAACACACAATACAGACTGAAGTTTACTATCAAAAATGTTATCAACACCGTTTTTTAAATCATTAAATTATTAACTGCAGTAAAAACATGACAATAAACAGAAACTAGGTATCATCATTTTTGAAAAATCATTATTTTTGATTGAACTATGAGTATTGACCATATACGATTAAAAAATCGATTGATTTTGTACTTTATTTGATCCACAAGTGGAAATTTTTAGCAAATCACAAGTCTTGACGGCTAGTAGAAAGCCATTTAAAAGTTTTAGTGCTAATTTTTATTCAACTGCAATGGTTTGGAGGTTTTGCTTCACATAAGATATTTTTCATTCATGTTTTAATCAAAGCAACGTATCATATATTGATCGCATGTCTTGAAATGGCCTCTGAAATGGTCATTGAAAATAGCTATATTTATATTTCAGGCAAAAAGTACATAATGACAGATCTGCAAGTTACATTTGAAACATATTTTTAAAATTAATCATAGTTTTCACGAATAAAAAATAATAAATTTCAATAATAATGCGATTAATGTTACTTTTTTCTACCAAACGTGTAATAAGTTGATTGAGGTTTAACAATTTTAATGTAATTCTACAAATAAATGGTCAATCTTGCTTTTTCATGTGTTTTTGATGACAAGCGGCAGAAAACATCTTGCCATCGAGATTAAAATTGTTGTTGCAAGTTACCCCACAAGGGTAGTCAAAAACGTTTTCAATTATTTTCAGTGTATAATCGTGAAATTAACAAAACTTTTTTATAGTGCTTCTGCACACTATTAAATACTGTAGCGAAAAGCAAATACCTAGAATAATATTTATAACCCGTTTGTATGGTACTAGGAACGATTTTCCGCCTTGTTTTTATACGATCAAACGTGTGATATAATTTTCTCCTCCAGCAAACCAACCAAAGTAGAAATAATACCAAAATCCTCACCAAAACCTCTCTTTTTATACCTAAGGTCATTGACCGGTGTAACAAATTAGGAAAATTTAACTTAATGCTTTAGAAAACGTCAATTCAGTTACATGTCGTTGTGTTGCAAGTTTCACCCCTGTTGCAAGTTACCCCGTTTGACGGTATATTTTAAACGGTGCAAAACTCTTCATTTATATGTTGAATATCAGATCTTAATGATTTATGCAAATTAAAATGATTGTCATTGCAAATAAATAAAGATAACTTGTCATGTCCCAAAAAATAGTTCTTTTTTACCCGACTTGACCCAGTGACTCACCGGAATAACTCCGGCCACAGGAATATTTCCAAGTTCCTCTGGCCACTTCTAGAAACTGGATATGTGAGCCAGTAAACTGACAAAAAATCATTTAAATCCGTTAAGAATTCGCTGAGCGGACAGGGCTTTAGTATTTCTGCTTTCACTCAGGCCTATACGGGTTAAGATATAGTCTTAACAACCTCCTGTAGTGTGGGCCTATTCGGGTTTAACGGAGTTTTATCGAAGGTTTATTAAAGCTGCTAAGACTAACTAGTTCTAAAATGAGTTTTAACGATATGGTGGTAGCAACAGCTTGTAGTAAGTGAAAAAACTTAAAATGCAACGTGGGTTAAGATCTGTTCATTATAAGCCATCCCTTTCATGAGTGATTACACAATTTTAAAAACTTGTCGCATATTCCAAACACCCTACCCCTTTTGTGCATGACTGTTAAGAGTAATTTCTTGCTTTAATAACCATACGTTTTGTTTCAGGACGACGAGTAGACCAGTTTACGCACGTTTCGTCGCTCAAGGAACAGTGTAAACTGTCGAACCCACAAAGAGACTGCAAAACCATAAACTATGCTTTAGAACGTTCCGGGTGTTTGTGTACAGTTATTTGATAGATAATGTTTCATTCTCATGAAATGTTTGTGATAGATCCCTCTTGATACTGCTATTTCATACGAATGGGTATAGGTTTCAATGGTACATTCTAAAGTAGATTCAATTTCAATGACTTAAGCACATACTCAAACATTTTAAAGTTCACAAGCGGGATTAATACAGGTTAAGTTTTATTTTATGTTTTCGTTAGTCAATTAGTAGGAAACACGCTGCTTCATCATGACTGTTACAAATTGGCGCTAGTTCTGAGTCTCTAGATTTAAAAATCAACAATTATGCCAAAAATAGTAATGGTCATCATTTGGATTCAAAGAAGGGAAATTTCAATGTTATTTGTTATGCGATTTATTAATGGTAATTTTTATATTCAGATCTAGTAACTTGAAGGAATCAATAAACATATGTATCTTTTAGAAAAAAAAAAACATAACCCTTGCCTTTTAGTTTGAAAGAAACACCTTGTCGATAACAACAGATTATGATTGTGCATCTCCGATACAGAACGTAAGCAATGCGATTATCATCAAATACAGTTAGGTATCGATATGTGCTCGTTAGAATAGAACAGTCATCGCCTGTAATTTGTGCCTAGAGTGAAGTGGGGCAAAAGATCGATCTTAGTTGATTCGTAAATATTTTCAGGAAAACTATAACAGTAAGTAGAGAAGTTATCGACCGTGATTGTTTGATATAATTTGTAATGGCTATATCGGACACGCGACTCAAAAGTATAGGGAGTCAGTAGTAGATTTTTGCAAATGATGAAATGAATAGTTGGATAGGCGTTGCAAGGGAGCGACAAGATTGAAATTTAATTAGGTACTGAAAATTTAGCAGCCATCGGGGAAACAGTAAGCATCGAAGCATTTCGTGAGCTTTTATAGATGGATTTTATCATGCACTATTATCCCCAGATCAAATCAGAGGTGTAGCAGAAGATGATAAACAGACTCTCATGATGTGTCGCGGATCATGATTTTTTAAAGAGAGCAATAGGTGAGAGTATTCTCATTTTTCTCAGAATTCAACCCCTGTAAAATACTAATACGCCTCAAAGCATCATTACGATAGCAGTAGCTACTCCCTAGCGTAGAAAAATAAAAAAATACAGTGAAACCTCCATGACTCGTTATCGACTCATGGAACCATACTAAAAGCTAAATTTCTTGGTTACTATGATGGTCCCCCAAACAGCTTTCCAAGGTATTTGTTTCCATGACTCGATATTTCCATGAGTCGATGGTCCCTTCAGATATCGACTCATGGATGTTTGACTGTATATTGTTTTAATTAGTTGGAGACAACAGAAGCTAAATCTAAAATTACAAATTTCACGTCCAAAAACAACAAATAGGTATAACTTTTTGGAACCTGAATCGATTTCTTTTATTTTTGGAGTGTTTTATCTTCATCAAGAAAACAATATTTTGCCCCACCTTACTTTATGCATAGTAAGTGTACGTTGCTCAATCGCAGACCAACACGAATGTTTTCTGTCTTAATCCCTATCAGCCGGTCAATATTCTTATCACACGCTGACAAACATTTTATACAGCCGAATATTTACTGCTGCCATTCTGATGCGATTAAGTGCTATCACTCTAATCGAAGCAACGCTCAGTATTGTTTTGGAAGCCGCTGTGAATGCATAATAAGTGAAGCCGAAAGGTTTTGTTGTTTTAGTAATACTTCAATTAATCGACTGCTTACAAATAGTACATCGGTAAGTATGATCACAATGAATAACATCACATTATAACTGTTAAGGTTTTACGAAATAATAATATTGAGCTCGTATTTGTTAACCTAAAATTCAAAGATATACGTTGAAATATTAATGCAATTAATGCGTAAGACATCAAATGTCTAAGCATAATTTCAGATTAGTTAAAGGAAAAGAAATATCTGTGTATATAGACTGAAAACATCAAAACTTTGTTATTTACATACATTGAGAATTTTCAAAAACCTCAGCTATAATTTATTTACGAAGAGCTTTAGTAGGCCTTCCATATAATTTTTTTTTTGAGTAGTATGTGGAAAGAGTATTATTTATAAATTATTCTTCAGAAGTATGGCACATTGTTCACATTATAAGTGAGGTGAGTGGTACGCAATTGTGAATAAAAGTGCTGGATTACGTAGGATCGATCTGGTGTTTTCATCGTACTTATTTAGCATGAGATCCGCAATTATGGGGAGTCCAGTTAGCGATGCTATGTATAATATTGAAATACCTTTTTTTCATGAGCACTAACGATCCTAAAGAAAAATTTTCTCTTATCATTCATTTTGTAGAACGTAAGCGATGAGATAAGGTTTCTTGCGATTAACAGGGCTGATTTGTGAGCACGCTTAGAAGATGAACTGCAAAACGATATCAGTGATGGACTCTGAACCATGCTTTTATTGATGTGCTTTGGTTTTGTTGCCTACCAAGACAAAACATACTCTTTAAAAGCATAGCGTATGAGACATCTCATAGTTAATGGCTAAACGTTCCAAGTGTCAGGATTATTATTTAACCCTCTAATACCCAAATTTTTATTTTCGGTCTAAATATCATTTTTCGTTATCTAAAATCGATCTAAACACGTTTTGGGCAATGATTTATTTTTATTCGCAAATTTGTGAATTTTGGTTTTTGATTTTTATAATTTTTATTTTTGAACATCCCTATCATTTTTAATTTTTTCTTGAGGCCTCTTCTGGTTACTGATTTTTGACAATAATAAAAATTTAAATTTTCAAGGTATTTTTTAAAATATTAAATTTTTAATTTTTTTCTGTAATATTTTTTATTTTCAGTGTAATTAACGGAAAAATAAATTTAAAATTATTTCAATACCACCAAGCTCTTCTTCTGTGATAGGTTGGTCGTAGAAAAATATAAAAGGTTCGATTATTTATATTACACGATAAATGAACCCCAGGCATTTGTAGGTTATATAGGAAAACAATTTTTCAAACAATTCTCAAAAATAGAAAAAAGTTTCAAAAGTCATTAAAAACTTTTCTTATATGCATGTTATGAGTCAAGGTTCAAGCCACAAATAAAAACATTTTGATTTCTGAGCTACGAAAAAATACACAAAATTCCAAAGTGTACCCCGTCTGAAGGCGGGGTTGGGTATTAGAGGGTTAAGGTCTGTATGAAATCAACAGTGCAGTACAAAGAAATACTAAGGCAAGAAGCTCGATCAAATTTGGAAAGGCGACTGTTGTTTATTCTGAACTCTCATTATTATTTTCCATCATCGAACAAATCAATCCTGAGATCATTGCTTTTGAAGCCTAAACATTATTTTAAAAAATCTGTATCATCATCATCGTTATGTCTGTCAAGATATGTACCAGCATTACCAGCAAACAGTTATGTTACCTTCACTAACATTACATTCAACTTTTCCTAACTCGATATTGAAGGGTTCATCGAGTTAGGGAGGTATCGAAACGGTGCTCCCCTGACCGTTATTATCACCAGTCGTTTTCTATAGTGGTTATCACGCCCAATGGTATGGATGCCCTAGTGTAGATGTAGTTGTGAACCTAAGAGGAAAACAATATGCACTCTGTCTCGAAAAACACCCAGAATCCGGGTGTAGATTTTTCAAATTGGGTAATATTTCCATAAGCATTTTGATGAGTCTGGAAATCGTGTGTAAGTTTCTTTGAGGAAAACAAAAACAAACTGTGTACAACGAGCGTATGCTAGTCTACGTGTGTTCAAATGTCACTAAGCTCTATAGCTGAGATGCATTTCTGGGTAAAATTAAAAAAAAAAAAACGTAGGGCCCGTTTCAAACTTACGCTCTTTTGCTTGTATAATGCTACTAATCCAAAGGAAATCTGAGACATTCAACCGGATTTTCATTGGTCCCGATTATCAGAATAAATATACTATCAAAATTTGGTTCAAAGTTGGTTTGTTTAAGTAGATGAATAACCTAAATTAGTACTATACCATTTAATTCCACTAGAGTTTGTATCCTTTGATAGTTTGTTTAGTTATTTGTAACCTCTTGATGGAGTTTTGAATGAGAAAATAGACGAAATTTAGAGTTACGCCCTTTTTGAGGTATAACCATTAAAAACACTAATTTTAAATAGAATAATTAGGCATTCTAATACCGTTGTGCATGTTCAAATGTTTTTAATGACACATTGCACTTACATGCTACAAAAGAATTTCACTATCAACTGATTTTTCATAGGCTCAAGTGCTTTAAGCCATTACGGAGCTAACTTCATCATGCAACCAAATAAGTTCTTGTAACACAATATTCTGGCTAGGTAGGTTAACCCATGCACTCACGATTTAGATTATTTTACATGCTACTGATTGCAACCTGTTGGATATCGAAGCGAAGTATACGTCAATGACTACTTTACAAGTTTAGTTTTTGGTTATGGGTAGCAGTACATGGAATAAAATAAAATTAACGACATAGAAAGCAGCGATACAAAATGGAAGACAGTAATGCAAAGTTAAGAACATCCGTTATTATTTTGTTTAATGGAATTGAAAATCGTAGCACCTACAAGGCTAAATTTTAAATGTTTGTCTTTGATTTACTTTGAATCAAACAAAAAAAGTTTACATATAATTCTTCAGTGTATGTTGGATTCAAATCATATTATGGTAGTTAGACCAGCAGGTAATCAATTCTGAGGCCCGATCAATTGACGATTTTCTGGTAATCACAACTGGAATTCACATAGGAAAAATGAACAACTATTTTCATCATATTCAATATATCTTTTTAAAAATATACCCCTTAACTTTGAATTCCGTTACCCTGAATACCTGAAGACCATCAGAGTTCCTAGAATAGCATTACTTCAAATTCCATTACCACGGGACAATGTCATTCAAGGTAATAGCATATTCGGGACAATAGCATTCAGTGGTATGGTATGTTCAGTGTGATGACACCCGGGTTAATGAAATTCGGGGTTTAGGTTCAAAATCTTTACAAGAGAGTTTTTATACATCAGGAAGATGTGAAACATGAAGCTCTGCAAGTGACATGATTTTAAAATCAATGAAACCAAATAATGACGCATGTTCCATACTTCTTTTAAGCGTATTTCACGTACTGTGACTTTCTCTTCGAGATTTAGCTGGAGAATGAGTCAATTGATTTATACAATTCTTTCACTATTGTATTTATCTAAGGCTCTTATGTGTTTGTGTGATTGAAAAGCACGGGAAACCCAAAGGAAAAAATGTAGATTTGCAAAATGCAAAATCTAAATGTAGTAATGTATGCTAGACAGTAGTCTAGAGTTCTATAGTTTGGCCAATAGTTCATAACTCATCACAAAAAAATGGCTCCGTAATGCCTCACAGCGCTTGAGCCTTTGAAAAATTAATCAATTGTGAAAGACTTTGGTGCAATGTTTCATTGAAATTATTTGAACATGCTTATCGGTATTAGAGTGTCTAATTAATATATTTTAAATTAGTGTTTCAATGGTTACACCTTAAAAAGGGCGTAACTCAAACTTTCATTAACTTTCTCATTCAAAACTCTACCAAGAGGTTACAAATAACTAAAGAAACCAACTTTGAACCAAATTTGTATGGTATATTTCTTCTGATAATCACGGCCATTGAAAATCCGTTTGAATATCTCAGATTTCCTTTGGACAAGTAGACTTATACAATCAAAAAGGCGTAACTTCAAAACGGGCCCTACGCCTATTTGAAATTTTGCCCAGACATGCAGGTTAGCTATAGAAAACGACTGGTGAGCACAGATTTGATGGAGATTTTTTCTGATAATAACGGTCAGGGGAGCATCGTGACCGAATTATAGAACACAAAACCAATGTATATGTGATTTAAGGGACCAAATTTCACTATGGTTTACTATCTCGATATCGAGATACGAAATGTTGTGTAAGGGAGAGTTAGCTGTATTAAGAAAAACATACCTAATGAAATCTTTGGGCCCTATTTAACAACTTAGGTCGATCAAAATGGCTCGCCTGGAGTCACTGTCGACCAAAAAATTATCTCGACAGAAAGTGGTCACTCGACTTTTTCGACAGTTGTCACTCTGTGAAAGGATTACTATGGAAGTCGACGGGGGATATCTGAAACATGCATGCTTGCTTTGATCGACAGTGACTACAGACGACTCACATTAATCTGCTCGATTTACAAAGTAGACACTAGAATCCAGAAACATTACAAGTGAATTGAATTCACCTACTCATAAAAGAACAAAAAAATTAATAAACTTACACACATAAAATAAATTGCAGTATCCTGTGAAATAAATCACCGAAATTGAACTCTAAGCAACAAAATTACAGATTTTCCTGTGAAATCTACTATTTTACCGACAAAATCCGTCAAATTAACTATTTTACCGGAGAAAATCCGTGAAATCTATTATTTTACCGGAAAAAATTCGTGAAACAAACAATTTTACTGTAACCCTGTGAAATACTAACGAACAGTTCGGTAACAGCATTATTTTCACCGAACTTCTGTGAAATCGTGTTACAGTCGCTCTGGCAGGCATGAGCTTCCATTTGTTGTAGTTTTTGCACACCATTAACAAGCAGTGTATGCTGGCTTAGTGGTAGCAAGCCCACTTCCTGATCGGTAGGTCGGGAGTTCAATTCCCGGTCTGAGCCATTTTCTTATTTTTCTTTATGATCTCGTTCAAAGATTTTACAGATTGTTCGGTGATTTTTCACCGAAGCTTCAGCTGTTGAGATTACGGTGAAATTTCACCGTAATCCGTATTTTTTTAAGATTTAATGCACTTATTGTGGCTATAGAAAATTGCAATAATTTTTGTCTAAAATTATTGATAATTTTATTCTACAATCGCTCCAATGCTTGAACATTGGATATTTTATGTAATTCATTGGCTCCGTAATCCGGGGTAACATTGATCATTTTTCTAAATTTTTCCTAAAAATTGCATTCGCAAATGCAAATGTTACAAAATTTATATTTTTAAACAAGTACTGACATCCAAACAGTAACAGTACTGACATCCAGCCACACATGACAACGGATGCGATAGTTGAAATGCAATCGATCGGCAATGAAATTTTGAGTGAAGTTAAAGTTTTAATCGATACTGTTAACTCACCACAAACCAACATTGGCACTGTTCGATTCGTGGAAGATGAGTCACCCCCTAGCCTTTTAGATGAGTTGGCTGATCAAGGAATCGAAACTGTTAATTTGGACCCGGGCCGAGATTCGAATGGCACTGCAGGTTGGCGTTTGCTAGGAACAAAAAAGGTTTGGCGCTCTGATTGGACAGAATATGACAATCGGCAGCAGCGTCGTGCATCACTGCAAAAAACTTAGGATAAGGCCCAAAAACGGAAGAAAGCGAATAAACACAGAGGCCATAACAACAGTACCAATTGAAAAACAAACTCCATTTTCTCAAAAACTCCCTCCAAGCACACCAGAAGTAAAAATGAACGCGAAAATATGAAAAACAATACCTCACAAAAATGTGAAAAAAACGTGTTTTCGATCAACTTGACGCAGTCTTCAGACGTAGACCCTGACGATCCAATCGTGGCTGATGAACAACCAGTTGGTAAAATTTTAAATAATGACAATGTATCTAATAATAGATCTGAACTTTCAAATAGTGTTTTGCAAAGGGATGTGTTATGTTTTAATCGCATGAAGAGTGCATCTAAAATGAACGAAATTTATAAAAGAATTGTAACTTCATCCTTCTCAGTTGTTTTGGGCACTGAAACTAGTTGGAATGAAAAAAATAAAAGTGAAGAAGTTTTTGGTAATAGTTTTAATGCATTCAGAGATGACCGAGATCTGGTCCTTACCCAAAGAATATCTGGTGGTGGAGTTCTCATCGCAATATCTACGAAATTCAATTCAGAATTAATTATTTCATCAAAACATAAAGAATTTGAACATGTGTGGGTGAAAGCACACATTGCCGGAGAAACACATATATTTGCTTCTGTGTATTTTCCGCCAGACCAAGCTTGCAAATCATCATATGAAATTTTCTTTCAAACTGCTGAAGAAATTGTATCCCAGCTATCTCCAGAATTCAAAGTGCATATCTATGGCGACTTTAATCAGCGTAATGCTGATTTTATTCGTGATTCCGAAAACGAAAGCATTCTGCTTCCGGTTGTCGGTGAAAACGAATCATTACAATTTATTTTTGAAAAAGCTGCATTTTTAGGTTTAAATCAAAAACCGACAAAACTGTTATTTGGACTTCTTATTCTCAAACATTATGGAAGATTTCTGTGTGAATGAATCTCTTTCTCCAATGACATTGGATGATAGAGCAGCAGATAATCCAGATGGCATGTGCAATCTTTTTGCTACTTTTATCCAAGAGACTTTTACTAACTTTTCGGATAAAGATCGTGACTTTGAATATTTTTCTTGTTTTTCTGATTTTACAAGCGATATCGGTGTTAGTCAAATAATGGTACAGGATATTTTAACAGGACTGAAGAATTTAGATTCCACCAAAGGATCGGGGCCAGATGGAATCCCTCCTATTTTACTGAAAAACTTAGCTAATGAATTTACAGCACCATTATTTTGGCTATTCAACAAGTCACTTGAAATGAGCAGATTTCCAAAAGAATGGAAAAGATCGTATCTCATACCCATTTACAAGTCTGGTAGAAAATCTGATGTTCGAAATTATCGGGGAATTGCTATTATTTCATCCATTCCAAAACTTTTTGAATCAATTATAAATAAAAATGTGTTCTACCAAATAAAACATAGAATAACGAATACACAACATGGTTTCTATAAAGGTCGTTCTACTACAACAATCTTTTGGAATTTGTTAATTACACTTTGAATGCAATGGATAGAGGTAACCACGTCGAAGCACTTTACACTGATTTTAGTAAGGCATTTGACAGACTAAGCATTCCTATGTTGATTTTCAAGCTCAATAAAATGGGAATTGCAATGAGACTGCTCAACTGGATTGAATCTTATTTAACAGATCGCCAACAAATAGTTAGATTTGAGGGAAAAATGTCTAAACCTGATCACGTTACATCAGGAGTTCCCCAAGGTTAGCATTTAGGTCCATTGTTATTTATATTATTTGTTAACGATATTTCATATGTGCTTAAACATCTTAAAATTCGGATTTAGGCCGATGATATGAAACTTTATATGGAAATAAATATCAACAAAGATAGCGACATTTATCTGAATGAAATAAGTATATTTGATAAGGGGTCGTCCATTAATTAGGTAAGGGTTTATGGGGGGAGGGGGATTTGGGATTTCTTACGCGCCATACAAATTATTTTTAATTTTCATACAAAAAATCTTACTATGGGGGGAGGGGGGGTCTAAAAACCACCAAAATTGTCTTACGTAATTAATGGATCGCTCCTAAATGGTGTAGCAAAAGCTTACTTCAATTAGGGTAACCAATATATTTTGGACCCCCTGGGCCATTTTCCTGCAAATTTTCCAGTATAAATCGTAAGACCAATACAATCCGCATGCCATTTGGAAAGATAAGACCATACCGCACTTGCTTCAAGCATTTGTGTATGGAAAATGAGTTTATTTTATTTGAAATTAATTTAATTTAATCGGTACATCCATGCAACCGTTACAACACGTTACACACAGAAATTGAAGACGTCAGAAATTTTTCAAATGTAAACTTTTTTCAAATTTCTGAACTAAAAGCGTAGAATTTCTTCGGTTTTCCATTGTCAATCGATTGATTATACTATGGGCAAGCATATTATACAACCAGTGCCGTGGACTTTGTCGCCAAACGATAAAAAATGCCGGGGGTCCAAAATATATACTTTGAGGGTCCAAAATGTATTGGTGTCTCCAAAATAATGAAAAACAGTGCATCACAATTCAATTATTTTCGACGTCTTTTGGATCCTACATGACCGTATGGGCATTTTCATCTCATAGAGGAAGTTTTTCTCTATATTTTGGTATGTCCTTTGACTTGGTTACGCTGTGCAATTAAATTATTGGGACAAAAATGTAAAATAACTTCCTTAAGGTGTCCAAAATATGACCGTTACCCTAAACGTCAAAAAATATAATTCAATCTCATATAGCAGAAAACGGAATACACCACAGATGACTGTCTCTTTAGGAAATCAAATTGTTCAAAAGTGCGATAAGATTTGAGATTTAGGTGTCATATTAGATTTTAAACTTACTTTTACTGATCATTATAATAGGATTATCCATTAAGCAACCAATATGTTGAGCTTTATTAAGCGTTTTAGCTACAATGTTCGGGATCCATATAGGGGAACTTACGTATTCTCGGCAACCTAAGCCGATGTCACGCTTCTTTTGTAATTTTCTCGGACATCAGGAGCCAAATTACGTGTTTGTTTGTTTACATTCGTGCACTGCTCAGTCCTCTATCGATTCACACCGACAGACTTGTAAAAATCATTCTGGAAACGTTTTCACAACGCTGCGAACATCTCTTGTCAGTGTGACTATTGTCGGCAGCTTCATTCTCTTCGGCAACTTTCCCATAAGCGCTGCAGGCGAATCTGTTCGGCAGCCCGAAATCAGTCGCATTTTGAGATGTGTTCATTTGAATTGATGACATCTCCGGCAAAATTGTTTGTTCTGCCTCGGAAATCTCGTCAGCGGGAAGCTGACAGAGCAAAGAATCATCTAATATTTTCATTGGCGTGTTTTGATAGAAAAATACTGTGTATTTGGCGTTTGAAAATTGGTTGCCGATAATAGTCTAATGGTGCCGAAGCCGTAAGTCTCCCTACGATTAAAACCTTGTACATTGCTTATGTAAGATCAGTTCTAGAATATTGTAGTATTGTGTGGTCTCCGCATATAAAAACACATGGTGATATAATCGAATCAATACAGAAGCAATTTCTTTTATATGCCTTACGCAAATTAGGCTGGACAACGTTTCCACTGCCATCATACGAGGCTCGATGCATGCTTATCGATATTCAAACCTTAAGGTAAAGATGAATCGAAGCCAAACTTCCAATTTTCAAGAGCACGGATCTGGAGAACCAAACACCCGTTTGAGCTAAAAACCTAATGGATTGGTAATTAAAAATTTGATGTTTAGCTTCGATTTATCCTCACCTTAAATGAGCGTCGCGAAATAGCCATTGTTTCATTTGTCAATGATATTGATTCCACCAATCTTTTATCATGTTTGAATTTCTACACGCCCGCTAGACAGTTAAGAAATCGGAATTTGTTTGCATCAAATAAACATCGAACTAACTATGCAAAATTCGGTCCAATGAATCGAATGATGTCTCTTTATAATCAGCATTGCACAGAAATTAATCTGACCATGTCGCGAACAGAGCTAAGACAATATTTTTATCCCTTAAGATATAATACAACATAGAATTAAGCAAACGTGTAGTCTACTATTGATTGACGAAATAAATAAATATATAAAAAAAATCATTGATCGTGTATATAGACTGTATTTCGTTTTCTGAAAGTTCAAAGTAAGTTTAAAAAAATGTTTAAAACGATTTTATATTTAGCTGATATGGGGTAACATTGATCACCCTTGAAAACAACGTTCGGCAATATTGAAAATATGATTGCTTACTAATATCATGGTCTCTTAAGCCGGATATGAAGGCCGAATTCTTCCAAGTCATTTACTTTTTGAGTTACAGTCGCCTCTCCACATCTCGATATCGAAGGGATCATCGAGATGGGGAGAGATCGAGACAAAGAACAATTTTTTGATGAATACCGTAATTTGGGGTGTAGTTGATCAGCGGGGAGAAGTTGATCATTCCCGTACCCACATGTATAGACTGTTATAAGAGCTATGACACGATTTCAATTATCACAATTTCTGAGTTGTGGCATTACCTGATAGCTACTCTTGATTTTCATAAATTCGGTTTGGCATTCAAGTTAATTATTTCATGGAAAAACAGATTTTTTAGGAAATTTTTCATGAACTGTTGAAGGGTTCTTCTCCAAACAATCGACTTTTTCCACGGCTATACAAAGCTACAGTTTTAATAAACTGTTTCATACATTCCAGATATGTTTTGTGTACCCACACAACTTTCAATTAAAAAATTACCCGATTTATCAATAAGTTGTAAGATTTTTAAGTCTTGATTCAGATTCAGAGACCCCAAATTTAGTGAATAGCATACTTCTTTATTTTAGGAAACCTATCGCAGTAATTGATCAACTTCACCCCGGAATCAAAAACACCACTTTTTGATCTCCAAAAATTGTTTTTGTTATTACGATAATAATTCGTCAAAATTTCATTTATATAATTCGTTAAACATTCGACCAGTACATGTTTTAAAAATATTTGGATGATAATACATGCATCCCACTAGGAATTATAGCACAGAATCGCTCAAATGTGATCAACTTCCCCCCAGTTTACGGCACTAGATTGAAAAACACTCCGTTGCCAAGAAAGTAATACACAAACAGACGTTTTCGCTCCTAATTTGTTTTGATTTCCAAAACTTTGGTCTAGTAACCTTCGATATTGGTCATATCGACATATGGAGAGAAAATTGAGAACGAAAAACACACAGAAATACATCGAGATAGGGAGATATCGAGATAAGGAGGATATCGAGATATGGAGAGTGAAAATGTGTGCAAACTGAAGGGACTTATGAAATCATCGACATAGGGAGAGATATCGAGATGTAGAACATCGAGATGTGGAGAGTCGACTGTATTTCAAAATTGAAAACATCTTGAATTGTTGAATACACCTAAAGAAAAGCAATTTCCTAAGGAATTTCTACATTCTTAATAATAGTTTGTGAATTATGCTTAACTGAACATATTTATGAAAGTTTTGACAACGGAATCGTTTTCGGCGATGTTATTTTTAGTAACAATTGCATTTCTGAGGGATTCCACGGAGGCATGCAAGTCGATTCTGATCGACCATTTCAAAAATATCTGAAACTTTGCACAGTTTTTCAGTTCCATCTAAATCGTCATTTTCCGATATCAAATCTTCAAGTTGAGTCACGACTAACTTTTCAAAAGGGTGTATGTGAAAATGGTTCAAAAATATTCAAAAAGCTGCACATCAAAAACGGTTCGTTCGATTGTTAGACAACTAAAGAAACAAAGTTAGACAACTAAATAAAGATTCCAAAACAATACACACAGTAAAAAAAATATTTTTTTTGCATTAAAAAACATCATTTTTGTCACAAAAACTCAAATATCTCAAAACCCTATCGGAATACCAACGTAATATTTTGAGGGAAAACGGTCCATTATATTAGCTATCTACCATAAAAATTTGGTGATGGTAAGCCAATAAACAAAAAAGTTATGACATTTCAAATATTTCACAAATTTGACACTTAGTGATTTTTTTTTTTTTTTCATTGTTAATTTTTTTTAGGACCGCAGTTTGTTGCTGAATTTTTTGTTAAGGGTACCACATGAGGTTAACAAGTTGTTTTCATGATATTTTATTTAATTATTCATAACTATTATAGCATCTATTAGAAAGTTAGACGCGATCCAGTGTTGTGATCTAAAGTCTTGATAGTGTCATATTTTTTATTGTACGTAACTGAAGAAAAATTCTCTCAATAGTGTTGAAACCTTTTGATAAAAGAAACCTATAAGAAATCTAATATTGAAGACAAAAGCTACAAAACAAGTTTTCTATACAGGTATACGACTAGTTTACCTGCAAAAAGTTTACCTCGTAGAGAACAAGGCGGGTCTATACCCAGGTGATCTAGTATACGTAAAGCAGGTCGGTTTTCTCGGCGCTGGTTTTCTCCACAAAGTTAAAATCTGATTACACCTGGGTATAGACCCGCCTTGGTAGAGAATAGACTTTGTTAATCATATTTGGGAGAAAGCGAGTAACTTCAACAACATCAAAAACATGATAGGTACATACCATGAACGTACTCACGAAAAAGCTAAAAATATACTACCACTATGGTTATAAAAGATTTAATTGTAAAATTTTTCTTCAGTCAAGCAAACGACACCAAACTAGTCAGTAAAAACTTAAAAGTGATTTTGTTTATTAAAATCTAACGAGCAACATGAGTAGTCGCTTTCTCAACTGTTGCAGGCCGTTTGCAGAAAAAAAAGTGTTCGAAAGAGCTACGAAATCTCACCGAAAGCACCATAGATAAACTGAAAGCGGCTGGTTATGCTCCAATGTCTACATTGAATACAAATTTACGCATTTGTACGTCCTGCCGTTTAAACGTTGACAAACGGGCAATCTGTACATCATCGGTGGATCAGGTTTGCAGGAAGTTCGAAAACAACAACTGAGGAATTACTAGATGCACCGACAACAACTGAGGAGTTACCAGAAGTACCAAGTGCAGATAGTCTTGCCACGGTACCATCAGCGACATCTGTTTCAACAAATCAATCAGAAGATGAGTGCATCCAGAAGGTCAACATCGAACGCTTCAACGAAGGGATAGCTGGAATAAAAGTGACTCCGATTAAATGGACGAAGATGGGTTACGTCAATTATCCCGAGAAAAAATACCGTGAAATCAACGAAGCTGTACGAAGAAACCACTTCAAATCAGGACCTGAGGATGTGGAAAATACAGACTACGATGAGGTAATTATGAATATGAAGGAAAGGTTCTCGAATCTAGCCACGACAAGGAAAGAAAAATTATTGATTTTGTCGATGCTGCCAAGCTCGTGGTCTATTCAAGACGCCATTGATGAGTTCAAAACCAATAGAAATACAGCAAAAGAGGCAAAACAATTCAAAAATAACTGTCTTGCAACCAAAAATGCTAGGTCGAGTACTTCATTAACATATGAGACAAAAGAAAAAATAATTCAATATTTTGAAGACGATGAAGTAAGTAGAGCTATACCTGGCCAAAAAGATTATGTATCTGTAAAAAAAGATGGAAAGCGTCAAGCAATCCAAAAACGATTAATGATGACTACTTTGAAAGAAGCGTATACACGCTTCAAGGAAATTAACGAAAATATTAAGGTAGGTTTTTCCTCATTTGCAAGCCTTCGTCCAAGGCAATGCAAGCTTCTATCCAATTCAGGAACACATAATGTTTGTGTGTGCACAACACACGAAAATATTAACCTAATCTTACATAGTTTGAAAAGAATCAATTTATCAAAGGATATTAAAATGTTAACTGGTAGTCTTATGTGTGAAAATACAACATCAAATTGCTATCTACGATCTTGTTCGGATTGTCCAGATTCTTCATCATTGGAAAATACTTTATTCGCTGAGTTTGAAGAAAATTATATTGATCAGTTATCATTTGAGCAATGGGTGACCACGGATAGGTGTGACCTAGAAACTATTGTAAACCCTGTAGATGAGTTTGTGTCATTTTTTTGCTTGAAATTAGAAAGTTCAATTCCTCACGACTTTATTAAAACAGAGCAATCCCGCTTTTTAAAAAATACGAAAAATACATTACAAGATGGTGAATTTTTAGTCATTTGTGATTTTTCTGAAAACTATAGCTTTGTATTGCAAGATGAAGTGCAGTCCCATCACTGGAACGTACAACAAGCTACAATTCATCCATTCGTTATTTATTTCAATGGAAGTACGCAAATTGAACATTTTAGTTTTATTGTAATTTCCGAAGATTTAAGACACGAATCAGTATCTGTAAATTTGTTCATTGCCAAAATGATTAACTTTTTACGCGTTGATAAGGATAAAGAAATCAGAAAGATATATTTCATGTCTGATGGAGCAGCATCGCAGTATAAAAACCGTAAGAATTTTTCGAGCCTATGTCAATTTAAATCAAAGTACGGAATTGATGCAGAATGGCATTTCTTTGCTACGTCACATGGCAAAGGTCCTTGTGATGCTATTGGAGGAACCATAAAGCGCATGGCCACAAGAGCAAGTTTAGCCAAAGAACGTGAGCATCCAATTAAAACTGCAAAAGAACTATTTGATTGGGCGAATCGCAGAAAAGAATTTAACAAAATTATCATTTTGTTTTACTACTACTGAAGAGTACGAATTAACGGCATCAGAGCTCAGTGAGCAATATAATAACGCGAAAACGATCCAAGGAACCAAAAAATTTCACTGTTTCATTCCATTGTCAGAAAATAAAATTAAAGCAAAACTATACTCGAACTGTACTGATAATGATGCAAAAGTGTTCGATATTGTAAAAAAATTGAATAACAATAAATAAATAAATAAGTATTAATAAAATGTTTTCATGATCTCATAACGCATACCCAAATCCAAAACTTTTAAAGTTTATATATAACATTTAGAAACTCATCGATCATACTCTAAAAAAAAATATCCTGGTAAAAAAAAAATATTTTCGTGTAATCTGTTAATTCATTTTAATTTATACATATATACATATACATATAATATTTATACATATACATAATATTTATACATATAATATACATAATACTAATGAATACATGAAAACGACTTGTTTATTTCACGCAAGGCCCTTAACAATAAAATCAGCAACAAACTGCGGTTCCCGTAATAATTTACACCGAAAAAAAATTTTTTTTTCTACTAAATGTGAAAATTGTGACATGTTTGAAATGTCATAACTTTTTTGTTATGGCAACAAGTGAATACAGCACCGCTCAAACGTCAAATTAGTGAACTCGTGCATTGGTCCATTGGTACACTGTTCCTTTAGTTGCGGTGTATTTTTAATTTGTGTTCCTATAGTTGCGGTATCCGTGGTTTTCTTATGGGATCCTCCACTATAGGAACACTTTACCGCAACTATTGGTACAAGTAAGACAAGTTTTAGCAATTTTAGTGATATTTCATCAGTTTTAAAGCAATTTGAACGCTCTTTTTAACTATTCCGTGTATCAACAAACCAATACGTCGATTGGCAGTGCCGGTTCTGTGGCTAGTGTAATAAAATCTGTGAAAATACCACTACCGCAACTATAGGCACACCCACAACTAAGGAAACACTTACCCTATCTTGATAAAACCTCGCCAACAATATTTCGCCAATTCACTCGGTTCAGAAGCGCTCTCCATCCTCGACTGTGACTCACGCTCTCCAGCTCCTGGTGCAGCTGGTCAATCCACCTAGCTAGCTACGCCCCACGCCTTGTTGTTCCGACCGGATTCGTAGCGAACACCATTTTTACAGGGTTTTTGTCCGGCATTCTTACAAATTGCCCTGCCCAGCGTATCCTTCCAGCTTTAGCTACCTTCACGATGCTGGGTTCGCCGTAGAGTTGAGCGAGCTCGTGGTTCATCCTTCGCCGCCACACGCCATTCTCCAGCGTGGCTCTTCCATAAAATTAAAAACGAACCTATGTCGACACACTGATGGTAAATGAGGCTATATGAATCGCATCACTTATCAAGGTGAATTGCAAAAGCATGGAACTAACAAAACTCCTTCCTGAGGAAAACTGCAGAGGTGATCACGGTCTTCAGTAACAATGGACGTCACACTAACATTCCCTCCCTTCCTCGACGATCGTAAGGACGTGGCCGGCGCCGTCATTGACATTACTAGGTTTGTAGTCCTCGATAATGTACATTGAAGATGATATGCTACTTACAAGCTACATCTGCTGGTTCCCTGTACAATTTCTACAATTCTGGTCAATCATTGAGTAGCAACTACGAATATTACGGTAACCAATGCTCATGCTCTTGAAGGTTTCAAATAAGGAGCTTTTGCCCAGACAACCAAAATGTGCGTATAACGGAATCACCTGGAGGCTCTATATGTGCAAAATTTTACATATAAGATGTTGCGAAACGGCCTTCTACGTACAAAAGTGGAGGCGATATGCGTGCATATATTATGTGATGAATAATAACATATAATGCGAGTGTATAAATATTCTACCGAACTAACCTGCAATATTATGCGACTTAACTTATGATAACAAATGATAATTTGACAGTTGCTACGGATTGATCCGACTTACTTTGTACGTGTGTACGGGACGAAACAAAATGTACAAATGAACTCAGAAAAGAAGTGTTTTATGCGAGGAAACTCATCTATCTGACGAGTTTATCCACGGTGTTTAGCGAGTTTGATGTAATTAGTATGAATAAACGAGTTGTAACGTGAACTTTCATGCGATTTCTGGTTGTCTGGGTGGTTTATGTGAGAATGATATTAGTTGGAAGCATTAGGAGGAATCTTCCATTTTTGCAAGTATAAAGAAAAAATATCAAACTCTTTTGCAATCTACTACAGATGACACACAGGCTTCGTCCTATGGCGGAGAGTCCTGTGTCATGAGCAAACAAAGATTTTAAACATCCCTGAGGAAACTCAGGTAAGTCAGATGTGAAAATATTGTATAACATTGGACCCAAAATGCTGCCTTGATGCCCAGTTTTCAAAGGAAATCTTTCAGATCTAGAGTTTTGATAATCAACCTGAAGTGTACGATTTGACAGATAACTTTGGATTATTCTAACAATGCATGTTGGAAAATTAAAGTTCTTTAATTTTACAATCAAGCCTTCGTGCCTAACACTGTCGAATGCTTTTTCTATGTCTAGAACAGCAAGACCAGTAGAATGGCCTACAGACTTGTTGGAACGAATCAAATTTGTTACACGTAAGAGTTGATGAATGATCGAATGTCCATGCCGGAATCCGAACTGTTCATTGGCAAAAATTGAATTTTCATTAATGTGGACCATCATTCTGTTCAAAATGACCTTTTCAAAAAGTTTACTGATGGAGGAAAGCAGTTTATTGTGATTGGACGATAGTTGGAAGCTTCTGCAGGGTTTTTGTCCGGTTTAAAAAATTGTACAACCTTAGCATATTTCCATTTGCCAGGAAAATATGCCAACTGAAAACATTTGTTAAATATTTCAATCGAGAAACTACTTCTTGATGAGGATGTTGAAAATTCTATCATCGCCAGGAGCTTTCATATTTTTGATTTTTTTTAATAATAGCACTCATTTCTTCCAAATCAGTATTCCAGGAATTTTCAAACCCGTTCTCTTGATTGAGAATGCTTCATAAGTCCTGAGTAACTTGATTTTCTATTAGACTAGAGTCCTTAATTAAAATTATGTGCACTTTCAAACTGCATGGCAAGCTTTTGAGCTTTTTCGCAATCAGTTAGTTATAATTTGGTTTTCCTCTTTCAACGTCGGAATTGGCTACTACTAATCTACACCTGATACCTACATCAGCTTTTTCAAAATTTTTGATAATTTCCAAAAGGGCTTAGAGCCGTTCAATTAAGAAAATTTATTTTCAAAATTTTTGTTCCCTAATTGAGAAAAAGTTAAAGCACATCGTGTATAATGACGGATTCGATTTTGATATTGCAATGTTCCTTGCTTCAAATGCTTTACAAAGAAATAGATTACTATCATTGTATGTTTCATATGTATTCCAGTCGGTTAGAAAATAATTGAAATTGGAGCTGATATTTAGGATGGAGAATCGCTTCACGGGATATTTGAATTGTTCATGTCTCTGACAGAGACTCTCTGTAACAGAATCAAAATCAGCGTGAGTAACCAGTTGACTATTACGTTAACTGATAGAGATCTATGAAGTACTGATTTTATTTTTCGAAATTAATTCGACAATTTTTGGAATCCTAAGTATAACATAACGAAAAGCTGTAGAATAGTAATAAATTAGCCTCCGGATTACGATACGCTAAATCTTTCAATTCGAATAGTAAAATTAATTAAGAACAAAAATTTTAATATTTCCATGTTTTTTATATTACAGATATTCTATCTTCGCCAAACATGACTATAGCAGACGTGAGTAGTTCATTTATTTGTATATTTACAAACAGTAAACGAAGCGTTTTAAATATTCTTATGTATGATTTTTTTTTTTCAATTTTCGTAATTTCAGGCTGTTCAACAACTTCACACAGCCTTCGCTGGTGGAAAGACTAGAAATGTAGATTTTAGGTATGTTCGAATGTTGGAAATACAGACAAACAGACGTCACACACTTATCTCTGTACGTTGACCACTGTTAATTTGTAACAATGTTACATCTGTTTGTTTGTGGTTCTAACATGAGAAATTATACAAATTTATGTTTTACTTTCAATTTTAAGAGAGAAACAGTTAAAAAATTTACTTCGGATGTACGAAGAGAACCATGGAAAAATGGCTCAAGCTCTGGCGAAGGATCTCCGGAAACACAAACAGGAAGCATATTTGATGGAAATCGACTACATGATCAATGATCTACGCAGCATTCTGTTCAACCTTCGCGACTGGGCTGAGCCAGAGAAACCAAAGAAGACTTTTGTCAATATGATGGACGAAGTTAAGATCTACAATGACCCATACGGTGTTGTACTGGTCATCGGTGCGTGGAACTACCCCTTGCAAGTGACGTTAGTTCCAGTTGCTGCTGCTATGGCTGCAGGCAATTGTGTTCTGATCAAACCAAGTGAAGTTGCTCCAGCTACATCGAAGTTTATTGCTGAGACTGTTCCAAAATATTTGGACCAGGTAATATGTTCTATATTATTGAAATCTTCGAATTTGTTTTCAATTTAGAGCTTGCTCCACTTCAGGAATGTTACCGTGTAATTGAAGGGGGAGTAAAAGAAACTTCGGAGATTCTAAAACAAAAGTTTGACCACGTGTTCTACACTGGGTCTGGTCGCGTAGGTAAGATTGTTCATCAGGCATGCTCCGCAAACTTGACGCCATGTACTCTTGAGCTTGGAGGCAAAAGTCCCTGCTACGTGGATAGTTCGGCAGATATTCCTATTGCTACGAGACGTATTCTATGGGGTAAATTTGTCAATGCGGGCCAAACTTGCATTGCACCGGATTATGTTCTCTGTACGAAGGAAGTGCAAGATAAATTCTTGCAAGAAGCTCGATCAGTTCTCAAGGAATGGTATGGCGACGATCCCAAAAATAGTCCTGATTTGAGCCGCATTATCAATGAGCAACATTTTAAGTGAGTCTGAATCATTTTCCGCTTGTTACGATAATTATACCTAAATTAAAATTCAAAACTCTCAGGCGTTTGAATGCAATGCTACAAGGAGCCAAAGTAGCAATTGGCGGCCAGACGGATGCCAAAGACAAATACATCGCGCCAACTATCGTTATTGATGCGAAAGACAAAGATGCTGTAATGCAAGATGAGATATTTGGACCAATTTTACCTATCGTAAATGTACACAACGCATATGACGCCATCCAATTCATCAATTCAGGGTAGATATATACATAAATTGCAGAAAATTAGAGCCAGCTTAGTATTCATATCGCTCATTCATTTTATTTGTTTTTCAGAGACAAACCTTTGGCAATGTATATATTCAGCAATAACCAAACGGACAGGGAGTTAATCGTTAACAACACGTCATGTGGTGGAATCTGCGTAAACGATACCATGGGCCATTTTGCAGGTAGAATGAGTATTCATTAGAAATTTCAATAGATTTCTAACATATTTTCTTCATTAGTTGAATCACTGCCTTTCGGAGGTGTTGGCCCTAGCGGAATGGGATCCTATCATGGAAAATTTGGTTTTGACACGTTTACGCACAAAAAGGCTTGTCTTGTGAAAAATTTCAGCGTAGTGGGTGAGAAGTTGGCCTCGTAAGTAATGCTAGCTTAGAATTTATGATGCAAAGTTGCATTTTAATTTTTATTTCAGGTCACGGTACCCTCCATACTCTGATAAAAAGCTGTCCTTCTTGACAACGTTGCTCAAAAAAAGGCAAGGTATCTCGCTAAAGTACTTGCCATATGCTTTAGTGTTCGGACTAGGTGTAGCTTCGGCAATGATCGTTAGAACTATTTCAGAGGTATGAGAATTTACAACTACTAGCTAAATCTAAAAAATATTACATTATATGTAGATGAAAAAAATCGAATTTAGTACTATATTTAGTATATTTAAGTATAGTACTAAATTCGGTTTTTTCATCTACTTATAGGTATTCTAATAAACAGCTCGAAGATTTATTATTACATTATATGTTTTTCAGAAACACGACTGAAAGATTGACTGTACGGATTATTTCAAATATTTGTGTGGAGCTAAGCTAACTGTGAACCAATATAATTAGTAATACTCAACCAAACATTTTGTATCTTTTTGAACGATGACATCAATGAATTAATTTATGTATTTTGTTAACATCTAAACAGATAGCACTGAATCAATAATTTCACGCTACAATGCTAAGTTCGTGGTCACATTTCTCCATCCTCGGTTCTTCCCCTCGCTCGCTGTGCACTTGATCCGTCGCATACCGTACTCCTTCTCACCTGAAAAGATGATCCTAAGCACCCGGCAATAGAAAACCCCAAAATCTAGCAGATCTTCACGTTTCATGCCGGTAGGAGGAGTACCGCTCTTATGAGCGTTTTGCATGGTCCATAATTATGATCTGATGAGTTTCATGTATTCGCATCCTTCTGGAAGATATTGACGTATCAGGAATGGAAGTATGCGGAGTATGCGTAGTAGAATAAGTATGTGTGCAGAAGTCTGTCTGATTTTATTTAATGAAGAGCGTGAGATCTTCAGTAACTGAAGGTGTTGATACTACTATTCAGTAATTTTGTCGTTATCTTTTTTTTTGTAATAATGGGACAATACTAACTGGATCGTTAATGGCACAATACCTTCTGCTGAGTCATGCATTCCACCCTGTGCAAAGTTTTCAGTTACATGGAAATATTGTAAACCGTTGAAATGTGTACCTGCACACCAAATTTCCTATCCATGTTTCAGCAATTTCGTTTGCTGAAATCATTTCAGCAATGCATAGTTTTGCTGGTAACCAGTACTTTTCGGTTTATTTACTGATATTCGGCAATATGATTTGCTGAATACTTGTCAAAGTTTTCAGTTTTGCTGATTTACAGTATTTCATTTGACAGATTTGAATGTTTGCCGTAAATCAGTAAAGATTATTACTGATTTTACATCAGTAATCTTTTTTTGTTGTAAACCAGCAAACAGATCGATCTGTCAAACGCACAACTGAAGATTTTCTATCACTCCTTTTGTTCGAACTGTTTTGAAATTTATTTACTTCATTATTTATTTGAATTTGTTTGTGGTAAATATCTAAATTCTAGGTGATATCTGGTAAGTAAGGAACATTTTAATAATGCTTAATATTAATTTGCGATCGTATTCTAGGATGTATTCTACAGTATTGGACAAGCGAAATTTGGATCGGCTCTATCTCTTTCCCCCAGCGCATGATTTTTTGTTGTTCCGATTTAAGTGTTTAATTATTGAATAACAATAAAAGTGTTTCACATGTGTTATAAAAAACCGTATTACAATATTTTATATGGAAATTACCAACTACTATCATAAAAAAAAACGAATTGAAAAATTGGAAAGCAAAAAAAAACAATCAATTGCTGATCGATCAGCAAATTGAATTGCTGAATATTCAGCATAACAACTGTCACTTTCATCGAAATTCACTTTGCTGGATGATCAGTAATTTATTATTTTGCTGGATGGATTGCTGGATTTACAGCACAAAAAAATCAGCAAAAATTTGCTGATTTCCAGCAATAAAAATTTGGTGTGTGTGCTTTAGAGTCCACATTCTTTTGGAGCAATGGGTCCTTGCTTAACCAATGCAAGATTATTTGTATACCAATCCTTGTCTCTTACAGGATGCTCTTCAAACGGGTCTGAGTGAAACTGTTTTCTTGGAATTTGGCATACCGTCAAACGGGGCTTCTTTTGACATTATTTCCACATTCTTAAACTTTTAGGATTTGTAATTCTTAGAATTATGGATGGATATGGATAATTCTTGCACATACTTAAGTTGTGCAAAATATGAGGCAAATCCACTAAGAAATAACAAAAATGCTTGAATAGCGTAAAAAGTGTGTCCTTCAACACTTCTTTGGACATTTTCACAATTTGATTATGAAATGACGTTTCCTTATAAATTTCAAACTGATTCTATAGATTATCGTCCATTGTGATGTTATTGAACTTTTTTTCATTGATAAACATAATTTAGAACATTGGAAAGCTCGAAACAATCACACATATATAACAATTTTCAGCGAAACATGCTATTCAATATTTTCAGTTTGCAGTATGAATCTTAAACTTTCAATTTCCTCTTAAACGGAACTATCAGTTACGAATGCTTGATTTTAAGTTGACATAAACGAACGATGTAACTACTAGGTACTGCGATGATTAATTAGTTATGTACAAAAACTGTATTTTCTGTTCTTAGTTGTATATGAACGATATGTAGAAGGATCATCAAGTATTTGTAACTTAAAAGTAATTTTCATTAAATCGCAATCTATGAAGTAAAGTTTTGCAAGATTGTAAAGAAGTAAAAGTTTGCTTTTGTAATATGCTTTTTGCTTCTTAGCAGTTTAGAGCTGGCTAAAGAGTAGTTTATTTTAGCAATTGAAGGATGTAATTGTTTTGTACTGCCAATTCTTGTAAAATATGACGGAAAATATTTTTCTAGAGATTATGCTGTGAACTTGTCATTGGTACGGATTGAAATATATGTGTTTTGTGTCTATTTTCTTTTCCAAACATTTATTTAATTTTTTTATGATGTAAAATATACAAACCAATACATTATAATAAAATAAAAGTCGTAAAATTAAGACCTTTGATCATTTATTTTAATAAAATAACAATTTTAAGCAAAATAAATTACAAAATGTTTATGAAACATGACGATTCGATAGTTTTGTGATGGTCTCAATAACTTTCCACAACATGGGAATAATACAAATAATGTTTGCATAAGCAATGTTTTATACCTTGTGAATATTTATTTGGACTTTTTTGAAAAATGTTCTTGTTCATCCTGTTATTCTTGATGTTGTTCCAAAAAAAATCATACCTAGTGGTAGAGCATATATTGGTTAATAAAAGTGTCAAAGACACAAAACTGCTCAGAATAATATTTACGATGCAAATAAATACAAAAGTTTAGTGTCCAAAGTAGCCCCCGGAATCAAAAGTAGTCCCGTCCGATGGTATTCTGCAAAAAATATTTGCACTTAGGCTGAGATATCCGAGCACATCATATACTGCCAACGAGTCGCCACAGAAAATCGTCAGAACTGCTCTCAAGATACATATTTCCGTGTTATAATGAACTTCTAGTCCGTTTTCTAGCGCTTTGAGATCAGTAATAAGCGGTTCCAAGATTCTAGAAGATCCATTCTTCTTTACATCAATCGTGGTACAATAAAGCAAAGGAAAAACAGTTCTGGTGAAACTATTCCACTTATCCGGAATTTTTTGTATCTTAAAACTAAAGTTTGAAAGTTTGTTGATCCCGGCTTTTCAGCTCAGAGCATTACCAAGCTCAACCTCATCTTCATAGATACTGATACGGATAAAATTAGGGACATCTCGGAAATATTGTTTTGTTTTTTTTTTCTCCAGTTTTGAAAGTACTAAACTCTGTCACACATGGCGTGTTTTCAGGTTGCTCATTTTCAAGTTTTAAAGTTGGTAAACAAACGAAAAAAAAACTGACTTAATCCACCGATGGTGAGACTGAACTCTTCTTACATTTCAATACAGGTTTGAAGTAATTATCATTCATCATTCGTCTGGAATAGACCTATTCAAATATCAGGAAGTTCCTCAGTCAACCAATATTTTGATTTTTCATGTCGAAATGAGCTTCTGGTTAAAGTTTCAGTCAATTTGGAGAAAATTTAGATGTGCTCCAAATCAATTATGTGTTTTTGGACTATTTTCAAGCTTTGAAAATTCATAACCACTGAACGGAACGGAACCAGTCTTTAATGTGCAGCCGCGCGCGAATGCTGAGAGAAGCTCAAACGCCGAAATGAACATTGTTTTGAAGTTCACACATGCGCTCGCAAAAATGAACATGAACACGAGCGTGTGCTCTATAGGCCAGGGGAAGTGGTTCACCTAGAGTGAATTTATGTCAAAGAAAAAGTAGATTTTGTATGAGATTTGACAGAAAAATGAATGACAAGTTCATCCAGTTCTCCTGGCCTATAGGCCAGGGGAAGTGGTTCACCTAGAGTGAATTTATGTCAAAGAAAAAGTAGATTTTGTATGAGATTTGACAGAAAAATGAATGACAAGTTCATCCAGTTCTCCTGGCCTATGGACCTATGCACGAGTTCACTAATTTGACGTTTGAGCGGTGCCGAATTCACTCGTTGCCATGGTCACGTAAATAACACGGCACCGCTCAAAAGTCAGATAGTGAACTCGGGCATCGGCCCATGTTCACGTTCTGTGCGGCGCTCTTAGCCGCGCTCACACAGCGGCGCTCGCAGCCGCGCTCACAGCGGCGCTGAAGCAAAGCTCAAAACAACGGGCTGTACACGAACAACCACAGCGGAGAAGGTTTTTTTTTTGAATCCATCCGACATGGAACAAAATTCAAATTGTTGCGTTTAGGCAAACTCTAATGGTTTATTTTCATATTTTTTCAACTCAAATCGAATGGATGACTAGTTTTAGAAAATCCTTTAGATTATTGTTTAGGAAATCTTTCAGTTGTCAATAGTTATGTCGATATAAAATGTGCCGTCGGGGTAGAACGCGCCACCGCAATATTTCCAAAATGTAGGGTATTTTAGTCAAATTCGATAACGATAACTCTATAAATTTAAATGCCTCCAACAGAAAAATAATTTTTTAATTCCACATAAAAATAACTTAGAAAACAAAAATCAAAAACGAATATGGCAATCTTGAGACTAAATGACGTCGAACAAAATGCGCCATATGCTTAATGGTTGCTCAGAAACCATCAGAGAAATTCAAATTATGCCGCAAAACCCAAACGCAGAGGAGACATAGAATTGCATAGTTTCTGCTGAATATATAATAATTATGAAAATAGATGGGTTTTGGCACCAACAATTGTTTAAAACTGGTGTGGCGCGTTTTGAAAATCGTTGAATATGTTTTAATCTGTTTTGAACTCAATTTTTTGGATGTGATTACCCTAATCCAGAGACGGTTTTAATTAATTTAGAGCTTATATAGGGTAGGTGTACCAGTTATGGCCATAGTGGTTCCCTATTTCGCCATACCTGATATCTTGAATGCCTTCACATTTTGAAAAATCTTTTGTGTTTTGGCAGTAAAATAAAGGATAAATCTTGATGTTTAAACATTCAAAAAGGTTAAAAATGTAAAAGTTACCCAAATAATGCATATGGCCAAATAGGGAACCACTATGGCCATAACTGGTACACTTTCCCTATACAACTTCCCTGTAAAACCAATTAGAATAACTTTTTCGACGAAATTCACAGTTGAACTTGAGTTTTTCCTTAGGGGCACATATTACCTCGTCTTTTACACCAAGTTCCTTCATTGTAAACATTTAATAAATTAAAGGAAGGACAGTTTTCATCACGCTGCATCTCACAGCGGGAGGAAAACATTCAAATATTTTCAACGGAAATACTGGTCGCAATATTTGTTTAAAAATAACAAACATTCGATGTTATTTTGATTTAATAATGGCTTAGCTTATCGTTCTATTGCGTGTTTAGGGTTTTTGTACTACCTTTCTTGTGGTTTGATATATTTTTTGAAACATATTTTATATAGAACATTGTATGCCTAACAATTATCAAAGGAACCTTTTTCTTCACGCCTACGAGGATTTCGAAATGTCAAAGGATCAATCTGGGGATTAGCCGAAATAAAATGATGAATGGTAACAGACCGGCAGTGCTGAGTTTCCTTAGCGTCGAGGATAATATTGTAACACGGACATGGCTTCCTCATTGCAATTTTTTTCCTCACTGGTTCTGAACGTGTTTCTGATTGATACGTTCCCCAGGGCACCTGGAGCTAGAACCCATTATGAAGTGGTCATGGCAGCGATCTAGAAATGTTTCCGGAAGCATTACCTTTCAAAATCTTGATGTTTAATACCCATATTGATATAATTCCATATTTTTCTTATTATTGGCATTACGTCCCCACTGAGACAGAGCCTGCTTATTCCACTAAACACCGCACTAAAATACAAGCGATAGTAAAAAATGTGATTTGAACATGACCATGGAAAATTCGAAGTATTTCCGGTGTCCAATGGCCAAATTACTGTAATTAGACCAAAGGAGATTGGGCAAAAATGTATGGAGTTTGGTCCCGGAATGTACACGGATGACTCATATATCATTTGAACGATCTAAATGAGACAAGAAAAAGTTAATATGGGGTCAAAAATATTCGTCGTGGGAGAAAAAAGTTATGTGTGCTGGAATTATGTAAAAATGGGTATGTTTTGGACAGTTTTTCATTCAATAATATTTGCTTGCGCAAATGTTATGATTTTGCGCGTATGTATGTGCTCATGTATGTTATTATTTTGATTGTATATATTTCAAAATGTAGTGATTTGATACAGATTTTGGGAGGTTTTGCGTTGCTGCAATATGATTACTTAAAATATTCGTAGATAAAAATAAAGATAATAGGTATGAGCTTTCGACAAAAACGTCACTTTAGGTAACAGTTGGACACAAATATCAAATCGTATTATCCTATTTCAGTGTTTTAGCAATGTGTAGATATAAACCGCCGTTTTACTCAGGAAGGAATTTCCAGACTATATCCGTTTTAATATTACAGTGGTTGCATTGTTGTATTCTGTACTAAACTGCTAGAAATACCTCGCTTGTCGTACACAGCTGTAGCGTGGTGTTTCTAGCAGTGGAAATCCACGCGACAGTTACCACACTTCTATCTTTGATATCAATACATCATAATATGGTGCTATTGCTACTCAGAGAAGGAGATCATTTGAACTGGAAGTAACTATAGTGTGACTGTTTGCTGTGAACAAACTGTCAATAATCCGAACAGAACAATTTCAGTTTGCTATCAATGTCAGCTCCACTGGCGGTGCCTGAGCACATGTGCCTCCACAAATGCTTCGCTAAGATCGCTAAATACTCATGAGGATAATGTGAATGTTCAGAAGTAATAATAATCATTACAGAGCTGCATGACACACTTGAGCTGAGAACAGCCTTCATTGTGATGAACGTCATGCAAAACCATGAGATCGGATGGTGGTCGGTCATCGAAAGAATGTGCAGGTTGAGGATCATCGGTCGATCAACGGCATTGATGATGACAAACACGTAGCTGGTACGCAAGTAGGATCGCCACCTAAGCTTCCACGTCAAAATCATTATAGGGATTAGAACACCAAGATGAGAAATTGAGATGTACGATTGGGAAGATCAGTGCTCTCCAACTGGCGAACATGGATGTCCTACGCTTGATTGTTTAGCCGCCTCCAAGAATATGGTCATTCGTAGAACTCACTTGTTCACACGTGTTTTTATGCTGATGATGTTGTTCATTGAGATAGAGCTGTGGTGGTTTTATTGATCTCTTTGCAATGTCCGTTCTTGTGAAATATGTACTTTACTGAAAACATTTACAGTCAGTTCATTTATAAGACACCTCACACTTTTCTTTCACCACTGTTCCCTAAGTTTTTTTCATCGAATAAGGGTGACATTTTTTTATTTTAATACAAGTCGTAATATTACCTTATTGCGAACAAAAAATATAGTATACGTTTGTTAAAAACCCATAAGGAATTGTGATTAGTATAATGTGGGTAGCTGGGTCTGATAGAATACCTTACTGAATATACAATATGCATATGTATTGTATAACGATTTTCAATGTTATTACGGTCTAACATCACCATGTAATGTTTTCATCTCTAAATCAAAGTCCTAATTCACTTCTTTAAAACGTATAGTGAAAGTTTTAGAAGTGAAGATTATCGCATGAATGTAGAAAAAAAATATTTGTTTTAATTTTTAATCGATAAAAATATAGCAAACAAGTATTAAAATACATAGAAAACCCATCTCAAACTATGCGGAATAGACTGGCCCAGCTCAGTATGGGAGAAAAATAAAGTTGTATGATTCCACGGGGCACCCCCCAGGATTATTTCTTGGGGTAAGAGGAAGCCTTTCTGAAAAATTCAGCTCATTTGGTCGTTCCATGAGCTGGCGCATTTGAATTGAAGTTAATATGGGATTTTCAGCTCAAACATATGAGCAACAGCACATCATCTACTGTTTGGTTCAGGAAAATTAATGATCGCGTTCAATTGGACCCAGAATGTCAAAAACACTACTTGATGTAATAGCGAAGAATATTGTAGAAGATTGTACCATGATCAAAATTAATAAAGTTTGTGTTTTAACCATCTGAAGTATATCATGCAATACTGCTTGTATTTCTTCAACATAGCTTGGAGGTAGCCACTAAACGCATCATAGCCACCTATGACGCTGGGCGAGCTGAGGCACATGTCGCATGCATATAAGTGACTGTACGGGAGTGCTGATCTAAGCCTTACTTTAAACAACTGAAAGAGTAATGAAAATGAGATTAAATCCAGATACAACCTTCTGCAATTATGTTCATTAGAGTATCAACTATTGTATTTGTCATTCTGGGCTTATTTGAACGTGCACAATTAGTATACGGAACGAAACAGTGACATAGGATCAGTTTTCAATATATTTGAGACCAATATCTCATACAAACTTCAAATCGAATGCGCCAGCTGGTAGAGCAACCAATTGAGTTGAAATTTTGAGAGAGCGTTTCTCTTACCCTAAGGCTCATATCTAGGGGGTGCCCCGTTGAGTTTTACAACTTTTTTGTTTAAGGGCCAGTCTAATGCGGAATAACTTTTTTCTCCCACGACAGATATTTTTGACCCCATACCAACTTTTTCTTGTCTCACTTAGATCTTTCAAATGACGTATGAGTCATCTGTGTACATTCCGGGCCCAGATTTGCCCAATCTCTTTTGACGTCGAATGCTTCTGGATGCATCCAATTTCAACCATCTATCATAAAGGAATTTCTCCAATCTCAATCATTTTGCATATCCCCGGTACCTTCAAGCTACCATTCACCGTGCATTTGAGAACAATCTGCTTTTTGAAAAAAAAATATATACAGTATTGGACAAAACATTTGCAACTTTTTCGATTTTCCACACAAAATGACCAACTTTGATAAACTATATCTCAGTTATTTATGGATCGATTTGAATGAAATTTTCACAGAATATCAGATATAACTTGAATTTTAACATATATTTTTGAGTGATTTTTCCAATCACAAGTTGAAAAGCAGTAACGGTTTGACTGAAGTGAATTTTCTGATGAATTTTTATAATTGACATAGCTCAACATATTGAAAGAATAGCTTCATGGAATTTTCAGCAAAGTTGTAGATTTTGACGAGATGAATAAGTTTGCTGAAGACAGTTTTTGTGTAGGGCTATCAGGTTTTGAGATAAATAGTATTGAATTTTTTAACTACTTATAAACTCGTGTTTGGAAATAATATTCAAAAATGTATGTTAAAATTCAAGTTATATCTGATGTTCTGTGAAAGTTTCATTCGAATCGGGCCAGAAATAATAATACATAACTAATAGCAAATATTACAATACATGAAAAAAATCTAAAATGAGGGATACATGACAACAAATTCTTCAAATGTTACCAAATGTTATGTAAAGGTCCCCTCGTACCGTTCTATGGGCACGCTAGGTGCGTCTTATCATGATTCAATTTCGTATCATGAAGAAACGTTGTTGGTGGAGTAATTATGTTGCTAGTAGTATGTGTACTCTTTTTTTTCTTTTATTGAAACTCTCATAGGAGGTTTGACTGTATTATCCAAACTTTCTCATATTCGCTCAAAATCTAAATACGCAGCATATAAAACATGGTCCATTTACCGTGCAGATATGTTTTGTCTGAAACATAATATAAAATGCATTTCCCTAAAATCGTAAAAGTCATGCGATGAAAAACAAGTTTTAAACGTTAAAATGCACTATTTGAATTTTTGGCGTTTCTACTTGGAGCGTGTAAAACCTTATTATCAAACATTTACATGAATAAGACTACATGAACTAAGCTTTTCATTCTACATTTCGACAAGAACTATTTCATATCATAAGTTTCACCTTATATGTTATCAAAAAATAAAAATTTGTAAAAAATGAATAAATGCTTACAAAGTGCACCTGCATATGTGCAGTGTGGGACAAAATTTAGATTCTAGCTCCAGTCCACTTTTTGGATTGCATTTAGGTCCCATTACAATTGTGCAAAATTTCAGCTTGATTGGTGAAACTATATTTTAGCGCCAGCCGTTCAAATTTGTATGGAATTTACTATGGGACAACTTATTCTTGCAAAGAAAAATTGCCAGAGGTCGCCCATTATCTCTTAAAAAATTCTGAACACAGACCTCAATATGTATTTTTACGATGAAGAATATTGCCGAAGGCCGCGAATCAATCCTACATTGGTGAAAAAAGTTATTCAATGAAAATCTATTGGTAAGGCGACGTTGATTAAAACGTAAAAAATAACAATAATAACAAAATTGTGCAATAATTTCTGAATAGTGTATGCTTAATAACAATTTTCAGATTTTTACGGTCTTAAACAATGTTCTTCTTCTTCATCTTTCTGACATTACGTTCCCAATGGGACAGAGCCTGCTTCTCAGCTTAGTGTTCTTATGAACACTTCCAGAGTTGTTAACTGAGAGCTTACTGTGCCAATGACCATTTTTGCATGAGTACAAGATACTCTATGCCCTAGGAAGTCGAAGATACTCTATGCCCTGGGAAGTCGAGAAAATTTCCAACCCGAGAAGATCCTCAACCGGTGGGATTCGAACCCACGACCCTCAGCTTGGTCTTGCTGAATAGCTGTGCGTTTAACGCTACGGCTATCTAGGCCCCAACAATGTTGTTCATCGGAAAAATACCTGTCCAGAATTTTTAAAGAGGATAAGGGGCGACCTCTAGGGGGGTCCGTAGCCTTGAGGTTACGCTTTCGCTTCATAAGCGGAAGGTCATGGGTTCGATTCCCAGCCCCTCCACAAAAAACCCGTCCAGCCACCAGAAGATGCCTCACGGAGGACCGTGCTTTGGGGGGCACATCCATCCTCCGTCAGTATCAGATGGTGACTGAGACAAACTGACCCTCTTCGCAGGCAGCTAGCCTCACTAACAACAGAGCTCTCTCCTACCTGCTCGGTGTGAGAGTAAAAGAGTAGGAGAGAGTGAAAGTTGATGTAAATATAGATAAGTTAAAAATAGATCTGTATCGGTAAAGAAGCTACAGATCACCTGATTCCGGCACAGTAGTGGCCACAAGCACAGAGTGCCTTAAAAAAAGGGCGACCTCTGGCGATTTTTCTTTGCAAAAGTAAGTTTTCCCATAGTGAATTCCATACAAATTTGAACGGCTGGCGCTAACATATAGTTTCATCGATCGAGCTGAAATTTTGCACAGTTGTTATGGGACCTTAATCCAATCCAAAAAGTGGACTGGAGCGAGAATCTAAATTTTTCATATAACCGTATCCCAGGTTAATGTGTACAGTGGAATGAGGCCGCACAGCAACTGTTGACTTGATGGTAGATACATTAGTTTTAAAGTTATCTTCGTATGAATTTTCCAAGTTTAGTTTGCCCAGTTTTTTATACATGTTTTAATTAACACATTCACGGCAGGTGCATCAATTTTGGCCATAGTGGTTTCTTAATTCGTCAAACGAGGTTATTTATTTAATTGTTTAATTATTTTGAAAAAATTGTGTGTTTACGTAGTAAGATCAAATATATCATAAGATTCAAAATGTGGATATTTTCGAAATTAAACATATTATTAAATGTTGAACAACTATGGTTATAGTTGGTACACCTTCCCCTTTATTAATAGTTATGTTATTGAGGTTTAATATTTCTTTATTTTTTATTGGGGAACTTTGAATCCGAGGTTTGCCTAATGACCTCTGACCAGGCATCACCGCAAAGAAGAAATATAAAGTTCATGGTTACAGGGGAATAATGAAGCATACTATCCGCGAAGAACTGCAACCCACATTAGGGTAAAAACTACTTGTGCTTGATTCACTTTCACATGGGGGTTTCTTGGCCGAATTGTCAAAATATTTATAATAAGAATAGGATCATGATCCCAAGTTTATAAAATAAACAACATTGTTATATTATAATACCTAAATCTCAGACAAAATTTAAACATATATCGATCGCATTGTGAATTTAGAACACGCGGCATGGTTGATGTTCGCTGCTTATATACAGCATAAGTGTAGTGCTGCTGACGAAGGCTGAGGGTGCGCTGCAAAACCATCATCGTGTTCATCCTCATCCGCCACCATCTGTTTCATTGAGTTCATTTGCACATCGTTCATGCTGTGCTGCCAAGTTCAGCGCTCTCGTCGAACATGAACATAAGAGAGGGCGCGTGCTTAGGTTGAACGCTCACTGCCGATAATCGCACTCAAGCTCAGCGGCGCTCATGTTTTTTTGAAGACTGAACGGAACATTAAAACTTGTCGCAAATACCTCTACATAGTAGTTTATTCAATTCTACAAATTATTGTCGAACACGGTTTTATGATTGGAGCAAGTTTAAACATAGTTTGGTTGCGGTTTGTGCTTCAAGGTTCTTGAAAATCACTTTTTTGGGGATGTTCTCTCTTAAAAACATACTTGCACACTTAGAAAATATCACCGACTCCGGTAATTTTTTTACCGAAATATAAACCGCTGAGCGCTCGGTAATGCTTTCGGTAAAGTTAAGAATTACTGAACAATCTGTAATTTCAATCGACACACAGCTGTCAAAAAATTACAATATGTTCGTTAACTATTACCGAACAAAATGTTAAATAAATTACCGAACGCATTGTTCGTAACAGCAGGCAGAATCGGATCACCGAAAAAATAAAAACAATGAAGTCCATATTGAAATCAAATGCAACAAATCGATTTATTTTACTAATTCTGCTGGTTTGTGTAAATGGAGGCAGGAAATTAAACATCATCAGCAGGCTCAGGTGGGACATTGAACGCCAATCCTGGCTGTTCACCCCTTATGAAGAAAACCGCCACCGTTTCCGTCATGGGTGGTCATGCTCGTTAATGCGATGCTGCAATCCGGAACGTACATTTTCAGTTGTATACTACAAAGAAAACATTTTAAATCATCTTAAAAATAAGCTTCTACCGTAAGAAACCCTCAGGTCATACTCACGGAAAAGACGTACTAGACACTCATCCCGCTGCTGTAGTTTTTGGAAAAACAGATGCAATATGGTCTTGATAATTAGCACTTAGAACCTTAGAAACAAATATGGCGGCCTCAGAAATTTCAGATTACCATTCGTTCGGTAAAGCATTGAGCACTATGAACTGAAGTACGGTAAAAAATTACAGTCTTCGGCGAATCAAAACGATTTACAGTTTTTTTCGGTAAAAAAACGACGGTATCGGTAAAAGCGGAGTAGTATTGTTTTGATTTTCTTTATTTCTTCAAGGTGGTTCGGTAAATCTTGTTGGTAATACCGAAACCTCAGTTAAATATTTATTTACAGTACGTTTCCGGTAAGAAAATTTACCGAACAACGAGAAAAAATCTAAGTGTGTGTATGAAAATTTCGGATTTTGAATTTCCAGAACATGATGACTATGCATTTCTAAAACTCAATTCCGTTTAAAAATCCTTTAAATCCTTTTATCTCGCAAAAATAAATTGTAAAAAATAAGTAATTAGGAAGCATATTCGTAAATCCGCTGTGGATGAGCCAAGAACACCACCATGAGCTTCAAGGAATGTAAAAAATGACACGTGACACGGGAGACCGTGTTATTTTCCCTATCTTTTGTCTCACTCTAACAATTATCATCGAAACTTTGTGGAAGCGAGTTTTAGTGAACCGCTGATGCTGAAAATGTATTGGGTTGTGCACTACATATTTCGCATTGATATATGGAGTGGTTCTTGGGATTTGCTTCTTCAAATGGATAGGGGGATTATGATGACATCCCGTGCGGCCTTAGCACTGCTTTTTCTCAGCCGATGATAATGATTGACTTTAAATCGTTCTGAATAGTCAGTGAAATACGATCAATACAATCATCAATCGGAAAGGAAAAGCAATGCTAACTTGTTCAATTCATTCATTCGACGGTACATGTGTCATGCACGATTTAATTATCATCAGATTGGGATGGGTTGTTCGATCTTTGGGTATTTTTGTAATTTATTTCCTAAAGCAACATGTTAGCTGTTTATGGTTAATGATTTCATAGATTTATTATTTTTGTTTCCCGTTGGCTAGGGCCTGGAAATATAATGCTAATGTGTGTTTTTTACTGCACACATATTCAGAAAACAGTGATTTCTGGGTACCATGGAGAACAAATTTTGATCAAACAATGTTTAAACTTAGTTTAATCTTATTGGCGTGTTCGACAAACCTTAACAGAATATAATTAGCTTTCAATAGGTGGTAATAGCAAGTGATTTTGATTTATGAGTATTAAGTTATGATTTTTTAAACCTTAAAATAAGCCTAAAAACACATTTTCAACTTGAAGCATAGTGAGCTGAAAATATGACCAGACATTGTTCTTAGCATGAGAATTCAGAATACTGCTTGACCGGAAGATTTCCAGACATTTTTTCAAATATTAACAGGTCTAATCTGGAACCTTGTATCAGAATAGCTAAACTTTAGTATATTGCGACTATGTTCTATCATTTCAATAGTTCAATGGTTTGCGAAAAGTCTTGAAAACTGCACATCAAAAGGCGGATATCAAACTTTATCACACTATTTTATATAGTAATCTTTTAACTAATTCCGAAATATGAAAAATAAAATGTTTTAGAATGATCATGCCAGCGATTTTTTTTAAGATTTATGTGCTGTCAAATTAAAAAAGATAAATTTTAGAGATTTTATGGAAAAATTCGATTTTTATCTCTGGCTCTTATTATTCGATTGCAATATGATTATGAATGATGCCAAAGCCTTCAATCGACGAAAAAAGAGCTTAAATCGGTTTAATAGCTGTAAAATAGCTGAGAAATTGATCAAAATGTAAAAAGTTGGATATTTTAGAATACAGTACTTTACAAAATTCTACCGTTGGTATATCTGTAACTAGTAATCCGATTTCAATGAAAATTTGAAGGCTTATGAATTAATGTCAGAGCTTTAATTAGCCGATAAAAGAACTAGAATCGATTCAAAATGCAAACACTTGAAAATATTAGAATATGCTTTTTCTAGTACTTCACAAAACTGTTTGATTCATAACTCTGTAACGAAAAGTCCGATCGCGATGAAATTTAATATGGGTTCTATGGGAATGTTGAAGCTTTCATTTGGAGCTAAAAAGTGTTCAACTCGGTTGACAATTGGCTGAGATAATTGGGTGACATTTTTGCAAAACACACACGCACACACACACACACGGACATGTGCTCAGTTCACTTCACTTGTCAAGTCAGCCTGTTGAAGCGAGCATATGAAGGAGACACACCGGCGCGACCGGAGTAGGCTAGATACTCAGCCGGGGACTAGACCCAGTAGAGCGCACATAGCGTAGTATCGGTAATAAGTCGTCGAGGCGCCTGCAAACCGGAAGTCATCCTCCAACCGGAATTGCAGGACCGACCTCGGCATCAGCCCGGAAAGCATAGGTTCGGGATATCTTCCGCCGTCGGGGAAATCTTCGTCGGAGTAGGATAGATCCACCGTCGGGGCTATTCTGAGTAGTCCGTAGCGAGTCACCGGCTTAAGTCGTCGGGGCACCAGTAAACCTGAAGCCATCCTTCAACCGGAATCGCTGGATCGACCTCGGCACTTCAGAATCAGCGGATAAGCAACAGGCGCAATGCAAGTAAATGCAGTACGAAGAGAGCCAAGGGAAGTACAGGAGCGTAAGATGCACGTGAGTCACACACAGCAAGTGAAGCAAGGAGCAGTGCAGCGGTTATCACAATAGCCTCCCCATGAAGTAATGCCTAGAGGCAGTTCCGGGGGAAATGGCTCGTGGGTGAAGGTGGATTTAGTCGGTTTGGATTCGAGTCCGACACTCTGGCGCACGATGGACGAATTCGATGTGACTAGCCTCTATATCGAACGTGAAACGCTGGTTAGTTCGTAAATGTAATTTACCACCTTCTAAAACTAAAAAAAAAAAATACACGCACACGGACATGTGCTCAGTTTGTCGAGCATCGATTGGTAATGGCCTCGGATCAAAAGTCAGTTTTTCAAGCGATCTTTATACCCTTCAAACTGGTTGTAATAAGGGTAAAAATGGGAAAATAAGAACCATTGAGTTATTAGCGTTCACAATCTTTCATTTCAATGTAGCGCTTTCGGTTTTGGAAATTTTATACTTACACAGGGTATAGTAGAATAGGAAGATGCAATTCTACTTAAAAAAAACTAGAAATGGATTTGTTTCACCAAGTTTGGAAGAAAACGCTTTTTAAATTATCTTTCTTGAATATTATTTTTATTCTTACGGTTGTTATGAAATATTGCCGTTTATAAATGACGCTATCTTTTTCAATGTCGCATTATGTTGAATATTACATATTTTATAATTTATTATTCGATGGTAGCGTACCACTCAAGATGATATATATTCTTCATAGTTTCCATGAAATAATTTTACCACACTTATAAAATATTACACGCAACTTTAAACATTTCATATCTACTTGCCCGTAAAAGTTGTCCTCCCTGCAATTAATATAAGAAACATTTACACGTCCATAGTGGCAAGGATATTGCAACTCATTTAGCACATGTTTAACTCTTCTGCTCATTACTCATACACGTTATCAAAGTTACTCCAAAACCGAAAATCGACTTTCGATTACCTGATAAATAATTGTCGCATTCAAAACGAATCGTTATGTAATCTTTCAACTACAATCTATATAGCTAAGATACCAGTACTTCGTCCCCTTGATGCTACAACTAGATTTCTCGAAAATCCAAGTTTCGAACATTGAAAGTTTCGAGTTATCTAGTTGTAGCATTAAGGGCACTTGTTATGGAAATAAAAATAAAAGATCTATAATAAAAAATGCAGAATAATTAGATTTTAGTCCAAAAAGTATCAAAGCTATCCCGTTTTACAGTACTTAAAAATCTCCTAGAATCACGGAAGTTTTAGAAAATTGGAAACCCTAGTATTTTCAACTAAAATTAATAGACGATTAACTTGAAAACATGAAAGACTCGGTCATCTCTTCCAAATTCACAACTTAACTGAACTAAATTGTTGTTAATTTTGGCTTCGTAATTGGAAAAATCACTCAAAAATATATGTTGAAATTCAAGTTATGTCGGAAGAACTGTAAAACTCTAAAACTCTTAAGTTAACCATTGTGTATGCAAAATCGAAAAAAGTTGCAAATTTATTGTCCAATAATGTACGTCTATTGTAAATATGTTGTACATAAATCACGTGTAATATTTGTTGGCGTGGTTTGTCGTAAACTTTTAAGGAATTACAAGTATAAACGATTGGTAGATACACAATATCGATTTAAATAATACGAAGTTTAGCCTAAATGTTTCCTTTTGGTAAGAATATAGTTCGAATCGAATAAAAGCATATATCGCTGAAATTTCCGAAAAGGTGATGATATTATCCTAATGCATTAGTTGCTCCTGCTTGTAAACAGCGTGGTATGCGTTCCTAATCAGCGCGTATGGGAAGCACGATTCGAGCAAGTCCATCGTGAGGAATGGTGATTCTTGAACGATTTGGTCCAGAAGCAGATAGATCGATTCACGGTTCTTGATCGCTTCTTTATCCGATTCTTGGCCTAGCCTTAGCAGTGACGAACTCGCGAGAGCCAAAAATTCCTTCATCCTGTCTTCAATGTCATTCTGCCCGCAGATCGTGAACATTGCACCAAAGATGTTGTTAATCGCAACTGCCATGCAATGGGTGTTGTTTGTATGTGCCTCGAGGGATGCACGGTAGAAAGAGTTTTCATTTTTGGCCAACTTTGGAATGGAAACGGCAACGAATACCATCAGGAGGCAAACTATCAAGTGTTCACCTTCATCTAGCTCCGGTTTGTGGGCTTTCAACGCGTTCGATAATGCTGGATCAACTTTGCACTTGAGTCCCGAGGCAGATGCCATTTCGGATACGGTCTTAAGCGGATCGCCTCCAGGAACGTGCTCTTGGAAATCTTTCACGGATGATAAGAGGAATGGAATGCGTTGGTCTAAAACATCAACTAGGGCTTCTTGGGCAAGTTGGCGAAAACTCAAAATGACTCCAATGATGGTCATGCGTTGCAGTACATTGTCCACCTGTTGAAGACGCTTGAACTGTTCTTTCATGATTTCCGGTTTATCAAAATTGCTGCGTAGAATGCTGAGAACTTCCTTGTTCAGTGCAACCATTCGTTTGAGCTCCTGAACTTGGTTGGCAATATGCCACATCAAGGATTCATTCAGAAGCTTGATTCCGTAAGGCCCAATTAGCTCAGCTAAGGCACGCAGCTCGTTGAAATCGGAGAACTCTTCCGGATTGAATGGAATGCAACCCTCTGGAGTTATACTGACAAATGCTTTTTGATTCAACGAAAATACGATGTTTCCTCCGCTGACTTTTCTCAGCAAGACGTCTGAATACCAAGTATTGTAATGAGCTGCAATGGTCTTCTCTCCGTGACTATCCTGAGCCTGCGTTTGTTGTAGCAAACAGTTGTTGAAAACCCTAGTGATGTCGATATGAACATAGTTTTCCACAGTTTGCAGTACATTCATGTAAGCTCTTACAGATGCCAACAGCTCAGAAGGTTTAGCAATTTCCATTGTATCCTGGTTATACATAACCATTCCGACCAAGGCTCTTGAGAAGCGAGTTTCTAGATGTTGGCAAAGATATTCTCTAGGAGCGAAGGCGTATTCCCACACATTAACAGTTGGGCAGTAATTAATAGCGAAACAGAGTTCTGTTAGAGCCATGTGCAGTTTATCCATCGTTGTTAGCTCTTCTCGTGTTTTTCTGTAGCTTTCATCGCCTGGTCGTCTTATGTCGTCCATGTGCTTCTTGTTTTTATCCTTCTTCTTTCGACTAGCCGCAGCGGAAAGGATTTTGGCACAATGCTTTGGAAGCAATGCGTCTGCCATCATACACTGTTCATCACATATTGTAGTGATGATATTCTTAGCTTCCTTTGCCATCTCGTCCAAAAACATGTTCACCACCGATAAGGATCGTTCTCGAATGTGATGACGTTCTTCCGGGCACATTTCGTGAGTGCAGTTCTGGAAGTGACTGCAAATCAATGGGAATGCAATGATGTAGCGATTTTGTGCGGGAAATTCCAAGCACATGTGGAATTGATCTTCGAACATTTTGTTATAGAAGCAGAAAATGGACAAATCGGAGGTTTCGACCAATATCTCGTCCAAGTTGTCCACCATTTTGGTATGGAACACCATCGAGTCCAGGAGGCGGGCCAGATCCGGAAAATCTACTATACGGATGGCCGATTTGGCGCTCATGAACGTTTGCAACCGGAACCAGTCCAGCCGGAATGCACGAAAATCGAACGTTTCATTTTCTTCCACTTGTTTCACATTCAGCGATGCTGCAGTGTTGTATAGCGAAGAGAGGATGATACTTTCATCTTCTGGACATACCTAGAAGAAAAAAAAACAGAGATTGTAGGCACTAAGCTTAAAATAGATTAACTACTAGAGATTGAAAGTTATAAATTGTACTACATATATTCAAAAAATGTATAACAGAACTGAATATTTTTCAAAACTAACACATCACAAATCTATCAAATTTCTATTTTGAAGTTCCCGTCTTTTCCCGGTATATTTAACATTATTTTTTCATTAAGAGAATCCAATCTGGCATTGTTGGGAAAGGGCTTTCTCAAGAATATTATTTAGTTCACTTTAACAAAAAACATCTAAATAATATTAAAACTTTAGAAAAGGCAAGACTTATGTTAGATGTCCGTGTGACATGGGAACATTTCCAGAAACCTGGAGGAAATTTCCAAAACCCCACTCAGTGCCGTCGGAGCCAAAGTGGGGTCATGGTATAAAACATTGCCGCATGCATGCTAAATGCATGATTTGCGGAGGTTCATCTCACGCTAAGGATGTCTGTTCAGTGAAGGAAGATACCGATAAGTTCATATGCGCGAATTGCGGGGGCAATCATAAGTCAAATTTTTGGGCTTGCCCTTCGCGTAGGCGAGTCGTCGAGGCTCATGTCAGGCAGATTAACGATAATGTCCGTTACGATAACGGTCGTTTCCGGAATTTCCCTGGTAGAGTATCGAACAATGCTCATTTTTCAGTTAACGATCGCTTGATCAAGAATCATACCCATCAGGAAGATCATAATCATGCTCAATCACAAACTAATATTAATCCGTCAGGTAGCCGTTCGAATGTTTTAATTTCGAATGTATCTACCCAAGGAAAATCCTTTGCCGACATCGTAGCAGGTAATTTGAACTCCTCCCCAATTCGTACTATGAGTACCCATTCTACCTGTTTCAAATCAAATGGAAAACCCCCCGAAAATTCTAACGGAAAATCATCAAATGTACCCACTTAAAGTGATATGTCTGCCTCTGATTTTAATTTGCTAACTGAACAATTATTTGAATCTAATAATTGATGCAATGTTCAAAGCCACCACTATGACTGAAGCAGTCCAAGTTGGTGTAAAATTTACTAATCAAATTGTTGTTGGATTACGTTTTTCTAATCCAATAAATAATAATTTAAATATTTTGAATTGGAATGCTCGTTCTTTGAATGGTAAAGAGGACGAGCTGTTTAATTTTCTTACAGTTAATAACATGTATATAGCAGTTATAACTGAAACATATTTAAAACCTGGATCCAAACTTAAAAGAGATTCTATTTTTTTTTTGTTTATCGTAATGATCGACTTGATGGGGCATGAGGGGGAGTTGCAATCATCATTCATAGTCGTATAAAACATCAACTGTTTTTGTAATTTGAAACTAAAGTTTTTGAAACCTTAGGTGTTTCTGTTGAAACACAGCTTGGTAAATATACCGTTATGACTCGAAATCCGGACACTTAGGCACCACATTAATTTCAAACATAATTTTAAAAATTAACGATAATTATTTCCATAATGTACTGTGTATTTTAACGTTGTGAAATATTTATTATTTGGCATAGTGTAATAAAAATAGCGATTATTTATTCAAAAAACGTTTAAATATGCGAAAACAAGACATGTGTCTTGCTTCGAAATCCGGACACTCATATAAGGTTGATTCGAAATCCGGACACATTTGCTTCGAATTCCGGACACTTCTTTTTGACGAAATTGTTGCATATTATGTAAAAAAAATCAACTCACCAACTATATATTTCAGGATTTTGCACAGTTCACTACACGTAATCCCAAAAGTTTCGTGTCGTAAATAATTCTGAAGCTACTAGAAAGGTAAAACCAGTTATGGCAAAATTGCTACTCTCCACTTCATGGCAACTATAAGATGCAGTCCAACACGCGCTGAAGTGTGTGAGTATCGATACGCATTTCGTTCTTTTATTTTTGTTATTATTATCTTGATGCCTACAACGAAACATTAACATCTCAAACATTCAATTGAAATTAAAGAATAGTTTAGTACATAAGTGTTACAAACAAATTTAATTTTATGTTATGAAATAATGTAAAAATTATCATAGTGTCCGGGTTTCGAAGCGTCCGGCAATTCGAAGCAAAACGGTACTTTCATAGCTGCCTATTTGCCTTTTTCGATGCTCTGGACAGCAAGTTAATTTGCTCCAAACTGACTTGCGGAAATTGACTCGCAATAATCCAAAATTTGTTTGTCATTGGTGACTTTAATGCCAAACATCTGTCATGGAATAATTCTCAAAGACAAAGTAATTCCAACGGCAGAATTTTATTTGATGAGTGCTCTTCAGGATATTTCTCAATTCAATACCCTGATAGCCCTACATGTTTTTCCTCTTCTAGAAACTCATGCTGATTTTGAATCTGATCTTGTCCCTGTTACGTTTCAAATATCCCATGAAGCGATTGGGCATTTTTTTAAATTATCGGACAGGTTTGGGCCGGAGGTTCTCCGATTTGCATGAAATTTTCACCAGAGGTAGAGCTCGTGGATACATGACCAAAAGTGAAATTCAAAAAAATTATAGTGGCCTATTTTCCCGGAAAACTCTAGATGAATTTTCACGATTTCTCTATATACCTCAAACTTTGAAAATTCATATCTCCTGAACTATGCATCGTAGAACAAAAGTTTTTTAGTGAAATCGAAAGGAAATTTTCTCAGCAATCTATTAAAAATATAAAAAGAAAAACATTTCTCGGAAAATTTTTCACCATGGAGAAAATTGTCAGAAAAAATGCGAAAAAACTATCGTCTGTATCATGAAAAATTTTCAAAAAAATATGTTTTGTTTCATCAATCCATACTCTAACTTTCGTCCATAGACGCCAAAGTGGTATCTTGTACCGTTTAGGCGACAGAACTGAAAAACCGATGACCACCCGCACGCTTCCCATGGGAAAATGTGTTCTATTGTGGGCCTCATAACCGTGCGCTAACGGCGGCAGTAATTTACACGCATTATAAGAGTAACACAGTAAACCATCCTTTCCTTTCCACTCAGAAGAAGCTTTTCGTCAATCGGACCACTCTCCTTTGGTCAGTTGGGTGTTTTGTGTGCCCTTCATCAGCAACGTTATTTACTAAATTTACTAAATACGATAGTTTTTTGCACTTTATGTATGCATAAATATCCTTTTTGCTTGGCAACTATATGATACTGAGGTTCAAGCAGGGGAAACACTCACTCAGTTATTGTGTTTCCCTCACTCGCTTCCACGCACAGTCGAGAGCGAGAAAGCCGTTTTTTTAACCAAGCCGAACGTTTCAATTTCCAGTGCCCATTCTGCTTCTTCGGCGAGCACTAAGCGAAACAAAAAATGGCATCTAATCAGTCGAATGCAATACCAAAATTCGGACAAAGGACAAACATTTGAAAAGGGCCCAAGAGGTCTTGAGCCTTTTTTCAGAAACGTTGCTGTTGAGCCCTTTTTAGCCCGCCCACGCAAACTAACCCCACTATCAGAAAGATTGGTGTTAGCTCTTCCTGATAGTGGTATTGGTGAGCGTGAACGAGTTGGATTGGGTTCAACAGCGGCTTGCAAAGCCAATGTTTACCAATATCGATGTGCCCTTTTGAAATGTTTGTCCAGGAATGATTGCTTAAATTCTGATTCCGTTCGAATGACATTCGGGTTTGAGTGCTAATGTGCGTTCACTGACTGGCAGTCCACACCACGGAATGATTCAGTGAGTAGGAATCCTCTCAGTCGTAGGAATCCTCAGCATTCGGCGAATAGATGCTAAGTGCATTAACTCGTGCCTCGCAGATACAAGTGTATTGGTATTCACTTCTCTTCGCGTTCCTTCCGATTGTCGCTTTTACACAATCGGTTTCGACGCTTTCATGCTACACTTCGCCTAGGACGGTTCAGCTATCACTGAATGTTCGATAGCAGCAGATTTTTTGCTATTTTTCATCTGTGGTGTTCGGGTGAGTGAGTGAATTTTCCCATGCTTGCTGAGGGTCAGTTCCTATAACCTATATTATTAAATGTTAGGATCATTTTCAATTAAAGACTGTTGGTCTCAATAGTAATGGTTACGAATAAAGGACATACAAAACACCCAACTGACCAAAGGAGAGTGCTCCGATTGACGAAAAGCTTCTTCTGACTGGAAAGGAAAGGATGGTTTACTGCGTTACACTTACAATGCGTGTAAATTACTGCCGCCGTTAGCGCACGGTTATGAGGCCCACAATAGAACACATTTTTCTATGGGAAGCGTGCGGGTGGTCATCGGTTTTTCAGTTCTGTCGCCTAAACGGTAAAAGATACCACTTTGGCGTCTATGGACGAAAGTTAGAGTATGGATTGATGAAACAAAACATATTTTTTTGAAAATTTTTCATGATACAGACGATAGTTTTTTCGCATTTTTTCCGATAATTTTCTCCATGGTGAAAAATTTTCCGAGAAATGTTTTTCTTTTTATATTTTTAATAGATTGCTGAGAAAATTTCCTTTCGATTTCACTAAAAAACTTTTGTTCTACGATGCATAGTTCAGGAGATATGAATTTTCAAAGTTTGAGGTATATAGAGAAATCGTGAAAATTCATCTAGAGTTTTCCGGGAAAATAGGCCACTATAATTTTTTTGAATTTCACTTTTGGTCATGTATCCACGAGCTCTACCTCTGGTGAAAATTTCATGCAAATCGGAGAACCTCCGGCCCAAATTGTCCGATAATAAAAAAAAATCCCCGATTCTCAATCCTATCAGCTCCACTTTTAATTATTTTCGAGCCGACTGGAATATATATGAAACATATATTGATTCTAATCTTGATGTTAACAATTCTTTACAAACAAAACTTGATATTGACAATGCTCTTGAAACTTTAACAAATTCCATTGTTGAAGCCAGGAGCATTGCAATCAGTGGCGTCTCGTCCTAAGGTGCACTTGGTGCACTGCACAGTCAAAGATTTCGAACTAACAAATTAAATATTATAATTCTCAATACGTCCAACATTCATAATGTGTAGTTGCGTAAAAATGTTGTTTGATTTCTTCACCTTCAATGGATCAATGCACGCGTTCACTATTTGACGTTTGAGCGGTGCCGTGTTATTTATGTGACCATGGCAACTAGTGAATTCGGCACCGCTCAAAAGTCAAATTAGTGAACTCGTGCATTGGTCCATTGGTGCATCGCCCTCAGTGAACAAACCGCTTGATTCTTCCCCCCATGGTCTTGCTCAACCAGCAAGCGAAAGCAGCTAAGCAAACAAGACAAACTGCCATGCGTCTCCATGGACCAATGCACGAGTTCACGAATTTGACGTTTGAGTGGTTCCGAATTCACTCGTTACCATGGTCACATAAATAACACGGCACCGCTCAAACGTCAAATAATGAACTCGTGCATTGGTCCATGGATTTTTTCATTCGAACAGCCGAAGCGGAAGCAAATGGGGGAAAAACTTTCTCATTTGCGACCATCTTCCGGCTTTTCGCTGGAAAAAAATCCCTGAAAACTCCCCATCTTACCAACGGCCAACTGATTGCTGCCGTGCGGGAGATGACTGACAGTTCCATTTCCATCGATCCGCGCACATCCAATGGTCAACACATCGGTTACACATAGCATGAGTGCGACTTACACAGAATTTTCACTCAGCCAGAGAGTCCTGCATTGTTTGCCTCATTCTGTGTAGTTTTAACACATGCGCTGCGTTGAGCAGGCTTAGCGTGTGTATGGACACAGCAGGAATGTGCATTTGTATTGGCATTTCTAACTGCATTTCCTAACTGCGCAAAGTTTGGTGCGTACACGGTAATAGAAAATCAAAACTTTGTCTTAAGAACAAGCTTTTGATATTCAAACAAATTTTCAGGCCAGCCATGTTGTATGCTGTACCAATATGGACTAGCTGTAGTAATACCAGGAAGAAAGCTCTGCGGGGAATTCAAAATAAAATTTTGAATATGATTCTGAAGCTTCCTCCCTGGTATAGTACCAATGAGTTACATAGAATATCCAATATTGAAACATTGGAACAAATGTCAAATAAAATCATTAATAATTTCAGGCAAAAATCGTTGCAATCTTCTATTGCCACGATTAATGCGTTATATGTTTAGGTTAAGTTAGGTTAAGTAAATTGAAAACATTATTTTTATTTTCCTCTTATAAGCAGGTGAAATCAATTCACCTGTAAAAAATCTGAACTGCTACGGCAAATGAAATGTAAAATGTTGTCAACAAAATGTTAATAAAATCTTAATTTTGTTTTATCAAATTAGGATGATAGTGTTGTCTAATAACACAGAACGCCTAGATATGAGAAATGAATGTAATGTTTGGAATGATACTAATAAAGAAACTGAAAAAAGTTCTTTAATTTACCTGCAATTGTTGCATCTTGAAGTTCAGATCAATCGCGTCGTAGCCGGACAAGTACTGCACGTAGTAGCGCTGCATAACCTGACTGTATTTCCGAACCAACGCCCGGAGTTCTTCCATGTGAAACAACAGCTCCGGTAACTGCCGATCGACCAAATCTTCCGTAGACTTTCCCTTGCTCTTCACAACCGGAGGATTATCATTGTGGCGTAGCAACCACAATATTTCGTCTCTTGCGTAGCATAATCCAATGAAAATCAATAGTGCCTTCGGACCCAGTAATCCCGGTTGATCGGTCATGATCAGTGCTAGTTCCTTCAGGGCTGTTCTCAAAAACTTTCGTCTCTCGCGATGTAAGAGGCCGGCTTTCTGAACAGCTTGATTGTAGCATTCTTTCACTTCAGAGATACGTTTGCCATACCCTTTCATTCCTTCAAATGTGTTCTGAATGTACTGGTGAATATAGATGACCTCATCTCGGAATAGTGCCACGACCCAACTTGAATCCAATGCAGAAATCCACATGGACGTGATCAAATCTTGGTGACCCAATGCCTGGTGATTCAACATCAAACCGAATATGACCCAACGATCGAGAGTCTCCAGTGAAACGTATTCACAAGACATCGTATCGGTTTTGGCCGCCTTCAATAACGTCGCTGGAGTACCAACTAAACTTAACAGCTGCAGTTCTCGCCATTTCTCTGCGCTCAGATTCCTCATCGGGTATATTTTGGTAAGTGATGTAATTGCACTTGCAAGCAAACGTTGGTGAGGGATGAACTCATCGGCAAGCTTCTTCACTGGGGCATCATAGTCGATGATCATCTGTCCGAGCCGTGGAAAGCTTTGATCACTCTGTTGATGCTGCATTTCATAGGCAGCGTTGAATAGACCGAGAACGGCTTTGCGATCTTCGACTCGGGAGAGGAGTATCATTAACGATACATATGTTGTAACGAGATCTAGATAGTTTTTTGAGAGCTCAAAATTCAAAGTGATATCGAGGTGGATCTGCAGGGCATCCATGGTTGTAAGAATCTCACAAACATTGTCCTTAAAGTCCAGCAAATCAACAAACGTGTAATAGTACAGTGATAGAGATTTGATTATCTCCGATTTGATGTTGGTGATTGCAGCAAGGCCTTTGATATCAATATTTGGAAACCGCTTGACTATGAACTTGATCGACGATTCTAGTGACTTCTCCGATAAGAATCCGGGCTTTGATTTGGTGTCGCCGCACGCTTTCTTGATGTTATAAATCCGCGTTAAGATACCGACACCGCGGTCATTGAGAATGATGAGTTTCTCTGAAATTTTCTGCTGATTTGGGTTGAGATGACGAGCCATCTTGTCGGTTGACTTTACTTTTACGAAGGTGCTGCAATCGAAACAGAACAAAATTATATTAAAGTTTATGATTCAGAAAACAATAAAATCTTGAAAATTTTAAAAACAACGGAACTGCTTTTATGTGGCCCCTTAACCTCAGCTTTCCCAAGAGAAAACTGCTCTTTCAGTTTTAACTTTTGCACCATTTTTACTTGGGCCTTAACGCTTTTGGTCACAATTTATTTCTAATTTGCTTCAAACTGACTTGCGAAAATTGTGAGAATATTCAAACTTGTCAAAAATTGTTGTCATTGGTGACTTTTATGCAAAACATCGCTCATGGAATAATTCGCAAATTAATTCTAATGGCCGAATTTTAGTTGATGAATGCTTTTCAGGATATTTCTTAAATAAATACCCTGATAGTCCAACATGTTTTTCCTCTTCTAGAAACCCTTATACGATTCATTTGTCCTTAACCGACTCTAGCCCCTCTACCGGGAGCTTCATTTTTAACTGCAAAAATAATATTCAAATCGCGATAACTTTTTTGTTTCTCAATATTTTTGCACCATTTTCTCACAAGCTCGAAAAAAACTCTTCTAGTTTCAGAATCTGTGTCGGAATTGATCATTGGTCATCTGGATCTGAAGATATTCCAAAATTCCTTGGGAGACCGACGCGTAACCATAACACCCCGTTAATTTCTCAGGCTACAAAATTTTTATCGTTTTCCGATAGTGTCTCTTCGGAACAATACATTAATGAGACAATGTTGTGAAAAAAATGAAGCAATTTGGTGCAGCCGCTTTTGAGTAATGAGCATTTAGGTTTCTGGTACCGCGCTGGTCAAATAAAGATCTTGAAAACGTAAAAAAAATCATACCGCAATTTTCAGATATCTCCAATAATTCTTAATCGATTTGTATGATTTTTTCGGAGAAGCTCCTTATTACTTGGTATTATATAGTACACATTTTATTTTATTTTTGATAAATTGGCGAAAAAACAAAATGGCCGCCAAAGACCTTTTATGGAGAATGTCGGTCCCCCAAGGAACATCGGAATATCTTCAAAACCAGATCACCAATGATCTATCGACACGGATTTTTAAACTAGAAGAGTTTTTTGTGAACTTGTGAAAAAATGGTGCAGAAATATTGAACAAAAAAGTTATAACGATTTGAATATTTATTTTGCGGTAAAAACTGAAGCTGCCGGTAGAGGGGCTAGTCACCTTTGTAGCCAACTGGTCACTCATGCAGATTTTGATTCTGTTCATGTCCCTGTTACATTTCAAATATCCCATAAAGCGATTTCTATCAGCTCCACCTTTTACTAATTATGGACATCACAACGCGTCAATCAACAATTCATTCACTCTCAGTGAGCTAACGTTCGCAATCAAATGTAGTACCGGTTAATCCGCTGGTCCAGATGGCATCGGTTACCCTCTCATAAAAAATCTTCCTCCTTCCGGCAAACTACAACTACTGGATCTTATCAACAAAACATGGCTCACGGACACTTTCCTGGCATAATGGAGTGAAAGCCTTATCATCCCTATACCAAAAACCAATAGTGACTCCCGTGGCCCATCGAAATTCAGGCCAGTTGCACTTACGTGTTGTATGTCAAAGGTGATGGAGCGGATGGTGAACCGTCGACTTGAACAATTCCTGGAATCTCATGACCTCTTGGATTACAGACAACATGCCTTTAGAGCAGGGCACGGGACCTCTACCTATTTTTCCCAACTTGGTGATGTCCTATAACGGCTTACTCCAGCGACTTGCATACCGAGATCGTTTCCCTAGATCTTTCGAAGGCTTTCAACCGGACATGGGGTCCATTAGTGCTCCGTCAGCTAGTTCAATGGAATTTATCGGGGCACATCATGCGTTTCGTCCTTGTTGGCGACTTCCTATCTGACTCATACCGGGAAGAGACCGGCGTTCTACAGGGTTCCGTGATAGCCGTCACCTTATTTCTGGTGGCAATGAACGGAGTATTTAACTACCTTCCCTGTGGCATTTATGTATTTGTAAACGCAGACGACATCCTTCTTGTCGTTAGCGGGAAAACACCAGTTCGCGTCAGAATCAAAGCCGAAGCAGCTGTTAACGCGGTATACAAGTGGGCTTCTGCAGTCAGCTTCGAGTTATCCGCATCGAAAAGCGTTAGATGTCACGTATGTCCATCTAACCATCGAAACCCCGTCCCAATAGTGGTCAACGGGGCAGTTATTCCTAACAAAAAAAACCGTCAAGGTGCTTGGAGTCACTGTTGACCATGGGCTCACCTTCCGGCATCACTTTGACTCGGTGAAGCAGAGTTTTCAAACCCCGTCCTTATATAATCCGGAAGATCTCACGCCCCCACCGAACGAATAATCCGGCAGTGAGCTTCCGGGTTGCGCAAGCAATAATTGATACCAGACTAACATACGGGTTGGAACTCACTTGCATAGCGTTAGACCGACTCGTTACCACTCTAGCTTCCGTATACCACGTATGTATCCGTATAATATCAGGGTTACTCCCATCAATTCCGGCTGATTCAAGCTGCGTCGAAGCAGGTCTTCTCCCCTTCCGTTTTTTTTTTCATTTTCGCGGCCCTTCTGAAGAGTGCATGATCCTCCGGACGGCTGCCAACGTGGATCTCTCCCCAATAGCCAAGGTGCATTGGTACGGAGACATTTGTTGGCACTCATCGAAACCAAACATAGACAATACGATTGCAAATCAGTTTCGCGCAGGCGACAATTCGGCAATTCTTAGGGCTACCGTCCTCGACTGGCTACATACCAAGTATCCTAGACACGAAAAACGCTACACCGATGGGTCACTCTCCAACCTTGGCGTCGGTCTGGGAGTTTCGACCCCCGACATTGCACTAACCCTCAGTCTACCTCTTATATGCTCCGTTTTCTCTGCGGAAACCGCGGCTATTTTCACAGCAGCCACCATACCATCCGACCGACCAGTATTAATCATCACAGATTCAGCAAGCGTTTTTTCTGCCTTGCAATCTGAAAGACCCACGCATCCATGGATTCAAGGGACACTGGAAAATGCTTTGTCGAACAGCTGTAGCTTGTAGCTGCCGATAACCTTGCCGGTTTTGGTCATTTTTCTCCTCGTTTCGAAGAAACTGTTCCATTCGATGACGTTAAAAGATGGATCTTGAAAACCTTCAAGAACGTATGGGGTACTGAATGGGCTCAGTCTCACTCACCGCATCTACGGAGAATTAAGATTTAAACCGAAAAATGGGCCGATTGCCCTCTACTCCACGATCAACGAGTCATCTCCCGTTTGAGAACTGGGCATACGCGGGTTTCATCTAACATGGATGGACGTGGCCTTTTCAGACGGATGTGCTCTATTTGTGGCGTTCAGAACTCTGTTGAACACTTCTCATGTGCATGTCCACAATATGAATCAGCCCGGAGATCCTTCGGAATTTTGGGAAGTGTCCGCAGCGCCCTCGGAAACGAAGCGGCCACTGTGTCAACTTTAATAGGATTTTTAAAAGCTATCAACCTATACGGACAAATCTGACCCAACACTCCAAGCCAATAGCCAAGAGCAACTTTATCTTGCTTTAGCAGCTCTATTGAGCTTCCGAATATGAATATCTTTAGGCAGAAGTCCATCGCCAATCTCGGCGGCTATACTCCATTAGGTTATCAAATTTACTCAAAAAGTATCCGCTGATGTTGCATGTATAGAAACGACTATCCAGCGAGTCAACTAAAATAGATTTAGTCTATGTTTGGTGAAACCCCTTGGTTGGGCTCGAAAGGGGCACCTCCTTAGGGTCCTCTTCTACTTTCTTAGAGACACTATTTCGGTGACCTCTTCTGATGAGTGTTGAACTAGCGGTAAATTAAATAACACTATAATAAAGGAAAAACAAAAGTTGAATGGACGTAAATGTCGTTATATTCCCAATGGATCCCCAGTTTTCCACCTAATTTTCGGCAAAATCAATAGCCCGAAAAGAACTCAGTAGAGCTAGTTTTTATTTTTGTTTGGCGAAAATAAGGTTCATACAGGTCGGACTCGATTATCCATTATTTGTTTTTTGATGTTCTTGTTTTCAATTTTTATGCATAAATCTGAGATAATTTGGTATTGCAGTATACAATATGAATGGTTTTGTAGTTTTGAACGTATTTGAGAAACGGGGGATTTGAAAAGTGGTTTATTGTGTATGCTGATCAAAAATTTTATTTTCTTGTAAAGACCCCTACTGTTCCTAGAAATAGATTCTAGCTACGCCACCGCATTATGTAAATAAAACAACAACAAAAAGATAATATTTAAGTTCTTTTATCGAGGATTTCATTTTTTTTTCTTAGTGATTCGATAATCCGGAGTGAAAAAAATCGATACTCCGGATAATCGAGTCCGACCTGTATTTCCAAATATAGAAGTTTAAAAATCCGCTATATTTAAATTAAAAAAATGCCATCTTTACTCCGGTAGTTGTGCTTTAACTAGAAATCTAAGTGATTATTTTTTTCATAAAAGATTGTACATTACTAATACTAATTACTTACTAATAAAGGAATTAAAAAAATTATCTTATAAAAGAAGTATAATTTTATATAAAACTGTTTCTGAGATAAAGTGTCTCTAATAAAGCATAATAATAATAATAATAATGTTTCTGAGATATACTGCCCATATTCGCATAACAGGAATATAATTGTAATTGTAATTTTATTGATCACGGTATCCTATCAGTGTACACTCTTTATCAGACAAGGAAATAAATATTATATTATATAGAAAATATATTTTTAGTGGAACTCAATTATAATTGCAGAAAAATCGAAAACCCGTAAAAATTAGTGATGTTCTTGGGATTTCAATTTGGGGTCAGTATGATCCAATATGATTCAAGTAAATTACCTACTCTAGAAATGTTTTTGTCAAGGTAATTAGGAAAATCTACAGCTCGTGGGGCAAATATCACAAATCCGTCTTCTTACAAGAAAAAAAAATCAACTCTTCAAAGTGCTCTGGGGTCATATTGACTTCAGAACAGACAAAGGGTTAAAAATAAATACTCATTTTGTTTTAAGAGACTAACAAGACAAGAATGAGACCTGCTACCAGCCCTGACTCGTTTTTGAGAATATTAATGGGTTAACGCAATATTTAACAACGCTATGCTACAGAGCAGACCATCCCAAACTTTCCCAAACAAGCCCCAGATATATGCAAATAAATAGAGCATTTAGACTTGAAGCGATTGTACCGAAGGGGCCCAACACTACTAGCTATGTAACTGATGATTCACCGGAGATATGTATGATGAGTGATCACTGGCTAGTGAAACAGAGCAACGAGATACTATACCATCGACGTTATGACTCTCCCCCACATCGGATCGAAGATAAATCCAGTTATAACAAAAAATGCATCACCGCTTTTGGACTACGCCACAACTCTGTTTGTTTCGTTCTGCTTTGATCGTGTAATTCCAAATACAAATACTAGACAGAAAACACTGATGGAATAAAAAGAAGGAATCGGGGAAGGGCATCTCCCAACTCATCCAACGCAATCTTCACCTCTCAAAATTCCGATCTTTTGAGTGTTTCACGGCGAATCGTTCCGGATATCCGTTCAATTTATGCACATTAAATCACTTCCTCGGGGACCATTAATTCGAGATCACCCGCAATTCTTCGAATACTTTTCTGTCGGCGGATGAGCAAAAAAAAATGCATTCAAAAATGGGCGAGTCTTGTTTTGTCTGACGAGGCACCGAATGAAATCCAATTCACTACGCCAAAATCTAATCGGTTCCATAAAACTCCACGACCCGTTTACGGTATTTACCTTTAGGCACACTTTTCAATTATATTTCACTGAATAAATGCCGTTTAGAAACGAAAATTTACTAATTTTCACAGAATTTTAAGGATTCCATTATGACAGAGGAGAAAGCACTTTTATTTTTAGCGAGAGCTGTCAAAACTGGATGAGTATGTGTGCGTGGTTTCGAGCAGTCTACACCGTAAGAAAAAGCGCAAATTATTTGATGTAGTCGAGCAGATTTTTTCCATGATTTGGTTTTCCTTTACTTTTGCCCTACAAACCGGACGCTTCAAAAGCTAAAAATCTCGTTAATAAAGTCAAATCAATCAATCAATCGTCTTTCAACGATATTATTTTGGACTAAATTCAACGTAATATGGTTTGGATAAAATGCCGATGTTTATTTTTAAGTAATGTTCAGCTCGTTTTGTCGTTCTGTAGTAAGTTTTTAAAGTGCAAATAGAATCGAGCAGAATCGTGGATCGCAGAACGAACCCAAAATTAGCTCTGTTCAAGTGCACTCAGAAACAGGGCTGTGCATTTTCGAAAGCATTTTGTGAAACACGAAGGCTTGGTTGCGTCGTCTCGATGGTGACGAACAACTGCGTCGCTTCGTTCTTCTTCCCACACCCATTCGTTTCGTTACCTGATTGAAGGTAGCGAACAAGAAAGATGAAATGAAAGAGTAAGAACATCGTTTCATTTGATTTCATTGAAATATACCAAAATATTTCATATTGAATTTTATCTATTTTTTGCAATATTAATGTATGTAACTTGTTAGAATAAATTAAGATAGAGAAACTATGCGGGCCACCACATCGTTTATTGGAATTAATCAGCTCCTAAAGTTAGAGACTACCGATTGAAAGACCAGCTCGCTGAGGTGAGCCTCTGATTTATGACGCGCGATGCACAAGCGGAACGAAAGAAATGAAAGACTACGCTTGCTGCGATGAAAGGAAAGGTTTGTTGGATTGAAACGAAACAGTAGAGTTTCATCTGAAAGGGAAGCTTGAGTCAGTCAGTTGGGGACTGAAAATGCTTTCAATGAAATGAAAATGGACGGCCCTGCTCAGAAAAAATAAATCGCCGAATTAAGTCCATTAAGGTGAAACATCTCGGAATCCAAAGATGGCCGGCACAATGCAAGACTAACAATTCAAAAGGCCTCATCTCCAAAAAGTAAACAATGAGAAAAATGCAATCTTGTTTTGTCAAACAATAAATCAAACTTAAATTATGAATTTAAGCATTGTATGTTATTTTATCGTCCAGAAAGTCGATAGATAAACTGATTTATAGCTATGAATATTCATTACTATCATTTTAGCAAAAAATCCTGCTAAAAAAACGAGTCAAAGAAAATGAGGCTTTTATTTCACCAAAAGCTGTGCAGCCCTTTTCATTTGTGGCCATAGACGCCGGCCGACGCTGATGAGGCCTGTGAGTTGACGCCTTTGTTTACTCTAAAATGTGTTGAGGCCTTCTAGTTGAGGCTTGTTTTTTCATCATCTTCTGATGTGGCCTTTTGAAAATCATTCAAAATTGATGATGAAATGAGAAATTTGAAGTGTAGAAGAGTGTTAAGTGGTGAAGTAAAGTACATGGAGATCCCTACAGCAAGAGAAGATTCGTGCGGTTGATTAAATATGTGATTGATTGAACCCTTCGTCATCCATGAACATTATGTATGTGCTACGCGAGTTTGTCGTCGAGAAAATGTATGGAAATATTGGTTCAATTGAAATAATATTGCAATTGAACGTTATTTTTCATGCAATTGAAACCAAATCGTGTTTTTGTTGATAATTTGTGAAGTACAGACAGGCTGACACAGGTGCTATTAGGTAGTATGATACAAAATACATCAGTCTACAGGAACCCGATAATGTTCGCCGTTTAGACAACCACTGTATAAAATAATACAAGGAACAGTCGCTCCGTAGTATAACCTGCATCTACTTAGTGAATTTGGAACGTTTTTCGCAATCTACATAGAAATTTTGATGTTTGTTTAACAGGCCTCAACTCGGTTTCCGTCAGATATAGAAATGAGGCCTTTTTGAGAAAAGGCCGCATTTGCGATGAATATCCTGGTTAGCGGAAAATGAGATGGGGCCTTTTAGAAAAATGTTATTTTTTCAACTTTTATGCATATTTTTAAATGACTATTGTATGTTTTAGTAAGAATAGGCTCTTATACACTGAAATCAGCAGAAAACCGATTTGTTTACATTTTGGACTTGAGGCCTTTTCAATTGTTGGTCTTGAATGGCCGACTTCTCACCCTACTCACGTTTTCAAAGGCACAAAACTGGAGAAATAGTTGACAAACGTTCCTGATCTTCTTATTTTAAGCTTTCTGCTAGTGCACAAAGAGAAAATAAAAAGTGCACTGTTGTGGGATGCTTTCTTCGCGAGATTTGTGCTTTTAAAGTTGTAGTGCAATCTTAGAAGTTGATTCCAAACTGTTTCACCTTAAATCCCGCTAGTTCCAACCTGAGAGAGAGAAGCGCAGACAGACGTTTAAGCAGGAACAAATTTATTCAAAATTCCTGTGTACATTCTACCGTGGTGTCACCTAGGGAGCAAATTGCTGCAGTACAGTGACAGTTCGTAAAAGCGCGTGGCTTCATCTTCTCGCTTACTACCCAGTCCACCACCCACTGAACAAAAATATCAAAACAATCACTTTAATAATGATTCACACAATTGTGATATTTTCACGCCAATTTATTTTACATGAGTTACGATCATTCAAGGGTGTTATACTAGCATGAATCTGTGAGTAAATTAAATGCCAATTTGTGGTAAAAATTACATTGGATTAAATTAACTTTTACATGAGAAATTAGAACCAAAAGGGAACATCACCCACCCAGCGCGAAAAAAAAGGTGCATAGTTTTTAGCGTTGAGCACGTGGACTGTGGGAGCGGTTGTGTGTCATGCTGTCAACGAAATGTAATCAGGATGGTGGCGGGACGCATACGCCACTAACGCCATCTGTTAGCTTATTGCCACTTGGCGATTTGTGGCGGCCATGTTTTTACACAAGTGGCTGAGTCTACCTTGAACGTCTGTCTGCGAGAGAAGACAGTTGGCTTAGATGGCGAGCTCCCAAAAGTCAAGGGAACCTGTCATCAACTGTCACTGGAAAACCGCACATTCGAAGGGCAGAGCGTGAAAAACCGTCAAAATTTGGCCAAACTAAAACTGGGTATGATTGAAAATTCAAGTTGTTTTCCTGTGCTCTCGCATATAAAATCGTTGATTATTTAAATATTGTCGATTGGATTCAAATCGTTATTGAATTTTTTTTATAATTTTATGATCTTTTTGTTAACAAATAGAATGCGAATATGGTTTTGACCCAGTTTTTGCTCTCCGAACCATTGTGTACGACCCAAACATGAGAAGAAGAAATCAAAGAAAACAAGCCAGTTGTCAGTGAACTGTCTCCTCTCTCTCAGGTTCCAACGATGTCAGCTCCAGCGGTGAATATGTAGGGTGACCATCTCCTGAAGATCCAAATTCAGGACATATTGCAATTTTCACAATTGATATGTGCAAGTTCTATTACAGCTCAAATTTCGAACATGACTCGAAATTCAAAAGCTTTTCTAAAGATTTTTTTTTATTTTTAAATCTGAGGACTTGCATTGCGATTTTTTTCACCACTTAGACTTTAGTGATCTGAATTTCATCTTTCTCGGATTTCGCCTTCGATTTCGCTGCCCCTTTTCAATCACCGCCGCCCATGCAATTATCCTGATATTCATGACAGTTTTCTCCGGCCGGCTCAGTGTGTACCATTTTCTCTTTGTTCTCGACTCACCAGCTGGTCTTGTTCACACAACAAAACCAGCTGGCCTTCCAATGTTTACAGCAGTGATGCCACATACACAGATTTATCTGTAATTACACAGAATTTTTCCTGTTCTTGCTTACAGATATCTGTGATCACAGATCACGAGTTCATTTATTTGACGTTTGAATCGTATCGAATTCACTTGGCAAACACAACCAGTGAACTCATGCATTAATCCATAGTGCTTTAAACTTGTTCAGTTTGAATATTTACACAGGTTTTTTCACAGGTCAGTTTTATGTCCGTTAAATAGAGTTTTGGCATATATTACAGTTCTTCCCCTTTAGGAGAGTTTGATATACTATTGAGATGTTAACATTTATCAACCAAAATCACAAGTTCATTTCAATTTGTATGTTATAACATAACTCTATCAAAACATAAAATACATCTTATCAGTGTTATAAAGTACACAACTTTGTTACATAAAACTACATTATTTTACTTATCTAATCATGTTTCGTTATCGTCTTATAATACTTAACCAATTTCATTTTCTATCATTGCCTTGCTGATTTTTTATCAGCTAACTGCTAGTTATACTTCTGCTTGGTACTTAGATTGCTTTTTTTTACAATCCTCGCCTTCATAACCAGTTTTGGACGTTTCAAAATTTTCTCTCTGTACTTTTCTGATGTTATCTGCCTCATCATCGCTTCAAGCTTTCTATACAACGATTCTTTTAAGACAATAATTTCAGAATGAGCTACATGTTGGTATTATTTTGTCTAATATGTCTAAACTGTACAGTTTGTCATACGCCTTCAGTTCATTCCATACAATAAAGAGTTGTCCAAGGATTTTCCCATTTCTGCGTCCAAGTTCATTACACTTTTTAAACGAGCTCTCATTAGCAGTTTGTAGTACGTATGGTAGTTTAACGTTAAGTTTTTTGTTATCTGCCATATCTAACGTTATTTTTGATTTGCAACACATTATACCTTTAAACGGAAGTATGCCGAATATTTTTGGATAGTTTATCTTCAAATTATCAAATGACAGAATAGTATGGCTGTCTTACTTCCTTTCATATTTTGATTCCATTAATTTCTTAAGAACCTCTTCAAATAATATAAGAAGCATATCAGTTCGTACACTATTTTGTCTACCAAAACGATTTATTTGTTCATAGAAATTAGAGCAAATACTTATGCTACATATCAAAACATTATCAAAACATGCTTATTCTCTAATTTTGTTGAAATATTAAGGCTCCCCCAGATCTACGCGACTTTTTACGGCGACAGCGACAAAAAATCGTCGCGATTTCGTTGTTGTGTCGCTGCAAGCACTCTTCTATGAAACCATTTTGACTGACACGACGCGATTCGCGGCGAAGTCGCATCGCCGCGGCTTAGATGCGCTTATCAAACAATGCATGCAGCGAAACATCAGCGAAATCACGACGATTTTTTGTCGCTGTCACCGTAAAAAGTCGCTTAGATCTGGGGGAGCCTTTATATAACCTTCGGGCTGTCGCGCTGTTGTACAGTCATCCCACAGTTATGGATAGCAAACAGATATGGATCAGAGTTTACCAACGTGAATCATAAATATGTAAACCATCGTAATCAATTATAATATGCTTAAGCATATTTTTACCGTCTGTAGGAAATTAAATGTCAACCGTCAATGTCAACGTCACAGAAGCGTTGATTCATAACTGTGGGGCAATAAAAGTTATACCACAGTTATGAATCAACGATAAGACGATTCCGAAACATACGCCAAAATGTATGCTTTCACTAACACACCATTCGTTTACCTCGTAGAAAAATTGCTGTTATAGCGTTTTGATCCATAATATGAGTCGATTGGATCCTTTAGGGATCCTCCTCACACACTGATCCACATCTGTGGGGTGGACATTGTTCGGAATTTCGATCGAAATCGACACTTTTTGGTGAATAACCGCGAGTTTTGAGGTGTAATCTCTTAAAAATCTATATTTTGCGGTGCCAGGGAGGTAATTTTGTTTTGTACAGCGTCACCATAATTTATAATCATATTTTGTTCTGAAAAATGACTGTTAGTTGATCCATAACTGTGGGGTGATTTTACTTTGTACAGCAGTTGTGATTTATATGCTATCATTTTGTAACAAATATACCGTAAAATCGGGTGTAATTGATCAGAAGGGTGAATTTGATCATCGTATCACACGATTTTATTTATTCGTAATGGAGCATAAATATCAATGTAAGCTGCAGTAAATGAATGTTGTTTGTCGTAACTATTGTCAAATTGTGTGTTGTGAAGTTTTTTGAGTTGAAGAGTGTTTATTACTATGGAAATAATGTAAAATTTTAAAATCATGCACGGTGCAGTATTGATAAACACCTATAAACTTCTATTTCTAAGCAAGGATTTAAACATGGTATAAACCTGAAAGTTTGTGAGGATGCTTGAGATATATCCCTAAACCAGATTTCATCACCAAAACTCGTACCAATTAGTTCAAATGGTTGAAATAATTGAATTTCTGTTAGATATCATTGAATTCCTTAGGAAATTGCATACATTTAGGCGTTTTCCGTGAAATTCTGTAAATTCAACTATTCGTTATTTATTTAAATATTGCATTGTTAAGAATTTGACAAGCATATTCGGATTCAGGGAGCTCATTTTTATCATGTAGAGTTGTTTTGAAAACATACAATAATGGCATTGACAAGTGATCAATTTCACCCCGAAATGAGATCCCCTGATTTTTTATTTTAGAGATATTTGTTAACACTAAAATGACATTTGTTAGAAGATTTCGGTACATGAGTCGATGAGGCTTACCTTCGTACTTGTTTTCCTGCATTTTGTTGTTTGGCATTGTTAACATTTTAGAAAAACCGTGAAAAATGATCAATTTCACCCGAAATTACGGTATCTATTTATACTAATCCAAAATGTATTCCTCAAGAATCTTCTTAAGAACAATACTCGACAGTTTTTGTTTACATCCTGGCTCTTTATAATGCGGTAAAACTAACAAAGGTACATAAATAGAAGTCACATACTAATAAACGCACTATATACGGTTCGAGTAGACCACAATTTGAAATCGGTATATCTCAAAATCCAGATAATTTTGAAACATGGGATATTCAGTAAAGTTGTTCTAGAGGTGGAGCGCTATTTGATTGTACTTCATTCAATTCAGAATAAGACCGCTAGGTGGCACAAGTGGGCATGGAACTTTTACTTTTTTTCTGTATATATTTCTGGATCCTGACCATTTAAAAGGATACCATCTTCGGCAAAGTTGTTCAGTAAGTTAAGGACTATCATTGTTCGAGCTAGTTAATTCAATTTTTTCCGCCGGGCGGCGCTAGCGAGAATGAAACTTTTTCTTTGCGGATAATTCAGGATCTTGACCTTTAAAATATGGCATCTTCGACTAAGTTTATACGTAGCTCAAGAGCTATCATTGTTTTAGCTAATCTTGAACTTAAAGCATTAAGCAAAGAAAGCAAGCTACTGAACAACTTTGCCGAAGACGTCATCTTTCTAAGCACTCAGGCTCCTGGGATACGCGTTACAAAAATCAGAAATCTCAAGCTTTCATTCCATAAAAAAGATTGGAAATCGGTTGAGCTGTTCACAAGTTATGATAATTTTTTTTTTCAATAAAAAATCTAATGCGCTGAGACCTACAGTGTGTGCCTATAAAAAATGACTGATTCTTTATTTTCAAAAAATTATATCTCAAAAACTAAAAAACATACATTGCTGAAAATTTTACAGTAAACGTAAAATTTTCTGAACTTTCAAGAAAAAATGAGAACAGCAATAGCCCCTGTAGGGATTGAGAGGGGTACTATAGAAGATATCAAATAAGCAGAAGGGCATATAGTTCCAGTAACAATGAAAACCTAAGCAAACGGGAAAAGGCGAATGACACGTCAGTCTTGTAAAGTGTTTCGAGCGATGAAGTTGCGATGGAATTGCTTCTGTTGCAATTCGGCTGATTGAGCCATTAGTTTTGAATGTGCCGGTTGTTCCTTCCGGACATTACAATGGCACAGTTGGTAAGTATATTGTGCGCTCCCAAACATTCAAAGTCTCGGCCTGAAACGGAAGTACAAAGGTGGTAAAAACTTTGAATGTTTTCAGTTTTGTTTGGCATTGCCGTTTGATGTAAACCAAGACGATGAATTATTCCATAGAGGTTGATATTGGAATCATTTGTGTTGGTATTGCAAGCAGAATAAGCACAATGGACCTATGCACGGATTCACTATTTGACGTTTGAGCGGTGCCGAATTCACTCGTTGTTATTTATGTGACCATGGAAACCAATGAATTCGGCACCGCTCAAAAGTCAATGTAGTGAACTCGTGCATCGGTCCATAGTGACGTCATATTTCCGTGGTAATTTTTTTTGTTAATTTTATGCTGGATTGCTTTGATGGAATTCAGAGGTCGCGATTCATGTGTTTTTAAGATTTGTTTTTCTTGCTGCTTGTAATGAATTTAAATGTTGGATAAGAAATAATGTTATTTTATATTTATGAATGACACAATATTATTCAGTGTAATGTAATTGAGTGATTAAGTTGGAACACAATTGGAAAATGATATTGCGCGAATCCTTCAAATGAGCCCGACATTATTTTGTTATGCTTAATAATTTGTTATAAGGGCAAATACATCAAGGCAATGCATAAACTCATCTGAAAGGGTAAATCAATTCCCCTGAGAGGGTAAAGTAATTCCCCCGAGAGGGTAAAGTAATTCCCCCGAGAGGGTAAAGAAATTCCCCCGAGAGGGTAAAGTAATTCCCCCGAGAGGGTAAAGTAATTCCCCCGAGGGGGTAAAGTAATTCCCCCGAGAGGGTAAATCAATTCCCCCGAGGGGGTAAAGTAATTCCCCCGAGAGGGTTAAGTAATTCCCCCAAGTGGGTAAAGCAACTCTCCGAGAGGAATAAGGTGTAATGAATGAGTAGTTAGGAATAAAGACTGAGGAATGAGCAATAAGGAGTAAAAAGTGAGGCGTGAAGAATGAGGAATAAGGATTAAAGAATGAGGAGTGAGGAGCGAAGAACGAGGAATGAAGAGTGAGAAGTCAGGAATGTGAAATGAGGAGTGAGGATTGAGGAATGAGGAGTACATAATAAGGAGATAGAGATGAGGAATGAGAAATGAGTAATGAGGAGTAGAACGTGAGGAATGAGACATTAGGGGTGAGGAGTAAGGAATGAGACATGAGAAATGAGGAGTAAGAAGTGAACAATAAGAAGTGAAGTATGAGGAATGAGGAGTAAGAAATAAGGAATGAGAAATGAGATATGAAGAATGAGTAGTGGGAAATAAGGAATGAGAAATGAGATATGAAGAATGAGGAGTAAGAAATGAGGATTGAGGGATGATGAGTGAGGAATGAGAAGTGAAGTGTGAGGAATGAGGAATCAGAAGTGCGAAGTTAAGAGGAAGGGATGAGGAATGATGAATGATTTGTGAGGAATAATGAAAGAGGAGTGAGGAATGAAGAATTAGGAATCATATGTGAAGAGTGAGAAGTGAGGAATGAGGGATAACGTATGAGGTGTAAGGAGTGAGAAGTTAGCAATAAGGAATGATGGGTAAGGAATGAGTTATGAGGAGTGAGGAATTAGGAATGAGGAGTGAGGAACGAGGAGTGAAGAATGAGGATTGATGGATGAGGAGTGAGGAATGAGAAGTGAAGTGTGAGGAATGAGGAATCAGATGTGCGAAGTGAATGAGAAGTGAGGAATGAGGAATAAGGATTAAAGAATGAGGAATGAGGAGTGAGGAGTGAGGAGCGAAGAACGAGGAATGAAGAGTGAGAAGTGAGGAATGAGAAATGAGGAGTGAGGATTGAGGAATAAGAAGTACACTCAGAAATAAAAAAGTCATAAATTACTAAAATTTAATCATTCTGTGACTACTCGTGTTTCTGAGTGTACATAATGAGGAGATAGAGATGAGAAATGAGAAATGAGGAATGAGGAGTGAAACGTAAGGAATGAGAAATTAGAGGTAAGGAGTAAGGAATGAGACATGAGGAGTAAGAAGTGAACAATAAGAAGTGTAGTATGAGGAATGAGAAGTAAGAAATAAGGAATGAGAAATGAGATATGAAGTATGAGGAGTAAGAAATGAGGATTGAGAAATGAGAGATGAAGAATGAGGAATGAGGAGTGAGGATTGGAGATGTGGAATGAGGATTGAGGAATGAGGTTTGAAGAGTGAGATGTGAGAAATGAGGAGTAAGGAATGATGAGTGAGGAATGATGGGTAAGGTGTGAAAAGTGAGAAGTGAGGAAGAAGGAGTGACGAGTGAAAAAATGAGGTTTAAGGAATGAGGAATGAAGAGTGAGTAATGTGGTGTGAGGAATGAAGAATTAGGAATCATATGTGAATAGTGAGAAGTGAGGAATGACGAATAACGAATGAGGTGTAAGGAGTGAGAAGTTAGCAATAAGGAATGATGGGTAAGGAATGAGTTATGAGGAGTGAAGAATTAGGAACAAGGAATGAAGAGTGAGGAATAAAGAATGATGATGATGAAGTTGTAGATACAAAATTTTATCTCATTTTTTGGAATATATGTATGTTATCTTTAATATGAAAGAACTCAAGGACAACATGAAATGAATGAAAGATAATAGATGAAACTATCCTACAATTATAAGAGTAGAAAAGGAGGAGAATGTAGGGATTGAGAGGGGTACTATAGAAGATATCAAAAAAGCAGAAGGGCATATAGTTCCAGTAACAATGAATACCTAAGCAAACGGGAAAAGGCGAATGACACGTCAGTCTTGTTAAGTGTTTCGAGCGATGAAGTTGCGATGGACATTCTCGCACCAACTAGCAACGCAGCAACAGTGGAAAGTAAAAGCTAAGTCTTGGTTTGCTACCGCGGAAGCGGATTCGGTTGTGAAAAAGTCGAAGTTAAATTTTCAATCTTTTGGATGCCAGTGGTGTTAAGTGTAAATAGCATATAATAAGATCGCGTTTTTTTATTACTCCATTACTTTTAAGTTTCTCCAATTTATTAGCTTAAGTGGTGTTGGTTAGAATAATTAGAAATAAGGTGTACATAATTATCAAGAATAAAAACAGTAGTGAAAGTTGTGAATGAATGTTGATGTGGATAATGGAATAGAAATCGAGAGACTCTCGATTTCCGAAGGTAAGACTATTGAAGAAAGAAATAAAAGGAAATTGAATGAAAATCACGACGTAGAACCTAAGCGACTACAGACAGAAATGGGACGCAAAAAAGAAAATGGTGGAAAATCGAGAGGAATTGAAATGATCACAGATGACAACATGGCGTGCGCCGGAAGTGCAACGCAACAAACACGAACACAGAAACAGACCAAATACACGACAAAAGATCTTACACAACCACAAACACAACAAACTAAAACGACACACATACAAGCTCAAGACATTCGAGAATCACGTGACACCAGTTCGAAGAGAGAGAGAAATAAAACCGCAAATGACACACTAAATCTAGGTCAATGGGAAAAGAATAATGTGCACACAGTTTTCTTTATTGAACTACAAAACAAAGAAGATAAACCGATTCACCCAATGTTGCTCGCTAAGATTCTTCACAATGTCGGAATTAAGCAGTACAAGGAGCTCAAAAGTGCAGGTTTTGGAAGGTTCAGAATTACGTTTAACAAACCTAAGGACGCTGAAGTATTGCTTAATTCGGCATTGTTGAAAGACAATTTCAAATTCAACATCTACATTCCCAACATGCTCAAACAGACAATAGGAGTTGTTCGTAACGTACCACCCACAATATCAGAAGAGGAAATACTTGATAACATTAATGCAGGAAATAAGAGAGTGACCAAGATCGAAAGAATAAACAAGATGAAGAAGGTAGAAGGTAATAACGTGCTCGTGCCAACATATTCCATAAAAATTTATGTTGAAGGACAGGTTCTTCCGGAAGAAATTGCGATTTACGGAATGCTTGCTAAGGTTGACTTTTACGTTTTCCCAGTAAAGCTGTGCATCAGATGCTGGAGATTTGGACATAGGATTAGGACATGCAAGAGTTCGAAACCGAGATGTGTTGTATGTGGGTTGGATCACGAAGGTGAAGTTTGCTGGGATGCTCCAACTTGCGTAAATTGTAACGGTAACCATAAAGCTAATGACAGAAATTACCCAGAAAGAGTAAGACAGGATATGATTCTTCAGGTAATGGCCAGAGAGAAGCTGACGTTTGCTGAGGCAAACATGAAGTTTCCTCGAAACAGATCCGTTCAAGATCGATTGAAACCAGCAATAATTCAATTCAGGAATTCCCAACATTGCCATCTCGAACCTCAAATCAGGATACGGTACACAAACAACCTCAAAAATTAATTTCAAACGCAAACCCGAATACTAATATTGAAGAAATAGTTAATCGCGTCAAGACAGAACTAATCAAACAACTAAATCTGGACATAATAATGGACAAAATAAAAACTATTCAAGAAACCAATTCTAACAATAATCAACTAATTAAATCAGGTAAACAATCCAAAGATGCACAAACACTGCTAACAGAAATAATGAATGAAATGAAATCTATTGCAAATCCGGTAATTACAGTAGCACGAGGAACAACACAAGAAAATAATTCAAAGCCACAGGCACATCATGGACCAGTACAGAAATCTGAAACTCGTACAACATAACATAACAAGTATAAGACCACTAGAGACTCGTAAAATTCTTCAACACTTCCTTAACACAAACAATATAGACATAGCAATTTTACAAGAAATATGGATGAAACCAAATGAAGATTTTAAATTCAATGGCTACAACTTTAAAAAATCAGTAAGGATCAACGGTTATGGAGGAGTAGGAATAATAACAAAAAAAGAAATTAGATATGAAGAAGTTAAACTACCCAAATTAGAACCTATTGAAGCAGTTGCAATAAAAACCTTGAATACTTTAACGGAAATGATAATAATTTCAATTTACATACCCCCTTTACCAGTAAGCAACAATGATATAAAAGAACCATTAAAAAAAATATTGGACATTATTGATAACTGGAATATCACCACTATTTTTGCAGGAGATTTCAATGCACACAGTAAAATGTGGAATAAAAAACAACCAGATTGCGCAAGAGGTAAACTACTTTCAAGTTTAATAGACATGACTAACCTTGTTATTATAAATGATGAAACACCTACTCTAATAAAATCACCAAACACAACACCCTCGACTATAGACTTAACCATAGTTACACCAGATATTGCAGGAAAAATAGAATGGAAAGTTATCGATGAAGAAATAGAAAGTAATCATAAAATTATAATATTTGAATTCAAAATTCAGCAAAACAATACAATATTAATAGAGAAATTTTAAATAAGAAAAAAGCAATTGAAAACATTAACCAAATTAATCCGGAAGAAATCAATAATCAATATCAACTCATACCAAAAATCAAACAACAAATTAACGATGCAAAATTTATTCCTAAAAATAAAAAGCATTTTCCAAAACCATGGTGGAATGATGAAATTGATAGATTATATAAAATTAAAAACAATCACTTGATAGAATACTTCAGAAATCAAACATATGAGAATTTGATGAAATTTAAAAAATCCAAAGCTAAACTTAAACAAACTATACGTAGGAAATCAAGAAAAAGTTGGAACAAATTAATAGAAACAATAAACCCGGATATGGATCAAAGAAGCTTATGGAATACAGTCAGAAGAATAAGTGGAGGTTTTCCAAGTAAAAATAACATACAATTATTAAATGATACAATAATGGCACATGAATTCATGGAAGAAAATTTTCCAGATGTAGTTACAGATTTAGGTTTCACACCCACAATAACAGACGATAAAATATCTATTACAAGCAATGAAGTAGTACAATTAATTCATTCCAAGAAAGATCACTCCTGTCCAGGAATGGACGAAATTTCCTTTCATATCCTTAAAAATATCAATCCTGCATTATTAATCAGAATAGTAGAATTACTGAACCTTGTTGTCAACAGTGGGGACATCCCGGACAATTGGAGAGATATAAAAATAGTCCCAATTTTAAAACCATCAAAAAATCCAAATAATGTAAGTTCTTACAGACCACTATCTATGCTTTGTGTAATTCTGAAAATAATTAATTTTACAGTTAAAAAACAATTAAATACTTTTCTGGAATCGAACAATGTCATACCCGCTTATTCTTTTGGTTTTAAAACTAAAACGTCTGCAATTAATTGTGTCAATACACTTATTTCACATGTCCACAAAGCAAAAAGAGATGGTGAAGTTGTAATTGCAACCTTTTTAGATCTAACAAAAGCCTTTGATAACGTTGATGTTAAAATTTTACTTTCAAGACTATTAGCAATTGAAGTACCAGCACCTATCACTAATTGGATTTATTATTACTTGAAGAGAAGAAACACAAAATTGATTCTTAACGATGGAAATGTTATATCAGCTTCAACAAATAAGGGGCTACCTCAAGGTTGCCCCTTATCTCCTATTCTTTTTAATATTCATACCACGGAACTCCATACTTTAGTAAAAGATGATAAAATTTTAATTCAATTTGCTGATGATTTCACCGCGATTGTAATAGCAAAAAATCTACAATTAGCAACTGAAAAGATGAACATCTTCCTAGCAGAAATTGTTGAAAAACTTAATAGTCTCGGTATGGTAGTCAATCCAGATAAATGTGCTACACTTGTTTTTACAAATAAGTTTCATCCAAATATACATATTAACATAAATAATAACCCTATCTGTAGGATACCTGAACCGTTCGATAGCTGGGGCTGGTAAAGCTGGTAATGATTGGACGCTCAGTAGGCTGGGTGGTTTGGTCGTCCGATATTTAGGCTCCAAATTGTGAGGGACCTGCCTAATCCTTGGTCAAGACCTAAGATAAAGATCGGACAACTGGGTATAGAATTTGATCCAGTTTGTGATCCAGTCGCTGATTGGTTGATTTTGATGCCTCCGAGTGTGCGGCTGCGTGTGAAAAAATACCATCGGAAGCGTTTGTTTTGGTTTTGCCTGTGTTGCCGGGTTACATTGTTAGGTTGTTATTATTTGCGGTTATTCATAAAAGTTCGTGCCAACTAGCCGACTGATGTGAATGAAAGTAAATATTGAAGCGAAATCAGCTTGAAAGTATAAGAAATGAAGTGCAAAGCCTTTAATTGTGTAAGGAGCAGTAAATAGCATCCGGATAATCATTTTTATCGAAAGAGCTGAAAGTACGAATGAAATAGTGTATCGTCTTCCATACAAATGGCAACACTTTTTTAGCGTAACACGCAAGGGTGGAAACATTATCATTAGGCTCACGGATGAAAAGAAGAACAACTAAAAGAAGCCAGTTGTCCCATCTTATCTTAGGTCAAGACTCTTTCGATTCACACAGCACAAAACACAAATTTACGAAAACACAGCTCTTTAATTAAACGCAAATCTAACACAACACATTTATTCAAACTAACACTAACAAATTGATCAGTTTCAAACCGTGGTCGCGCAGGACCGTCTTCGACCGTGTTCTACCTTCTACTGCTAGATCACTCCCAATTCTGCTCTAAATATTCCCGATTTTCTCCCAAATATTCTGTGGTGAATTTGACCGCTACCTACGATTCACATGGGCTATTTTCTCCCGCTCAGATCTGCCTTCTCATAGTGCATCGGTGACGTCACGGCCTCTCGATAGAAAGCGAAAGTGATGTCTGTGGATCAACGTAGCCGGTAGCCGAGCGATTGGCAGAACAAAAGCCATATGAACTACGTCTGCCGTCTGCCGTCTGGTCAGCTCGTATGAGGTGTTAGGGTGGTCCTCACAGACATTCTCACCCACCCAGAAATCTTGATTTCTGCATCTGAAAATAGATAAAATCCTCTTCGGTAGGGATGGGACGGGGTGGCTTACTCGACCAAATTTTCATTGGCAGGAACTGGTAGCACGCAAACATTTTCGACTGCTCGTTTTAATTCCCCAGAAGTTGTTTTCAGAGTTACAACTCTAATGATTCCATCAGTGCCGGGGTGTACATCAATAATACGGCCCATACGCCAACGCATCGATGGTTGGTTTTTGTCCTGAATAACAACCAGTTTTCCAATTTCAAACTTAACCGGTGGACTCCAACGCTTAGATCTACCTTGAAGCTGGCAGATATATTTTCGCTTCCATCTATCCCAGAAATGCTGAAGCCTTTGCTGAACCACCTGATATTGCTTCAAGCGGTTTGTAGGCACTAAGCGCCAATCGGGTTCAGGGACCGATTGAAGGGAACTTCCAACTAAAAAATGTGCTGGAGTAAGATGCTCTAGATCATCTGGATCCTCAGACATTGGAGTCAATGGCCTTGAATTCAAGCAGCCCTCTACTTGAGCAAACAGCGTAAACATATCTTCATGCGAAACAGAATTTGTACCGATAACTCGAAGAATGTGGTGTTTTGCCGATCGAACCTCAGCTTCCCACAATCCTCCAAAATGTGGGGAACCTGGAGGGTTAAAGTGCCAATTAATCCCTTCATTGGTACAGAATCTAGCTAGATCCTGTTGGTGATCGGCGTCCTTCCATCGACGAAATAATTCTTGTAGCTGGTTTCGGGCTCCAACGAAATTTGTACCGTTGTCCGAGTACAAATCGGTACATCTTCCTCTACGTGCGATAAAACGTCGGAGTGCTTGAAGGAACCTCTCTGTAGACAAGTCAGACACCAGTTCCAGATGCACCGCCTTTGTACACATGTACACGAAAATGGCTCCGTACGCCTTAACTGCAGTTTTACGCGGTGCTGGACGAATGTAGACTGGGCCAAAGTAGTCCACTCCAGTTTTGGAAAAGGGACGAGATACTGTAACCCTTGATGACGGTAACTCACCCATGAATTGTCGTACTTGTCTTGGTTTCGACCTGAAACACATAACGCATTGTTGAACGACCTGTCGAGCAACGTTCCTTCCTCCTAGAGGCCAATAGCGCTGCCGGACTGTTGCAAGCAGAAGTTGTGGACCAGCGTGGAGCAATTTGAGATGGTAATACTCGAAAATCATTTTTGTTAAGCGGTGTCGTGCCGGAAGAATCATGGGATGTTTAGTCTCGTATGTCTCCAACGAATGTTCCAATCGACCGCTGACTCGTAAAACTCCATTCTCGCAAATATATGGAGAGTACCAACGCAGTGGCGATTTGCTACTGACTGATTCCTTCTTTCGAAGAGCTCGAAGTTCCTCGGGGAATACTTCTTCCTGCACTTTTCGTATCAAGGTAAATTCTGCTATCTGTAACTCTTCTGCTCTTAGAAATTCTGTTATAGGTTCCTCCGGTATCCGAAGCAATCGTATTAATCGCTGCCAAATGGCAGCACGACGGACCAATGTTGTGTAGGAATTAGTTGTGGAGATAAAGCTATCAATGAAATCTGCAACTGCCGATGCTGTTCCGACAACTGCAGTTCGCCTTCTTTCTTCCTCGCCTTCCATAATTGTGTTTAAATCTGAAGTTGGCCAATTACTTCGATCTGCTGTTAACCAGCTGGGACCGTGCCACCAGAAGCTATTGTTGACAATCTCCTTCGGTCCAACTCCTCTAGATATAAGATCGGCTGGATTTTCAGATCCTGCAACGTGTCTCCATTCGCAACCTTCCGTGATCGCTTGGATTTTAGCCACCCTGTTTGCGACGAATATCGACCACGCCGACGGAGTAGCTTCGATCCATCGCAGAGCACACGTAGAATCCACCCAGAAAGTAGTGCGAACTTGAAGATGCGTAGCCTGACGAACCTTATCGAAAAGTTGAGCGGCAAGCAATGCCCCGCAAAGCTCCAACCTCGGTATAGACTGGGACTTGATGGGAGCGACCTTGGATTTTGAAGACAGCAGTTGTACCTTTACATTTCCAGCTTGGCCTTGACTACGAATGTAGAGGCATGCACCATATGCCTTCTTTGACGCATCCGAAAAACAATGGATCTCTATTGACACCGCATTAGGAACGATTACACATCGATCTATGCGTATTTCGTTAAGAATGGGTAGCTGGATATACAGTTTTCTCCAGGACTCACCCACCGTCAAAGGCAGCGCTTGATCCCAGTCCAATTTTTTGCCGTTTTCATCTTCCAAAGTCCACAAAAGCTGCATAAACACCTTTGCAGCTGTTGTTGTAGCGCCAATGAAACCCAGCGGATCAAACAGAGTAGCGATAATCGACAGGACCTTTCGTTTGGTAAGAACTTCGTCGGAATCTACAGGGGGAACATCGAATTGGAAGCGGAAGGTGTCACCCCCTGGCAACCAGGTTAATCCTAAAGCCTTCACTGCCGAATCGGGATCGAGATTGATACCATCAACTGGACGAATCGCTAAATTATCCTCGGAAATACCTTGCAGGACCTCTGCACAATTGGATGCCCATTTCCTGAGCCGAAAACCGCCACCCCTTGTCATTCCATCCAGTTGATTCTGCAAATTCTTGGCTTCCTCCAAGTTATCGCAGCCAGTTATGACATCATCCATGTAGGTGTCTTCTGTAATTGCCTTCACTGCTAGCGGATATCGATCTCCTTCATCCAAGGCCAGCTGATTCAATGTACGAGTCGCCAAGAACGGAGCCGGTTTCGTTCCATATGTAACCGTGTTCAACTCGTACACACAAACCTCTTCCAATGGTGTCGGACGCCACAGGATCGATTGATATGGTCTATCTTCGTGATGCACCAAAATCTGCCGAAACATTTTCTCCACATCGGCTACCAGAAGAATCTGCTTTGTACAGCAGCGCAGGATGATCGAACGGAGATCCTGTTGAATTACAGGTCCCACCAGCAACGCATCGTTCAACGACAATCCCGCAGCCGTTTTGCAGGATGCGTCAAACACTACGCGGACCTTGGTAGTGGTGCTGGACTCCTTGACCACTGGATGATGGGGAAGAAAGCATCGTTTTGTTGGTTCTGGATCATTTTCGATTTTCCGCATATGGCCCAGTTTCAGGTATTCGTCCATGAAGGCGACGTATTGCTCACGGAGGTTAGCGTTCCTTGTTAGCCTCCGCTCGGTGCCAAGAAAACGTCTAAATGCGATCTCCTTAGATTCGCCCAAACGTGAAATGACGTTTTCATCCTTAGGAAGTGCTACGGAATAGCGACCGTCCGCCGTTCGCTGTACGGTACTCGAAAAAATAGTCTCACAGCGAGTTTCCTCGGGAGAATAGTTGTTTGTGGAATCCACCTCCTCCATGGACCAGAACCGAGCTAGTAAATCCTCCAAACGATCAGTAGTTGAGATGTTGCAGTTGATATGCAAGCCTTGATGTTCTTCGTTGAATCCTCCACTAATAATCCAACCGAAAACTGAGTCGTGTAGAGATGGAAGACGTTCTCCCAGTGAAATCTTCCTGCTAGACTCGAAAAAGTCGAAAAACGCCTCTATCCCCAGGACAAGGTCAACGTCAGATGACACGCAGAACGATGGATCAGCAAGTTCGACTCCCTTTGGAATCGTCCAGCCAGCAATGTTGATGTTAGCGGTAGGGAGATTGGCTGTTACCTTCGGAAGTACCAGAAAACCCATCTGGCGTGAGAACTCCGACAGCCGGGAACGGATCGTGACCACGATCCTTTGTTTGACCTTGGTTACTGCCTGACCAATGCCAAGAACCGAAATATCTACCTTACTCCGAGAAACCTTCAAACGTTGGCTGAGACGTTCGGTAATGAAATTGCTCTCCGATCCTGAATCGAGAAGAGCGCGAGCTGGAATGCGGTTACCGTCATTATCCTCAACCACGATAACTGCTGTTGCCAATAAAACCTTCGACGAGCATTGGTGCACTGAGCCTGCCACTAAGCTGTCGGTAGTTGCCATGTTAGCTACTTGTGGAGGATTCGAATTCGATTGAGTGGAAGTACTCGTGGATTGCTGAGCTTCCTTGGCTACGTTGCTGTTTTTGGTTGCTGCCCTTACACCGGAGTCCCTTTCCGGTTTAAAACAAACTAACGTGTGATGGCGACCTTTGCAATTCCTACAGGAATACTTAGATTGACAATCCTTGGCTTGGTGTCCTGGTCTGAAGCAGTTCCTGCACAACGAATTCGACCGTAGCAACGAATCCCTATCCGTCACTGACATTCGTTGAAAAGTGCCGCACTGGAAAAGTAGGTGATTTCCGGTACATGCAAAGCAGCGCCCCCCGGACGCTTGAACCGTGTTGAAGCTATTCTTCACTGCAGAGTTCCGTTGCCTGGATGGACGGCTTGTTGACCTCTGAAGTCTTGTTTGGTAGGGATTCCAGAATGCGTACTCGACGTTGGAGAAATTCCGTGAGTTCCTTCAGCGTGTCCTGTTCCTTAGTAGAAGAGAACTCTTCCCAGCTGCGACGAGTGGATGGATCCAATCGAGTCGTCAACAAATTCACCAGTAAAAGGTCCTTATAGTCACACGGTTGTATAATCTGATCCAAAGTTTGCACGATCCTTTCGAAATTTTCAACTAAGCTGTGCAGTTCAGAGGCAGACTCTTTGGCGATAACGGGTAACGTGAGAAGAGATTGAATTTGCCGTTTCTTCAATAACTTACTATTGTTGTAACGCTTGGTCAACATACCCCATGCGACCTGATAATTAGCAGCTGTGATTTGGAGGGAGTCTATCAGAGTTTTTGGTTCTCCTTGTAGACATCCCTTCAAGTAATGAAGTTTTTCTACATCGGGTAGATCTGCCTTCCAATGAATCAAGGAAGAGAACAGATCCCTAAAACTCAACCATTCATCTATCTCCCCATTAAAGGTTTGCAGCTTAATCTGCGGAAGACGCACGTGATCAAATGTGGCTGACGTTTGAGGATCACCGCGGATAGATTGGTTCAAACTAGCTGGTTCTTGCCTTTCCCTAAACTGTTCTGTCAAGACCGACTTAACTTCATAGTAACTATCACTAAACTCTTGCCTCTGCTTATCTAGTGGGTCACCGTCCTCTTCAATATCGTCGAAGTCCTCGTGAGACTCAATATCCACGAGAGTTGCGCCATATTTTTCCCAAAGCTCGTCAATTTTCTCCAACCGAAGGAGGATTTGGGTGGTGGAAGTACATTCCTGAATCCTTTCAGAAAATCGACGAATATCGTGAAAAGCTGCTTCAATCTGCTTCAGTTTGGTCATCAGCTGCTTCAGATTTGGTGTCTTCTTGGCAGGCGACTTCTTGGTTGGAGCCATCGTTCCTCAACTCGACAATAGTTGCACGGTAGAGAAAGAGAGGTGATGTAGTATTCTGCAGAGTCCTTTGCTACGGCGGACACACACTATTCTAAATTAACTGACCTTCACAACGAAACTTTCGCCAAATCTAGTTGAAATACACAGCGATTCCAGTCAGTCAGCATCAGAGGAGTAAACAATCTCGATTACAGTTGGAAGGAACGAAGAGGAGAGGAAACCAGCATGTAGTAATCATAAATGGTCCAGCTTCGACTGGACATATACTGTGGCGCTCACCTGGAGGAAACAGTAGCTTCACTATTGTCCAATCGATAGTGAATCAAAATTAATTGATTAGCAGTCGAATTTCAACTGCAACGTCACCAGTCGTCGTAGCTCAAAGTGATATCCAGGGATTGGTTGGGGAAAAAAGGAAAATCCAAATGTAGCATCAAAAGTATTCGGCTTCGGCCGGGCATATACTGCGGTCAACTCACCCGGAGAAACCAGCAGCGGCTCAAAACCCGGCAATAAATCCAGCAGTCCAAAATTTTCAAAAGGCATGAAACACCGAAATACTCGGTATTCAAATTAGGAATTCGTCCACAGCAACCGAAGAGGATATATATTCAATTAAAATGTGTAACTCTGTTGCCCAAGCTTCGGCAGACATATATCTAGCTCTAGTTCACTAACCTGGGCAATATACGATGGCGCCTCCTCTTCCTGTGGGTTCCCTTAGTCGGACGTGTTGGGTTGGATGCTTCAAAGGCCACAATCGGTGCTAGTTTGATTCGATGATCTTTTGCAGCAATGGTTCTCGCAGTGATGGGGGTGGCGATGAATACTCGCAACAAACCAACGACAGCACATTGCTGCTAACCCGGTTAGTCAATTGAAGGGCGATGGCAGCCCTTGGTGGTACCGATGATGGAGGCAGTCAAACCGTTGATAAGGTGGTGTGGAAATGGGGACTGGAGTGGCACATAAATGCAATGCATTCGATCCTCACTCACAGCCAGAGATACCGATGGCCGGTTCCAAGTAGTGCAGTATTACGCAAACCTCCGATTGGGATTGGCTTCCCCAGAAGCGGTTGGTCATCAATGGTCCAAATTCCGTGGTCGAAGAGCGTTAAGTCCAAGTAGAGGTTGAAAAGTGGTGTTAGAATCACGATTGTATAGGCTTCGGTAGGACATACACTAAATATATAATTACCTGGAGAAACAGGAATCCAATCCGAATTTAGTGTCCAGTCCAAACCAAAAGCTGTTCCGGGAAGTGTCCAACAATGTCCAGAAGTCCGAAAGCAGTTTCTGGAATCCAAATGGCGCTAACCCAAGCGACGCGGTAAGTCCTTGACAAAGGATCCCTTTGGGCTTTGTCACCAGCAGCTATGGCGATTCTCCGCTAATTATTCCGCGGAATGATGGCGACACTCCTTTATTCCGTGGGTCACAATGGAACAATTGTTGGATGATGTAAGGCTATTTCCAAACCCTTTTGGCGCAAATTCCTGGTTTTGGCGCGTTGATTCCTGGCCAGGTACGGTCCTCAGGTATCCGGTTCGAAGGACCAATTTTAGTATATGTCCAGCCGAAGCTAGGACAACAGAGTTACACATTTTAATTGAATATAGGAACCGAACTGAACTACGTCTGCCGTCTGCCGTCTGGTCAGCTCGTATGAGGTGTTAGGGTGGTCCTCACAGACACTATCGAAGTAAAAGCATTCCATAAATTTCTTGGCATCCAAATAGATCATAAATTAAATTATAAAACACATATAAATTCAACAGTAGTTAAAGCTAAAAAGAAAATTAATATTTTAAAAATGATCGGAAAACGTAAAAACGGAGCCCATCCTGAAACTATGTTGAAAGTAGCCAAAGCCATAGTACAGCCACATTTAGATTATGGAATATCAATAATTGCTAAAGCACCAAAAACAATATTTGCCAAACTTGAAACTGTACAACATTTATACATACGAACATGTATGCGTTATCTGCGATCGACGCCAAATCACGTAATATTAGCGGAAAGTGGCATATTGCCTTTAAAGGAAAGAGCAGAATATTTAACATTGAAAGAAATTGTTAAAATATTATACTACCAGAATACGCCATTGTCTAAATTTTTACAATTTTTTATTACATCCGATGAGTTGCCGAATCAATGTTCTTATTTAGAAAAAATTGCTTCGATTAACAACTTTCACTTAATTCAATTAGGGTTTAAAATACCGATTGAAAACACCACAAAATTAAAAGTATTCACAGAAATAGACAATTTGAGGAAAAAGGAAACTTCAACAGCTATACAAAAACAAATGGCAATTGAATTGATTTCACAAAAATACAAAGAAGATTACAAAATTTACACGGATGGTTCGAAAATAGAAGGTAAAACAGGATATGGAATATACGACAGTAAAGAGAAAACTTCGTACAGTGGAAGATTAAAAACGCAATATACAATTATGAACGCAGAAATATTTGCAATTTTGAAAGCGGTAGAATATTTAAAAACTAAAAATATTAAAATGGCAGTAATTTTAACTGACTCTAAAAGTGCAGCACAGCTTATTAATAACAATGCAACAAATGATAACTTTTTGGTAGCAAAACTGAAAAAAGATATACATGAATCACAAATAGAAAGGATAACAATTCAATGGGTACCTGGTCACTCAGGATTAGTAGGAAATGAGAGGGCGGATTTAGCAGCAAAATTAGGTACAAATAGACAATATGTTGAAAATACACAGTTAACTAAAGATGATTTGATTTTGAACTTGAACATAGAAACTAAATGTTACTGGAATCAAAGATACAAAACAATATCCGAAGAAAAAGGCATTTACCACTACCAAATTGCACAAGACCAACCAAAGACCATGGTTTTCTGAAATAAGACTTCCAACACAGCACACTATTACTATTAATCGACTAAGGACAGGACATTTAGCAACGAAGGATCGACTTAAAAATTGGGGTCTAATTACAAATGATAATTGTGAACACTGCAATGAAAAGGAAGACATCATTCACATATTACACCACTGTCCTAAATTTGATACTATTCGTAATAAATATCCGGTACTAATTAATAGAGAAGATTTGATTATTGTTCTAGCTGGCACAAACATTCAAAAAATTAAACATATTGCACAATTCATTGGAGAAACTAAAATTAATGTTTGGAGTAGAAACACCGATTCTTGAACAAAACAAAAAAAATAACGAAAATTTTATATGATATGACATTTACACTTTTACCCGGCACTAAAACGAGGGAAAATTATTTTTGACATCGGTCGTTAAGTAACGTTTAAGTGACGATATGTTGTCACAATTACAAGACTTGGTTGTTATGGACCAAATAGGTCTGCGCCAAAGCGAGAGAGAGAAAAAAAAGTTGCGATGGAATTGCTTCTGTTGCAATTCGGCTGATTGAGCCATTAGTTTTGAATGTGCCGGTTGTTCCTTCCGGACACTACAGCCCCTTTGGTTCCAAGGCCCTCAAAACACGAAAAAACGATTTTTTTTTATTAGTTTTTTTGTCAAAAAAAAAAACAATTTTTATGAAATTTTATATTTTTCTTCAAAAGTCAAAATCTTTAGCTTTCATTTCGTCCAAGAAAATTTGAAAATTGGTCAAGCGGTTCAAATGTTATGATTTAAAAATAAATAAAAAGTTTGCAATATCGGGATACGCGTTTAGAATCATAGTTTCGTGAATCTGATATTGTCGGGCCGCCACCAAACCGAATCGCGCATCAACTCGCCGCATTTTGAAATCAGTTTTTTAGTGTGGCGCTGCATTCTTACGATTTTTATGAACGCACAGCGCACTAATTACATATTAGTTGCGACGCTCGGGGCCCGAGAAAAAATGAATTTAAAAAAGTGTTGGTCTAGATTTCTACCGGAACGTTATGTATTCCTTTTAAATCACATCTGCAAAACATCTTATACAATTAATCAAATCAATTTGTATAATCTGACCCAATCTACGGTAACACACATTTAACCAATTTTGGTTCAATAAACACATTTATTTTTTTTTATTAACTTAAAAATACCTTATCCAATTTTAATTATCGTTTGATTTCGCCGAGACCGTCGTATCTCTATGAATTTTCAGCTCAATATCAAAACGGATTGCTTAATTAACAGTGTGACATTGTATTTCATCCTGTTCAGAGTATGGGTGATTTGAATATTTTTTATTCTCACAGTAATTTTTATTTCCACAGTAATGGATACATATTTATGACAAATCAGGTCCCATAAATCGTTAATGTCGTGAAAACGTATTGGAGTTACTTCTTGAAATACTTGGCACATACTTTTCCTTATTCCAGATATTCTTTTAAAAAGTTGTTACCTAAAATTTAACATAAAAAGCACTTGTTTTTTCTTATTATAAATTGTTCTATTATGCCTCTTCGAGCTTTTAGTGATGATTTCTGTTTGGATTAACTCCTCATTTTAAATTCCACTGTTGAGCATATAACCTAAGGCTGACTCCTGACTAAGATAATCTTAATAGCATTTTATTCGGTCTACTACATTTCCAAAAACTTTCATCACTTATGACGTTAAAAGTTATAGTGACGACTTCCTTCGGAAGGGAAGTAAAGCCGTTGGTCCCGAGATGAACTAGCCCAGGGCTAAAAATCTCGTTAATAAAGTCAAACCAACCAACCAACTTTCATCAAATATGGTAGTTCATTATACATGGCTGACGTGTTGGGTGTCACTAATCATGAATGGTTAGACCAAAACCAGGTATAATTAAATACGATTACCTTTTTTAAGAAATTATTACATATGCGCAAAAAAAACAAAATGATCGAATTCATATTAAATCAATGTTTAATTATGTGTTCTGGGTTAAGAAATTTGAGCAAATTACATTGCATAAAAAAACACTGAAATGCAAGAGTTTACCAGAGAAAATGTCGTCTAAATTGAATGCAAGTGATGTTTGTTCTAAGTATGTTAAAAAATAAAGGGAATATAATGAAGAATGATTCACCAATCTTGTCTATGCACATTCGCAACCTTTGTCGTCTCATAATCCTCACCAAATCACTCGAGAATATCTATGGCTATCGACAGAGCCGTAGCGTGGTCTATTTTGTTTTCGTGATGCAAATTTGTATCTGGTTAAGGTTTTTGTAAAATTTCAAAGTAATAATTATGAATGCTATTATTAAATTAATAAGGTAATGCTGCTCAAGCTGTAATTTATTCATATAAACGATGTACATAAAGCTAGCTTTACTCTATTACTACTGTTAAAGTGGGTTCAATGTGGGATAAAGTGTCAAACATATTATAAATCATAAGATAAATATGGCTCAAGAGGGGTCTTTTCCCACTTTAAATCAACTTTAATTGTAGTTATACAGCATGTGTACCTTTCCCATGAATAACAGATCCAACAACATGGGTACTTGACATGACATTGCTGAGAAAATGCGATTTTAGGTTGCACTATTTCATCTGTTAACAATTTCAGTCAAATAATCTGCGCATTTGTTAAGGATTGAAATTCAAAAGTTGGCTGTGGGAGATTTTTTATTAGCTTTCACCTTAGTTATCTGTGAACGCATACATCATTTCATCCGACCAATCAATTAGTTAGATGAACGATTAGGATTTCTATAAGGATGAATTGACGTAAACACCCGATAGCTATCATGCCAATCCGGTTTATACTCCAAACTATACAAATAAAACATTAAACAAATCCGAACAAAAGGATATTTTGATGTACGTCTTCATCTTCTTTTTATTCTTTGGCTTTACATTCTCACTGGGACAGAGTCTGCTTCTCAGCTTAGTGTTCTTATGAGTACTTTAACAGTTATGAGAAAGCTCTCAGTTTCTTTGCCAAAGTTGCCATTTTTGCATTCGTATATCGTGTGGCAGGTACGATGATACTCTATGTCCAGGAAAGTCATGAAAATTTCTATTACGAAAAGATCCTGGACCGACCGGGAATCGAACCCAGACACCTTCAGCATGGCTTTGCTTTGTAGCCGTGGACTCTAACCAAGGAAGGCCCCACTTGTTGGTGTAAGTACTGTACGCATATCGATTGATTATCCTCTTATTACACTGCGGAACACGTTTTTGTCTCAAGCATCAAAATACCACTATTTACATAATTAAGGGTTGCTGAATCCATTGCCGTATTCAGAAATATCATAGCACGTCTAGTTTTTGAAATATTGGCTGTTGAAGATGCAAAATTAGACTATTTTAGCCAACTTGCATGCATTTTCATAATTTGCCACATAATTCAAACTTCATGTGTATAACAATAATTATGAAGAAAGTTTATAATACTTTCGATGCTCAAAATATATTTTTTGATGGCTTAGACAAGTTTTGTACTTTGCAATATTAGAGAATCGAAGAGTTTTGTATGGAGACTGATAACATGTTTAAAAAATCAATTTTATGTAAATTTTATCGTGCAATTTCAACTAAATTATATCTGAAATGTAAGTTAAAGCCCTATTTTGCATGCTTAGTTACTAAGCCTTAGTGGATAAGATCACAAAAAAGTTTGATAAATCATACTTGAAATTTCATGTAAACATCAATAAAACCAATGTTTTATACAACTTTGGCGACCTGTAGCTAAAAACTGTAACGTGCTGGAACATTTTTGAGAACGGCATCAGTTTCAGCAACCTCAAATCTACTCGAGACACATAGTTTGATCCTTGAAACACGCAAAAATGTCATTTTTGTTACGCTGTGTAATTTATATATTTTTGGAAGTGCTGTTCGCATGTCCAACGAGTACATTATTAGGTAAAAAATGCATAGCAACAAAAAAAAAATCATTTCAATCATATTGGCACTTACGTTGACTATGCGAACACGGGCAGCTTAAAAATTGAAGATTCATGAGAAATTTAAAAACAAAACTTGAGGATGTCCGGAAACAACTTCAAGTTCTTTCCAATAGAAATCAATCGATAATTCATGAAGGAAATCTTAAACGAACTTCGGATATAAGTCTAAAAACATTTCATAAATATTCCCAGAAGGAACAACTAAAGCAATAAGATAGGAGGCTCATGAGAACGTGTTGAAGGAATGCGTAAGCATCCCTATACTAAATTCAATAGCGAGTTCTTATGAATAAATGCATTGGCGATTTTTCATTTAAATTGGGTAAGTTTTGAGATCTGAATCTTGTGTTCCAGTAGCCCGATTGATTTTAAATTTTCACCGCTTCTCAGAAATAACTTGCGAAACTTTTTGAATTTTTAGAAAATTTACATTATTTCTAACATAAACATTTAAGGTATCAAAAATCTCCCATTCACACAAAACAGCATTATTTCTATTTAAAAATATTTTGGAAGCATTCAATTTTACTGAAAAAGGTTATTCTCTAGATTTGTTTGTCTTATTTAATTGATTATTTTACAAAAGAGTAACAGTAAACTTAATTATGACCATTTATTTTTTTTTAAATTTCGTCATTTTTGCCGAAGTCGGAGAATGGTGATAACTTAAAACATCGTTGCAACTTTCTATGCCCTTGCAACATATATAGCCCTTCATTGACCTTCAAAATGATGTATTGTTACGATAAATGCTATGTAGTATGATGTAAACAACATGATAATAATATCTTAATTCAGTTTTATCAAATAAGGACGAAAGCGTTACCGAAATATGTATTCACATAATCAAGTAATGTTTGGAAAATATTAAAAAAATAATCTAAAGAAAAAGCAAAGGAAAATTAGAATGGTTCTTATTTGATATCAAATGCCTCGATCAACAGTTTCTTAACAAGGCTTTCATTTTGGTAGATAGCAATATAACCGTACTTATGGGATGCAAAATGTCCCAATGATTTGATATAATTTGTAGGAACATGACAACTAATCACAAATTAATGCGATGTAACACGTGTAGGAAATATTTGATCACCTATGCTGCACTCAGTAGGCAAGAGCTCCATCATCATTACATAATTTGCCCTCGAGAACAACTTGTACTACGACGACTTACCAAAATTAAGCGGCCCATAATAATTCATATCATCTTCTACTACCCGTCTTCTGCAAAATCGTTCCCGAGGGCCATAACTCATCGTAATTAAACAGCCAATCAGTGCAATATCTAGCTAGATAATCATACGAAGCGAGAGCCGATGCTCCAGTTCGGATGTGTTGGAATCACGTTTACAATGCGCCGCAGTATTGTAGGGTTGCTCGAAAATTATTTTACCACTGGATGAACTAAATTCACTAAACCATGTATATTTTTCTACCCTTCAAATGTTATTGAAGTTTGAATATATGTTTCAAAATGACTGTACCATGAGTGAAAGTTGCTATTCAATTTTTGACTGAACATCGTTAAAACCTCTGCCAAGAGATTTTCAACATGATTTTGTGACTGGTAAAATTCAATTTGCTACAGCAATATAAGAAAATCTCACAAACTTTCATCAGATTTACGATGATTTCACATTCCGTTATCTATGTCAATGTGCCAAAAATGTAAAATAGTAGTAACACCCCTGTTATGAGCATGAACTGCATTTATCCATATAAAAAAATAAGATTTTTCGACTAAAAAGTATTATTAGTATCATTAGGGGCCTTTCTTAGCCGAGTGGTTAGAGTCCGCGGCTACAAAACAAAGCCATGCTGAAGCTAGGTTCAAATCCAGGTCGTTCCAGGATCTTTTCGTAATGGAAATTTCCTTGACTTCTCTGGACATACAGTAACATCGTACTTGCCACACGATATACAAATGCGAAAATGGCAACTTGGACAAAGAAAGCCCTCAGTTAATAACTGTAGAAGTGCTCATAGGAACACTACACACTCCGAAAAAATCATGTGATTTTACGTCTTCTGGATGCACATAAAAGAAGCGAACCAAATGACGTGAATTCATGTCACATTTCAAACATCATAGCGTCTGATTCGTGAAATGCCGATCATAGTGTCATCGTTTTCGTGTGCATTAACAGGTAAAATTACATTTTCTGTTCAATACATCTTCAAGGACACATGTTTGTGTCGTTTTATCATTTACATCATGTGTCATTCAGTCATTTCCATTATTTTTAAGAGTGTAAGCAAAGAAGCAGGCTCTGTCCCAGTGAGGTCGTAATGCTAAGAAGAAGATAAAGAAGTATGCCAATTTTCATCATATAAAATATGCACATATGTCACCTCCAGTTTTGTACGTTTTTGACGACATCTTATACGGAATCTTTGCACATATAAGCATCGCTTCACGGAAAAAGTCATTTCGTTATACCGTAATCCGGGGTATCATTGATCAGCGGGGTAACATTGATCGGAATGACTCACCTCATCAATAGTTTGTATTATCATTTATTGATGAAACATTTTCAAATCATGAACGGTGCTTTTGTTTCTTATATTCAGAAGCTAATAAAAGTTAGTATTTTTGTAAAAATTGCGGTTACCTTATGCGTGAATTTGTCAACTTTTCGAAATAATTATTTTAATTGTTAAGGATGACACTACCGAAGATTCATGTCTCCGGTTGTCTGTGCTGCTCTCATGTAACACGGAAGTCTTATCAGAAGCTCAACGTATCCCTCAATGGCTTCGTGTCGCGGGCCAACATTTGCAGATATAAGATTTGGAGCATATTGACGGACAAACGTGAGAAATTGAAAGGTAGAAGTAGCACATCGACGAACTCCTCAATGGCACTGAGAGCTGCAGCATTGAGGGTCAAGACTACGGAGGAGATGTCTAGTCTTTCGAATTAGCAATATGGAATACAGACTTCAGGTACTTTGGCACGCTGTGCACACCCCTAAAACAGGAAATCTGCGGAAAATGATCGTACCAAATCTACTCTCCCATGTGGGCATCATTTCGCGAACACACCGGGACAGAAATAATTAATTTCCAGACGCAAAACAAAAGGAAAATGATGATGGCTCAATCTCGGACAATGTTGGTACATATCGTACATATATGCTGTTGTTGCTGTCGTCATAGCCGAACCAACATTGCGGCCAGGGACATAACAGGCTCATTCAGTCGAGGCGGTGATGATTCAGCCGTAAATGCATTCAATTATGTAGTCAAGAATTTTCGCATTCTCGCGCTTCGTATAGTGTGGTCGCCGTCCATAAATTTATATTCTACGAAATCGCACGCAGCAGAATGTATGATTTCGGTCGAACAACATCCCATTTTCCCTTCGGTAGGCTGGAGGATTTACCTATAGCGAGGCCCACTATCTTGCTGGCATTTTGGGCAGCACTTGTGCATTCGCTCTCGTCTCGGCTTAAGAGTTACGTAGCACTGGATAAATGACGATAATAAATCATTGTCAATGATGTGGGAGTGTAATTAATAATGCATTATAATATTAAAGCTTTAAAAACAATTATGAAATTATTGTTGGCGAGAGCATCCATGCAGAGCATCGAGTGCAATTTCTGAGTAAGGAGCTTCAGAATGCATTTGCATTGTTTGTTGGTTCAGGTGGGATTTTCTCGTTCAACAGCCGGGCTATTATGATTGGCTTTCAGATTTAATAGCGTCTTCACCGATAGCTGAAATTTCGTGCACGCAGTTATATAATATAGTTAATGGGTAAAATATAGTTTCCATATTATAATTATTTTTCCTGACATAAAATACCAGCTGGAACAGAGCTTGTTTCTTAGTTAAGTGTTTTAGGAGCTCTACCATATGAACTGAGAGCTTTTTTGGCTAAAGGTGCCATTTTCTCATTCGTATATTATGTGGCAGGTAGAATGATACCGAATGTTCAAGTTGATCCTTGAACGTCCAGGAATCGAATGTACATTTTACACACATATTAAGAACATTAACTCTGTGGAAGAAAATTTTCAAATAATAATGTTGACAAACTTATATTTCTATCACAATATTTCTACTTATTACATTGCTTAACACCCTTCTTCAATTCTGAGCAATCGATAAAGAATCTGACAGCTTTATGAGCAAGAAAACATGAAAATTGCTTAGGGTGCTCATTTTACCCCCAGTTCCCCTATTTTTGTATGCAAATACATTTATTTATTGGCATATTGGATTTTTGATGAGAGGAAGAAAGTTTTGTTCATCTCATTAGTAAAACAGTCTTGCCAAGTCATTTGAAACTGTGAAAACATTTAACTAGTGAAGAAAGCTGTGTCCAAATTGATATAAAATACTAGAAAGGAGAACACAAATGCAAACTAACGTGAATGAAGTTATTTTCAAATCATTTGCGTTTTCCTGATGAAACCGCAAAGAGAAAGCTTGCACATCTGTATTTGCAGTGTCTGTCAGAAAATCTATCCAGAAATTTGCTTATGTTTCAAATTTGCCCAAGTGGCTGGGGGTACGGGAGGCGAAACAAACGAAAATCTAAGAACAAACTTTGTTCATTTACATTTGGAAACATATTTCATGCGTCACGATGGGTACGCTAATTAAACATTCATGCATGATGCTGCAGCTTCTATAATTTGAAATGCAAACGCCATTCAAATAGGCACACATAAGACGTCATCCAGTTTATCCATGTAGCAGATGTGAGATAAAAAGTAGATGTCGTAATCGTTCCAATCTTTATCAGATGCTTTATTCTTCCTTTGATAAGAAAACAACAAACTTCATCTTGATGTATAAATATTTTATAAATTCCAAAGAATCCAACTGTGATCGAGCTGTGAATTTGAATTTTATGACGGTGTGTTCTCTTCTAAAAACACTTGATTAAATATGATTGCAGCAATTAGGAATACATTTCGATAGATATAAAAGGCAGCAGCATCTCTCTAATAGGCAGTTCATTTGCATTCGTTCAAAATGAAGCAAATTGCCATCATTGTCACAATAGCAATCGCTTGCGGTTTGTTTGGTTTCGGTGAAACTAAAACTTTCTCAGAATGCGAGTTGGCTAAACTTTTACACAGAACTTACAACTTTGATAAGAACAAGGTGAACAATTTTGTATGTCTAGCACAGGCTGAAAGCTCGCTTACCACAAGCAAAACCCACAAGAACAGCAATGGATCCACCGATTATGGGCTATTCCAAATCAACAATAAGTACTGGTGCTCATCTGCTGGATTTACCTCAGGAAATGAATGCAAAGTCTCATGTGCTGGTTTGTATTGGTGTACATTACAAAAGTAACAGATTTTTAAATGAAAATTTATTCATTTTAGACCTGATGACTAACGATATCACTAAAGCAGTCAATTGTGCGAATAAAGTATTTGCACGGCACGGATACAACGCTTGGTATGGTTGGAAGTCTAAATGTTCAAAAGGAGTGAAAGATCTTTCATATTGCATGTAATGTGTTGTCTTTTTATAAGGGTGCAATAAACACAAGAAAGCCTTTTGCAATTTATTACTTACTGTTTCTAATTTCTTTTTTTATCTGGAATCAAGTAAACCAGAAAATTTATAATTCGAGAAAATCCACGACAGGTGATATTTTGACCCATCACCCTCGGCATGGTTTGACTAAGAGTAAGAAATAAGTAATTTTAAAAACAATTATCCTTCGCTATCATTCTGAGAAGCGCTTCTTTTGAAAAAGATACCGTTTAAAGGCGCATCTTTTATTCGGGTTGCTACTGATCCTGAGTAGCGTCTGTCAGTTCCCTATGTGGCTTCCAGTGCAGCTGTTCATTGCGATAGCGGAGTAGCATAGCAACTGCGGGCGGTCAATCATGGTCATACTCATGACGAATTCCATCCAGAATGAGTCGAATAAAAAAAAAATAAAAATCGTGCTCGATAATCTTCGATTTGGTGTAAATTTGGGACATGTTTTTGGTATGATACAATAAGTGTTTTCCATATAAAAATAAATCATTTTGGCTCAAGAAAAACTTTTGAAAATATTCCATAAGTTTGCAAGCATGCAATTTATTTGAAAAACTGTAACTCCGAAACCATTTATTTTAGAGAAAAATGTACTATGAAAAAGTTGTGGTGAACCGTTTGGACTATAATAAAAAAATATACACTGAAAAATGTTTTGTTTATTTTCATTAAAAAAATCAGAAATTAAACTTAAACATTAAATAACACAAAAACCATAGAACATAGAACATTTTTCTCTAAAATCAACAGTTTTGTTGTTAGAAATTTTCAAATAAATTGCATGCAAAAATTATAGGCCATTTTCAAAATGATCGTTTTTTATTTGGAAAACACTTATTGTACGATACCAAAAACATGTGCAAAACTTACACCAAATCAAACATGGTCTTGTTCTGTGACTGACCGATATGACATGGATTTCGTCTCATGCAATATGCTTAACAAATCTCGAAAAAATATTCAAATAGCCTTATCTCTAAATAGTAAAAAGACATGCATTATCAACTCATCGGTACAAAATTCTACACATTTCACTCTGAATCTACTTGGTTTTCACTTTTAAAACGTTTAATTTCCAGATTTACAAAACGACGTTAGCAAAATTTCGCATCTTAAAAACTACTTTCACCGCTCTTATATACAGCCATTCCACGAAAAATCGATCTAACCGAAAACCATGAAAATTTGCTATTTTGCTCCTTATCCGAAATAAGGATACACGTGTTTTTGAATTTTGTGATTAGGGTGACCATTTCCGAAACAAGGTGATCAAAAAAATCGCTATTTTGTCAAATTTTTATTATTTTAAAAATTATAACTTTTGAAACGCTTGACCGATTTTCAATTTTCTTGCATGAAATAAAAGCTAAAAATTTTGACTATAAAAAAATTAACGTGATAAAGAATAAACAAAATTCTGGTTTTTTAGAAAATTTTCATATATTTTCATGTTAAAATTTTTTTAGGGTTTTATATTTTTGTTTGGAAAGTTGAAATCTTAAGCTTTCATTCCATAAAAAAAGATTTGAAATCGGTTAAGCTGTTCAAAAGTTGTGATTTTTTTTAAATACAATTCTAATGCGCTAAGACCTACAGTCTGTGCCGATGAAAAATGACTGATATTTTATTTTCAAAAAAATATATCCCAAAAACTAAAAAACATATATCGCTGAAAATTTGACAGTAAACGAAAATTTTTCTGAACTTTCAAGAAAAAATGAGAACAGCAATAGCCTAATTGGTCCCGATGCCTTTAAAACACGAACAAACGGAAAGTTGTAATTATTTTTCGTGTAAAAAACAATTATTGTAAAATTTTATATTTTTCTTGAAAATTCAAAATTTTTAACTTTCATTTCGTCCAAGGAAACTGAAAATCGGTCAAGCAGTTCAAAAATTATATTTTTTTTAAATTAAAAATTTGCATTGTTGCGATTTTTCTGGGCACCTTATTTTGGAAATGGTCACTCTGATCAAAAAATCCAAAGACACGTGTATTCTTATTTCGGAAAAGGAACAAAATAGCCCCTTTTTCACTGAATTCGGTGACCTACTAGATCGGCTTTTCATGGAACGGCTGTATATGTAGAGACAAAGTGACTTAACCACTCCTCAAATAAAATAATAAAATAAAATAAACCACGAATCAAAACAAAACACCACTTGGGCCGATTTTACATTGGTATGAGAACGTTGTAAGTACAATCAGGTCTCCTTCTAGACATAGTTGTGAACTTGGCCGGTAGGTGCGCATTTTCTGACTTGCACTATATGGACCTTCAGGGATAGGAATGCAAACTTTGTAACATATGATATCTCTAGATCCTGATGTTTTGGAAGGTTGTTGTCTTCGGAAGAGTTGTTCAGCAGCTTAAGGGCTGGCATGCAATGGTATTCTGATACGGAATTACGCCACCAGGCGGCGCTAGTGAGCATGGACTTTCTGTTTTGCGGATAGTTTAGTAGCCTGACCACTTACAAAGATGGCGTCTTCGGCAAAGTTGTTCTGTAATACAAGGGGGCTAACATTATTTGAGCCAAAAGTTTCAAGATATTGCCGCCAGGCGGCGCTAGTGAGCATGGAAATTTTGTTTTGCGGGTAACTCAGTAGCCTGACCACTTAGAAAGATGACGTCTACGGCAAAAAAAGAAAATTATTTGAGCCAAATGTTTCAATTTTGCCACCAGGCGGCGCTAGTGAGCATTGAAATTTTATTTTGCGAATAGCTAGTAGCCTGACCACTTAGAAGGATGGTGTCTTCGGTAAACTGCCCATAAAGGCATAACTGTCCCATATGGAAATAGCAGGCATTGAGAAAATTGCGCTCGAAATTTGAGTTTTGTATTCTCATACAAATGTTCATAATTTTCTACTACATTTCTGCATGCCATATTTATTTAGCACCACCGTACAGATAACTCATTTTGCTTCTAGGCATCAGCAAAAAATATAGTCTTGAACACAAGTCACGTTTTGCATTTGTTATTCGAGTTGCAAGTTCATATAGAGACTGTTATGCCTTTATTTTTCAATATGAGACTGCACCAGCTTCATATTTTTCAGCATTTTTTCCGAACAAAGTGAGTTAATTTTTACATGCATAGTAAAGTACATATAGAAACATAAATGTTGCGACGAAAAAAGGTGTTGGTTTGAAAATCTATATGGACAGTTATGCTTTTATGGGCAGTAAAGTTGTACGCCGCCTGGTGGCAAAATCTTGAAACTTTTGGCTCAAATAATTTTCTGTTTTTTTGTTCATTAAAGACACTTTACACCAGAAAGGTGCATTCGTGTCCGGGTAAAAAATTCCAGTCTGTATGCATATTCATTTTACGTTACTCCTTTCTATCACACTTTGCCATACAATTTTGTTTCATGAAAGTATTTCAACAATTTTCCGTTCCTTTCTTCAGAATTGTCTAGTACTTCCTTCAGGCTTAGTGAAGTGATGGCGTGTCTGTGTCTTTCTCGTTCATACTTTCTGCAATGCTGAATAAGATGCCGCACATCGATTGCGGTTCCGCAACACTCGCAAGTGGGCGGAGTTTCCCTTTTCAAGGGAAACGTATGCGTGAGCCGCGTGTGGCTGATTCTCAATCTTGTTAAAATGCGTTGGTCGGCCGCATTGCCACTGTCTAACCACCTCTTTGTGTCCGGTTTGATTTCCCTCAACTTGTTGTCTCTTGTCTGGAACCATTGGGTATCCTATCGGCGCCGTATGGCTGTTATCGTCGCTCTCAGTGCGTCTTCGCCTGGGATAGGTATGTCTATAGCCAGTTGCTGCCGAGCTTCGTTGGCCAAGTGGTCGACCTAATTATTTCCGGTTATGTCAGCATGTCTCGGCATCCAACAAAACCGATCGTTTTTGTTTCGCACTATGTACTCAATCTCCTGAATCCACGAGTGCTTCGAAGATCCGGCCTCTAAGGCTTGCAGGCAACTCGCCGAATCCGAAACGATTACCACCTCATTTTGAAGGTTAGGGATTGAAACCGCCTTCTCTATCGCATACGCTTCTGCAGAGAAGACGCTGCACTCTTTGAAGAACGAGGCTCCTACCGTGTCTTTGCACTTTGACCCATCAGTGTAGATGATCGAGTTGTGGAAACGGGTCGACAGAAGTTGCTGGACGACTGGACGAACGTTCTCCGGAGGATCACCGGTTCGAATATTCCTCTTCACGTCCCATACAATCGAAGGTTTCCGTTCATTCCAAGCACGATCACCCTGTCTCGCAAGGCGACCGACAGCAGGGAGTGCTGCGTCGGTTAGTTCCTCCAAATGTTCCGAAGCGCGCCGAATCAAGGGAAGAGTGTTGTCACGGCTGTTCTTCGCCAGAATACGAATGGCTGACCGCGCTACACACTGAACCGCCAGTAGTTCAAATGGTTGGGTGCCCGCTTCAGCCATGACAGAAATTATCAAACGCTCCTGAAGCAAACCGAACCATTTTGGTATAAGCCGGAGCGAGGATCTGCAGTGTTGCTGGCCCTCCTCGGCTCACCAATCCGATACCGTACGTCAGTTTTGCAGTTACTAACGCCAATCCGACTTGTAGCAGACTTGTCCAATTGCCTCGCGGTAGTTTGACTCCGATCATCTGGAGTATTCGCAGACGTGACTCACATGCTTTCTTCACCATTTTGCAATGCGGTTTGAATGTCAAGGTGCGATCGAGAGTGACACCTAGAACCCTCAGCCGGTTGGTTTTCGGGACAGAAACTTGGTCTAGGGGAACTGGGTGTAAAATGCGCCACCCACCCCGTTGTAATTTTGTGTTATTTTCTAGGTCATTTTTCAGGTCGATAAACAACTAAATTTTTGAAACTATCATCGAGAATCGACTTGTGCACTCCCATAGTTTGTATTCCATGTGAAAAAATTGTTGAATTTATCCCTAAAAAGCGTATTGAAGGACTTAAACTTTAATCAACTCGTGGGGCAAAACGGCCACACCTATTTCATAACACCAAAACAGCCGTTTGAATTCAAATTCCAGCAAACGTAATGCCAAGCTGTAGTTACCTGCCAATTTGAACCTTATAAATGCACATTTGTATACTATGATCGAACAAAAACATCTGATCAAACGCCCTTATGTATGCAACGTATTTGCAAGCATGATTGCGCATGCGTGCGCGCGAACGACTAACACCGAGATCAGGTGGCGCGTTTTACCCCGTAAAAAATAAAAATGCAGATAAGCAAGCATTTTATAAAAATTGATTAATTACTTCAGCTTCAGCTTCAGCTTGATTGGCCGCCCGTGGATGCACTCCAGTATCGCCAGATCAGCTGCACTTACACAAGGAACCAACCGAATGACTGCTTGGAACTAACAGGCATCCTCAGTGTATAAGTGCTGGTGATCTTCTAGTTTTAGGCAACAATGGCACCTGCCACGTCAGAATGCAGACCAATGAGGGGAAGGGGGAGGAATTGATGATGCATTGAACTGACTCCCACGTAGACCGTATATTCCACTGCATCCACGTCAGTTCATGCGGGAGTGTATGGATTGGGGGAAAGGCATGGCAGAGAGGTTTGCTTTTGTGGTTAGCAGACTGCCTATGTATCAGGCGTAAGAAAGGCGTGCGCGTGGAAGTAGGAAGCGTTAGGGAAACGGTTTCTTGTCCGTCTCTGGTTCTAGCGTTTGCTATGAACGAATAGTATGAGTGGGATATATTTAGAATGGAAGATAGAAGCAAGTGAGAGATATACAACTACAAAGTACGAGGAAAGGGACGGGCCTGGGATTGAACCCATGACCTTCTGCATATGAAGCAGAAGCGGTAGCCATCAGACCACCAACCCCGTCTTTTATAAAAATTAAAAAAAAAAAAATTGAAAAAAAAAAAAATTGATTAATTACTCCAGAAAAATGAAAATGGATGGCTATTTCTACTATTTGATAGAAAACATGTTTGTCTATGGGATAATGATAAATAAAGTGCTTATAATAATGCTCTTCATAGCTAAAAACGCTTCCTTCCTTAGAAGGCGCGTCTTACCCCCAGTTACCCTACAATGATATTCCGTGCCGGCTCTCGGCGTGCATTTGGGCTGCAGTAGAACACTTGCGACTTGGCAGCAGACAGTGTTTAGGGACGAATGTCCTTCGGGTTAAAGTCCCTCTCAAACAACAACAACAACAACAGCAACAGCAGACAGTGCGAAGCCGACACTCTTCACCCATTTACATACAGCCTTGATGGCGGCCTGCAACTTCGTGTGTAGCCCTGCGCTCTTAGCCCCTTTAATGGAGAATGCTGCATCGCCACCAGGAACAGCGTTACGGATAACACTGATCCTTGCGGCACACCATTTTCTAGCTTGTTTCCACTGGACGTGTAACCACTCAATGACACCTGAAACGTTCGCTCCGAGAGGAAGCTTTGCAGAAGGTTCATTATCCAACCATGTATCCGCCATGATTTCAGGGTGCGAAGAATACCGTGTCGCCATGTGGTGTCGTATGCCTTCGATAGATCCAGAGACGCTATCAAACAGTGCTCGTTGGTGGTCGGTATCGACATCTCCAGCTCGGTGAAGTACGTGTCGGTACCGCGTTCCTCACGAAAAGCGTGCTGACGCTTGTCAAGTCGTTCATTCGACTCCAGCTCCGTGATTAAACGTCGATTGACGATTCGCTCAAGTTTCTTCGCCATGCAGCTTGTCAGCGAGATAGGTCGGAAGGCAGCAGGACCGGAATCTTGAAAGTTCGGCTTCGGAATTGGAACGACGAGGGCATTCCGCCAGCTGGCGGGAAACTTGCGGTTTCGCCAGATTTTATTCAGAAGCTCCAGCAGTACAAACTTTACGGACGCGGGAAGACGTTGAAGTAGCGGGTACCCTATCCCTTCGATACCTGTCGAGGCACCTCGCCCTTTGTCGAGCGCCCACAGAAGTTCGGCTAGGGTGTTGCCTCACTTCACTGTATTAGACAATTATTATTTTATTTCAATAATCTCAATGGGGCAACTACTAAATGCATTTGCGAATATTTTTGTTTTGCTATTAAATTTAACCCATACTTTGCTGAATTTAGTCTTGATTATTCTTTTCACTAAATTCTGCTTACGGAAAATTTCAGCAAAACATTGCTAATATTGGGTTTGATGTGTACGTTTGATAGCACTTTGTTTCGCTTCCGTTTAGAGTTTTCCAAGGAGTTTTCTGACAAAATAAAACTTCAAGATACCCTGTGCATCCACTAAACAGTTTGTCCAAGGACTTTTTTGGTTTGTCCGACGTCATCCAATGAAAATTGGACTGAATTGTTGAAATTGTCAAACACTATCAGCTCTTTGACAGTATTTTTGAACCAAATTTTGAGACGATTAAATTTCAACTTAAATTCTTAGCAAATTTAAATGCGCAATTTGAAGAACATTTGCAATTAATTGACTTTAAACAACTGTTCAAAGTTCATAACGGTTTGTATCTTAGTAAGCTGCGTCAAAGGGTTCATGCCAATTTCCATTATTTGACCAACCAGAAAGAAACAAGCATTTGTTTGAATTCATTTAAACAGAAGGATTCCTTTCAGTTCTCTGCACTAAATCATGTTCCCGACAATCATTGGAATTTTGAGTACCCATGATGGATACGGTAGTTATAATGCAGAAGGTTGGAATTATTTTAAATTAAGTATTTTATCAAATTCACAGTTACGTTTGACGAAATTTACAAGAAATTGAAAAGCTGTTATTCAGAACTCGCATCCAAATCTTTAAATCTGAAAATGGACATTTCCGCAAATCTGGATCGTGGTTGCAAGCTAGGACTAATCAAAAGATCTTCAGGAATGTTCGAGTTAGCTCTGGATCCCAATAGCGAAGGAGATGTAAATTTTCAGTCTAAATTGCAAGCAATTTTGCATGAGCTAGAATCACTCAAAACTTCTCGAAAAAACAAAATGGCGAACATCAAGGATCCTTCTCGAACTAGAACTCCAGCAAATCTTCAAGATGCGGGTGCTTCCTCAACAGCGGATCTTCGAGACACTCCAGCTCTTCCACCGGCTACTCGCCGTAAATTCACTCCAATTTTGAACCGCCTGTGGAAAAAGACGGTTGATTGTGGTCCCGGTTGGAGTCGGCGCCCTCTGGCACAACGTCAAGCCATAGCAATACATCGTCGACAGGCCGCGGAGGAAAAGGTCCGTCAGCGAATGCGTGCTGCTAGACAGAGAAGAGCGCGATCCCGTTCGAGGTCACAGTCACGAACACGGACAAGGTCTCGCTCCCGCCAAAGAACTTCCCGGACGCGTAGTCGATCTCGTTTGTCTAGGAAGCGAACACGATCTCGCAATGGAAGATGCTAGTTGAAAGAAGTTTGCGTGCAAAAATTCATGAATGTAAGTTAAAATAAAATTTTACCTATCTCTAGGAATAGCTGCCCATAATTTCTCCATATAATGTATAAATTCCACAAACCTCCGTTCCCATTAATAAGTTATTTTGTCGTTATGGAAAGACTCGGGGTAGGAGTTCAAAACATCGATGTTAATTAATCAATCCATATTTTAAACATCGAATCGATTCACAGATTTAATCAAATCCTTAACATCGTTGTTTCTGAATCGATTCGATTCTCACTTCCACAATTATTAAGCTCTGATTTGTCTTGCCTTATAGCTACGCGTTTACCGCTACGGTTATCTGGGACCCACCTTAGAGCGTTAATGTCAAATGCAATAAAATTGAGACTTTTCTAAAATGATTTCTTGACTATCGCTCAATTAATATGTGTGGTGTAACAAATGGCTTCAAAGTGGTGTAACAAATGGCTTGGACGCTTTTATCTGTTCTCTCAGACCACTGCACAAAATTTGAAACTAACGGATGCTTCACCCAACATCCAGAACCCAAAAAAAAACATTCGAACAACTTACGCTCGCAAAAAGTTAAAGTTGAATGCTCACATTAAAATTTCAACTTTTTTCCATTACACCAAACAGCGCTTTGGGAGTTGTGTGCACTACTAGTAAGCTCCGTTTTACGCCAAGCCAACCAACCAACTCTCTCTAAAGGTAGCCACATCCGCTCCGGTCTGTCTCGAAGAGTGTGTTGTTATGCAGAAAAAGACGTGCACTTACTTTCCATCCACTTTTTGCCACCAAAAACCTAACCCAAACTGACACAACTCTTTCCTCATCGTTGGTAGTGTGGGTAACTGAAGGTGGCGTAGGTGGTTTTCCGCCGTTTTCCTTCGAACGGTTATTCTACACAGGTGATACCAAAAAAGATGGAGCAAACTTCCTAACAAAAGCAATTAATTTTTTGCCCTGCATCACTTCCTTTTGGTTGAGCGTCTTTTATTTGTTTTATGAAATAAAATAAATTTCGTAACCTTATAAAGGAGCCACAACCCTTGGCAACGACGAGTAGAAGATGTATCCAATTCCAGATACGATTTTGTGTAGGAAAATGGATGAAATTTTTAGACAACATTGTTTTTCGCTTCCAAACTGTTGCACTTCGGTTTGGTGGAGAAATCGCAGCTTAGCATGGAAGATATCTTTTCAGATTCAGATCAGATTCCAATCCCCATACATCGTAGGGTTACCAATATGATTTGGACCCTTCTATATTTTGAACCCGCTAGGCCTAGGGCATTTTCCAACAATTATCCCAGTTTAAAACATAAGACTCTCAGAGAGCTTAGTTCGCATGTCATTTGTCTAGACAGGACTGTTTTACACTTGCATCAAACGTTTATGCATGGAAATGTCTTTATTTTGAATGAATTAATGTAATTCAATCGGTCCATCCATGGAACCGTTACAACGTTCTGTGTGTAACAGAAATTGAAACCGTCTGATTTTTTTTTCAAGTGTTAACAAAAACTTTTTTTGCAATCATCGTAATAGGCTGTTTTACATCATGCCAATCTGTCATGAAACGGCCTACTTTCCTGCACTGAAGTATGCAGTGTGGGAATAGTCATTACCTAACTGAAATCAGTGCTGTAATTATTCATTACGCAACGCTTTCTCATTACGCAACTGTTTTGAGTTGCGTAATGAATCATTACCGTGATGAATCAAAATCCGGACGGTACCAATATCCGGACACTCTAACAATATTAATAAATTTAAGCTAGTTTTTGACACCTATATATTTGAATATAACTCATATTCTTTACTTTCAATATTTTAGATCATTGTACTAGTATTTCAAATCTAGTTACCATTGCCAAATCATTGATAAAAATAATAATAAACTAGTTGCACGTTCAACAGTCATTTCGTCGCGGTCTATGTGAAGACAAGTTCGAACATCTATGGATGCACAAGCCAAATCACGAACAACGTTTTATTGAAGAAAAAATTTGTGAAACATTTTTATGCAGTGTTTTGAACATAATGGTTTACAGAAAGCTTTTTTGAATGTTCGATAACCTCACTGTTGAAGAGTATTGTGCAAATTTGTGTTTTACGGTGTGTAATTAGACTGTCCGGGTTTATGATTCAGTGGTTTTAAATCCGGACGTTAATTGGAAGACGAGATTTTGACTAGTGAAAGTGATTTTCTTAATGGAAAAATAAGAGAAGATTTGAGAAAAAACTTATGAAAGGCGGTGTGAGTAATCAGGTTTCGATTTAATGCAAGATAAATCGCATATATTTTTCGTTATTGACACTCAAGCCACAAGCACTTCAGTTCGAGCTACATATGATCCAGTTCAGGTAATTAAAGCATTTTTTTTTTTCAAATATTTTTATTAGTATCATTCCAAACATTACATATATCTAGGTGTTCTGTGTTATTAGACAACACTATCATCCTAATTTGGTAAAACAAATTTAAGATTTTATTAACATTTTGTTAACAACATATTACATTTCATTTGCCGTAGCAGTTCAGATTTTTTACAGGTGAGTTGATTTCACCTGCTTGTAAGAGAAAAAAAACGCTTTGAATATACTTAACCTAACTTAACCTAAACATATAACGCATTAATCGTGGCAATAGAAGATTGTAACGATTTTTGCCTGAAATTATTTATTATTTTATTTGACATTTGTTCCAATGTTTCAACATTGGATATTCTATGTAACTCATTGGTACTCATCTTCCTGGTATTACAACAGCTAGTCCATATTGGTACAGCATACAACATGGCTGGCCTGAAAATTTGTTTGAATATCAAAAGCTTGTTCTTAAGACAAAGTTTTGATTTTCTATTAATAAGGGGATAGAGACATTTTACATATTTATTACATTTGGCTTGAATGCCCTCAATGTGATTTTTGAAAGTTAAATTCTTATCTAGCATGAGCCCTAGATACTTAACTTCATCTGACCAATTTATTGGAACCCCTCTCAACGTGACAACATGTCTACTTGAAGGTTTCAAATAAAGAGCTTTTGGTTTATGTGGGAATATTATTAGTTGAGTTTTGGAAGCATTGGGAGAAATCTTCCATTTTTTGCAAGTATGAAGAAAATATATCCAAACTTTTTTGCAATCGACTACAGATGACACGCAGGCTTCGTCCTTTGGCGGAGAGGCCTGTGTCATCCGCAAACAAAGATTTTCGACATCCCTGAGGTAACTCAGGTAAGTCAGATGTGAAAATATTGTATAATATTGGTCCCAAAATGCTGCCTTGAGGAACACCAGCTCTTACAGGAAGTCTTTCAGATCTGGAATTCTGATAATTAACCTGAAGTGTACGATTTGACAGATAACTTTGAATTATTCTAACAATGTATGTTGGAAAATTAAAGTTTTTTAATTTTACAATCAAACCTTCATGCCAAACACTGTCGAATGCTTTTTCTATGTCTAGAAGAGCAAGACCTGTAGAATAGCCTTTAGATTTGTTGGAACGGATCAAATTTGTTACACGTAAAAGTTGATGAGTGGTCGAATGTCCATGGCGGAATCCGAACTGTTCATTGGCAAAAATTGAATTTTCGTTGATGTGGGCCATCATTCTGTTCAAAATAACCTTTTCAAAAAGTTTACTGATGGAGGAAAGCAAACTGATTGGACGATAGAGGTAATTAAAGCATTATTATTACTTACTTGCTATTATTTGCAACACTGTAAGGGAAATACGTACATTGATTTGGTTGTAGAGTAATATTTAATTGAGTTTGACATGGTTTCCATGAGCAATATTCAAATATTTCATGCTTTAACACGGATGTCCGGATTTCGATCCAACAGTGTCCGGATTTAAAAACATCTTCTGCATCCGGTGTCCGGATTTAAGGACAAGGTAAGCACCAATATTTAATCAATTTTCTAGTAAAAATCATGTTTAATACTGAAAAATTCATCACTTTATTGAAGTTCTGGTTTGTAAAAATGTGCTGAACAATAAATTTTCAAGAAAATTCAAACAAAACATATCTAAAAAAGAGTTCGAAAATTCGAGTCGCTTTAAGCGTCCGGGTATTGATTCATCACGGTACACAACAATTTTTCAGAAATTGTAAAATGATAGTGAATGCATTCCGACATTATTTCTGATACCCTCAAGTGGTCTTCTACGAAATTGCAAAAAATGTTGTACGTAACTCGTTACAGAACTCGATTTTTACAGCACCCATCGTAATTATCCTACTCGGCAAGCCTCGTTGGGTAAATTTACGACTCGTGCTGTAAAAATCATCATTCTGCAACTTGTTCTGTAAACTACTATTGTTCGCAAAATTAGGGCAAGTCAAATTGCCCCATAATGAAAAGTAACCGCATATCAGTCCCACTACAGATTTCCGCACCGTGTAACATAAAAATCAACCGTGTTTCGATCATCTATATATTTTTCACGGAAAGATGTCGTAATTAAAAGCAAATTGTGAAAGTTTCATTAAGATTTGAACTTGTTCCACTCCTCTGGATTTTTTAAATATTATTGTGCAAAACGAGTTTGGAAACTTCACTGCCCATTTTCTCTATGCCTACGAGGCTTGCCGAGTAGGATAATTACGACGAGTGTTGTAAAAATCGAGTTCTGCAACTAGTTACGTACCAATTTTTTTTGCAATTTCGTAGAAGACCTGAGGGTATCAGAAATTATATCGGAATGCATTCACCATTATTTTACAATTTCTGAAAAAATGCTGTGTTATGATTCATTACGCAAAACAGTTGCGTAATGAGAAAGCGTTGCGTAATGAATCATTACAGCACTGGTTTCAGTTGCGTAATGACTATTCCCGCACTGCATAATTCAGTGCAGGAAAGTAGGCTGTTTCTTGACAGATTGGCGAGATGAAAAACAGCCTATTTCGATGAGAAATTGCAAAATAGTAGTTTTTGCAATTTCTCCTCGTAAAAGGCTGTTTTTCATCACGCCAATCTGTCATGAAACGGCCTACTTTCCTGCACTGAAGTATGCAGTGCGAGAATAGTCATTACCTAACTGAAACCAGTGCTGTAATGATTCATTACGCAACGCTTTCTCATTACGCAACTGTTTTTAGTTGCGTAAATGATTCAAAACAACAATTTCTCAGAAATTGTAAAATAATGGTGAATGTAAACAAAGATTGACTGGACTTTGATGATGATAACTGGATTTCGGCTTTCAGTCACGAATTGAGCGTTGATTAATGATAAACGTTGGCAATGATTTAAAATAATCAACGCTTAATTCGTGAATGAAAGCTGAAATCCAATTATCATGGATATTTCTCAATTCAATACCCTGATAGCCCTACATGTCTTCTTGGAACCCATCTACGATTGATTTGGTCTTAACCGACTCTAGTATTTATTTTTATATATTCTACATTGAATATTCTATGCCACTCATTGGTACTATACCAGGGAGGAAGCAGGAACAATTTAAAAGGGGGCTCATGGTATGAAAAGGAGAGGAGTTCAGATTACCTGCTACGACATCGGCATAGGATTTATTAAAATTAGTTTGTGAATAAGCATGTTTATGATCTTCCTGATAGGTAAGATTCTTAATCAAGCGATCGTTAACTGAAAAATGAGCATTGTTCAATACTCTACCAGGGAAATTCCGAAAACGACCGTTATCATAATGGACATTATCGTTCATCTGCCTGGCACGAGCTTCGACGAATCACCTACGCGAAGGGCAAGCCCAAAAATTACACTTATGATTGCCCCCGCGCAAATGAACTTATCTTCCTTAGCGTGAGAAGAACCTCCGCAAATCATGCATTTAGCATCCATGCGACAATGTTTGTACCATGACCCCACTTTTGGCACCGACAGCACTGAGTGGGGTTCTGGTAATTTCCTCCAGGTTTCTGGAAATGTTCCCATGTCACACGGACATCGAACATAAGTCTAGATTTTTTCAAAGCTTTAATATTATTTAAATCCTTTTTGTTAAAGTGAACTAAATAATAATCTTGAGAAAGCCCTTTCCGAACAATGCCAGATTGGGTTCTCTTTTTCATTATGATTACTTGGACTGGGGAAAATCCAAGTAAATCATTTATTCCATTTTTGATCACTTCAGGTGACTTATAGTCATTTGAGAGACCTTTCAAAACAACTTTGAACAAACGTTCAGTTTTGTCGTCATAAGTAAAAAAAATTGTGCTTCTTCTCATCAAGATGTTCAAGAAGATCTTTAAGAGTTTCCGCCAAAACGCGACAGTCTCCTTTCTTTGCGATTTGGAAGGAAACCTTGATTCCCCTAATGGAGTTCAAGATCTCCTGCCTAAATCCCCCAAATTTAGAACAACTGACCATGATAGGCGGCACTCTTTGCTTCCTTACTTGAATCAAAGAGCCTGGGCTAGAGGCTGCTTCGATTTGGTGTTCGGAAAATTTGTCTATATGCAATTATCAAAATTATCCATTTCACCCTTGGAAGAAAGTTCGCATTCCGGAGAAACGTCCTTTCTTCCATTCTTGCCACGTTTAGTGACAGTTTTAAATCCCCCTTTTTTGGAAGGAAGTAGTGAATTCAGAGATTCACCCTTCCTTTTGTTAGTTGTTGATACCATGTTTAGTTAATAAACGAGAAAGACGTGACCTTCGAGAGGTTTTTTTTCCCAAGACGGTGTCCAAGAAGGATTACCACTGCTAGCTTTCGCCAACGGGTCCAACGAAAAATCGAAGGCACGGGTCCAAACAAGGATCGTAAAGGGATCAATAATAGAAAAAATAGTACTGAAAAGTACTGTTTTAGTAGCACTGAAAAGTACCGTTTTGTAGCATTGAATTGTTTTATTGCTATAGGTAGTTTTTAAGAAAATTTCCAAGAGAAGAGAGAATTCGTGTACGCACAGCAGGAAGGTACGATGCGCACTGCCGTCTCTAGCCATCTGTGTAGCTAATTAGTTACTCATGCTGATTTTGATTCTTATCATTTCCCTGTTACTTTTCAAGTATCCCATGAAGCGATTCTCAACCCTATCAGCTCCACTTTCAATTATTTTCGAGCCGACTGGAATATATATGAAACATATATTGACTCTTGACAGGAGCATAGCAATTCCAAAATGTGAAAATTTGAATCCATGACTATAGACGATGATCTTAAACTCTTGATCCGTCTTAAAAACGTGAGGAGAAGGCAATTTCAACGCACTCGCGATCCTACTATGAAAATTCTATGGCAGGATTTGCAGAAAGAAAGCAAGAATTTCTCAATTGGACCCTGGCTCTAAGCCCTTTTAGAAATTATCTAAAACTTTGACAAAACCTCAAAAGCCAAGAAAACAAATTATTACTAATTAATTGCGAGAATGCCATTTTAATAGTTGTATCATTCTGCTGATATTCTGCCAATTTTAATACTGACAAGAAATACCTAAATAGATTTAGGTGTTTCCAGGATGCTTTTCAATATTGGCTGTGCAAGAACTTAGATTAGATTAGATTAGATTCCTGGTTGACTGATTTGGAGGAAGTGAGAACTATCATTAAAAAAATAAAAAATATGAAAGTTCTTGGCGATGATGAAATTTTCTACAAGAAAGTAGCTTATCATTCTTAGTGGATATATTTAACAAATGTTTTTAGTTTGCATATTTTCCTGACAAATGAAAAAATGCCAAGGTTGTACCAATTTTAAAACCAGACAAAAATCCTGCAGCAGCTTCTAGCTATCGTCCAATCAGCTTGCTTTCCTACACTTTTTACTAAACTTTTTGAAAAGGCCATTTTGAACAGAAATGATGGCCCACATTAACGAAAATTCAATTTTTGCCAATGAACAGTTCGGATTCCGCCATGGACATTCGACCTCTCATCAACTTTTACGTGTAATAAATTTGATCTGTTCCAACAAAGGCTGAATGCTATTCTACAGGTCTTGCTCTTCTAGACATAGAAAAAGCATTCGACAGTGTTTGGCATGAAGGCTTGATTGTAAAATTAAAAAACTTTAATTTTCCAATATCCATTGTTAAAAAAAATCCAAAGTTATCTTTCAAATCGTACACTTGAGATTAATTAACAGAACTCCAGGTCTGAAAGACTTCCTGTTAGAGTTGGTGTTCCTCAAGGCAGCATTTTGGGACCAATATCTATATAAATAAAAATGGAGTGGTGTTTGTATGTCACGAAATGGCTTGAGAACGGCTCGACGGATTAGAATGATTCTTCCATAGTTGTGTTCCTGAAGTGTTCCGTCGTGTTTGTGTATATAAAAAGCAAAGGATATTTAACGGGAAAGTTGAAAAAACAGGAGCGAACGGAACTTCCATTTTGCACTGAGCGTTCCATGGCGTTTTTCAACAGCCTACTTGATGGCAAGACGAAGTTTGCCGGGACCACTAGTTATACAATATTTTCATATCTGACTTACCTGAGTTACCCCAGGGATGTCAAAAATCTTTGTTTGTGGATGACACAGGCCTCTCCGCCAAAGGGCAAAGCCTGCGTGCCAACTGTAGTAGGTTGCAAAAAAGTTTGGATGTTTTTTTCTCTAATATGTAAAATGTCTCTATCCCCTTATTAATAAAAAAAATCAAAACTTTGTCTTAAGAACATGCTTTTGATATTCAAACAAATTTTCAGGCCAACCATGTTGTATGCTGTACCAATATGGACTAGCCGTTTCAATACCAGAAAGAAAGCAGAAGAATTCAAAAGAAAATTTTGAAAATGATTCTGAGGCTTCTTCCGTGGTATAATACCAATGAGTTACATAGAATATCCAATGTTGAAACATTGGAACAAATGTCAAATAAAATAATTAGCAAATCATTACAATCTTCTATTGCTACGATTGATGCGTTATATGTTTATGTTAAGTAAATTGAAAGCGTGATTTTTTTTCTCTTATAAGCAGGTGAAATCAATTCACCTGTAAACAATCTGAACTGCTACGGCAAATCAAATGTAATATGTTGCTAACAAAATGTTAATAAAATCTTAATTTGTTTTAGGATTTAAATTAGTATGATTGTGTTATTTAACACGGAACACCTAGATATAAGAAATGAATGTAATGTTTAGATTGGTGCAGGTCGGACTCGATTATCCGGAGTATCGTTTTTTTTTTCACTCCGGATAATCGAACCACTAAAAAAAAATCAAAATCTGCGATAAAAGAACTTAAATAGTATCTTTTTTGTTTGTTTATTTATATGGTGCCAAGGCGTATCCAGAAATTATTTACTTCCAAAACTGCTGAACCATTCATATTGTATATTGCAATACTAAATTATCTCAAAATTATGCATAAAAACTGAAAAAACAAAACATATCAGAAAATATATTCCGGATAACCGAATCTGCAATTCCGGATAATCGAGTCACCGGATAATCAAGTCTCCGGATAATCGAGTCCGTCCTGCACTAATTAAGGAATTAAAAAAAAAGTGCGCCAAACAGTGAAAAGGGCAGGATTTATAAATGCATTACTGAAAAGAAAAACGTGCACATCAGCCGTTTTTCATATAAAATGATCTAGTTTGGGAGACTGGATTTTGACTTCTACTGTTCCGATTGACCTCAAATTTCACCGCCGCTCAGAAATAGCTTGAATTTTACTCTGCAAAATAAAAAAAACACTAGGTAGGGTGCCGGTACCAATGGTTGTAATGTACCAGTAGATTGGACTATGGAATAAAACGTACATTTTTTGATAAAAACGACATGTGCTATTTTTGGTGGATAGATCGCCTCTAGTTTAGTCGATTTGCCAAATTTCAGCTTTTTATTTCATCAAAAAGTCATATAAATAATTAAGTTAACGCAAAAAATTTGCTCCCTTGCACCAATAGTTGCCGTCGTGTTCCAGTAGTGGATCAACGAATGGAAGCAGTTTTTAAAATGGATGTATAAAAATGAAGAAAAGTCCCAGAGATGTTCTTAATGCTTCATTCGAAAGATATTAGTTGCTGTTCGAAGGGAAAAATGTTAAACCTGTGTAAAAATTTGCCTTTTTGTTTAAAATTCCTTGTATAATTCCCAAACGTCTACTACTGGAGCACTAGCGCAACTACTGGAACACGTGTACCAATAGTGGCTCAAGCGATTTTATGTTAAAAAATTAGTTTTATCACTCTTTTTATATTTTTCCCATATATTAGAGGTTGAAATCTTTCTGTTGACGCCAAAAGATCTCTGCTAAGGCTTTTCGTTATTTTGTTATGATTTTTTATAGCTTAGGTAGTCCACTAATGGCACCGGCACCCTATATTCAAAACACAAATCAATTTCCGAAAATATGCAACCCTTTCATTTTCAAAGCAATTTGTTCTACTAAAATATATTATTCAAAAAATTAGTTTGTCTTGCCAAATAGAACAATTTTGTGGTAGGGGAAATATTTATTTTTAAAAGTGATTTTTCATCCTGAATTATCAATTTTTAGGAAAATTGAAGATTTAGTCAGACACCGGACATGTTTATGCTTTCAGTGGACGATTGAGTCCTTTAAAGGAAGCACCACACTAGGCAATGGACTACCATGCAACGCACAGTGGCACAGAAACACGTTCCTGACGAAAAATTTTCCGGACTGAAGCGGGAATCGAACCCCTACTCCTTGACTCGTTGCGGTTAAATGCTTGGTAACACTAACCGCACTGCCACGAAGCCCACGTGGCTCACGTATTCTCGTATGTTTTAAACCATAAAACAGAAAGAATTGTCAACCGTTAATTGCAGATTGATTGGTACGTTTGAATCATTGAAACCTCTTCCAATTAATCAAATTGATTGTCTTACGAATAATTATAATAAATCGTGCCATGTAACAATTCGTTTTCTAATTTGTGAAACATATCACCAAACATTTCCATTCCTCCGCCACCATCATCGACCAGTTCCGAACTGTGCACGCCGTGTGGATTGAATGAGGAAATGGTTCTTGCAATGGGAAAATTCACCCATGAAGATTGTGAAACGGTCTACCACACGGCAAGCCCCTACAGAAGAAAAGATAAGGATTCAATCGCTCGAATGCACACGAAGGCAAAAAAGTTCATCCACTAGGTTGCACTTTAAATTATGATTTATTCCGCTGATACATACCACGCCTTGTTTTCTTCCAGTTTTCATATCGCCGTCGGATTCCCGATCGGAAAAGAAACAGGGACAAAACAATCCATGTAGGCTATAAGGTGTCAAAATATCGGCTTACATTGAATAAATTAATTGATTAATTAATTAATTACAAATTTAGCAAAATGAAAAAATAAGTGAGCATGAAATAAATCAAAAGCACTTGTATTTTTAAAATATTTTGAATGTATCAAGTTAAATTTTAAGTATAGTCTAGCTAGCTATGCGAGTTATGTCTTAAAAATCAATATTATATCGTAATTTGAATATATAATTTAATGATTGGTAAAAATACGCATGGTAATCGTTTAAAAATCAGCATATTTGTTTGTTAAGTTTTTAATCAGCTCAGAATACCTTAACATTTCATTGGTCAATAAAGGTTTCGGGTTTTTAACTCAAAAACGCATTTGCAAGATTTGCTCTAGAATCCTTGGGGACAGTGTTGTCACATATTATCGATTAAAACCCTCAAAAATCTTGGTAAAAATATGTGTATCGCAAAAATATTTGTAAAAAGTTATTAGTATAAATTTACACTCAAACGAAAGATAAAAATTTTCAATCATTTGCTTCAATAAAGATTAAAACAAATAGTATCGCAAACATTTAAGCATGAATTAGAAAAAATACAAATTGTGTTTTGATAGTCTGTTAATTTTCAATTCGAGTGAGTAAATATTTCTTATGGTTTGAAAGTTCTTGAAATACATAGTGCACTTTTGCAATTGAAGAACATATGTTTTGTTTTTAGATTAAAAATTACAGAATATTCTTGATAAAGAATGCTCAATACTCAAAAAAGGTAACTAATTTGCATTTCTTTTCACTATAGATTATCATCAAATGTATTATTTTGAAAAGCGAATAACCCAACATGAACAAATCTGTAGCCTGTTTATGCGTTGATCCTCTAAGGAATCTCCGGAACCAGATGATCAATGATCAAAATCGACACAGGTTGTAAAAATTGAAGATTTTTTTTGAGCATCGAAAAACAAAAATATTATCGCGATTTCTTTTGTGACGTAAGTATGATGCAGGATGATGGAAAGTTTTTATTTTTATTTCAAACTAGTGGCCCAGGAAAACTTCGTCTTGCCATCAAGTACGCAGTTGAAAAACGCTTTGAAACGCCCCGTGCAAAATGGAGGTTCCGTTATATAGATTGATTTTGACAATCTTTGGTTAATATTTTGGCACAAACATTTTAGGTACATTTCCTAGTGTTAGAAATTTTGAATTCAAATTCATTCGGAGCATTTTGGAGCACTCTTTCCTTCTTCTGCGCGGTCTGACACCAGTTGTGGGGGCACAACGGGACGCTCGTTTTTGTTTCGTGAAAAGAAACACTTCAAATTGCTGGGACGTCGCCACCCGGTTTCGTTTCGCCGTCGATGGGTTCGGAGTGCTTCTATGTGCTCTTTGCACAATTGTTGCATGTTTCTTAATCAAAAAATAACAAGTGTACGTGGCAGCAGGTGTTTTGCAACTTTTTCTTCAATTTCTAGCAACAGGGAACTTTGTCCATATGACAGTGAAAAGTTTTGCTATGCCGTGCCCCACGGTTGTGAGAATAAAAAAACTCGGAGGATATTCAGATCCATGCACTGCGTGATTAATGTGATTATGGCACGAAAACGCTTTTGAATTCCGAAAAAAGGCGTTTACAGATGTAAGATTTAGTGTAGTAAAAGTAATGGTTCCTGTAGTCTATGAGTGTTATTTTTGTGTTGATTGTACACCTTCATAAGTGCTTCAATTTTGCATTTTTGAAGACAGTGGTAATTTCCATTTTTAAGATTATTATCTCATAAGATAATAATTTTAAGTACAGGTATTCCGATTTCGTCAACAAATTATTCCGTTTTTATCAGTACACAAAAATTGATTTTTTTTATTTTCGAAATGATTAGAATATAAACTATATACTAATTTTAAAGCAATTTAGATGCTTTTCAATACATTATGTTAGTGTTGAACACCTACGATTAACTATGTGCCAAGTCATATACGATTCAATAATGTTTGACTCCTTCCTATCTTCTAATCAGTACTTTACGATCAACTAATCCCGCACATCATATTCGGTCAACGTTCACTGCACCTGCTTCCAGCCATGAATTGCATTGTGGACCACCAGGACGCACCGTGGAAAGCTTTTTGGGAGCCCCCAGTTCCTCTATCTCAGTCGTGCCGATTGCTGCCAGCGTTCCACATAGTCGTCCTGGCCCTGAGCTTAGATGTGGAATGGGGGTCTCCCAACTTGCTTTTTTAGGCAAGTATAACGGTTTTTGCGACAATTCGCTGCTTGATTCTGATTCGCATTCTAGTACCACCGAAATCACGCCTACACCAACTTCTCATCAAGCTGGTATCATTAACAGAAGCTTACCGACAAGCACTGTTTCTTCGAACCTTTCCGGATGTAACTCCAAGGAAGCAGATTCCCATCGCTTTTCACGCAGATCAGACATCGATAATCATCGTTCAGCCGTGTGTCGTAAACATCAACTTGTTATTTTCTACCAGAACGTCGGCGGAATTAATTCGGAAGTCAACAACTACTATTTAGCAGTTTCGGATACATGTTACGACGTGATTGTCATGATCGAGACCTGGCTCGACGATCGAACACTATCCAACCAAGTTTTCGGATCCGATTATGAGGTTTTTCGGTGCGATAGAAATCCGCATAACAGCAGGAAATCGACTGGAGGTGGTGTTCTAATTGCTGTCCGCCGTGGATTGAAAGCGAAAATTGTAGAGGATGACGAATGGATCAGTTTGGAACAGGTATGGATTGCCGTTGAACTAAATGACCGTAAGCTATACCTATGTGCGGTGTACATTCCCCCCGATCGTATTCGAGACATTGATCTGGTTCGAACACATTGTCGCTCGATTTCCTCAGTAGTTGAAATGTCGTCCCCACTCGATGAGCTCATGGTGCTGGGTGATTTCAACCTGGCTGGTATTTCGTGGAAACCTTCTCACGGCGGTTTTCTCTTTCCGGATAGCCGGCAGTCTGTACTCTATCCAGCGGCCATACATCTTCTCGATAGCTACAGTGCATCGACTCTCTCTCAAATCAACCACGTATTGAATGAAAACCAACGCAGCTTGGATCTCTGTTTCGTTAGTACCCAGGACACAGCTCCATTTATTTCCGAGGCTCCTGTTCCTTTGGTTAAGCATGTGTCCCACCACCCTCCGCTGATAGTTAACATTCCAAAGTGTCTGGACAGGGACTTTATTGATTTCCCTGAACCCGTATCGTACGACTTCCGGAAGGCTGACCATCGTAGCATAACCGACGTGCTGACTAGTCTTGATTGGGATGTCATCTTTGACACCGATGATGCGAATAGTGCTGCTCTTACTTTTTCACATGTTCTGGGATATGTTATAGACAGACATGTTCCAAAAAGAAGTCAACAGCTAAATCGTCTTCCGTGGCAGACAAGTGAATTGAAACAGCTCAAAACAATCAAGAGAGCCGCTCTTAGGAGATACACAAAATATCGCACCGTTTCCTTGAAAATTCAATACGTTAGACTGAATTATGAGTACAAGCGGATTAGTCGTTTATGCTATTCTCGTTACCAACAAAATATTCAAGGAAAACTCAGGTCGCATCCGAAGTCGTTTTGGAAGTACGTTAACCAACAACGCAAAGAGACCGGTCTTCCTTCGTCAATGACGTGGAACAATTTAACCGCATCTGATCCTCAGCGGATTTGCCAGTTATTCTCCTCCAAGTTCGCTGATGTGTTTACCGACGAAACTCTAACTGATAGTCAGATCGCTATTGCGGCGACTAATGTTCCTCTGTATGCTCAGACTCTGAGTACTATCGACATCAGCGTCGAGATGATCTCGACTGCCGCATCACAACTGAAGCCATCTTTCAACCCAGGTCCAGACGGAGTTCCATCAGCCTTTCTCAAAAAGCATATCTCCAATCTGCTCATGCCACTGCATCGATTATTCCGTAACTCTGTATCCAGTGGAATCTTTCCCTCTTGTTGGAAAATAGCTCATATGTTTCCGGTGCATAAGAAAGGTAGTAAACGGAACATGGACAACTATCGGGGCATTTCCTCTCTGAGCGCTGTATCGAAACTATTTGAGCTTATCATAATGCAACCTTTATTATCGCATTCTAAACAGTATCTGAGTGACGACCAACATGGGTTCATGGTTGGCCGGTCAACTACCACCAATCTGCTATGTCTCACTTCGTTTATTACCGAAAGCATGGTTGAGCGGATGCAAACAGATGTCATATACACCGACTTGTCAGCTGCTTTCGATAAGCTGAACCACAGTATTGCTATTGCTAAACTACACAGACTGGGGGTGAGCGGTACATTACTTCAATGGTTTCGATCCTACCTCTCTGGTCGCCAGCTGATGGTCACCATCGGCGATTGCACATCAGAAACCTTTCCTGCCACGTCTGGGATACCACAAGGCAGCCATTTAGGACCTTTAATCTTCCTGCTATATTTTAACGATGTGAACCTAGTTCTCGAAGCCCCACGTCTTTCGTATGCTGATGACCTCAAGCTTTTCCTGCGAATCCAGTCTGTAAATGATTGTCATTTCCTACAACGACAACTCGGAATATTTGCGAACTGGTGCAGCATCAACCGTATGTTGGTTAATCCAGAGAAATGTTCGGTGATTACTTTTTCAAGGAAAAAAGAGCCCATCTACTTTGACTATGAGCTGTCCAACACGACAATTAAACGTACAACTCACATAAAAGACTTAGGAGTTATCCTTGATTCGCAGCTGAACTACAAACAACACATGTCATACGTCATAGATAAAGCATCTAGGGCTTTAGGCTTCATTTTTAGGATGACAAAACATTTTTCCGATGTTCATTGCCTGAAATCACTGTATGGATCGTTGGTGCGCTCGATTCTGGAATATTGTTCTCCCGTTTGGAATCCATATTATAACAACGGCGTTGAAAGAGTTGAATCGGTCCAGCGACGGTTTCTTAGATTCGCCTTGCGCAAACTGCCTTGGAGTAACCCGTTCCGTCTGCCAAGTTATGAGGATCGTTGCCGGCTGATTGGTCTGGAGCTGCTTCGAGTTCGTAGGGATACGTCAAGAGCTCTCCTGGTTGCTGACATCTTGCAAGGCCGAATAGACTGCAGCTATTTACTACAGCAGATCAACATAAACGTACAACCGCGAGCCTTGCGTAACAGTGTTATGTTGAGAACGCCGCTTCATCGAACTAATTATGGCTTGAACGGTGCGTTTGGTGGAATTCAGCGCGTTTTCAACCGAGTTTCTGCATCATTCGATTTTCACCTACCTCGGTCAACTTTGCGTCGGCGCTTTGTGTCACATTTCGCAGAATAGTATATTTAAGTTTTAAAATGTTTTTAATTTTAGTTCATTCTATCATTAGGGCTTTTGAAGTCTGTTGATATTGACTGTTAAATAAATAAATAATCAATTGGAGTTTTCTAACTAAGCATGGTCTGTTGGACAAGATTAACTCATCCTTCAACAGTTGCTGTGGCCATGTCCTAGCAACACCTGGAATTTATGATTAATTGAATACGTACTTAAGAGAATTGAACCCCTGCCAAGTTCCGTCTGCATTTTTGTCAAAATCGAATTGAGTTCAGTTTTCAACAAATTTTACAATGCTCTTTCAGCATTGTTCAGATTTGTTCGGAAGAAATAGGAAAAAAACAGCAAGTCAAATTTTCCCATAATGAAAAGTAATCGCATATCAGTCCCACTACAGATTTCCGCACCGTGAAACACACAAATAATTTAATTATTAATTATTAACCGTGTTTTAATCATATTTATATTCTTCTCGAAAAGATATCGTAGTGAAAAGCAAATTGTGAAAGTTTCATTAAGATTTGAACATGTTCCAATTCTCTGGAATTTTTTGAATATTCATATGGAAACTTCACAGCCCATTTTCTGAATGCTTACTTGTTACAGATGGGACTGATTGCGAATCACGGCAGTGAAGAGACCTCTTTTTCGTCTTATATAACATGGTATCAACGAATTTGTTGTGTAAATTTGATAGACATAGAGGCTGATCATTAATTGTGTAAGACAATTTTGGCGATGTTTCGACCTCTCTCCTCCTATGGTATGATTTTTTGTATGAAAACAAAAAATAATTTGTATGACACGTAAGACATCTCAAAACTCCCTTCCCCCTCCAAAACCCCTTAAGTGATTAATGGACGATCTCATACATGTTCAGTTCTCTTTTATAAGGGATGCACTTGGGAATGAACTCAAGAATGTTTGGGCAGCGCCAGCGGCAAGAGACATGATCGAGTTTATTTTATTTTTGATATGACTGTCGACCTTGACATATTTTAGACATTATCTTCTATCTCTCAAGCTGGATAGCATTGCACAAATTACAGCAAACAGCCATTCATTAGATTTTGTTCCAAGGGGTAGGGGAAGAGGTCCAGCAAAATTAAGCAACCTATAAAAAATTTTGGAATCTCCATATAATAAGTTTGCATCGATGAAGAGGGTAAAGCGCATAAATGGCTGACGATTTGAGATACTGTTAAGGTGAAACAGTTTGGAATCAATTTCTAAGATTGCACTAAAACTTCAAAGGCACAAATCTTGCGAAGAAAGCATCCAACTACAGTAAAATTTTTATTTTGGCTTTGTGCACTAGCAGAAAGCTTTAAATAAGAAGATCAGAAATGTTTGGCAACTATTTCTCCAGTTTAGTGCCTTTGAAATCGTGAGTAGGGGCACAAGTCGGCCATTGTGACGGCCATCTTTGTATTCTAAGATGTTTCACCTTAATACTGGACGTTCCCACGTCAGGCATTTTGACATCCTTAGTTTGCTTGAAATCTTGATCTTTGAACAGACATTAACGTTTTCCTCACATTGAGACTAAAAGGTTAATTAGGAATCTTATACCAGCAGCCATACGCTTATTCATAAAAGTTAACAAAATAATTCCTTACCAAAAAGTTCTAATTTGGTGATGGTTGTTCTAGAGCAGTGATTCCCAAAGTGGGCGAATTCGCCTCCCTGAGGGCTATTTTTAGGCTCAAGGGGGCGAATATGTGTAAAATGTGTACTTTTTTTCTGATTCTAGCGGAGATTTCTTTCAGATTTAGGCTCAAAGTGCAGTAATTTGCATAGGGCTGATCGATTTGGAAAGGCTACGTGGAAGCAGGTGCAAAAACTGCTACTCTCTGATACTGCAAGAGATTTCTTTTATATTTTATTAAGCTGATTCTTACAATTTCTGTTTTTGGATGGTACCGGTGAGGTTGCTGGACGAGATCGAAAAAATTAACTGCAGGCGAAAAACTCTCTGTCTCTATGTAGACCTGCGACAGTTCTTCGTTTTACATAAATGTAGTGCGACAATAGATAAAATTTTAAACCAAAAGCCTTTGCGTTCATGCGGAAACTGTGGAATAGAGATCTATCCACTCCTTTAGCATACAGAGCAAAGCGTGTCTTCATCACGAAATTGGTGTCAAATCCAGCCATCAAGCGTTTATAAGCATTCAAGTTTAAAAAAAATGATGTTTTTAAGTTCGTTGCATATAAACCAATACAACGCGGAACAAAATAACCCAACAGATTTTAAATAGAATTTTTATTCCACAATCATTGATATACATTTCATTCCTGGATGTTCGTTCGGTCACATTCAGAAAATCTCGCACATCACTTCTAGTTTACTTGCAATATTCTAAACGGTTCCAACGCCATCCGACCAGTATAATTTGATACATTTTATCACCAATCATCCATGATATCTTAAACAGAATATTTAATTTACTACTCTAATCACATTTTTTCCAACGTATTTATTCCAATATGATCCAAACTAAACAGCAAACTTAATGAATTTTCAATGTCCCCGGCTAGACAGCCAGACTTAGTACTCAAGTGTCAAAATGGGAATATTTCGTTTGAAATAAGTCATTGCAGTCATTACGCGGTTTCAGTTTTACGCTGTTTTACGCAACTTTAAGTGAATACCCCTAATATCAAATTGTTAACAGCGATAATAAAAGTTGTTATCAATTTGATATCATCTAGTTATCCGACTTTGCTCGGGATACGCTCATACTTATGCATCTGGAGGATAATCAATTTTAAACTTAAGGTGAAGATGAACCGAAGCCAAACTTCAAATTTTCAAGAGCACGAATCTGGAGAACCGAACACCCGTTAGAGCTGAATACTTAATCGATTAGTCACCACCAGCTAGTAGCCAATCGATTAAGTTTTCAGCATAAATGGATGCTCGGTTCTTCAGATTCGTGCTCTTGAAAATTTGAGAGTTGGCTTCGATTCATCTTCACCTTAACTATTTCTCGAATTATTGTACCTTATCGTTATAACTCTTAGCATGGTTTTTTTATATAATTCTAAACAACACTTGATAATTGTCGAACACTAAATGATTGTGTCATGCATTCAGTTTGTTTTCAATATTATATGAGTTTATAAAATGGTCGGTATTTGAGATTTTCTTAAGGTTGGATTGATTAGCCACAGATAACATTTAAAAATCATAACAAATTTTGGATGAACAAAACATGTATCTGAGAATTTTCTAAAATTGTTACAAATGCTCAATATTTTATATGGGCAATTTTTTTACATGTGAACTTTGAGGTTAGGAAGCTCTTATTTGTATTATTGGCATCTGGATTTTTACGAAAACCGAAACAAATGGGTAATATATTTACCCATTTTATTTGAAAATAGCCTACCTTGTTGTGTCTACCGGTGGGTCTGTGAACGAGAAAATTTGTGACATTCGTAGATACTACTATGTCGCAGCCTACGCGATTGAGAAAAACTGAAATGATACCCAAGTAACCACGAAGCTATATATGCATACTTTATATTTGCTCTATAGTGTGCTATCAGATTTTGTTTTAAAGTGACATAACCTTTGAGAGCTTTATAAAGCATAATTAAAGTGGGAAAGGGCCCCACAACAACCAAATTAATGCAATACTTGGTAAAGCAGTTTTAATGCACAAGCTATACTAAAGCATTTATGTTTGTATATTTAGGGTTCATGATGTATATTAGCTTGAAATAATTTATGTTTAGGGCTTGCGTTAAAAATAAACAAAACAATAAATCTATTGACTACCTTCAATGGTTTTCTTTACCAGCTTAATGATTTTTTTTGTTGGAATCAGGATTCGAACCCACAACTCGACTAGGATGATGGTGTGCTGGATGCCTGGCTCGTTGGTCTCCTGTGCTAAAGCTGCTGATGTAATAAGGTAGGATAAAAGTAGGATAATCTTTAGGGGCCCAGATTGCCGTAGCGGTAAACGCGCAGCTATTCAGCATGACCATGCTGAGGGCCGTGGGTTCGAATCCCGCTGGTTTAGGATCTTTTCGTAATGGAAATTTCCTCGATTCCCAGGGCATAGAGTATCTTCGTACCTGCCACACGATACACACATGCAAAAATGGTCAATCGGCAATCAGAAGGCCGGCTCCAAAGGCACGTTCCCCGCCATTTGGGAAATTTGTGCCATCGTCATATTTGAGCCTATTTCATCATCTACCCGATGGGAGAGGAAAGGGAAGGGAAAGATGGGAGGAAATAGGAGTGGGGTCCCTTGAAGAGGGAAGATCGCATAAGCGAATTGAGAGCATGTAGCTCCATACCACTAAGGGTTCGAACAGCGCCCTAAAAAGGGCACTGCAAAACGCATGAGCGTAAAGAGAGCCTATAGCTCATTACCACAGCGGGTTAAGAATAACAGGTTGTCCTGAAGATTCAGGCTTCTGAATTCAGTTTCACTCAATAAATGTTTACCAAATAATTGGAATCGCATTTGCGCAAAAACTGGACAGTTGCATATCAGGTGATACGAAGTTCCATAATCGGAGTCACAACCATCACACACAAATGAGTCAACACGCTAAATATTTGCCATGTGATAGTTGAGTCGGCAGTGGCCTGTCAACGCTCTGACCAAGAGAGATTGCAATTCTGCTTTGACAGATTTGTTAGATACTTCGCCATTCTTGGAGATGGCTCAGTTATGTACAATTTTGTTTGACGACACGACTCCAAACTATTCCAATATTGCTTGTGCTGAGTTGCCGCCCTAGAATTAATCTGAAGCTTCACCCAGCACTTCGAAATTGGAATAGCCGGCTCAGGGCCAATGAAGTCATGCGATGCTCCATCGCGAGCTAGCTCATCAGCCAATTTATTTCCAGCGATGGAAGAATGACCAGGTACCCATACAAGGTTTACAGAGTTGACTGAATTCAGTTCCTCAATTTGAGTTCGACATGCGATAACAAGCTTCGACCTTGAGTTGGCCGAAGCAAGAGCTTTTATAGCAGCCTGACTATCTGACATACTTTACAAACAGCCAGACGTCCACTTCTCCTGTGGAGGGAGTTGTGTAGAAAATTTACCTATAAGAAAAGTGACAAGCAATTATGAGATCACTCGAAGCAAGGACAATTGTGTCCCAACTCACCGGAAGTGGAAACATCCAAAATACTAGGATTTCCAATGGACGGAGAGAATCCATGGAATTTGGTCATAACCAATTCCCAATGTATGTAGCGATGATCAGATAATGATTCATCATCTGATACATGCCAATTCGTCAACTTGTGACTGATTCTGTTCGAGCAGAGCATCATGTCCAACACTTCTTCTTTAGCAGATACCATGAAGGTTGGGCGATTCCCTAAAATAAGTAATCCAAGATTTGAACTGCTTAAGCACTTTATCAGACTGGAGCTTCTCAAATTGATAGCTGAACTGCTCCAGATGATGTGATGAGTATCAGCATCACTGCCCACAAGGAGCAGAAGGCCTTTTCATAGGCAGCGAACGACAACTCGTTTGAAATCATCCATTGGGTATGGTTCATCATGTGGTAAATACACCTCATAACGAAAGACGTATTTCCTATTGAGGTCTCCAACAGAAATATCAATTGTGACAGCACATACATCTCTGGTCGTTAACTCAGAAATGAGTGTAGCAACGATAGCGCTATTTACGAGCACGCATGCACGAGGCATGGCACGCCATTTGCCATTTCATGTTTCTGAAAGTAGCAAAAACTGGGTCTACAAGGTTACCTAGATAAAAGTTCACAAAAGTGAGGTTTTTAAACAAGCGCCGTTTGAGCTGTAGCATTTGCATGAGTCTACAAAGATTGATCATTGCTGATATTTTATGCTGAATATTGGTCTAACAAAGCTATCCTAACCGTAGCCACTACCCAAACTAGGCAGGATTAAGCTTTTCGCAATCTCAGAACGAAAAAGACCAGCAGCGATCCATATCGGTATCTCTTAAAAGTCGCCAAAGGCGAAAAGCACAGAACACACTGTGTAATACGCGTAATGCAAAACCATAGAGGTGAAAATTTATACTAAGTTACAACGTATTAATAATCCCACCCTTATTTAGCCTCAGGCTTGAGACTGAAGAAGGGCAGCCGATTATCTCGGAGAAACACAAGGTCACCTGCACCATTGCTCCGGGTAGCACAGGAAGGGCATAATACTGTAGAGGGCGCCCTGGTACTCCACAGGCTCCGTTTGCGGTTAGGTTTTATTTAGACCCCCCTAACCATTCATTCTTAGGCACGGTAAGCTTAAAGCCACATGAATTAAGGGTCACCTGTTAGGTGGACTTTTACCACCGGAACAGGCAGTCCGTAGTGTTAATTCTTAGCCAATTGAAACAACCGCTACCGACACTACGCGGCTATCTAGGCTGATCGGGAAAAGGAAGTTATCATTGATGATTAACTCCTGACGTGCCCAAAAAGCCCGATGTAATAAGGTAGGATAAAAGTAGGATAATCTTTAGGGGCCCAGATAGCCGTAGCGGTAAACGCGCAGCTATTCAGCATGACCATGCTGAGGGCCGTGGGTTCGAATCCCGGTGGTCTAGGATCTTTTCGTAATGGAAATTTCCTCGATTCCCAGGGCATAGAGTATCTTCGTACCTGCCACACGATATACACATGCAAAAATGGTCAATCGGCAAAAAAAGCTCTCAGTTAATAACTGTGGAAGTGCTCATAAGAACACTAATCTGAGAAGCAGGCTTTGTCCCAGCTGGGACGTAACGCCAGAAAGAAGAAGAAGAAAAGTTCCTCATAAACGAAGCCACTGTGTGTGTTAACATTACTATACATTACTATTGCGAATAGAAAGAATTCTCTTCGGCGATTGATTTCCTTTCCTCACCAAATGAAATATCAATAGAATGTTTTTGATCACCATTCTTTCTCGTAGAGGAAATAACAGAACTTAACCCACAAAACAAAGCCATAGCGCATTAAAAAGATTTCAGGGGAGAGAAATTGATCGATATTTCATCTCGCTCCTTATGAGTAAGAGAGTTTCATAGATAAAATACAACAAAGCTGATTGAATACATATATCCTTAGATCATGAAATGAGGGTTCGAGATGAAAGAAAGTCATTTCATTATTCTTCCATATCCCACAAAACGTAATATGCGTTCGCAATCGATGCTCGATCGTCTTACTCATTTATTACAGATTCGAGTGCGTTGAATAAGGTTATGTAATCTTGTATGACAGCATATTGCTATATTAAAATAATGCTACAAAGCATTTACAATGTTAATCAAATGCATCATTGCTTGACAGTTATTAAATAAATGCATGATAACATAATTAATGCAAAAAATGTTGACTTTCGATCAAATTAATGCAATGATATTATGCTTGTGGTTACTTGGGTACTCCGCATGGATGTATGCCCACGTGGTTTCTGTTGAAATGTTTGTGCTTTTGGAAATGATCCAGCTTAAACGGAATTTTTTGTAATAGCAAAAAATGTTGTATGCAACTCGTTGCAAAACTCGACTTTTTCAGCACTCGTTGTATTTATGTACAATGTACAACTCGTGCTGAAAAAATCATTTTGCATTTTGTTGCATAAATAACTATTTTAGGTTTATTTCAAGGTTTGAAAAATCATAACTAGAATGTGGAAAATCAAAACTACTTGCTTTTACCGCTATTTGAAAGCTAATTCTATTCTGTTGAAGTTTGTCGAACACGCTGATAAGATTAAATTGAGTTTTAACATTGTTTGATCCAGATTTGTTCTCCACAGTACCCAGAAAATACAGTTTTCTCAATATATATGGTATATAAACCACACATTGACATTATTTTTTCGGGACCCAGTCAACGGGAACCAAACATAATCAATTTATGAATTCATTGACCATCAATAGCTTACATGTTGCATAAGGCAATAAATTACAAAAAATGCCCAAAGATCGAACACCGCATCGCAACCTGATGATAGTCAAATCATGAAAGACACATGTATCGAAAACAAGTGAATACGCCAAGGGAAGTAGTTCACCCAGAGTGAATTTATAGCAGAGAAAAAGTAGATTTTGTATGAAAATTGACAGGAAAATGAATGACAAGTTCATCCACTTCTCCTGGCCTATTGAACAAGTTAGCATTAAAGAAATATAAGCAAAGAAGCGAAATGTTCCAATTGGAATTCCAAGTTTACTGTCAATGTCATTCCAATCGAGCAGGAGACTTGTCAAACACTTTTTCACACAAGCTGAAAACGGCTCACACAAAAAAGTTACCACCCACGAAAATTTTGCTTCTTCTGTATTAGCATATTTTTTGAATACATGAGTGTCGGTTGCAATTTTCATGCTTTGCATAAAGAATGCTCTACTCATTACATTGGTTTTCCATACATTCAGTCCATTTTTCATTCATTACCCAAACCTGTGAAAATTCAACACATCAAACCTGTGACTCACTTTTAGCGTGGGAATCAACATTGACAGTGCTGCGTAATAGATTTGGCATAGTTGCTAGCTGATTTATTTTGAATATGATCAGATTGCGTCTCTTTATAATTTAGACTCTTTAGTAGGCATGAGCATTTCACTGACCATTTAGAACGATTTTAAGGGGGCAGGATCCGTCATTGATTTTGGAATCTTTAAAAGCAGTTTTTTCGTTCAAAATCAAGAAAATTTACGGGAAAATGTGTTCACTGTATTCTATTCTCCAACCGAAACACTGTGAACACATTTTCATCGAATAATTTTTAGTTTTGAACAGAAAAACTGCTTTTGAAGTTTCGATGATGACGATGATTACGATGACGAAGCGTTGATCGTTAAAACAATCATCATCATCGACTGAGAAAAGGCAGTGCTAACGTGTTCATTTATTGTATTCTTTGAAGCTCACGGTGGTGCTCTTCGCTCATCCACAGTGGATTTACAAATGTGCTTCATAATAATCTATTTTTTACAATTTATTTTCGTAGGATAAATGGTAACTTTGAACAGGATTGACTTTTAGATATCCATAGCCATCATGCTTAGAAATTAAAAATCCGAAATTTTCATGCAGGCATGCTTTTTAGTGAAAACACTCCCAAAAAAAAAGAGATTTTCTAGAACCTCGAGATACAAACCTCAACCAAACTATGTTAAAACTTGCTCCAATCATATAATCGTGTTCGAAAAAGGTTTGTAGAATTAGATAAACTACTATGTAGAGGTATTTTCGATAAGTTTTGATGGTTCGTTCGGTAGTTATGATTTTTTTAAAGTTTGAAAATAGCCCAAAAACACATGATTGATTTGAAGCACACCTAAATTTACTCTATTTTGACTGAAATTTCGACCAGAGATTCATTTCAACATGAAAAATCTAAGTATTGGGTGACTGGGGAGTTTCAAGACATTTTTGAAAATATGAATAGGTCTATTCCACAGTGAGAAGTGTGTTTTCTCCTTCTCGTACCCAAGGAAAAGTTTTCCTGTACCCATCGCCACGAGCAACAGTTGCTTTTATGCACCAAATTAATCACTGCTTTCGTCAAATTGAAATGTTTACGCATCGTGGTTGTTAGCAATGTTTTAGGTTCAAATCCCGTTGCCGGCACCAGTTTTTGTTTATAAACATAGTGATAATTCTCGGGAGAAGTTGGTGAGTGGAAATGTGATGGAATGATTTTCGGTTATCCTCCATCGTGACTGTAGGGAAAATAAAGTATGGGCGAAAAAACGATGACCAGAACCTTTGATTTGGACCGTTTTGAATGCACCGGATGTGACCACTTGGACTTAATTTCCGGAAGAATCGGCTATAGATTTGTTTCCATAAGCTTGGCACAGATGTTTAGATACAAATAGGCCAGTTTATAGTAAATTTGATGCGTCCCGGGGACCCGAAAATGATCATTTGTGGGATCAATCAAATGCAAAAAACATGGTTCACACTAAAATGCGTTTTTCTTCTCAGCTTAGTGTTCTTATGAGCACTTCCACTGTTATTAAGAGAGAGCTCTCGTGTACCAGCTACGATGATAGTCTATGCCCAGAGAAGTCAAGGAAATTTTCATAGCGAAAACATCCTGGACCAATCAGGAGTCGAACCCAGACACCTTCCGCATGGCTTTGCTTTGTAACCACTTGCCTAAGGAAGGCCCATTTCGCATGAAACTACACGTGCGTAAAACACTATTAGTGGCACAAACTGATAGCGGTCAGTTTACGTTCATCTGGAAAATGATCTGTAATAGCAGTTGACTCTGTAGCTTAGGCTTCGTCATCATTGGCGATGTTCATGAAGACATTAAAATTTGCTATTCCAATCTGGATTCAGGCCGATGCCAGCAGTCGATGTGTACCGAGTAGCTTTTCGTCGGTCCTCACGCTCAGCGTGAAACCCAGAAAGGTACGACGTATTATGATTAATAACATAGAACTGGGAATAGTTCTATGTATGTACAGTATGACCCGTAAAAAATGCGAAAGTTTTCATATGATGACGTATGGTAGTTTTAATATGGAAAATGAAAACGAATCATACATTTTATTCATTATTTTATTTGTTTAATATTTTAGATTCTGTTTTTAATTTTGGACGCTATTTTGATTTGTAATTTTTCCGTTACAAGAGAGCATTTGGAAGCATACAGTGACTTAAACTCATATTCGTAAAGAGCACTGTTTTCACATCAACTTGGTAAAAAACTGTCAAATGATAGATCGACTTTGAAATACTTCAAAGGCTGTTTCAATTAAGGCCGCACGGGACGTCATCATAATCACCCTATCCATTTGAAAAAGCAAATCTCAAGAACCACTCAATATATCGATGCGAAAATGTATCACTGTGATTCTATATATCTACTGCACAACCCAATAAATTTTCAGCTTCATCGGTTCACTAAAACTCGAGATTTACTTCCACAAAGTTTTGATGATAATTGTTAGAGTGAGACAAAAGATATGGAAAATAACACGGTCTCCCGTGTCTCCTTAAGTTATAGAAGCTATTGTACAGCATCAAAATGTTACCTGAGACATCAATCTCGCAGGATGAAAGTTACCTTAAAACTGTGACCCTGGCAAATAATTGTATTGTGACAATGAAAAACACATTATTTGAGAACTCCTCTTCCTCTTATGAGAACCAACAAGCTTATATTTTCAACAGTTAAATGCGATTATTGAAAGTGAAAAGTTGGTCATCAGAGTATGCAACACTTAATTGTTTTTTTCTGGTACAAAATAAAGCCTTCGAACTTAATGGCTTAGTATGTCAAAAATGTATTGTAAACGTATTATAGTTATTATAAGTTATTATAATATAATATTAGATTATTATAACATGTCATAATAAACTACAGTAACCTTAAATTACATCCATCTTCGAAAACAATGAAAAAACGCTTGAGTGTGGTAAATCCAAGCTCGTACGATTTTCGATTTTTTATGGGCCATACTGTTTTGTAAACGATGGCCACGCTCTACCGTGAAGTGCTCCTCGGAAAAATTTCCGAACTCATAGATGTGATGTGTTTGGGCTTATGAACGAAAGTGTATCATGTGATACATCGCTGGTGTTTTGATTTATGACGCCTGGAATAGTTTTTTTTCGCTCCAGCTGCCATCACTTAAGTGCTGTTGTCTGCGGATGGCTGATGGTTAGTTTCGAATTCTATATAACATTTATGTTGTTGGTACCGAGCTACGAAGCTTTTTGTCAACGGTGGTAGCTTTCCCGCTGGTGCACCACTTTAGGAAAAACCATACGCTAAACGATGTGTTTTTGGCGATGGCGCATAGCGAAAACGTACCCTTCTCTGGGTGGATGGTCGGCGAGTTCGTTTGCTCTTACTCAGGACTCAGGAGGGCAGCCCATCATCATCATCGCCGGGTAGACGATTTTCGACATGGCATATGCGCGGATGTGGAAATGAGATTTTGATTAGCCTTAAAGGATTTCCGCTTTCGGTGAGCATCATCGTTGCATTAGGATATAAGTTATTCCTCAAGTTCAACGTGTTGCATTATGCGCGGATATGTACGACCGATACGATGGGTTGTTAAACATGACGTGCTGATGATGGATGATCAGCGATCGAAATTTGGGGTGAACGTAATAAAACTGATGTACCGGTTATTTTCAGAGTGCATCGTTAGCATTATTTTTTTTCTTACTAATTCTGAATGGAAGATAGGACCAAAAAAAAAAAAGAGTTTACATCCAGATTTTAATGCCACTACATTACACAGATTACACTCATTCCAGCGCTTATTGCACATTACACATAAGACCAAATATTCAACATCAAGACATCCTTCTTCTTCTACTTTGCATTAGTCCTCACTGGGACAGAGCCTGCTTCTCAGCTTAGTGTTCTTATGAGCACTTCCACAGTTGTTAACTGAGAGCTTTCTTTTCCGAAGTTGCCATTTTTGTATTGGTATATCGTGGTCACTTGCTGTCGATGACGCATCAATAAACTTTTCACTTTGATTCTCTTGAAAATTGAAGCTGTGGCTTCAATTCATTTTCACCTTAATTTTCATACTCAGCCAAGCTTTTGAATGAACTCCATAAGCCTAAAAGCACCAATGCTACATTAAAGCGTGGAATTGGGTTTGAAATCCTTGCAACACTGTTGCAAACAGATGCTACCCACTCCACTAGATCCACTTGTTAATTTATTATCTCATTACTTTCTGTCGTTTGCTTGTTTTGAATAATTTATTCGACAAAATAACTCCCAGCCGCCATACACTTGTATTTGCCCATGTGCATACATGGTTATATCCAGTATAGTCACCCATCAGACCAAGAGCCGTTGTCCGCTTTTTGGTGAGTGCTATTTCCCGCTGTATACTTCCACTAGAAGTGACGCACACATTTTCGCGGCATGTCGCCCATAATGATTGCATTTAAAGCTTCGTTTACGCCGTAATTTGTACAATATTGCGAATAATAGAACAACTACCCCGCGGCGAACTCAAGTTTGCTCAAACTGTTTTGAAAATTAATTGCTGATGGCATTCCCTTGTTCGTGACGTACTTATGAACCCCAGAGTAGTCAGTTAGTAACGATGGAAGTTTTCAATTAGTGGGAGAAAATTGCATTTTTCATCGCAGCTCGACGATTATCCACTCCTTAAATGTGGCGTAGCGTGGTCCACTTCAACTTCAACGCATTGTATAATTCGGTGAGCGAGCCGATTCAATTTGGCACGATTTAATTGGATGTGATTTATGTTTGCTTTTCATTATCTCAAAAGCGTCAATAATCCTTTTCAATCAACTTCATTTCAGGCGTTATAGTGACACCTGTGAGGGGTCTTCTTTGGCTTAGTGGCAACATGGGCGGTCTCGAAATATTACCGTGCTTTCGAATGATCTGAGCTCAAGTCGTGGTCCAGTTAAGTATTCATATGGGATGGCAATATTATCGGCTTGCGGACAGGGTTGTTAGTATAATTGTTATCACTTCTGCTTTGTAAGTAGATTGTCGTGGGTTCAATCCCAGGCCATCTGCTTTATGAAAAACAACCTGTAATCTGCATTTCTTTGCGCAGATGCAGTGAACTCCACGGTCTGTAGTGAGCTAGATTTAATGCAATATCAATTCTATCCCTTTCTCTCACTGGTCTGCATTCTAACGTGGCAGGCTTAAACAATAGAAGTTATCCAGTACTCATATGTATACTGCACGGTGCTCCCCTGACCGTTATTATCAGTGCACTGTCTGAAAATTTCAAGCAGCCATCTCACTGGTTTCTGGTGTAAGTTCAGCCGGCAATACTGGAATAACAACCACGGGCGGCCAGTCAAGCTCAAGCATTCTTCTTCTTTCTGGCATTACGTCCCCACTGGGACAGAGCCTGCTTCTCAGATTAGTGTTCTTATGAGCACTTCCACAGTTATTAACTGAGACCTTACTGTGCCAATGACCATTTTTGCATGCGTATATCGTGAGGCAGGTACGAAGATACTCTATGCCCTGGGAAGTCGAAAAAATGTCCAACCCGAAAAGATCCTCGACCGGTTGGATTCGAACCCACGACCCTTAGGCTATTTGGGCTCCAAGCTCAAGCAAACAAAATGGAAATGTTCTCAACTTTCTCAAAATAAACTTTAATTAATTGCTTCGTAGTGTACTTAACGATATATGCAGGCTAGACAATCGTCATCGTCAAATGAAAAAAGTTGGCGACGAAACTAAAAGAAACATCGTCACTGAACCAGCATCGTACGACGATTTACCGCAGAGATCCAGTCACATAGGCTCGGCGTCATGACGAACAAATACGATTCCTTCGTTATGGGCGAATCTTCGTTCGGGAGCACTGAGCCGACTATAAATATGAATCGTGTCTTCGACAGATTATGAGCATTTATTGGAAAAAATAAAACAAATCAAAAAAACAAAACGCGTCTGGAACCGAAACAACGATCTATGAATCGTCAACTGCACGCGCTTACCAACAGAGTTATTGTATAATCATGAGGAGAGCGGGTTCACTTGCCAATACAAGCAATTATGTGATGGCATTCGTTGGTTGGTGCGAAGCAAGCGAATATACAGTGAACGCTTTCTTCTTGTGAGTAAGGGAATGAAGAAAAATTTGCTCGTTGACGATTTTGGATTGAAGTTAATCGTGCATACTTTTTTCGATGACGAGACGACTACCTGCAGAGTTATTATACTAAATGACGATGTCTTTTTTTATTTCGTCACCGCACGATGACGAATCTGACGATTGCCTGTCCTGGTTATATGTGCTTTGGGGTTATATGAACTCCAATTTCAAATAACGTTGACTTATTAAAATTTAAACGGATTTTTGATATTCCTATTGATTTGGAATGGAAATTCAATTACGTTAGGGGAATTAAGGGCATGAGGGTGATTAAGGGCTGACCATTCGTACTTCGCATACCTACAGGAGTAAAATAGACGGCTTTCTGTGGTCCATAGCCTCCTGTCCAGCAACTCCTATCCCTACCTATCGTGGTACTGGCTAGGGTTACGAGCAACCTTAGAGAAGATTGGGTAATTAAACCTGGTGGAGCGGCTCACAACAGCGTCGGTTCACCATATCAGTGGCGGCTGATCTTCGTCGGAGTAGATTTTTTTTTTAATTTTTGTTTGAGCCTTAGCGTTTGAGCCTACTTCTCCTCACCCTAGAGCGTTACGTAATTTTTGGATGCCGCCTAAACTAAACTGTGCACTATGGCCCTCCGAACATCTAGGAGGAATGATCCTCTGGTAATCTAGGTGGTTGGTGAATCACAATGAAGCAAACAAATGGTCGCAGTGATTATACACCCAACACTGAAAAAAGGCGGTTGGTGACTGGCCCTGCAAGCCAGCCGTAAAAAATGAAGCAGCGAATGATCAACAATAGAATACGAACCGGGACAGTTGGCGATGACCACAGTAAAGTGAAGGGACTAGCGATTGGAAGCTCGGTAAGTGGAATAGTAGATCTCTCAACTTCATCCTGAACACACGCATACTCTCTGATGCATTGAAAGACCGCAAGTTTGACATCGTAGTACTGCAGGAGAGAAATTTGTGAACAGGCCCCAACAGAGTTAATTATCACACAAAGCTGTGGCAACACAGACGAACTTTCATCTTGATGGGCAACATGCAAAAGTGCGTGATCGGGTGGTGGCCAATCAATGAAAGAAGATTCAGGTTGAGGATTAAGGGCCGATTCTTCAACATTAGCAAAATCAACGTGCACAGTCCACGCCTCGGAATCACTGATGATGATAAAAACGCATTTAACGCGCAGCTTAAATGTGAATACGATTGTTGCCCGAGCCACGACATCATAAGAAGTTTAAACGCTCAGGTTGACCGGAAGGAGGAGTTTTTTTTTGTTTTATTAGATAGAAGTTCGTGTTACATATTTTAATAAATGAATAAAATTATAAACTTCTTATATATCTAATCATGGCATTGGTTTCCGCGTTAAGTGCTATCAACAAATATTTAATTTTAATTTCCAAATTCCGTTCCAAAACCATTTCGATTATTCCATCTTATCTCCCGTATTTCCTTTTTAAAAATAAACAATGATGGTTCACGTGCCCTCAAATTGAAGAAAATTGCTTTAGCAGTCAACCACAATGCAGCTTTCAACTGCTTTGAGGATGGATGGATTCTGAATTGGAGAATATCCTCTATATCATTTATGTTAATTTTCATTTTTTGCCTAATTTTATTCGTACACCAATCCCTGATACGATGTTCATTAGTATCTGACAAACTGCACTTTTCACAGACTGTTGCATTTATATGACCTATATTGTATGCTTTAAGCTTCTCTTTATTAGGCACAAGACTCACATTTTCCCAGACGTTTTCCCAATCAAGCTGAATCTTGGTTTCAATGGCTGGAAGCTGTCTGTTTCTATCAATCGAAGATTCATATAATATATGCGTTGTATGAAGATTAAGATTTTCATTTAGAAGCATACCTTCGCGCAACCATTCACGAGCATTACGCGATAATTTCCGCTAATGCTATCATTCAGAATATTACACTCCTCAATCTTACGACCATTTTTATCGTAGTTATGAAACACATTTTTCAAAAATGTGCTTTTGTTTTAGCTTCCGGATCGACTAGGCGGAGACCACCTTTCCGGTAATCCAAGTAAAGCTGGTTCCTGTTCATTTTGAATGTGAAACTGGTCCAAATAAATTTCTCACAGGCTGATTTAATTTGCGCTAGTTGTTGGTTAGATGGTGCTATGATCTGAGCCACATATTAAAGTTTTGACAATATATAAACATTTAAAATTATGCATCTCTCTAAAATGTTGAGTTGACGCACATTGTGCATCTTCAAAACAGCTTTCGTGTATACGTTGAGGACCGTCTTAGTAAGAGTTGAAAACTTGAACTAAATCTTCCTTGTAACAATCAAAATTCTTCAATTAGAGCTCATAAGTGAGGCATCAGGGCCAGGGGATTTCTTTTTAGAACAACGTTGTAAAACCGATTTCAGCTCATCATCTGTAATTTGTCTAGTCAAATCTTCTCTATCGCAGTGTGTTAAAAATCTAGTGATATGATTCATAGGATCATCGAAGGATGACGAGACTGCATGTTATACATGGGGTTGAAAAACACTTGAAAAATGATCGAGAGCTAGGCATTCTAGCTCTACAGGATTTGAATTCAATTTATAATTTTCATTATTCTCAAAACGTTTGATTTGAGCAGCAACTTGAAATATATTGATGGTTTTTATATTTCAAGGTGCTACTCAAATCAAACGTTTTGAGAATAATGGAAATTTTAAAATTCGAAATAATAGTATAGAGCAATTCCACCGAACATGACGAATATTTTTTTAAATTTAATTTTTGTATTTTTTGAATCGCCTGAAAATTTTCATACAGATTCTTTATGACCAAAAATGCCATTATGCACCTTCAGACCGCCAATTTGAACCTCGCCTTATTTTTGAGAAGGGCGTATCGGAAAATGCATAGCAAATGTTTAAAAAGCTGTAACTCGAAAACGGTTTGTCCGATCGATTTGAGATCTTCTACAAAGTTGTAGGTATTGCTTAGTACTATATGGAGAAAAATATGCACGGTAAAAAATAAGTTACAGATTATTTTTTATTTCAAAAACAAAATTTTAAAATCAATTTTCTCCAGAAACGCAGTTTTGATTTTTTTTTATTTTTGGATATGTTTTAGGAGACAACTTATGTGGTTTATTGCACAATGTTTCAAAATGGAAGAATTATGGACAAAAAAGTTATGATTTTTTAAAAAATTACAGATTTTGAAAAAAAGTCGAAATAGAGGAAAACAATAATTTTTTATGTGATTATTTGAAAGTACAGAAAAATTGCAATCGAAAAGTACCTAAGTATTTTTTTTCTAGGTTGCATCAACTTCGAGATATAGTCATATTTATATAAAATTTTCAAATAAAAAAAGTAAAATAGGCCCTTTTCAAACATATTTCGTGTTTCCCCATTCCAGAAATATATTATTTTGATTGAGTGAATCGTTGCTGAATTGTTTATTGTTTGATATAACGAAAATTTCAGATGAAAATTCGAAGTTCATTGTTCTTAAAAACCGCAAAATTGATGTTTTAAATTTTTGGATATGTTTTGCAGCATATTGTTTGTAATTTCTTACACAATGCCTCAAAACGGAAAATTTTTGAATAAAAAATAAATTATTTAAAAAAAATAAATGAAACGAATTTATGTTAAACGATATTTTTGGTGCGGTTTTTTGAGTACAGAAAAATAACTATATATATTTTTAAATATGAAAAATTTCTATTGAAAAATACTCAAGTAAAATTTAGCTGAGATGCATCACTTTCGAGATATACACGGTAAATCTAAACGTGGCATTAAAAATGTGATTCTATCACAACGGTGTACCTTTGGTCCCCAGGGCTAAGCCCGGCTAATGGGTAAAGCCCTCTCATCGAGGCAAGATCGTACAACCATGGAGAAGGAGTTTGTTTTTTTTTTTGTTTTTGTTTTTTTTATATACGGCAATTTTATTTCTTAATTATATCAACTACTTTCTTGTTATCGTCACAGCTCGAAAATTGTCTAACTTCAATTTGTGTTTCAGAGACAGGGATAAACGAGTGCCTTTAACTGTTTTTGCACTTGAAAATAGTTGGTTAAGTTCTTGTGCAATGATATTACATTCCTCAGTAGTTGAATAACAAAAAAAGATTTGTTTAAGCTGCTCTTCTTTCCGATTTTGAGCTCAATCATATAGTTCCTTAGCATTTTTATCGGATGTTTACGTTCTTTGGCAAGACTGGCTCTGGTAGCCATACGTTTAGTGTCCTTCCTATGGCATCGCATGGCCCTTTTCCATGTGATGTTGCAAAAAAATGCCATTCAACTTCTATAGCATATTTGATTTTAAATTGCCAAAGAGTTGAACGGTTCTTCCTATTTTTATACTGTGATGCAGCTCCGTCAGACATAAAATATATCTTGTTGACAGTTAATTTGTGATCCAATCGCAAAAAATCTATCATTTTAGATATGAATAAGTTGACAGATACAGAATCGTGGCGCAAATCTTCTGAAATTACAACAAAACCTAAATGATTGACTTTGCCATCTTGATAATAAAATATTACAAACGGATGCAAAGTAGCTTGCTGAGCATTCCAATGATGGCTTTGAACTTCATCTTGAAGAATAAATGTGTAGTTTTCCGAAAAATCACAAATTACTACAAATTCACCTTCTATCAAATTTTTTTTTGTGTTATTTAAAAATGTAGCTTGCTCTTTTTTGATGAAATCATGAGGTATTAGTTTCTCCAATTTACGAGTTGTCCCCTGAAACATGACCAAAATAATAAAAATCACAGATGCATTTTCTTAGAAAATCGATTTTAATTTTTTTATTTAAAAAATCTGTCATTATATTTTACCGTGCATATTTTTTTACAAATAGTCCTAAACCATACCTACAACAACCGCAAAATATATCCAAAAATTAAAAACATCAATGTTGCGGTTTTTAAGAACTATTAGCTTCAAATTTTCATTTGAAAATATCGTTTATATATTTTACCGTGCACTCTTTTTTCAATACTTAAGCATGAATGATTTGATAAACGATTTAGCTACGATTCGCTCAATCAAAATAATTTTTTTCTGGAATGGAGAAACACGAAATATGCTTGAAAAGCGCCTATTTTTCTTTTTTTATTTGACAATTTTATATAAATATGAGTATATCTCGAAATTAATGCAACCTAGAAAAAATTTACTTAAGGACTTTTCGATTGCAATTTTTCTGTACTTTCAAATAATCACATAAAAAATTATTGTTTTCCTCTATTTCGATTTTTTTTTTCAAAACCTGTAATTTTTTAAAAAATCATAACTTTTTTGTCCATAATTCTTCCATTTTGAAACATTGTGCAATAAATCACATAAGTTGTCCCCTAAAACATACATAATAATAAAAAAAATCGAAACTGCGTTTCTGGAGAAAATTGATTTTAAAATTTTGTTTTTGAAATATAAAATAATCTGTAACTTATTTTTACCGTGCATATTTTTCTCCATATAGTCCTGAGCAATACCTACAACTTTGTAGAAGATCTCAAATCGATCGGAGAAACCGTTTTCGAGCTACAGCTTTTTAAACATTTGCCATGCATTTTCCGATACGCCCTTCTCAAAAATAAGGCGAGGTTCAAAATGGTGGTCTGAAAGTGCATAATGGCATTTTTGGTCATAAAGAATCTGTATGCAATTTTTCAGGCGATTCAAAAAATACAAAAATAATCGGGTTTGCGAAACGGCGTGGAACCACTCTATATTGATAACAAATCCTGTAGAGCTAGAGCTCCTTGAAGGAGGCTGCAACTGTCTCTGGTGTTCTATTTCAAACAAGCGTGATTTGGTCACTTTTTTGTCTAACAATGTTGGGTGTCCGGTGTTTTGCTTTTGCATCCACTCATTCATTTTATTATAAAAGTAATGTTTTTCATTCGAAACCCTTAAATTCAATAAATAACTTTCATGTCTACAAAACTGTTTAATTTTGTGTTTTGCAACTTCATTCCACCACCTACTTCTATCAGCAAGATAAACGTTCCCAAGCTTCGTACTCAACTACCAATCGAGCGCAAACCAAATCATCTCTGGCTAATGAGCTATTGATTTTACAATATCCTCGTCCAACTGGAGATACGTCATCTACAGATCCATTCACTTTCATCAAAATTGCAAAATTATCGGAAAACGGCACGGGAATAGTCATAAAATCAAGTATCTTTTGTAATTCGAAGTGGTGCAAAAACGATCTGATCTTGATGAGCTGTTATTTCTAATAAACGTAAACGTATTTTTTTTTAATTATATTCCTACATCTTTAAGATGAAACATTTCAGTAAGTTGCTTCAAACCCGTGCTAAAGTTTTCAACGGAGCTATTTGAGTCACAATTGTTTAAAATGCAGTTAAAATCGCCACCAATAACATCGATCTTCTTTCCCCCTTTACTAAGATGTACGGATAAATCATTAACGAACATCTGATCTCTTTCTTTCTTCCTATTACTTCCCGAAAATGCATAGATGTTGATGTAATTCCCACCATTTACAACAACAGATGATATTCTCCCATTTGGATCCAATAAGGGTTGAGAAAACTCAAATGAATTACGTATCAATATGGCGGTACCTGAACCATTCTCACCAATATTAACTAGAGGAGAGTGAGACCGAATAAAAGAAAAGTTTGCATAACAAACTTCTTGCAAAAAAAGTATATCTATATCAAGATTCACCATGAATTCTCTCAACAAACTTTTGTTGATAGCAGTTGACGAACTATTTAGATTCACTGATCCAACCTTGAACACAAAATTCATTATAATACAGAATGATATTACAGTTAACTCTCCCTTACTCGATATTCCGTATCTCGATATCGAGTAAGAGAACCATAGTAAAAGTTGGTTTTCATGGCTAACTCGATGGTCCCTTGGATCGCAGTTGCATTGGTTTTGTGTTTTGTAACTCAATACCTCCCTAACTCGATGGTCCCTTCAATATCGAGTAAAGGAGAGATGACTGTATCACTAATACAATTAAAAATACAAATTCGATACTCACAAAAGCCTAGTTTAACGTACCGGCGGCTTGTCGCCGATCTACTTCTTCTCGCCTTCTGAGTAAGCTTCATCTGTTTGGTCCGGGCACCTGTCGACACTTTCTGCCATCCGCTTATGGTGGCACACTCTGCATTTTTCACCTTCTCCGCCATCGATGTGTCCGATAGTGAGCTATCGTCCGTCTCCACACTACCATCATTTTGAACAATATCTCTCACTCGCTTCAACGAACAACCTTCCTTCTCTATGGAGTCTCCGTCTCCAGCATCATCACACGTAGACGTCGTTGTGTGCGGTACACTAAGACCGTCTGTCTCGCCTGTGTGTGAAACACCATTCGTCTCCACCGCGTTGGTATGAATAAACTCCACAGGCGCAACTGGTACTGTTGACTGTGTTGTCTCGCTCGAATCCGTTGATAGAATTTCTCCATCGGTTTGCGTCGGCTGAGCGCCACATTCCGCAGTTTGCTCATGCGATGCACGGCCTTTAAACGTTGTTGAACTGGAACTTGCTGCAAATAACGATCCATCGATGTCATGACGGCTCGGGCCTGCTGTTGCTTTGACGTTATCCATACTCCTTTCAGAGCATCACTATATGAGTCGGTTCGGTCCGCTCTCAATCTCTCATTTACGGAACGCCTTTGTGGGCAATCCACCTTAATCTGCTCCGTACTACCACATTGGTAACATTTATTAGTCATGCCTTCGTAATACACTCTTCAACACATGTTTCGAACATTGACCGATGCTGGTATCTCTTCCCCCTCCTTAAGCTCCACGTAGAGGCCTCGAACAGAGTTCCATATAGGGTAACCGGTTTCAGGAACCATCCGCTGAATGTTCCCATACTTGGACATAAAGGCCCAAATCTCTTTGTCTTCAATTTCTGGAAGCAAATTGAAGATATACCGAACCACAGAATTGGCTGCCGATAACGTCACCTTGCTGCTTCAATACTTATCAATCACGAAATCCATCGATCCGGGTAGTCGTTCTAGTGTTTTCACCATTTCTTATTCCTTTTTGAACTTTATGATAACTGAAAACGATGGTTGTCCTTGTACATAGACAGCAGGTCGTCAGACCGCAGCATCATTTTATCACGCATGAACGCAAAAATGTCCGCATATGTGGGCTCCGCACTTACACGTTCGAAACGCACACGCAAAGAGTTGACCTTGAGCTCAGCCATCTGAGTTACTTTCTGTCCTATTGTTTCGAGGACTCCGTTCGAAAAATAAAATGGAACAAGGAGACTTATAGAAAAATAGAGATCTGCTTGCTTGCTCTCGGAAAAAAACGTCTGCACTGCACAAGGGTAGACACGAACTGCGTGAGTTCAGACTGACGACTTGAAAGCTCAGTGGCTACCGGTTGACGAACGGGAACGGCCTACGACTGATTGATTTCGCCGCCTCAAAGCATGCGGCCATTCGTAACACCTATTTTTATCATAGCATCTCATACCAATACGCATGGAGATCACCACAGCAAACAGAATCGCAAATCGACCACGTTTCGATTGATGGACGGCACTTCTTCGACATTATCGATGTCAGGACCTATCGTGGCTCTAACATCGACTCCGACCACTATCTGGTAATGATAAAACTGCGCCCAAAGCTCTCCGCGGCTATCAACGTTGCAAACGATAACATTGTTGGGTACGCTGAACGGAGTCGACGGAATGACTGGTTCGACGAGAAGTGTAGATTGATTCTGGCGGAGAAGAACGCAGTGCGGGCAGTAATGCTGCAGCAAGGTATTCGACAAAACGTGGAACGTTATAGACAGAAGTGGAAGCAGCAGACCCGTCGGTTCTCCCGCGCTGCCTGAAGGAGACGCAATGCGAAGATGCTGTTGCACCGCACCCGAAGAAGCTTCGTGCCATGAGCTAAAATATGCAGGGATAAAGATGGTAGCATTTTGTCGCACGGACGCGAGGAAGTACAAAGGTGGACATGGCACTACGACGAACACTTGAATGACGCTGAGAGCACAGGCACGGAGGTTCAAGGCAGCTGGAGAAATGACTACGTCGGAATGTGGACAACAGAAACCAACCAGCTTCTACCTTGAGGGTAGTTAAGGATGCCGTTCAACAGCTCAAGAATAACAAGGTAGCTGGGAAGGATGATATCGATGCGGGACTTATTTAAATGGGCTGGGAGAAGTTTGTTGCTTGTCAACATCGGCTGATAGTCAGTATTGCTGTGTGCGTTTGAAATGCAAATATCAAATGCGGGAACACCAAACGCGGTAAGATTTTTCACAAGGAAGGCGATGTAAAAGATAGCTTTTCTATGCTAGTTTGGCGATGATATGGATCACGGTTGCTAGGTGTCCTTTGATCAGTTTGTATAACCGCATTTGGAACGCATTTGACCAAGATTTGCACGTCAAACGCAAACAGCAACATCTTTGAGACAAAACATCTACCGGAGGTGTGGAAGCAAGGCGTTATATGCCCCATCTACAAAAACGGTGACAAACTGGAGTGTGGGAGCTATTGTGCAATCACTTCCTAAACGCCGCATACAAAATGCTATCCCGATTATCTTCCGTCGTCTGTCACCACGAGGCTAGTCCCTTATAACATTGTTTAAGTCGGAAAGGAGAAGCATTTTGGATAGGAAACACAAATTTCATAACGATGGAGGTGGTGGGTGGGTGCTCTTGGAATGTTACAGCACATACAACATTTGTATAAGACGGATTTCACGCCAACTCGACAAAGGGATTGGCAGCACCCCTTCAGAATTCAATGAAACTTTCTGGGTGTGAAGACTATGTGAAACTAAGATACTTACATACTTATTTTTTTCAGAATCGATATAGACTACCATTTGGAAAGGGTCAAAGTTTTTTTTACTTTTTTTATAAACCCGTATAACTAAGACCTAAAAAAAGTGTTGTATGGGGGACTGTCGTGAAATTTCCTGAAGTTTTAGAGAAAAAATATTGAAAAAATAAAATACATATTCTACACTGAAAAACAAAAACGATTCAAAACTTTAAAGTCGATTTAAAAAAAACGGTCACTTCAGATTTTGATCATCCTTAAGCAAAAAGTTTCGTTACTAAATTTACTAAAAGTCGTCCATACATTGCAAATTGGGCATATTTTAGAGAAAAAAGTTTTTCTAACATCGAATTTTTTAAGTCCAAAATGAACTTTTTGTTTTATTTTTATTTCGCTTTTAATAGTCTAGTATGATCATATTTTGAAGTAATAAATGAGTTTTAATCACAAAATAGATTATATCCGTTTTATTGTGAGTAGTTAAAAGAAATAAAACGGAATTATACAGAGATTTTTTTTTATTAAATTCAAATGATCTCGCACCATACCGCTTATGAAAAAATCAACTCCGTATAGCAATCCAACAGATTTTTATGGTTTGAAAGATATCACAACAGTATTGCAAACATTGAAAAGTTACAACCTTATCCATACCCCATTAAATTCTCTTCTAGAAAAAGTTTTGCGAAAAAAAAACTTACGAAACGTACCTGCGTTGCACGCCAGATGAATAAGAAATAATGAATATGTTCGTATTGTTATCTACCTTAAATGTACGTAAACGACCTGAGTTACTCAACAACCACCGCGTGAGGTATAGAAAGATAGGTATTTAACTTACAATTGTCGTTCTACCTATGCAGATAACTATTTAAGCTTGATGTCAATGAAACTCTTTTCATTTTATCTAAGTCATTTGTGAAAAGAAGTTGAAGATGGATCAACAAGATTAATCGATAGATTAGTTTAGAAACGATAATAAAGCCTGTTGAAAAATGTGTTACTTATTTCGTGGAGAAAGTTGATAAGCTCATGATTTTATTTGCAAAGAACTGTCTTCTTTTCTACGAAACGAAAAAGACTCCTTAAAACAAGGTAAAATACTGGTAATTAGCGACTTTTCTGAAAATTATAGTTTTATCATATAAAACGCAGCTCAAGGGTATCACTGGAATAAATGGGAAAACGTTAGTTTTATTATAATATCAGAAGTATTGACACAGTAGCAGTTCAGCTATCTATTTTAAAATTGAAATTAAATTTGTTAAACAAAATATAAATTTCTCAAAAGTTATTTTATGTCAGATGGAGCTGCAGTTCATTATTAAAATAAAAAAAAATATCTTATGCCATAAATCCATAGCCATACCATAAACGCCATCTTATGTAATTTCAAGCAAACACATGGATTGGAAGCGGAGTGGCACTTTTTTGCCACATCCCACAGCAAAGGCCCCTGTGACGCTATTGGTGGCACTCTCAAGCGAATGTCAAAAAGAGCAAGTCTTGCAAAAGACTATGGAAACACAATCGCAACTCCGCGAGAACTTTTCGACTGGGCAGTGAAACAAACTGATACATGTATCACCAAATTAAATTTCTGTTATATTTCTAATGCACAATATGTTAAAATGTCAGAGGAATTGGTGGAATTGTTTGATAAGGTTAAAACTATCCCTGGTACCCAAAAATATCATTGTTTTATGCCTATTAGTGATACACAAATTGCAGCCAAACGGTATACCAATTCAGAGGATGAACCAAAAATACTCAATTTATTCAGTAAAGCCCAAAAACAATGTAAATATTCATGTGCAGATACTACGTTTTAGGATATATAGCAATAATAAAAATAAAAACAAACCACGACTTTTTTTTTTCATAAGCATAATATTGACCCTTTCCAGACACCTGTTAAGATTGGCTTTGACCAAATAAGAAATGAGATATTATTGTGATATCTTTTCAACCATAAAACCCATCGGATTGTTAGACGGAGTTGATTTTCTCATAAGCGGTATGGTGTGAGATCAATTGAATTAGATTAAAAAAAAAAGTGTATAATTCCGTTTTATTTTTTTTAACTACTCCCAATAAAACAAATATAATATATTTTTGATTAAAACTCATTTATCACTTGAAAATATGATCATACTAGACTACCGTTTTGATTCATATTACGGACACTTAAGGCTTCAGTGAACTTCAACTAACAGAAACATATATAAATTGAATCGTTCCCTATACAACTTTAGCGTAATCATGCCTTGCAAACACTTAAATTTCGAATGCTGGGTGAAGATTTGGATTCCACAGCTTTAATTCACTTTAATCAACAAAAATGTTTGGCCTCTTCATGATTTTTATTCCGGACACAACCACACTTTTGCTTCATATTCCGGACACATTGATTCGAATTCCGGACAGCTCATTAAAAACACAATTAGAATAGTCGAATCATTAACTAAATTCACTAATCCGTTAGAAAGACGTCAAAACTAGTTGAACATTGTAAATTTTCATGGATTGCTATGTAAAATGTTTATAAAAATCATCTTTCAAATTGAGAACTTTTTGACGGCCCATTATGAAACATTTCGAGTGAAATCTTTCCCATACAAAGTAGAGTGTCCGGAATTTGAGGCTGTCCGGGATTCGAATCAAAACGGTACTAGAGCGAAATAAAAATAAAATAAAAAGTTCATTTTGGACTTAAAAATTCGATGTTAGAAAAACTTTTTTCTTTTTTTTTCTATCTTTATTAACGAGATTTTTAGCCCTGGGCTAGTTCATCTCAGGACCAATGGCTTTACTTCCCTTCCGAAGGAAATCGTCACTACTGAAATTTTTAGTGACAATCTCGGGGATGGGATTCGATCCCAGGTCCTCGGCGTGAGAGGCGTGTGTTCTAACCCCTACACCAAGTCCGTCCCCGGAATTTCCTTTAAAATATGCCCAATTTGCAATGTATGGACGACTTTTAGTAAATGTAATTACGATACTTTTTGCTTAAGGATGATCAAACTCTAGGCCGTTTTTTTGAACCGACTTTAAAGTTTTGAATCATTTTTTTCCAGTGTAGAGAATGTTTTTTATGTTTTCAATATTTTTTTTCTAAAACTTCAGGAAATTTCATGACAGTCCCCCATACAACACTTTTTGTAGATCTTACCGTTTTTGAGTTATACGGGTTTATAAAAAAAGTAAAAAAAAACTTTGACCCTTTCCAAATGTTAGTCTAGATCGATTTTGAAAAAAAAAATATGCAAAGTATCTTAGTTTCACATACTTGTGACATGCAGAAAGCTTCATTGAATTCTGAAGGGATGCTGCAAATCGCGTATCGAGTTGGCGTGAAATCCGTCATAATATTCATACAAAATGCGTTACGAGGAGGTGGGTGCGTGTCAAAAATGGCCATTTTCAGCGTTATGAAATGTGTGAATTAACCCTGACACGCGAAGCAACAAAAGTTGAACTAGTGCTGAATGCGTTGAAAACAAAGTATATGTTGGTGGGCGGAGCCGAACGCGACTGGGTTCGCCTAGGAGCCAGTGTAACGATTGACGGGGTACCTTCGAGGTGGTAGATGAATTCACTTACCTCGGATCCATGCAAAAAAGTAAGCTGTGAAATACGGAGACGCATCATCTGTGAAAATTGTGCCTACTGGGCTCCAGAAGAACCTGCGGTCAAAAAAGTGTAACATGGGCGATGCTCATTCGGAGTCTTTGAACGTCGGGTGTTTAGGACGATCTTTAGCGGTGAATATTTCAACGAAGGATGAACCACAAGTTCACTGTACTCTACTGCGAACCTAGCATCCTGAAAATAGCAAAAGCTGGAAAAATGAGTTGGGCGGGGCATGTTGTAAGAATGCCGAACCACCCTGCAAAAATGATGTTCGCTTCCGATCCGGCAGGTACAAGAAGGCGAGGAGCACAGCGGGCACGATGGGCTGACCAGATACTCTTGATAACTATTTTTCAGGATATTTCAAAAATCTTCTTGTGCAACTCCATAACAAACTCAAAGAAACGCAACAAAGTGTGGAAAAATTTATTAATGACTTATATAAAAGTTACAGCCTTTCAAAGTGCTTTATGGTCATATTGACCCCAGAACATAGGCAAAGGGTTAACCATTTAATGCAACGTTTTTTTTTACTAATATTGAAATATTGAAATAACAGAACAATTCAAATTATAAAATAATTTCACTAAAATTCCGATTTACTTACAATTATTGCATTGCTTCACTAGCTAGATTCAAAGGTGACTCAAATAGACTCAACTCAGAGTAAGATGAGACTTAAGTTCTAACTAAGTGGAATAATACAAATTTTGAAATAGTCAACAGTACGGGAGTTTGTAGGTAAACACTGATATGATAGCTCCAACAATCGTACAATTATAATGTCGAAGCAGTATTATTTCTCAGATGGGATGTAATGCCATAAACAGGGAGAGAAACAATAACAAGTGCCGAAGCTCAATACGTGTGCGGAGTCTATTGAAGTGTGCTGGCTCAGATCGATTAATTAATGCATTAGACTGACGATCAAAGACGACATTGCGATTCGTTTGCTAGTTTATTGAGATTTTAATAACACATGATTGATATCCGTTAAAGTGGAATGATTAGTGAACTGAAACAACACTCACGCTTTGTGGCCAATATATTTTATGTCGGACTACGTGGAATCGACGTAAAAATGAAATCAAGAATTCACTGAAATATATAATTTGTTCATCAGTTACAGAAACGAACATTTGGTCATGTAGCTGCTGTTCAAATGAAGCCACTGGAAAAATGAGTAAATAGTACGGCTCATGAATTATTAATCGTAAAAGATGAAATAATTTTTCGATGGTGTGATTTTCATTGTGCGTAATTTCATATTCAATTATTCTTTTTCTGTTGGGCGGAAAATGCGATTACTGGATTTATGACTTTTATTGACTAAAATTTACGTCCAATTTAAGGAAACTAATTAAATTCCACGACAGGGGCAGATACCGGCAGCCTGGCATGCAATCAGAAAGGTCAGATAAGGTGGAAGCAAATTTTGTAAATTGAGTTCAAATGGAAAGCACATAATCTGTTATGCAATCAGAATTTTATTACAGAATGGTCGTTCGGAATTGATAACTTTATAGCTATCAATTGCTTACTGATCAATATTCGTAATAATCTTACATTTGCTTGATAATGTTAAACCATAATGGTAGGTAATCATATTTATTGTTTATTTCAATGACTCTCGGATCAGAGAAATTTCAGCGGCCCACATTGATACTTTAAGGTGAAACATCTCGGTGGTCAAAGATGGCCGTCACAATGGCCGACTTGTGACCCTACTCGCGTTTTCAAAGGCACAAAACTGGAGAAATAGTGAGCAAACGTTCCTGATCTTCTTATTTTAAGCTTTCTGCTAGTGCACAAAGCCAAAATAAAAAGTACGCTGTTGTTGGATGCTTCTTTCGCGAGATTAGTGCTCTCGAAGTTTCAGTGCAATCTTTGCAGTTAGATTCCAAACTGTTTCACCTTAAAAGCAATCCCCATTGAAAGAAGATTTTTTTTAGTTTTTGTAGTTTTTCGTAGCATAGAAAACAAAATGAATTTAAAATCGATTGACTTTCCTGGGTATATTGTATCGTTGTATTACTTGCCATACGATATACGAATGCAAAAATGGCAACTTTGACAAAGAAAGCTCTCAGTTGATAACTATGAATTGCTCATAGAACACTAAGCTGGCAAGCAGGCTCTGTCTCAGTAGGAAGGTATTGTGAAGAAGTAAAAAAAAACAACATTTCTCAACAGGCAGTTTTTGATTCACCTAACGATTATTCTAATGGTTTGTCCTAGTAAATGATTTATAAAAAGATTTATAAATCTTTATAAAATAAAAAAAAATAAAACTGAACTGCTAAAATAATATCAATTAAAGTAATGTTTTATATCTCTAATCTTCCTCAAAATTAATCATTGACAAAATATGAACATAACGTGATTTAGAGAAAGCATCTCTCTGTTTTTCATAGAATTTTTAACTGATTGACAATTCGTTTAGCTTCATTCCCTTTTTATCTGAGCAGGTTTATGGGATCTACAGCGTTTATAGTTTTCGCACCTGGCTATACATAAGAGGCCCTGACGCATCGTCGTAACTTGTTTATGCCCGGCACATAAAAATTTATACTCAAGAAAATGATTTACGCTCTGCAGAAAATTTCACTTTTACTCGTTTCGATCATGTTCGGTACCGTTTTAGGTAATGTTTGTATTTTACGTGCGTTGTTTTATTTCATGTATATGGTAGGCGTAATAAGTTCTCGTTATCTTAGAAGGAGGGGAAGATATTGCTATCGCTATATCTTTTGATGTAGGTTTTTACACAGTTTAGAATTAAATCAACCACATTATGATGTCAATGCTAAAGAATAGCAGTTCTCAAAACCAATCATTTTGGTGTATTGGAGAAAAAATCCCAACAATTGAGACAGGCAATTTCATGTGAATAAAAAATAAGGTGCCACCAACTGTGGACAGTATTTCCGAATGTGCTGAATTTAGGCAGGAGATCTTGAACTTCTTTAAGAAAATCAAGGCTGCCTTTCAAATGGCAAGACTGACACGTTTTGCCGGAGTCTTTTAAAGTTTGTGGACTATTTCTCAAACAAATTGAAGAGAAAAGACACATGGTTTAGACAATCAAACTGAGAGTTAAACTACCGTGAATCGCAAGTCAGTCCCATCTACATTTTCGACAAAATTGAGTTGAGTTCAGTTTTCAACAATGTTCTTTCAGCTGCACTAATGAGATAAAATATTAGTGCAGCTGAAAGAACATTGTTGAAAACTGAACTCAACTCAATTTTGTCGAAAATGTAGATGGGACTGACTTGTGATTCACGGTCACGGTCACGGGGGCCCAGATAGCCGTAGCGGTAAACGCGCAGCTATTCAGCAAAACCAAGCTGAGGGTCGTGGGTTCGAATCCCACCGGTCGAGGATCTTTTCGGATTGGAAATTTTCTGTACTTCCCAGGGCATAGAGTATCTTCGTACCTGCCACACGATGCCCCAATTGTGCTGGTGTAGAGGAAACAGCGGAGCATGTCGTGTTCGATTGCCCCCGTTTCATTGTTGTGAGAGGTCGCATGCTCACTACATGCGGAGGGGACACCTCCCCCGACAATATTGTAGAGAGAATGTGTGCGGATGCCGAGTGCTGGAATGCAGTAACTACGGCTGTCACTCACATTATGTTAGAATTGCAGCGTCTATGGCGCGCCGACCAAGAGTTGGCTGCAGAGGATTAGCCCTGCCGAGGCTGGTCCCTTGTAACATTGTTTAAGTCGGCTAGGAGAAGCAGTTTGCCTAGGCTACTTCTGCTACACGTGTTGTGCTATATGCACTGGTCCCTTCCCGAAGAAATACCGTAAGGTGGTTCCGGGGAGATGAGGGTCTGAGTCCAAGGGTCATGTCGATGCACTGTTCACCACGTGAGCAATTCTAAATGAATTGCTCATGCACAGTGCATAGGCTGGTTTTAGCGGGTCGTCGTTGGTGCGTCATCCCCGCATTCCCTGAGTTATCTTCTCAGGGGATCTGTTTGCAGATTTCCCCCTTGTAAAAAACAAAAAAAAAACACGATGCCTACGCATGCAAAAATGGTCATTGGCATAGTAAGCTCTCAGTTAATAACTGTGGAAGTGCTCATAAGAACACTAAGCTGAGAAGCAGGCTCTGTCCCAGTGGGGACGTATAACGCCAGAAAGAAGAAGAAGAAGAATGAGATAAAATGATTTGTTTGGAAAATTAAGAAAAAAGAGCAAGCCAAATTGCCCCATATTGAAAAGTAACCGCAAATCAATCCAACTTCAGATTTCCGCAAAGTGTAACACAAAAATGAACCGTGTTTTGATGATCTTTAAATTTTTCTCGGAAAGATATGGTAGTGAAAAGAAAATTGCGAAAATTCCAACCAGATTTGAACATGTTCCAATCCTATGGAAATTTTTGAATACTCGTAAGAAAAGCGATTTTGGAAACTTCACAGTCCATTTTCTCAATGCATACTATCTCAAGATGGGACTGACTGATTCACGGCAGTAAAGGTTTCTCAAGTGACGATAAATCTTTGATAGAGGTTTTAAACGAAATCGTTCGAAGAAATCTTTTCAAAGATTTTTATTTAGCGACTGGTAATCAGTCCAGTGACCAGTGAGTTTAATTTTCAGCATAAACGGTTGTCGGGTTCTCTAGATCTGTGCTATTGAAAGTTCAAAGTTTCGCTTCGATGCATCTTCACCTTAAACAAAAATTCTAAATCTAATAGATATGAAAGCTTTGAAAAGGGCAAAAGTGGGCTTCGTGGCCGTGCGGTTAGTGTTACCAAGCATTTAGCCGCATCGTGTCAAGGAGTGTGGGTTCGATTCTCGTCTCAGTCGGAAAATCTTTTCGACAGAAAACGTATTCCGACTGTGCCACTGGGCGTTGCATGCTAGTCCATTGTCTAGTGTGGTGATCCCTTCAAAGGTCCAATCGTCCACTGGAAGCATTAACTAATCTTTCCCGTGAAAATTTTGGGGACAACTATAAGTCCTACTCAGTGAGTACAAATGAGCGGGAAGGCTTCTATAGGGCTCTGCACTAAACTCATTCTCTCTCTTTCACTTTTCCGTAAATTGTGAAAACAACAAGGCCAGTAAACATCAAAATCCAATACAACATGAAAACAGTGCTATCACCCGGCAAAATTGGTGATGCCTACCGTGATGCTTTTTTGGACAAAAATCAAATTTATGGGAAATCTAATATTTTAAAACTCTCACAATTATCGTAAAATTTTTCATGTTTATAACCGCGGCGTGTCTAGTAGAACAATATTATCACAAAAAAGGCATAGTTAAATCTTTCACCATTCGAAAGTATAGGTTTTAAGCTTTTTAATGTACTCTAAGCAACAAAAATTAAAAAAAAAAAGTTCGTGATCCCTCGATGGATGTTTTTTGGGAAATACGTGAAATGAAAGTTTAAAACTTTTATTTTTAAATGCTGAAAGATTTGGAGATGCTTATTTTTTTGTGATAATCTTTTCCCGTATATATGCCGTGTAACCTCATAAACCTTTTTTGCGTTATAGCTAATCATAATAAATAGATACGGTACAAATCTGATAAGCCATTCTGAAGTTATATAATCACAAACGTTTGGCGTATATATATAAATGTGGGTCATTCCATACCAAGTGTCCACAAAATGTGGTAAAATATTCATTAACTTGAAACACAAAAGCCAATTTTTTATGCAAATTGGACCATTTCTCAGCCTACCACTGCTCGTAATAGCAATTTTCATTAACACATGGCTTTGCATATATTCTTCAATTTATATCAGGCCAGTCCAAATTGTTTGAACAGCGGGCCAAATCGCAAAAGCATAAGCATAAGCATAGATGACCGTACAATTCGTAGTTGCTACTCCGTGATTGACCAGAACAATCGAAGTTGCACAGGGAATTAATGAATGGGGCTTGGGATTAGCTTACCATTCATCAATGTGCGCAAATCGAGAGCTCAAATTTTAAAAGTCAATAACGGCGCCGGCCACGTCCTTACGGTCATCGGGGAAGGGAAGGAATGTTAGTGTGACTACCGTTGTTACTAGAGACCGAGATCACCTCTGCATCTCCACGGTTGTCATGGAAAGGATATTGGGTTAGTGGGTAAGGTATAGATCTGGGAGTCACCAATGGTAGGTGATGCGATCCATGATATAATTACGCCTAACCGAATTCGCGAAATAATTCGATAATCGCATTGTACGCCGGACAAGTGTTCATCGCTCGCCCTCGCAAGAGCAAGCGATGCGATCAATAGATCAAACACAACTAACGGATCACGCCACTTTTCACTTCACCCGACCGACGCGCGACATGTTTGATCCTGCCCTCATCACCCGCCCCCGCAGGAGCAAGCGTCAAGGTCGAAGGATCAAACACAACTAACGGATCACGCCACTTTTCACTTCACCCGACCGACGCGCGACATGTTTGATCCTGCTCTCATCACCCGCCCCCGCAGGAGCAAGCGTCAAGGTCGAAGGATCAAACACAACTAACGGATCACGCCACTTTTCACTTCACCCGACCGACGCGCGACATGTTTGATCCTGCTCTCATCACCCGCCCCCGCAGGAGCAAGCGTCAAGGTCGAAGGATCAAACACAACTAACGGATCACGTTACTTTTCACTTCACCCGACCGATGCGCGACATGTTTGATCCTGCCCTCATCACCCGCCCCCGCAGGAGCAAGCGTCAAGGTCGAAGGATCAAACACAACTCAACAGCGGGCCAAATCGCAAAACTAAGACTAAATCTTAAACAGAAAACGAAACACAGAACATCCTGCTGGATTTTGGGATAGTCCTTTTCGAAATCATGCAATAATCTTGCCATGGAAATTTTACACAATCTTCCCTATTTTTCAGATTCTGTGCGAATATTGCCTAGGATTTTATAAAAACCATACTCGGAATTCCTCCGGAATATCATCATTCCTATTATTCGAAATCCTACATAGTTTACTTTGAAATTCATGACCCAGAATGTGTGAAAATCCTGATCAAGAATATACAGAAATCTTGGTTAGAATCAAGTTAGATTTCTGTCCAGGGTTTTACCAGATTTGTGCCTAGAATTTCTTCAGAATGTTATCCAATATACATTTAAAAATCCTACCTTGAAATGTTTGAAAATGCTGTCCGAGATTTCAATAGAACCCTGCTCATAATACTATTATAACTTCAACTAAAATTTTATCAAAATCTTACCTATGGGTTGTATTGTAATTTCGCTCAGAATTTTTGAAAAATTTAACTTTGAATTAAATAAAAATCCTGGCTAGAAATGTATAGAATCCTAATGAAGATTCTGTTAGAATCCTGACAATATAAGTCGTGTCCACAATTCTTTGAGAATCCTGTCCAAGATTTCGTGACAAGTCTTTTTTTATAATCCTGCCGAAAAATCTGCATGATCACTCCTTTAAGTTGAAAAGTCCGAACATTCCATATTCAACTCAAATCAATCTTGGTTTTGGACGAAGAATTTGTTGCTCTATGCAAAGTTAAGCTATTTTAGGATGATTCTGGAAGAAATAAACAATATAAATTGAAAAAAAGGTTCACAACAGTGTTGCCAGATCATCACTTTTTACAATTATTTTTTTCTTATGTTGTTTTTTTTTTTCAAATCAGTCGTTTTATTGATGAGCGAAACATCCCTGCATACCTAGCATGTCGTCACAGTGTTGTCAGATTTGATTATTTTTCATTAATAAACAGGCGTGTTATCTTGTTGGTCCACAATTGAATTAGACATTCAAATAATGACAAAATTTCGTTTTGTATGATATATTTCACAGTTTTAGCAACTCTGAAATTTAAAGCTGATCTTCATATATTTAAATATATTTTGAAATCACAAAATCTTCAATTTATTTCATACTACCTTGGTTTAATATTATACTTAACAATTCATATTGAAATAGCGAATCTGGTAACATTGTTGCGGAATTTTATTTGTATTATTGTCTATCATTTGCCTTGTTCTGAATCAGCCCAAAATACTATTTTTGCACTGAGCAATAACTTTTCCGTCGAAATCCAAAATTGCTTGAAATTATATATAAAAAATTTGGACTTTTTAACTTAAAAACGCAAGTTTTCAAGATTGGTTTTGAGAATATCGGGGAGTTAAGTGTTTCCGACTGTTAAATGTCTGATTAACACGATGATATCTTTATTTTTAAAATAAAAATTATTCATTGGAGTGTATCCGAAAAAAGTTTTTTTTTAGACTTCTTAGAAAATTTCCTAAAAATATGCTGAAGGTCATTTTTTTTAATGATAAAACCTATAAACACATCTTTTATATCCAACATGTTTACCAAAATTCTTGATATTGAACGCGAAACGTGTTCTCTCAAAGAATGTTGCATGCAAAACGGCTCGGTTTACGCTGAAAATTCAATAATAAATAATGCACATGACATGACAAGCCGTCGATCCATCCATGTGCATTATTTTTGACAGAATATTCAGCGTAGAATCATGTAAACCGAGCATTCTTGTATGCAATTTTACTTTCAAGATGCAAGAAAGCATGCAATATTGGCGAATGATGGATGTAAGATCATGAAATGTTTCAGTTTCACTCAAGATTGCAAGCATTTTCGAATGCAATGAGACAGTTTACATTAATTGTCGTTGAATGTTCAGTTGCAAGTCCTTCTACATGATTATCATAAAAAATACGTGCCATGTGCATTTGAGATTTGTTTGCTGTGTAGTTTCGAAGATATAAATTGAAGAAGATAAGCAAAATTATGAGTTTTTGTCAAATTTATAATCGCGGAAGATGGTACCATGGACCAAGGGGTAGTCTGACAGTATGAAAAGTTGGGTTTTTGCATGTTTTAAGTTAATGGACATTTTGGCAAATTTTTGTTGAAATTGCACACCATAAAAATCTTAGATTTACACGTCATGTAGTTAATAGAATCTCCGTTCTAAAGTTATTCAATTATAAAACCTATAAACACATCTATTATATCCAACATTTCTAGCAAAATCTTTAATATTGAACACGAAACGTCTTCTCTTTAAGAATGTTGAATGCAAAACGGCTCGGTTTACATGATTTTCACACTGAAAATTCAATAATAAATAATGCACATCAAATGACAAGCCGTCGTTTCATCCATGTGCATTATATATTACAGAATATTCAGCGTAGAACCATGTAAACCGAGCATTCTTGTATGCAATTTTACTTTCTAGATGCAAGAAAGCATGCAATATTGGCGAATGATGAATAGAAGATCAGAAATGTTTCAGGTTCACTCAAGATTGAAAGCATTTTCGAATGCAATGAGACAGTTTACATTATTTATCGTTGAATATTCTGTTATAACTAGTTTTTCATGATTATCATAAAATTTTACGTAACACGTAAATATAAGATATCTTTTGCTGTGCGGTGACGGTCGAGTATACGTGCTATGGACACTTGGTATGAAATGGCTCATATATATAGGAAATTTCGTTCTTTACACTTTTATTTGATAATATTAAAGTTCCACAAAATAATACAAAGTATTGTTTTTTGATTATGTTTATTCATGAGTGCTTTATTATTCGTTGCTCAATATATCTCGCGAAAAAATATTTCTTAACGTTCATAGACGCCGGAGTTACTATGACCTGTGATGATATTCTCTTCGCAATTATGAACTTTAACAATACAGTCAACTCTCCATAACTCGATATTCTATAACTCGATATATAACTCGATGGATTTTTCAATCCCTTCACACAGCAAAAAATTCTCAAATTTACATGCCACTTATTTTTTTATGATAATCATGAAAAACGAGTTGCAACTGAACATTCAACGATAATTAAAGTAAACTGTCTCATTGCATTCAAAAATGCTTGCAATCTTGAGTGAAACTGAAACATTTCATGATCTTTCATCCAACATTCTCCAATATTGCATGCTTTCTTGCATCTTGAAAGTGAAATTGCAAACAAGATCGCTCAGTTTACATGATTCTACGCTGAATATTCTGTCAAAAATAATGCACATGGATGGATCGACGGCTTGTCATTTCATGTGCATTATTTATGATTGAATTTTCAGCGTGGAAATCATGTAAACCGAGCCGTTTTGCATGCAACATTCTTCGAGAGAAGACGTTTCGCGTTCAATATTAAGGATTTTGGTAACAATGTTGTATATAATAGATGTGTTTATAGGTTTTATCATTGAATAATACATGAGAAATGGCTTTGCATGATTGAGGCAAAAATTACGTTACGTGTAAATCTAATATATTTTTGGTGTGCATATATTCATATGTACATCGTGCTCTCCATAAGTCGATATTTCTATAACTCGATATCTCCACTAGTCGATGTCATGGAAGAGGTAAATTTCTCTCCATAACTCGATGTTTGTCTTGAAATCTATCTTTTTCGGGAAAACTTGAACTTACTCTTGTTTGGAGGTAAATAAATACTAGCAAGTAGTAATGGTAGTTGAAAAGCATGAAAATAAAAAGGAATATTTTGTGTTAAAATAACGTGATTTTTCTAGCATTTAAAAAAAAGTTTTCAAATATTAGTTTGTTAACATCAACAAAATAAAATTGCTTTTTTACAGAAGTGATCATATATGTATTGGAAGTATAGGAATTTGTTTGGGTGTTGGTATATTCTATAACTCGATAATTGAATTGAATTGAATATCGAAATATGGAGAGTCCTCTTTAATTACTTTCAAGACTCCACAATGATCCATCATAACTGCAACAACAGTTTTTTTTTTTTTAATAGAAATGGTTTTGCACTTTCAGATCACAAACAAAACATCTCTATACGTTGGAATATTCATTTGAATAATTATTTCATTGTTTTCAATATTTTTGCTGCATTTTTTTTTTGAATTTAGTAAACTGTCAATGAGATAAAAATCTCGACTTGTCTTTAGCAAGACATGTTTGATTTTTTATTTGATACTAATTGTCCCGGCAAACTTTGTCTTTCCATCAAGTAGGCTGTTGAGTAGGGGCCCAGATAGCCGTAGCGGTAAACGCGCAGCTATTCAGCAAGACCATGCTGAGGGTCGTGGATTCGAATCCCACCGGTCGAGGATCTTTTCGGGTTGGAAATTTTCTCGACTTCCCAGGGCATAAAGTATCTTCGTACCTGCCACACGATATACGCATGCAAAAATGGTCATTGGCAAAGTAAGCTCTCAGTTAATAACTGTGGAAGTGCTCATAAGAACACTAAGCTGAGAAGCAGGCGCTGTCCCAGTGGGGACGTAACGCCAGAAAGAAGAAGAAGGCTGTTGAAAAATGGCATGCACTCTTCCATATAAAATGACATTTCAGATATCTCCCTTTTTCGACTATTCCGGAGATTTTTCTAATTTTTTTCACATCAACACGGTGGAACCCTAGATGAATACAACAGTGAAATAATTGTGTAAATTCGTTGATCCGTTCTGAAGTTTTTTTGTGACATACATACACCATCCCCTTTTTATTTATATAGATAGATTTACCCAACGAAAACTTCGATTAGTAATGGGAGTATATTAAAATATATGTCAATAAAAAAATTACGATATGTTCAGTGGAATACCTATAAGTAAATTAAAAACCGAATTAAGTACTGTACCATTTAATTCCACTAGAATTTGTATCCTTTGACAGATACGCGTATTTTGACCTAAAGTGAGGTCGTCTTCAGTCTCGTGTACTAGAGTCGACTTTAAGAAATCCATCGTATTCACACATTTTATACTTGACATGGCATGAAATCATAATCTGCTGCCCCCTTTTGAACCAAATTAAAATAAAAACAGCTCTTAAATTTTAATTTCTTACCATACAAGGCAGGTAATTATGACCAAAATTTATTGAAGGGAGGTTCAGCAATCTGAGCAGTCAGTGGGGGCGAAGTGAGGTCAGCAGCAGGGAAAGTGGAAGTGACAGCTGACGGGTTTGTGTACTCTGTTCTTCAATCTACCATTTCTATGGAATTGTTAGGGGTTGTTTACCAGTTCAGTGAAAACTTTCTCGCGTCCGTGAGCCTTTTTGTCACGGCTTGAACTTCAATTTGAAAATATGGGTAGGTATAAAATACAAACTTTACGGCCTCTGAAAATATGTGAAATATGAATCGAATTGGTGAAATGAAATATCAAACATCTTTTTGCCTGAAAAATGAACCGTTTCGTATATAGTGAATGCTTCTGGGGCGGCGATTTTTATGTATCGTGTAATCTCTTCAACCGAAACAAAGTCGCCAGCTGTCACTTGTTGTTTCAAAATGGCGGAATGAAGAATCTGGCAGATTAGATTACCTCCCTTCTAGGCACCTTGATTATGACATCATACCTAGTTAAAGTATAAAATTTGTGAATACGATGGATTTCTCACATTCGATTTAAGTATATGACACTGAAGATGGTCCTACAGTTGAGAGCGAAATACACGTATTTGTCAAATGATACAAACTCTAATGGAATTAAAATGTATAGAACTAATATTAGTTTCCATTTACTCATTATATATAGTTTAAAACTATCAAATCAGTCCAGCTGGTTGAATCGTATTGGGGAAGTGAACAAAAAAATGTATCAGAATATTGGATACGTTTCGATAGCAGATTTAGGTTTGTACTGAAAGATTTAGAGACAATAATAAAACGTTACCGCACGAATTTTTGCAATTTACTAAAAGCCGGAAGTGCTGAAGTGAGAATTCGCTATACCACTTATTATATGGCGCCGAGAAATTTATTACGCTGTTCCCAACCAAACCCAGTAAAAAATGGTTGAATTGCCTTATGGTCGGTCATGCCGCGCTGTAAGCCTCCTATGGGTGAATTTAGGTGCTCTTCCCAAAACGTTCTGCCAAAGCACTCACAAAATGTCTCTATATGACGCCTTTTCCCACCTGGCTTTGGTACTTTATGTGTATGTTATCCTTCCACATCGCTCGTTCGTCCTCGTCAACACCAGTGGGGAAGATGCTACAGAATGCGCTTTTGTGTTAACAAATTTTTGGTCTCTATCGAAGTACGATTATCTAATCGTACAGTTACTAGGACCTCTTCTTATGCGCTTAAAATCAGTACTTTGAAAGATCTTTAGCTTTTTATGTAAACAATTTTGCTCTTCACTTTTAAATTTTCACCTAGTTCTTCTATTTTACGCAATACAATGCGGAATTTCAGTAAAAATGGAATTTTAACTTTATCGATATCGAAAAGATTTCACAAAACTGAAATTATAAAACTTAAAATGTGATGGATTTTGTTAAAAAATGTAATAGTCTCACATCAAATTTACATTTTAGAAACAATAAAAATGATTCAACAATCATTTGCGCATTGTGATAAAAACTTAAAGTTAAACTTTTGAATTAAGTTAGATACTCCTCTTTTACGCTTTTATGTTAAAAAATGGTGTTAATTATATTGTGCTTTTTGCACTGCTATCCCCACATGCCTCCCACAACACAACCAGTGATGATGCGACCGGTGAACGATGAGTTAAATTCTTTCCTCTCCCCGTTTTTGGACCGTGTGGAAAAGGTGAGTGGATAACTCTGCGAAAGAAAATGAAGAAGCAAATTTCCGGCATCACATATATCCGCTGATGAGAATGGCGGTGGGTCTCTTACTTCGCGTGAACGTTGGAGTAGTACGTGGATGGAATTTTTAATGGCGCTGAAATAAAAGCTTAAGGTTGTTTAAACAGCGAGAAATAAAATGTAAACGAGCATTTTTCGTTTGCATTACTCATGAGCAGTGCGGAAGGCGTAGCAAGTACTCGTTGCATGCAGCCTGGTTGCACCACCAGGCGTGATAACAATGCCTTGAAGTCGCCATTACATATGCATTTTTTCTCGAACCTTGAGAAATCCTTAGTGGCTTTGCGAATAATATTGATCACATTAAATTCGAATGCAATCTATTACAGATGATTGGTAATAGCTTTTATATTTACTGATAATGTAGCCTTTAACAACCTAATTATAATCTATTGGACCATTGAACACCCCTTTGGTTGCAAACATAGCACAGAAAATAAAAAATATTCGCCTCTGTTTCTTAATCAAAATGAGTGTGGATCAGCGAATGTTACAAGTGTTGATACACAGTGATCGGCGTCAAACAGTGGGTGGTGTGTGTCTGTTGGTTTGGTTTGACTTTATTAACGAGATTTTTAGCCCTAGGCTAGTTCATCTCGGGACCAACGGCTTTACTTCCCTTCCGAAGGAAGTCGTCACTATAACTTTTTACGTCATAAGTGACTATGTCAGGGGATGGGATTCGATCCCAGGTCCTCGGCGTGAGAGGCAAGTGTTCTAACCACTACACAAGGTCCGTCTTGTTTTCGTTCATGATTCGTTATCTTCCACGAACGATAAATGTCATGCGTGTGGTATGAATGCAGGCGGATAAATTGGCTGGAATGATGGCTCGTGTGTCAATGATCGTTAAATTTTCCAAAGCCTGAAATCAGGACTAGTAAGTCCTAAATAAAAATTGAGCACGCTTTCAAACTGCATAGCCGGTTTTTGAGCTTTTTCGCAATTAGTTAATTAGGGCTCATTCATTTATTTCATAACGCTGAAAATGACCATTTTTGACACCAACCCTCCCCTTCGTAACGCTTTTTGTATGAATATTCTACAAATTTTGTATGAGCCGTAACATCGTGAGGACACCCACCCACCCCCTTCGGCGTTATGAAATTTGTGAATGGCTAAAATATTATCGTCCCATAAAAAATATAAAATTTCCATAAAAAATGCAAAATTTGCCAGTAAATAAACAAGGGTAAAATCAACAGAAAAGTTAAAAATTTACATACAAATATAAAGAAGTGCATAGAAAAAAAAATCCATAAATAAAAAAAATTTGAGCAATAAATAGATTTAAAAGAGCAGTAGAATCGACAATAATCTCACTAAAAATTATCGAATTATACATTTAAAAACCTCAAAATGTCCCTATTTTCTTCACAAAAAGCAAGAAATAATTATAATTTTTCCAAAAAAAAAAAAGCCAAAATTTGCAATAAATAAATAATAACTCGCCCACAATAATAATTCAAAGTTGCAATAAACAAACCCAACTGAGAAATTCAAAATGACAATTAATACATGAAAATGTTGTAGAAAATTCCAATGTTTAAGTAAAATTTTCCATAAAAATAACGTAACTTTCCAATAATGAGTGATAATGTATGTAATGGATTTCATAAATTTTCAGTCAAACTGAAGCATTGTTTTCACAATTGGAGCTAATTGGTCGTCGTATGTAGATGTAGTAATTGCATTTTAGAGTTCGATAATTAATTACGTAAGAATTTAGGGGAGGGAGAGCGGGGAGATTGGCCGGGTTTGAAAAAATATTTCTTGCCATTTAGAAAAAAATAATGTTTCATACAAAAAATCATGGAGGGGAGACGAGGTTTCGAAAAATCATAAAAAAATGTTTTTTAATACACCCCATCGTTAGGCGCTACAATTTTAATTATTTCGGCAAAGTTGAAATGAAACATGGAACATGGGATATCTAATCTTCCAATATTAGGAACACTTATGTCACTGCTTGGGTTATGTCCAACTACATTGATGGTAGAAGCTTATGCTCTCATGCCCCACCAGCCAGGGAACTGGTGTTTACAAACTAAGCATCATTTGTTGCAACACTTTATGCGGCATGATGGAACTTTGCCGAGCGCGCTGTGTTGTGTTGTTAGACCACTGACGTAGTTGCATGAAGTGGGTGATGAGGTACAAAAGTAGCGTTACAGCATGCTTAACCATATTTGTAGTACTGAGACAACCCATTAAATCTAAAAATGAACCTACTAGAAGATACTTTAAAAAGCGTTATGTTCGTATGCAAATAAAAAAAATATTTAGGAAAAAACTCATCTATCGAAGTATACACATTTCTGCAACTGCTGTGGGCAGTTACCTTCGATAGGTTTCTCTACTGAGCTAGTGGAGAGTGATTTTAAACATAATACGGACTCATAAAACGGAAATTCACTTTCATCTTTGGTGTTTCTTTACTGGCAAATTTTGCTTTTTTTATGGAAATTTTATATTTTTTTATGGAACGATTAATTGTCTGCCATTTGTAAATAAGCCCATTATAAATCGAAAAGTCATGTCTAGTACACGACATCAATTGTTCAGTTAAAAAAATCCAAATGATGACGAAGATAAAGTTGATTTTTACACGCAGCTACGACAGCTGCTCAATCCACGACGTCTAAATCATCATAGGAGATCCCAACGCTCAGGTTGGCAGAAGGAAGAGGTCAGACCGACGATTGGAAAGTTCAGTGCCCACTGCACTATGGTCCAGAAAGCAGTTTTACGCGGAAAGATGCATTTTGAGCTTTAGAACGAAACAATAGACAAAAACGGTCTTCTACAAAGTTGTTAGTATTAGTAAGGCCCTTTGTTTGGTGTTATTGAAAATTAGGGTGGACCACGTTTTCATAGAAATGGTGTAACTAACTTTCTTATTTGTAGAAATTATATTATACATGCTTCAGCAAAGTTGTAGACCATTCTATTTCAAGAAACTTTGCCAAAAAAAGTTTTTTTGTATCTCTTAAATTGGCCGATTTAGAGCTTTTTTCCTACGGTGACATAGGGTGGTCCGAATAAAACTGGTTTTCTGGCTCTAGCGTTTTCAATTCAAATATTTCATCAAAGCAGTATATGAAACACTTTTAGAGCTTTGAAAAATGCGTAACTTGATGACTGAAGAAACTCGCTATCTCCTTCCGTTTGGGAGATATTGTCGTTTATCTCACAAAAACATGACTACTTTGATTGTGAATATCTCTGATTGGGGCAAACATAAAACATATCTTTTGACGGCATTCAAAAGACAAAATGAAATTGTATTATTATATTATATCAAAAAATTACAGATGTGATATTTTTGAAACTCTAATAAAATGCATTGAAAAACAAATACTTTTTATCACAAAAACTTTAATAACTTTCAAACTAAAATAGATAACAATATTTTTGCATGTAAATTTGCTTTTTCCTTAGTGCACTGGCTGACGAACGAAAACGGCTTACGACTAATTGATTTTGCCGCCTCAAAGAATATGACCATTCGTAGCACTTATTTCCAGCACAGCCTCCCATATCGATACACCTGGATATCACCACAGCAGACAAAATCACAAATCGACCACGTTCTAATTGATGGACGGCACTTCTCCGAATTTATCGATGTCTGGACCTATCGTGGCGCAAACATGGACTCTGACCACTATCTGGCAATGGTTAACGGCGCCGAAAACTCTCCGTAGATAACAACGTACGGTACCGACGGTCGCCCTGGTGTGACCTAGAACGGCTTAAGCAACCGGATGTCGCAACTACGTACGCACAGCACCTCGAGGCTGCATAACCGGAAGAGGGTGAACTGGATCAAGCCCCTTTGAGGACTGATGGAGAACAGTGAAAGCAGCCATATCGTGGACGTTATAGGCGGAAACGACAACAGCAGATTCGCCTCTTTAGGGAGAAAAAACTCCGCCTGGAGGATACGGAGTGCGAGGAGATGGAACAGCTGTACTTCTTCTTTCTGGTGTTACGTCCCAACTGGGACAAAGACTGCTTCTCAGATTAGTGTTCTTTAAAGCACTTCCACAGTTATTAACTGAAAGCTTTCTTTGCCGATTGACCATTTTTGCATGTATATATCGTGTGGCAGGTACGAAAACAGCTGTGTTGGTCTCAAGAAACACGTAAGTTCTATCAGAAGCTCAACGCACCTCGCAGCGGATTCGTGCCGCGAGACGAGATGTGCAGGGATAAGGATAAGAGCATTTTGACGGACGAGCGTGAGGTGATCGAAAGGTGGAAGCAGAATTTCGACGCACACCTGAATGGCGCTGAGTGCACAGGTAATGAAGGACGGGACAACGGAGGAAATGCCTTCGTCATTACTGCGGGCGATGGAAACCAACCAGTCGCCACATTGAGGGAGGTTAAGGATGCCATTCACCAGCTCAAGAACAATAAAGCTTTTGGTAAGGATGGTATCGGAGCTGAACTCATACATAAGGGCCCGGAGAAGCTGGCAATTTGTCTGCACCGGATGATAGGCACAATCTGGGAAACAGAGCAGGTACCGGAGGAGTGGAGGGATGGGGTAATATGCCCCATCTACAAGAAAGGCAAGTTATATTGTGAGAACTTTCGAGCGATCACTATTCTAAATATGGCCTACAAAGTGTTATCCCAGATCATCTTCCGTCGTCTGTCACCTGTAGTAAACGAGTTCGTAGAAAGTTATCAAACCGGCTGCGTTGATGGCCGTTCGACAACGGACCAGATCTACAGTAAGGCAAATCCTTCAAACGTGTCGTAAAAACCAGGTTCCCGGAAAAACAGCTTTCCCGGAAAGCTCACGAGACTGAAAAGAGCAACGATGGAAAGTGTGCACAATTGTGTAAAGGTTTCAGGCGAACACTCAAGTTCGTTTGGATGCCGCCGGGGACTACGGCAAGGTGATGGACTTTCATGCCTGTTGTTCAATAGTGCGCTAGATGGTGTTAACCGGAGATTTTTACGAGATCTAGTCAATTTGTTTGCTTCGCGGATGATACGGACATTGTCGGCCGAACATTTGAAAAGGTGGCAGACCTGTACACTCGCCTGAAACGCAGGGCAGCAAAAGTTGGACTGGTGGTGAATGCGACCAAGACAAAGTACATGCTAGTTGGAAGTAGCAGTGTTACGATCAGAGTCGGATAATGTCAAATAAGAAAATTGATTTTTACATTTTCTATTGGAGTTTCAACTTCGAAAAGCATTGCCAACTACAGTAATTTACACAGTACGAACGAAACCTGTAAAATTATAGCGAGTCGAATGTAACAAAAGGACTCCATCATATATGATAGATATTAATGTGCGATCTTAAAATTACATTGCTGCTGGTTTGAAAATGAGCTATAATTAGCCACGAAACTAGATGAATATATAAAAAAAGTTCTAAACCGGAATTGAACTCGTGGCCTCTGGAGTGACAGTTACACGCCCGAGCTCTCTCGGCTGTCTCACCACCTTAGTAAGCGGTTGGCGAAAGTTGAACATGCTCTGCGTAAAATAAGTGTATCACAGAATTGCTTCGACGGTTGGCGGTTTCATCGAGAAGTGATTGTAAGAGCAGTAAACAATGCGGAGCGTTCTCTCGGTCGCGTGATTGATGAGCGTGGCTGGGTTTGTTTTGTGGCAGATTCATGTAAATTTCTAGCGGATTTAACCGAAATATAATTGGAAGGGCCCTGATTGGTTGACAGATGGTCTTTTTTGCTTCAGCTGTTGGCTAACGCTTGTAATTTTCAAATGCCTACCATAATTTTCCGTCGATGTTCAAATCGCGTGCTGCTTAATATTCACAAATTTTTGCTGTGTGGAAAAAAAACGAATGCAAACCTGATTCCCATAATGGCGATTCAATGGAAAATTTAAGTTCGAACATTGTTCACTAAAAATCTATTGTGGGCGGGCTTGGTGTAGTGGCGCCTTTCACGACTAGGACCTGGGATCGAATTCTATCTCCTAGATAGTAACTTATGATCTAAATGTTATAGTCACGAATATCTGCGGAAGAGATGTGTCGGAAAGTGCTTTCTCAAGAATATTATTTAGCTCAGTTTGACATAAGTCATCTAAATAATATTGAAGCTTTAGAATAAGCTAGACTTATGTTTGATGTCCGTGACATGGGAACATTTCTGAAAACCTGGAGGAAATTGCCAAAACCCCACTCAGTGCCGTCGGTGCAAAAATAGATCATGGTACTAAGCATTACCGCATGCATGGGTTTTCGGATGCTCTACTCATGCTAAGGACGTCTATCATGTGAAGGAAGATAGCAGTTAGTATGCGCAAATTGCGGGGGCAACCATAAATCTGTCTTTCGGGAATGCCCACCGCGCAATCGAATCTTCGAGATTCGTACCAGGCAGATGAAAGGTAACGTTTTTCGTTCCCGGAATTCCCCGGGCATATTGAAACATCCAACAATGCTCATTTTTCAGTTAATGATATTCATTCACAAGCTAATTTACTCCCGTAGCCGTTCGAATCTTTTATTTTCCGATTGGATTTACCGAAGAAAACTCCAATGCCAATATTGTAACAGACAGTTTCTGTTCCTCCCCTTCAAATTGTCTTCCTACGGATAACCGTTCTAATTGTTTCAAATCATATGGAAACACCCCTGCATGCAGCTCCTAATTTGCCTCTTCATTAACGGATAATCCCAACAAAAAATGATCACAAAATGAACCTACTTATAGTAAAATGTCCATTGATTCATTTATTTAGTTATTGTCTAAATAAATAACACTGAATCAACAATATCACGCCACAATACTCGGTTCGTGGCCGCATCGGTCCATCCTCGGTTCTGCTCAACGCTTGCCAAATCGATGCGCACTTGATCCGCTCACCTAGCTCGCTGCGCTCCACTCCACGCGATCATCATCTTTGTGGGATTACTGTCCGGCATTCTTGCAACATGCCCTGCTCATCGTATTCTTCCAGCTTTGGCCCCCTTCTGGATACTGGGTTCACCGTAGAGTTGGACGAGCTAGTGGTTCATCGTTCGCCGCCACACGCCGTTATCCTGCACACCACCAAAGATCGTGATAAGCACTCGACGTTCGAAGACTTGCAAGTCCTCCTCGAGCATCGTCCACGTTTCATACCCGTAGAGGACTTCCAACCTAATAAGCGTTTTGTACATGGTACATTTGGTGCGGATGTGAACCTTTTTGGACAGCAGCTTCTTGTGGAGCCCATAGAAGGCCTGACTTTAACTGATGATGTGCCTTCGTATATCACGGCGAACGTTATTATCAGCCGTCAGCAAGGATTCAAGGTAGACGAGCTCGTCGACCACCTCGAACGTATCCCCGTCTATCGTAACCAGAGCCTTAAAATGCCAGTGAATTTGAAATTTGTTGAATTTCATAGCCTCTGAAAAAAAAAAATTGGTGAGCCTGACTTTCTCATATTAAACTTTCTGATGTTATCACAGCAAAAATTTGTGAATATTAAGCAGCACGCGATTTGAACATCGACGGAAAATTATGGTAGGCATTTGAAAATTACAAGCGTTAGCCAACAGCTGAAGCAAAAAAGACCATCTGTCAACCAATCAGGGCCCTTCCAATTATATTTCGGTTAAATCCGCTAGAAATTTACATGAATCTGCCACAAAACAAACCCAGCCACGCTCATCAATCACGCGACCGAGAGAACGCTCCGCATTGTTTACTGCTCTTACAATCACTTCTCGATGAAACCGCCAACCGTCGAAGCAATTCTGTGATACACTTATTTTACGCAGAGCATGTTCAACTTTCGCCAACCGCTTACTAAGGTGGTGAGACAGCCGAGAGAGCTCGGGCGTGTAACTGTCACTCCAGAGGCCACGAGTTCAATTCCGGTTTAGAACTTTTTTTATATATTCATCTAGTTTCGTGGCTAATTATAGCTCATTTTCAAACCAGCAGCAATGTAATTTTAAGATCGCACATTAATATCTATCATATATGATGGAGTCCTTTTGTTACATTCGACTCGCTATAATTTTAAAGGTTTCGTTCGTACTGTGGCAGTACTTGAGCATGTGTAATAAAACAAACGATTTCGCAGAATCCTTTGATCATCGAGACCGGCTATACCCTCACTTTCACCCACAATCAGAGGGAATTAGCATTTCATCATTTCGTAATGACTGGCTAATGCGTAGGATGAGCGCCACTTTGATGTATGAAACATTGTTGGTGTACGACAGACTGCCTTCCATTGCACCACACAGTCACATTGCAGCGTGGTTGTATTGCAGCATATTCGTCATGGAAATGTCGGCTGTTTCGAGTAGATACTGCTAAACGATCACAGAGCTTTGCTTTGCAATCAGGGCAAAGTGATATTAATCATCACAGAGCATGGGAAAACAACATAATTAATTATCCTACAAAACATGCACGATTACAAATTCCTACTTAGTCAGGAGAATATGTAGCGACCATTCTGCTGATTTGCTGGCAGCCGTTTTACTGATACCATCGTATCGCTTCGTATTCTGAGAGAATCTACAATTGTGATGCCAATGAATACGTAGGTCGCAATTCCTATGGTGTCTCAGTGTCGCTTTCCGGCATCAACTCAAACCAAACGGTACATCACGCGGAATATGTCGTGAGGCGTATACATATAATAGTGTACATCGTCTAATGATTTTCAAAAGCGAGCAGAATTTACATACAAATGCTTAGGTAGCAATTCATCACTGATGAGATGAGAGGCATGCAATTTAACTTTTATGACATATCATTGATTATTTAGAATGCACGAACACTATTCATAGTCAGCAGACGAGAATAATGAAGGCAAGTACATAGAAAGCGAAGAGATTTCCAGCGCGTTGAAATATTAGGACAGCTATCAGCAAGTTTTACGAGACCAGTTAAAAGTTTATTGTACACGCTAAAATTTGGAAAACAGTGGCCGTATTTGTTTTACACAGAGCAGAGCTTTTCACAAAATGCAAAAAAATGGACATAGTAACTTATAAACTTTCCAATGATTTTTTACATTTATTTGGTTTGTAATTGCATCAGAATCGAATATTTAACTCAATTTATTTCATTAATTCTTTAATGTGACATACACGCGTATCTTTCAGCTCGGTACTTGCACTTTAGAACAAAAATTATACCTAAATGTTCTGTATTAGGTGACATTATTATCTTAATCCGTATAAAGCTGGATAATTTTGTCAGTTTTCTCGTTTTTTTTGTATCTTAAAGTAACCGAAGCATCTCTGAATGTGAACGGAGTTTTTCCGGTGGTTCACTGGGTCAAGTCGGGTGAAAAAGATGCTGTGCTTTTGTGCCCCTGGAGGTGGGCAAATTTCAAGTCACATAATTTTCGAAACCGGTTATAATGTGGCTAATATATCCAAGAATTTTAAGAAAAACGCATCAGTGCCAACCTTTTGAGATACGATTAAATTGGATAACCATGTTTCCTGCAATGAATATTTTTAGGTCCCCAGGATGCCACAAATTTATTATAAAGTGGCCAAATTGTATCTAAACTATCATGAACTATCATGTTTGATTTTAGACTATTGAAACGGTTAAGTATCCAATATATTGCTGTTTGCGTTTGACGTGCAAATCCAGTCTAATAGAGCTGCAAATGCGGTAACACAAAGTAACCATGGACGGATGCACGAGTTCACTATTTCACGTTTTAGCGGTGCCGTGTTATTTACGTGACCATGGAAACGAGTGAATTTGGCACCGCTAAAACGTCAAATAAGAGAACTCGTGCATCGGTCCATGGACCAGTGCACGAGTTCACTAATTTGAAGTTTGAGCGATGCCGAATTCACTCGTTGCCATGGTCACGTAAATAACACGGCACCGCTCAAACATCAAATAGTGAACTCGTGCATTGGTCCATAGGATACCCAGCAACCATGATCCATATCACCGCCAACCTAGCAAAGAAAACCCACCTTTGACTTCGCCTTCCTTGTTAAAAGTCTTACCGCGTTTGGTGTTCCCGCATTTGATATGATACCTACACGGGTAGAAATCAGAACCCAAAAACAAGATTATGACTCATGATATCATGATTATAGTGTGTTTTCATCTTATGAAAATACACCATGATTTGGACTCATGATATCACGAGTCAGATTGCCGTAACGCAATACACGCGTTAGGTTTTTGTTGCTGATTGCTCGGAATCATGATTCAAATGCCAAAAATGCTGAGTCGCGCATCCGTTTATGATCGACAAAATAAAAAAAAAAGTTAAAAATAGCATACATGAACCTTCCGATTGTAAGCCACATACTCTACCACTCAACCGCTTAGTCATCTTGAATTGAGAGTGATCAATACAAATAAGATGAAGCAAAGTGCGTCGCTTAGTGTTTTCACTCTGGATGTTACGCTAATGAGGAATCATGATTATGACTCCAGGAGCCATGATTTGTGATCCTGATATTATGACCCAACCAATTTATGAATTTCATGATTTGTAAATCATGCTGTGTAAATGGATAAAACCCCACCGCCACAGGTAACTCCTACTCCGCTTCTTCGTCTACCGAAAATTCTAATGGGAAATTATTAGATAATGTAGCCACTTCAAGTGATATGTCTGCCTCTGATTTTAATTTTCTAACTGAACAATTGAATCTTATGATTGATGCAATGTTCAAAGCCACCACTATGACTGAAGCAGTCCAAGTAGGTGTAAAATTTACAAATCAAATTGTTTTTGGATTACGTTTTTCTATTGGATCCAAATAATAATTTAAATATTTTAAATTGGAATGCTCGTTCTCTGAATGGTAAAGAGGACGAGCTGTTTAATTTTCTTACAGCCAATAAGGTGCATATAGCAGTTATTACCGAAACGTATTTAAAACCTGGATCTAAACTCAAAAGAGATCCTAACTTTTTTGTTTATCGTAATGATCGACTTGATGGGGCATGTAGGGGAGTTGTAATCATCATTCATAGGCGTACAAAGCATCAACTGTTTTCGTCATTTGAAACTAAAGTTTTTGAAACTTTGGATGTTTCAGTTGCAACACAGCTTGGTAAATATACTTTCATAGCTGCCTATTTGCCTTTTCAATGCTCTGGACAGCAAGTTAATTTGCTCCAAACTGACTTGCGAAAATTGACTCGCAATAAGTCAAAACATTTTTTGTCATTGGTGACTTTAATGCCAAACATCGGTCATGGAATAATTCTCAAAGTAATTCCAACGGCAGAATCTTATTTGATGAGTGCTCTTCAGGATATTTCTCAATCCAATACCCTGATAGCCCTACATGTTTTTCCTCTTCTAGAAATCCATCTACGATTGATTTGGTCTTAACCGACTCTAGTCATCTTTGTAGCCAACTGATTACTCATGCTGATTTTGATTCTGATCATGTCCCTGTTATATTTCAAATATCCAAAGAAGCGATTTTCAATCCTATCAGCTCCACTTTCAATTATTTACGAGCCGACTGGAATATATATGAAACATTTATTGACTCTAATCTTAATAATAATAATCCGTTACAAACAAAGCTTGATATTGACAATGCTCTCGAAACTTTAACAAATTCCATTGTTTAAGCCAGGAGCATATCAATTCCAAAATATGAAGTTAAAATGGAATCCGTGATTATAGACGATGATCTTAAACTCTTGATCCGTCTTAAAAACGTGAGGAGAAGGCAATTTCAACGCACTCGTGATCCTGCTATGAAAATTATATGGCAGGATTTGCGGAAAGAAATCAAGAAACGTTTTGCTCAATTAAGAAACAAAAATTTTGAAAATAAAATTTCCTAATTGGACCCTGGCTCTAAGCCCTTTTGGAAATTATCTAAAATTTTGAAAAAACCTCAGAAGTCAATACCGGCATTGAAAGAGGAAAACAAATTATTACTAACTTATTGCGAAAAAGCTCAAAACATGCTATGCAGTTTGAAAGCTCGCACAATTTTAATTTAGGACTCACTAATCCAATTGAAAATCAAGTTACTCAGGACTTCGAAAATATTCTCAATCAAGAGAACGTTTTTGAAAATGGCTGTGATAATGTTTTGGAAGAAGTGGGAACTATTTAAAAAAAAATCAAAAATATGAAAGCTCCTGGCGATCATGGAATTTTCTACATGCTCATCAAGAAACTTCCAGAAAGAAGCTTATCATTTTTAGTTGATATATTTAACAAATGTTTTGAATTAGAATATTTTCCTGACAAATGGAAAAATGCTAAGGTTGTTCCAATTTTAAAATCAGACAAAAATCCTACAGAAGCTTCTAGCTATCGTCCAATCAGTCTGCTTTCCTTCATCAGTAAACTTTTTGAAAAGGTCATTTTGAATAGAATAATGGCCCACATCAACGAAAATTCAATTTTTGCCAATGAACAGTTCGGATTCCGCCATGGACATTCGACCACTTATCAACTTTTACGTGTAACAAATTGGATCCGTTCCAACAAATCTGAAGGCAATTCTACTGGTCTTGCTCTTCTAGACATAGAAAAAGCATTCGACAGTGTTTGGCATTAAGGTTTGATCGTAAAATTAAAAACTATAATTTTCCAACCTACATCGTTAGAATAATTCAAAGTTATCTGTCAAATCGTACACATCAGGTTAATTATCAGAACTCCAGATCTGAAAGACTTCTTGGAAGAGCTGGTGTGCCTCAAGGCAGCATTTTGGGACCAATATTATACAATATTTTCACATCTGACTTACCTGAGTTACCTCAGGGATGGCAAAAATCTTTATTTGCGGATGACACAAGCCTCTCCGCCAAAGGACGAAGCCTGCGTGTCATCTGCAGTCGATTGCAAAAAAGTTTGGACTTTTTTTCTTCATACTTGCAAAAAATGGAAGATTTCTCCTAATACTTCCAAAACTCAACTAATAATATTCCCACATAAACCAAAAGCTCTTTATTTGAAACCTTCAAGTAAACATGTTGTCACGATGAGAGGGATTCCAATAAATTGGTCAGATGAAGTTAAGTATCTAGGGCTCATGCTAGATAAGAATTTAACTTTCAAAAATCACATTGAGGGCATTCAAGCCAAATGTAATAAATATGTAAAATTTCTCTATCTTTTTAGTAATAGAAAATCAAAACATTGTCTTAAGAACAAGCTTTTGATATTCAAAAAAAATTTCAGACCAGCCATGTGGTATGCTGTACCAATATGGACTAGCTGTTGTAATACCAGGAAAAAAGCTTTGCAGAGAATTCAGAATAAAATTTTGAAAATGATTCTGAGGCTTCCTCCCTGGTATTATACCAATGACTGACATAGAAAATCCAATGTTGAAACATTGGAACATATCTATATAAATAAAAATGGAGTGGTGTTTGTATGTCACGAAATGGCTTGAGAACGGGACTACCGATTTACACAATTCTTTCACTGTTATTTTCTTGAAGAGTTCCGACGTGTTCGTGTGACGAAAAAGTTTGGGAAAGTTTTCGGAAAATTTGGTAAAACAGGAGAGTACTAATATGTCATTTTGTATGGGAGGTTTCATGACATTTTTCAACAGCCTACTTGATGGCAAGACGAAGTTTGCCGGGACCACTAGTGTCAAATAAAATCATTAATAATTTCAGGCAAAAATCGTTACAATCTTCTATTGGCACGATTAATGCGTTATATGTTTAGGATAAGTTAGGTTAAGTAAATTGAAAACGTTATTTTCTTTTCTCTTATAAGCAGGTGAAATCAACTCACCTGTAAAAAATCTGAACTGCTACGGCAAATGAAATGTAATATGTTGTTAACAAAATGTTAATAAAATCTTAAATTTGTTTTACCAAATTAGGATGATAGTGTTGTCTAATAACACAGAACACCTAGATATAAGAAATGAATGTAATATTTGGAATGATACTTAAAAAGAAATTAAAAAAAGCGCACGCTTCTGTTCATCGCATGATACGCATTGAGAAATATCTCAAGAAAAACGAGGAACACCAACATAGATCTCAAAATGTACAGTGCACGGGTGAGCCTGAAACGAATGTTGCTCTTGCACATAAGGATTTAGCTCATGCACTACAACCTGAAATTTCACCCTGAAAAATATGTTGACCAGCTGAAATTGATCCTCCTTCAGCACGGTCTTTCCGAAAGTATGCGCGTATTCGTCACGTGTGTTTTAAGTGTAGCGCTTGTGCTTGGTTTAGTGACAACTTGCTTTTTTATCTAGAGAGTATAACCTTTGTTTTTCCGACCTTTTTTGACATTCGACCTTTTGTTCATTCGACTTTTTGTCATTCGACCTTTTGTCCTTCGACATTTTGTCATAGATTCCATTTTCTCAATGCCTACTTTTTACAGATGGGACTGACTTGCGATTCACGGTAGTATACTGCTCATAAAAGCACAACCGTCCAATATGGATTTTCGAAGCATCACTATTTTCATCAAAACATTTATTTTTTATTTTTTGATTACGTATATAAAAATTACCACGATTTGTTTGGAAATGGTGTGAAAAAATATAAAGATGACGTAGTCTCATATTGAAAACTAAAGGCATAGCAGCTTCTATATGAACTTTGCGGATTGTGTTTTAATTTGTAGTTTTTGTTGATCAATAGAGGCGGTGGTGCTAAATGAATATAACATACAAAAGTTTACAACAAAATCATGAACTTCTAAATTTGAACGCTATTTTATCGATATCGTCTCTTCTCTTATGGGACAGTTAGCTCTTATGGACAGTAGAGATCAGTGATAAGATAACGAACTGGTAAAATTTTTTAAACATTTGCAAATTCCTATTCCCATATTGAAATATATATATATATATCAAGTCAAATTAGGAGAGTTATTAAACAATCAACTTAGACATATAATTTTTGGACCCATTTACAACCACGATGACGCTACATCTGTTTCTTAGTATTTTTCAACAAAACTCGAATGACAACACATCATGAATGCCCCCCCCATCATCTCGCCGTCTTCCAAATGCTCCACGATTCTTCTTTGTCAGCTTTGTTTGCCGACGTAATTTAATTTACTTCTACAACTTGCCCCGCATTACTCACAGCTTGCGCTAATTATCAGCGCGTTCTCTGTTCTGGGTCATTTGTCAGTTTAAATCTAACCTTGATCGTGAGTTGAACGTCCACACGGTTCATCTGGAAGTTGTGACAAGTTGCTGATCGGTGTTTATGATGCTGAAATATTTGGTTCTAACGTTAGTTTATGTTTCGGTTGTTTCTGGAGGTATAAATGTTTTCTCATTGAAATTAAAATATGTGACTATGATAAGAAGTCCTCTCAATCACAATGATAGTTATCACACAGGAATAATTTTTATGAATATTCTGATTTAGTTTGCAGGATACAACTTCAAAGCAATGCAACGCATGACAAAGCACCACTATTTCTGCAATCGAAGGGTTCAATATACACTTTATTGGAGCCGCATGGATCTAGTTTTCAGCTTAAAAATGGTGAAAAGGTAGCCCTCGGTTGCGCAAGTGCCAAAAACAAAATTGCTGAAAGTATGTGTCATTAATTTATATGTATTTTGTGTACATGAACAAGTTTTTTAAACTTTTGCAGTCAATGAAGCTCTCGCCGATGTGTCATGCATTGACAATCAGCAATTTCAATTTAAAGGTCGGAGCTTGCAATACACTGATCTTAACTGTTCGACGTCAATTTCAAGCTCAATTAAGGCCCAGAATCGTCCTTGTGCAGCCGGTTTGGGAAGATGGTACGATCTAGGATTCGAAGTACTCGGAGCCCCATTCATCAAGTATTTTCAATCATGTTATAATGTGGATAAATCATCAGTTATTTACAGCGAGCATGACATTCTCGGTGCTTCGATCGAAAGTTAGTTTGAATTTTGATAATTGTGTTATAAGACCAGTTAATCCATATGTCTTACATTTTCAGAGGCCCAAATTAATAACGATAGGCCTTCATTCAAGATTGGAGGCTTGAAAGTGAAGGCTCGATTGTCTACGGTGTACACTCAGAACTCACAGCGCACCAGACTAGCAAACTTGCTAGGTTCCGAAGAGCTTGCCAAGCAGTACATTTCTTCGTCATCATTTTTCGCCAAAGGTCATCTTACACCTGATGGTGACGCTGTGTTGAACAGCTGGGCTGGAGCGACATACTTCTACATCAATGTGGCTCCCGAGTGGCAGGTATTGTATTTTTGATTCACACTATTCGAAACATTCGTTTATGGGCGATAAAGGTTGATAATGCCATTGCAGTTTTACCAATTATTGCAGTTATACATAAACCAATTTAAAAAATATGCTCAATATGGATTACCGACTTAGGTAAAATGTTGATGAGATTGGAACAACAGAAGCTAAGCTAAAACGTATTGTTTACCTCTTCTAAGGAAGTTTGACAGTTGTATTACACATTACGACAAATACTGAACTCATAAATAACGTAAATTTTATGTTAATCAAAATATTTGATGTAAAAAATGAAATGGCCGCTAAATTGTTGCAAATATTCTAAGTTTTTTTTTTACAAGCGTAAAGTTTGATCCCAGAGGCTCATAGAAATAAGCTCTACCAAGTTTTGAGTTCAATGAAAATTTAAGATTATTCGACTACAAGTTTGTAGACCTACAAGCATAACTACTCACGCTGGATTTTGTTTGAGCTTGCGTAAGTTTCAATTGCAGTAGTAAAGCTTCCGATGACCATTGACTACACAGCAAAAATTTGTGAATATTAAGCAGCACGCGATTTGAACATCGACGGAAAATTATGGTAGGCATTTGAAAATTACAAGCGTTAGCCAACAGCTGAAGCAAAAAAGACCATCTGTCAACCAATCAGGGCCCTTCCAATTATATTTCGGTTAAATCCGCTAGAAATTTACATGAATCTGCCACAAAACAAACCCAGCCACGCTCATCAATCACGCGACCGAGAGAACGCTCCGCATTGTTTACTGCTCTTTCAATCACTTCTCGATGAAACCGCCAACCGTCGAAGCAATTCTGTGATACACTTATTTTACGCAGAGCATGTTCAACTTTCGCCAACCGCTTACTAAGGTGGTGAGACAGCCGAGAGAGCTCGGGCGTGTAACTGTCACTCCAGAGGCCACGAGTTCAATTCCGGTTTAGAACTTTTTTTATATATTCATCTAGTTTCGTGGCTAATTATAGCTCATTTTCAAACCAGCAGCAATGTAATTTTAAGATCGCACATTAATATCTGTCATATATGATGGAGTCCTTTTGTTACATTCGACTCGCTATAATTTTACAGGTTTCGTTCGTACTGTGTGGGCGTAAAGAGGGTTAAAGCGTCTTCTCGGAGAAATGACTGTATATTTTTCATTACGATCTATGATAGATCTTTTGAACTTTCAAACTCTTTGGAGTCTAGGACTTTAGAGTTATAAAGATACCGCAATTTCTCAAGTTCAAATGGTGAAAGAGAAAATCCAACCTCCGCATATGAAGAGCTCTCGCAAACACTATAGTTTTATTATCGTGTTGTGGAGGTTTTTGCATTTTTATGGTGAAACTGGCAACACTGCTGGGACTGAATATTGTAGCAGTATTAAATTAAATAATGAGAAGTGTAGAATTTAGAAAAAAGCACTGATACAGTAAAACCTCCATGAGTCGATATTGAAGGGACCATCGACTCATGGAAATATCGAGTCATGGAACAGCAATCCTTTGGAAAGCTGTTTCAAGGGACCATCATAGTAACCATGAAATTTTGTTTCTAGTATGGTTCCATGAGTCGATATCGCGTCATGGAACATCGATTCATGAAGGTTTCACTGTAGTTGGAAAGTGAACTTTGGAATGTTAGAAGATACCCTGATGTATGTAGTATATAAGATTTGACTAATAGAGAACAGATAATATGTGAAATGAATTTCCAGCATTTAAGCTGGCCAAACAGAATTTGCTACCAATCAGTATTTAAACGTTGCCGTGCTGACTACCCAACAAACTTTAATGTTTATTATCATTATTGTCAAAAAAGATGTCCGCTATAGAGGGTTTTAAACGAGAAGCCTTGCCCTGTTGGAGGAGCAGAATAAATCATGGAGAGTTCATTACGAGGAGGAAGAGAGGCGTATAGAACAGGAGTACAAACTAAGGTTGATCGAAATAAAGGAAGCTTTCAAAAGGTCTGCAAAGAAGATCAAGTTGGATTTCTGTTAAAAAAGAAAGGCAGTTATAAGAAAGTATGGCACGGCTAATGCGTTGAGCCAACCAGAGTCTGATTGCTGTAGTGACTCAAAAACAAATGGAGTGGTAATGGTTTAACCATCTACAAAAATACGTACAAATAGTGCACCGAATAAAATTAGAATTAGCTCTGCATCTACTTCTCATGGTGTCTTGGAAACTGTAGATGTTGAAAATACTTATGCAACTCAGACCGTAATGGAAACTAACACTTCTGTTATTTACGTGGTCAGAAACAATGTTTACGGTACAAATTAACCCGTATAGGCCTAAGTGAAAGCAAAAATACTACAATCCTCACCACTCAGCGAGTACTTAACGGATTCAAATATTTTTTTGTCATTACTGGCCCACATATCTAGTTTCTAGAAATGGCCAGAAGAACTCGGAGATACTCCTGTAGCTGGAGTTATTGTGGTGGGTTACTGGGTCAAGTCGGGTAAAAAAAAGGCGATTTTTGGGACATGCCAAGTTACTTTTATTTATTTCCAATGGCAATCATTTTAATTTGCATGAATCATTAAGATTTGATATTCAACATTATAAATTATTAGTTTTGCACCGTTTAGAGTGCACCAGATGCGGCCACTCGGACTTCATATAGATGCCCTTAATACAACAGAATGTTTGATTTTAAATAGCTGTTTTAACTCACGTATTGTGCGGACACATAAGAATCGATTAGTCATATTACAGTCGCCTCTCCACATCTCGATATCGAAGGGATCATCGAGATAGGGAGAGTTCGAGACTTAGAACAAATTTTATAGAATACTAGATTCAAAATCACTCCGTTATCAGAGAAATCCAAAACAAACAGACGTCATTTTGTCTTCGCAAATTGTTTTGAATCCCTAAAATCCAGTCTAGTTATCTTGGATAATGGGCATATCGACATATGGAGATAAAATCGGGTACGAAAATCACATCGTGATAGGGAGATATCGAGATAAGGAGGAAATCGAGATATGGAGAGTGAAAATATATGTAGAACGAAGGGACCGAAGCAATCATCGACGTAGGGAGAGATATCGAGATGTAGAACATCGAGAAGTGGAGAGTCGACTGTATATCTTTATTTCCTTTTAATTATTTTTAGTAAATTTAGTAGTTTGATTTAGTAGTGGTAATTTAGTAGTATAATTTATTTCTATATAAGGTCTCGTCCACAATATTTAACCAATTTACTTGGATCATGACTGCCATCTTTCATCTTCGGTCACAAGGCACGTTCTTCAGATTCTGTTGCTCCTTGTTAATCTTCAAATTCCACTAGGAGGCTTCTTGACAACTTGACTCGAACGTCGTTTTTATATCATTGTTATTTGAAATTCTTACTATATGCTATGTACACTTCCAACTATCTACTTTAAGAGGCGAATGAATTCAATAATTTAAAGCCTCTATAATAAACGCAAAAAAAAAAAAAAACTTCCAACTTCAGTCATTTTCAGTATACCAAAGTCGGCTTATTATATAATGTAATGTTATGTTTTATTTCATTACATATATCCATATTATATTATATTATATTATATTATATTATATTATATTATATTATATTATATTATATTCTATTATATTATATTCTATTATATTATATTATATTATATTATATTATATTATATTATATTATATTATATTATATTATATTATATTATATTATATTATATTATATTATATTATATTATATTATATTATATTATATTACAGGCATCACTCTCTTACTCGATATTGAAGGGACCATCGAGTTAGGGAGGTATTGATTTACAGAACACACCAACTTTTACTATGGTTCTCTAACTCGATATCGAGATACGGAATATCGAGTAAGGGAGAGTTAACTGTATATTATATTATATTATATTATTTTATATTATATTATATTATATTATATTATATTATATTATATTATATTATATTATATTATATTATATTATATTATATTATATTATATTATATTATATTATATTATATTATATTATATTATATTATATTATATTATATTATATTATATTATATTATATTATATTATATTATATTATATTATATTATATTATATTGTTCTACATTATTTTATATTATGCTATATACTACATAACATAATGACTATATTGACAATATACTGGGAAAAGAAGGAGCATCAAGGGAGTTCCTGAACGAGACGCGAAGTTCGTTTTTCAGGATTGTTATTTGGAATTATTACGGCCATGTCTAGCGTACACTTCAAGCTTTAATATTTTTCAGGATGCTAGGATTGGCGTATTGTATACAATTGTTTTAAATTATTTCATATTTTTATATTTTATACCACATAATATATGTACTATATTGACAATATACTGGTAAGCAAACGGAGCATCAGAGCATCATTGAAGGTGCAACTGGACAATGAAATGGAGTTACTAAACGTGACGCGAACTTGGTTTTTACAGGATTGTTACATGTAAATTTTACTATATGCCATGTACAGCGTTCATTTACCTCTTTAGCCATTTTCAAGGTACTGAGTCGTGAGTTTATGAATACTATATTATATTACATTATATTATGTGTCATTAGAGTGGTTAAAAAAATCGTTTTTGCACCGCTCATTTGATTCAAGATCAAATTCTGAGTGTCCTTCCAAAATTTGAGCTCATTTGGATGAAAACTGAGACTGCACAAGCCCTTCAAAGTTTATATGGGAATTACTATGGGAAAATTAAGCAAATCATTCAATCAGTCATAGTGTTTGCCCATGTGCTCTTGGGGATTAGCGCTACGTTAACATAATGCAGTTGACATAATTATTCAATTTAATCGATTATCAGAAAGTTCACGCTGATGCGTTTTTCTTAAAATTCCTTGATATAGTGGCCACATTATAGTCGATTCTGGAAATTATCTGTAACTTGAAATTTGCCTACCCTAAGGGACACAGAAGCACAGAACTCTTGTCACACGACCTGACCCAGTGATCCACCGCAATGACTCCGGCCACATGAATATTCCAGAGATTTTTTGACCACTTTTAGAAACAAGATATGTGTACGAATATACTGTCAAAAAATCATTGAAATCCGATAAGTATTCACTGAGCGGTTTGAGTTTTAGTAATGGTTTATTCACTCAGGCCTATACGGGTTAACTCATTGAATTGTTTATAGACTTTGTATTGCGCGATACTAAAACAGTTGTGCGAAAACTACGAGTAAACAAGACTGTAAACTACTACCATCAAGAACGAAAGCGAAACAATACTCTATACTGGGAGGTTCACTGTACAGTATGGATTCAATGGAGTGTTGTTGATTTTTGTTCCCGGTGGTGCTAAACAAGAGCAACGGATAAGAGCTAACATCGATGTGATGCGACCGATTAGGGCTGGGGGCTGGGGGCAAGAAGGACACCTTAAGATATATAGGTTCAAATCATGGTTGAATAGCACAATTTTTGAAGATTATTCCAGTGTAGGGGCAACCTCACCTCTTGTTCTAAATGACGTTATCGATAGATTTCAAAAATATAAGAATTACATGATGATTTGAGATTTTTGAAGATGTCCCTTCTTATGAGGTTTTTTAACGAGGCACGGGGCAAGAGTGCCACTCGTATGGGGCAAGAAGACCACCAGAGCAAAATGCCACAAATTTTGTATATTATTATTTCCCCACCTAAACGATAAATTCTATAGAGTAAGTAAAGATTAAAACTGAGGGATAAAAGTTGACTTATAGTTAAAAAGTAATTTTACGAAATTAATTTAGTTCTCATCTTATTTGACTGTAACAATAATAGTAAAAAATTTCAGAAACCATTTTGAATGTCCAAGATGGTTTATTTTGATTTAATTTAGTAGGAAGCATTGATTTAATGCAATATTAAACAAGAAAAATAAAAGTTCATGTGATTTTATATGAGAAAACTGCGGTGTCCTTCTTGCCCCATAAGACATACTGTTTTTATATATGTAAAACTTAATGTCAAAAGAACTTTTTCGAAAAAAATTCCTCACAGCTATATTAAACAATTGAAAATCATCAATACTGAGCGGAAAAACAAATATGTTTTGTATTTATTGGGAGTCAAACCTTATTTTCCAGTCTTACATTCTTATAATATTTCGCATTTTTTGCGTTGATGAGTTAAATACATTTTTCTAATTTTTTGTACTAAACATTTTTAACTGTAATATTTACACAACCTTCAATTAGTACTCAATTTATTCTTATCGTGCGTTAAACATCAAATAATTGATTTGAACTACGTGAAATTAGAGGTGGCACTCTTGCCCCGGGTGTCCTTCTTGCCCCATGTCCCCCTACCTATAGCGATGGTTGGCTTCCTACTACATTTAGATATTGCTTTGTTAGAAGAAGAGGAGCAATTCCACGGGAAATAAGTTGATAAACCAATTCGATTTGTTACCAGTTTCACGAGGGGAGACTGAGGGTTTTGAATTTTTATGGCAAAACTGGCAACACTGCTGGGACTGAATATTGTAGCAGTGTTTAATTGAATAATTAACAGTGTTGAATTACGAAAAAATAGCAATGATAGTTGGAAAGTGAACTTCGGAATGTTAGAAGATACCCTAATGTAAGTTGCATATTAAATTTGACTAAAAGAGAACAGATAAAATGTGAATTAAATTTCCAACATTGAAGCTGATGAATCAGAATCTGCTATCAATCAATAAGTATTTCAACGTTTCGGAGCTGACTACCCAAGAATTGTATTGTTAATCTTAATTGTTTATTGTAAGTGAAAACAATATGATTTTGGCTCTACCATGCCTTACGGCGCTCAAGACTGCCAAATAAAAAAGAAACATGTTTAATCATTTAAATTCCTGAACTTTAAGAATTACAAGCGTAACTAATGAAATCTTTAAAGTTGATGAGTGTGCTACCCACACAGGCCAAATAAAATATGTCTTGGTCATATTTGGGAACCCACGATTGTGTTATATAATTTAAAAATTCTATTGAGTTCAGGACTTCGTGTATAAATTCCATACTTAAACAGGCTCAAATAACTATAGGCTACCCAGTTTTGAGTTCAATGGTTCTTTATGACCACCCAAAAACACCTTTGAGTTTGGGCCTTCTAATCTGCAGGCGTAACCAGGGATCTCTCGGTAATTTGGTAATGTCTAACCAAGAATCATTAAGAAGTAAATCAACAAATATTATATTCGTGTAGGGATAGTATAAATAACCTTAATAAGAGGTAAACACGCAGATATTTTTTAAGTCCATGTTTTTGTTCGTGGGTTGGTCGAGTTCTTTTTGAGTTGAAATTTTTATCGATTTTCTTAGGCATAGAGTATTATCGCGTTTACCACACTATGTACATATGCACAAATGGTCAATTGGCTAGTAAAGTTCTTAGTTAATAACTGTGGAGGTGCTCATAAGAATACTAAATAGAGAACAAGTTCTGTCGACTCACGTTTGAACTGACATGTCTTTTCAACAGAGTATTGCGATTACAAAACGCTTTCTTTATCGAATGCTTGCAGGAATTTCTTATGCATCAAGATAGGCCAAGACTTTTTAGCACCAAATAAGGCTTATCCATGAACAAATAATATTTACCGAGTGCAATCATTAATTTATTGGAGCATAACTTGAAGGAACGTAATACTATGAATCTGCGTGAATATAAACTTAAATATCAAATCTTAGTGTTAGCCTCTCATTGAAACAACATGTTTCTACGGGTAGTAACAGTGGAATGACAAATTTATTATCATTTTATTTACAGGAAGCTCACTAGTCGTGGCTCGATGGCATATTCTTCGATGGGCAGTAGATTACGGTTAGCACACCTTGTTGAACTAAGTCCTTGATGAACTGGAACTTTGAATATTTGGATCGTCGTTATAGCCGTTCCGACTCTAGCTGTTGGATTGCACTTTTATTGTTTTCGTAGAATTTTCATCACGGGTTCACGCACGTCGTACATCAGTTTCCGGATCCAAAGCAGTTCCTGACCAATTTTGGCTGCAGCAATAAACTCGGCTTTTGTCGACGACAATGCAACACAGGCTTGCGTTCTTGCTGCATAACTAATTGCACCATCGCCCAAAAGGGAATTTTGAATTTGAATTTTCGGTCACGATGGTCTCCGGCCCAATCCGCATCCACGAAAGCCATTAGATCAATAGTGTTGCCACCCAAGTTTAACTGGAAATGTTTCGTTACTCACATGAAACGCAGTATGCGCTTTACTTCAGTCCAATCGACGGCATCCGGAACGCTCAGCTTCCATCCAAGCAACGACACACTGATTGGTACATCTGGCCTCATGTTGATAGCTGTGTAGAGTAAACCACCAACTAAGCTGGAAAACGAAACGTTGTTTGGTAACTCATTAACTCCTACATTGCTTGCAGATAGCCCAGGTCCATCGAAATGACTGATCGTCATGTGAAGGCCGAAATGCGACGCAAGTCGCTGGATGTAGCTTTGTTGATTTAGAGAAAATCGTCCGTCGTTTGAACGGTCCACTTGTATGCCAAGATACTGTCGCACGTCACCAAGGGGCATCATGTTGAACCGAAAGATTGCAGTACAGCTTCACATTTTTCTGAGCTTCCACTTCTTTAATCTGCTATCGATCTTTTTTTCTTTTCAAATTCGTCCAGACTGCTTCAATCCATAGTTGCTCTTCTTCAGATGGCACACCTTAGCGGATGCACCCGTCTCGTATCCTTTAGGATGATGCATGTACACAGTCTCACTTAGAGTTCCGTACAAATAGGCCGTTTTTATGTCATCGTGCTTCACTAGAGGATGACGACAAGTGGCAATAGTTAACAGTGTTCGAAATGTTACCTTTTTTGTCACCTGGGCGAATATTTGGTCGTAGTCAGTGCCAAACTTGTAACGCGTGACTCGTCCATTCTCGTCTAGCTTTCGCTTGTACAGCCATTTGGAAGCAACGGCCTTTTGCCCTTCCGAGAGAGCTCCAGCGGTCCAGGTCGAATTTGAATGATGTGGTTTCATCTCCTCCTCCATGAATGCTATCAATGATGCGCTTTTCGGACTATTCACCGTCTCATCGTAGGTGGTTGGTTCAGCAACAATGGGCATCCTACTCGTTTCACGGTATTGCTGCTCGGGCACACCCTTATTGGACCGCTCGAATCTCCGTACGATGGTCTCATTCAGGTCTTCCTGAACAGACTGATGGCAAGAATCGATATCGTTATCGGTCGCACCAGACATTTGTGCTTATTCTACGCGGCGTGTAAGGTGACACGAGTCGAATAAGGTGACAATTGTCATTAGCATTAGTCGTCTCACGTCATCCGAGCTGAGAGCGACTCGTCTCGACTCACACGCCGCGCAAAATAAGTACAAATAAACACAATTGCGTCCTCACCGTCTTCATCTTTAGGATCACTTGTTGTTGCTTCTACGGACACTTGATGCACTGTTGTTGATGGTAACAAGTGTAGGATGTCTTCATATAATTCCTCCTGAAGATTTGAAACGTCAGTACCTGGTTGGATTAACTTCTCCTCAACGAATCTGACGTTTCGACTTATAACCAACTTGTTATTGGTCATATCGATGAACCGGTATACCTTGTGTTTATTGGAATAGCCGACAAACGCAATTTGCTTTGCTTTGTCCTGGAGTTTGCTTCGCTTTTCTTCTGGCACATGGATGAACCAAAGACAAATTATAGACCTCCATGAAATCTGAAAGACTTCTTGTAAGAGCTTGTAACGAAAAATATGTCCCACCCTAGTGGTTTCCTAAATTTCATTCATTATTTCACAACGTGAGCTTTCGGTAAACTTGTGCTGCCACCTAACGGACATTAGGAGAACTTCTGATAGCTTAATTTTCGCGCACTTGTTTTGAGTTTCACCCATGTGTTCACTGCGACTACTCGAGCGTACGATTGCAACCGATTTAACGTTCATTCGATTGTACTCGAGCAATATGGATTGTGTAGAGTGATCGAATGCGCTTATTTGAATTTGCATGGAAACTCTTTGACGCCTGGGAAACAGCCGAGTAGTTTTCCATTGCTTTTTCTTGTATTAGAAATTCTATACCCAAATGGGTATAATAGCCTATTCAATTGAACAAATGCGCCATTTGAGCAGAGTTCTTAGTAAAAGCCAGACGTGTTAAGTACTACTAGATAGTATCGGAAAGTCATTAAATTGTTAAATCACGTGCAAAAGCTTATATTACTGTGAAGAGTGAAGCAATGTAAGTAGTGAGCTAAAGTGAACAATCCAAACTTCTATAAGGCAGCGTCCATTTATTACGTAACGCTAAAATTGGCAAATTTTCGACCCCCTCCCCCCCCTCCGTAACGCTTTTTGTATGAAAAATTTATAATTTTTGTATGAGCCGTAACGTTCGAGCCTACTCCCCCCCTCCCCCTAGAGCGTTACGTAATTTGTGGATGCCGCCTAACGTGTAATAATCTTATATCTACATCTTGAGTTAATTTGACGTTGAAGCACATTTTTGTTGCCTAGTAAACCGGTTAGCTGTGACCAAGTTTAAACAGGCTTAGGTAAGCATTTGAAATCGCTTGTTAGGCGTATATTTAGCTTTTAACATCCCGTTGAACAGGACACTCTACTCAACGTGGGGTGCTGGTGCGGACTCAACGTCTAAGAACAGTACCACGTGCTACCTCGCCCGAACGTGTCTGTGGCTTCCAATTAGTTTCAAGCACCACTGCTTAAGCTGATCAGCTGAAACCTTCGTTAGAAACCACGTGCTCGACGCCCAAATTCCGTGACTGTTAAGTGCTCGATTCCAACGTTTCGGTTGCCGCCTGTGCGTTCATTCCAAGCGCAACGCTTACACCAATCCGACACTCAAGAAAATCTGCTCGAACGGAAGGCTCTGCTATTCGGCCTTATCTCAGCGTTCATCGGCCAACCGTTGAATCTTTCGAGTACGGAGTGAGCACTAGACAAGCTAACAGTCGTGGTTTTGGGAGCCACTGTCCAGACACCTTCGAACAGATCATCCAGCTGGAAATAGATTTATGCGATCGCCAACGAGAAACATCGGCCGAACGATTGACGCGTCGTGGGAGTTCACCATCCTCAGCCAGGTTTAGCGAAGAAGCTGAGGTAGGATAGAATTAGGAAATCTGCCCCTCAATAAATGTATGCCCCTAAAATATAAGAGAGATTAATATAAGCGACCGTTTGGGCTAATATTATATAATTTCTTTGGTCAAATGGTAACATTTTCTGATTTTATTCTGAATCTTTGATCGGTTTGTTTGATGATTGATTTCCATTTGGGTTCAATGGGTTTCCTATAGTATTGTTGCTTTATGTTTGGGTGGTTCCAGTGAACGAGAGTGTTTGAACTACTTTTACCCGCCTTCAGATAAGAGTCTCAGCCGGACTCAGACGCACGTCAGCAGTCTCCCTAGTCCAGGGAGTGGCGCTTAAGCTGCTGGACGGTTGTGAGTAACATTTCGCTTCGTTACAAGCTGGTGTTCCTCAAGGCAGCATTTTGGGACCAATATTATACAATATTTTCACATCTGACTTACCCGAGTTACCTCAGGGATGTCAAAAATCTTTGTTTGCGGATGACACAGGCCTCTCCGCCAAAGGACGAAGCTTTCGTGTCATCTGTAGTCGATTGCAAAAAAGTTTAGATATTTTTTCTTCATACTTGCAAAAATGGAAATTTTCTCCTAATGCTTCCAAAACTCAACTAATAATATTCCCACATAAACCAAAAACTCTTTATTTGAAACCTTCAAGTATACATGTTGTCACGATGAGAGGGGTTCCAATAAATTGGTAAGATGAAATTAAGTATCTAGGGCTCATGCTGGATAAGAATTTAACTTTCAAAAATCACATTGAGGGCATTCAAGCCAAATGTAATAAATATGTATAATGTCTCTATCCCCTTATTAATAGAAAATCAAAACTTTGTCTTACGAACAAGCTTTTGCTATTCAAACAAATTTTCAGGCCAGCCATGTTGTATGCTGTACCAATATGGACCAACATTGGACCAAATTTCAAATAAAATAGTTAATAATTTCAGGCAAAAATCGTTGCAATCTTCTATTGGCACGATCAATGCGTTATATGTTTAAGTTAAGTTAGGTTGAGTAAATTGAAAACGTTATTTTTATTCTCTTATAAGCAGGTGAAATCAACTCACCTGTAAAAAATCTGAACTGCTACGGCAAATGAAATGTAATATGTTGTTAACAAAATGTTAATAAAATCTTAAATTTGTTTTATCAAATGAGTATGATAGTGTTTTCTAATAAAACAGAACACCTAGATATGAGAAATGGATGTAATGTTTGAAATAATACTCATAAAGAAATAAAAAAAGACCTCCATGTCCCTTGTAGTTGCCCAAAATTTTATGGCTCATAAGGTTATCTAGAATGCCGTAAAAAGTGTACTGAGATATGTCAAACTTGGGTAACTTTTGCACTACCAAGGGACCAAATGCAGTACTAGAAGTGGTACCCAATCTGAGCCCGAGTGGGACGGACCTGGATGAACCCTTTTCACCCAAACACCTTCAGATGCGACACGTTCGATTTACGTCCCCACCAGAGCTCATACGGTGTCGTACGCAACCGGGCTTTTGGGCTTCGACCCAAACGGTATCCTGGCATCCATCAGCATACACCGACACATTTCAATAATGTATCGATTTCGACACTCCGTCACTCCATTTTGCTGTGGCGAATATCCAGCAGTGAATCCGGGATGAATTCCATGATTGCAGTACAACTTCATCAGCGCTTCGCTCGAATACTCCACTATCAGACCTGTTGCGCTTGGGAAATTTTCCAAAACTGCGTGTAGACATAGTTGCAGTACTCCTTGATGCGATCGATTTCTGTGGTCTGTCAAAAATGTGGTCATCTTCAAAAGTCACAAATTAACCATATCCACTTACGGAGGGTGTTTTCAGGGGTCAGTGGATGTTAGCCCTCATGCTGGTCTTCTTTTCATGGGTCTTAGGCGAACTCCCGAACTTGCTTTCCTCTCAGGCAGCATTTGCAGCATTCACGTATCCCGCAGTCGGCCACCGCCATACTATTGACCAGCTTCTTCTTCATCAGTACAGCTCGGACTCGATTATCCGGAGAATTGATTATCCAGCGACTCGATTCTCCGGGATTCAATTATCCGGAATTGTTTTTTTTTTGTTATATTTCTGTTTTTCAGTTTTTATGCATAAATTTGAAATAATTAGGTATTGCAATATACAATATTAATGGTTTTGCAGTTTTGAACGTAGGTAAGAGAAGTGGGGTTTGGAAAATGTTTTTTTGTGTATGCTGGTTAATTTGTTTTCTTTTTAAGACCCCAAATATTCTTAGAATTAATTTCTGGCTACGCCACTGCATCATAAAAATAAAACATCAAAAAAAAAAAAAAGATCATATTTTAATTCTTTTATTGCAAATTTGGATTTTTCTTTTAGTGAATCGATTATCGGGAGGATTCGATTATCCGGAGTGGAAAAAATCGACACTCCGGATAATCAAATCCAACCTGTACATCCAAAGCTTCCGGATCGCGATGTCCAAACCGACGATGTTACGTGTGTACCCGAGCAGAAGAAAATAACTACTGAATACCAAATTGAGGTATTCCATACCAGATAATTTCCAATACTACATACCTGATTGAGGTATGAATTAGCCCTGCATTAGAGGTAAAATACCTCAAATAATATCTCAAGCATATTCTACGAACACCAAACTGATAACTAGATCAGGTATTGTAATACCTCAATAATACTTGATGGATTTTCACATAAAAATGTTTTTTTTTCAATTGTAGTTCAATACCTCCAGCAGACCTCAATAGCTGTTTAATACCCCAATGAAGTATTTTTAATTGTTTTAAAGATATTTTTCAATACCATTATAATACCAAATTGAGGTATTGACATCTGAACAATACCTAATTTTGGTATGATACCAAAAAATGGTATGCATAAGTTATTGGGGAGTTATTTGTTCCTCCTCGGGTAGGCACCTCGCTTGTTAGATGTAGTTACTTCCGACGCTATCGCTTGCTTCGGTTTGTTGAGTCGATGTAGGCCATTGCTCTTCGTTGCTTTGGCGACCTCGTTGCCGTTGACAATGATTCTGCAATTTACATTTATACTTTTCGGGTGGTCATAAGCACTGATAAAAAACTTGCTGACAGTTGCGGAACAAACATTACGAGGTACAACCGAATTTTATTCGTTCTTCCAGAACCGTCCACGCATTCGATCACGCTGGTTCCATTACCAACTCCCTGGGCTTATTCTGCGCGGCGAGTGAGGCAAGACGAGTCGCTCTCACCTCGAGTGACGTGAGACAACTAATGTTAATCAAATGGGAGCGAGTCGACAAATGTGACCTCGTTTGACTCGCATAACCTCACACGCCGCGCAGAATAAGCACATCCACCTCACCTGATGCTGCTTCCAATTCGTCGAAGAATCCTAATTCGAATGACAAAAATGCAAAGAAACCCATTTCGAGTAGTAACACAAAACTTGTATCAAGCTTAACAGACTTCCTTCAGCGTGGTAAGATGACCGAGAGGTATCATACGCAGCTTTTACTCGCTTGACCAGGATTCAAATCCCGCTCAAATTTTTACATCTTTGATGTCAACTTGTCAAACCGGTTCTATCGATTGTTAGACTTCGATTTTCTACAGTAGCTGGCTAGTTTTATACGTTTTAATGATGTAATAGTACACCATATTAGCGACGGGACTGATGAGCAGCTAAAGTGGCGTGATATAACAATTTATTTTATGCTGTGTGACTAAGCTAGTAGAATAGAAAAATATTTGTATTTGGACATTATACTAAGCAATTTTTCTAAACCGCTATTTTCAGGTTCCACTTGCTCCGGGGTTTATGAGCTAATATGGGTATACATGTTGTTCATGAACACTTGTTACCAAGGCTTCTAACATTTTTAATGAAATTTTGTTTTTATTTAACAATACGAAAAAGCATGTTCTTGCAACTACTTCAGCAAACCGCTCAAATAACTGCTAGAGTAAGGTGACCAGACGTCCCGCGTTTCGCAGGACAACGTAATTTTAAACATTATATTACTGCGTCAAATCTAATTGTTTGACTAAACTGAGAACCCAGACAACCAAAATGTACGTATAACGAAATCACCTGGAGGCTTTATATGTGCAAAATTTCACTTACAAGATGTCGCAAAAAGGCCTTCTACGTACAAAAGTGGAGGCGATATGCGATATATTATGTGATGAATAGTAACATACAACGCGAGTGTATACATGTTCTACCGAACCAACCTGCGATCTTATGCGACTTAACTAATGATATCAAATGTTGATTTGACAGCTGCTACGGATTGATGCGACTTACTTTGTACGAGTGTACGAGACGAAACAAAATGTATAAATGAACTCAGAAAAGAAGTGTTTTATGCGAGGAAACTCATCAAACTGACGAGTTTATCCACGGTGTTTTGCGGGTATGATGTAATTAGTATGAATAAACGAGTTATAGCGTGAACTTTCATGCGATTTCTGGTTGTCTGGGAAGTTAGATCATGATTTAGACCTAAAATGTTTGTAGAGTACACATCCAATACGAATAATGTTTAATTGGGAACGAGATCTGACAGGGTGTCCCGCGTTTATATATCTCGCGGAACATTACTAAAGGACCTATGTACAAATGAGAGATTCTCTCCTCTCTCGTTCTCTTTCGATTATAACAGTGGAATACTAAAGATTTTGGGAAGTTTTTCACTATAGATCGAAAGTCAATTTCCTTTTCTAGCGTTTCATACAAAAAAAGCAACAGAAGAGGTTAATGTGACTCAGTTATTAATGAAAGAGAAAGTAAACAAAGAGAGCCTCTCAATGTTAGATAGGTCCATTAGTAATGTTCTGCGAGATATATGGTCGCTTTATGCTAGAGGGGCTCAACACTGATTCAACGTATTTTGACAGCTACTAAAGGTACGCTGCATTTTTGTGTATCTTACACAAAAATACGCACACAGATAAAATAGTTATGAAAATCAGTCAGATTTGTACTGAAATCGGAATAATAATTTAATTTATTCCATTATTGGAACTTTTCAGGACGCGTTAGCGACATGCTGAACGATTTCCGCAGTACCAGTTTTTATCGGTTTGAAACTGGAAAAGTGCTCGAAATTCACCATCAAAAAGTCGAAGTTCCATGTTCCGAAATGCAGGAGCAAATTATATTCGAAGAAACCCTAAAACAGAAGTTTGTGAAGCGATCACGTTCCATAAATCTTCAACTAACGTTGTGCAGAGAAAGCAATGGCTAATATGTTTCAGTCAAAACTTAAAAGCAAATACCTCGAATCTCTTAGTCTGGCTTGGAAAGCACTTCCAAGAAAGATAGCAGAACCAAAGCAAAAGAAAATGAAGAAAATCCTGATACAAGTTTGAGCAACTATTGAAAGTTCAATTATACTGAATAATAAACAACATTCAAAACACCTTGTGCTATTTTTATACCTATCTAAAATATTGAAAGGTTTTTCACTGAGAATAGGTCTGTAGACATTTATTCATTAAATTGGAACCAAAAAACAAGCCAATATTTTACAAATTATATTACTCTTCTTATTAGATGGAGAAATTTCTCGAAAACATTATTGTAAAGCTTGAGATGTTTCAGTATACAACTAGGCCAAGCTATTTACATATAGCAAATATATTATTGTATATAAAATAAAAAAAAACATCTACCGCGGCTAGTTTTTTCTGAGGTAGGTAAAGGGTCGTGATGAGAAACACATAAATACTACTCACGAATAAAAGAAATCCATTTAATTACCTCTTTTTCAGATAAGTAACATATTTTTCTGAGAAGCTATCTTTTTTTTATTCTTTGCAACTAAATTCAATTAAATTGCGTTAAAATATTACAAATGCTATACAAATCCGGAAAAAAGCTCATAACTATTTACTAAAACTAATGCACAGTCATGAATAGCATACCTTTTATAGTTGTCAATATACTTAGGCTGTGAACCGTTTCACCTATTTATTTAACTTTTAGTTAAAATTTGACAGATCGATAGATATTTGGTTAGAAATAACCCTTCTCTGGAGCATGGTTAAACTTGACAGTTCGAAAGTTATTTTCTGCTCCCGTGAATTTGAGAATAACTAACCATGTGTTAACTTTGTTCTGAAATAACTACTTGACTGTCAAAGCTCAAATGGGTCGACCGCGAAGTTCAATTTAACCATTTGAAGGGAAAATAACTATCGAAATGTCAAATTTTAACTAATAATTAAACGAATTGGTGAAACGATTCACAGCCTTAGAACACTGATTAACACTGGGGTTCTTCCTTTCTGACATTTCGGAAGGGACCCGGAAAACAAAATACACACACAATTTGAGTTTGGGCCAAGGGGTGTGACAAAATCTGTTTTTGCCCTAAACCAACAGAAAACGTTTAAAAATTGGGTAAACATGTGTTTCTGGCGTTTGGTACTAAAATTGGGACCTGGCTTTACGACCCTATTTGCGAATAGCTTATAAAGCGTTAAGCAAGCTTGGTCGCAGAAATCTCATGATTCCATTCACGTTTTTTAAGGAATCCTGATCCATTAGTTGAGCATTGAAATGCGGTCTAACTTATAAATTAACTGAATTATTGCTACTTGCACATTCTTCGACAGAAACATTTTACAGCCTAACATGCATATATAACGATATATCGAATAATATAGATTACATATTTCCCTTCCAACCAGATCATAAACACCGGCAATTGGATTCGCATCGAAAATGCCGCCCGCAAGATGGCGGCTCAGCTGAACGACACGGTGAAGGTGTTCACAGGAGTCTACGACGTTCTGACCCTCCCAGATGTCAACGGCCGACCGGTTCCAATAACTCTCGCCGAAGACGACCAGGTGGAGGCTCCGAAATGGCTTTGGAAGATTTTACATCACTCCGCTTCGAACTCGGCAATTGCATTCGCCACACTGAACAATCCTTTCGCCACAAGTGGGGACCAGCTGTGCAACAACATCTGCAATCGATATGGGTGGGCCCAGCAGGAGTTCCAGGATTTACGACGGGGATACACCATCTGTTGCACCGTACGGGATCTTCGCAAAGTGATTCCGTTCATTCCGACAAAGGCAGACGCTGCCAACATTCTTCGATTTAATTAAATTGTTCTCTTGTCTGGTTTGGAGTATTGGAAGGTGTTGTGTTTTTCGGATGTGGAATCGAAATATTGGTAGATTAAATGAATAAACGGGTGGATCCATGTGCAGTGAAAAACAAACCCTGTCCCGCATTGAACATATGTGTACGTACATCTGACGATTCGGGAAAATCATACAGAGGCGATGTTAAGTGAGCAAAGGTGCAAACATGCGAAAATAAAATTCTATGAATATTTATGCCAACATATCCTGCGTCGGTTTCTGGACCTTTTCCATAGAACCTATTTAGATTGGTCAGCAGGTTTTGACTGCACTTGCTGAAAATTGGATTGGCTCCTTTGAATATCATCTTTTCCTTCTTAACATTACGTCCCCACTGTTACAAAGACTGCTTCTGAAATCGTATTTGTGCACTCCTATATCGCTTCAATATTTTATGGCACAGCTTAAATTAATATTCGTGAATCAAAGGGTAAAAATTTTATCGAAAAATATGAAAATTATTAAAGATTTCATTAAATATCTCGAAAAGTATACTTTCAAGCAAAATATACAATCTTTGTGTTTCACAAAGTTAGTCAACACGGGCATCCTGGTATAAATAAACTTAATTAAGTTATTCTTAAGGTACCGAAGGAGGCAACGCTATTTTTTGTGTCATGGAATGTTTTTACTATAGGGCTAGTAATTTATTACCAATACAAAGCATTTGCAACATTTATACGAGTAATTTGAGGTCCACTGAGCCTGCAAGATGCCCATAAAAAACATCTTCTAATAGGGTGGGTGCACCAGTATTCACCACCCTAAAAATAACATGAATCAATCAAAAGGGTTTTGAATAATGTCATACCTTTGAACGAATGCTTTCAATCCATGTCTAGCAGGAAAAATATTTAAACTCGTCAGAAACATTTTTTTGTATTTAAAATTTGGGCGAATACTGGATTACCTGCACAAGTATTCGCCATGTTCAGTGCGCATCATACCTTCGTGCTGTGCGTACACGATTTTTCTTTGCTTTTGAAAGCTTGTAAAAACTATCTAAAGCAATGAAATAGTACTTTTAAGTGCCAATATACAAAATGGTACTTTTCAATGCAACAAAACCCATACTTTTCAGAACCATTTTTCCAATATTCATTCCTATATGATCTTTGTTTGGACCCGTGGCTTCGATGGACTCGTTTGTCAAATCTAGCGGCGATAATCCTTCTTGGACACCGTCTTGGGAAAAAACCTCTTATCTTCTTTCGTTTATTCACTAAACATGGTCGCATCCACAATCAAAAGAAAGGGTGAATCTCTGAATTCACAACTTTCTTCCTAAAAAGTGGGTTTGAGATGCAAAAATAGAAGAAAGGACGTTTCTCCAGAATGCGCGCTTTCTTCCAAGGGTGAAATGGTTAATGATGATGATTGGATCGAAATGAGCAATCAATCAGATCGATGCTGTAGTAGACAAATTTTTCGAACACCAAAACGGAGCAGCTTCTAGTCGAGGCTTTTTGGTTTAATGGAGGAAACAAAGAGTGCTACCTATCGTGATCAGTTGTTCCGAATCTGGAGAATTAAGGTAGGAGATCTTGAACTCCATTAGGGGAATTAAGGCTTTTTCTAAATCTCTAAGAAAGGAGACTGTCGCGTTTTGCCGAAAGTCGTTCGAAGGTTCTTCTCACCCAAAGACGTATGTCCTGTGAAAGATGATACCGAAAAGTTTGTATGCGCATATTTCGGGGGCAACCATAAGTCTAACTTTTGGGATTGTCCTTTGCGTAAGTGAATCGTCGAGGCAGATAAACAGTAGTTTTTTCATACCCGGAATTTCCCTTGCAGAATTTCAAACAATGCTCAATTCTCAGTTAACGATCGCTTGTTTGAAAATCATACCCATCAAGTAAATTATTATCGTGCTCATTCACAATCTAATTTTCTTCCCTCGGATAACCGTTCGAATCTTTTGATTTCGAATGGATCTACCCATGCAAACTCGTATGCCGATATTGTAGCAGGCAGTTACAACTTCTCCGCTTCAAAATGTCAACTACGGATAACCGATCTAACTGTTTCAATTTGACTTTGACAATTTAATTTCAATTTCAAACTTTCAAATCATATGGTGCTTCAATTCAGCAGACTCACCAACCACGTTTTCAATCGATCACGTGGTCGCCATCAGGACGGAGACTCAGCCGAAGACAATAGCACTCTGAAAACCCATTGTCATTATCGGTGGTGGGATTACATCAGTTGCACAAAGGCCGGTAAGTTCGCTTCGCTGTTGAAATTGAGACAAGCAAACTCACACGCTCTCAATTCGGGAATGATTTGGCATTGCTTGTACATACATAAGCACCACGTCTGTATTGAGCCGAATCTTTGGAAAGCAAGTGTATACGATGGAATGCCCCCTTTCAGGGTAAGTTATCAAGCTGGTTTCATCGATCGTGTTCGAAGGAGTTCGTGGGAAGTTATTAAACCATTACCCGAGCAGAAGAAAATAACTACTGAATACCAAATTGAGGTGTTCCATACCAGATAATTTCCAATACTTACAACCTGAATAAGGTATGAATGAGCATTGCATAAGAGGTAAAATACCTCAAATAATACCTTATGCATATTCTACAAATACCAAGCTAATAACTAGATCAGGTATAGTAATACCTAAATAATAATACTTCATGGATTTTCATATAAAAGTGAAAATTTTCAATAGTAGTTCAATACCTCCAGCAGTCCTCAATAGCTATCGAATACCAAAATAAAGTATTTTATTTGTTCCAAACGTGCACGTGCCAGGCAGATGAAATATAATATCCGTTGCGATATCGGTCGTTTCCAGAATTTCCCTGGTAGAGTATCGAACAATGCTCATTTTCAGGTAACGATCACTTGATCATGAATTATGAATGAAAATAATAAAAATGCTCATTTACAAACTAATTTTAATCCGGCGGGTAGCCGTTTGAATCTTTTAATTTCGAATGTATCTACCCAAGGAAAATCCTTTGCCGATATCCTCCCCTATTCGTACTATGAGTACTTATTCTACTTGTTTCAAATCACATGGAAAGAACCCTGCCGCCACAGGTAACATCTACTATGCCTCTTCGTCTACCGAAAGTTCTAACGGAAAATCATCAGATAATGTACTCACTTCGAGTGATATGTCCTCTGATTTTAATTTTGTGGGGGCATGTGGGGAAGTTGCAATCATCATTCATAGGTGTATAAAACATCAACTGTTTTCGTCATTTGAAACTAAAGTTTTTGAAACTTTAGGTGTTTCTGTTGAAACACAGCTTGGTAAATATGCTTTCATAGCTGCCTATTTGCCTTTTCAATGCTCTGAGCAGCAAGGTTATTTGCTCCAAACTGACTTGCGAAAAGTGACTCGGAATAAGTCAATTTTTTTGTCATTGGTGACTTTAATGCCAAACATCGGTCATGGAATAATTCTCAAAGTAATTCCAACGGCAGAATTTTATTTGATTAGTGCTCTTCAGGGTATTTCTCAATTCAATACCCTGATAGCCCTACATGTTTTTCCTTTTCTAGAAACCCATCTACGATTGATTTGGTCTTAACCGACTCTAGTCACCTTTGTAGCCAACTGGTCACTCATGCTGATTTTGATTCTGATCATGTCCCTGTTATATTTCAAATATCCCATGAATCCTACCAGCTCCACTTTGTATTATTTTCGAGCCGACTGGAATATATATGAAACATATATCGACTCTAATTTTGATGTTAACATTCCTTTACAAACAAAGCTTGATATTGACAATGCTCTTGAAACTTTAACAAATTCCATTGTTGAAGCCATGAGCATTGCAATTCCAAAATGTGAATTAAAATTTAAATCCGTGATTTTAGACGATTATCTTAAACTCTTGGTCCGTCTTAAACACGTGAGGAGAAGACAATTTTAATTCACTCGCGATCGTGCTATGAAAATTTTTTGGAAGGATTTGCAGAAAGAAATCAAGAAACGTTTTTCACAATTAAGAAACAAAAATTTTGAAAATAAAATTTCTCAATTGGACCCTGGCTCTAAGCCCTTTTGGAAATTATCTTAAATGTTGAAAAAAAAACTTAGAAGCCAATACCGGCATTGAAAGAGGAAAACAAATTATAACTAACTAAGTGCGAAAAGCTCAAAAACTTGCTATGCAGTTTGAAAGCGCGCACAATTTTAATTTAGGACTTATTAGTCCAATCGAAAATCAAGTTACTCAGGACTTCGAAAATATTCTCTATCAAGAGAACGTTTTTGAAAATTCTTGGGAGACTGATTTGGAAGAAGTGAGAACTATTTTTAAAAAAATCAAAAATATGAAAGCTCCTGGCGATTATGGAATTTTCTACATCCTCATCAAGAAACTTCTAGAAAGTAGCTTATCATTCTTAGGTGATATATTCAACATATTTTTTCTATAAGCATATTTTCCTGACAAATGGAAAAATGCTAAGGTTGTTCCAATTTCATAACCAGGCAATGAAAAGCTTCTAGCTGTCGTCCAATCAGTTTGCTTTTCTCCATCAGCAAACTTTTTGAAAAGGTTATTTTGAGCAGGATGTTGGTCCACATCAACGAAAATCCAATTTTTGCCAATGAACAGTTCGGATTCCGCCATGGACATTCGACCACTCATCAACTTTTACGTGTAACAAATTTACGTGTCCGTTCCATCAAATCTGAAGGCTATTCTACTGGTCTTGCTCTTCTAGACATAGAAAAAGCATTCGACAATGTTTGGCATGGAGGTTCGATCGTAAAATTAAAAAACTTTAATACATTGATAGAATATTTCAAAGTTATCTGTCAAATCGTACACTTCAGGTTAATTATCAGAACTCCAGGTCTGAAAGACTTCCTGTAAGATCTGGTGTTCCCCAAGGCAGCATTTTGGGACCAATATTATACAATATTTTCACATCTGCCTTACCGTTTTCGGGTGAAATTGACCATTTTTCACGGTTTTTCTAGTCTGTTTTCTATGGTTTAGGGACAAAATGTCGAAAGCCAAAACGTCGAATGCCAAAATGTCGAATGCCAAAACGTCGAATCCCAAAACGTCGAAGGGACAAAACGTCGAAAGCAGTCATTTTGGATAACTAGTGTTGCTAAGGAAAAAACGGTTGCGATGCGGACGGCGTTGGAAACAGCAAAATTTACAATTTTCATCGCAGTATGCATGGAATTTTTTTCAGAAAAATGTCACTCTTACATCCATTTCAGACGAAGACAGAAGAACTTTGTGAAGCAAATTGAATTTGAAGTACAGAAATGACCAAATCAACCAAGTCAACCATGATGTTGAGGATATAGGTTCGTGGGTTAAGTTTTATTTTCAGCAACGGATTCTGCAGATCCCCCCGTTATGTGAATAATCATGATCCTTTTCTTTCCCTGTGAACATCCTTTTTCAACTCTTCTTCTAGTCTTTTCCTTCCGATAAAGCGTTCAACGGTTACATTCAATAAAACTTCTTTATTTTAGTGAAACAAGGCGCGCGAATTGCATGTCTATCGATTGGATTCTTACTGACTAATCTATTGCTGTTGTTCAAACTGATCAGTTTCGTCTATCTTAGAGTTCCGTAAATGTGACATCATGCTATTGTTACTTTAGTGTTTGTAGTTCATGTTGTTTAGTATATAAATTAATATATAACATTTTGTGTAAAGTGGGATGATATTACCAAACATGATAATTTCAATAACTTAATTTCATTTGAATGTTTAACATTTCCAATGTGTTGTAAACTAATTACTAACAAATAACACATAATTTTAAACAATTAGTAAATTCTTTATTCTTTAAAAACTGACTCATTCTTTTGTCGAATACGTACAACTGAATTGATTATCTGTTCAGAAACGTTAGACGTTGTTTTTTTGGTGTAGAGAATTTATACAGTTTTATAATTTAAGCGATAGGGAGACAGTACCAAAATAGAAAGAACAATACAAGTATTAATTGAAAAAATTATGAAAACCGAATACGAAACAATTAATTTAATTAGAGTTAATTGATATTTTTATTTCAAAACACGTTAAATGTTTGACTAATATTAACACTTTGATGAGACACTCTAACACATGTTTTGTAACTTGATGATTTAAACTTAGATATTGTTTAAATCATCAATTTCAACAATTTCGCCAAGTCTTGGTAATTTTCAATTTGACTTTTTAATATACCATCAAATACCAACTAAAAATTACGGTACCACGGTAATAACAATGGAAAAAAAATTTCACTGCCTTAACTGTTCAAAACACTGTTTAATTTTTGAATCTTACGATACATTTTTATCGATTTTCTTGATATTCGTTCATATCCTTGAATAGATAGATGTTTTGTCAGACATTCGGTTTTTTGTCTGTTCCATGTTTTATCCCTCCGACGTTTTTTTCTTTCGACGTTTTGGCATTCGACGTTTTGGCATTCGACGTTTTGTCCCTTCGACGTTTTGTCCTTTCGACGTTTTGGCATTCGACGTTTTGGCATTCGACATTTTGTCTTTCGACGTTTTGTCACCCAACCGTTTTCTATAATGTTAACAATGCCAAACAACTAAATGCAGGAAAACAAGTACGAAGGTGAACCTCATCGACTCATGTACCGAAATTTTCTAACAAATGTCATTTTAGTGTTAACAAATACCTCTAAAATAAAAAAAATCAGAGGATCTCATGTCGGGGTATAATTGATCACTTTTTTTTTTTTAAGGCACTCCGTACTCGTGGCCACTATTGTGCCGGAATCAGTTCATCTGTATCTACTATACCGATACAGATCTATTTCTAACTAGTCTATATTTACATCTTCTTTCACTCTCTTCTACTCTCTTACTCTCACACCGAGCAGGTAGGAGAAAGCTCTGCTGTTCAAGTCCAATCGATTTCCATTATCCATGTCCTTTGCTCTTGCGGTGGTTCATTTTGCCGTGTTCCTAAGTCATTTGAGGCTAGCTGCCTACGAAGAGGGTCAGTTTGTCTCAGTCACCATCTGATACTGACGGAGGATGGATGTGCTCCCCTAAGCACGGTCCTCCGTGCGGCGTCTTCTGGTGGCTGGACGGTTTTTTTTGTGGAGGGGCTGGGAATTGAATCCATGACCTTCCGCTTATGAAGCGAAAGCGTAACCTCAAGGCGACGGACCCCCCTTAATTGATCACTTATCAATGCCATTATTGTTAGTTTCCAAAACAACTCTATATGATAAATTTGAGCTCCCTGAGTCCGAATATGCTTGTAAAATTCTTTACAATGCAATATTTATATATATCTGGAAATCTGGTTTGGGGATATATCTCAAGCATCCTCACAAACTTTCAGGTTTATACCATGTTCAAATCCTTGCTTATAAATAGAAGTTCATAGGTGTTTGTCTATACTGCACCGCGCATGATTTTGAAATTTTACGTTATTTTTATACTAGTAAACATTCTTTAACGCAAAAAACTTCACAACACACAATTCGACATTAGTTACGACAAGGAACGTTCATTTACTGCAGCTTACATTGATATTTGTGCTCCATTACGAATAAATAAAATCGTGTGATAAGATGATCAATTTCACCCTTCTGATCAATTACATCCGATTTTACGGTACCTGAGATACCTCAGGGATGTCAAAAATCTTTGTATGCGGATGACACAGGCCTCACCACCAAAGGAAGAAGCCTGCGTGTCTTCTGTAGTCGATTGCAAAAAAGTTTGGATATTTTTTCTTCATACTTGCAAAAATGGAAGATTTCTCCTAATGCTTCCAAAACTCAACTAATAATATCCCCACATAAACCAAAAGCTCTTTGAAACCTTCAAATAGACATGTTGTCACGATGAGAGGGGTTTCCATAAATTGGTCAGATAAAGTTAAGTATCTAGGGCACGTGCTAGATAAAAATTTACCTTTCAAAAATCACATTGAGGGCATCCAAGCCAAATGTAACAAATCTACGATAGTCATGAAATACGAAGGCGCATCATATGTGGAAGTCGTGCCTACTTTTAGCTCCAGGTGAAACTACGGTAAAGCAAAATTCACGCCCGCGCCAAATGTACGTACAAAACGCTAATTGGACCGGTAGTTCTTTATGGACATGAAACGTGGACTATACTCGAGGAGGACCTGCAAGATCTTGGGGTTTTCGAACGCCGGGTGCTAAGGACGATTTTCGGCGGCGTGCAGGAGAATGGTGTGTGGCGGCGAAGGATGAACTACAAGCTCGCCCAACTTCTCGGCGAACCCAGTATCCAGAAGGTGGTCAAAGCTGACAGGATACGCTGGGCAGGGCATGTTGCAAGAATGCCGGACAACAGTCTTATAAAGTTGGTGTTCGTAATGAATCTGGTCGGAACAAGAAGGCGTGGGGCGCAGCGAGCTAGGTGGATTGAGCTGATGCACCAGGAACTGGAAAGCATGGGTCGAAGTCGAGGATGTAGGCGGCCATGATGATGTAGGATCATCATCATGATCCAAAAAAAATAAATAAATAACATCAAATAAGACCCAAAATCATATGGCAAGGGTTTTTTTTTCAAAATAGTTTTTTTTATTCTCATGGAATACCACAATAGAGAAACGACGAAATCGAAGAAAAAAATCTTGCTCCCCTCCTATACGTGAAATAATAGTCATGAAATCTTTGGCTTGTTTCGATAAGGCTGATTAAGCCATATTGAAATTTTCCATATATATGTGCGAAGACGAGACTCATAATTTTTACCCACTATGAAATGTATTTTATCCATCGAACTTATCTCCAGTTCCCCAGCGAACTAAAGCTGTGGAATGATACTGTGGCATCGAGGGGTATGGAATGTGTGCACGTTCTTCGACTGTTCGTTTCGTAAAAATTCCGCAAGTCAAATTAAAATACACCTAGGACCAAGATATTCCCCTCCCCTATGTTCTCACTCATTCCCCATCCACGTGGTGAGAACTCGAGTCGGCTTTTCAATTCTCGAAACCATTTCTCATCAGCAAGATTTTCCATCCGAAGCCTGGGAGTATGTATTCAGAGTCAGCATTCCACAGCGCATACCCACACATACGAGAATAGGAGCATTTCATTCACGAGAGCTTTCTTTCCAATTTAAAATATTTAGTTCAGAAGACATGAATGGGCATAATTTCAATTGCACACTTGATGTTAGTGCAGATTTTTCGCGAGGATTCACAAAATTAATAAGCGCCCTGGTGGAGAAGACTTTATAACTTCGTTGTGGCATTCTATGAGGCTGGCGTGAACATCATCACATAACACCGAAGTCAGCCGTGGTGAATAGCAGCAAAGACTTTGTATTCAAAGCATTTGTCAGGAATGTGATTCAATGCTTTGCAATACCATCGGCAGGGCAGACACATTCATTGCCGCTTCGGGACTATATCGTTATGTTAATGAATGAATAAACAACGGGGATAAAAGCTCACTAGTATTGTTGACGAGCAATTATGTCGAAGTTTACATAAAGCCACGTTGGCTTGGCGTGTTTTGCAAAGAAAAGTTGTAATTGGATGTTTAATTTTCTGGAATCTCACCTTATGCTTGTTAAATGATTACGATGAATGAACAAAAATTGAAACAAATATCATAAAACAGAGTCGCTAGAACACCACGAAGGACACACTTCAAATTGTTCTTTCATTTGTAGGTTATGACCATTTTAAAATTTATTTGCAAAATATCGGAGTATGCTTTAGAACTTAACAATATCGTCTTAGACCCAAACCTTTATTGATTTTCTCTATGTTTTTTTTCCAAAATAAATTTAAATTTGTGAAATTAACATTAAATTAATACATCACCATAATTTTCAATTGAATGTGTCATCGGGGCGAAAAAGCGTTAGTCTGTAAGCAACGCAAATAAAAAAATCTTTGACACCGCAATTATTGTGGAAATGCTTCCAACGTTTGGCTTTTGATATTTGCGTTTCAAACGCAATCATAGCAATAATATATTACGATGATGGAGCAAACTTTGTTTAACAGTGTGTTTTCATTGATTTTTTAAATTATCTTCCAATTCTTACTATCACCAAAACTAGAAAGGTTTTCGTTTAGATGAAAAAGAGTGTATTGAACAATTGTGAATGAATGGTGCACAAATATTGAGAAACATAAAAGTTATCACCGTTTGAATATATTTATTGTGGAAAAAATTAAGCAGCTAGTAAGGGGATAAACTTATTTTGCCTGTGGCGTTCGATCAAATTGCCTTCTCTATTAATAGCTTGGTACAATGCCATAATTTCTTACGGTCTTTTCTGCCTGTGGAATTACCGTCAAACGTCCTTTTCGATTTGATAATTCTTTTACAGTGCTTCCCTAACCGTTATAATCAGAAAAAAATCTCCATCAAATCTGTGCTCACCAGTCGTTTGTTATAGGTAAGTTGCATGTCAGGGCAAAATTAAAAAAAAATCGTAGGGCCCGTTTGGAAGTTACGCCCTTTTGATTGAATAAGTCTACTAATTCAAAGGAAATCTGAGAAATTTAAACGGATTATCAGAAAATATATCCCATCAAAATTTGGTTCAAAGTTGGTTTGGTTAGTTATTTGTAACTTGGTGGAGTTTTGAAAGAAAGAATAAACGAAATTCGGGGTTATGCTTTTTTTCAGACGTAACTGTTGAAAACACTAATTTTAAATAGACCAATTGAACAATCTAGAAAATAATGCAGAGTTTATAACATCCGTTATTGTTCAAATTCAAATTCGTAGCATTTGCATAGCTTAATTTTAATTGTTTGTGTTTGAAAAATTTTGTGTAGCCTCCAAAGTATGATTTTTTTTTTCGTTTGGTTAGGGTCATAGCAGCTTGTTTGTCTTAATTAACAAGCACAGTTTGCCATTTTAAAGAAAAGTTGCATATAAATCTTCAGTTTATGTAGGATTCAATCCACATTATGGTAGGTAGACCAGCAGGTAATCAACAAGGCCACAAAAAAAATACCATTTTCCGGTAACTAAAACTTTAATTCACGTAGAATTCATGAACAACTCTATTTTTATCATGTTTAATATATCTTTTTAAAATTATACCCCTTAACTTTGAAATCCATTACCCGTAATAACTGAAGGACAACACCGCGAGTTCCAGTTCCAATAATGACATTACTTCGAATTCTATTATCACGGGAAAATGTCTTTCGAGGTAATGATATATTCGGGACAATAGCTTTTAGCGTAACAGTGCGTTCAGTGTGATGACACTAGGGTCAAAGAAATTCGGGCTTTTTGAATCGGTAGTTGTTAAACTTCCACTCGGCTGGTTAGCCATAAACCACGATCATAAATAGATAAACAAGTACTTCTCAAGAGAGTTTAGATACTTAAGAAAGACATGTAACATTAAGCTCTGCAAGTGTTATGATTTTAAAATCAATGCAACCAAATAATAACGCATTTTTCTTACTTCTCTTAAGCGTATTTCAAGTACTGAGACTTTCTTTTCACGAGTTAGCTTGAGAATGAGTTGATTGATTAATACAATTCGTTCACTATTGTATTTATCCAGGGCTCTTATGTGTTTGTGTAATCGAAAAAACCGGGAAACTCAAAGGAAAAATTGTAGATTTGTGCAAAATCTAAATGTAGTAATGTATGCTACAAATGATCACAAAAGTATTGACAGTAGTCTTAAGTTCTATAGTTTGGCCAATAGTCCATTACTTCCATTGAACTTGAAGTTCTTGGGCAGTGCAAAGTTAGCCGGAATAGCCGAAGGGGTAGCTAGTTGGGCTATAACAATATATTTTGAATAATAATAATGGCATATAAAATGGCTCTATAATGCCTGAAAGCGCTTGAGCCTTTGAAAAAATAATCAATTGTGCAAGACTTTGGCGACATGTTAGTGCAATGTGTCATTTTATTATTATTTTTAAATTATTTAAACATCCTTATCGGTAGTAGAATTCCTAAATAATCTATTTGAAATTAGTGTTTTCAATGGTTACACCTCAAAAAGGGCGTAACTCCTAATTTCGTCTATTATCTCATTCAAAACACCACAAGGTGGTTACAAATAACTAAATAAAACAACTTAGAACCAACCAAATTTGGTATATTTCTTCTGATAATCACTACCAATGAAAATCCGTTTAAATATCTCTCTATAAATATCTCTTTTTCCTTTGAATTAGTAGATTTATACAGTCAAAAGGGCGTTATTTTCAAAACGGGCCCTACGATTTTATTTTAAATTTTGCCCAGACATGCAACTAAGCTATAGGAAACGACTGGTGAGCACAGATTTAATGGAGATTTTTTTCTGATAATAACGGTCAGGGGAGCATCGTGCATTTATCATTTTCGGAATAACAATAACTTAAGTATTTTGAACCTAAAAATGATTAGTCTTTCGAAATTCAGCCTAATGACCTTATCCGATAAAATAATTTGAGTAAGTTAGAAAAATTGACGAATTGGATGGTTTAGTGAACATGAAGCTCAGATAGCCGTGGTGGAAAACTCGCAGCTATTCATCATGCTGAGGGTCGTGAGTTCGAATCGCATTAGTCGAAGGCATTTTGTTGCATACTTATGCTAGTCGCATTACGTTGGAACATTTTTATATTAAAAAAATATATATATGGCGGCATCCACAAATTACGTAACGCTCTAGGGGGAGGGGGGGAGTAGGCTCAAGCGTTACGGTCCATACAAAAATTTGAAATTTTTCATACAAAAAGCGTTACGGGGGGGGGGGGGGGGGGTCAAAAATTTCAAATTTTAGCGTTACGTAATAAATGGATGCCGCCTATTAAAAGAAAATAAAAATAATAATAATAATTACATTCCCCATTTTTGTTCATTTGGATTTTCATAAGTTACTGTAAAAATTTGATCGGAATCCATTCTGTTTTTAAACAAAAAAAATTACCTAGAAAAACTGTAGAGCAGTGATTCCCAGAGTGGACAAATCCACCCCTTGGGGGCGATTTTCAGGCTCAAGGGACGAAAATTTGTAAAACAGAGTTTGGGGGACGAAAAATTCAAAAAGGGGGTGAAAAAAGCTAAAATGGGAGCATTTGAAAATAGTTATTCATAACCATTGCAGGACACACACGCTCATACTAATGCATGAAGGAAAATATATTGACAACACTTGATGATTGTCAAGCACTAAATGTTTCAGGTTTTTTAACATCATGTGACAACTACCGAAAAGCTATACATTACATATATTTTGCAATTGGATTAAATGGACAAGTTGATGTGAAGTTTTGCGAAAAATTTACACGTCTTCTCAAAGAGAATCGAACTCACGACTCCCTGATCTCTAGTTAGGGCGCGTTACCCCTACGCCATGAGAGGACTCATGGACGCAGAAGTTAAACTGAATTCGATTTGGTAAAGTATTGATCTGTATAACGCCCAACTAAAAAAAATCAGGGGGCGATTCCACATAAATATTGGGCTCAAGGGGGCGAAAGTTAAAAAAGTTTGGGAAGCACTGCTGTAGAGTAATGCGGGAAAAACGTTCGCTCTTAATATTGCGTAGAAGATAACAATTGAATTAAAAGTATATGTGCTTCAGCATGTGAGACAAGTTATATTTTAACATCTTACCTTTAGAACGTAGTGCAAGATTTATTCCACTTTCATTTATATTTCAAGAAATATAATATATAATGCGACAACTCAAATGCAAACTTTTGCTCCATAGTGGGGACAAAAGCTAGCATTGTGCGGACATTCGCACTGAATTAACAACAAGGCTATGACATGCAAATTGCTTGTGAGGAACGTTAAGAAGATTTTTTGGCATTACGTCCAATATGAGACGCAGACTGTTTTTTGGCCCTTTTCCAAATTTTCTTACATCAATGGGTCAAATCGAAGCATTTGAAGGTTATTGGATCGTTTAATTTGGGAATCTAATGCGAACTTCTGCATCAAAAACGTCACCTACAAAAAGTACTTAAATGTTTACGTCAAATAAAATGCACCCCACAATCAATCACAATATATGACCTAAACAGTTACAAGAGATGATTTGATTTGTTTTAGACTTTTATCATCAAAAACTCTTATTGAACACTTTTTCAATATTAGAACAGAACGGCTCATAACACTACTTTATGTATAACTTCGAAGTACCTTATTTAAATTGTTCATGCTTATACTGTAAACTGCTGACCTAATACGATGTCGAAAAAAAAAACCACTGCGAACTTTTTCCCTGAATTACACCAATTTTCCCTCAAGATGTCTTTACAAGACGAGACTATTATCAATCGAATCATTGTAATTTTTACATAGAAAATGGTAGTGTATACCATTTTTACTTAGCAGCATCTGAAACTTACGGTTCAGGTACGGCTTTTGCCGACTTTACGCTGAGTGTCTCCCTTACCTCAACTACTTTTGATTTAAATAAAAGAAGCATATCACTCTAGCGAATCACATTTTTCTCACAGCACTTCAAGCATTATAATCCTTCCACTTGACAGTACTGAATTTGCGGACGATAGTGAAATTTCAACATGCGATGAATAATTGCAGTTCAACAAATTAAAACCCGGTCCAGATTAGCATTCATTATCCTTTCCATAATACATAACATAACAGCTATTATGAGCTCATAAAAATATCTCGCTCTGCTAGGCTGGCCTACCAACAAATCAGCGTTGGTTTGGTTTGGCTTAAAGGTCCTCACAGGATTGCTGTCATATAGCTATGGTGATACAGATACCGTTAAAGAACGACTTGTGCTTCGGTAGAATTCATGGGTTCTGAACTCTCGAGGGGCAAGAAGCTGAATCTGCAGCGCGCAGAGAGTGAAGTGGTTGTTGTAGAATTCACCAGGCGGAAGGTTATTTGGAAGCGAGGATTATTTCATTATTATTAGCATCGTACAACTGGTTTAGTGGAGAGAGCGAAACAGAACATTTAAGCATCATCCACGGTACGAAGGGTTTCCATGGAAGTTTGCTCCAATCTCCAAGCTACGAACTTGCACTGGGAAGAGCTGAGCGCTGGAAAGACAAATAATGAATTTTAACAAGAATGTTTGAGTTGTACTTCAGGCTTATTTTTAATTAAATCAAGATTGAACCTCCACGAACAGTGTAGTGCAGAGCAACGAATAGTTTTGGTTTTGGGGATTACGGAAACTGACTGAAACAGTGCAAACAATGTTCCTGTTCAGCAGATTGAGTACTATCTATTCCTAATGGTTTTATGGCATGTGCCAGAAAGTCGCTTGCCAGTATATTTTTGCATGGATCGTTTGTCAGAAAACCTTTCGCCAGAGTTCACAATTTAACAGAAAGACCATTCTCCAGAAAAAAAAATATAACCCCATTACTATGCTTTGCATAGAAATACTTAGGTGTGTGAGTTCTTGCAAAATATTATATATTTCAGCGTGCGATGTGGTATGATAAAATGATTATTGTTGTATAAGGTTCCAGATTTTCAGAAGAAAATTTTATTTTTTGCAATGCTATGATAATTTTCCAGATTGTCATATGCAATGTTATAAAATTAATTGTTCATTTAATTTTTAAATCTAATTTACTTCTTAGAAACGAATGATAAAGACGCAAAAAAAGCAAACAAAGACAAATCGTGATAGAAATACAAAGAGGATTTATATGAAAAAAATGAAAGCACTATTCATGTCATTTATCAATGAAACTATAGTCGACTCTCCACAACTCGATATTCTATAATATTCGGTCCCTTCAAATTTCCATACATCGTGCTCTCCATAAGTTGATATTTCTATAACTCGATATCTCCACTAGTCGATGTCACGTGAGTGGTAAATTGCTCTACATAACTCGATATTTATTTTAAAATAATTCTTATTTGAGGAAACTTGGTCCTTTTCATGTCTGTAGGTGAATGAATAATTGCAAGTTGTAATAAAAGTTGAAAAGCATGAAAGTAATGCTAGTAAAAATAAGGTGATTTTTCGAAAAAAGTCTTCAAATAATAATAATGTTGAATTCTATCCATAAAATAATATTGCTTTCTTTCAGAAGTGATCATATATGTATTGGAAATACAAAAATTTGTTCCTTCGATATTGTAATTTTTTTGTGTCGGTATATTCTATAACTCTATAATTCTATAAGTCGATGGTCCCTTGAATATCGAGTTATGGAGAGTCGACTGTGTATTCAAAGCAAATCATTTTTTTAATTTCTTTATAAGTATCATTCCAAATATTACATTCATTTCTTATATCTAGGTGTTCTGTGTTATTAGACAACACTATCATCCTTATTTGGTAAAACAAATTTAAGATTTTATTAACTACATATTACATTTCATTTGCCGTAACGGTTCAGATTTTTCACAGGTGAGTTGATTTCACCTGCTTATAAGAGAAAAAAAAATGTTTTCAATTTACTTAACCTAACTTAACCTACATATAACGCATTAATCGTGGCAATAGAAGATTGCAACGTTTTTTGCCTGAAATTATTAATGATTTTATTTGACATTTGTTCCAATGGTTCAACATTGGATATTTTATGTAATTCATTGGTACTATACCAGGAAGGAAGCCTCAGAATCATTTTCAAAATTTTAGTTTGAATTCTCTGCAGAGCTTTCTTCGTGGTATTACAACAGCTGGTCCATATTGGTACAGCATACAACATGGCTGGCCTGAAAATTTGTTTGAATATCAAAAGCTTGTTCTTAGGACAAAGTTTTGATTTTCTATTAATAAGGGGATAGAGACATTTTACATATTTATTACATTTGGCTTGAATGCCCTCAATGTGATTTTTGAAAGTTAAATTCTTATCTAGCATGAGCCCTAGATACTAAACTTCATCTTACCAATTTATTGGAATCCCTCTCATCGTGACAACATGTCTACTTGAAGGTTTCAAATAAAGAGCTTTTGGTTTATGTGGGAATATTATTAGTTGAGTTTTGGAAGCATTAGGAGAAATCTTCCATTTTTGCAAGTATGAAGAAAAAATATTCAAACTTTTTTGCAATCGACTACAGATGACACGCAGGCTTCGTCCTTTGGCGGAGAGGCCTGTGTCATCCGCAAACAAAGATTTTTGACATCCCTGAGGTAATTCAGGTAAGTCAGATGTGAAAATATTGTATAATATTGGTCCCAAAATGCTGCCTTGAGGAACACCAGCTCTTACAGGAAGTCTTTCAGATCTGGAGTTCTGATAATTAACCTGAAGTGTACGATTTGACAGATAACTTTGAATTATTCTAACAATGTATGTTGGAAAATTAAAGTTTTTTAATTTTACAATCAAACCTTCATGCCAAACACTGTCGAATGCTTTTTCTATGTCTAGAAGTGCAAAACCAGTAGAATAGCCTTCAGATTTGTTGGAACGGATCAAATTTGTCACACGTAAAAGTTGATGAGTGGTCGAATGTTCATGGCGGAACCCGAACTGTTCATTGGCAAAATTGAATTTTCGTTGATGTGGACCATCATTCTGTTCAAAATTACCTTTTCCAAAAGTTTACTGATGAAGGAAAGCAAACTGATTGGACGATAGCTAGAAGCTTCTGCAGGATTTTTGTCTAGTTGTAAAATTGGAACAACCTTAGCATTTTTTCATTTGTCAGGAAAATATGCTAATTGAAAACATTTGTTAAATATATCAACTAAAAATGATAAGCTACTTTCTGGAAGTTTCTTGATGAGGATGTAGAAAATTCCATCATCGCCAGGAGCTTTCATATTTTTGAATTTTTTAATAATAGTTCTCACTTCTTCCAAATCAGTCTCCCACGAATTCTTGAAAACGTTCTCTTGATTGAGAATGTTTTTGAAGTCCTGAGTAACTTGTTTTTCAATTGGACTAGTAAGTCCTAAATTAAAATTGGGCGCGCTTTCAAACTGCATAGCAAGTTTTTGAGCTTTTTCGCAATTAGTAAGTAATAATTTTTGTTTCTCTTTTAATGCCGGTATTGGCTTCTGAGTTTTTTTTCAAGATTTTAGACAATTTCCAAAAGGGCTTAGAGCAAGGGTCCAATTGAGAAATTTTATTTTCAAAATTTTAATGGGAGAAACGTTTCTTGATTTCTTTTTGCAAATCCTGCCATATAATTTTCATAGCAGGATCACGAGTGCGTCGAAATTGCCTTTTCCTCACGTTTTTAAAACGGATCAAGAGTTTAAGATCATCGTCTATAATCATGGATTCAAATTTTACTTCACATTTTGGAATTGCAATGCTCCTGGCTTCAACAATGGAATTTGTTAAAGTTTCAAGTGCATTGTCAATATCAAGTTTAGTTTCTAAATAAATGTTAACATCAAGATTAGAGTCAACATACGTTGCATATATATTCCAGTCGGCTCGTAAATAATTTAAAGTGGAGCTGGTAGGATTGAGAATCGCTTAATGGGATATTTGAAATGTAACAGGGACATTATCAGAATCAAAATCAGTATGAGTAATCAGTTGGCTGCAAAGATGACTAGAGTCGGTTAAGACCAAATCAATCGTAGATGGATTTCTAGAAGAGGAAAAACATGTGGGGCTACCAGGGTATTGAATTAAGAAATATCCTGAAGAGCACTCATCAAATAAAATTCTGCCGTTGGAATTACTTTGAGAATTATTCCGAGACCGATGTTTGGCATTAAAGTCATCAATGACAAAACATTTTTTGACTTATTGCGAGTCAATTTTCGCAAGTCAGTTTGGAGCAAATTAATTTGCTGTCCAGAGCATTGGAAAGGCAAATAGGCAGCTATGAAAGTATATTTACCAAGCTATGTTGCAACTGAAACACCTAAAGTTTCAAAAGCTTTAGTTTCAAATGACGAAAACAGTTGATACTTTATACGCCTATGAATAATGATTGCAACTCCCCCACATGCCCCATCAAGTTGATCATTACGATAAACAAAAAAGTTAGGATCTCTTTTGAGTTTAGATCCAGGTTTCAAATACGTTTCAGTAATAACTGCTATATGCACGTTATTAACTGTAAGAAAATTAAACAGCTCGTCCTCTTTACCATTCAGAGAACGAGCATTCCAATTTAAAATATTTAAATTATTATTTGGATCCATTAGAAAAACGTAACCCAATAACAAATTAATTTGTAAATTTTACACCTACTTGGACTGCTTCAGTCATAGTGGTGGCTTTGAACATTGCATCAATCATAAGACTCAATTGTTCAGTTAGAAAATTAAAATCAGAGGCAGACATATCACTTAAAGTGGGTACAATATCCGATGATTTCCCTTTAGAATTTTCGGTAGACGAAGAAGCCGAGTAGGAGTAACCTGTGGCGGTAGGGTTTTTTTCCATTTGATTTGAAACAAGTAGAATGGGTACTCATGGTAAAAAAAGCAAATCAATCATGATTCTCAAACCATGATGATATATTTTTCACATTTTGTTTGACTACTCCGTCAACTTCACTTGTTTATCGAAAATGATTCAAATGCTGATACCTTTTTTTGTGTTAAGATATTCTTGAATCATTTTCAATTTGTTCCAGAAAAAATTGTTCTTATCTAAAAAAAAAAATATTTGTTATCATTGACAACTTGGTTCCGGCAATATTCCAATGTGAGCAACAAGAGAAGTTTCGAAAAATTAAAAAAAAAATTCAATAGATTTGGCAAATTCAGGTAAATGGTCCAGTTTGGGAAATGGCTCTCCGATAAATGATTCATTTTGGGAAATTGATTCTGGCAAACGGTTTCCTGGAAAATGTCATAGTCCTTTCTCATGTTTTGGCACCTACCTTTCACATCCATTTGAACGATTGGATATGTTACAATCGTTCGACGATTAACGTTCGAACGGAAAACAATAAAACCTTAAAGATTTCTTAATTATGGCAATCTATAAATCTAGATCTCTGACGTTACAAGATTCGGATAGTCCTTTTTGCTATAATATATTTTCTATCAGACTGCATACCGTCTCACACCCGCATAAAATCTCTTGGGGAGGTTACCATGAGGAGGCTCAATAGTGACAAAAACCGACAAAATTAGCCTCTCTATATGTTTTGCAAAGTTCAAGTGGAACAAGACGCAAGATTTATGTCGGTCGTCCCTTATGCATGTGTTCTTCCATTTCAACTTGAAAAGTCGTCCTTCTCCGCCCAGGAAGCCATCCAACAACTTTGAACCTTCGGTGGATTTACTGTTACTTAACGGTTCTTCTGGGTTACACACATTTATGTGGGTCCAACCTTTTGTCTTCGGTAGCCCAAAAGAAAATTTTCTCCCGTCTGCGATGAAAATTGTGAACATGTGAAATGGTTATACGGTCGAAAAGGATGCGTGCAAGTGGGGCGTTTGGGTTTCCGGGCCGTAAGTTATATGTACAAAGCGAAAACACTTGACATATTTATCATGTCAGGATCAAAGAAGTTACATTTACTGCGGAATTAAACAACGATGCGTGCGGAAACCAGAGTGAGAGGGCAGCAAAGGGTGCAGCCATTTTCCTAGGAAGAATAAGAGCTGGCCCCATAGTGAAGATGGGGAGATGGTGTAATGGGGAGACATAATCTTGATTAATATGCCGGATTTAGTGCCGTGTGGCGATGTGATTTTTTGCTGTCTTGTATTGCTTTCAAACCAAAGCCTCCGCAGAAGTGACATTAGGCGACATTACATAATTCATTGCTTTCAGGATCAAATATTGAAACGATGGGTGTTGTATTGATAGCGAGAAGGATTATTATTGGATTAAAGAATGATTCGAAAGCAACGCATTAGTAAGACTCGGTGTGCACATTTGGTAATATGGATACTAGAATGAGATAGGGAGGGGCGAAAGTTAAAGTTTGGGTAAATAATCTTTACTCCCAAAAAATACTGGGGAAGATTAAAGGTGAAAAAGTCTCGTTGGCTTCGTAGCACAAGATATAATAATTTTCTTCTTCATGTTATCATTACTTTCCGATTGAGACAGAATCTGCTTTGCTGCCTATCAATCTTTAAAGCATTTTCACAGTTATTAGCTCAGAGATTTGATTTTCAATAGACTATTTTTAGTTAACAGTATCTTCACTACTGAAACGTTTCAATGGTCATTTAATAGTTTTGTTTCTTTCATTTATTTTTAAGATGTGGGAAATCTACAAGCAGAACCCTGAGAAGGTAATCAAGGGAGTGTGAGAATGCCGCTCCACCGAAGACCCACTAAAACCAGGCCATGCAGTGTAAGTGAGTAATTCTCGCTGAATCTCCTTCCAATGGTATAGAAATAATATAGAATAGATAATAATTAGAAAACAAATAGAGTAATGAGAATCGCAGTGCTTGTTTAGCTTTCCACGAAATGGTTTGTTATACACACGCAGAGCCTCCACATTGTCTGGCCTGTCCAAACATCGAGGAGACACCGGAGCATGTTACTGCCCTCGATTCAGGAATGTGCGAAGGGAGATGTCAGAAATCGCAAGCATCCCAAATCGAGACAACATCGTGCAGAACATGTGCCTGCATGAAAGCACTTGGAATGGTTTTTTTTTTTTTTTCTTTATTAACGTGAATTTTAACACATATGGCTAGTTCTTCACTCACACTTGGAATGCGGTGAACAGGGAGATAACGCAGATTATGTTGTTGCTGAAAAGGAGATGGCGCGAAGACCAGAGAGCTCCGGGTCGAGATCGGAGTAGGCTACATCCTGCGTCGGGAACTAGACCGAGTAGAGCGGGGATTAGCGTAGTATCGGTAATAAGTAGTCGGAGCGGCTGAAAACCAGAAGTCATCCTCCAACCGGCACTTGCCCGACCAACGTCGAGTCAGAGTCCACCGACGGGGTCTAGCTGAGTAATTCACGAAACAGCACCGGCAAAAGGTCGTTGGGGCGCTTGTGACCCGGAAGTTTCCCTCCACCGGAACCGTAGGACCGACCTCGGCATCTGCTCGGTCAGCTTCGGAGTAGGCTAAGTCCACCGTCGGGAACTAGTTGAGTAGATCGAGTTGTTGCACTGGCAAATGATCATCGGGGCGCCTATGAACTGGAAGCTTCTCACCCCGGAATCACAGGACCGACCTCGGCATGTGCCCGGATAGCATCGGTTTGGGAGATCTTCCGTCGCCGGGGAAATCTTCGCCGGAGGAGAATAGATCCACCGCTGGGGAATACTCTAAGTAGTTCATAGCGTATCATCGGCTTGAGTCGTCGGAGCGCCAGTGAATCGGAAGCCATCCTCCAACCGGAATCACTGGACCGACCTCGGCACTCCACCGACCAGAATCCAAGCATGAAGAAGCGTGTAGCCGGAGTAGGCTGGCTCCACTGTCGGGGACTAGGCCGAGTAGCATTGATCGTAACAAACCAGTTTTGGGTCGTCGGGGCGCCAGTGATCCGGAAGTCATCCTCCAACCGGAATCGTTGGACCGATTTCGACATTCGTAGAAATGTCATCCATTAAGTTTTCAGCTCGAAACGCTGTCTGGTGCTCTAGATTTGTGCTCTTGAAATTTTGAGGTTTGGCTTCGATGCATATTCACCTTAAGCTCCAACATCGAACTAGTAGAACAGTTAGAGGCTGAGTCTGACGAAGTGCATGAGAACAGCCCTCCCCCGATGAAGTTGCGTGATGAAGTTCTGGGGGAGATCGAGACACAGGAGCAGTGGGGAACTCCACAGCACGTCTCTCCACATCTCGATGTTCTACTCGATATCTCTCCCCATGTCGATGATTTTTTCGGTCCCTTCATTCTGCACATGTTTACTCTTCATTAGACTGATGCAAATTTTGACATTTTTGCTCCCCTATGCTTAAATGGTGGTAATTATAATACAAATCATTCTCCCAAAATTTGAAGTGATTTGGAAGAAATTTGGTTGTGCACACGCCATTTGAAGTTTATATGGAAATTACTATGGAAAAGGCAAACCTTTTGTGTTCAGTCCTCTAACTGCTCGTCATAATAATCTATAAGAAAGTGAACAAACTCTTCTAGTGTGAAATCTTCCCAGCTACAACTTTGCTGAAGACCACATTTTGATGGGACGTAAGGATAATTTGTTACTATTGATAACAAACTCTGAACCATGCTGAGATGATCTTTCGATTACTTTCAGAGCAACACTGCTTGTTTGCTGTAGAACATAGTAGCCTGGATTACTTTGATCTATTCTACCCGCCAGGAGCACCACTGTTGCCTGGAGAGCAGTTGGTTAAGCATGCAAAATGCAAACCAACTTTATGATTATGAATAGCAATTTATCCTGACGTCCAATCAAAATGTGGTCTTCGGCAAAGTTTTAGCTGAAAGGATTTCACATTAGAAGATTGTGTTTACTTTCCCATAAAATATTATGACGAAAAGATAGAGGGCTGAACACAAAATGATGGCGTTTTCCATAGTAATCTCCATATAAACTTCAATTGGCCTGTGCACAGTCAAATTTCTTCCGATTCATTTCAAACTTTGAGAGGATGCTATTTACCATAATATAAATCGTTTAAGCATAGGGGAGCCAAAATTTCAAAATTTGCATCACTTTACTCTTCATATATCGATATCCTCGTTATCTCGATATCTCCCTATCTCGACGTGATTTTCGTTCCCAATTTTCCCTCCCTATGTCGATATGCCCATTATCAAAGGTTACTAGACTAGATTTTCGGGAATCAGAACAAATTGCGAAGACGCAATGACGTCTGTTTGTTTTTGATTTTCCTGGTAACGGAGAGTTTTATTAAACATTTGTTCTATGTCTCGATCACTCCCTATCTCGACGGTCCCAACAACATCGAGATGTAGAGAGTCGACTGTACATAATATTCATTACAGGGATCAAATCCTATTGGTTTGACTTCTTAGAGCATTATTAAGTCTGCATATTGTTGTTGTTGTTGTTGTTCATCTCTACTAAATGAAATTTGCATTTTAGAGTATTTGGGTTTGTTGGAGGTATTATGGCTACCGCTTCTGCTTGGTAAGCAGAGGATCATGGGTTCAATCCCCTTCCGTTTAAAAAAGACGTAGTTGGTAGTCTAATGACAACCGCTTCTGCTTCATATGCAGAAAATCATGGGTCTCCCAGGCCCTTGTACCGTTTTGATTCATATTACGGACACTTAAGGCCTCAGTGAAGTGTTACTCATCAAAAAACATAAACAATAAATTAGTTTGTATGATTCCTTTGCGTTATCGAGCCTTGAAAACCTTTAGCTTTCGAATGGTGGGTGAAGATTTTGATCCCGCAAAATGAATAATTTTAAATAAATGGAAATGTGTGGACTTCCCATGATTCTTATTCCGGACGCTACCTTACTTTTGCCTTGATTTCCGGACACTTTGATTCGAATTCCGGACAGCTCATGAAAATCATAAATAGAAAAGTCAAATAATCGATTGAAATCGCCAAACCACTAAACAGACGTCTAAGGCTGTTGGACATTGAAAATTTTTATCGATATTTATAAAAAATGCTTATTAAAACGAGCTTCGAAAGTGCAAACTTTTGAACGGAAAAAATTGAAACATTTCGTGTGAAATGTTTCCTATACAAAGCAGAGTGTCCGGAATAAAAAGCTGTCCGTAATATGAATCAAAACGGTACTTTCCCTTTCTCCTTTCGCTAGTTGTATCTTTCACTTGATTGTATCTTCCACTCTCAATCAATCACACTTATACTATATGTTCATAGCAAACGCTAGAACACTCCCGCATGAACTGGCGTAGATGCAGTCGGACTCCACGGTCTACAGTGGGCCAGTTTAAGTATAACATCAATTCCTCCCCCTTTCTCATTGGATTTCTTTAACATTCTGTAGTGGCAGGCGTCATTGTTGCCTAAAAATAGAAGATCACCAGCACTTATGCACTGAGGGTGTCTGTTAGTCTCAAGCAGTCGTTAATTTGGTACCTTGTGTAAGTGCAGCTTATCTGGCGATACTGGAGTAGCAACTACAGGCGGTCAATCGAGCTCAAGCTTGTATTTTAGAGTATGCTGAAGGAGGTTGAATTCATCGTATTCATCGACCCGCAGACAATGTCCCAACTGCTTTAAAAGTTCACCACTAAATAGATAAAAATGTTCCAACATCATAATTATTGCTCCAAACCCCTACGATTACAGCGTCATAAAAAATTGTGAAGGTTTGATTCTCAGCATAACTTATACTGATCTATAACACATTGTAGATACAACATTCCAGTATGCAAAATAGTAAGGGAACTGGGTGTAAAATGCGCCACCCTTGTTTTGAACGAACAACGTGCTTTGGGACGCTGTTTTTCACCCGAGATAATGGAAAATATATTAAAATGCTTCTCTATATATATTTTTATCTGTATTCTTGGCAAAAATCGTGAAAAACACAAAAAAAATTTTTTGCTGTTTTCGTTGTAATTTTGTGTTGTTTTCTAGGCCATTTTTCAGACAGATAAACAACAAAACATTTGAAAAATTCACCGAGAATCGACTTGTGCACTCCCATAGTTCATATTCTATGCGAAAAAAGTGTTGAATTTATCCTTTAAAAGCGTATTGAACGATTTAAACTTTAATCAACTCGTGGGGCAAAACGGCCACTCCTATTTCATAACACCAAAACAGCCGTTTGAATTCAAATTCCAGCAAACGTAATGCCAAGCTGTAGTTACCTGCCAATTTGAACCTTACAAATGCACATTTTTTGAATCAGCATGTATACACTCCAACCTCTTTTTACGACCGTTTTTTTACCGACGGTTCTTTTTCCGACCATTTTTCTACGACCGAAATTCAGATTAACGACCGTTTTTATAAATGATCATTATCTTAAAAAGTATTCAAAATAGAGGATCATGATGTTCAGCAAAAAGTGTTCAGTAGTTCAAGGGCTAACATATGGTGGTCATTTAATTGCGGAATTCTGCCACTAGGTGGCGTTAGTGAGCATCGAAATTTTGTTTTGCGGATCCTGAGCACTTAGAGAGATGGCGTCTTCGACAAAGTTAGTCAGTAGCTCAAGGACTATCATTATAAACGCTATGAGGGTTAAAATTTCGCCACCAGGCGGCGCTAGTGAGCATGAAACTTTTGTTTTGCGGTTATCTTAGGATCATGGCCACTAAGAAAGATGGCGCCTTCGGCAAAGTTGGTCAGTAGCTCAAGCGCTATCATTATAAAAGCTATGAGATTTAAAATTCCGCCACCAGGCAGCGCTAGTGAGCATAGAACTTTTGTTTTGCGGATAGCTCAGGATCCTGACCACTTAGGAAGATGGCGTCTTCGAAAAAGTTGTTCAGTAGCTCAAGGCCTATCATTATTCTAGCCAACAGATTCGAGATTTTGCCACCAGGCAGTTCTAGTGAGCATGAAACTTTTGTTTTGCGGATATCTCAGGATCCTGGCCACTTAGAAATATGGCGCCTTCGACTAAGTTGTTCAGCAGCTCAAGCGCTATCATTATAATAGCTATGAGATTCAAAATTCCGCCACCAGGTGGCGCTAGTGAGCATAGAACTTTTGTTTTGCGGATAGCTCAGGATCCTGACCACTTAGAAAGATTGCGTCTTCGGCAAAGCTGTTCAGTAGCTCAAGGACTATCATTATTCTAGCCTAGAGATTCGAGATTTCGCCACCAGGCGGCGCTAGTGAGCATAATTTGCTTACTTTTCGTGATTCACAGTGGATTAGAAGAATTATTATGCTAATTATCGAATCCTCATACAACCTGATGGTTTATTTGGCATGAATTGCCTATACTAAATTAACAAAGAACAAATTATATTTTATATTCTATAGTAAATTCAGTTAAATTTCACCTCACAATTAGAATTCAATTTGGGTGTTGTTTTAAGAGTTCACTAGATGATTCTATCTATTGATCTTTTTCTTTATTTGTTATGGATACACTCTTAGTGAGACGATCCTTCGGGTGACGCACGGGTGTGGCGCGATCGGTCAAACCCCGGGGGGCTTGCCAATGGACGTGGCTCTCCTAACATATGTAAATAGTAAACAGGTCTGTCACACCAATTATGTTTCAGATTATGTTTCATTGAGAAAAATAACAAAATATAACAAATGAGTAAGTTTTGTCATGATTGTTGGAAATTTATCATTTTCTCTGGATCATTAATCTGTTTTTGATTATTGATTGTAAATTCTATTGGGATTAATGTGCATCAAAATTGGATGGATATGGTCAGCGGACTAAACATCCAAATTGTACATAAACCATCCCCAAAGTATAAACATAGAAGTGTTCCTTTGGTAAGCGCCTGGATGTGGTAAGCTGCAAGTGCTACCATATATTCATTTATACATATTTCCAACCCGGCCGACCAAAGGCTGATGGTTGTAGAAACAGCCATAGAATGCGAAAAAGATTTTCTTGGCAGCAAACCGTACACCATCTGTGTTCCGTCTAATGAGGAAAGTATTCGTCTTAATTACGTAATAATACTATTTCGGTCTTGCCGCAAGCTGCTGCCACATCATAGGGCCACTTCGGGTTGTGTCTTTCGGGAGCAAAACAGGAAAAAAAAAGATACGAACTACCAACAGCTGGAGACATGTTCCATCGAGATGGGTCTAACCTCGAATGGCAAGTCTTGTTACTACCGCACTCTACAAACTGTTAATATTGGGGTGAACTTCCTCAATGACAACTTGGAATACATGGTTGGCATTTTTCCCCAAAGGAGTGGATGCAAAAGAGGAAATTTATAGACCTCTCAAGAAATAAATGTAAATGAGTGCAATTTGCATAGCAGCAGTCAGAGTTCAAGTGTAGGAATCGTTCCAAAGATGGTGAAGAAGACATGGGATCGGTCTGAGTCTGTGACTGTCACTCGAGTGGAGGACTTGAAGCTTTCGACATGACATCGTTTGAATGTTCTTTTCTCCTTGGAGAGCTCCCATATGTTTCCGGCAATGAACAGAGTGAGCATACAGTCCCATTCTGGAATTGGACAGTTTATTTCTTTTGGCCAACTGACAAGTTGATTAAAATCTCATTCTGTGTTGTTTGCTTCTCGGCATTGTTGGGAGAATCTGCCGGGTATGGAAATCTTTTCATCGTTTGGTGGGGACTGAAATTCCACGATAGAGTGAAATTGGCCATCATAGACTCATCACTTGTAACTGTTGCTCATGGCGGATATGATGGTGGATGGGCAACTTTCTTAGCTTCTCAAGTCAAGTGCAATGAAGCGCTCGGATTAATCCATGTATTGCGGCTAAGGTTTTACTTTAAGAATAATCTATGTTTAAATAATTGTTTAAATAATTTTAAATGGTTTGGCTCAATGACAATTGTTTAATTTTTTTTTTCCAACACAATTGCTTTTCAACCCTTTGTTTGTGCTCTGGGGTCAATATGAAGTTTGTATGAGTTTTATTTTAAACTAGTGGTCCCGGCAAACTTCGTCTTGCCATCAAGTAGGCTGTTGTATACGCTATGGATCGTCCTATACAAAATGACAGTTCCGTCCACTCTCGATTTTTCGACTTTCCCGGTAAATATCCTGGAATTTTTATACGCACGAACACGTCGGAACCCTTGACGAACAAAACGGAGAAATAATCATTCATATCCGTTAACCCGTTCGTAAGCCATTTCGTGACATACAAACACCATTCCATTTTTATTTATATAGATAGTACGTTGTCCATTCCTTGGGGTCATATTGACCCTAAATTCAACACTTTGCCTAATAAAATATATTTTTGATTTTCTGCAGTTTTATAAATATTTTTTTATAGAGTTTTATTTAAAATATAAGTAAATTCAAAAAGAGGATGGTTCATCGCGGGGAGGGATTATTAGAAAAAAGGTAAAAAAGCCAATTCATTACATTATATATTCTAGGCCAATACATACACATTGGTTAGTTGGGAATTTCACCGCATGATGACGCTTGCTCAGTAAATGTTACTATATGGAGCCCATATTTCAGTTTTGACGTTCTATATTTCAAGATGCTGAGTATTTGGATGAATTATTACTTCAGCATAGTTGCTCGTTGAATCAAGGGCTGTACCACGAATAGACGAATAGAAACATAGTAGTCTGGTTCAGAATGGGTACCACTTCTAGGACTGCATTTGATTCCTTGGTAGAGTCAGAGATTCATTAGTTGTGGGTGTTCCTATAGTTGCGGTAGTGCCGTTTTCTCTTATTTTATTACATTAGCCACAGAACTGTAACTGCCAATCGGCGTATTGGCTTGTTGATACACGGAATAATTGAAAAGAGCGTTTTAACTTTAAAACTGATGAAATATCACTAAAATTGCTAAAACTTTTCTGACTTGCACCAATAGTTGCGGTAAAGTGTTCCTATAGTGCAGGATCCTATGAGAAACCCACGGATCTCGCAACTATAGGAACACAAATTAAAAATATACCGAATTATAACTAAAGGAACAGTGTACACATAGTGGAGGTATTATTTTTCACTGACGTGCCGTTGGTTACTGCGATGAAATCATTTTTCTCTTTAAGTCAATGGTCGTTACTTCCCGTTACAACATTAACATGTATACATTAATTGCGCTTCTTGAATTTAGGCGGTTAGATGAAGTTCAATCGTGCTTAGTACCTCCATTATTGGTACATCTACCCTTATGCAAAAAGTACCCTAGTTTGACAGATTGCAGTACACTTTTCATGGCATTCAAGATTTTGCTCGCAAAGTTGAACAACAACTGCATCACATAGTAATAACATGAATTTATTTTGTTATATTTTGTTATCGATAGGAAGACTCTTGTTATCAACGAATTTTCAGCTGTCACATACTGGGGCAGATCGCTGTTTTCGACGGCCAAAACCTTTAGTACTCTGGATATGCATCCTAGAGGTTTGGTGTCTTCGACAAAGTATTTTGGAATAACTTGTACTACATTTTGACTTATTCAGATTTGATCTAGATAAGTGAAAACCCGATGATGAAACATTTCTATTCATATTTTTATATGGAAAAAAATCGAAAGAAATGACAAAAACGCCTCAATGAACAACTTTGCAGAAATTTTTTTTTGCTAGGAGGCTCCTATCAAAAGATAAAACTGATCTCAAGTCAAAGAGTATTACAAATTATTTCAAAATACTTTGTCGATGACACCAAACCTCTGGATTCACATCCTGAGTGCTAGAGGTTTTGGTCGTCGAAAACAGCGATCTACCCCAGTGTGTGTCATATGGAGAATTGTCATTGCAGGTGTATGTTTGTTATCATGATTTGTTCTTCATAACTAATTGATAACATAATGATATATAAATGTGAGAAATTGAATGTATAACAGAACTTGTTATCAACCTGTTTCAAACGAAAACACAATGAGATATTTATATGATATCTTAATAACAAACTTCTGTTATCACGTTTGTTGCCTGTTTATTCAACCAAAATGAAAACAAACTAAGTTATCCAATGCTCGTTATTGGATAACTCAGTTTGTTATCTTTTTGTTACTCAACTTTACTCGGGTATTTGCCATAAAATTTTGGAAAACTACAAGGAACATGGCGAGATTGTATTTCGTTTTTGGCTATACGTTGCATGTCGGCTTAACTCGTCAAATTGCCACTGGTGGCCGATGGTGAACATCACATATTTCAAACTTATATACCTCAAGTTTCAGTTATGTAGCATGTACAACTTTGCCAAGGACACATATGAGCCTATGCATGCTATAAAACATTTGACTTTTACTGTGCGCCCTGTTTTCAAGTTGCCCGTGAGAGAGAGCGAGACAGCACCGACACACGGCGCACAGTGAAAGTCATGAGAACAAAAGAATTTATGGCACGTACAGAGGCTCATGAGGTTTCTTCATTATCTGCCATTACGAAAATATGGTAAGGCCCATTACCACAGGTTTTTAAAACCGTAAACAGGAAATTTAATTGATCCCAAATGAGTAGTCAGTCCCAAGCTTGACTTTCACCACTTACATACATTTCCTAATCCCTGGTGTTGGTCAGGGGTTGAATTCTGAAGAAATTGAGAGTATCTCTCACTTATTGCTCACTGTAACAATCATAAACCGCAACACATCATGAGAGTCTGTTTATCCACTCTACTGCTACTTCAAAACAAGCTCCAAATCTGGGGAGCACTATTACTATGGGATGTTTCGGTATTGTTCATCATGCCAGTAAGGTAAAACAAATATGAAACTAAGCGACAAAAATGGGTTTTATCGTCGCTCTTTCTTTGGAGCTCTCTTTCGCAGCTGCTATTTATCAAGCTTCTTACAACTTGCGAATCATTTCCGATCTTGGACCGGTAGAGATGCTATAATTATCTTCGCTTGCTTCTAAATCAATTGAGAACGAATTCTGTAATTTGCCAAAGTAATCAATATTCAATATTAAGAAGAATCCTTAGAGCTAGTAACAGAACGACATTCTGAGATATTAGCGTCCAAATTAATTTAGACCGTCCTTAACAATAATCTCTCTTCGAGATAAACCATCCCCCTCAATTTATTCCCCTTGCATTTATATGCCTTTTTTTAGAAAAACTATTTAAACGGTCATTTGGATTTTGAGTCCAAAGTTATGCGTCATAACGGTCAAATGGGTTAAATTGAGTCAAAAGTCGAACTACTTCCTCTTGATTGTAGAAGTTTCCCAAGGTTTCATCGCAAATGTAATCGATTTTGCATTACTTGATGGGAAAATTATGTTAAAGTTGATTTGAATAATCAGAGTAGAACCTGACTCCGCTAGATTTCAATTTAGCAGTATATAGTTTTGAGCCCATTCATTCTAGCGTTTAAGCTCGCTGCATCGAAACTAAGGCAAGCGGGGTTGCATTCGAGCATGGGAGAAATTCCCGACGGTCGGAAATAGTTGCAGAGAACAGATTCAGATTCAGAGGTCCCGTTTTGGATAAATCTGAAATATGTGTGCATTAAACTTCATTCTATTCGTCTTGGCATTGCATCCCTACTGAGACAGACCTGTTTTTCAACTTAACTTAGCTTAACTTTTGAAAACTTAATCGAGAGCTTTCTCTGCAAAAGTTATATTTTTTGAATAAATACGTTGATACTTTATACCCTAACAAGCCAAGTAAAATTGCATTATGAAAAGATTCTGGGGCGCCCAGGAATTGAACCCAGACGCTTTTAGCATGATTTTGCTGTATGGCCGCAGATACTACAGATTATTTAAGGAGCTATCTCACTTCAAGATTCCTTCAACGCTGATTTCTACACGCTTTGAAAAATCTACACGAGATTGATTATAGTTTACTCATAAACAATAAAACTGTATTCACGCAAAAGTTGTGCTCAACTTTCTCTTCACTTTTTGGCTCTTTTGCTGGCAATAATCAGAAAGCGGTCAATGTTAAATAATAATGTTTTCATTAACAAGCGTTGGAGTAAAAAAAAGAAGGAAAGTGGCTCCAAAAATTCAAGCATTGAATAGTAAAACATACATAGAATAAAAAAAATGTTCATGGTGTAGAAAAGGGAACAGGAAAGGCCTAGGCAAGCATGTAGTAGGAAGATCAAACCGTGTAAATATATTTGTAGCAAATATAAGCGTTATGTGTTGAGCTTTATGTGAGCTTTATTTGAGCTTTTATATCGGAAAGCGTTATTTGGTGATGCAATAAATGTAGTCAGTGGTTTCCAAACAATTTCTTTGATGTTGTTGCGTAGTACAAAGAATTAGTTTTTCTTGAGGGATTTTCATGTAGTCTGTTTTCGTTTTACTTTTCTTGTAGTTTGTTTTACTGGGTAGGTCGGCCCGAAATCGACCTTTAACCATTTTCAAATTGGTAACAGTTTGGAATGGAGTGACGTTCATACTGGGCCCGTGATGAGAACACCCCGCTCCAGTGATTAAGGTTTCTTAGAATTCTAGGAATTTGTATTTGGAACTTCAGTAGTATTGATGGCCTTTAGCCTCGACCGAGAAGTACAACCAGAGTTGCACAATATCGGTCATATCAGCTGATCACTGATGGACTAAAACTATCAATATCAGTTGCAAACTATCAATATCACTTGGATCTGACAACCAACAGCGGTGATGCGACATCGCACTCTATGTAGATCACAATCACTGCAGAATGAGTGATCACGTGGTAATTACCCACGCTACTAATGTTTTTCAGTGACCAACACACAGTTTCAATCCGTCTGCAGCACTATCAAGAATATCGTACTGATAAATTGCCATTTTATTTGCCTAATTTAAGACTAAACTTGACCCATCAGTGATATCCATAGTCTATCGCCATCAATGCACTGGTGATGGAGTAGAGAGCATGATGTTGATGTGATATGGAATGCTCCGAATTGTATCGCAGTCGGCCTGTACAAATCAGCAAATTTCAAGCGTTGATAGTGACAGCAAGCAACTCTGAGTACAACGGCTTATTTAACGCAGCCAGTCAGCTTTCTTCCCAAGTTTTTTTTTTAAATTATCCCCTTCCTTGAAGGGTCTCAGGCCGGGCAAACCTGAAACTGCTGGGTGGTCTCCTTATAGGAGTGGCGCTAAAGCCATCCACTAAGGAACGGGAAGCGCGACGGGCTGGTGGGTTACAGTCTTCCAATTTGTTGTTCATAAACCACTTCCAATGACCTCTCCCAAAATAATTCCAGGATTGTTTCACAGGTTCTTACAGGAAAGCCTCTGAACATTCTATGTCGATTCCTGCAGGTATCCAACTATTTTTAACTGTTTTTCTTACAAATTACATTTAATGAATTCTTTTAACACTTCAGTCGTCGCGCTGTTGTATTTTGTACAACACTCCTGAAAAAACCTCGCTTTTCGATCACCACAACAGTGTGGTTGTTCTGACGGTGGTCAACCACGCGACGACTGAAAGGTTAAAATAAGTTCCGCAATTCCTCAAGTAGTTTCTCCCAATATTGTACAAAAAGGAAAGAATCCTCCAAGGTAGGATTTTGAAAGTTCTTTGATCATTGACACACGATCCATAATTTTATGCCTTTTATTCGCCTGCATTCACACAAAATTCGTGGAAGACAATGAATCATGAAGAAGAAACAAAAAGACATACACATGCTTTCTTTGGTACCGATTTCTGAATGTCACCATTTGTAACATTTGCTGACACGCTCTTTGTTGTTGTTTTGCAGATATCTCAGGAGCTTGTTCATTCAGAAAGATGGTATTTTTGACATAGTTGTTCAGTAACTCAAGGACTATCATTGTTTGAGCAAGTTGATTTAAAATTTTGCCACAAGGCGGCGCTACTATTCATGAAACTTTTGTTTTGCGGATATTTTAGGATCTTGACCACTTAGAAAGATGGCGTCTTCGGCAATGTTGTTCAGTAGCTCAAGGGCTATCAATATTCTAGTCAAGGGATTAACGATATTGCCACCAGGCGGCACTAGTGGGCATGAACAACTTTGCCGAAGACGCCATCTTCGAATCTATGACAAAAGGTCGAAAGACAAATGGTCGAAAGGACAGAAGGTCGAAAGACAAAAGGTTGAAAGGACAAAAGGTCGAAGAACAAAAGGGAAGGGACAAGAGGTCGAAAATCTTTTTTTAAAGAAGGAAAAATTTCCCATCAAGCAAATCCCTTTCGACCTTTTGTCCTTTCAACCTTTTGTCCTTTCGACCTTTTGTCTTTCGACCTTTTGTCCATAAACCCTCATGCGAGAGCTCACTCATAAGAGTTCTGCATAACACAACTCACAAATGAGCTTTTGATACAAAATCGCTACTCACGCTAAAGGCGCTAAAGATGACTCGATCATAAAATCCACTGGAAATCTGTCAAATCCCACAATGATTATAATAAATACCATAAGTAATATCAAGCGGACGGATCACAATATATTCATCGATCTGAAGAGATCCATCGTAAGCACACAGAAAGACATGGCATTTCTAAGGAAATGTCTAAAGGAAAAGGTAACAACCGTTAGTCATAGGATTAAGATGGGCCCGCATATCCCACAGCATATTGCGAGGACAGCAGAGAAAGAGTGTATCACGGCATCGATTAAATCCCACTACGCGAAACTGATCAAGCTGACGACGAAGTGCTATTTTCTGTATTTAAAATTGTCTCAGGAATACATATACATGGGGTTGACAGGCTTGGAGGGCCCGTGGTGATGGCGGCAGCGACGAAGGGTCTAAGCTCGGTGAGTATGGCCGAATTAACGTTGCGAAGGAGGTGGAGGCTGGACGGAAGGCCTCCGATTTGGTCTTCTACGAGAGCTGCAACGACGGTTTGTCGTGCTTCCCGGTTTTGACCGCCTCTGCAGGGTCGAGGCCAACGTACCGTCGCACGGCTTTGCCTTGGGGGTTCTGACCGCACGTGATGAAATGAAACCTCACCTTCAGATTTGGTCCGATCTGGCGTACGACAATTAGCTACGTACGGGGATCGCGCTCTCGGGCTCCGTTCACCGGGGTTGTAGCGTAAGGTGAACTTACGACGGTTTTTGGCGACCGTCGGAGAACTTCGTTTGAAGGGTTGACGAACTTCACCTCCCTCCGTTTAGCTACCTTTATGGCGGGCCTTAGTGGATCCCGAGCTCGAATGCTTGACGATGATGGCGCCGGAGACGCCACGGGTAAACCCCAAAACTCGACTTGTCGAAACTCTCAACCAGCCCGTTATACAAAAAAGTGCCTAAGCGCTGGAAAGTCCAACGCGAATGGCGAAATGAGCATATTGTCAAGAACACAAATTTTAAACTCAAATACAATTACATACAGTTTCTATTTCACGTTCCCATGAGGCAAAGTCAAAATGAGAATTCAAAACTAAATCCAAGATACTTTTCGTCGATTACAAATAATTCTTTACATATAGTTATTTTATTTTACAAATTTATTTAACAATTTAAACTATAATGTTACTTGTTTTTAATTATGAATCGTGGTTTACGGCTAACCAGCCGAGTGGAAGTTTAACAACTACCGAAAAGCTAAACATTACATATAATTTGCAATTGGATTAGATGGACAAATTGATGTGAAGATTTGCGAAAAAGTTACACGTCTTCTCAGTGAGAATCGAACTCAAGACTCCCCGATCTCTAGTTGGGGCGCGTTAACCACTACGCCATGAGAGGACTCATGAACGCAGAAGTTAACCTGAATTCGATTTCAGCTCAATAATCACGTGGTCCTTTTTCGCAAAGTGCACCTCTTTCGGAAGAATTAGATGCCCATCCAAACACAACGCTTTCTATATATATCCAATGCCTAGCCCGAGAGCGCATTGTTTTTTAGGTATAGGAATAGCACACTACACTAGCCAGCAACTGCGCTGGCTGAGGTTTCTATTGTGTGGGCTTCCAATGGGTCGCGACGTTCTCAAACGACCGGTTACGGAACATGAGTCCGTTGCTCGATAAATACTTGTTTTTAATTAATTCCGTAACCGGTCGTTTGAGAACGTCGCGACCCATTGGAAGCCCACACAATAGAAACCTCAGCCAGCGCAGTTGCTGGCTAGTGTAGTGTGCTATTCCTATACCTAAAAAACAATGCGCTCTCGGGCTAGGCATTGGATATATATAGAAAGCGTTGTGTTTGGATGGGCATCTAATTCTTCCGAAAGAGGTGCACTTTGCGAAAAAAGGACCACGTGATTATTGAGCTGAAATCGAATTCAGGTTAACTTCTGCGTTCATGAGTCCTCTCATGGCGTAGTGGTTAACGCGCCCCAACTAGAGATCGGGGAGTCGTGAGTTCGATTTTCACTGAGAAGACGTGTAACTTTTTCGCAAATCTTCACATCAATTTGTCCATCTAATCCAATTGCAAATTATATGTAATGTTTAGCTTTTCGGTAGCTATAATTTTACTTAAAATGAGAAAAACTTCAAACCGTTTTTCTGTTAATTCAACTGAACTAAAATTCAAAATATTATCTTAAACACAACGAATTCAAAGCTAAATTATTTTGCTTAGAAAGAAAAAAAACGTCTCAACGTTACACTACACAAGAGAGATGGGATGTACCCAATACCTCTTAAATTTCAAGATTCTTAAAAAAAAAAAAAAGATTGAGGTCGAAATACGCGTATCTGTCAAAGAATACAAACTCTAGTTGAATTAAAGGGTACACCGTCTCCAGCCGAAGACTGCATAGACGATTACAAACATGAGACAACGGACAACACACGGAAAACCCAGTAGCCCGGTGATGAATTTTTCGTTAGACAAAAAGTTTACACCTACTGCAGCGGGAACCCACATCCCGTGACACAATACGCCTAAACGACTGACGCCGCTAACCGCACGGCCACGAAGCCCACAATATATTGTTTACATATAATGGTTTGTTATATTTCTAGTATAAAAACAAAGAATAAGGCCTTTGCTTTGTTTGCTCCAACACTTGTCAAAACAGTACAATTTCATATATTTAACATTTGACGATTTATGATTATTTCTGGCATAAGAGCCAAAAAGAGCAGTGAAAGTTGAACTCGATTTCGAATATATTGTAATCAATCTCGAGTATTTTTTTCTAACCATATAGAACGAATCATGAAAAAATATAGCTCTTTAGATTTGCTATAGCTTTTGCGGCTCTGAAGCAAAGTCATGCTAAAAGCGTTCAAGTTCGATTCAAGGACGGCCCAGAATCTTTTCATATCGTCGATGGGGGTGACAATGGGTCTAGGGGGTGAGATTGGGTCAAAACGGAAAAATATGATATATGAAATATTTCAGCCAATAACGCTGATACTATTAAAATTTGTAATTCATATGCTAAGGAACACATAATTACACGTAATTCAACATAATATATATTTTTAGAAATAGTAGTTTTTGTTTACTATATCGATAAACTTGTATGTTGAAACTAGATAAAATTTACAACGTAAGATTTCTCCTGTGAAAAGTATCACGCATGTACTTTAGCGTCTATAGTTATATTAGTAGAAAGTTGAATGTCTTTTCATTACACTTCACATGTATTTTCCGGAATCTATTTGACTTTTCCACAAAAAAATTTTTTTTGTTGGTACGGTGTCTAAAACATTAAAATGGGGGTGAGATTGGGTCAAGTAAGAACGATAGTAAATGAAATTTTGACATTTTACGGTGTCGGGTGTTATCTTTTTTCATTAAGATTTGTTTATTCTTTCTAAATACAGCAACTCTAAAACATCAAACAAGTCTACTTGAGTATTTCGTGCATTGAATAACAATTTAACTCATCCTGACAACTTCTCAAACCAGCAACTGTTTTTCGTGCGCAGCAACATCGTAAAATTTTAGTAAATGATTTTTTTCTTCAATTCAATTTCAAATTCAATATTTCATTAGTGTTTTCATATTATAGAAACATTTCACGGAAGTACAAATGAGTTGGATCGCTGAAATACCGGAGATATGAAGTCAACATCTGCTGAAACGTATTGATCATGGAATGTCGCACCGAAATTTAACTACTTGCGAAGGTTTAAAATAATCACTGTTTCAGTACACCTTTGGGAAACCTGAATAGGCTTTATGGCAATGGGGATGAGACTTTGAAAACAATTTGATAGAAAAAACAAGAAAATTTATGTAAACTAAACGATAAATGTTGGGTTTACATATTCATTCTCATAGCTCTTCAATTTTTTGGTATAATCGTTCTTTTAAGTGGGTTTATCATACTTGTGAAACTTCTTAGATATCTTTTCGTCTTGTTTGCATCGTATTTCATCAATATTTTTGAGCTGTGAATGGTTTTGAAATCATTTTTTCAAAAACAAGTTATTTTAACTACAGTGACCCAATGACACCCCCTCTGTGGGGTGAGATTGGGTCATGTTTCATTCACTTGTGGTGACGCTGTGAATAAATATTTTTCTTTAATTTTTTGAACAGTTGTTAATGTACCATCAAAGTACATACACACCAAATTTGAAGTTTATTGGAGTTAAATTGCGATAGTTATTCAATAAATAAATTGAACATATCCCTTTTTGACAAATTGTCACCCCCAACGACGGTACTGTAAATTTACTTGGCTTGGTTGGGCATAATATATAAATGTACTTGACACACAATATGAATCTTCAACGATAAATAGGAAGTTTATCGATTGTTGACCAAATTTGATCCAGAAGAACCCTTGTATTGCTCTAGCATCAAATTCCAAATTATTCTTTAAATATTTTTCCTCAAAAACAGATTTGTAGATGCTTCTTCTTCTTTCTGGCATTACGTCACCACTGGGACAGAGCCTGCTTCTCAGCTTAATGTTCTTATGAGCACTTCCACAGTTTTTAACTGAGAGCTTGCTGTGCCAATGACCATTTTTGCATGCGTATATCGTGTGGCAGGTACGAAGATACTCTATGCCCTGGGAAGTCGAGAAAATTTCCAACCCGAAAAGATCCTCGACCGGTGGGATTCGAACCCACGACCCTCAGCTTGGTCTTGCTGAATAGCTGCGCATTTACCGCTACGGCTATCTGGGCCCCAGATTTGTAGATGCACCATTCTTGAAATTTTTAGAAAAAATGGTTGGAAATTGAGTCCAGGATGATATTTTTCAATTTACAGTCGACTCTCCACAACTCGATATTCTATAACTCGATATACTCTATAACTCGATGGATATTATGGTTCCTTCAAATTCCCATACATCATGCTCTCCATAAGTCGATATTTCTATAACTCGATGCCTCCATTAGTCGATGTCACGTTTGAGGTAAATTTCCCTCCATAACTCGATATCTACCCAAAAATCCTTTTAATACAGGTGAGCAATGACCACTTCTGGTTTGGAAGTGAATAAATGCTTTAAACAGTTAAGTACGAGTTAAAAAATATGAAAATAAAAATTTTTATTTTCAGTAAAAACACGTGATTTTTCGACCATTTCGAAAAATAATTCAAATATAAATTTTCACAATGCTATCATCAAAATAATATTGCTTTCTTACAAAAGTGAATATAAAAGTATTGGAACTACAGATATTTGATACTTTTATTTTTGGAGTTTTTGTGTCGGTATATTCTATAACTCGATAATTCTATAAGTCGATGGTCTCTTGTATATCGAGTTATGGAGAGTCGGCTGTATTGACAAACATGTAGCAAAATAACTGGGAAGATTGTGAAGGATTTATTAGGATATTCATAATGAAATATATTGAAGTTCCTTTGGGTAACACGGGAGACCGTGTTATTTTCCCTCTAACAATTTTTATCAAAACTCTAACAATTTATATCAAAACTTTGCAGAAGCAAATCTCGAGTTTTAGTGAACCGATGAAGCTGAAAGTTTTATGGGTTGTGCGCTACATATATAGAATTACATGATATTTTTTTCACATCGATATATGGAGTGGTTCTTGAGATTTGCCTTTTCAAATGAATAGGGTGATTATGATGACGTTCCGAGTGGCCTTAAAACACTTCTTTAGAAAAATTTTTACCAATAATTGTCAGAATCCATATTCTTGGTTTGAGTTTTTGTGCGTTACGAAGGTGGAATTTCTATAGAGTTCTGTTTGGTCTTTCGACCTTGACGCTTGCTTTGGCCGGAGCGAGCGACGAGGGCAGGATCAAACATGTCGCGCGTCGATCTCGTAAGTGAAAAAGTGGCGTGATCGGGGAGTTCGGTTGGAGTAAGTTAAAAAGTGCCGCGATCGGTTCGTTCTTTTTGATCTTTCGACGACCTTGACGCTTGCTCCTGGGCAGTACGTCAAGAAAGCCCGAGCTGTCGTCCGTGTTTTTTTTCGGGTCGCGCGCCTATTTTTTTTTTCTTTTTTTTTCCTGAGTGCTAGCCGAGCAAACGAGTGAAGCTGAAAGTGGATTGTGGCTGCTCAGTCAAGGATAACGGATCAATTGGTGAGCTCGTTTCATGCTACTATTTCTAATCTATAAAATATGTATGACTGCACATTTAATCGTTACAATGGTGGGATGTAAATATGATGTTTCAACAAACTATGGATGGTTCGTCACTGTGAGTGTCGACACAAACTCTGATTCATGATTTATTTATGTTTAACATTTTTTTTCAGAACACCCCTTATATACCTTTATTTTTGTAATTAAAAAAACTTTGAATGGTTCGACACTACAAGTGTAGACTTGCGAAAGGTTCACTTTATTCAACAAACTTTGGATGGTTCGCCACTGTAAGTGTCAGCATAAGAATAAGAGTGTTCTATGATGTCCTAACCAATTGAGTCTTTTCTTTCTTTTCAAATGAGTAAAATATAATAACACATGCTTTCGTACTGACAGCTGTAGGAATGTTACATTTAGGTATTTGTTCAACAAACTTTGAATGGTTCGTCACCTCAAGTGTCGGCATAATTTTCCTCTACATAGAAATTATATGAACAATTATATTTACGTATAAGCATGTATATATCTCACAAATCATTGTTTATCATGGTCTAATCGCTTATCAAAGTGAATCCTTTGACCCAACGATCCTCCCCATTAACAAACATCCCTCCCAGTAACCTTTGTGGAGATGCAGAGGCAAACACGGTCTCCAAATAGCAAAGGTTACACACTAACATTCCTTCCCTCAATCCCACCTGACTGCAAGGACGTGGCCGGCGCCGTTATTGACCTTGTATAAATAGAGGCACTGAATTATGCACACTGAAGAAGATTATGGCCAATCCCAGCTGAACTTCTAGTTGATTCTTTGTGCATTTTCACTGACTTCGGTCAATCACGGAATAGCAACCATTGATATGTGTAGTCAGTCTAAGCTAAGCTAAGCTAAGCTAAGTTACGAAGGTGGAATTTCTATAGGCTTTCTCGTAGTATTCTAGTAAACCAGAAGTCAAAAAGGGATAAGGATAATTTCTAAAGACGATTCTGAACTTCTTGAGAAATATGTTTTATTCGTAAATTCATTGGAGAGGTTTAAAGTATCCTGTAATTTACCTCTTGGTAAAATTGAATAAATTATCTTTCACTGCACCATTGGAATTATTATTGTTCTACCTGCTTAAAATTTTTATTGTTTCTCCTTCCTTCTCATGACGCTATGAAGCAATTCAAATACTCAAATCTTTCCATACCCCAAAAAGCAACATATTAAAGAATCTAAAAAAAGGGAAATTATGAGAGTTTTCAAAAATTGCAGAATTCTTATACCTATGGTTTCTGATTTCCGTAAATTCATCGGGAATTCCTCAACAAAATTTAAATTAAATACAATAATATCTTACTTTACAAATTTCACCACAATACATGTTTGGAATTTCTAAATGTAGGAAAAAATAAGTTCAATATGTTCACCATAGTATCATGAATTTTCAGAGTCCATACAAAATATTATCTAAGGTTTTAGTTACAATTTTTTTCAGTAAAAATTCCATCCATTCAACACCAATCATTTTCTACTTATTATAAAATACGAAGAAAAAAGAACAACAATTTTTGTAGTAAATCTTATAAGGATCACTTAAGCTTTTTTGTGAGGTACATTGTCACCAAGTTTCAGAATTTCTAGGTTTAATTCTTGAATTTTACGACAGGAATTTAGTAAATTATTCCGTATTATATTTATGTTGCATTTATTCAAAAAAAAAAATTAGCAAACCAATTTAAATTTTTTCTAAACCTTTTTACTTGCATGTATTTCTCTAGAAATCTAATATGGAGTGATTGGTAGAGGTTTTTTTTGAAGCAATCTCTAGAAATATTGATATATAGTAGTATAAGGAGTGGTATTTGAGCTAAAAAAAATGGAGAGTGGACAAATTTTAGATGTTATTTATGGAAGTATCCTAAGATTACCACTCGGGAAAAAATGGAGTAATTTCTAGAACTTGAAAGAATACTTGATAGATAGTCTAGAGCGGTTTAAAGAAAAAAAATCTTATTTTCCATAGATTGGGAGAATCTTGGAAGAATCCCTGGTAAATGATTCGGGAAAATATTAGGGGAACAATAATAAAATTCTCTTAGAAATTCATGAACAAACTACGCAGGAAATCTTAATGTATTTTCGTGGAAGGGTTTTTGAACAAACTGCGAACGTATTCCGCTAGAAACATTATAGGAATGCTAGAATTCTTTAAACATTTCTCAGTTAGGAATTTCAGAAAAAAAAAATCGATTGAGTTTTGAAAGAATGCGAGATGTTGCTCTTTGATTTTAGAGATGTCTAAAAATAATTATTTGAGAAAAAATGCAGAACTTTTTTGAGAAATCATAAATAACATTTTTCCAATTTAATTCCTTTCAATTGCTCAAGTAATTCTTGTTGAGTATTACGAGGAATCCTAAGAGTAACACCTGGAAAAATCAATTATTTTGCAGGATGTCGGATATTTTTTTGTGTCGGTATATTCTATAACTCGATAATTCTATAAGTCGATGGTCCCTTGTATATCGAGTTATGGAGAGTCGACTGTAATTCTTAGCCTGGACCTAAACGGGTTGAAAATGTATGCAACTATTATTGTATATAAAAAATCTGCAAAACAATGATTGTCGCTGAAAAACAAATGTGTTTCTAGATGCATAAGTTACATGACATAAGAATAACTGATATTCTACTTATTTTACATCTGGTGTTAATTCAACAATGATTTACTGAGTTTTTTTTTTAATGACCATTCTTGCTTTATATCGTGTTTTTCAAGCAGGAGTATAAGTTGAAAAGTTATGCAGTGTAGAGGTTTAACTCTGTCGATTTTATTTAGCCATATTTACTTATGATTAAATCTCATAAATCATATTTGATCAGTAGCATATTGTCAAGTCATCTCATTACATATTGATTTATCACTGTATTGAAATATTATCGTATAGCAAGAAGCTTCTTTATATCTATATCCAGATGAATACACACAGTTGAAGTATGTGATCCCTTTAGCTCAACTCTTCCCCACTTATAATACAAACATTGGATCTGGATGCTCTACTTCTGCACTGATATTGGTTGTCGTCGAGTCTCTTGGTTCATAAATAAAGATGTATTCATTTAATAATATCCTTCCCACTCCTTCTCCTCGAGTATGCTCTTGTGAAGGAACCCAGGTCAAATGTAGTCAAGAACTAGAGAGTCTTTTTGTGTCGATGTCGTTCTTTCTCCATTCTAAGATTCCTTCTTGTTTACCTTCTACATTGCATTGGTCATCAGAACTTCTCCAATGGGTACCGAAGCATGTGCTGATGGGAGTGAGGTGATTTTAAAGAAAAATAATAAGGCGCATGCTGGTCCATAACCCTTCTTTAATCAATTTGATACCTTCTGTTTAAATTGAATGCTGGATCTTACGGTTAGTAAATTACATAGTAAGTTTTTGGGTCTTTGTGCTATTCATTATTGATAATTTGTTTTATTCTCTCAACGAATCGACTTTTGAGGTTTTATTTAAATTTAAGATTATTCCCAAAATGGGTTAAACCAGGGTTCACTTAAGAAAATTAATTTAAAAAAAAAAAAACATTTTACGAGTCAGAAAAACCTTTTAATTCTAGAACCTGCCATATGGTTTCCAGAACTGGATCGCTGCATAGTCCATGCATGCTTAGCGCAGTGAATACATTCTGGTAAAGTCTTCAAAGTATACTAACAGCAACGCATTCAATCGTATTTTTGATCCAATATCTAGTTTACAGAGTCTAATTTTGCTCACTACGTAATTTTGTTTATAAAACTACTGCTAAGGGGCCGTCCATAAATGACGTAGCATATTTTCACTGATTTTTTACACCCCCTCCCCCCTCGTAGCATTTCGTCACAAATGTTGATACCCCCATTGGAAAATACGTAGCATATCAAACATCCCCCCCCCTCTATATTTTTTTATTTGTTTTCCTTAGCGACTGGGTTGAAACCGGCAATTTCGATAACATCGAATTTGTTGTCCTCATTAATATTCAGGCTATTCCATCAAAAGCATTGATATATAAAAAAAACAACAATGAGTTGATTGAGTGGAGATCTCCTGCAACATTGAATGAATAATACACGGAATAAATATTTTGTTTCATGTAATATTTGCCAAAAAGAGCATATTTCATTCTCTTGAAAAAATAATACCCCAACAAAAAATATGGATAAAGCTAAAAAGACTGACTTTATGACTTGTTAACAAATGGGAAAACAATGTACGTCAAGTAGTTAAAGCATTGATTTTTAAATAATTTATTAAACTTTGATTTTGTTTATTTATAAATTTATTATGAATGATAATAATTTTATAACCCAAGTTTATGAGTCAAACAAAAATTAAGTTTGATCAAAAATAACTGTATGCCATATTATTCAGCGCCTCTCTTTTTACCGACATGATTCAAAATGCTACGTCCACTAGCTAGGACCCCTCCCTCCCCCTCGTCACACATCGTCACAAATTCATGAAGACCCCCCTCCCCCCTAAAAAGCTACGTCATTTATGGACGACCCCTAATCACAATTAACAAACGATACTACAAATGTATTCATAGTGTTATGCTTATTTGTCTGTGACAATTTATTCGATCAACCAATAATTTTTTGAAGTGTTTCATGAAGTGGCCGGTCCGTGGCCGGTGCCAGCTGTGCAATTTAGTCTTACATCAGCACATTGCCTGCTTTCTGTGCGGGTGAATTTATCTCTCCTCATATGTCATGCGATTCAAAGAGCGACTAACCGCAGCCTAAGCATAAATAATCCAATCAAAGATATAAATTACACACCATTACCGCTGGCATATTTCATTTCGAAATTAATTGAAGCCCATAATGTCGAGACGGGCTGTCGGCGTGTTGGAAGTAACAACTCGAATGGCTCCTCAGTCTTAGCTATTTTGTAAATTTCACTTCTCTCTCGAGTTTCCTCTAGTAAACTAGATGCAAATACAAAACAGCGAGGAGCCTTAACTCACCGGGAGGCCTACTAATGATTTAGATATCAACTAGGCGTTGTTGACAACACTTGATCTCATTTCCAGAATAATATTTACCGCAATCCGTCGCAGAATTTATCTGTTGAATGTGGAGAGTGATAATTGGAAAGAGTTAAGCATTTAAAATCGAAAGTTTATAAATCGAACATATTTTAGTTCATTTGTACTGCTTATGAGTACGACGAACTCCCAACACAACCCTGTCATCTCTGTCGGCTATCGCAACAGCAGCTCGCACGATACCAATATTATCATCTACATCGTATGCATGCAGCCAACACCACAGTGGCGTAGCTAGAGTTTTGGTGGCCCGGTGCGGAGGAAGATTTGGAGGCCCCTCAAATAGAGGTTTGCAAAATATGCCTTTCATTCGAAAACGTTTAACATTTAGAAGAAATTTTCGTGATTAAAATGTCAAAAAATATTCTGCCGGTAAAAATTCACTCATTCGAGGGTTTAGCCAGGATACCCACCATGAAGTAGTTTTTATGTCTTGTAGAAAAACATATATATAAAAACACAAGTTTTTGTATGTTTCTTTTTAAAAGGATCTTTAAAGATATTTTTCGATAACTGTCTCTATGTTGCACTGTATTTAGTAGTATGCTCATGATTATTCCTAGTTGAACTGTTTAAAGACTCGTGAAACGAATCTTGAAATAATTCTTAGGTAAATATCTGTTGAAATCGCTGAACAAATCTCTGCGCTAATAACTGATTTTTGTTGTTGCTTTTGATGCAGATCTAGGATGCAAGCAAGATAAAATGCTTGATTTTATTAAAGATATTATTATTTGAAGAATTCCCAGCGAAACTCATAGAGGTATCCTTAGAGAAAATTTTGAAATATACATTGAAAAAATAACAAACCGAGATTCTTCTGAAGTAAAAATATTTTCGTGGAACTCTATCAAAATTCCTTATACTCTCGGATTTTTTTAAAAGCCCTTATAAAAGAAGTCTAAGAGAAATCTTGCGAGAATATTAAAAAAATACTGGTAGAATCAGTAAGGAGTTTCTGGGGAGAAAACTGCTTTTATCACTTGAAGAACTCTTTGTAGTAATGGTCGAATTCAAGAAAGGCTTTCTGGAAAATATGAAGGGCGAATCCGAAAGGATTTACAATTATCTGAGGAATTAAAGCTACAAGGATGAATGCGAGAAAAAAGAAATCCGCAGATAAATCTCAAGGGATATATTTTAAATGAATAAAATAATTCGTTGAAGAACCCCTGAAGTAATAGGGTCCTAAAATGTTTGATGAAATCTTGTTTTCATTTAATAACACGAAAGAGCATGTTACTGCAACTATTTTAGCAATTTTTTATCACATTAAAACTTTAATTCAAAAATTGGATCCCTGAATGAACCTTGACACTTGAGATCATGTTTGACGTTCGCTTAGTCGACAAAAATACCACAGGGGTTCAACTTTTTAACACCGGGGTTGTTCCTTTCTGACAAATACACCCAATAATTTGAGTTTAAACCAAAGGGTGTGACAAAATTAAAAAAAAAAATTAAAAAAAAAATTTTGGACTTAAACCATTGGAATACATTAGAAAATTGAGTAAACAAATGTTTTTGACCTAAACTTAAGCGTTTGGCACTAAAATTGGGACAGGGCTTTAGGACCCTATTGGCAAAGGAATACAAGAGAAAATCACAGAATTTATTCACCAACGCTACACCAAGAAATCCTTTCAGTCTTACTTAATTTGTGGTTGAGACCTTGACATATTTTAAGAATGATCCCTGTAAAAATTCTTGAAAAAATGCAGTTAGATTTTTTTGGAATCTCCGTGTTAATTTTTTTAAAAGCCCCTAAATGAATTAACGTCTATATAGGATCGTCAGATAAATTACTACTAGCAATTTCCAGTGTAATATTTAGTGGTTTTAAGGAAAGTATCCTGGTATCATTGCTTAGAATATTTTGCGGAGTTTCCACATGTAAGCGCTGGAAAATGTTCTCTGGGTTTGTTGCTTATGTTGATTCTGAAGAAATCCTTTTAGAATTTCTGCAAAAATTCCTGAAGCAATAAAACAAAAATCATAAAAATATTTTCTCGTATTTTAAACAAAATCTTAGACGAATCTCTGGATACGGTTATTAAAAAAATGTTTGTTAAATACTCATATAGAGGCTGCTTGGGCACGTCAGGAGTTAATCATCAATATTAACCTCCTTTTCCCGAGCAGCCTAGATAGCCGCGTAGTGTCGGTAGCGGTTGTTTCAACTGGCTAAGAATTAACACTACGGACTGCCTGTTCCGGTGGTAAAAGTCCACCTCACAGGTGACCCCTAATTTATGGTGTGATGCGTACCGTGCCTAGGAATGAATGGTTAGGGGGGTCTAAATAAAACCTAACCGCTAACGGAGCCTGTGGGGTATCAGGGCACCCTCCACAGTATTGAGTCCTTCCTGTGCTACCCGGAGCAATGGTGCAGGTGACCTTGTGTTTCTCCGAGATAATCGGCTGCCCTTCTTCAGTCTCTATCCTGAGGCTTAATAAGGGTGGGATTATGAATATGTTGACATTTAATTTAAATTATCACCTATATGGATTCGCATTATGCGTTTTACACAGTGTATTCTGTGCTCTTTCGCCTTTGGCGACTTTAAATAGATACCGATCTGGTTTTTTCGTTGCTGGTCTTTTTCGTGCTGAGATTGCAAAAAGCTTAATCCTGCCTAGTTTGGTTAGTGGCTACGGTTAGGTTAGCTCAGATCAATCTTCAGCATAAAAGAACAGCAACGATCAATCTTTGCAGACTCATGCAAAATGGTGCAGCCCAAGTGGCACTAGTTCAAGAACCCTACTTTCGTAGAGGAAACTTCTATCTAGGTAACCTTGTGGACCCAGTTTTTGCTACTTTCAGCAAACTTGAAATGGCAAACTCGCGCTCCATGCCCCGCGCATGCGTGCTCGTAAATAAAGCAATCGTTGCTACACTCATTTCTGAGTTAACGACCAGAGATGTTTGTGCTGTCACAATTGATGTTTCTGTCGGTGACCTCAACAGGAAATACGTCTATTGTTCGGTATATTTACCACATGATGAACCATCCCCAACGGATGACTTCAAACGAGTTGTCGTACACTGCGTAACAAAAGGCCTTCCGCTGATTGTGGGCAGTGATGCCAATGCTCATCACATCATCTGGGGCAGCTCGGATATCAATTTGAGAGGCTCCAGTCTGATGGAATACTTAAGTAGTACAGAACTTGGATTACTTAACATAGGCAATCGCCCAACCTTCATAGTTTCCAATAGAGAAGAAGTGTTAGACATAACGCTCTGCTCGAATAGAATCAGTCACGAGTTGACGAATTGGCATGTATCAGATGAGGAATCATTATCTGATCATCGCTACATCTTCTTTGAACATTCAAATGTAACTGCGCAGACTTTGCGTTTTAGGAATCCCCGATCAACAAACTGGGAACTCTATATTGAATTGGTTGCGACCAAATTTCATGGATATTCTCCGTCCATTGAAAATCCAAGTGATCTGGATGATGCCGTTGATACTACAACATCCTACATTATGGAAGCTTTTGAAGAAGCATGTCCTCTGCGGTCTGTAAAGACTACAAGAGGGACCCCATGGTGGAATTCCGATCTGACTAGACTCAGGAAACAATGTAGAAGGAGTTGGAACAGACGCCGTTCAGCTGGATCAGAGTCGTTCAAGTCGGCTTTCAAGGCTTACAAGAAGGCTCTTCGTTCTGCTGAACGATCCGGCTGGAAAAACCTTTGTACAAATGTTTCTAGTTTGAGTGAAGTCAGTCGGCTGAACAAAATCCTTGCAAAATCTAAGGATTTCCAAGTGAACGAAATTCGCTTACCTAATGGTGACTTTACTTCTTCCGATGAAGATGTTTTAGAATGTCTATTCAATACACACTTCCCCGGATGTGAGGACAAAGCATCTACGGATGAACCAAATGTCTTTATATGTAGTTACGAGTCTCTGGCCTCGGCTCGCAGTATCGTAACTACTGAATCGATTCAATGGGCACTTAATAGTTTTGCTCCTTTCAAATCTCCAGGAGCGGATGGGATTTATCCTGTTCTGCTCCAAAAGGGGTTTGAGTTTATCAAACATGTTTTGAAAAAGCTACTTGTAAGCAGTTTTGCTACCGGGTATATTCCCAGATCCTGGCGTGATATTACTGTAAAGTTTATCCCGAAAGGAGGCCGTGCGTCGTATGAAGAAGCGAAGAGTTTTAGACCAATCAGACGAAACCGCGATAGAATTCGACCTTTACGTCTTTTTGGCACTGAGATTAATGTGACTGATCAAGTAAAGTATGTCGGAGTCATTCTAGATTCCAAACTTTCATGGACACCTCACATTGATTTCAGAGTCAAAAAAGCTTGCATGGCCTTCGGTCAATGCCGGCGAACCTTTGGTAAAACTTGGGGCGTCAAACCCAAATATATCAAATGGATTTACACAACAGTTGTTCGACCCATATTGGCATATGGATGTCTTGTGTGGTGGCAAAAGGGCGAAGTGAGAACAATCCAATCAAAATTGGGCCATCTCTAAAAGATGTGCTTGATGGCGATGTCTGGTACGTTCTCTACAACTCCCACAGCAGCGCTCGAGGCCCTTTTGGACGTTGCGCCACTACACATATATCTTAAACAAGAAGCACTTTCTTGCTCTTACCGTTTATGGGTACTGGATCTACTGGAGAAAAATCCAGTGAATCGTAGATCTACACACACTTCGTTGTTTCCACTTTTGGTGAATTGGGACAAAATTGTCCTTGCTCCAAGTGATCTCACAATTGCTTGTCACTTTCCTTACAGGACATTTACCACACAATTCCCTTCACGGGAAGAGTGGACGTCTGGCTATTTGGAAAGAAGTATATCAAACAATATGTTATGTTACACTGATGGCTCCCTTCTTGAAGGTAGAGCTGGTGCAGGAGTATATTCTCGTGAGCTAAGGCTGAATCAATGTTACTCACTTGGTAAAAACTGCACCGTTTTTCAGGCGGAAATATTTGCCCTTCTGTGTGGAGTGCAATCAGCACTTCAACAGCGCGTATTGGGTAAAGTCATATACTTCTGTTCAGATAGTCAAGCTGCTATAAAAGCTCTCGCTTCGGTCAACTCAAGGTCGAAGCTTGTTATCGCATGTCGAACTCAAATTGAGGAACTGAATTCAGTCAACTCTGTAACTCTTGTATGGGTACCTGGCCATTCTTCCATCGTTGGAAATGAATTGGCTGATGAGCTAGCTCGCAATGGAGCATCGCATGACTTCATTGGCCCTGAGCCGGCTATTCCAATTTCGAAGTGCTGGGTGAAGCTTCAGATAAATTCTTGGGCGGCAACTCAGCACAAGCAATATTGGAATAGTTTGGAGTCATGTCGTCAAACAAAATGGTACATTACTGAGCCATCTCCAAGGGTGGCGAAGTATTTAACAAATCTGTCAAAGCAGAATTGCAGTCTCTTGGTCAGAGCGTTGACAGGCCACTGCCGACTCAACTATCACATGGCAAATATTCAGCGTGCTGACTCATTTGTGTGTGATAGTTGTGACTCCGATTATGGAACTTCGTATCACCTGATATGTAACTGTCCAGTTTTTGCGCAAATGCGATTCCAATTATTTGGTAGACACTTATTAAGTGAAACTGAATTCAGAAGCCTGAATCTTCAGGACATTCTGTTATTCTTAACCCGCTGTGGTAATGAGCTATAGGCTCTCTTTACGCTCATGCGTTTTGCAGTGTCCTTTTTAGGGCGCTGTTCGAACCCATTGTGGTATGGAGCTACATGCTCTCAATTCGCTTATGCGATTTTCCCTCTTCAAGGGACCCCACTCCTATTTCCTCCCATCTTTCCCTTCCCTTTCCTCTCCCATCGGGTAGATGATGAAATTGGCTCGAATATGGCGATGGCACAAATCTCCCAACTGGTGGGGAACGTGCCTTTGGAGCCGGCCTTCTGATACCTGATAGGATCGTCAGATAAATTACTACTAGCAATTTCCAGTGTAATATTTAGTGGTTTTAAGGAAAGTATCCTGGTATCATTGCTTAGAATATTTTGCGGAGTTTCCACATGTAAGCGCTGGAAAATGTTCTCTGGGTTTGTTGCTTATGTTGATTCTGAAGAAATCCTTTTAGAATTTCTGCAAAAATTCCTGAAGCAATAAAACAAAAATCATAAAAATATTTTCTCGTATTTTAAACAAAATCTTAGACGAATCTCTGGATACGGTTATTAAAAAAAATGTTTGTTAAATACTCATATAAATTACCAGGTCAAACTTTAAAGAAATATACTGATGAATTACTTAAATTGGCTCGAGAAAAATTTCGATGATATCTGGTAGGTACTTTCGGATGATTTAAAAAAAATAATTTCGATTCACAGTCGCTGTTCAAATAAAAACATATAACGAAAATTTGTTAAATTAACTTTTTTGTGCATCAATTTGTTTGTCCCCCAAATATTTTACCCAGCCTTGAGGTTCCAAAGTGGTCTCAAACATAAAAGAAAATTAATACATATTTGCATATATCTGAAAAGTAAATAAAAATCAAAATCTTTGGCTTACTCATTGTACAAAATTCATGGAAATACCTCAAATGTTGAAACCTTAAAAGTGTGCGTCTTTAGCCTGTAACTGTATATACTATTTAGAAGGTCTCTGTATGCATTTTAAACTGCTCGTAAGAAAGTGTTTACAAGTTAAAAGCCAGATTTTGGAGGCCAACAAACTTGGGCATATTTGATTAGAAATCAGAATTCATGAAGTATTATAGAGATATAAATATTTATAAATTTAAAGTCGTGATTAGACTCAACATCTTTAAAATTGGTATCTGAGCCTACTTAAGTACCGTAATTTCGGGTGAAATTGATAATTTTTCACGGCTTTTCTTGTCTGCTTACTACAATTTTGATAAAGTCAAACAACTGAATGCAGGAAAACAAGTATGACGGTGACCCTTATTGGTTCATGTACCGAAATTTTCTAACAGATGTGATTTTTCTGCTAATAATTATCTCTGAAATTAAAAAATAGGGGAACCCATATTATTATTAATTTTTGAAACTACTCTACAAACTGAATTTGAATTCCCCGAATCCGAATATGCTTGCTAAATTCTTAATAGATATTTTAAATGAATAAAATAATTCGTTGAAGAACCCCTGAAGAAGTTTATGGATGTTTTTCAATACTGCACAGAACATGATTTTGAAATTTAACATTATTTTCATAGAAATAAAAAATTACAACATACAATTTGACAATAGTTACGACAAACAACGTTCATTCATTGCTGATTTCATTGATATTTATGCTCCATTAGGAAGAAATCATGTGACACGGTGATCAATTTCATCCAACTGATCAATTTCACCCGATTTTACGGTACCTACAACAGGATCGTGTTTAGCTATTAAAGGACTGAGTTCTCTCATGCCTACAATCGATTGAACAACAACAAGGAAAATAACTTACAAAACAAATATTTATGAAAATCCCTGAAATATGGGGGCCCACAGCCACGGTCCCTGGGGCCCTCGGCTCACTATGAACCTAGCTCTAAAATATAAAAATAAGGGATAATCAAGGGGCCCCTGTGCATCGTTGATCCAAGTCTTCACCTAAACTTATGCTTGCATACTCATTTTCTTTTTGGGATCTTACAAATTGTCATCCTACAAGTTATATCGAACTTTTAATGCTATGAGAAATCTTCATTGCGATTTTGGGGCCCCTATCAGATCGCTACTGCAACACCACCAACCAACTCAACGGTCAACGGTCAACGGTGGCTACGTGATCGACGCTCCCCTATCTACCTTCTCTCCAGTACACGACCGAGTCCACTCAGGATGATCATCAACATCGTCATCAAGTTAACTTCCACTAAAGTGATAAGGAGAGTGCGATACGCCCGATAAGAGCAGTGAGAGTTACTCCTGACCATGATAACATCGCAGCACGACATCCGAGGATAGAGGAAAGTCCAGACTTACCAGGCAACCGGACAGCATGGGCGTTAGTCCCACGGTCATTTTAACGTGTGTAGTTTTAATTGTGTCATGTTAATTAGTCCTAAGCCGAATTTTAACAGAAGTAAAATAAATAAACCGCGTGTATTGCATGTGAATAAAATGTAGTATCTGGAACCTGATCGTCGCGAGTTGGCAGTTAATTAGTGATCGAAGAAAACACCTTCTTTTGAAGACTCCAAAGTGCATGTAGAAATCTCCACTGGAACCAATTTTCCGTCGATGTTGAGGGCTGGAAACAACCGATGTCCACTGCTAAAGTTCCAACACAAGGGTAATTGGACCTCCCCCTTCATTCTGGTCCTTTGAGCCGGATTTTGTGTTCCAGTAACATGACTCCACCGACACCCTTCGGTGATAGTTTGGATTTTGGCAATACGATTGGCGACAAACGTCGTCCAGGTGGTCGGAAGAGCTTCTATCCAACGCAGAACACATGTAGAGTCCGTCCAAAAGTAGCTGGTTGCTGTTATTCTTATTGATTCACGAACCTTTCGAATAATTGTACTCCCAGAACTGCTCCGCATAGTTCTAAACGAGGTATTTTTTTTTTTTTTTTAATTTCTTTATTAGTATCATTCCAAACATTACATTCATTTCTTATATCTAGGTGTTCTGTGTTATTTGACAACACTATCATCCTAATTTGGTAAAACAAATTTAAGATTTAATTAACATTTTGTTAACAACATATTACATTTCATTTGCCGTAGCAGTTCAGTTTTTTTTTTTACAGGTGAGTTGATTTCACCTGCTTATAAGAGAAAAAAAGTTTTTAATATACTTAACCTAACTTAACCTAAACATATAACGCATTAATCGTGGCAATAGAAGATTGTAACGATTTTTGCCTGAAATTATTAATGATTGTATTTGACATTTGTTCCAATGTTACAACATTGGATATTCTATGTAACTCATTGGTACTATACCAGGGAGGAAGTCTCAGAATCATTTTCAAAATTTTATTTTGAATTCTCTGCAGAGCTTTCTTCCTGGTATTACAACAGCTAGTCCATATTGGTACAGCATACAACATGGCTGGCCTGAAAATTTGTTTGAATATCAAAAGTTTGTTCTTAAGACAAAGTTTTGATTTTCTATTAATAAGGGGATAGAGACATTTTACATATTTATTACATTTGGCTTGAATGCCCTCAATGTGATTTTTGAAAGTTAAATTCTTATCTAGCATGAGCCCTAGATACTTAACTTCATCTGACCAATTTATTGGAACCCCTCTCATCGTGACAACATGTCTACTTGAAGGTTTCAAATAAAGAGCTTTTGGTTTATGTGGGAATATTATTAGTTGAGTTTTGGAAGCATTAGGAGAAATCTTCCATTTTTGCAAGTATGAAGAAAAAATATCCAAACTTTTTTGCAATCGACTACAGATGACACGCAGGCTTCGTCCTTTGGCGGAGAGGCCTGTGTCATCCGCAAACAAAGATTTTTGACATCCCTGAGGTAGCTCAGGTAAGTCAGATGTGAAAATATTGTATAATATTGGTCCCAAAATGCTGCCTTGAGGAACACCAGCTCTTACAGGAAGTCTTTCAGATCTGGAGTTCTGATAATTAACCTGAAGTGTACGATTTGACAGATAACTTTGAATTATTCTAACAATGTATGTTGGAAAATTAAAGTTTTTTAATTTTACAATCAAACCTTCATGCCAAACACTGTCGAATGCTTTTTCTATGTCTAGAAGAGCAATACCAGTAGAGTAGCCTTCAGATTTGTTGGAACGGATCAAATTTGTTACACGTAAAAGTTGATGAGTGGTCGAATGTCCATGGCGGAATCCGAACTGTTCATTGGCAAAAATTGAATTTTCGTTGATGTGGGCCATCATTCTGTTCAAAATAACCTTTTCAAAAAGTTTACTGATGGAGGAAAGCAAACTGATTGGACGATAGCTAGAAGCTTCTGCAGGATTTTTGTCTGGTTTTAAAATTGGAACAACCTTAGCATTTTTCCATTTGTCAGGAAAATATGCTAATTGAAAACATTTGTTAAATATATCAACTAAAAATGATAAGCTACTTTCTGGAAGTTTCTTGATGAGGATGTAGAAAATTCCATCATCGCCAGGAGCTTTCATGTTTTTGAATTTTTTAATAATAGTTCTCACTTCTTCCAAATCAGTCTCCCAGGCATTTTCGAAAACGTTCTCTTGATTGAGAATATTTTCGAACTCCTGAGTAACTTCATTTTCAATTGGACTAGTAAGTCCTAAATTAAAATTGTGCGCACTTTCAAACTGCATAGCAAGTTTTTGAGCTTTTTCGCAATTAGTTAGTAATAATTTGTTTTCCTCTTTCAATGCCGGTATTGGCTTCTGAGGTTTTTTCAAGATTTTCGATAATTTCCAAAAGGGCTTAGAGCCAGGGTCCAATTGAGAAATTTTATTTTCAAAATTTTTGTTTCTTAATTGAGCAAAACGTTTCTTGATTTCTTTCTGCAAATCCTGCCATATAATTTTCATAGCAGGATCGCGAGTGCGTTGAAATTGCCTTCTCCTCACGTTTTTAAGACGGATCAAGAGTTTAAGATCATCGTCTATAATCACGGATTCAAATTTTACTTCACATTTTGGAATTGCAATGCTCCGGGCTTCAACAATGGAATTTGTTAAAGTTTTAAGAGCATTGTCAATATCAAGTTTAGTTTCTAAAGAAATGTTAACATCAAGATTGGAGTCAACATACGTTTTATATATATTCCAGTCGGCTCGTAAATAATTGAAAGTGGAGCTGATAGGTTTGAGAATCGCTTCTTGGGATATTTGAAATGTAACAGGGACATGATCAGAATCAAAATCAGCATGAGTAATCAGTTGGCTACAAAGATGACTAAAGTCGGTTAAGACTAAATCAATTGTAGATGGATTTCTAGAAGAGGAAAAACATGTGGGGCTATCAGGGTATTGAATTGAGAAATATCCTGAAGAGCACTCATCAAATAAAATTCTGCCGTTGGAATTACTTTGAGAATTATTCCATGACCGATGTTTGGCATTAAAGTCACCAATGACAAAAAATTTTGACTTATTGCGAGTCAATTTACGCAAGTCAGTTTGGAGCAAATTAACTTGCTGCCCAGAGCATTGAAAAGGCAAATAGGCAGCTATGAAAGTATATTTACCAAACTGTGTTTCAACAGAAGCACCTAAAGTTTCAAAAACTTTAGTTTCAAATGACGAAAACAGTTGATGTTTTATACGCCTATGAATGATGATTGCAACTCCCCCACATGCCCCATCAAGTCGATCATTACGATAAACAAAAAAGTTAGGATCTCTTTTGAGTTTAGATCCAGGTTTTAAATACGTTTCGGTAATAACTGCTATATGCACGTTATTAACCGTAAGAAAATTAAACAGCTCGTCCTCTTTACCATTCAGAGAACGAGCATTCCAATTTAAAATATTTAAATTATTATTTGGATCCATTAGAAAAACGTAATCCAATAACAATTTGATTTGTAAAATTTTACACCTACTTGGACTGCTTCAGTCATAGTGGTGGCTTTGAACATTGCATCAATCATTAGATTCAATTGTTCAGTTAGAAAATTAAAATCAGAGGCAGACATGTCATGTGATTTCCCATTGGAATTTCCGGTAGACGAAGAAGCGGAGTTACCTGTGGTGGTAGGGTTTTTTCCATTTGATTTGAAACAAGTAGAATGGGTACCCATGGATCGAACAGGGGAATTCGAATTTCCTGCTACGATATCGGCAAAGGATTTACCGTGGGTAGATACATTCGAAATAGAAAAATTCGAACGGCTACCCGACGGATTAAAATTAGTTTGTGAATGAGCATGATTATGATCTTCCCGATGGGTATGATTCATGATCAAGCGATCGTTAACTGAAAAATGAGCATTGTTCGATACTCTACCAGGCAAATTCCGGAAACGACCGTTATCGTAACGGATATTATCTTTCATCTGCCTGGCACGAGCCTCAATGACCTTTTTGCGTGAAGGACAATTCCAAAAATTGGACTTATGGTTAGCCCCGCAATTACAACATATGAATTTGGTGGTATCTTCCTTCACTGGACAGACGTCTTTGGCGTGAGAAGAACCTCCGCAAATCATGCATTTAGCATCCATGCGACAATTTTTTGTACCATGACCCCACTTTTGGCACCGACGGCACTGAGTGGGGTTCTGGTAATTTCCTCCAGGTTTCTGGAAATGTTCCCATGTCACACGGACATCAAACAAAAGTTTTGCTTTTTCTAAAGCTTTAATATTATTTAGTTCTTTTTTGTTAAAGTGAACTAAATAAAATTCTTGAGAAAGCCCTTTCCGAACAATGCCAGATTGGGTTCTCTTTTTCATAATGATTACTTGGACTGGGGAAAATCCAAGTAAATCATTTATTCCATTTTTGATCTCTTCAGGTGATTTATAGTCACTTGAGAGACCTTTCAAGACAACTTTGAACAAACGTTCAGTTTTGTCGTCATAAGTAAAAAATTTGTGCTTCTTCTCTTCAAGATGTTTGAGAAGAAGCTCACGATCTTTAAGAGTTTCCGGCAAAACGCGACAGTCTCCTTTCTTTGCGATTTGGAAGGAAACCTTGATTCCCCTAATGGAGTTCAAGATCTCCTGCCTAAATCCCCCAAATTCGGAACAACTGACCACGATAGGCGGCACTCTTTGCTTCCTCACTTGAATCAAAGAGCCTGGGCTAGAGGCTGCTTCGATTTGGTGTTCGGAAAATTTGTCTAGAGCATCGAACTGATTGCTCATTTCGATACAATTATTCATTTCACCCTTGGAAGAAAGTTCGCATTCCGGGGAAGCGTCCTTTCTTCTATTCTTGCCACGTGTAGTGACAGTTTTAAAACCCACTTTTTTGGAAGGAAGTAGTGAATTCAGAGATTCACCCTTCCTTTTGTTTGTTGTTGATACCATGTTTAATTAATAAACGAAAGAAGACGTGACCTTCGAAAGGTTTTTTCCCAAGACGGTGTCCAAGAAGGATTACCACCGCTAGCTTTCGCCAACGGGTCCAACGAAAAATCGAAGGCACGGGTCCAAACAAGGATCGTAAAGGGATCAATAGTAGAAAAAAATAGTACTGAAAAGTACTGTTTTAGTAGCACTGAAAAGTACTGTTTTGAATTTTAGCACTGAAAAGTACTGTTTTTGTAGCACTGAAAAGTACTGTTTTATTGCTTTAGGTAGTTTTTAAGAAAACTTCCAAGAGCAGAGAGAGTTCGTGTACGCACAGCACGAAGGTACGATGCGCACTGAGGTATAGTTTGTTTGGTCCGACTGCGGAGGATTATGGACCGAAGATCCTCTTGTACTACCGGCCCTACTAGTAGTACATCGTTGAGCAATACTCCTGTTGCCGTTTTACAAGAAGCATCGAAGAATACCCGAACTTTGGAGGTGGTTGAAGCTTCCTTCACCACGGGATGGTGTGGTAGGTAACATCGCTTGGTTGAAATACTTCTAGTCTCGTCTACCACTTCCATATGACCGAATTCAATATATACTGCCATGAAACCAACGTACTGTTCTCGGAGCGATGGATCCTGAGCCAATCTCCTTTCGGTTCCTAGAAGACGCCGGAACGCTATGTCCTTCGATTCACCCAATCTTGACACACGTCTTCCTCCTTTGGTAAAGCGACCGTGTATCGACCGCTAGAGTCCCGTTGAACTGTACTGGAGAACCACTTCTCGCAGAGTGCCTCTTCCGGTGAGTAAGCCTTGCCTGATTCCACTTCCTCACAGGACCAAAAGCGAGTGATCAAGCTATACAACGTGGAACCGTTGCAGCTGATCTGAAGAGAACGAGCTGGAACCGAGATACCACCACTGATGATCCAATCAAATACCGATTCGGTTAAAGCTGGGAGTTGCTTCCCCAGGGAAATCCTATTTCCGGTTTCGAAAAAATCGAAAAAACACTCGATACCAAGTACGAGATCCACCGCGCTCGATTCAAAAAATGTGGGATCCTCCAGTTGAATCTCACTTGGGAGTGTCCAAGTATCCGTTTTGATGGTGGTTGTTGGGAGGTTCATTGTAACCTTATGAAGGACTAGGAAGCCTAACTCACGAGAAAAGTCCAAAAATCGTTACCGAAGAACCGCTCTGAGCCTTTGTCGAACTTTGGTGGCCACCTGGCCAATTCCTGCCACCGAAATGTCTATCCGATCTCGATGGACTTGTAACCGTTGACTCAGTCGTTCCGTAATAAAATTACTCTCGGATCCGGAATCCAACATTGCACGAGCAGGATGACGATTGCCTACGTCGTCCTCGATCATCAAAACTGCTGTCGCCAGAAGAACCTGCGTTGGATGTTAGTGAGCTGCAGCGGACACTGCAGTTTCCGTGGCTGTCACATTAGCCACTTGAGTGTTGGATGGTTCCTGTTGGTCCTTGGAGTTGGACCTTGGTTTCTCTTTCCTTATCTCGCTTAAAACAGACTAGAGCATGGTGACGCCCTTTACAGTTCCGACAAAAGTATTTTGAATGGCAATCCTTAGCTTGGTGTCCCACCCGGAAACAGTTCCGACGAAGTCCATGGGATTTCAAGAGACCATCCCTATCCGAAACTGCCATTTGTTGGAATTCGCTACATTGGAAGAGAAGATGGTTCAAAGAGCAGACCACGCAGCGCACAGTATTTCGATCGGCCGAAATAGTGAACTTAATTCTGTAGCACCTTTAAACGTGATTTTTTCGGAATGGTGTCTTCGGACAAAAATTTTCTAAAAATATATCGCATATATTGACGGTAAATGTTAGTTCGCAACTTTGCCACGGGCGGCGCTGCCAAAATATTTTTTTTAAATGACGATCTTTAAATATGATGTCTTGGGCAAAGTTGTAGATAATTCAAATACGAACAACTTTGCCAAAGACACCTAGTGTGTATTCAGCCGCATTTCCAAAATACGGGAGTATTTTATGAACGACCCCCTAAAACTAGTTTTTCTCGTATATTTTGAAAATGCGAAGTTTCCGGTAGCAACAATGTTCTACAAAATTGTGTAAACAGTCAAAATGAATCATTCTCTAGAAGACACTAGTCTTCTAAAGATCAAGGAATATCAGTTATCACCATTTAAGTGCAAAAAACAGTCATTTTTGGGGTCCTAGTAGGGTTAAAAATACATCATTAGTAGTTGTAAATGTCTATAGTGTCATTAGTATCCACGAGTATCCCTTTTACTTAGAGGAAGTTTCATCAATGACTTTTATTACCCTGAAGTAGGGGAATTAGGGGCATAATGGACACGTTAAGCAAATGTTCGTTTTAAGACCCTAAAATGGGATTTTTTTTAATTTACCCCCGGCTAGTTTTCAAGTTTGATGTTAGTACGACATGCTACATTCATTCATGATGATAAAAATCATATCATATGTCAGAAAAGCGAGATAGAAAATTAGGTCAAAAACAAGGCTGGTAAAAAGGTATCGGGGCGAAATGAACACTTGCATGAAATTTGGTGATTCCAATAAAATCAATGACTGTCAATTGTTCCGATATGAAAAAGGGCTCTCCCTCAATCATAGTAGCTAAAAAGAGCCTTTCTGGGTTCGTTACTTTGCTCAAAAATTAGATTCTTCCACGGCCTTGCTTATGTGTCAATTTGAAACTGAGAAAAACTTTAAGTCAAATTTTGAAGGACAATTGAAGCAAAAAATAAACTTTTATACCGTCAAGCATTTCAAATACAATACAGATTTCATGCAGTGTATGAACTTTTGATGAAGTATGCATATTTTCAGATACTGAGGGGGTGTCCATTTCGCCCCGTATGTTCATTATGCCCCTAATCCCCCTACTTAGTTATATGATGGGTAGAGGGCTATGTGACTCAAAACTTCTTCTTTTTCTTCTCCTTGACACATTCTTCATCTTTATACACACACTTATTAGGTTCCAAATACTTTTATAAAGAAAGTTTTCAATTAGTCTTTACAAAATGACTCGCCTTACAACTATTTTTCGCTTGCAGTTTTAGCTATTTTTCGTACATAGACACTATAGTAAGTGCAAGCTATGCAAATTTGGTGAAATATTCTGTTTAGAAAAGAATTAATCATTGAATCACTGTTCTGTGAATCAAATCAGTGTTTAAATGTTAACGCAGTTCTTATGGTTGCAACACTCATTTACAAAATGCCTGATTTTGGTTTTGAATTTGATACATCGCTTAATTTGCTACTCACCGCATCGTTCTTGCACGTGTCATGTAGTAAACACTAGCCTGCTAGTTTATCTTTTTGGTCTTTTAGTGCTATTACTCGACCAGTTAAGCGTGTCAGCTGTATAATGCTAGCATGCAGAGCGAATTAAAGTGCTATTTGATTACTTGGGATGGTTGTGCGTAATGATAAAGAATGTGTCAAGAAGAAGCAAAAGAAGAAGTATGGAGCCACATAGCCCTCTACCCATCATATAACTAAGTACTACAGGGTAATAAGAGCCATTGATGAAACTTCCTCTAAGTAAAAGGGATACTCGTGGATACTAATGACACTATCGACATTTACAACTACTAATGATGTATTTTTAACCCTACTAGGTTTCATCTGCCACCAGCTGCCACCCGAATAAATACACGGACCCCAAAAATGACTGATTTTTGCATTTAAACGGTTATAACTGCTATTCTTTAATCTTCAGAAACTTCGTATTTTCAAAATATCGGAGAAAAACTAGTTTTAGGGGGTCGTTCATAAAATACTCCCCTATTTTGGAAATGCGGCTGAACACTCACTTGGTGTCTTTGGCAAAGTTGTTTGTATTTGAATTATCTACAACTTTGCCCAAGACATCATATTTAAAGATCGTCATTTAAAAAAAAATATTTTCGCAGCGCCGCCCGTGGAAAAGTTGCGAACTAACATTTACCGTCAATATATGCGCTATATTTTTAGAAAATTTTCGTCCGAAGACACCATTCCGAAAAAATCACGTTTAAAGGTGCTACAGAATTAAGTTCACGATTTCGGCCGATCGAAATACTGTGCAGCGTCCCCTAGATGCTTGGTTAGATTTGTAGCTAGCCTTCATGAGTTGAGTCATTGACTTCGATTGCTCCTGCAACTAACCGACTCCCCTAGTGTCGATGGAAGACTGTCCAAAACCTGGATTCGACGTCGCAAAAATTCGAATAAATCCTCGAGAGTGTCCTGCTCCTTCGAAGATGACACTTCCTCCCACCCCCTTCGCGTGACCTGGTCCAATTGTGCTGTGAGGGTGTTAACAAATAACAGATCCTTGTAGTCGTTCTGTTGCACGACCTGATCAAGCCTCTGCACGATGCGTTCGAAACCTTCCACTAGGATTTGTAGATCAGCTCCAGATTCCTTGGATAGAGTTGGTAACTTGAAGATAGCCTGCATCTGCCGCTTCATCAGCTGCTTGCTATTATTACAGCGTTTCAACAGGGAGTCCCATGCCACCTGATAGTTGGCTTTTGTGATTGGAAGAGGATCGATTAGGACCTAGGGTTCTCCTTGAAGGCAGTTCTTCAAATAATAAAATTCCTCCACCTCCGGTAGATCCACCTTCCAATGGATAAGTGAAGTGAAAAGATCACGAAAGATCAGCCAATCGTCAATATCGCCGTTGAACGTCTGCAGTTTGATCTGCGGAAGACGAACGTGATCGCTGGTGTTCGATGCTGACCCATCTGACCAGCTCGACTGGTTTGCTCCAAAATTAAGGGATGATAAACCTCCTTAACCTTGTCCATAAGGAAGGTTTAAACCTAATAATATTGGTCGCTGAATTCTACAAGTTCCTTCTCCAGTGACCCACCAGGTAAAACCATGTTGTCAACGTCAATGCAATACAGCAGAGAGGAGAGATGCGGTGTAGTATACTGCTAAGGCCTAGCTTCGCCAGGCATATACTTTCTTAATTTACCCGGAAAAACGAGTAGTAGCTCTCCAATTCTTGAAAAGCCAGCCGCAGCAGTGTGACGTCACGCATCCAAATTCAAATCGACGACAACTCAGCAGTAACGAAGTGGATCAAAGAGGAAGGGTGCGGTGTAGAAGACATATAAGAGTTATTCTGCCTCAATTATAACATGTGTGTTACTCGGGCTATTCCTTTTCTTGTCAATAGCAAATCAGCCTTAAAGCTGCATGAGAATCACATGCCAAAATGGTTAATCGGCAAACAAAGTTCTCAACTATTAACTGTGGCTGCAGCAAAGCAGGCTCTGTCTCAGTTGGGAATAAACGTCAGAAAATAAGAAGAATGAAGAAGACTTGTATTTTTTATGGCATGAATTCGCTTTTAGAAATTCAGTGAATATGTTTGGACAGGAATAATTATTTTTCATAACACTTTAAATTTACTTTACTGAAAACCACTGAAATACTTATTTTATTATAACTATTTGCCTTAGAACCGGTTTAAAAAAAAAAACAGAAAAACAACTTAGGTTTTAAACCTGTAAACCTGTAAATAGAAAATCTAATAATATAGAAATTTTTGATGACACTCTAAACCAACTAACTCTAAACAGTTTGCTTATGAACCAATTTTCAAAGCATGCGGTTGCATGCAAATGGTTCTACATGAAATTGATTGTAGAAGGCCCAGGCATTGAAAAATTCAATGATCATTGACACACGAGCCATAATTTCATCCCATTTATACGCCAGCATTCACACAACACGCATGACATTTATTGTTCGTGGAAGATAACGATCCATGAACGAAAACAAGCCAGACACACACCACCCATTGTATGGCTCCGATCACTGTGTGTGAACACTTGTAACATTCAGTCGATTGTTTGGAGGAGAAACCTTCACCAGTTCATCAAACATTTCATAAAAAATCTGTTTTTCCATGGTATAATTATCTTAATGTCAAACCGAACTATGGAACATTAAGAGCAGCCATCAGGTAATACGACGTCTCAGAAATTGTGCTAAATGAAATCAAATCATAGCTCTCTTGACAGTTTATACACGTGGGTAGGCGAATGATCAACTTCTCCCCACTGATCAACTACACCCCGAATTACGGTACCTACCCGAACCATATCAGCGAATCGCAAAGAGGTCATACCACCACGGCGCTGCTTGAAAAATATGAATAATAAGCTCCGCCTTTCAGCTGGGAGAAGGTAATCATATATTGCCATCTCCACTCTTTGTATTATATAAGACGCATACTGCCCATAACTGCAAAACAGTCACATTCGACATTTTTGACAAAATGGAGTTGATACCATGGAGAGTCATCAAATGATAAATACTTTCAATCAACTTACTGAAATCTGTGAGATTGCTCTAGAAAATTCGAAAAAAAATACCAAGTTGTTTTGTCACATTGGTAATTATAACCGCATAACAGTCACATTGAGATTATAAATGGGCCTAGTAATGTGATAGCAATTAGCGGAATTTGGGGCAAGTGTGCCACCTTAAGCAAATTGTTCTCTAACTTTGCCTAAAGCTTATTAAATCCACCAATTTAGCCTCATGAGGTTAGTTTCACATCTTTTCATAACCACTGTGCCATTCAAAAAGAAAATAATTTCAAAAAGTATTAGTTTTGGAGCTTCTCAAATATCATCCAAAATAACATATTTTTCGACACTATGGGGCAAGTGTGCCATCCATATGGGGCAAGACGGCCACCGAATGAACATCGCATGTAATTCTACTTGTAATGACATTTTCTTCATTTTCTATTAATATTACATACAAAGCAGACGCTAATCGATAATTCAAAAAAATATTTTAAGTTTACCGTAATAAGGGGGGGCTTTATAACAAGGTTCGAAACATGCGTAACTCTCTATTACTTAATTCGAATAACTAAAATGATTATTTTTGTCTCCATTCAATACAATATATGTATTACTTTTATATTATGGCGAATATGTACAATATTAAACTAGATCAGCACTAAATAACGGTAAAATATTGATGTAGATATGTAAAACGTTAGTTAATAAGCCAAAAACATGTTATTATTGAATATTTTGAGAAAAAAATGCTTAGGAGGGCAAAAATGTCAGTTATTCCCCTACTTTACTTTAAAAACTACTACTGGTGCCATTTTAGTTTATTATTATGATTTTGTTGATGATGTTTTAATTTTTATAAATTTCACACCAATAATTTTTGTTTACCAAATAGGTGGCACACTTGCCCCAATAAGTATACATTTCAATCAAACTGGATTTCGTGTGTAAAACTAAATACTTTTTTTGTTCAAATGCCACAATAAGTTACAAAATTGAATAGTTTCACGATGTATAGTACGTTATAAAAATCTGTTAATAATTGATCGTTCACCATGCTATTTAGAAACAACGAAATCTTATAAAAATCCACTCAAATTTAGTTGTCTTCGCTCAAGTCGATGTAAATACGTGAAAAATAGAGCAATTTTCATCATATTTTGATCATTGTATTGTGAACTATAAGGGAACATATTGTTAAGCTCAAAGAGAAAATATATATTGTTGTTTTTATAAAAAGCAGGGGTGGCACACTTGCCCCTATGGCACACTTGCCCCAAAGTCCGCTAAATTTCTATCAGAATTATTTTCTGATAATTCACCTAGTATGCGATATGAGTTGTACAAAATATCAACCTCAAATAAGCACTTTTGAGTTCCTGGTAATTTTTAGAAACTTTAGTCTTCTCTACTGCCATAAAATGCACATTTGGTATTCCATTTACTCAATGCCTACTTTTGTCGAATGTTACAAATATGCAGTTATGGGCAGCATAAGAGCATGAAAAATTATCAGTTTTCATTTGTATCTCGAAGTGTTAACATCAATAAACAGCTATTTAAATGAAAAGTTCCTGTTTTTTCTTGCATCCCAGCCAAAGCAGTCCAAAAGATTTAATCTCCACCACGGCGATCCATCCTGAGACGAAGAATTTTTCCCGAGAATACAGTCCATTTGAGGAGACTTCTGCCTACGAAGCTGAGTAACATTCACCGATTTGGCTTGAGTGGTCTCGCCCTGCTGTCCTTTTCAGGACAATTCAGTCATTTGGAACCACAAGATAGCCACCATTTGCTCTTGCAAGAGCACCTTGAGAGTTATTTAGAGCTGCACAGTTTCGAGGTCGGACAGTTCCGATTTTTCCACCGGAGCCAGACTAGCGCTCCAACAAGAGGCGAATATATTATTTTATATTATTATTGGCTATGACATGTATTAATTTCGACGTAAAATTAATTTAAAAATCTAGTAAACATATTAGAGCTGGAATGTTTTTTTTTTATAAAATCTTTATCTTAACTGTACATTTTACGAGCAACCCTAGTATTTTAAACTATACGTTTGAAAATCATTTTTCAAAGGAATGACATTCAGTATTTTGGCTTCAATTTGAGATTTCTAGGACATTGACATTTATAATTTTAGATAACACTAAAAGTTTTTTGCAATTAAGAAGCTAAGAAACATCCTATTAATTGAACCTTTTTTAATTTATATTCCTACTAAAAAAATGTTTTCTTAACTACTACAATAAATCAATATCGAAAAAATACTACTCATTGTTTTGGTAAGGGAGAGAGGTAATTTTTAGTTCTTTTAAGTAAAATATATTTTAAGTGTAAAAAAATATATTTTTGCTCAAGCTACAATACTACATGTCAAAATTCAAAGCTTTTGATGTTTAGTCAAACAGGATGTCTTTTAGTTTTTAATTAATTTTTTTTTTGAGTGAAACCAAAAGTTTATATTTTTACTCAGAAATATTCCTATGCAATCAAATAAGTGTCAAAAAAAAAAAAAAAAACAATACCGGGTACCCCCGTTGCTTTGACCGCTCTTAATTTGAACACTTCTTTAATTTGACCTCCGCTAATTTGCAAACCGTTCAAATTAAAAAAAAAATGGTTCAAACGTTATTTAGCTCATGGAACGCAATGAAGTGAAATGGACCGCTGTGAAACGAGACGCAGAATCAAAACAAAACGGCCAATAAGGTGATCAGAAACACGTTTTCTCGATGTGCGTAGGGTAACTAGAAGTTCAAATTTAACCCCGATGGTTTGCATGAGGTACCGTTCAAATTAGCGGGGGTGCACGGTAAATCATCGCTTTATTATTCAAAATTTATAAATCAACTCAACCATGCTCACTGGAATAGTACAATTGAATTAATGATAAAAAACTGCATGTCACTGCTTCAAATTTTGATCAGTGTTGTAAGCAATCACGGCAGTCGACACGTTTTCGCTGATATTCGGCAGCGCTTCCCTTAAACATTCTCAACACGAGCGATCAAACGAATGTTGAAAAGAAAAAAGTCAATTGAATGTCGCTGACCACTTCGCTACACAGAAAAACATGTGATGTAAACTGAAGTCTACTGTAAAAGAAATCAAATTCGTGAGTTATACAGCATCATGTAAATTTAAATGAATATTCATTAAATTTTCAAATGGTTGAATATTACATGATTGTGTAAATTTAAAGTGAATTCGAATGAAAAATGGTGGATTAGTCGTTGAAATTTAGGTTTATTTTGATGCTTCAAATAAATACATGAAAATAAACTTAAATTTACAACATTTTTTTAGCTGTATAGGAAACGTTACGGTTTTGTTTGTTTCTGTTCTGGTTTCACTGTATGTGTGTTACATTCAACATAACAGGAAAGATCAAACTATTTATGTTGTTTTTGCTCTGATGTCTGAAATCTATGCAAAAATGTGATTTATGCTAATGTGATCGTGTCAGACATTCAAATGATACTTTTTTGTGTTTGTCGACGTTCATTCGAAAGCTCGTATTGTGACTGCTGACGATGGCAACGAAACGTAAGTCGCGCAAAATGTCGAATGTTTACAGCACTGATTTTGATAGGTAGGCAAACTGGTTGAAAAACTAAGATCCCTTTTTTTATTCAAATAAAATTTTGAGTTCAACTTTTTGAAAAGGTCGTTTTGAACAGAATGATGGACATCATCAACGAAAATTCAATTTTTGAATATGAACAGTTTGGATTTTGACATGGACATTCAATAACTCACCAACTTCTACGTATAACAAATTTGATTCGTTCCAACAAAATTTTAAGGCTATTGTTGTGGCCAACAACAAGCCACCGGGGTGCATCATGCCGCACCACACCGGTGGACGAACATGCCTCATGTTGAGGCCACAAACACTCCATAAATTCTGCCATTCTGGCAACACTGAAACTACTTACCTGTAGAGCATACCATAACAATCGAGCATACCTGAAACAAAACAGAAAACATCAGTACACCATAATAATTTCATCATAAGCAATCAACTTACCATTCGATCTTTCCAGACCGAACACAATCCAACGATTGTTTATTTACATTTTCATTCTCTCTATTGTCTGACAGTTCCAGAATATTCAGTCCGTCAATTGTATAACAGTTTAGACACAACACATTATTGTATACAACAATGCACATCGAGAATATTCTATGCAAGTACAATAGGGTAGAGGACTATAAATACAACACCATGTGATATACCAAATCAGTCTGAAATAAACCGGATCGTATCCGCGGGAACAGCTATTCTACTGGTCTTGTTCTTCTAGACATAGAAAAAACATTCGACAGTGGTTGGCATAAAGGCTTGATTGTAAAATTTAAAACTTTAATTTTCCAACATACATTGCTAGAAAAATCCAAAGTTATCTGTCAAATCGTACACTTCAGGTTAATTATCAGAACTCCAAGTCTGAAAGAGCTGGTGTTTCATAAGGCAGCATTTTGGGACCAATATTATACAATATTTTTGCATCTGACTTGAATGAGTTATTTCAGGGATGTCAAAAAATGGATATTTTTTCTTCATACTTGCAAAAATGGAAGATTTCTCTTAAGCTTCCAAAACTCAACTAATAATATTCCCACATAAACCAAAAGCTCTTTATTTGAAACCTTCAAGTAGACGTGTTGTAACGATGAGAGGGATTCCAATAAATTGGTCAGATGAAGCTAAGTATACAAGGCATATGCTAGATAAAAAATAAACTTTCAAAAATCACCTTCTGGGTATTAAAACCAAAAGTAACAAATTTATAAAATGTATGTATCCACTTACACAGCGTAACAAAAATGAGTAGATTTAGGGTCGCTGAAACTGATGCCGTTCTCAAAAATGTCGCCACACGTCACATTTTCTAACTACATGTTGCCAAAGGTGTTTAAAACACTGGTTTAGTTTATATTTACAGATAATTCCAGCAAGCATGTAAAATAGAACTTCAACTTTCATTTTAGATATAATTTGGTTGGAATTACACGATAAAATTTAGAATAAATCGATTTTTGAACATGCTTGCAGTCTCCATACAAAACTCCTCGTTTCTTTTATATGACAAAATACATATTTTTCTAAAACACCAAAACATAATTTTTGAGCATCGATAGTATTATGAATTTTGCTGATAAGTATTGTTATACATATGAGGTTTGAATTCTGTGGCAAATCTAGCAAATGAATTGCCATACAAGCTGGGAGAGTTACATGTAAGATGAATTAATAGTTAAGATCTTTCTCAAGATTTTTATATGGCTCACTGTAATAAATAAGAACAATTTCAAGCTTTTAGAAAAGGAAAACTTATAAAATAATACATGTGTCAATATAAGTAAAACTTATGTTTTCTGTCCATGAGAAATAATAAAATTTTCGGAAGCCTGAAAATAATCTCCAGAGCGCCATTCAGTGCCGTCGGTGCCAACATATATGCTACATGCATGATTTGTGAAGGTTCTACTCACGCCAAAGACGTATCTCAGAGTTCTTGCCATATAAAAGTTAAATCTTTTAGAAAATGAAATTTTGAAATTTGGACTGATTCAGTTTTATTTACCCCAACAACTTAAAGAAGTCTATTCTAAAACAGATGCTTGAAAAGGTTATTTAAAAGGTCTATATGTCTACTTACCCTATATTTTGAGATAATGCATACAGGGGCCTTCCTTAGTCGAATGGTTAGAGTCCGCGGTTACATAGCATAGTCATGCTGAAGGTGTCTGGGTTCGATTCCCGGCCGGTCCAGGATCTTTTCGTAAATTTCCTTGACTTCCCTGGGCATAGTACTCTTTGATACTTCATCGTACTTGTCACATGATATACGAATGCACAAATGGCAACATTGACAAAGAAAGCTCTCAGTTAATAATTGTGGAAGTGTTCAGAAGAACACTAAGCTGAGAAGCAGGGTGTGTCCCAGTGTGGGCGTAATGTCAAGAAGAAGAAGAAGAAGCATGCAGGTTGTATATGTATGCTAGCCAAGTAAGATAATACCTTCTGCTTAAATTTGTTTCACCATTGGCAATGTCAAAACAACTGCCGAATAGTCTAGTGAGCAAAGTCCCTGGGCAGCCTCAAGATAATAATGACATCTGAGGTTAGTAAATTCTCTAATCTAATAACAGCAGCTTGTTTTGCTCTGACAGTCTGGCATGCTTTCAAGGTACCTCTACATTCTTCGCAGTGCGCTTGGTGTGAGGAAAAAGTGTGATTCGTATTAAGTGGGTTCCTAGCCCTTTGCCAGTACTCGTACTTCTGCTCGAGATAATACGTATTGCGAACTCCCACCGAGTGCTTCTCATATCTTTCTGAGCCGGACTGCCTTCGTGTTGTCTGGCAAAGCACCTATACAGAAAAAGCAAAGTGTGCAAACTGAAAGATACAACTGTTCAGTAAAAAGACACTTTCTCTTACCCAGAAATGTGTCTTTCGGCTCCCAAAACTATCTGTTCACACCCTTCGAAGAAAATCCTACCTTATAACAGAGTTGGAGGTCTACCGCTCGGCAAATACAAACTGATGGAATTTATCATCGCTGATCCATTCTGGCGCTCGTTTTTAGTATTTGCTTGGTTCCACGAAAGTCGAAAAATGGTCGCCGTTGGATTGTTAGAGCAAAGTATGACATGGGACTGGAGCGCGTTGAAAAGTGCCTCAGAGTGATACATTAGCTTTGGCTATGAGAAATTGCCTTGTGAAATATTTGACAATTAGATCCGCCTGACTGATTGCTGCCAGTACAGCGAAGGAATATTGCACTTTTTTCGAGCTGTGAAGGACGTTTTTATTTCACTGTCAACGATACACTAGTTTCCAGGGTGGTCGACTGACTGACAGAGGACTGACTCCCTGACGGTGGATTGCAGCATTGTTAGAGGCGGCTATTTGACCATTTGATAAATTAAATTTCGGATAGGTGTTTGATATGATGCTACAGAACAGTGGACAAAATGTCGTATATTGTTGGTTGACCCCATAGAATAAGGTGCAAATATGATTTGCACATGTTGTCTCATCGTTCTGCATTTAAATATCTAGCTGTTGACACATTTAAGGTGAAGATAAATCTAAGTCAAACCTCAAATTTTGAAGAGTTTTCTGCTGAATCGGTTGTTTGATTCTTTAGATTTGTGCTTAAAGAAATTTGAGTTTTAGTTCATTGAGTTCATAGTTTTCGATTCATGTTCACCTAAAAGGTTGTGATGATTTTCAAAGCAATCTCTTGAACCTTAGCTCGTTGATTTTATAATACTTTCATTCATAATTTACATTTACATTACAAGCTTTTATAAATATTCAAATTTTAAAAAAAATGTATGTCAAACTGATTTATTACATCAATCAATGTGAAGGTAAATCGAAACCAATTTTTCAAAAGCACAAATCTAGAGAACCAAACAGCCGATCAAGCAGGCAACTTGATCGATTGATCACTAGCTGGTGGAGATTAAGTTTTCATCTCAAACGCTAACACTGTAAAATTTGAGGTTTGGATTTGATTTATCTTCGCCTTCATACTCCAAATTCTGTCAATTTCTGCGATTTTTATTACCAATTGTATTTTCCAACACATGCAGGAAAAAATATTCAATGATACTTTGTAGAAGTTCGTTGAAGCATTTTTGAACGAATCCCTGCAGTTATTTGAATTAGCAGTTATTTGAATTAGTTCATTAAAAGAACATATATGAATTTATGAAATGTAGGTACCTGTTAGAATGACATTATGCATTAAATTTTTAGTGAAATGCATGGAATATTACTGAAGGCATTTAAAAAAACAGTAGAATTTCTTTGCTATATTGTGAAGATAGTATGCGTACATTATGCATGCCAACATGCTCAAATAAACGGACTTCCCCTAGTAAACCTCTTTGTAAAAATGGGAAAATCAAAAACAAACCAAGAATGTTTTGTAAGAAACTTTCTACAATAATTAAACAAGTGAACCTTACCAGGATTCATCAAAAATACTGTCAGTAATTCCTCTGGGAATACCTCCAGAGATTCCAGCAAAAATACCTTCATAGATTCCATCAACAATTCCGTGTCACTGGATGTCATTGGATCGATTCCAGCTTCAGCCATCGACATTTTTTTGTCAATAAAGTTTTCTCAGCTGTGGTCTGCGAGGCAGATGGTCCAAATGTTTACGTCTGGGTCATTGTTTACTGGGCTTTGGAGATTGGCACTGCTAGACAATAGGGATAGCCAACAGGCAGTCTGATATGATATGTTTTATGTGATATTGAGCAGATTTAGCAAGAGAGACATGATTTGAAATGAGAAGAGTATTAAATCCCATGTCGGAAACATGACATCATTGTATTATTCGAACATTAAACCTCAACCCCCCTTGAAGCATAATTTTTTACACCACTTAAAACTATTCAAATCACAATAATATTTTTGCTTTTCGATATTTTTGCATTTTTTTCCATAAGTTTAAAAAAAACTCTTCTACTTTTAGAACATTTATCAGTTTCTATCATTTGGCATCTAGATCTGGAGATATTCCGAAATTTCTTGGGGGACCGACACGTCCCACGTGAATATTTCAAGCCACAGAATTTTTGTCTTGTTCGGTTATTCGCTATTCGAAACCAATGCTTTGGTGACAATATCTCGTGACAAATCGGTGCAACCATTTTCAAATACTGAGCATTTATGTTTCTGAGACCGCTTCGGCCGTAAAAAAAATCTGTCCAGGATAAACCGTTGTCGTCTGCGAAGGATCTTGTGAAGACGTTCGCCGTTTCCATGCAGCTTGTGTTGGACTGTCCAACGAAGAAGGTGATGTGTGCTTGTACAGAAACGTTCTATGGCTGTGCGATGACTATCGGGACTTGATGGAAATATTTCCATTTAACGAATAAGTGTCCTATGACTCATTAAATCTTGAAAATTACATGGGACAGTTATGTCTATTACAACATGCAACTTCATATATCTTTGATCTATCAACTTTCATTTGAAATTTAAGCTATTATCGAACTTGAGTGAAATTAAACTGTCTTTAATCACGATAACATTAAAAAATAATGTACTTTAAAGAACAAAAATTTAAAATAAAAAAAATGTTCGGGATCCCTCGGTGGATTTTTTTTGAGAACACGTCAAATGATAGCTAAAACCCTATATTTTCGAATGGTGAAAGATTTAGCGATGCCTATTTTTTGTGATAATATTGTTCTACCAGACACGCCGTGCGTCTACGATGGATTTCATTTCGTTCAAGGTAGCAATCGATGAGAATTACCGAGCCAAGGCTTTGAACTCAACAAATTGACCGAAGGGTATACGATACATAGAGTTTAAGGATCATACCGTAATTACGTGGCGACCAGAACGCTGATTCTGTACTGTCAAATGCTTTGTTTATGTTTTGTACTGAGTTTTTAAGTATTTTTGTTGAATTGTAAGATATTTGAACTGATTTTGTTGTTATGTGTTGTGGTATATGTTATTTGTAGTAGTTTGTGAACAAATTAGATTTTAAGCATCAGTCTGTGCAGTATTTTACTGAAGTTGGAGTTAATAAATAAAATACATACAAATATTTCTACAGAAAAAGCTCCAGACATCAGGAATCTCTCTGTTAGTTTCTTCATGAATTCCTCCAGGGATTCTTTTAGGAATTGCTTCAGGGATTCCTTTGTGGGCATCGTGGCTATACGGTTAGTGTCATCAGGCATAGGATGTGGGTTTGATTACAACTTCAGCCATTGCATATTTTCGTCAGAAAGGATTCTCGGCGTTGCCACTGAAGCATGTTTATCCGATGTCAAGTGCTAAGCTACAGTCTGTGCAGCTCAATGGCTAAAGACAGTGTTTATGTTTCCGTGTTTCAAGATTTTCTCCAGGGGTTCCTTGAGGAATCCTTTCCGCGATTGCTCTGGCCTCAAAATTCAAAATTAATTAACAGATGATGGTATGGGTACATTGTAATCACCGCATTTCTGCAACACCTGGGAATTTGCGAATATCTGGTGCTCTCATTCACCCATATTTTTTTGCGGCGCTTGGAAAAGTGATTGCATGATAATGGCCGCAATCGAATATGCCGACATTTTCAAATATGGGATAAATGACATCTTCCTTCCACTTTCACAATAGAAATTCCTGTTTTAGAACACAGTGCAGTGCTGTTGCCAATGCATCTCCGGCGTATTTCAGCAATTTCTTTGGTAGTTGATAGTTAATACGAGAGCACGTAAATAGCAACGATCCGATTATCGTTCGCGGCAGTAAAAAAATTGCCGGTGGTCGGTAATGTTAATTTCAAAACCGTGATGGCGGCTATGCAAGTAATATGCAAGTCATTCGGGGAACTGGCGTTCAGAGAACCGACATTCGGGGAAACGACATTCGAGGAAAAGTAGCAGAATCCATATGAAGGTTTCGTGATCGTCAACATCAACAAGATCTTTATATTGTAGCTATCAAGCTTCCCCGAGTGGAACAGGACACCCAAATGTTAGATGTGCCAATCGACAAGGTGATCGGTCTAACGATGGTAATCATCGAAGGAGAATTTAATTCTTGTAGCGTGGGGTAGTCTTGTGTAGGAGGGGGGAGGGCGGAGGGGAGTTTCTTGTTAAGGATATAGTCTTGATGAAGCTCGACGAAAGGCTGTGCAATGACGGCTTCGCTAGCATCATTCGCAAAGACGGTCGAGAACTCATCATCTTCTGCAGCCCGTCGCTGATGAACAACATTAAATGGAGAATCATCGACGAATACATTCATAGTGAACAGATGGTACATGAAAGCATTGGTCAGATACGTTTTACAGTATAATGAAGAAGGAATGGACAATGAATGTGGAAGACAATGGACCTGTCCGTTAAGGCACTTCGAGCACTAAGCGACGCTCCAAACATTGATGTTTTGCCGATGACGCAACTTTGCCGAGAAAGCTGGAGCCTAAGAAGTAGTGGTGCCCAATGACAGACTCATTGTCCACCTTACAGCCTGCATAAGAGCCATATGTTGTCTTCAGAAAGCTAAGGTGAACTTGCATCTGATGAAAGCCGCGTTCAAACGGGAGATAACGATGAGCAAATTGGACTGCTATAAGGAGCTGTGGGGCCTACCTTAGCTGAGTTGTTAGAGTCCGCGGCTACATAGCAAAGCCATGCTAAAGGTGTCTGGGTTCGATTCCCGGTCGGTCCAGGATCTTTTCGTAATGGAAATTTCTTTGACTTCCCTGGGCAAAGAGTATCATCGTACCTGTCAGCTCTCAGTTAACCCTTCTACCGGCAGCTTCATTTTTTACCGCAACAAAAAAAAATTATATCGCGATAACTGTTTTGTTTCTCGGTATTTTTGCACCATTTTTTCACAAGTTTCCAAAAAACTCTTCTAACTTAGGAATCTGTGTCAGTGCCCCTATTTGGCTGGTGCTCCGTGTTCGATTGCGAGCATATCGTGTTCGATTGCCCCAGTTTCATTGTTGTGAGAGGTCGCATGCTCACTACATGTGGAGAGGACAAGTATCCCGACAATATAATAGAGAGAATGTGTGCGGATGCCGAGTGCTGGAATGTAGTAACTACGGCTGTCACTTGTAGTATTATAGAGTAAATTAAGAAAAAAAAGAATAACAATTCTATCATAAGGAATCAAAATATTTAACTTCGCCGCTAAAAGAAAACTTTGAATATTTTAATTCTAGAGCATTTCGTTCAGTGTAATCGTAAGTTTTGCATTCGCTTCTAGCGCAAGTGATCGAAATGAACACGAGAATGTATGCGAACAGCGAGAATGGATGCGGAGACAGAGGGGTTAAGCTGAATGGATGCAGAAGAGAAATACGTCGACTGACGCTACGACGCTGGTACTGAATGGAATGGAATGAAGCGAAGTGAATGAGTAAAAGAGACAGGAGTATGCGTCGCAGTAAGACTGGTCGATGTTGTTGCGCATGCTCCTCAGTCTAATAACGATTTTCGACGCGGACGGTTTGAGTCCAGTTTGCGCAAGGTGAAAAAAAAAATAAAATGAGAAAATATAACCGCTGGTGACGCCATGAATAAAAAAAAAATTAATGTTTTATTTTGAAAGAATACGACATGGCACAGTCGGTAGTGTTGTGAATAATTTTAGTAGACAATATCATTGTGTGAAAGGAGTAAGCACCAATATCTGATTGGTTATTTTGAGAGTTGCAATCGTGATAATTTTTCTAGGATGGATAATGTGTAGCAAAAAAAGCAGAGGAGCAGATCGGATACATGGCGGTTGAAATTTCGAGGTAAGATGCTCAGTGAGAACAGTGGAGAAGTATTTGGCAATCAAAAGAAAAAATACAAGTTTTTCAAATCGATTTTTTTTTTTTTGCCAAAATCTAAAATATATTTTTTTACAGAGTAAAGCGAAGTATGCACTTCAACAAAAAAGTAATCGCCTATCCCGATGCATTTTTCTTTGATCGCAGTCCCAGTTGAAAAGAAATGTCATTTCAAATGGAGCTCACTGTAGGAAATTTCTTGACCATTTTTTTAGCAGAAATTTTTACTTTTCTTGAGCGGAACAGCATACCTAGCTTAAAAGTATATTCGGGGTAATCATGCCGCAGCTGAAACGGAAGTACGATAAAATATTGTTCTGATTGTTCTTATGTTTCTGCTTAAACGCAGTGTAACATAAAACGGAATTGAATCATCATGAATCGTGATATATTAGCATACATATTTTACGAAAATATTCCATAATCTCTTTTGCAGTCTTTGCGTTATGTGGAAAAGCAGAACTAAAATTGACGATTCATATATCAGCAAATTTTGAGAATCTGCTTTGAGAGAATCCTGAAAACAAAAAAATTAAGTAAATTAATAACAGCTTCAGCAAATGTGCTTCTTCTAGCATTGCAGACGAGCAAATGCAGAATAATGTTAAAATAAATTAAGTTATCAGAACATAATGGTGAGTGAATGGGCTATTGCTAACAATGATGTTGAGATGAGCGGTTTCTTACAGGCTGCTTTAAAAGGGAAGGTATTAAAAAAAGCAGAGCGAATGTGTCACTGGAGATAGCATTGCAGATGAGTGGATTCCTGCATAATTAAAAAAAAAAAAAAATAATAATAAAAAACAAAGAAAAGTGATAAAGAGCAGAGCGAGTAGACTACTGCTTGTAAAGCAGATGAGCGAATTCCTGCATAATTCTTTTAGGAAATGAGGATAAGAAGAAAGAGAGCAGAGCGAGTGGGCTACTGCTAGCACTGCAGATGAGCGGATTCCTGCATAATTTAAAAAAAAAAACTGATAAAGAGCAGAGCGAGTGGGCTACTGCTAGCACTGCAGATGAGCGGATTCCTGCATGATGCTTAATAAGAGAGAAAGATAGTTGAAATATATAATTGAATCAGCAGAGCGAGTGGGCTACTGCTAGTAATGCAGATGAGCGGATTCCTGCATAATTAAAAAAAAAAAAGAAAAGTGATAAAGAGCAGAGCGAGTGGGCTACTGCTAGCACTGCAGATGAGCGGATTCCTGCATGATGCTTAATAAGAGAGAAAGTGAGTAGAAATAAATAATTGAATCAGCGGAGCGAGTGGGCTACTGCTAGTAATGCAGATGAGCGGATTCCTGCATAGTTCTTTCAGAAATAAGAAAACAGAAAGCAGAGCGAGTGGGCTACTGCTAGCACTGCAGATGAGCGGATTCCTGCATAATTAAAAAAAAAAAAACTGATAAAGAGCAGAGCGAGTGGGCTGCAGATGAGCGGATTCCTGTATAGTTCTTTCAGAAAATGAAGATAAGAAAACAGAGAGCAGAGCGAGTGGGCTACTGCTAGCCCTGCAGATGAGCGGATTCCTGCATGATGCTTAATAAGACAGCGAGATAGTTGAAATAAATAATCGAATCAGCAGAGCGAGTGGGCTACTGTTAACAATTCAGATGAGATTATTTCTGCATATGCTATACGGAGAAAATATGAGATTTGAAGGACATAATTAAAATGCAGAGCGAGTGGGCTACTGCCACCAATAAGTAACTCTGGTAGTTTGAAAAGAGAACTGAGAATGAAAATAAATAAAAGAGGGAAGTTAAACCTCCATAAAAAAATGATAATATTAATAACCGTGTGAGACTTTATTCAACTTAACTTATTATCGTTCATTATATTGTGTCATCTGCAAGAAAATGAATTGTGCGTAACCGTAGGTCATGTTACATTTGTTTGTTTTGAAAGTTGATTGGATTTCTGGATTTTACATTATGGATTTTCAAGGGGGCCGGTCAACAGTATCAAAGAGAAGTGATAGCAATCAGATAGTATGACTTGGTGAGATGTTCGTATAGAACATAATTCGTTTGTTGAGAATTTTAACTGGAAGTTTTCTGATTTTGTTGACGGATCAAAGAAAAGTGATGAAAAACAGCTTGTGTTAATGATTGAGAAACTTTTAAAATTGATTTGTTTCGTAAATTGTTTGAAAGTTCTCTGATTTTATTACATGAGGGATTTTTCAAAAAAAACCTGGTCAGCTCAATAAAAAAAGAAGTGATCAAAATCAGCTAGTATTATTAATTGAGACAAAGAACATGTAAAATTCTTTCGTTGAAAAATAGTTACTTGGAAGTTTTCTGGTGTTGTTGCTTAACGGAATTTCCCAGGAGTCTGGTAATCTCCATTCACGAGAAGCGATCAAAATCAACTAGTATTACTTACAGAGATATAGGGCATTAAACATCTGTTTGTAAGGAAAATTGATTGAAAGTTTTCTGATTTTGTTACTTAAAGAATTTTTCAGGAGCCTAGTCAGCTCCATAAAAAAAAGTGATTCTTTGAGATATAGAACTTAATATTTTGTTTGCTGAGGATGTTGATTGGAGGTTTCCTGGTTATGTTACTAGATTGTGATGAAGTGATGAAAACCAGCTAGTATTTCCGATTTAAATAGAGAATATGAAAAATTTGTTTGTTGAGACAATTGATAAGAAATTTTCTGGTTTTGTAACTTGGTGAAATTTTCAGGAACCTGGTAAGCTCCATCCAAGAGAAGTGATGAAAATCAGCTACTTTTACTTATTGAGGTATAAGTACAAGTAAAATTCATTCGTTTGTGGAGAAAGTTGATTGAAGATTTTCTTGTTGTGTTACTGGACATATTTTTCAGGAGCCCGGTCAGCTCCATCCAAGAGAAGTGATGAAAACCAGCTAGTTTTACCTATCTGAATATAGAACATGTAAAATTCGTTTGTTAGGAAAATTTATTAGAAATTTTCTGGTTTTGTCACTTGACGGAATTTTCCAAGAGCCTGGTCAGCTCCATCCAAGAGAAGTGATGAAAACCAGCTCGTATCACCTATTTAAATAGAGAACATGTAAAAATCGTTTGTTGAGAAACTTGATTAGAAATTTTCTGGTTTTGTTACTTGAAGGAATTTATCAGGAGCCTGGTCAGCTTCATCCAAGAGAAGTGATGAAAACCAGCTAGTATTGCCTATTTAAACATAGAACATGTAAATTTGATTATTGTGAAATTGATTAGGAAATTTCTGGTTTTGTTACTTGAAAGAATTTGTCAGGAGTCTGGCAGCTCCATCCAAGGGAAGTGATGAAAACCAGCTCGTATTACCTATTTAAATAGAGAACATGTAAATATCGTTTGTTGAGAAACTTGATTAGAAATTTTCTGGTTTTGTCACTTGAAGGAATTTTTCAGGAGCCTGGTCAGCTCCATCCAAGAAAAGTGATGAAAACCAGCTAGTATTTCCTATTTAAATAGAGAACATGTAAAAATCGTTTGTTGAGAAACTCGATTAGAAATTTTCTGGTTTTGTCACTTGAAGGAACTTTTCAGGAGCCTGGTCAGCTCCATCCAAAAGAAGTGATGAAAGCCAGCTAGTATTACCTATTTAAATAGAGAACATAAAAATATCGTTTGTTGAGAAACTTGATTAGAAATTTTCTGGTTTTGTCACTTGAAGGAATTTTTCAGGAGCCTGGTCAGCTCCATCCAAGAAAAGTGATGAAAACCAGCTAGTATTTCCTATTTAAATAGAGAACATGTAAAAATCGTTTGTTGAGAAACTCGATTAGAAATTTTCTGGTTTTGTCACTTGAAGGAACTTTTCAGGAGCCTGGTCAGCTCCATCCAAAAGAAGTGATGAAAGCCAGCTAGTATTACCTATTTAAATAGAGAACATAAAAATATCGTTTGTTGAGAAACTTGATTAGAAATTTTCTGGTTTTGTCACTTGAAGGAATTTTTCAGGAGCCTGGTCAGCTCCATCCAAGAGAAGTGATGAAAACCAGCTAGTATTGCCTATTTAAATAGAGAACATGTAAAAATCGTTTGTTGAGAAACTCGATTAGAAATTTTCTGGTTTTGTCACTTGAAGGAACTTTTCAGGAGCCTGGTCAGCTCCATCCAAAAGAAGTGATGAAAGCCAGCTATTATTGCCTATTTAAACATAGAACATGTAAATTTGATTATTGTGAAATTGATTAGGAAATTTCTGGTTTTGTTACTTGAAAGAATTTGTCAGGAGTCTGGCAGCTCCATCCAAGGGAAGTGATGAAAACCAGCTCGTATTACCTATTTAAATAGAGAACATGTAAATATCGTTTGTTGAGAAACTTGATTAGAAATTTTCTGGTTTTGTCACTTGAAGGAATTTTTCAGGAGCCTGGTCAGCTCCATCCAAGAAAAGTGATGAAAACCAGCTAGTATTTCCTATTTAAATAGAGAACATGTAAAAATCGTTTGTTGAGAAACTCGATTAGAAATTTTCTGGTTTTGTCACTTGAAGGAACTTTTCAGGAGCCTGGTCAGCTCCATCCAAAAGAAGTGATGAAAGCCAGCTAGTATTACCTATTTAAATAGAGAACATAAAAATATCGTTTGTTGAGAAACTTGATTAGAAATTTTCTGGTTTTGTCACTTGAAGGAATTTTTCAGGAGCCTGGTCAGCTCCATCCAAGAAAAGTGATGAAAACCAGCTAGTATTTCCTATTTAAATAGAGAACATGTAAAAATCGTTTGTTGAGAAACTCGATTAGAAATTTTCTGGTTTTGTCACTTGAAGGAACTTTTCAGGAGCCTGGTCAGCTCCATCCAAGAGAAGTGATGAAAACCAGCTAGTATTACCTATTTAAATAGAGAACATGTAAATATCGTTTGTTGAGAAACTTGATTAGAAATTTTCTGGTTTTGTCACTTGAAGGAATTTTTCAGGAGCCTGGTCAGCTCCATCCAAGAAAAGTGATTAAAACCAGCTAGTATTTCCTATTTAAATAGAGAACATGTAAAAATCGTTTGTTGAGAAACTCGATTAGAAATTTTCTGGTTTTGTCACTTGAAGGAACTTTTCAGGAGCCTGGTCAGCTCCATCCAAAAGAAGTGATGAAAGCCAGCTAGTATTACCTATTTAAATAGAGAACATAAAAATATCGTTTGTTGAGAAACTTGATTAGAAATTTTCTGGTTTTGTCACTTGAAGGAATTTTTCAGGAGCCTGGTCAGCTCCATCCAAGAAAAGTGATGAAAACCAGCTAGTATTTCCTATTTAAATAGAGAACATGTAAAAATCGTTTGTTGAGAAACTCGATTAGAAATTTTCTGGTTTTGTCACTTGAAGGAACTTTTCAGGAGCCTGGTCAGCTCCATCCAAGAGAAGTGATGAAAACCAGCTAGTATTACCTATTTAAATAGAGAACATGTAAATATCGTTTGTTGAGAAACTTGATTAGAAATTTTCTGGTTTTGTCACTTGAAGGAATTTTTCAGGAGCCTGGTCAGCTCCATCCAAGAAAAGTGATGAAAACCAGCTAGTATTTCCTATTTAAATAGAGAACATGTAAAAATCGTTTGTTGAGAAACTCGATTAGAAATTTTCTGGTTTTGTCACTTGAAGGAACTTTTCAGGAGCCTGGTCAGCTCCATCCAAAAGAAGTGATGAAAGCCAGCTAGTATTACCTATTTAAATAGAGAACATAAAAATATCGTTTGTTGAGAAACTTGATTAGAAATTTTCTGGTTTTGTCACTTGAAGGAATTTTTCAGGAGCCTGGTCAGCTCCATCCAAGAAAAGTGATGAAAACCAGCTAGTATTTCCTATTTAAATAGAGAACATGTAAAAATCGTTTGTTGAGAAACTCGATTAGAAATTTTCTGGTTTTGTCACTTGAAGGAACTTTTCAGGAGCCTGGTCAGCTCCATCCAAAAGAAGTGATGAAAGCCAGCTAGTATTACCTATTTAAATAGAGAACATAAAAATATCGTTTGTTGAGAAACTTGATTAGAAATTTTCTGGTTTTGTCACTTGAAGGAATTTTTCAGGAGCCTGGTCAGCTCCATCCAAGAAAAGTGATGAAAACCAGCTAGTATTTCCTATTTAAATAGAGAACATGTAAAAAATCGTTTGTTGAGAAACTCGATTAGAAATTTTCTGGTTTTGTCACTTGAAGGAACTTTTCAGGAGCCTGGTCAGCTCCATCCAAGAGAAGTGATGAAAACCAGCTAGTATTACCTATTTAAATAGAGAACATGTAAATATCGTTTGTTGAGAAACTTGATTAGAAATTTTCTGGTTTTGTCACTTGAAGGAATTTTTCAGGAGCCTGGTCAGCTCCATCCAAGAAAAGTGATGAAAACCAGCTAGTATTTCCTATTTAAATAGAGAACATGTAAAAATCGTTTGTTGAGAAACTCGATTAGAAATTTTCTGGTTTTGTCACTTGAAGGAACTTTTCAGGAGCCTGGTCAGCTCCATCCAAAAGAAGTGATGAAAGCCAGCTAGTATTACCTATTTAAATAGAGAACATAAAAATATCGTTTGTTGAGAAACTTGATTAGAAATTTTCTGGTTTTGTCACTTGAAGGAATTTTTCAGGAGCCTGGTCAGCTCCATCCAAGAGAAGTGATGAAAACCAGCTAGTATTGCCTATTTAAATAGAGAACATGTAAAAATCGTTTGTTGAGAAACTCGATTAGAAATTTTCTGGTTTTGTCACTTGAAGGAACTTTTCAGGAGCCTGGTCAGCTCCATCCAAAAGAAGTGATGAAAGCCAGCTATTATTGCCTATTTAAACATAGAACATGTAAATTTGATTATTGTGAAATTGATTAGGAAATTTCTGGTTTTGTTACTTGAAAGAATTTGTCAGGAGTCTGGCAGCTCCATCCAAGGGAAGTGATGAAAACCAGCTCGTATTACCTATTTAAATAGAGAACATGTAAATATCGTTTGTTGAGAAACTTGATTAGAAATTTTCTGGTTTTGTCACTTGAAGGAATTTTTCAGGAGCCTGGTCAGCTCCATCCAAGAAAAGTGATGAAAACCAGCTAGTATTTCCTATTTAAATAGAGAACATGTAAAAATCGTTTGTTGAGAAACTCGATTAGAAATTTTCTGGTTTTGTCACTTGAAGGAACTTTTCAGGAGCCTGGTCAGCTCCATCCAAAAGAAGTGATGAAAGCCAGCTAGTATTACCTATTTAAATAGAGAACATAAAAATATCGTTTGTTGAGAAACTTGATTAGAAATTTTCTGGTTTTGTCACTTGAAGGAATTTTTCAGGAGCCTGGTCAGCTCCATCCAAGAAAAGTGATGAAAACCAGCTAGTATTTCCTATTTAAATAGAGAACATGTAAAAATCGTTTGTTGAGAAACTCGATTAGAAATTTTCTGGTTTTGTCACTTGAAGGAACTTTTCAGGAGCCTGGTCAGCTCCATCCAAGAGAAGTGATGAAAACCAGCTAGTATTACCTATTTAAATAGAGAACATGTAAATATCGTTTGTTGAGAAACTTGATTAGAAATTTTCTGGTTTTGTCACTTGAAGGAATTTTTCAGGAGCCTGGTCAGCTCCATCCAAGAAAAGTGATTAAAACCAGCTAGTATTTCCTATTTAAATAGAGAACATGTAAAAATCGTTTGTTGAGAAACTCGATTAGAAATTTTCTGGTTTTGTCACTTGAAGGAACTTTTCAGAAGCCTGGTCAGCTCCATCCAAAAGAAGTGATGAAAGCCAGCTAGTATTACCTATTTAAATAGAGAACATAAAAATATCGTTTGTTGAGAAACTTGATTAGAAATTTTCTGGTTTTGTCACTTGAAGGAATTTTTCAGGAGCCTGGTCAGCTCCATCCAAGAGAAGTGATGAAAACCAGCTAGTATTGCCTATTTAAATAGAGAACATGTAAAAATCGTTTGTTGAGAAACTCGATTAGAAATTTTCTGGTTTTGTCACTTGAAGGAACTTTTCAGGAGCCTGGTCAGCTCCATCCAAAAGAAGTGATGAAAGCTAGCTAGTATTACCTATTTAAATAGAGAACATGTAAATATCGTTTGTTGAGAAACTTGATTAGAAATTTTCTGGTTTTGTCACTTGAAGGAATTTTTCAGGAGCCTGGTCAGCTCCATCCAAGAAAAGTGATGAAAACCAGCTAGCTATTTAAATAGAGAACATGTAAAAAATCGTTTGTTGAGAAACTCGATTAGAAATTTTCTGGTTTTGTCACTTGAAGGAACTTTTCAGGAGCCTGGTCAGCTCCATCCAAGAGAAGTGATGAAAACCAGTTAGTATTACCTATTTAAATAGAGAACATGTAAATATCGTTTGTTGAGAAACTTGATTAGAAATTTTCTGGTTTTGTCACTTGAAGGAATTTTTCAGGAGCCTGGTCAGCTCCATCCAAGAGAAGTGATGAAAACCAGCTAGTATTTCCTATTTAAACATATAACATGTAAAATTCGTTAGTTGAGAAACTTGATTTGAAATTTTCTGGTTTGGTACTTGACGGAATTTTCAGCTACACCCAAGAAAAGTGGTTAAAATCACACAGTATCATTTATTGAGAAATAGAACGTGAAAAAAATCGTGTGTAGTAACATTTGGTTGGAAGTTTTCTGGTTTTGCTAATTGATGAGTTTTTCAGAAGCCTGGTCAGCGCCATCGAAAAGAAATAATGAAAATCAGCTAGTATTACTCATTGAGGCTTAGAACATGTAAAATTTGTTTTCGCGAAAATTGATCGTAAGCCAAGAGATGTGATGAATTTTATTGGGATTCATTGGGATAGAACATGTCAAATTCGTTTATTGTGAAAGTTGATTTAAATTTTTTCTGGTCTTGTAGATTATTCAGAAGCGCTGAACATCCAACAAAAGTGATGAAAATCTGTTAGTAATACTTATTAGGATATTGAACATGTAAATTTTGTTGCTGAGAATGCTGATTGCAAGTTCTCTGGTTTTGTTATTAGACGGATTCTTGAGGAGCCTGGTCAGCTCCATCTAAGCGAAGTGATGAAAACCAGCTAGTATTGCGATAAAGAAAATATAAAACTTGTTCGTGCTCCATCCATGATGAAAATTTGGAACATGAAAATTCATTCAATTAGCAGTTAAATGGAAATTTTCTGACTTTGTTTTATTTGTAAATTTGTTATTAAAGATCTTGAATTGATATACACATAATGTTGTTGTTTTGATTTGTGTTTTACAAGTTTCAAGTCTAGAATATGTCAAATTATTAACCATAGGAAAACTCAACCGTGGTAAGAAGAGATGTTGTGTTACCAGTACTAAATGAATTACGGAAATTAAGGGTAGCTAACCCTTTAATTTTGAATATGTCAAAAAAAAAAAGGTAATGGTTGTTGACCTTTTTCAGAAATCAAAGTTATATTGAATAGTAAGTTAAAAAAAAATAATAATAATAATAAATATTTTAAATTCGAGAAATGTTAAAAAAACGAGAAATTCAAGTGCTCAAAATTCAGAAAGTGAATCAACTCCGATAATAACGTACTAATTTTCGTTTAAAAAAAAAAAAAAAAACAAATGATTGCCTGAGGTTTAATCTGAATTAAAAACATATTATTGCAACGTATAGAAATGTTAAAAAAAGCTGTCTCCGTAAAAGACACTAAAGAAGTACTTATTCAAATATTTCATTGAAAATATGAATGGTTAAGAACATTGAGATTCTAGTTTTTTTACTTTTTTTCTTGTGAGTGTATTATCAAAGGTTAATTTAAATAAAAATATATGAAACATTAAAAACAATTCTCTATTTAAAAACATAGATAGAAAATTGATTATGAAATTTTAATCTTTCCTTTGGCTATTGTGAACATGAGATTAATTACTAACTGGAAAGCTTGTCTAAGTAATTTTAAGGTCAATGTTTACTGCTGTTAGAACATTATACTGAATATTATTGTATTATACATTTAAAATAGAATAGTTATAATTATTCAGTCAATTTCAGTTAAGCCACACATAAAAAAAATGCTTAACATGGAAACAGGAATGACCTACATTGTAAGGTATAAAACCATTTAAAAAAAGCAAACAGTGATCTGTTACATAATATTAAATTGTATCTACAAACAAGAATGAAGTTGCTTCGACATTAAATTACAATACGCTGTATTGTATCCAATACGTTTTTATTGTACTATAATAGTTTGTTTCATTCAATAAAAGGTACGTTTTCATTCCGGTAGCGTTGAAATAAACAATTTACGCTTTAAATTTTACATTAAAAAAATCTTGTGAAACAATATTGTAAAATTGAATAGAAAGTTGTGTCAAGGATTTATTGATATCGTAAAATCAGGAATTATTTTCAATACACAAATCTTCTTCGATATAAAACAAATATGAAAGGTAATAACAAAATGGATTTTTTTTTAGAACTAGGATCGAGTTATTGATTAAATTTGATTGTAGGAAATTGTAAAAAAAGAAAAGAACACGGAAATTACAATTTAATGCGGAAACCGGAAATTTTTTGGCGATAGGTTGAACTGGTGATAATATTTGTCAATTAGTATGTTTTGGGTATTTGAACTTATATGACCTAAATAAAAGTGTGATATAAATACGACAGTTGCATATTATCATGATCATGTTTCTTATAGTATTTTATAAAATATTCGAACAATTAATTATTAATGTTATAAATTTTGCAGTTAAATAAATTACGAAACAAAATAATAAGATATTATCATCAAACTAAATAAGTCCACGCAAGAACAGTTTCAAACATCAATAATATCAAAAAGTATTCAAAATAATAAAATTCCAAGAAGAAACGATTGACAAGATAAAACGAAGAGTGCAAGACTTATAATAGATGCAAATTATTGGAAATAGTTAGATTCATATATGATTATGTATGGTTTGATGAAATAATTATGTAACAAAATGTTGGGATACTCCATAGATGTTGGGATACTCGTATAGATTTTTTTTTTGTAAAACTAAAAAAAACTTGTAAAGATATTATTAAAAAAAATGTATTAACACTTTTTTGGCAATGCTATATGACGGCACTTTATGTATTAATTATATGAAAAGTAGAGAAGAGAACGAATGTAGTATTATAGAGTAAATTAAGAAAAAAAAGAATAACAATTCTATCATAAGGAATCAAAATATTTAACTTCGCCGCTAAAAGAAAACTTTGAATATTTTAATTCTAGAGCATTTCGTTCAGTGTAATCGTAAGTTTTGCATTCGCTTCTAGCGCAAGTGATCGAAATGAACACGAGAATGTATGCGAACAGCGAGAATGGATGCGGAGACAGAGGGGTTAAGCTGAATGGATGCAGAAGAGAAATACGTCGACTGACGCTACGACGCTGGTACTGAATGGAATGGAATGAAGCGAAGTGAATGAGTAAAAGAGACAGGGGTATGCGTCGCAGTAAGACTGGTCGATGTTGTTGCGCATGCTCCTCAGTCTAATAACGATTTTCGACGCGGACGGTTTGAGTCCAGTTTGCGCAAGGTGAAAAAAAAAAAAAATAAAATGAGAAAATATAACCGCTGGTGACGCCATGAATAAAAAAAAATTAATGTTTTATTTTGAAAGAATACGACATCATCTTCTGCAGCCCGTCGCTGATGAACAACATTAAATGGAGAATCATCGACGAATACATTCATAGTGAACAGATGGTACATGAAAGCATTGGTCAGATACGTTTTACAGTATAATGAAGAAGGAATGGACAATGAATGTGGAAGACAATGGACCTGTCCGTTAAGGCACTTCGAGCACTAAGCGACGCTCCAAACATTGATGTTTTGCCGATGACGCAACTTTGCCGAGAAAGCTGGAGCCTAAGAAGTAGTGGTGCCCAATGACAGACTCATTGTCCACCTTACAGCCTGCATAAGAGCCATATGTTGTCTTCAGAAAGCTAAGGTGAACTTGCATCTGATGAAAGCCGCGTTCAAACGGGTGATAACGATGAGCAAATTGGACTGCTATAAGGAGCTGTGGGGCCTACCTTAGCTGAGTTGTTAGAGTCCGCGGCTACAAAGCAAAGCCATGCTAAAGGTGTCTGGGTTCGATTCCCGGTCGGTCCAGGATCTTTTCGTAATGGAAATTTCTTTGACTTCCCTGGGCAAAGAGTATCATCGTACCTGTCAGCTCTCAGTTAACCCTTCTACCGGCAGCTTCATTTTTTACCGCAACAAAAAAAAAAAAATTATATCGCGATAACTGTTTTGTTTCTCGGTATTTTTGCACCATTTTTTCACAAGTTTCCAAAAAACTCTTCTAACTTAGGAATCTGTGTCAGTGCCCCTATTTGGCTGGTGCTCCGTGTTCGATTGCGAGCATATCGTGTTCGATTGCCCCAGTTTCATTGTTGTGAGAGGTCGCATGCTCACTACATGTGGAGAGGACAAGTATCCCGACAATATAATAGAGAGAATGTGTGCGGATGCCGAGTGCTGGAATGTAGTAACTACGGCTGTCACTCACATTATGTTAAAATTGCAGCGCCTATGGCGCGCCGACCAAGAGTTGGCTGCAGAGGATTAGATCTGCGTCCAAAAGAATTGCTCAAGTACAGTGCATAGGCTGCTTTTAGCGGGTCATCATGGTTAATGTTTGAGAATCAAGAAGCAGCACAAGGCGTAATCTGGTGACCATATAATTTTCTATTTCAAGACCGCACGGGACGTCATTATAATCACCTCATCCATTTGAAGATGCAAATCTCAAATGTTGTCCTGAGATACAAAAGTCTACTAGAATCGTATGACTCTATTTGCTCAAATACATGCATCACTCGTCCAGCAAGTAAAACCATACTAGATCACTTTCTATGTAAAGAAGAAATAACTTTCAAAAGTAAGAAATGAACATTTTTCAAATGTTAGTGATCACTTATTCGGAGTGTTGTTGGATCCTTCGACCTTGACGCTTGCTCCTGCGGGGGTGGGCGATGAGGGCAGGATCAATCGTGTTGCGCACCGCTTGTGTAGCACGGTGGAATAGTCGCGGAACACGTTAGTAGTATTTGATCTTTTGATCTTGTCGCTAGCTTTATGGGGGCGAGTGACGAACACTTGTTCAGCGTTCAATGCGTTTATCGAGTAATATCGCGAATCCGGTTAGGCGCATTCATTTTAAATTATATACTTATCGTTTACCAAATCGAATCCCTCCCCCATATCCAAACTCTAAGTGTTTACTTGTGGAAGTGCAGAAGACTCCTCGGCTTCCATAAAGCAATTAAAAGCTCCCCCAGATCTGAGCGACTTTTTACGGCGACAGCGACAAACAATCGTAGCGATTTCGCTAATGTTTCGCTACATGCACTGTTTGATGAGTGCGTCTTAGTCACAGCGACGCGATTTTGCTGTGATTCGCATCGTGTAAGTCAAGTCAGTCAACAACAAAATCGCGACGATTATTTGTCGCTGTCGCCGTAAAAAGTCGCGTAGATTTGGGGGAGCCTTAACACGTCAACATTTCCCTCCCATTCCAAATTGACCTACATTCGGATGCACCCGGCGCCGTTATTGTTTATTATAATAATGAGCGCACCAGTACTTACACATAGAGGAGCTTCTAATCCCAAGTAGCGTCTGTTGATTCTGTGTGTGAGTACAGCTGTTCTTGCAATAACGGAGTAGCATCTGCGGGTGGTGAATCATGCTCATGCTCATGCTTGGCTGTGGATAAAACTTAAGAACAAATACTTGAAAAAAGTTAAAAGTAATCCGTTTTATAATCACTTGAAATAAATGTTTTAATATATTTCCAAAAAGACTGATATTGTCAAGAAAACGTGTTACATTAATTATTATGAGCGTGTTCTAAACAACACTTCTTACGCCAAGCTTTCCAAAAGTTTAAATGAAGTTATGGGACGTAAAAACAATCAGTCAAAATAGAACTTAATTATGAAGGACTAGGAACTTCGAACAAGGAGGAAATTTGTGAAATCTTTAAAAATTATTTTTCAAATATCGGAGAAAATTTGGCGAAATTCATCAAAAGAAATAATAGGAATCCAATGACAACAGTAACTCATATAGAACAAACCATTTTCTTAAATTCAACAAATATCCGCGAGGTAATACATGAACTGGACGAAAAGAAGAGCTTCAGACATGATAATTTTCCGTCAAGTATAATTAAATCAAATGAGAACAAATTTACTGAAATATTTCCATATCTTTTTTATCAAATGCTCAATCAAGGAACTTATCCCAAATGCCCAAAGTAGCAATAGTTACACCAATTTCACCACCAAGTCTGGTGATGCAACTTACCTATGTAACTATCGACTCATTTCTACCTTATCCGTATTCAGTAAAATATTTAAAAAAAACTGCTTGTGACACAACTTTTTGATTTTTTTAACAAACATAATATTATGTACAAATTCCAATACGGTTTTTGTAAAGGATGCAACACTTCAACAGCTATTGTGATACTCGTAAGTTTTTTGCTCGAAGGTATTGATAAAAAAAATTTCAATTGAGGGCCTTTTTATTGACCTTAAAAAGGCATTCGATACGCCGACTCATCATATATTATAAAAAAAATTAGAAAGGTATGGCGTACGTGGACTAGACTATGATATTATTTAGAGTTATCTCAATGATAGAAAACAGTTTGTAGCACTACAAAATATACATAGATCTACGCGATCCATCAAAGTGGAATGCCGCAAGGCAGTAATGTTAGTCCTCTTTTATTCTTAACTAGTGGTCCCGGCAAACTTCGTCTTGCTATCAAGCAGGCTGTTGTAAAACGTCATGTAATATCTCATACAAAATGGCACATCAACTTCACTCGTTTTCCCGATTATTCCGAGGACTTTACTTATTTTTTTCCACGCACTATCACGTCGCATCTCTTGTCGAGTACAACTGTGAAAAATTTACGTAAATCCGTTCATACGTTATCCAGCCATTTAGTGATATACAAACACCACTCCATTTTTATTTATTTATTTAGATAGATAGATAGATAGATAGATAGATAGATAGATAGATAGATAGATAGATAGATAGATAGATAGATAGATAGATAGATAGATAGATAGATAGATAGATAGATAGATAGATAGATAGATAGATAGATAGATAGATAGATAGATAGATAGATAGCAAGTAGCAAGAGGAGGCTACTGGCGAGCGTGTCAACGTCGATCATCCGGTATGCAGCTCCAGCGTGGTCGGCGGCACTGAAGACAGGACGAAATCGTGCCCAGTTGAACCGTACGTTTAGGCTGATGGCAATGCGTGTAGCGAGTGCGTATCGAACGATATCATCGCACGCCGTGCACGTAATAGCCGGAATGATTCCTATCTGCCTTCTACTGGAGGAGGATAGCGAGTGCTACAGGGATCGAGCCACAGGGAGAGTCCGGAACAGAGCGAGAGCCAACACGCTTAGTAAATGGCAGCAGCAATGGAACAACGCAGAGAAGGGCAGGTGGACTTACCGACTGATTCCAAACGTGTCGATATGGACCACTAGAGCGCACGGCGAGATTAATTTTCAACTGACGCAATTCCTGTCTGGTCATGGCTGCTTTAAGCAGTACTTGCACAGGTTCGGCCACGCAAGGTCACCGTTGTGCCCTGAATGCCGAGACATAGAAGAAACACCAGAGCACGTAGTCTTTACTTGCCCACGGTTTGCACAGCAGCGAAGCGAAATGACTGCCATCGTCGGAGACGACGTGAACGTGGAAAATATCGTCCTAAAAATGTGTAGTAATGAAGATAAGTGGAACGCGGTGAACCGATCTGTTGTTCAGATTATGTCAACACTACAGCGGACATGGCGAGAGGAGCAGCGTCAGATGACGTAGGCAGCCCTGCCGAACGAAGAAGGGCGCCGGACTGTTTTCGACACTCTAAAAGAGCGGATGAAGGGAAAGTGATACTGCTCGGTTCCGGGAGATATTCCTTTGCCGGGGAACTCTCCGCCGGAGTAGGCTAGATCCACCGCCGGGGACTAGCTGAGTAGACGCGACGTAGCACCGGCCCCGGGTCGTAGGAGCATCAGTGAACCGGAAGTTAGCCTCCACCGGAATCGCTGGACTGACTCCGGCACCCTACCGGTCGGCCCGTAAAAAATTGAAGAGCAGCAGTAGCAGCAGCAGAAGAAGAATCGGTCTCGGAAGAACTTCCATCGCCGGGGAATTCTTCGTCGGTGTAGGCTAGGTTCACCGCCGGGGACTAGTTGAGTAGACGTGTCATAGCGACGGTTAAGGGTCGTCGGGGCACCAGTGAACCGGAAGCTAGGCTCCACCGGAATCGCTGGACTGACTTCGGCACCCCTCCGGTCGGCTCGTATCGTAGAAGTAGAAGAATCGGTGTAGGGAGAAATTCCACCGCCGGGGAACTCTCCGTCGGTGTAGATTAGGTCCACCGTCGGGGACTGGTCGAGTAGAATACGTCGGAACGCTGGTATTGAATAGTCGGGGCGCCTACGAACCGGAAGTTATGCTCAACCGGAATCGTTGGACCGACCTCGGCATCTTACCAGCTGAACTATGGAAAGGAGATGGTCGCCGTAACCGTACGAGTGCGGGCTTCGTATGAGCTCAGAGTGGTGCACAAACTGGAGCCGAAGGGCTCAGAATGTTGCATGTAGGTATTAACAAATTGACGGGTCGCCAAAGGGCGAAAATAGGTATTAACAAATTACTAACGAGTGGAGCCGAAGGGCTCAGCATGAGGCACGTCGTTGAACGGTTTTTAAAACTGTTAACAGGAGCCGAAGGGCTCAGCATGTAGAATAACAAATTGAAGTGGTGCGCTCAGCACGTTGTCCTCCCCTTCGAAGTAATACCGGAAGGTAGTTCCGGAGGGTGATGGTGATGGTACTAAACCTAGGAGAGTGTTTTTAGTGGGGAAGGCACTAAGTGGATCCCACACCGCGCCAAAAATTACACTGGCATGAGCATGAACATATACAGGCCAGTCTATGAAGATTTTTAAACTCCTAGTTGCATGAAAAAAAAAGATAGATAGATAGATAGATAGATAGATAGATAGTTAGATGGATAGATAGATAGATAGATGAGAGCTTTCTTTGCAAAGCTGCCATTTTCGCATATCGAGTGGCAGGTACGATTATACTGTATGCCCTGGGAAGTCAAGGAGATTTCTATTACGAAAGGTTATGGACCGACCGGGAATCAAACCCAGACACCGTTAGCATGGCTTTGATTTGTAACCGTGGACTCTAACCACTCGGCTAAGGAAGGCTCCAGAAGTGAGATGCTGTCCGAGACCGTTCTAAGCCATATCTAAGAACATATCGTGCAAAAACTTTACCACCTTGAAAGAACATGCAATGCATAAGACCACGTAGCGGGCTTAGTGTAGTATCGGTAATGGGTAATCGGTAAAGACACCTGAGAATCGGAAGCCATTCGCAACTTGGAATCACAAGATCGACATTACCAATGTCGAGGTATTTTTTGTAAGAATCGAGATAATTTTTGAAGTTGGCTAGGTCCACTACCGGGGTCATGTTAAGCAGATCGGAACTCCAGTGATTTCCAGTTCAGCCATTGTTTACCCCAAACCACTGCGACTATGACAGTGTACCGGCCAGTTCCGGAAGAATGAGAAACGCGTACCGCCTGAGGAGCAAAGGAGATAAAATTTCGCCGTGAAATGCCTATTTCATTGCTTTCTTTTCCATGCTCCTTCTTACTTTAAAAATAAACCGAAATGCCGGTAAAACAAATAATACAAATAATCTCTTGCTTGAATGATTACGTCAGTTTTACAAAGCAAAATTATGCGATCAAATCAACTACCGTAGCTGGATTCATTTTTTTCATTGATTTAGTAAACATCTACACAGATAACACTGAATCAACAATTTCACGCCACAATACTCGGTTCGTAGCCGCATCTCTCCTCGGTTCTGCCCATTGGCGTAAATAGGGAGGGGCCAGGGGGGGCATGTCCCCCCTGAATCATTGGATTGGCCCCCCCGAAAAAAATATGGAAAAGCAATTACAATATAGCTAAAAATAGTGTTTAGTATCAAACATGCCCTTATGATACTAAACACGTTAAATGCATGTTGAATATAAATTTCTGGATGTTCACTGTTTGACAGGCAAAAGCAATATGTAGTTGTAAAACGTCACATACTGCCATACTGTTACCTTTCCGCCCTTTTCCGTTATTGAAATTCATTGAAGCTCGTTTTAGAATTGGCAGACCTGGTTCGATTCATTTGTAGTTGTATTGTCAATTAGAAAACCAAAGTCTCTTCAAATTTTAAAACAAGCTGCGATATTTTGTGATTCATTATCTAGAACGAACAGCTGTTACTGGGAAATATTTGTATATGAGAGTTATGGTAAAGTTTAACAAACAAATATGTCCCACAAATAAACAATGGTGCAGCAAGCCAAGTTTATATTTTCACGAACTTTTAAATATTTTATATTCAAATTCATTCATTTATCTCGGGGATGGCATACGATCCCAGGTCCTCGGCGTGTGTTCTAGCCACTACACTAGGCCCGTTCCCACATCAATTCTGTTTAGAGATGTTTATTCGTTTTAACACTTCAGTCGTCGCGCTGTTGTATTTTGTACAACAGTGGTGAAAAAACCTCGCTTATCGTACACAGCATCAGCGTAGTGGTTCTGACGGTGACAAACCGCGCGACGACTGAAGCACAGACAAACAGACGTCACACTCTCACCATTGTCCATCGACCACCTTTTTAACGGTCAATACAAAAATGTGGTAGGTGGCCAATCCGCCACCCACAGCGCTCGCATCGTTTCTGTTCGCGTTTGACGTTTACACACTACCGCCATCTGTTGTTCCGTCGGCCAAACACACTAATTTTAGCATTGGGCGTACATGTCCTCGTGAGTATGATTTTGATTGAGATTTGTTCGAAGTGTTACGTCTGTTTGTCTGTGACTGAAGGGTTAAATATATCTGCATTCATGTAAAATTTCTGTAATAAGAAGACGTTGCGTTACTTAGATTAAACTTGTTTCTAGATTCATGACGAGATATCGACGATTAAGAGCATTACTGTTTTATATATGTTTTTCATTGCAAGTTGAACAAATCTAGAAAGCCTAACTGCAAACGGTTTTCTGTAAGTTACACTAACATTAGAATTTTATGCATGTAAAATCACAAAATATTCTCTAATTTCTCTTGGCGCAGATTCCTTATTTTACTAAGTCCAACGAAACAGCTGTTTGTTAGGCGACCTTTACTTACATTTATGTCAGTCTCCTGTATAGAAACTGATTGTTTTTCTAGAATGAGCTTCTGTATTTCTCAGTTGTACATTTATATTTTGAAACCGGTCGGCAGTGTTGTGAAAAACTCAATTTCTCACAACTCACGCTTGAGATTTTTCATGCGTGAGTTGTCAATCATGCAACTCAGCAGTCAAAAAATCATGGATGAGTTGGCTCACCTTTTCAACTCATTGTCTCGTATTTCCACAGTTTACTCCCACAGGGCAATAATTTCTTGTTAGGCTGGTAAAATTATGTTAATCCTTTCTAACGTAAACAACAACATTCGGGTTTCACGAGTTTTTGCCGGGTTTTGCGACAGAATCATTTTTTACGGTTTGAGTTGATTGAGTTGATTTTGCATCAAAATCTGAAGCGTGAGATTTGCGAAGCAGATCTCTAATGAGTTTGCTCTCACGGGAGAGCGTATTGATTGATATTTTGAGTGTGAGTCTATCAACACTGCCGGTCGGATTTCTTTTTCGATTTTCAGTAGCCCAGAATTCAACAATAAAGTAAAGTGAGGCATAGGTTCGAGATTTGGAAAACTTATGGCTATTTGTTGTTTTTAACGTAAAAATTGTAATTTTTGGTCAAACTTTCTTCACATGGAAACAAATAAGGATTAAATCTTCTCTGATTTTTAAGTGTAGGGGGTTTCAAGGCTTATCATTAGGATGCTCTGAGGTGTATAAGTTATTACATAAATGCATGGAATCAATTTTTTACCCATAGCGGAGCTAATGTTCGAATCAGCTGAGCAAAAGTTCGACACACATATAAACTCTCAGAGAAATTTACAAATTACTCCAAATCCACATATTATCTTTATGTTTAGCAAAACTTGCGTGATCATGTGGCCAGCGGCCTTTTGCCTCATACTTGATTCTTACTCTTGCCCCACCGGTGGGGCAAAAGTTCGTTTGAGACAATCAATTTTGAAACTGTTATAACTAAAAATGGGAGCAACAATAATCCATATTTTCAAACTAGCATGCGTTTTTCTTTATTTAAAGGCTTGTTTTCTTTTGCTTTTCGGCTTCAAGAGGGTTCAACATTGATCTTAAACCTTGATTGAGATGGGTTTGAACAAGTCATCTTGGCAATATAACACGACCAAAAAGATTTTTAAATACGTTTACGTTTACTATTTTTCCATAAAAGTGACATTAGGTAACATGGAAAGTTGATCAATCAATTTTAGACGATTTTCAGGTTTTGATCTACCTCTGTATGAAAGTGCGCCACTTTAATCAGTTCACAAATTTTATCGAAACAAGCACTGTAAAGTTATCTAAATCCTTTACGACTTCTATCTCTCATGAGAAGGGGCCGTGGCCCCCCTCAAGACTGACCACTATTTACGCCCATGGTTTGTACAACACTAATAGATTATCCAGTGATCAATCTATATGCATTCAAAAAAGAAGGCAATATTCGCGCACGATGTTTCACTAAAATAATGTGGTTTAATTGTATGTGACTGGTAAACATTATTATCGGAAGGGAAGAACTAGGATTTACGGAAGTTATAGTGCCTGTAAAAGAAGAGTTGGGGAAGAAAAGAAACGTGACTTTTCACACAACTTAGGAATCTGCGGAATGCATTGCTGAATGTATAAGCCACGAACCTATATTCCCCAACATAAATTGACAAGTTTGATCAGTTCTGCATAACTTGGGCTTCAATTTCAATTAGCTTCTTTACTCGCCAGAAATGGATGTAAAAGTGACATTTTTCTGAAAATTTGTTCTATGCTTACTGTGATGAAAATTGCAAATTTTGCTGTTTCCAACACCGTTTGCATCGCAACCACTTTTTCCTTAGCAACACTATTTATCCAAACACCTTCGCTAGAAAAATTACTGCTTTCGACGTTTTGTCCCTTCCGACGTTTTGGGACTCGACGTTTTTGCATTCGACATTTTGAGATTCGACGTTTTGTCTTTCGACATTTTGTCCCTAAACCAAGACAGACGACGGAAGATGATCTGGGATAATACTTTGTAGGCCGCATTTAGAATGGTGATCGCTCGAAAGTTCTCACAATCTAACTTGTCGCCTTTCTTGTAGATGGGGCATATCACCCCTTCCTTCCACTCCTCCTAGCTGTTCTGTTTCCCAGATTGTGCCTATCAGCCGGTGCCGACAAATGGCCAGCTTCTCCGGACCCATCTTTATAAGTTCAGCTCCGATACCATCCTTACCAGCAGCTTTATTGTTCTTGAGCTGGTGAATGGCATCTTAACCTTAACCAAAGTGGGGGCTGGTTGGTTTCCATCTTCCGCAGTAATGACGAAGGCATTTCCTCCATTGTCCCGTCCTTCATTGCCTGTGCTCTCAGCGCCATTCAGGTGCTCATCGAAGTGCTGCTTCCACCTTTCGATCATCTCACGCTCGTCCGTCAGAATCCTCCCATCCTTATTCCTGCACATCTCGGCTCGCGGCACGAAGCCATTGCGGGATGCGTTGAGCTTCTGATAGAACTTACGCGTTTCTTGAAACCGGCACAGCTGTTCCATCTCTTCGCACTCCGTCTCCTCCAGGCGGCGTTTTTTCTCCCAAAAGAGGAGGATCTGCTGTTGCCATTTCCGTCTATAGCGTTTCACGCTCTGCCGGGTCCCTTGATGCAGCATGACCGCCCGCGCTGCATTCTTCTCCTCCAAAACCTCCTGGCACTTATCGTCGAACCAATCGTTCCGTCGACTCCGTCCCACGTACCCGACGTTGCTCTCAGCTGCATCGTTGATGCCTGCTTTTACTGTTCTCCAGCAGTCCTCAAGAGGGGCTTCATCCAGCTCACCCTCTTCCGGTAATGCAGCCTTGAGGTGCTGCGCGTATGCCGCTGCGACATCCGGTTGCTTAAGTCGCTCTAGATCGTACCGGGGCAACCCTCGGTACCGTACGTTGTTAACGACTGAGAGTTTTGGGCGCAGTTTGACCATCACCAGATAGTGGTCAGAGACGATGTTAGCGCCACGATAGGTCCTGACGTCGATAATGTCGGAGAAGTGTCGACCATCAATCAGAACGTGGTCGATTTGCCATTCTGTCTGCTGTGGCGATCTCCAGGTGTATCGGTATGGAAGGCTGTGCTGGAAGTAGGTGCTACGAATGGCCATATTCTTGGAGGCGGAAAAATCAATTTGTCGTAGGCCGTTTTCGTTCGTCAGCCGGTGGGCGCTGAACTTTCCAATAGTCGGTCTAAATTGCTCCTCCTGGCCAACCTGAGCGTTTAGATCTCCTATGATGATTTTGACGTCGTGGCTTGGGCAGCTGTCGTACTCGCGTTCGAGCTGCGCGTAAAAAGCGTCTTCCTGCAACGCTACGATGCCGAATCCGCGGTCCTTCAGCACGTCGGCGAGTAAGCGTGTAGCGATGAAGTTGAATGATTTACAGTTCCACGTACCGAGCTTCCAATCGCTAGTCCCTTTACGTCGCTATGCTCTTCTCCGATTGTCCCGGATCGTATTCTCTCGTTGATTATTTGTTGCTTGATTTTTTACGGCTGGCTTGCAGGGCCTGACACCAACCCCCTAGATTTCCGGAGGACCATAGTGCACAGTTTAGCTTAGAGTCCTTCTCTGGCACTTGGACGATGATCAGCCGCCCCTGACATGGGGAGCAGACGCTGTTGTGAGCCGCTCCTAACATGGAGTACAGACGCTCAAGGTTTGCAGAAGCAAGAGCAAAAGCAAACCCCCCCTTCCCTGTCAGCATACGACCAAAGTTCCAAAGACCAAAGGTTACTCGTACTCGTACTCGCGAGGAAGTAGGGATAGGATTTGCTGGGCAAAAGGCTAAGGACCGCACAGAGGGGTCTATTTTTTTCCTTCAGGTACGCGAGGTTCCAATGCACTATGGTCCAGGAATCAGTTTTACGCGGAAAGATGCATTTTGAGCTTTAGAATCAAACATTAGACAAAAACGGTCTTCTACAAAGTTGTTTGTATTAGAAAGGTCCTTTGTTTGGTGTTATTGAAAATTAGGGTGGACCACATTTTCATAGAAATTGTGTAACTAACTTTCTTATTTGTAGAAATTATATAATACATGCTTCAGCAAAGTTGTAGACCATTCAATTTCAAGCAACTTTGTCAAAAAAAGTTTTTTTGTATCTCTTAAATTGTCTTATTTAGAGCTATTTTCCTACGGTGGCATAGGGTGGTCCGAACAAAACTGGTTTTCTGGCTCTAGAGTTTTCAATTCAAATTTCTCATCAAAGTAGTCTATGAAACACTTTTAGAGCTTTAAAAAATGCGTAATTTGGTGAGTTAAGAAACTCGCTATCTCCTTCCGTTTGGGAGTTATTGTTGTTTTTCTCTCAAAAACATGCCTACTTTGATTGAGAATATCTCTGATTGGGGCAAACATAAAAAATATCTTTTGACGGCATTCAAAAGACAAAATGAAATTGTATATTATATCAAAAAATTACAGATGTGTTATTTTTGTAACTCTAATAAAATGTCTTGAAAAACAAATATTTTTTATCACAAAAACTTAAATAACTTTTGAACTAAAATAGATATCAACGATCTTTTTGCATGAAAATTTGCGTTTTATTAAGTTCTAAAAGTCGTTCATAGACCACTTTGACGAGAAATCTGAAATAAGATAGATAGGGCTCTAAAACTATTTTGAAGATTTTCAGAGTATGTATTTTTTTATTATTTTGCATTTTGAGCATGTAAATAAAATTTTAGACAAAAATGATCTTCTACAAAATTGTTTCTAAAAATGTAAGCTGTCATACTGTGTCATTAAAAACTAGGGTGGTCCACAATATCACACAAATCATAATCAACTTTTTTATTTGCAAAAATACTGGTATATACTCTTCAGCAAAGCGGTAGAACTTGAAATTTTGATCAACTTTGCCAAAAAAAGTTTTTCTGTAGCTCAAAGTTTGACCAATCTAGAGCATTTTTTCGTAATCATCGCAGGGTGGTCCAACAGAAATAAGTTTTTCAACTCTAGTGTTTTCAATATTAGTTTCTCATCAAAGTCGTCTATGAACGACTTTTAGAACTTATTAAAACACAAGTTTTTATGCAAAAATATTGTTGATATCTATTTTAGTTCAAAAGTTATTTAAGTTTTTGTGATAAAAAATATTTGTTTTTCAAGACATTTTATTAGAGTTACAAAAATAACACATCTGTAATTTTTTGTTGTAATATACAATTTTGTTTTGTCTTTTGAATGCCGTCAAAAGATATTTTTTATGTTTGCCCCAATCAGAGATATTCTCAATCAAAGTAGGCATGTTTTTGAGAGAAAAACAACAATAACTCCCAAACGAAAGGAGATAGCGAGTTTCTTCACTCACCAAATTACGCATTTTTTAAAGCTCTAAAAGTGTTTCATAGACTACTTTGATGAGAAATTTGAATTGAAAACTCTAGAGCCAGAAAACCAGTTTTGTTCGGACCACCCTATGCCACCGTAGGAAAATAGCTCTAAATCGGTCAATTTAAGTGATACAAAAAAACTGTTTTTGACAAAGTTGCTTAAAATTGGATGGTCTACAACTTTGCTGAAGCATGTATAATATAATTTCTACAAATAAGAAAGTTAGTTACACAATTTCTATGAAAATGTGGTCCACCCTAATTTTTAATAACACCAAACAAAGGACCTTTCTAATACAAACAACTTTGTAGAAGAACGTTTTTGTCTAATGTTTAATCCTAAAGCTCAAAATGCATCTTTCCTCGTAAAACTGATTCCTGGACCACTGTGCAATGGTACGCCATGCCCAGCCATTTACCAACCGTAGCTGGATTGTATCAATCAATTACTATACTTTCTTATAATTGTTCATCATCCTCAATCGTACTTTCACTGTTCTCTTAAAACATCGTTACATGCGTAACATTTATTTGAATTGCCGTAATGTGCTTCCCCTTCTTGGTAATACCGAAACAGATTCTGCTCACTCATAGTAACCAAATGAGGAGGGGAAATGAGAGTTCTGATAACGTTTGTAACTGTCACATTTCGAGTGGCAAAAGTCCTCCCCCTTATGAGACTCCTTCCCTAAGGGAGCTCAAATGTACATAGCAATGCATCCCGAGTAATCAGTTGGTGCGCATGATCCCTGCCGCGATTTTGTTTTGCGAATTGAGTGTCTCGACTTCGTATGTTTGCAATCTCGTGACGTCACCGTTCGCTATTCGCACTAGACTTTTCCCAGTTTCGTTAGACAAGCCGTCGTTGGCTGAGGTTAAATTTCTCGTCAAATCCAGAAAATGATGGAATTTATCATATCTTTCCTCGTTCGCTCTCAATGTCGGCTGCTGTTCTTAAAGCTGGCTGAAGCTGTGTGTTAGTGTGGTGCAAGCAGAAGGAATCGATTTTGAAGTCGCACTTTTTCGGTGGAAAATTTTCAACCACTCCTCGTTCGCACAAGCCAGTCACTGGACGCAAGCATCTCGATGTTCAAGTAGTCTTCCGGTTGTAACTGTTCTGACGTATTTCATGGATATGGAAATCACTTATTCTCAGTTTGGTAAAAGCTGATAATCCGCACGGAGTAAATAAAAGAGGAGAGTGTTTAATAATGCAAAGAACGTAATTAATTTTCAACATTGCTCATGTTTTGAAATCCGAAAGGGACAGTGTGGTTTAAAGTTTTACTAGTGATTGCTGTATAATGTATTAGGTGTTGAAATCTTAATTAATATCCAGGTATAAACTGTCTTTCCGGTAATGGAGAGTTCAAGGAAACTCCATCCCTTTGTCGATTGAAGTGCAGTGTGTATTATGTAACACGAGGGAGCTTACCTTGAAGTGCGATAGCGTTACTAAAGGGTCTTTAAGGTGTGGTGTCGTTCATTCTAGTTCTCAAAATAAAAAATAGAGATTTTCATCATCTATTGAGAATAGCTGTCAGTGTTGCACCGGTTGTTCTTTTTAAAAAAATTTGAATATTAGAGCTCAAACTTAAATTATTGTCAAATGGATTTATGAACAATAGCTGTATTTTCTTAGTATCCTATTTTTTCAAGTTTAATAATAGTGGTGTTTCCATGCAGTCTAGTGGCCTAGCTCATAAGAACACATTTGATTTAAATTTGGCAGAACTGATGGATTTTATGTTTTGTATGAACCATCGTGACTTTGTTGCTTTCTTCATATCATTTTTTTCATTAAGCAGATAGTTCTTCATCATTCTTCATAATGAGCAATATAGAACTAAGGGAACGAGGAGTGAAATGCGCCTTCCAAAATAACACGGGAGTTCATGACATTTTTCATATCTTTTATCTCACCCCAACAAACATCAACAACACTTTGCATAAGTAAAATTTAAATTTCAGTTGATCGATGAAGCTAAACATTTATTACGATGTGCACTACATTTATAGAATTGTAGTGATGCATTTTCAAAACGATATATGTAGTGGAACTTGAGTTGTTTTCCTAAACTGTATAGGATAATAATTGATGATTACAATTACTTCTCATGAGGCCGTAAAGAAAGACGTAATTATGAACTACGTTAAGACGATGTAGGCCGTCATTGAAATTTGCAAACGTCGTTTATGATTTCTGGTAATGCTTCTCTCGATTTAGAAGTAATAAAAATCATTTGATTTTGCTCTGACAAAGCTTAAAAAGTATTACATATAATGATGCTTTTTAATACCAATATTAACTGTGTAGACTGAGTTTTATTAACTTGAATTATAAGATGCAAAGTCAATATGACTGCTGAATCTAAGAACAGGCAACTACTAAGCCTTAACTTGTATTTCTGGCATAAGTAGTTGACAAACCAGTAGCACACTTTCTGCATTAAGGGTATGCGATATGCATTTTTTCATATCGAAACGAAACGGAACCCGGATTTTTTTACACTGATCTAAACGAAACGATATTAAATTTAAAAGTTTCATGTAGCTCGTTACGAAAGCTGATGTGGCATTGAGGTTTTAAAACGAAACGAAATTTAGAATTTATACTAATTTTCTACGAATTCTATTATTTTTTTCTGTTCAAAGAAATCAACTATTGATATTGTTGGGAAGCTAAGAAACAGCAAAATTTTGTTTTATACTTAACTATACTTTCAAATCGACAATATCTTGCTTAATCCTTTAACACCCAACCCCGCTTTTTCGGGGTACACTTTAGATTTTGTGCATTTTTTCGTAGCTCAAAAATCAAAATGATTTTATTTTTGGCTTAAACCTTGGCTCATAACATGAAGAAAATTGTTTTATGAATTTTGTACCTTTTTGTATTTTTGAAATGTGTTTGAAAAAAATGTATTCTTATGTGTATAACTTACAAATTCCTAGGGTAACGAGTAATATAAAAAATCGTACCTTTTATATTTTTCTACGATCAACTTATCACAGAAGAAAAGCTTGATGGTATCAAAACAATTTCACACCTGTTATTTTTCTGTTAATTACACGGAAATTGAAAATAAATACGGGAAAATGAATTATTTAATATTTTTTAAAGTACAATAAAAACTTGAATTTTTATGATTGCCAAAAATCAGTAACCAGAAGTGGCTTCAAGAAAAAATAAAAAAAGATAGGGATGTTCAAAAATAAGAATCAAAAAAATCAAAAAGTGAAATTCATAGATTTGCGAACAGTAAATCAATTGTCACCCAACACGCAGCAACAAAGACATTGTCACCTTCTATTCTTGTTGCAACAATTTTATTCCGCAACATCAGTTTGTCATCACTTGAACAGAATATGACAAAGATTAATCACCACGTGCGCAGCGATTTTCTAGGCTTCGCATTGCAGTTTTCGAGAACTTTCTCCGTGTTGGTAAACATTGACACATTATCAAACAGCATCTATAAACAAATTTGGTTTTATGTTTAAAATAACTGATTAATTGCGAGTTGAATTGGTTGCAACAATGTTGTGCTCTAAGATTGTCGTGACAATTTTGCTTTTGATTGTGTCCTTATCCGCAACAGTTGTGACAAACGGTTGTGAGCGAGCTTGCTTTGTTGTTTGTTTTTCATCTATTCTGATGACAATTTGGTTCACTGTTTGCGAATAAAAATAAACCACTGCCCAAAACGTGTTTTAGGTAACGCAAAATGATATTTAGATCGCACATTAAAATTTGGTATTAGAGGGTTAACCCGTATCGGTCTAGCAAATGTAAAAAAATTGAAGTGGCTGCCATTTTGGCAACTCTTGACGGATTACCTTTGGTTTAGTATTAATGGAATCGTCTGGACGTCTTGTTTTTCGAGGATCATTGGAATTTTTGGAAATGTCTATCGGTTCGTAGTTTTTCCGGTGGGTCACTGGATAAAGTCGGGTAAAAAAAGATAATTACCGTAATTCGGAATGTAGTTGATCAGCGGGGAGAAGTTGATCATTCGCGTACCCACATGTATAAACTGTCAAGAGAGCTATGATTCGATTTGAATTAGCACAATTTCTGTGACGTCGTATTGCCTGATGGCTGCTCTTCATGTTCCTTAGTTCGGTTTGACATTCAAGATAATTATAGCATGGGAAAACAGATTTTTATGAAATGTTTGATGAACTGTTGAAGGGTTCTTTTCCAAACAATCGACTATTGACAAGACAATATAAAGACACCATTTAAATAAACTGTTTCATACATTCCAGATATGCTCTGTGAATTTGCTTAGTGGATAAACAATCGTTTTCTGAGTAAAAAAAGTATATTTTTGTGCGCAAGTTGCTAATATCGAAGAAAATTGCATACCTTTAGGCGTTTAATGTGGTGTATTCTGTAATTTACAACATTCAAATTTAAAATTGACCGATAAATCATTAAGTTGTAAGATTTTTGGACTTGTTCCAGATTCAGTGACCCCAAATCTAGTGAATAGCATATCTCTTTATTTTAGGAAACTTTTTGCAATAATTGATCAACTTCACCCCGGAATCAAAAACTCCACTTATTGATTTTTTTAAATATTTTCGTTATTAAGTGAACATTTCGTCGAAATTTCGTTTGTATAATTCGATAGACATTCAACCAGTACATGTTTTAAAAATATTTGGATAATAATACATGTATTCTACTTGGAGTTACAGAACAGTTTCGCCCCATTTTACGGTATCTTTAAAAAAAAAACAGTTCAGATCTGATCAAACAAGATCATTTTAAGGGTATTTGCTACCTAGGAATAGGAGAATAGTTGACAATATTCGGTAAACTCGTAAGTTTCCCATTTTGTGAAAAACCTGGTCAACAACTAAATCGTTGGCCCTGTCCTCCAGGTGGCCAATATCGCTAAGTTAAGGTGATGAAAATTCAAAATTTCAAGAGAGCAGATCTGAAAAACCAAACATCCGTTTGAGCTGAAAACTTAATCGATTGGTCACCACCAGCTAGTGACCAATTTCAGCTTAAATGGATGTTTGGTTCTTCAGATCCGTGCTCTTGAAAATTTGAAGTTTGGCTTCGATTCATCTTCACCTTAAACACTAAAATTTCGACAGTTTAGGAGAAAAATAAAATCCAAGGCCAAATCTGGACTCATTGTTTATTTTAGTTCACACAGGACGTCTGTAGTCAAAACTACAAAAACAGGTTTAGTTGCAGTCAGATTTATTCTAATAAATTGGGTAAAAGTTTATGAAAAGGAAGATGGGGCCCTTTTTACCCAACTTGACCCAGTAACACACCGGAATAAATCTGAACCATTTACAAGAATTCCAATGATCCTCGAAAAACTTAAGTCCAAACAATTCCATTTGAACTTAAGGTGAAGATGAATTGAAGCCAAACTTCATATTTTCAAGAGCACGGATCTAGAGAACCAAACATCCGTTTAAGTTGAAAAGTTAATCGATTGGTCACTAGCTTGTGGTGACAAATCGATTAAGTTTTCTGCTTAAACGGATGTTTGGTTCCCCAGATCCGTGCTCTTGAAAATTTTAAATTTGGCTTCGGTTCATCATCACCTTAAACGAAGACAATCCGTCAAGAATTGCCTAATTGGTAGCAATTTGAATTTTTTTTACATTTGCTGGGCAGATACGGGTTAAGATATAACATGAATCGTGTCGGATCTAACCTATACACCTCCATCTTTAACATGCTTTGACGACTGTTCATTATGGTGTCTCAAAATTGCACTTTTTGGTTTAAGCAGGCATTGCAAAATTCGCCCTCATTTGGTTTTGAAGCACGATCGAAGCAATCGAAGAAAAGCATCCCATCTGAAGCGGTCTATGATCGGCAATGTATCGCAAATTGTGTCAAGTCTGATAAATAAAAGCAGCGCGAGAGAGAGAGAGAGAGAGAGAGAGAGAGAGAGAGAGAGAGAGAGAGAGAGAGAGAGAGAGAGAGAGAGAGAGAGAGAGAGAGAGAGAGAGAGAGAGAGAGAGAGAGAGAGAGAGAGAGAGAGAGAGAGAGAGAGAGAGAGAGAGAGAGAGAGAGAGAGAGAGAGAGAGAGAGAGAGAGAGGAGAGAGAGAGAGAGAGAGAGAGAGAGAGAGAGAGAGAGAGAGAGAGAGAGAGAGAGAGAGAGAGAGAGAGAGAGAGAGAGAGAGAGAGAGAGAGAGAGAGAGAGAGAGAGAGAGAGAGAGAGAGAGAGAGAGAGAGAGAGAGAGAGAGAGAGAGAGAGAGAGAGAGAGAGAGAGAGAGAGAGAGAGAGAGAGAGAGAGAGAGAGAGAGAGAGAGAGAGAGAGAGAGAGATAGAGAGAGAGAGAGAGAGATAGAGAGAGAGAGAGAGAGAGAGAGAGAGAGAGAGAGAGAGAGAGAGAGAGAGAGAGAGAGAGAGAGAGAGAGATGATAAAATCCAATCACAGCAGAATGAAAGAAAGGCAGACAGAAAATAGTCATTAATGCATAAACTTGATGATGTGCTTCATCTGCATATTATGATAGTTACAGAGAGCGACACGTGAGAGATTCTCTCAAATTTCTCAGGATTTGATCCCTGGATAGTTAGCTATTTCGATAGTACAGTAAACTCTCCCTTACTCGATATTCCGTTTCTTGAAGTAAATTTTCATGGCTAACTCGATGGTCATTTCAATATCGAGTTATGAAGAGTTGACTGTGTTTAGTTTAATTTAATCCTATATATTCCTTCTCATGGTACTCACTTCATTACGAAATGTTGATAAACAAGTATTGTGTTGCTGTTTGCGAAAAACCACAACACATCATTATGGATCTAATGAAGTTATTGCACACGCTATTTTAAGTTTGTATGGAAATTACTATGAAAAAGGCAAACCTTTTATGTTCAGTCCTCTAACTGCTCGTCATAATAATCTATGGAAAAGTGAACACACTCATCTCATGTGAAAACTTCCCAGCAACAACTTTGCCAAAGACTACATTCCGATGGGACATAATGATAATTTGTTATTAATAATAACTTATTATTGATAACAAAGTTTAAATCATGCTGAGATGAACATTCAATTACTTTCAGAGCAACGCTGCTTTTTTGCTGCAGAACATAGTAGCCTGGATTAATTTGATCTATTCTTCCCGCCAGGAGCACCACTGTTGCCTGCCGAACAGTTGGTGAAGCATGCTACATGCAAACACACTTTATGATGATGAATAACAATTTATCCTGACGTTCAATCAAAAAGTGGTCTTCGGCAAATTTGTAGCTGGGAGGATTCCACATGAGAAGAGTTTGTACACTTTTCCATAACATATTATGACGAAGAGATAGAGGGCTGAACACAAAAGATTGGCGTTTTCCATAGTGATCTCCATATAAACTTCAAATGGCGTATGCACAGTCAAATTTATTCCGAATCTCTTTAAACTTAGGGAGGATGCTATTTACCATAATTAAAATTGTTTAAGCATAGGGGAGCAAACATTTCAAAATTTACAGCACTCTAATGAGCAATGTATGTCTCAGATTCCATTCAATTCAGCTGATGTAGAAGTTGACCTTCTCGAAAATCGTAAAAACCATCGTCGCAACTCGTCTAGGCATGATTTCGTTTATGGAGTCACTGTAATATTACACCGAGGGCTCTTGCGGTCCTCAGACGGCGGACCGTTTCTCGAATCAAGGTAATGTAAACTTGAATTACGATAATTTCAATAAAAAAGGAGCCAAGCCAAATTGTGGTGGTTCCAAAGCAAAGACCGGACAATGAACGTTTTAGGTGTAAATGCGAGGAATGCTTTCAGTGACCGTGGAATGGCAGTTTATGGTAAGGATGAGAGAAGTGCTGGTGTTGGCCAGCCGGAGCACAGACGATGAATGGAACCGAAACTGGCTGTTACGTTGTGGAGAGCAGTTTTATTCCCTGCTTGCAAATATATTCTCGTTAAATTTTTATTAGGTTTCAATTTTATGCCCTCGATTTGGATCCGTTTCCGCGAAGTGATATTTTTTCCTTATCTGTTTCTTTATGTCACTGCTTCGATGACTACAGTGTGTATTTGGTTAACACTCTTTAAGGATGGGACCTTTTATTGCCAACTTAGAGATTACTTACTTGTTTGCGTTTAACTTAAAAGCTAATAATTATTGCAACTGTTGCTGAACATGATTGTGTTTGTTGGATGATAACAAAACTCAATTCAAGTATTAGCTCATCCTGTGGTTCAAAATAATTTTATCAATAGGCTAAATATTAGACTGAATGATTTAATTTATTTAAGAAAATGTGATTTGGAATCTTCGCATTTCAGTCAGAGGACACTTCGATGCCAGATTTTGGTTCATCTATGGTTCATTTCGAATTTCTCATGGAGCAGTCTGCATAAGTAAAAGTTGAATTTTATTGATAAATATATGAATAAAATAATAAAATAAAAAAACATTTTCATTCCTTTGCAGAGCTTTCTTCCGAGTGTTACAACAAGTAGTCCATATTGAAACAGTAAACAACCTGTCTAGCCTGAACTTTTGTTTGAAGTTCTTAACACAAAGTTTTGATTTTCTGTAAATGAGTGTATAAAGACATTTTATACATTTGGCTCTATGTGATTTTTGAAAATTATTTTTTCATTTAGCTTGAGCTCTAGATACTCAACTTCATCTGACCAATTTATTGGAATCTCTCTCACCGTGACAACATGTCTAAACGAAGCTTAAAGAGCATTTGGTTTATGTGGGAATATTATAAGTTGAGTTTTGTAAGCATGAGAAGAAATTTCCCATTTTTGCAAGTATGAAGAAAACATATCCAAACTTTTATGCAACCTAATGACTCGCAGGCTTCGTCTTTTGGCGGAGAGAAAATGAACCGAGATATAAAATTGGTGAAAAAATGAAGGTGAAGTATTATGATTTAAAAATTCACTCGCCACTTAAATTTAATATATTTGTCTCAATATTTGAGGTTTCTCTTAGTAAATGGTAAGAATGCAGAAGAGTGTTATTTGTAGAATGTTTGCGAACTAGGCCGCACTCTTATGGACAGTTTACTCAATAATCGAGTTTTACGCAACGATGAACTTCTTTTTTTTTTATTACGAAAAACCGCAAAATTGAATTGAAAAATAAATTAATTTGCTTCTTCTGGAACTCTTTCACATGAGTGACAACAGATCGTACTCAGTTTTTCAAACGGTGGCCTCCAAAACGGATTCAATCTCAATCGCTCGTAAGCATGCTTGTCTCTTCCTTCAATGCTCATCTGGCTGACTCGCGAATGAATGCTCCCAAACAGTTTGTCCATGCAGCCCATAATATCCAGCACTAGCACTCCATGCACTAGAAAAATTCCGGCAGTTTGCATCGAAAATATGCTCTCCAATCGGCTGAGGATGAACAATTTGTGGTACCATCCCTTTTTATCGATCAGGTGAGTATGTTTTTCCACGTGATACATCGCTAAAAAGCCACATGTCGCAAATGCGATGAATCCCATTGACGATACAACTGCTTCTGCAACATAACTAACCTTGCAAATACGGCAGCAAACAATCACGAAAAAGAATACAGAAACTATTGTGAATCCTAGGAAGACTCCACAGAAGAACATTCCGCGAGGTAACGGTTCCGTTTCGTTGCGGATGCCAAAGATGCGGATTCCAACGCAGATCATGCTCCAGACCTTCCCGTCAGGAAATCGTATGTCACATCGAAAAGGACAAACAGCACATCGATCACGGTAACCAAGAATCCAATAAGCCAAAGGTACCAAAGGAAGAATACGAGTTGCTTTAGCATTTCTTATGCATGGATTTTGACAAGTTACAAGAAGTACTCACTGTTTCCAAGAACTTCAATCCAAGTAAGGCCTGCTTCTCCTTTTCCAAATCCTGCTCGGAGGGCAGTATCTGCTCTCGAACAGTTGCCATGTTATGACAAGGACATGGTTTATTTTGTGGTTTACTTTGTGAAGGCAGCAAGAACCAGGAGCACACTAGATTGAGGCTAAATACCCAAGCAACATTTGTTAAATATAACTTTATGCAAATGCTACAATATTCCTGCTACGTTCAGACTAGAGCTAAGTACGCAATATAGGCTTACTTGATATCAAATGTCATACTTGTTATTTCCAGTGAGAACTAGATACATAATATCTGATATCAAGAGAGCCTATATTACGCAATATCCTAGTCTGAACCTGAGAGAGACTCGCGAAGAGGAAAAATATCAACGTCATATGCAGCCCAGATTCCGCTGTCACGAAACGTCAAATGCAGCCCGCCGTTTTTATGGCTGCAAAAGTGAGAAGTATTTTATTCACAAAAAACTGTTATTAATATCCTCAGCCGACGGAGCAGTTTTTTCCAAAGCTTCTGATAAATCAAAACACAAGAATTGTTATTTCTAATGTCTGCTACGTTTGCTGGCACGAAATTTCACTCAAAAGGCTATTTATGATTCGATGTGATGCAAACGCAATCATGTTTTGCTGAGAGGTTCATGTGAGGGTTTGAACGGATTGCGCATGTTTGGCATAAACACAAAGTGGAATAAGAAAAAAACTCAGCAATCACAGAAAAAGAAGACCGTCTCCGCGAGTCTCGTCTCAGGTCTGAACGTAGTATAAGTAGCCCATTATTCGTTTTGACTGCCAAGTTGGCTGTGAAGCTCGAAAGATCGAAAGATCAACAGCAGTTTTGCTGTTTAAAAGTTAAATTTATTCATCAAAAATGTGTGAACTGTGTTTTAGTATGAGAATAGAACACAGTGCACATTTTCATGTAAACTTTAATGAATTTGAAGGATAAGCCTGAAATTTAAAATTCTCAAATTGATGACGGATATTCGACCCGCATGTCAGTTTGCTGATATTTAACGTGATATACCATCAATTTGGAAAGCAGACTATGTCCTAATGAGGCAGCAATGCCAAGAAGTAGACGAATTGTACCAGTTACATTTATATGACCCTCTTTAGCACAACATATAACTAATTCCAAAATAAAGTGAAATAGAGATTTTGTTTGATTCGAAATAACAGTAGTTCGCATTCCTTACAATTCTTTGAACTTATCTAATTTCGATCGTATGCTTTACATTCGAAGGAAACGAAGAAGCATATTTCAGATTTATTTTACCACAATACTCCGAGTGGAACTATATTTTTAAGCTAGGCGCTGCCACAAGGCTGTTCCGTTTGCTGGAGTGAGTCGTTCGAAAGTTGAATCACGAGATACCGCCTTCTAGAGAATCCCCATTCCCGGTTGCACCGTTCGGAGAGTTTTGGAGTGCAGCTGACGACTGTTTGTGTTCCTGTTGTAGCATCTGTTTCCGGTTTCCCTCTTGGAGTGCGGTGCCGTTGCCACCAAAAGAATCATATCGCGAAATCATGCAGGGAGAAATAAATACTTATGTTTCTGCGCTTCCGGCAGGACCACACTGGGATCGTAATTCAAATGTTTACTTTTGGCAATTTGTTTTTAATGGAGTGGAATATATACGCTCCCAGTTTCTGGGGTAATGGACGAGGGCCCATAATTTCGACTGGTGGCTTGTAGCAACACGATACTTTGGAATATTACATTTGGGTATATATCCGCAGATTAACTGTTCATAACGAGACATTTGAGCAAACATTCGATATTGAACCAAACCCAAAATTATCAATGAAATAAGCGTAGCCAGAGGAGGGCAGGCGGCGATACCCTCCTGGCCAATCGAGAAAATTTTGCTACGTATAGTAATTTTGTGTTTATTTTTTTCAAAAATTTAACCTTACACTCACCATTATAGAATAATTGTGTTATAATAATCTGTTAAAACTGTAATTTACATCCTAATTTGATAAAACTAAATTAGCATTTATTAACATTTTGTTAACAACATATTACATTTCATTTGACGTAGCAGTTCAGGTTATTTACAGGTGAGATGATTTTCCCTACTTACAATAAAAAAAATTTCAATAAATTCATCGTAACTTAACTTATACCGCATCAATCGTGGCAAAAAAAAGATTGCAACGATATTTGTCTAAAATTATCAATAGTTTTATTAGACACTACCCAGACAACCAGAAGTCGCATGAAAGTTCATGTTACAACTCGTTTATTCATACTATTACGGTTTGTTTGAAAAATTTCCGTTCTGCGGTAGCCGCCAAGTTCTACCGCAGCTGTCAAAGTTCTACCGCAGACTTGAAAATCATTTCATCATTGAACGAAATCAACTAATCAAAGTATGCTTGTAGAGTCCAAAGATTTGAAAACCAGCTGAAAACAATAGTCATCAGCGTGGTTTCCAAGGTATTATCGTAACCGATCGATGATGCTTTGAGAAAATCAGTAATGTGGCAGCTGCGGTAGCTTTCTGTTCAACCGTAGAACGGTTGCGGTACAATTGCAATAATTACATCAAACTCGCAAAACACCGTTGATAAACTCGTCAGATTGATGAGCTTCCTCGCATAAAACACTTCTTTTCTGAGTTCATTTGTACATTTTGTTTCGTCCCGTACACTCGTACAAAGTAAGTCGAATCAATCCGTAGCAGCTGTCAAATCGACATTTGTTATCATCAGTTAAGTCGCATAAGATCACAGGTTAGCTCGGTGGAATATTTATACACTCGCATTGTATGTTATTATTCATCACATAATATATGCACGCATATCGCCTCCACTTTTGTACGTAGAAGGCCTTTTCGCGACATCTTATAAGTGAAATGTTGCACATATAAAGCCTCCAGGTGATTTCGTTATACGTACATTTTGGTTGTCTGGGTAGTGGTCCCGGCAAACTTCGTCTTGCCATCAAGTAGGCTGTTGAAAAACGCTTCGGATCGTCCCATACAAAATGATAGTTCCGTGCACTTTCGTTTTCCCTACTTTTCCGGTAAAAATCCTGGGATTTTTATACATGCAAACACGTCGGAACCCTTGAGGAACCAAACGGAGCAATTATCATTCAAATACGTTGACCCGTTCGTGAGCCATTTCGTGACCTACAAACACCACTCCATTTTTATTTATATAGATAGATAGATAGATTTGTTCCATTTTATTATGAATCCCCTACACACCAAATTTTTATTGCTGGAAGCCAGCCAAATTTTGCTGATGTTTTTTGTGCTGTAAATCCAGAAATTCATCCAGCAATGTGAAACATTGCTGAACTTACAGAAATGAATTTTGACAGGTCGATTGCTGGCTTTCAGCAATTTCTTCATCACGTGGATCATGGCTATTGCTGATCTTTTCACACCTCATACGAGACTTCATATGCATTTTATTCGCAAAATTGATTATTTGTTTGCTTATAATACGTTTGCCCTTGGTTGTCAACAAAGTCAACAAGTGGATACTTCACCGGATTCATGTAAAAGCAATGACGCCACAATTATGTCGTAACTTTCAACAACATATGCTTACCTGACGCTAAAAACTTCCGAAATAATGATTATTTTTAATATTTCTTGATAGAAAACACAGCATTATAAGTGCGCATTGATTGCGACCCCTGCTGGAGAAATTCATTGATAAAAAATATAAGTGTTTGACACATGCTATGCTGATTGTTTCAGTAATTTTATCATTTGCTAGACTATTCAGCAAACACTATCGATATTACTGATTCTACAGTAAAATTTTGTTTGCTGAAGCCGTAACAGCAATTCATTTTGCTGGAAGGTGAAATGAAAAATTGGTGTGCCTAGCATTATAACAGCTTGCATACAACATGGCAGGCCTGAAAATTTGTTTGAGTATCAAAAGCTTGTTCTTAAGACAAAGTTTTGATTTTCTGTTAACAAGTGGACGTTTTATATATTTGTTACGTTTGGCTTGAATGCTCTCAATGTGATTTTTAAAAGTTAAATTCTTTTCAAGCATTAGCCTCAGATACTTTACTTCGTTTGACCAATTTAATGAAACCTCTCTCATTGTGACAATAGTCTACTTGAAGGTTTCATATAAAGAGCTTTTGGTTTATATGAGAATACATATTATAAGTTGAGTTATGGAAGCATTTGGAGAAATATTCCATTTTTGCAAGTATGACGAAAAAATATTCAAATTGTTTTGCAATCTACTACAGATGACACGTAGGCTTCGTCCTTTGGCGGAAAAACCTGTTTCATTTTTGGCATCCCTGAGGTCATTCAGGTAAGTCAGATGAGAAAATATTGAATAATTTTGATCCCAAAATGCTGTCTTGAGGAACACCAGCTCTTACAGGTAGACTGTCAGACCTGATTCTAATAATTAACCTGAAGTAGATGATTTGACAGACTTTGAATTATTCTAACAATGTTTGTTGGCAAATTAAGGTTTTTAATTGTACAATCAAGCCTTCATACCAAACACTTTCGAATGCTTTTTTATATATAGAAGAGCAAGACCAGTAGAATAGCCTTCAGATTTGTTAGAATGAACAAATTTGTTACACGTAAAAGTTGATGAGTAGTCTAATGTCCATGTCGGAATCCGAACTGTACATTGGCAATATTTGAATTTTTGCTGTCCAATACCTCTTGTTCATCTCACCAATTTGAGGAAAATGAGCTCAGTTTGCTGCAAGTTTTGTTTTGTTACTCAAAACGGTATTCTTGGTATTTTCGTCGATCGAATTCGATCGCATTTTGAACGGAATATTATCATGAAAGGGATGTGATTGAATTCATTTACGTCCGATTCTTGATTTATAGCCAAAAATGACGTCGGCCGGTATTAGTTTATTTTTTGCTGTTTCCTTAGATTTTTACAGTTTGATCTTTCTCATATAAAAAATGGGCATCTTATTGCTCAAGCAATATTTTCTTTCCTTAGAATGTTAAGCAATATGTAGAAAGTCCGTAGTTCCTTGCCATGGATTCGATTGAAGAAAAAAAAACCTACCTACTCAGAAAGTCTATTTTTATCCAAGAATGCAATTGGTTTTTTGATAGCGTCTTTCATTTTTTATGAACTCTTCCTTCATTTTGAACATGAGCCCTCTGCGATGGGAGATCAGAATGAACGACAGCAAAAAAAATCCATTGGAGACTTTCCTTCTCGTGTGCATGGCTTTGCTGATGCTAAGGTGGAAAATCACGTTCCCATTCTCATCTCGCTCGTTGTGGTATAACCCCTTCCGCGATGGCACAAGTCGCATGGCAGGCACTGTGATGGGAAAGGAAACCGAGAAAAACTATTTCACACAATTTTCCACGTCTTTAGCGTCTAAAACGATCCTATTTCCCGGATGGCACCTGATATGCATTTTGAGAACATCCACTTAACCCATACCTTCCTGTGCATCATTTCTCACCCGGTGTTGGGCATAGTCAAAGCACCTCGATTGCTTTGGAGGCAAACGCGAACACATATGCTGGCTTGGAGTTTAGGATAGGCATCAGTGAACACTAACATCCTATTCTCGGTTGATGGTATCTACTTCCCAACAAAATGTTACATGGCAGACTTTCTAATATTTTCTGAATAATCTTTGGAAAGAAACATTTGTTTTTGGTTGATTTTCGTTACGTTGAAGAATAATTTGATTAGTTTATTGTTTACCCTTCTACCGGCAGCTTCATTTTTCACTACAAACAAAATGAATCGGGAAAACATTCAAAGTTTTTTTTTGCACAAGCAATCAAAACAGTTAACTAATTATTGAGTCTGTGTCGATTTTGAACAATAGTCACCAAGTTTTGAAGATAAATTTCGATGTGCCTGGGAGATTTTCACTTCCTATCCAGCTTTTTACGCTGACTTGCTATAAACTTTGAATCATCCCTTTCTGACATGTCTTGCGTACACTATGGACCAATGCACGAGTACACTAATTTGCTAGGTAAACCATATATGATAAATTTAAGCAGTCCAATTTTGCTGGCTTTCTTACATTTACGATGCTGCTCAAAATCGAAAACAAAACAGATCAAACTAAAATTTTGAGGAGTCGTCACTCAATGGTAAAGAAGTCTATGAAAAATGATGACAAGTGATTTTGAGAACATGAATTTTTGAAGTGTTGTCCGGCCGTGCGCCACTGTGCGTCGATCTGGGAGCCTGAGGTAGCACTACGACCACATAGATGCTGGACTGCAGTGACTCCGCTCTAACTGCCTACGTTTACTGGGCTCGGTTGTTTTGCTCAACGTGGAAAATTTCACTCTTTTGCTCATTTCAAGTTAATCAAATAGGCTTACCTAAATTTAGGGCTTGATTTCCATAATGCAACACAATAGAAACAATGATAATTTCTCTACCATTTTTTTCACACTAGATAAAGTAATTTGCTAAACACAGAAAAATAAATACATTTAAAATTATTTAAATAGACTGAAACTGACGCAAACTTACATCGAGTTTAGTATTATTCACGAGAATTAACTCGAAATAATTTTCAAATTCACTTTTCGAAAAGTTCGACTGGTCGGTACTAAACACTCCACAATAATGATGAAGCTGACGCGAGAAAGATTGGGCTGATCCTTATCGCTTCAAATAATGGCGGGAATTGACGATTTAGATAATACATATCCGTCAATTCTCGTTATTATTTGGACTATAATGCCCCGATTTATTCTCTATGACACAATTACGCGTTTGCTGTACACTAGATATAAATTTAGGAATATTCCATTGGGTTTACGTGCTCAACCACTAGGTGTCATTTTTGTTGGCTGTTGGCTCTGAACAACTTCTACAAGTAACAGCATTGTACCGGACTTACCCAGACTGGCAGCATACTGGCTGACAGCATTAGCGTTAGCGTTAGCGTTGTTACGGTATACTTCGTAGATTGGATACTAGCAACATTTATGTTTTTTGTTTGATAGTCTCATTTAGACCGCTTTCAGGAACGAGGCTTGGGAATCAACCTTGATCCAATCTTAACTCGGCCACGCCCATCTTCACCGTAACTTGGGATTGGGGAAGGAAATGTTGATATATCACTTACTTAACGAGAGGCCTCCGACTCAGCGACACCCTCATAAGTGCTAAGGAGTGGGGGGTTGAAAGGGGTATTAGGTCAGGATGCACCTGAAAAGCTGGCGATGGACCCAGGGAATTTGTTGTTTAATGGTTAGTATTTTAATCTTTTGAATGCCGGCAATCAAAAGAGAAAGCAGCATTTTATTTACAGTACAGAGAACATTATGTCGTGAAAAGTAAGTCGATTAGGCGTTTCACCGTTTTAATTCACGCTTGTTAAACATAAAAAAATCAGCACCGATCCCTCTAGGGTCATCGGATCGTACCGAAAAACCTAAGGAAAATAAAAAAAAAAACGATCCGAAAAAACAAAAAAAAAAAAACGGCTACTACGCATAACAAACTCTGTAACTAACGACCGGATGAAATGACAAATACAAGCCGTCCCGAAAATCGATGAATTATGTCTCATGAAACGCGAAAATCTGAACACGACGGTCGTAACATCTGAAATGTGGTTCTTGTTATAAGGGAACGAACTCACCGGATGCCTGTCATTTCTAGGCATCATACCGGCTGACAGCATTACAGAAAAACAAACACGAAAAGCAAACACTTCAAAGTAGGTTCACAATGTCCTTATAAATCACTTGAATTATATTCATATATTTTTATTCAATAGGAAATGGACAACATAACGGCCTACTTTTTCTACCGAAAGAAACAGTGCTGAAAAGTGCTACTTTTCAGCACTCATATCAGTATCGAAAAGTAGCACTTTTCAGTACTGTTTTGGGAGTTATCAAAATGTCGTCGGATTGCATCAATATGTTATTCATTCAATTGTTCTGAATTTCTCAATGACTTAGTCAACTAGGTATTGATTCTACATTCGTTTGACGAACCGAATTGACTAGGATTCGAACCGTAGATTCCGATGTAGAAGCAGAAGTTAGTTGACTGTGAGGGATTCTGAGTTTAAAAAAGTTCACTACAAAAAAGACGGGAGCTTTATGGGCGATTAACGTTCACGTATAAAATTCAGCACCTGAAAGACTTATAATATGGCTGAAAATTGTGTATAGGTTCTGATTCTCCGACGATCTAAATTGAGCCGGGTTTGGATAGTGCAACGGATAAAGAATCTGAAGCCAGTTGACTGTGAGGTATTCTATGTTGGAGCTCGATTGTCTTGCGGACATAGAGGAGGCAGTAGAAATTGTTGTTTCATTCTCAAGAATGTCGGGAGCTTTATGCGGCGGTTCGTGTAGGCAATCCAGCACATGAAAAATAGCTTTCGTATTATTAGAAAATTATAAGCGGCGTCTTACCTGATCAGCCTAAAAATAGAATCAGCAACGGAAATGTAAAAATTTGTGACAATCATTTCGCAGCCTACCTGATTGAAGAATACTGAGTCATTACCACGCATTGATGCTCATGTGGGTTTTCTTGAAATATGTTTATGCTCCAAGAATTAATCTATCTATAACGGAATTTTTCGTAGTAGCAAAAAAAGTTGTATGCAACTCGTTGCAAAACTCGATTTTTTCAGCACTCGTCGTATTTATCTAACTCGGCAAGCCTCGTTGGATAAATGTACAACTCGTGCTGAAAAAATCATCATTTTGCACCTTGTTGCATAAATAACTTTATTCTTCCGTGGTCTGAACTTGAAAAAAACTGGTAAATATTTTGTATAGATCTTTAGAGCATTTTTACAAATTAGTTCCATTTTTGCAATCATTTTCGATATAACGTCAAACGCATTTCATTAGGTATTGTTCGAAACATTCCTATTTATATTCCTAAAACGATTGAATGTTATAGAACTTTATGTCAAAACATGAAAATAATTCTATATTTATTTAGAAAAAAATTATCCAAATGTTCTCGTACCCTTATAATGGGGTTTGTCTTGTGTATTCAAAACAAAAATACTTTTGTATGTGATATTTTCTACAAATTATGAATTTTCATGCATAAAATCTAAACCACATTTTCATTAACATTTTCCAATGCAATTTCAATTGCAAATATATCGAACAATGGTTTACTTGTGGATGTATCCATGTAATAGTAAATACATACCCATTATCAAAGTAACCCCAAAACCAGAAATCGATTTTCGATTATATAAAAAAATATAGGCTCATTCAAATCAAATCGTTAATCTGTGAACTGCATTCGATTAATAAGATACCAGTGCTTGTTTTGAAAAGATATTTTTTTAACAGAATGCAGAAGTAATTAAATACAAATTAATCAAAGTCTCCTCGTTTAACGGTACGGAAGAAATTGTTCGCGCTAAATGTTTGTTCCGCGAAATGTTTCACCTCTTATTCTTCTTATTCTTTCTCTTCTTCTTTTTTATTCTTCTTCTTGTCATTACGTCCTCACTGGGGCTGAACCTGCTTCTTAGCTTGGTGTTTAATGTGCACTTCCACTGTTATTAACGGAGAGCTTTCTTAGAAATAGTTCCCATTTTCGCATTCGTATATCGTGTGGCGGGATATTTCTATTACGAAAAGATCCTGGACCAACCGGGGATCGAACCTAGACATCTTCAACATGGCATTGCTCTGTAGCCGCGGACTCTAACCACTCGGCTGAGGAAGGCCCCTGTTGCATCCCATTTTTAATTAATATTTTAAGAATTTTACCAGATATTCATTTTTTGAAAAATTGAGATACATGGACGTCACCTTAGTACCTTAGTATGAAGAAAAAAAAAGATTAATTCAAGTAGGCATTTGAAATGCGTTTAGCTTTTTTTTCCAGCCTGAGGATTTCAAAAATGACGAGAATATCCTCTTACTACATGTGATGCTCGTGATTCTAACTCTAACAGTCGAGATGGGTGTAAAGCTTCCTACCAGTCAGCCCTACTACTTGGAGTCGTCTTTTTCGTTGATAAAATCCTATTTAAATATTTCCCATAATGGAATAAACGATAATGGTTATTGCCAGCCGTAATCGTCCATAGTTTGAGACAAAACCGTTTGGATTCGAAAGCCTTTAGCTTCGTAGCACACTGACTGCAGTCAGTTCACGCCACAAGCAAATGGTGGTTTCAAAACCAAATTAAAGAAAATAACATGGAAGAAGTGTTCAATGTAAAAGAAATTATTTTAGCTTTTATGGTGCTCTCTTTTGAAATGCTGTATATAAAGAACTAGCTTCACAATAGTGTCGGAACTAGAATGCTAGGTCAATTGAAGCCATCAAGAAACCAGAAGCGGAGTCGTTTTCATCTTCCTCCAATGCGACACAGATGCGGCTAATTAGCATGCAAGGGGTTTCGGATGGAGATTAGCACAAAATGATGAGTTCTGTGTTTTGTTGTTGCGCAACATGTGATTTTATGTGCATTTTGAGCCAAGTGCTATCGTTAAACATAGAACATGAATAATTTAGCTACTTATCAAATTACATATGAAACACCTCATCTATAATATAGAAGGTTCACGGATTTATAAATAAAGCATTAACTAATTTATAGCTGTTGTTCAACCAAAAATTTTCATTCTTGCTTACTTATCATCGTTTTGGATCGATTTCTTCATCTCATATTCAATAATTGGCTCCTAGCAGTCAAATTCCGAATTAATAAGGTTCCATCGGATAGCGCTTCACCTCTATAACAACTTTATTGAAGACCCCAAAATTCCAAATAAACTGGATTTAGAAATAAAACAATTTCAAAATGTGGTCTACTCGAACAGTATACAGTGCGTTCATTATTATGCGACTTCTATATACATATGTTGAGTTTACTGCATTAATGGGCCATACTGTAAACAAAAACTGTTGAATACCGTAATTTCGTGTGAAATTGATCATTTTTTACTGTTTTCTTGGTATGCTTTCTAAAATGTTATCAATACCATACAACTAATTGCAGGAAAACAAGTACTACGGTGAACTTTATTGGCTCATATACCGAAATTTTCTAACAAATGTGATGTTAGTGCCAAAAACCAGCTCTAAAATCAAAAATCGGGGAATCTAATTTCGGGGTGAAATTGATCACTTGTCAATTTGATTATTGTTAGTTTTGAAATCAACTCATACATAATTTGAGCCTCCTGAATCCAAATATGCTTGCCAAATTCTTAACGAGACAATATTTAAGGAAATAATCAATAATTAAATCTCAAGAATATCGCTAGAAACGCCTAAATGTAGGCGATTTCCAAAGGATTTCCCTACTTTATAGCCGAAAACCAAACTTTTCAACAAAGCGAGAAAATTGGTAAGAGTTTTGATAGTAAAATCTGTTTTGGAGATATATTTGTAGCATCCTCACAAACTTTCAGGTTTACACCATGTCCAAATCCTTGTTTAGAACTAGAAGTTTATGCATGGTTATCAATTTCACATCAAACTTGATTCTGGAATTTTACATTATTTTCATAGAAATAAACATTCTGTGACACAAAAAACTTCACTATACACAATTCGACCTTTTTTTTAAGAAAAAACAACGTTCATTTACTATAGGTTGCAATGAATTTGGTGCACTATTAGTAAGAAATAAAATCGCGTGACACGGTTATCAATTTCACCCTACTGATCAATTACACCCGAATATACTGTATTGTTCTTAAAAAGACTTTTGAGGAATACATTCAGATGCCTTCCTTAGCCGAGTGATTAGAGTCTGCGGCTACAAAGCAAAGCCATGCTGAAGGTATTTGGGTTCAATTCCTGGTCGGTCCAGGATCTTTTCGTAATGGAAATTTCCTTGATTTCCCTGGGCTTAGAGTATACTCGTACCTGCCACACGATATAAGAATGCGAAAATGGTAACTTTGGCAAACAAAGCTTTCAATTAATGACTGTGGAAGTGCTCTTAGAACACTACGCTGAGTAGCAGGCTCTGTCCCAGTGGGACAGACGTTAATGCCACGAAGAAGAAGGAATACATTTTTGTTTGGTGTCGATAGATATCTTTGTTTGGTGCGGTTCTTTGTTTGGCATGGCGTACCATTGGTACCTCGCGTACCTGCAAAAATAAAATAAACCACTTTGTGTGGTCCTTAGCCTATTACACAACAACTCCAATCCCGTCTTCCTCGTGGTTCTGGCCGGGGTAAGAGTAATCTAAGGGAAGATCGTGTAACCAACCCCGGTGGGAGCTTTGGTATTGCTTATGCAAACCTGGAGCGTCTGTACTCCATGTTAGGATCGGCTCACATCAGCGTCTGTTCCCCATGACAGAGGCGGCTGATCATCTTTCGAGTGCCAGAGAAGGACTCTAAGCTAAACTGCGCACTATGGTCCTCCGAACATTTGGGGAGAATGTTCTTCCGGAAATCTCAAGCCCTGCAAGCCAGCCGTAAAAAATCTAGCAACGAATAATCAACGAGAGAAAACGAACCGGGACAATCAGCGAAGACCACAGCAATGTAAAGGGACTAGCGATTGGAAGTTCGGTAAGTTGAACTGTAAATCTCTCAACTTCATCGGGAGCACATGCATACTCGCCAACGTGCTGAAAGACCGCAGATTCGGCTTCATAGCGTTGCAGGAAGTGTGTTGGAAGGGATCAGTGGTGTGAACTACCAGAGATGTGGAACACACGAGCTGGGAACAGCTTTCATAGTGATGGGTAATATGCAGAGGCGCTTGATGGGGTGGTGGCCGATCAATGAGAGAATGTGCAAGTTGGGGTTCAAAGGCCAGTTCTTCAACTTCAGCATAATAAAGTGCACAGCCCTCACTCCGGAAACACTGATGAAGATAAAGACATTTTTCACGCCCAGCACGAACGCGAGTACGACACTACGACAGCTGCTCAAGCCACGACAACCAAATCGTAATAGGAGATCTAAACACTAAGGTTGGCCAGGAGGAGGAATTCAGACCGACTATTGGAAAGTTCAGCGCCCACCGGCTGACGAACGAAAACGGCCTACGACTAATTGATTTCGCCACCTCCAAGAATATGGCCATTCGTAGCACCTACTTCCAGCAAGGCCTTCCTTATCGATACACCTGGAGATCACCACAGCAGACAGAATCACAAATCGATCATGTTCTGATTGATGGACGACACTTCGCTATCATCGACTCTGACCACTATCTGGTGATGGTTAAACTGCGCTCAAAACTCCTAGAGCGGTTCAAGCAACCGGATGTCGCAGCGGCATACGCGCAGCACCTCGAGGCTGCATTAACGGAAAAGGGTGAGCTGGATGAAGCCCCTCAAGAGGACTGCTGGAGAACAGTGAAAGCAGCCATCAACAATGCAGCTGAGAGCAACGTCGGGTACGTGGGACGGAGTCGACGGAACGATTGGTTCGACAAGGAATGTAGTAAATTCTGGAAGATTGCAGCGCGGGCGGTCACGCTGCAGCAAGGAACCGGTAGAACGTGGAGCGTTATAGATGGAAACGCCAACAGCAGACCCGCCTCTTTCAGGAGAAAAAACCGTCGCCGGGAGGAGACGGAGTGCAAGGAGATGAAACATGCCTGTCTCAAGAAACACGTAAGTTCTTTCTGAAGCTCAACGCATTCCGCAACGGCTTTGTGCCGCGAGCCGAGATGTGCAGGGATAAGGATGGGAGCATTTGGAACGGACGAGCGTGAGGTGATCGAAAGGTGGAAGCAGCACCTCGACGAGCACCTGAATGGTGCTGAGAGTACAGGTAATGAAGACCGGGACAACGGAGCAAATGCCTTCGTCAGTACTGTGGGCGATAGAAACCAACCAGCCCCCACTTTGAGGGAGGTTAAGGATGCCATTCAACAGCTCAAGAACAATTAAGCTGCTGGCAAGAATGGTATCAGAGTTGAACTCATAAAAATGGGCCCGGAGAGGCTGACCATTTGTCGGCACTGGCTGATAGGCAGACAATCTGGGAAACAGAGCAGCTACTGGAAGAATGGAAGGAAGGAGTAATATGCCCCATCTACAAGAAAGGTGACAATATAGATTGTGAGAATTTTCGAGCGATCACTATATTAAACGTGGCCTACAAAGCACTATCCCAGATCATCTTCCGTCGTCTGTCACCTGTAGTAAACGAGGTTTTAGACGAACACTCCAGTTCGTTTGGATCCCGCCGGGGACTACGACAAGGTGATGGACTTTCGTGCCTGTTGTTCAATATTGTGCTAGAAGGTGTTTTGCGGAGAGCCAGTTTTAACAAGCGAGGTACGATTTTTACGAGATCCAGTCAATTTGTTTGCTTCGAGGATGATATAGACATCGTCGGTCGAACGTTTGAAATGGTGGCATACCTATACACCCGCCTGAAACGCGAGGCAGCAAAAGTTGGACTGGTGGTTAATCCGACCAAGGCAAAGTACATGCTAGCTGGTGGGGCCGAGCGCGTCAGGGCTCGCCTAGGCAGCAATGTCACTATAGACGGGGATACGTTCGAGGTGGTCAACGAGTTCGTCTACATTGGATCCTTGCTGATGGCTGACAATAACGGTAGCCTTGAAATACGAAGGCGCATCATCAGTGAAACTCGGCCTACTATAGCCTCCACAAGAAGCTGCGGTCAATAAAGATTGTACCAAATATACCATGTACAAAACGCTCATAAGGCCGGAAGTCCTCTACGAGCATGAAACGTGGACGATGCTCGACGAGGATTTGCAAGCACTTGGGAGTCTTCGAACGTCGGGTGCTTAGGTTGATCTTTGGCGGTGTGCAGGGAAACGGTGTGTGGCGGCGAAGGATGAACTACGAGCTCGCCCAACTATACGGCGAACCCAGTATTTAGAAGGTGGCTAAAGCTGGAAGGATACAAAGGGCAGGGCATGTTGCAAGAATGCCGGACAGCAACCCTGCAAAGATGGTGTTTGCATCGGATCCGGTTAGTACAAGAAGGCGTGGAGCGCAGCGAGCTAGGTGGGCGTGCGCATCGATTTGGCGAGCGTGGGACAGAACCGAGGATGGAGAGATGCGGCCACGAACCAAGTATTTTGGCATGGAATTGTTGATTCAGTGTTTTCTGTTTAGATGTTCTCTATATAAATGAAATGATTCATCTTTGTTACAGAATGATAGCATAAAATTCACAAGTTTTGTAGAAAGTACAACAACGCGACAGCCCGAATGTTTATAAGAAAGGTGAAAAACTTTTCGACTATGCAAATAGTTTTCTACCTTTTGCCCATTAGACCTTTTATCCTTAAAACTTTTTCGATCCAACGTTTGTCGACCAATGTAGATGCCGCAAATCGGAAAACCGATAACTTTCTAATACCGTCAAACGGGGTAACTTGCAACACTTTTCAACTTCAAATCTATGTGGATGAAAATTTTAAGGACACAGATAAACCAAATACAATCTGGTATCCTAATCGCCACGTAAAGCATACCTTGTGGTGTTTATTTTATTACAATTTCGTTTCCTGGGATCAGGAGAGGCTGAAAACATGCATCTTTAATGCTACCCCTGATGTGGGGTAACATGCAACACACAATGCTGACAAAGGTGTACTATCAAAAATTTTATCAATACCGTGTTCTTTAGCATAAATAATTAACTGCAGTAAAAGCATAACAATAAACAGAAACTAGGTACCATACTTTTTGAAAAGTCATTATTATATATTGAATTATGAGTGTATTGACCCTATCCGATTAAAAAAAATATTGAATTTGTATTTTGATGTGGAATACAAGTGGAAATAATAGCAAATCACAAGTCTTGACGGCTAGTGGAAAGCCATTCAAAAGTTTTAGTGCAACTTGTTTATTCAAATGCATTTGTTTTTAGGTTTTGCTTCAAATAACTTATTTACCAAAGCAACGGATCATATATTGATAACATGTCTTGAAATGACCTCTGCAAGCCATTGAAAATAGCTATCTCTATATTTCATGCAAAAAGATCTGCAAGTTACATTTGAAACAGATTTTTCAATTTAATCATAGTTTTCACGAAGAAAAAATAATAAATTCCAATATTAATGCAATTAATGTAACTTTTCCAGTATTTTATACCAAACGTGTAATAAGTTGGTGGAGGTACAAAAATTTCAATGTAATTATACAAATAAATGGTCAATCTTGATTTTTAATGTGTTTTTGATGACAAGCGGCAGAAAACATCTTGCCACTGAGATTGAAAAAGCTGTTGCAAGTTACCCCACATGGGTAGTCAAAAACGTTTTTAGTAATTTTAAGTGTTTAAATGCAAATTTAACAAAACTTTGTTATAGTCCTTTTGTACACTATTAAATACTGTAACAAATAGCAAATACCTAGAATAACATTTATATCCCGTCTGTGTGGTACTAGGAACGATTTTCAGCCTTGTTTTTATACGATCAAACGTGTGATATGATTTTCTCCTCTAGCAAACCAACCAAAGTAAAAATAATACAAAAGGCTTAACCAAAGTCTCCCTTTTTATACCTAAGGTCATTAACTGATGTAACGAATTAGAATAATTCTACTCAATCCTTTAGAAAACGTCAATTCAGTTACATGTCATAGTGTTGCAAGTTTCACCCCTGTTGCAAGTTACCCCGTTTGACGGTATCCAAATCCGCTTAACCTTCGGGCTGTCGCGTTGTTGTACTTTGTACAACAGTTGTGATTTATTTGCTGTGATTTTACAACAAAGGTATCTACCGACACCAAACCAAAATTTATTCCTCAAGAATCTTCTTAAGAACAATACTCAACAGTTTTTATTTACAGTATGGCTCTATATAATGCGATTAAATCAACAAATGTACATAGAAGTCGCAAAATAATGAGCAGACCACAATTTTAAATCGGTATATCTCAAAATCCAGATAATTTCGAAACATGGGGTCTTCCGTAAAGTTGTTCTGGAGACGGAGCGCTATCTGATGATACTTCATTTATTTCGGAATTTGACCACTAGGTTGGCACTAGAGGGCATGGAACTTTTACTTTTCTTCTGCAGATATTTCAGGATCCTGACCATTTAGAAGGATGGCATCTTCGGCAAAGTTGTTCAGTAAGTTACAGACTATCATTATTCGAGCTAGTTGATTCAAAATTTTGCCGCTAGGCGGCTCACTAGCATCAAACTTTTGTTTTGCTGATACTTCAGGATCTTGACCTTTTAGAAAGATGGTATCTTCGACAAAGTTGATGCGTAGCTCAAGGACCATCATTATTTTAGCTAATCTTGAACTTCAAGGATTAAACAAAGAAAGAATTTGAGCTACTGAACAACTTTGCCGGAGATGCCATCTCTCTAAGTGGTCTAGATCCTGAGATCTACCAAACAAATGTTTCATGCTCACTAGCGTCACCTGTTGGCAAAATTAAGAATCAACTAACTCGATCAATTATAGCTTTTGAGCTATTGAACAACTTTTCCAAAGATGCCATCTTCCTAAGTAGTCAGACTCTTGGGTATTCGCAAAACAAAGTAAAACGTGCGACTACTCGCGTTACAAAAATGTGCGCGCCAACCAAAATGTTAAGGGCTTAACAAACTTGAAGTTTGTATGGCAAATCGACCTGGACGGGGATGGTGGTCTAATGGCTACCGCTTCTGCTTCATATGCAGAAGATCATGGGTTCAATCCCAGGCCCGTCCCTTTTATCGTACTTTGTACTTGTATCTTTCACTTTCTTCTATCTTCCACTCTCTATCTATCACACTCACACCCTACTCGTTCATAGCAAACGCTATGAACTGGCGTGAACGCAGTGGTACATACGATTTACGTGGGAGCCAGTTTAATGCATCATCAATTGCTCCCCCTTTTCCCTCATTGGTCTGCATTCTGACGTGACAGGCGCCATAGTGTTTAAAAATAGAGGATCACCAGCACTTATACACTGAGGGTGTCTGTTAGTCCCAAGCAGTCATTCGGTTGGTTCCTTGTGTAAGTGCAGCTGATCTGGCGATACTGGAGTAGTAGCCACGGGCGGCCAATCAAGCTCAAGCTCAAGCTCAAGCTGAAGTTTGTTTGGCAAATTGAACAAACATATGAAAAAAAAAAACAAATCCAAATACATTTCCGAACATAGATGGCACTGTACTCGATGCTCGATGAATATCTTCATTATTGATTTGAATATTTTTCAGTCGATAAAGAAGAGCCTCTTTTCGATAAGAAACCAAAAAGTTATTCATTTGAAGCCGATTTATGGTTTTCTCCTGAAGTGGAACGGGCTCTGAGAATGCTCTGCTTTCGTTAAAATTTTGCAAATCAAATCCATTATCAAAAATATCCTATAAAAAATAGTTTTCACATTTTTGTTTCCTAACATAAATGCTTCCAATTTGTTGCAATCTCTTCTTTTCGATTGGAGAACCTTCAAATCAATAATGAAAGAAATTCTTCGACGAAAACGCCAGTAGGGGAACGGATTGTAGAATGTACACCTTAAGGATATCATCTTGTTTCTGATAGAAAAATGAGGAATTTGTACAGTTTGATCGCACATCATCAAAAATAGGCATGTTATCTATAGCAGTGATACAATTTCAGACTTAAAGAGCTAAGTTTTCATACATTTTTATCGCTAGAAAAAAAAAAACGATGCGAATGTTCGTTTTACTTGCACTATGTGGATGAAATGAACAGCTGTTGAAGCTAAATTAATATCATGCGAAAATCGTGAGCAAAACAAATATTTTTTGTAAATTTTCATATCCGAAAATATATTCATTAAGGATTGTAACCCATTCAAAAAGATATATTAAACTATTGTTCGGTATCAATCCACCACGCTATCAAAATCATCTCTATCGGTCACTCATTCTCTGAGCCAACAGCTACCACTACACAGATTCTACCAGCCTTGAAGACGAATAGGAGATGTAGCATCACATACCAGGCTGAGTGAAAGTCAGTAGACTATCGACCATTCGACGGGCAGCATGACCCCATACTCGCGCGGCCGATCCGCAAGGCCTTAAATAGGTAGAATTTTAATCTGTTTGTGTTTATTTATGTCGCGTAGTTTTTAAGAAGATTTAGACTAAGTAAATTAATAAAAGTTAAGTGTTTATGTGGTTTTTAAATTCAAATAAACGGTATTGTCAGTTATGGTGAAATTGTGAACCTTTGTTTTACGTGTTTAAGAAGAAACTGTACTCTGTCATGAAGCGAAGCTGCCCAGAACGAGAACAAGCAAAGAGCTCATATATTCTGCTGCCGGACTGAACCAAATTTCTGCCCACAATCTTCGATTAGTACGAAACATGGTCCTTCGAGCCGGATGGGTGTCGAGTGAATTCCACCCAAGCCAGTAACACCGCCATCAAACTACGCGCCATTCCAATCTACGAGTTATTGTGGAAGAATTTCATGGCGGGAATCACCATCGATATGTAGCTGCTGGTGTTTTCCAACTAGAAACCATACAAGGCATTCACAATGCCTCACTAAGGTGAGTGCGGTTTCAATTGCTAATAACCCTTTGAATGGTTCTACCAGATCTGTTCTTTTTTGTGCATGTTTATTGGATGAGTCTTGCTGCAATACGCACATACCGAATTGGACGACCGGTAGGAGGTTTTAACCATTTGGAGCTTCACTAAATCGACGACGCGTGAGCCCAGGGTCGGTCAATGCCCTTTCAGCCGGTCGTTGACCTAATCACACACTACTACCTTATTGGCTGGCGCCATTGACATCCATCAACTGAGATTGTTATACACAACCCAAGAGAGGAGCCGATTTGGATTATTATTACAAGGCAACAAACTGCCTGTAATCAGGTAATTACGGTTCCAACACATTTATCAATCGTTTTGCGGTCTACGCGGTCTGTTGTTTTAGACATCATCGTTCTCAATCACCATGTCTGCTGTTGAGCGAAAGCTGCGAGGTTTGAAAAACCGCAAACGCAGTATCATCACGTCCGTCGCTGCGATTCGGACATTCGTTGCGAGCTACCAGGCTGAAACCGACAAATGTGAAGTTGCTGTGCGGTTGGAGAATTTGATTGACCTGTGGAAGGAGTTCAACACAGTCCAGACAGAATTAGAGACGTTGGAGGAGGATAATGAAGTACTGGAAGCATATCTCAAGGAGCGAACGGAGTTTGAGCGGGCATACTACCGTGTAAAGGGTACACTACTTCAGTTGCATCAACCTAATTATCCCACCACGGCCCAAAACACTGCTGCGACTGCTGGTGACAATTCAGGCCAAGCCCACATAAAATTGCCAGACATCAAGCTTCCAGTATTTAGCGGAGACTACGAAAGCTGGTTGAATTTTCATGATTTATTCATGTCACTCGTACATTCATCAACGAGTTTGTCCACAATACAAAAATTTTATTATTTAAGATCGTCCTTGGCTGGCGAAGCGCTGAAGCTAATTCAGACCATTCCAATCAGCAACGACCAGTATTCAGTTGCATGGAATTTACTGATTAGCCATTACCAGAACCCTCGTCGACTAAAGAGAACCTATGTTCAGTCGTTATTCGAGTTTCCCAGCATGAAAAAGGAAACTGCATCGGAATTGCACACGTTGATCGACAAATTTCAAACCAATGTTAGAATCCTCAAGAAGTTGGGCGAAAGGACGGAGCATTGGGATGCGTTGCTAATTCATCTGTTAAGCAGCCGTTTAGATTCAGTGACGAGGCGTGACTGGGAAGAATATGCGGAAACAAATGACACCACGAAGTTTCAGCAGTTGATAGATTTCCTGCAGCGCCGAGTCAACGTGCTAGAAACGGTAGCCAACAAGCCCTCAGACTTACCAGCGATGAGCAGGAAGCCGAACCCACCGAGAGCTGGATATCATGGAGTGGTACAGCAAGGATTTCGCCAATGTCCGGTTTGCTCAGGCCAGCATTTCCTGTATCAGTGCGAATCGTTTACGCAATTAAAAACCAACGAGAAAGAAGGAATAGTGCGACGAAATAAACTCTGTCGAAATTGTTTACGCCGTGGTCACATGGCGAAGGACTGCTCATCTGAGAGCAACTGTCGCAAATGCAGAGGTCGCCACCATACACAGCTATGCTTCGTTTCCAAAACCCCCTTCACTAGTCAGGCCACTACTAGTCAACCAGCTACGGTAAATCAACCAGTTACTTCTATTGAACCCAGTGTGCCTAGTACCTCCAGCGGACCGATGTCATCAACGCCAGCTGCACACACGGGAATATCGAGCTGTATTTCTTCAGATGGCTCCAGGACGAAGGTACTTTTGGCGACTGCGGTCGTAATCCTGATCGACGATCGCAATTGCGAACACACAGTTCGTGCTCTCCTAGATTCGGGCAGCGAATGCTGTTTTGTGACGGAACGAGTCGCACAAATGATGAGGGTTCGAAGAAACCGTGTAAACCTACCGATTGCTGGGATCGGCCAAGCGTCTACCGAAGTTCGTTGCAAATTTCAAACCACTGTGAAGTCGAGGATCAGTAATTACTCCACCACCATCGAGGCATTCGTTTTGCCCCGAGTTACAGTAGATCTTCCGTCCATATCTGTCGATACTTCGAATTGGACATTGCCAACGGGGATTCAACTGGCAGACCCATCCTTCTATCAATCTGGAGCAATCGATCTGGTGTTAGGAGCCGAAATTTTCTTCGATCTCTTCAGCGTAGCGGGTCGGATTCCTTTGGGCGAAAGTCTGCCATCCCTGATAAATTCGGTATTTGGTTGGGTAATAAGTGGAAGGACTCTTGAAGGCCAACCGAGCTCTTCCATCATATGCAATGTTGCCACAACAGCTGACATTCATCGGAATATGGAGCGCTTTTGGGCCATTGAGGACGATACAGCAATATCCTATTCACCGGCGGAAGCCTTATGCGAGAAACTCTTCACCGAAACTACAGTTCGCAACGAAGATGGCCGGTATATGGTGCACATTCCCTTCAAAGACGACGCTATAGACAAACTGGGTACGAATCGACGAACAGCGCTTCATCGATTCCAACTGATAGAAGGTCGACTAGGGCGAGATTCCGATTTGGCAGCTGAATATCGGAAATTCATGGATGACTATGAAAAACTGGGACACATGAGGCGTATCGACGAATCAGAATTGGCATCCGGGTCTGCATATTTCCTTCCGCATCATCCCGTCATCCGCGAAGATAGCAGTACCACAAAAGTCCGCGTTGTGTTTGATGCTTCATGTAAAAGCAACACAGGAGTTTCCTTGAACGATGTCATGCATGTTGGGCCGGTCATACAAGAGGATTTGCGGTCAATTACCATGAGAGCTCGCTTGCATCCAATCATGTTAATCGCCGACGTAGCCAAAATGTATCGGCAAATTTATCTTTTCCCCGAAGATTGCCGATTTCATTTGATCTTCTGGCGTAATTCACCTTCTGAGCCAGTTCAGATCTACAAATTGCAGACTGTAACTTACGGAACTGCTTCTGCTCCATACTTGGCTACCAGAATTTTACAAAAGCTTGCAGACGACGAGAAAGAAAACTACCCGCTGGCAGCAAAAGCAACATGCGAAGATTTTTATGTGGACGATTTCTTTTCCGGAGCAACATCAGTCACCGACGCAGTCGAGCTACGGAGGCAGATGGATGCAATGTTCAACAGTGCTGGAATGCAGTTACGCAAATGGGCCAGCAACGTTCCAGATGCACTCGAGGGAGTGGCAAATGATAATCGTGCCATGCAATCGTCAGTGGACTTGGATAAGGACCAGTCCATTAAAACCTTGGGTTTGCATTGGGAGCCCAACTCTGACCACCTCAAATATGTCGTGCCTGAAGCAACAATAGACCCAACCGTACGTATTACGAAACGCTATACTCTGTCATGTATCGCCAAATTGTTTGACCCACTCGGTTTGGTGGGTCCCGTGGTCGTCAGCGCGAAAATCTTCATGCAGAAATTATGGGGTCTGCGAGATGAGAATGGCAATCAATACGACTGGGACAACGAATTGCCAGATGACATGAAAATACAATGGATCGATTACCACACGGAACTCCCTCGCCTCAACGTACTGCGAATTGATCGATTCGTTGTTCTTCCCAACGCTACTTCTGTAGAACTACATTTCTTCTCCGATGCGTCAATATCTGCGTATGGTTCGTGTGTTTACATTCGATCCTCTAACTCCTCCGGTGACGTCAAGGTTTCACTGCTAACATCTCGCTCCAAAGTAGCTCCACTTAAGCAGCAAAGCATCCCACGACTAGAGCTTTGCGGTGCCTTGTTGTCTGCTGAATTATATGAGAAGGTTTCTTCAGCCCTGCGCATCACATCGAAGGCGTACTTTTGGGTGGATTCAACCACAGTTTTGAGCTGGCTCAAGGCTACACCTTCAACATGGTCAACTTTCGTCGGAAATCGAGTATCAAAGATTCAGCACAAAACTCAGAATTGCGAATGGAACCATGTAGCTGGTCGAGAGAATCCAGCTGACGTCATCTCACGAGGACTTCCAGCAGCGGACCTAATTCGATGTGAAAAATGGTGGCACGGACCTCCTTGGTTACAATGTGATAGCGGAGTCTGGAAAATCCCAGTCAACGAATCGATTGATCGAGAGGCAGTTAAAGAAGCAAGAAAGTCAGCGCATGTAGTTACGTCTTCTGTTTCAACCTTCGCCGAGGACTACATCAACAGGTTCTCCAGTTATCAACAAATGCTTCGCATGACTGCTTACTGGCGGCGGTATTTTACCAATTTACGGCGGCCAAGTCCAGAGCGCACTACCTCTGCGCCGTTGTCTACAACAGAACTACGAGAAGCGGAATTAGCATTGATACGCCTCATTCAGAAAGATGCGTTTTCAGCAGAAATAAGGGCTATTCAAGCAAAGCAGATAGTTTCGTCCAAATCTCGTCTCCGATGGTTCAACCCGATCCTAGGCTTTGATGGAATTCTTCGTATTGGTGGACGAATCAGCCGCTCTATCAATTCCTACGACTCTTGCCACCAAATCCTACTTCCAGGATCGCATCCGTTTTCTACGCTTCTCATTCGCTGTTACCACGAACGTCTCTTTCACGCAGCAACACAACTGCTTTTGAATACTCTTCGCCTACGGTTTTGGATTTTGGGAGGCAGAAACGACACACGCCGTGTTGTTCATAGTTGTGTAAAATGCTTTCGTGCAAAACCGAAGGCAATCGAGCAGTTTATGGCTGAATTGCCGAAACAAAGAGTTACCGCATCACGCCCGTTCTCCGTCGTTGGAATTGACTTCTGGGGACCAATTTACCTCAAACCTCGCCACCGTAGAGATTCACCTCCAAAGGCTTACGTCGCTGTTTTTGTGTGCTTTAGCACAAAGGCCGTTCATTTAGAGCTCGTCACAGATCTGAGCACAAATAAATTTCTACAAGCTTTTCGTCGCTTCGTCTCTCGCCGAGGTTTATGCACGGATGTTTTTTCCGATAATGGCAAGAACTTCGTTGGAGCAGCCAATGAGCTTCGTCGATTATTGCGCGCAGAATCGTTCAGGCATTCGTTCGCCAGTGAATGCTCCGCCAACGGAATTCGCTGGCACTTTAACCCACCCCGTGGATCCCATTTTGGCGGATTGTGGGAAGCGGCAATCAACTCGGCACAAAAACACTTTGTTCGAGTTCTCGGAGATAAAAAACTACCATTTGATGAAATGGAAACATTCCTTGTCCAAATCGAAGCCTGTTTAAACTCACGCCCATTAACGAAGATCTCCGATGATCCATCGGACCTTCAGGCTCTCACTCCGGGCCACTTCCTAATCGGAACCTCGCTTCAATCCGTCCCAGATGTCGACTATGAGTCAATTCCATCCAACCGCCTTCACCTCTGGCAGCAACTGCAGAAAATGCTACAAGATGTTTGGAAGCGCTGGCATGTAGAGTATCTGCAATCTCTACAACCTCGAAGCAAGTGGCTGAAAGAATCAGTTCAACTACAAGTTAATCAGCTCGTCGTCATCGTTGATGAAAACCAGCCACCAATGCGCTGGCCCACTGCTCGTATCCACGAACTTCATCCAGGGAAGGACGGCGTGGTACGAGTTGTTACCTTACAGACTGCAACAGGATTACTCACTCGACCTACAAGCAAGATTTGCATTCTACCCATCCCATCTGAAAGCAACAACGAATCAGCTACATTGGCCGATCAGGGCCACTGAAGGGCTAGGGGTTTCCAAAAGGATCAACCAAGCCAAGTATCAACCAAGAAGACCATTAGGCATATCATCTTTACGTTGGGAATGACAGTTATACAAGGCCCTTTGTTTGAAGGGTCCAGGTAAGGACCTTTCCAATACACTCTACTTTTAGAAGCCCGCTACTGGGTCTATTAATTTTCCATGTTCTAACATGAGCTCAACGGTTGCAATGGAATTCAACGGAGTTCAACGCGAGTGACAATACGGACTACAAGTCGTTACAACTTCAAGCTTGGAGACTTCAACCGGAAGGAGTAACTGAATAATGCATATGTAATGCAAGGCCCTCAATCCGGAGGGTCCAGGTGAGGACCTGTCCAACCATTTAACATCCTTTAGAAAGTCCTACCGGATCTTATATTTTCATGTCGGATATCGTCGAGCCTTGAATGCAACTACAGTCTAGATTCTACAGAAATGGTTATTTCTGCCGGGGCCAGGATGTTCGGTATCAATCCACCACGCTATCAAAATCATCTCTATCGGTCACTCATTCTCTGAGCCAACAGCTACCACTACACAGATTCTACCAGCCTTGAAGACGAATAGGAGATGTAGCATCACATACCAGGCTGAGTGAAAGTCAGTAGACTATCGACCATTCGACGGGCAGCATGACCCCATACTCGCGCGGCCGATCCGCAAGGCCTTAAATAGGTAGAATTTTAATCTGTTTGTGTTTATTTATGTCGCGTAGTTTTTAAGAAGATTTAGACTAAGTAAATTAATAAAAGTTAAGTGTTTATGTGGTTTTTAAATTCAAATAAACGGTATTGTCAGTTATGGTGAAATTGTGAACCTTTGTTTTACGTGTTTAAGAAGAAACTGTACTCTGTCATGAAGCGAAGCTGCCCAGAACGAGAACAAGCAAAGAGCTCATATATTCTGCTGCCGGACTGAACCAAATTTCTGCCCACAATCTTCGATTAGTACGAAACAACTATCAAATTTGACATCACATTATAACGATATCCACCACACTGAAAAACCTGAACCGAGCTAAAAATTACTTCAGTTTTAATTTTCAAGCGTGGTTTTCTGACATCTTAGTTTTCGTTGATATTTTTACTTCAGTTGACCTTGGCATTAACCCGCATTAAATTTATGCTCTAAAAAGTCCGTCCGTGATAAAAATTCATTACCATTTGTTTTTCCTTCGTAATTTCGACAGCTCTGGCGAAATTTGTTGTTCATTCTTGAAATTTGCATCAGGCTGAGGCTAATAGAACAATGAATCATCTGAATGCATCCATCAAATTGATATGATAAAATAAATACAAATTTAACGTTTGAATTTTGGTTGTCGATAATAATCGAATGGTGCTAAGCCGAAAATAACCTTATGACTCTTATTTAATAACCAGTTCAACACATTTTTGTCAAATCCTACACCCATTCCCACTCGAAATCCCGTGTCGTTCAAGATTCATTCACAGTGAAGCAAAATTAATTCAGCAGACATCATAAATTCATTAAACATCCCATCCACGACGCCATGTTCACCTCGTATAGAGGATTACGATTATTACTACGATACGGTTCACAGTGGCGAGGGAAAAGTTTTCAGATTTTCACCTGCCCTTGCCGTTGAGCCGTATAGACTATCAAACGGAGTTCGGTGGCTAAGAAATTACCATATAAAATGAAAAAGTTGTTTCTGCCTCCGTCAAAGAAGCACAAACTACTTCATATCCCGAGACGGTTCATCAGCTGGGACGATCGTGCTTGTTCATCCGGTTCACATCAAACGAATGGATTACTTATGTTTCATAAAAATGTTGTTACGTACGTAGCTTAACATGGAAAAGTTTACTTTCATGGAAGGAATTAAAATAAAACTTTGGACGTATAGATTGAGACTGTTAAAATTTTACAAACTCATTTGTGCTGGATGATTTTCCATAGCTATACATATGAAGAAGTTCATTACATAAATAGAAAAAAAGTATTTATAAGTGAGATATCTTCGTGCAGGAGATTCGACGCAAATCCACGATTTAACTTGTTTTCTAGTATGGTGTGTTTGGTACACACAAAAACGCATGAGCCAAAAAAATATGTTGTTCACCTAGCAAACATTTTCTGCCTTCCTTAAATTGAAGATTAAGAATCAATTTTTTTTTGTCTCTTTTTCTCTTGTGATGTTGGTCCTGAAACTTTTCACAATAGAAATTTATTAGACTTTACTGAGGATAAAACAGCATCCATACAAGATGCAAAAATGCTTTTCAATAACTAATTTTATTTAGATATCTGAAAGAGATGAATTGAGTATGAACTTGGTAGATATAAAAGATACAAGATCTGAAAATGATATCTTAAATGCTCTCCTGAAATACCATTAGCATCTTATTTTTGGAGGTGTAAGATCTTAACCAATAGCAGTGAGCTATTCATGAAAACTACAACAAATTTTGCTATGGCTCAGAAGTTCCAGGAATATTTTTTTGATATTATTTTTATATTTTTATCTCCTATTTCAATCAAATCAATATCTCTTTTTGCTGGTCAGCACTTCTCTTCTACTCGGGAAATGGCAACTTTAATTCTCAGTTTATTAGTGTAGAAGAGCCCATACAAGATATATTGGTAGCACGATCTATTTTAGTGGGGGCATTATGACAGGAAAAAAAAAACTTTTAAAAAACATTCAAATGCTTACGTTATTATTAAAGTGATCAATTAGTTTCTAGTTTTATTTTTGCACAGTGATTAATTCATGAAACTTCTAAGCATATTCAAACAATATTTTCTAGATCAGTTCTATCTATTAGAAGGAACGTTCTAAGCATAAGCATAAAGCATTGATGACCGTACAATTCGTAGTTGCTACTCCGTGATTGACCGGAATAATCAAAATTGTACAGGCAACCAACAGATGTAGCTTGGGAGTAGCATACCATCTTCAATGTACAATTTCGAGGACTCCAAACTCTGTAATGTCAATAACGGCGCCGGCCACTTCCTTACGGTCATCGATAAAAGGAAGGAAAGTTAGTGTGACATCCATTGCTACTAGAGACCGAGATCACCTTTGCATCTCCATGGTTTTCAAATGAAGGAGTTTTGTTAGTGGGAGAGTTAGAAAGCTACATGATTAGAACTCACCTTGCTAGGTGATGCGATTCATGTAGCTTCAAATTAAAAAAAATATCCATCAGTGCGTCGACAATTTTAATGTCGAACTGTTCAAATATATTTTTAAGTATTTGCGATAAATAAGTAAAAGAATACGTACGCGTAGCTCATTTTTTTATGAAACAAGAATAAGGACTTATGCCGACATTTACAGTGACGAACCATCCATAGTTTGCTTAAGGAAATATAGGAATCCCTATCATGGCAGAGAAATTGGCTTCCTCACACATACAAAGACATTCCCTAGCAGATCACGTTATTTCTCAAAATATTTCACTTACCCTTAATTTGATCACTCCTAAATTGCTATCAGGACATCAGAACACTATAATATTACCTTTTCCATAGATGTAGTAACTCCAAACTAGTTAAATTTCTCGAATCGTGCTCATTTTCAAACACATTCCTACGTTACTTATTCATCCGCGAATGGAAGACAGTATTCACCCAATTCCATCATTTTCGCTGCACGTAGAACACCGTACACAGTTTACTTTCACTCCCCGGTTATTAAAAAACACTTTCTAGTTAAATTCTGATGCATACAACTTAATATATAACAAAACCGTGCCTAAAATAATCACCGATAACATCTTTTCGCTTTTTTTTTTATTTTTCTCGAGTCGACTGCCTGCTAGCAGTGCTGTCAGGAATGTCGATGATTACGTACAACATCAAGCAACATTGTTCAGTTGAAGTGAAAATGACTCAAACTGACACAGCGATTACTGGCAACGCCATGTTATTAATTATAATTTCACTATTACAGCAATTAAGATAATATTGTTTAGTGCATCACTACTATCAAACAGAAATTTGTGGATTCAACGGAGTTTCACCTTAACAAATAAGACACATTCCAGCGTAACGCGACACCACGAGGAACCGACTTTCATTATCAAATTAGGCCTGTTCTCGGAAATATGCCTTCTGACAATGTGATTAAACAGGTTTTATATTTTGCATATTAAATGTACTTGATGTTGTGACATTCATTTTGAAACATAACACTGTATATAGGGTAACTAAAAGCAGTTGCATTTCGTAACGCGACAACATCGCTGAAATGCACTTTTTTAAACATCACTCTATAATCGCCTATATCTGCTCTGCTATAAGTTTTACAATTCGGGTTTGTTCTTAGCAATCCTTCTATGTATTGATAAGAATCAGAGTTTTACTTCAAACTGGAAGGAAATGTTGAATAATTGCAGAAATCGTCGATTGCATTTAATGAACGCCGCGTTACGTTTATCTTCCAACAGGGTTCTGCAAATGGTGTCGCGTTACGCAAAAAGCATTTTTTATTTTTATTGATAGAATCGGTAATGTTGCTTTAAGCCTCACAGTAGTGGAGTAATTTGATCCGACACTGGTTAACATTAATTTAATGCTTCTGTGAAACCTTTTGAGAATGTCGTGCTTTGCAAAAGCGTAGATAGCGATAAATTTGACTTTATTCTTTGCAATAATATTAAGATGTTTCTGTGATGTTTTAACCCGTATAGGCCTGAGTGAAAGCAAAAATACTAAAACCCTTACCACTCAGCGAATACTTAACGGATTCAAATAATTTTTTGTCAGTATACTGGCCCACATATCTAGTTTCTAGATGTGGCCAGAAGAACTCGGGAATACTCCTGTAGCCGAAGTTATTGCGGTGGGTTACTGGGTCAAGTCGGGTAGAAAAAGGCGATTTTTTGGGACATGCAAATTTATCTTTGTTAATTTATAATGGCATTTATTTTAATTTGCAGAAATCAGTAAGATCGGATATTCTACATTATAAATAAATAGTTTTGCACCGTTTAGAGTGTACCAGATGCGGCCTCTCGGATTTAATTCCCTGAAAAACTGGCTCTAAATTTGTTAGGTATTAAACCGTTTCAAATCTCTATAAGTGTAGATCGAACATAATAGTTCACTAAAATGCGTTCTCATAAGCTTGACACATATGTAAAGATACAAATTGTGCACTTTATCATAAATTTGAGGCATCTTGGGGACCCGAAAATGGTCATATGTAGGATCAATCAAATGCAGTTGACATAATTATTCAATTTAATCGATTATCAGAAGGTTCACGCTGATGCATTTTTCTTAAAACTCCTTGATATAGTGGCCACATAGTAGCCGGTTCTGGAAATTATCAGTGACTTGAAAATTGCCTACCTAATTGGATACAGAAGAACAGAACCCTTGTCACCCGACCTGACCCAGTGATCCACCGCAATAACTCCGGCCACATGAACATTTCCGGAATCCTTTGGCCACTTTTAGAAACTAGATATGTGTGCCAGTATACTGACAAAAAAAATAATATAAATCCGTTGAGTACTCACTAAGCGGTGAGATTTTTAGTAATTTTTCATTCACTCAGGCCTATACGGGTTAAGAATATTTCCGGTAGTGCTTTCGGAAGGCGGCGCGAATAACCTTGACTTTTGACACCTGTTTGATTGTAAAATAAAATGATGTAAACCTATCAACGATGTACTTTTAAAAGTATGCTTCCTTCAGCAAAATCGACAAGCACACGTTTATGAATGTCGGAACAAGCCGAAATAAAAAAAAAAAAAACAGTGGAGTTAATGGATATGATAAATGGGTAAAATTATTAACCCTTCCATTACCAACCCCCCTGAACGAGTGTTGGAAAAACACGTTTTGGGCTGTAACTTTTTTGTTTTTTGGTATTTTTAAACCAAATTTTGACACAAGAAGCGCATATCCTTCTAGTTTAAGGGCTTGGACAAAATTTTAGGATTGGTCACCTGGTTCCGGAGTTATTCCGGAATCAAATGGGTGTTTCGAATTGGCCACCTTCGAAAAAGTGAATTTGCAATATAAAATCAGCTGATTTTTTACAATGATTAGCTCTATAACGATGAGGACGGATGTCTACAAGGCCATCATGGTCACTGCATGCCGCGGATCACAATTTCCGGATGTTCCAGGGAACCGGTTCCGGGGCCATTTTTGGAAGCGAGTCAATACTATCATGCGACACATCAAACTTCATGATTTTTCAAATAATTGCATTCTATGACTGAGCTGCATAGTTCAGAATCCATTTGGTCACTTTGGAACCGGTATCCGGGTTTCCGAGGAACCGGTTCCGGGGTCAATTATTAAAAATCAGCAAACATTGTCATGCGACACATCAAACTTCATGATTTTTCAAGTGATTACATTCTATGACTGAGCTGCATAGTTCAGAACCCATTTGGCCACTTTGGAACCGGTATCCGGGTTTCCGAGGAACCGGTTCCAGGGTCAATTATTAAAAATCAGTGAAAACTGCCAGGCGACACATCAAACTTCATGATTTTCAAGTGATTACATTCTATGACTGAGCTGCATAGTTCAGAATCCATTTGACCACTTTGGAACCGGTATCCGGGTTTCCAAGGAACCGGTTCCGGGGTCAATTATTAGAAATCAGCAAACATTATCATGCGACACATCAAACTTCATGATTTTTCAAATGATTGCATTCTATGACTGAGCTGAACAGTTCAGAACCCATTTGACCACTTTGGAACCGATATTCGAGTTTCCGAGGAACCGGTTCCGGGGTCAATTATTAAAACTCAGTAAACATTGTTCATACCGTGGCTGGATTGAATAGTGTAGAACTCATATGGTCACTTTGGAACCGTTATCTGGGTTTCTGGGGAATCGTTTGCGGGATCAAAAAATGAGTTTATACTGTCATACGATACACCAAACATTACAATTTTTTAGGATAGTATATTTATAGGATAGGTCTTTCTACGATGAACAACATTGCCGAAGACAGCAAAGCAATCCGATGCTTGTTAAAAAAGTTATTATGCATAGTCTTTTCGGAAATTTTCCCCAATTTTGTTATTCCTTTACGTGTTAATCAACGTCGCCTTGCCAATAGGTTTCCATTGAATAACTTTTTTCACAAGTGTCGGATTGTTTCGCCGTCTTCGGCAATATTCTTCATCGTAAAAAATATCTATCGAGGTCTGTGTTCAGAATGTTTATAGAGGTCAATGAGCGACCTCTGGCAATTTTTCTTTGCAGAAGTAAGTTTTCCCATAGTAAATCCCATACAAACTTTTAACGGCTGGCGTTAAAATATAGTTTCTCCGATCGAGCTGAAATTTTGCACAGTTGTTATGGGACCTAAATGCAATTAAAAAAGTAGACTGGAGCGAGAATCCAAATTTTGTCCCACACTAATGCCCATTATCAAAGGTTACTAGACTAGGTTTCAGTGATCCGAAACAAATTTCAAATACAAAATGACGTCTGTTTGTTTATTATTTTCCTGATAACGGAGTGATTTTCAATCTAGTGTTCTTACACAAATGTTCTTTGTTTCGATCTCTCTCTATATTGATGGTCCCTTCGATATCGAGATGTGGATAGTAGACTATATCACAGTTTTACAAAGATGTCTTTCAAAAATTCTTCTAGAAATACTTATAGAGTAATCTTCTCTTGTGAAGCAATTTCTTGAGAAATTCTTTAGAGCTCTATAAGTGATAATTCAGAATTCTATAGAAATGTTTTTAGAAATTTCCATGATTTATTTAAGGTATTTGTAGACAAATTTCATTAGATTGCAAGATGTCATACTGTAATGTCCCGATTTTGTCAACCCTAAATGCATCATGGGGCTGATAAAATCGGGACATTACAGTCAGGGTTGGGAAAAATCTTGAAATTCACTCTACAGTTTTCCCAAAGTTCCAAAGTGACCATAAGAGTTCTACACTATTCAATCCAGCCACGGTATGAACAATGTTTACTGAGTTTTAATAATTGATCCCGGAACCGGTTCCTTGGAAACCCGGATACCGGTTCCAAAGTGTCCAAATGGGTTCTGAACTATGCAAATCAGTCATAGAATGCAATCATTTGAAAAATCATGAAGTTTGATGTGTCGCATGACAATGTTTACTGAGTTTTAATAATTGGCCCCGGAACCGGTTCCTTGGAAACCCGGTCCCGGTCCCAAAGTGGCCAAATGGGTTCTGAGCTGTGCAACTCAGTCATAGAATGTAATTATTTGAAAAATCATGAAGTTTGATGTGTCGCATGACAATGTTTGCTGATTTTTAATAATTGACCCCGGAACCGGTTCCTCGGAAACCCGGATACCGGTTCCAAAGTGGCCAAATGGATTCTGAACTATGCAGCTCAGTCATAGAATGCAATTATTTGAAAAATCATGAAGTTTGATGTGTCGCATGATAGTATTGACTCGCTTCCAAAAATGGCCCCGGAACCGGTTCCCCGGAACATCCGGAAATTGTGATCCGCGGCATGCAGTGACCATGATGGCCTTGTAGACATCCGTCCTCATCGTTATAGAGCTAATCATTGTAAAAAATCAGCTGATTTCATATTGCAAATTCACTTTTTCGAAAGTGGCCTTTTCGAAACACCCATTTTGATTCCGGAATAACTCCGGAACCAGGTGACCAATCCTAAAATTTTGTCCAAGCCCTCAAACTAGAAGAATATGCGCTTCTTGTGTCAAAATTTGATTTAAAAATACCAAAAAACAAAAAAGTTACAGCCCAAAACGTGTTTTTTCCAACACTCGTTTAGGGGGGTTGGTAATGGAAGGGTTAAAAAAAATCAACAAATTACTTCAAGAATATTGTTTCAGAAATTTGTAGCAGACCATAATAGCTTCCTAATGATGGGACGAAAAATATGTAGAGCTGCTGTACAGTGGGGTAATTGCACTTTTTTTTGGGTTAAATTTTTCAATCGTCCCTTTGATCTTATAATCTGCTGGTTCAGACATAGCGTGTGCAGGTGTTTATGATTTACTAATGGTGGTCTGAAGGATACAGAATTTTGCGACACAGGGGTGTAATTGAACCAGATATTGGGCCAATAATATTCCAACGTAGCCATGTAGTATTTTAAGTATCATGTTGTATCAAAATTGTTAAGGACGTTTATGGTTTCAAAATAGTGATCTGGATATCATGAAATTCTGCCGCACCTAAGAGTCATTTAATCAGATTATTAGGCGAAACTGTGAATACATTTTAACTCATAAAATTAAATTCCTCAATGATTCAACCGATTGTTTGAGCTTTCATTGAAAGGAAATAGTTGTACCAGATTAAGCGTTGGTGCAATTCATCTGAAACCTTCCACGTTTTTGTGAGAGGTTAATATGTTTCTTTTTTTTTGCACAAAGCTAATCAAATAGCTCTGTCTTTAGCTCTGGTTTTAAGAAGTGACCCTAAATCTTATAAGAAAGGTGCCGGTCAGTGAAAAGAGCTCTCAGTTAATAACTGTGGAAGTGCTCATAAGAACATTACTGAGAAGCAGGTTCTGTCCCAGTGAGGACGTAACGCCAGGAAGAAGAAGAAGTATAATTTGTATTGAAATTAAAGATCACCGAATTTTATTGTAAAATTAATAAAATTCATTATTATACAACGTAAAGGATGAATGTCAACATAGACAAATGCCATGACAAGCCATCCAGAAGATTTGAAAAAGAAAACTGCGTGTGTTTAAGTTGATTTTCACGAGATGACCATTTTTTACGGTTGCTCCAGATCCTTTTAAGAGCTTTATAGTAGCCACCTATATCCAAGAACAATCCCAATCATCCGTTATGTTTAGTAATTGATTTCTGATATGTTTTGAAAAAACGGCAGTGATTTAAGATGATTTTCACGAGATGACCATTTTTACGGATGTTCCGGATCTTCCAGGGGCCATTATTGTGACCATCTAGGTCCATGAACAATTCAAATAATCTATTACGTTTTATAATAAGGAATTCTGATGAGTTTGCAAAAAAAACAAACTGTCTTGGATTATTTTCATGAATTGATATTTTTTACGGAATTCCGGATTATCCGCTGGAGTACCACGTTGTTTACCATCGAAGCCAAGTATTCCACAACATGTAAGAGACTTTTCCTGCACTAAACTGCACCTGTCTGATAAGATTTGGGTCTCTAGCCAACAAGTTCATTAAAAAACCAGAGCTACTTGCTGGTGTGCTAGTGTGCTACTAGTGTTACTAGTGCTAGGTTTTAGTGAAAAACAAGAGAAAACAGATATACCCACATCTCACAAAAACGGGGAGGGTTTTAGCTGGGTGACACCAACGCTAAAAGCTAGTATAACTATTTCCATCTACTAAAAATCAAAAATTTCGAAAATCGGTTGTAGCATTTTTAAAATTTGTAGTTGAAAACAAACGAGCATTTTTAAAATTTGTAGTTTCATCCTGAAAATTTAAGGTTAAAATTAACGTAACGCGACACCATAATTTTGCACCTAGTGTAACTTTTCGAAGAATGGTCCGATTTTAAATCTTTTTTTTTATAGGGGACGGACCTGGTGTAGTGGTTAGAACACACGCCTCTCACGCCGAGGACCTGGGATCGAATCCCATCCCCGACATAGTCACTAAAAATTTCAGTGACGACTTCCTTCGGAAGGGAAGTAAAGCCGTTGGTCCCGAGATGAACTAGCCCAGGGCTAAAAATCTCGTTAATAAAGATAGAAAAAAAAAATAAATCTTTTTTTATGGACACACGTATCTTGACGAGTAGGAAGAGAATCCAAAATATAAGAAATCTATAAGAAGTATTCATTCTACAATGTCAAAAATTAGACAATTTTCATAACGCGACACCATAATGATGTGACTATTTGAAAATATACGTTTTCAAAGAACCAATAATTCGTTTGAAAAAATAAACCCACACATAACAATGCCATCTAATACCCGAATAAGACGAATAAGACAATCATATTACACTAGATAAACTATGATACAGAGCTCTTGTAAAAATGTTGTTAGATGTCATAATTTCTCACCAATGAATTATATTAACTTTATATAACTTTTTAGGTATGTATTTTACTGTATTTTCAATCAAATTTATGTTTTTCATACAATTTAACATATTGTCTTTGATGTTCTGCATAGCTTTGGAAATATTTCAGAGTTAGAATTTTTGATATCTTGGCGTAGATGTGCGTGGAATGTGTCAAATGAAACAGACACGATACAAATTTGTGTTTTCACAAGCATGAAACAAATGTGGTAAATTTGGTAATCCATCCTCAACGGAAGTTACAAATTCGGCATCAACACTCGGAAACACACAATCGATGATCCAGGAATCTTGTAAAATACAAGCAACTTGCAAAAGCCAGTGTTTGGATTTCGATCAGAATAAACCGAACGAACCATATTCGGAGAGTGTTGCAGTTCGCGAACCATAACAGTTCGTGGCACATCGCATTTGGAGAGCCCTTTGATTGTAAACATTCACTCTCTCGTTTGGTACGTGGCACGAGAGCGCTCAACAGCAGCAACTCTCACAGACTGCAACAGTATCTAGTCGTACGAGTGATTTATGTTTTGCATAAAATTGGTTATAACTTTCATATTTACTGATAATGCAGCCTTCAACAATCTAATTATAATCTATTGGACCATTGAAAACCCATCTGGTTGCAATCATAGCACATAAAATAAAAAATATTCGCCTCTGTTTCTTGATCATAATGAGTGTGGGCCAGCGAATGTTACAAGTGTTGACACACAGTGATCGGGACCATACAGTGGGTGGTGTGTGTCTGTCTTGTTTTCGTTCATGGTTCGTTATTTTCCACGAACGATGAATGTCATGCATGTTGTATGAATGCAGGCGAATAAATGGGATGAAATTATGGCTCGTGTGTCAATGATAGTAAAATTTTCCAAAGCCTGTTTTGAACAAATTTTTGAAGTCCTTTCGTTTTATTATGCCCTCAATAATCTTTGGCGTTCAGTCATCTATTGTTTTAATGAAAAAAATTTCCTTCTCTTAAAAAAGGCTGTTCTATATATTTATACTGTAATAAGATAAAATTTAGTAAAGCCAAATGTGAAACATTTTTACATTTTGCTGTTTTATCGATTCTTGCAAGCTGTGCTGTTGGAATGATTATTACTATAGAGCTTGATAATATTATATTTAATTTGTTTACTGGCATATCGGTCAATTTTGCTCGTAGTAAGAGGGAGCATGGAAAAGAAAATAATTAATACTAGATGGATAGGTACCGTAAGGGAACGGCGAGATAAATTGGATTAGATGTTTAAGAGAGCATACCATATGGAACATTACTTGAAACGTTCTTCCTTGTGGCTAACGTCCCCTATGGGAACGGATCGGCGTGTTTTTCGAATAACACTAACAAAACAGGCTGTCTACTATGAACGTCCTCAGCAATTATTTTCAGCATCGAATAACGACCAACTTTGCCGAAGAAACCATACACATAAAATGACATTTGACTGAAATGGCATATGAGTCATTTATGCGAATTACACAAAAAATATGACTTTATCTCAAAACATCGGCCTCATTGAAAGGATCATTTTCGCTGAAGACACCAAACGTCTATCTCTTCGTTCCGAAGAACTACAGGTTGTTTCCGCGTTTTTTTCGATTCTGCCCCATTGTGGAGTGTTTGTCAGTCCTAAGCAGCCGTCTGATTGGTTCCTTGGGTAAGTGTGGCTGATCTGACAATACCGGAGTAGAAACGTGAGCTTGGGATACATGTTATTTAGCAGTATCGGTTTCAAAAATATTGAAGTCATTAACCCACTACCGTACCCTAGTATGCATTCACTTTAAAGTTGAATTGTTTATGGAACTCAAAATGTACAAATTGATTATTTACAATATTTTTTACTGAATTATCTATATCTATATGTATAAATAAAAATGGAGTTGTGTTTGTATGTCACGAAATAACTTGAGAACGGATCAACAGATTGAGGTAAGTTTTTCACTGTTGCATTCGACAAGGGATGCGACGTGTTCGTGCAAGGAAAACAGTTTGGGAAAGCCTCCGGAATAATCGGGAAAACGGGAGAAGACTCAGGTGTCATTTTGTATGGGGGATTACATGAAGTTTTGCAACAGCCTACTTGATGGCAAGACGAAGTTTGCCGGGACCACTAGTCATAAATAAAATTCTCGAGATCTAATTTTGGTACCGTAAAACGGGGTAACTTTCATAGTTTTTTTTCGAAGAAAACTTCTATATTTATGCATGTTGTTTCAAAAAATTACAATTTATATATTTAAAACAAGTACTGACATCCTAGCTATCGACTGCACTTGATAGATTTCCAACAGATTTATTTTGAATGGATATATTATTTTTCATATAATCTAAAGTCGGTTTTCTGTTTTGGGATAACTTTGATAATGGAGTATAAATCGAACAAAATTAATTGTGGAATTATAGAACATTTATAGAGCGTTGCATACATCTAGGCGTTTAACGCTATATGGAAATTTCTAACTTAGATTACAAAAATAGTTCCAGTTTGTAAAATCCATTTATCGCTAAGAGATTTGAGACCGAATTCATGTTCTACTATAACTAGGCTGTCATGGATAAGTGACGAACTCATTATGACTGCATCAAATAGTGATCGTAGAACAGATAAGTTTGTAAGCGTGGCAAAAATGCTAAAATCTTGTAAATTTTAAATATTTGCATATGAATCCTCAAATGCACTTGATTCCAACGAAAATAGCTTTGACATGAAATGTCATCCTAATACTCTTTACTTTTGCATTCGTTTTTCTTAACTGATTGACAGCAACTTCGTTTTTTCGTTTAATATGTTGTGCGTCTCACACTATCAAAGTTACCCCGTTTTACGGTACCTTTAACAAAATAGAAAGATAACGATTACAAACATTTACTTATTAATTTAATATTCCTCATTAGCCCATCATATTTGAACATTTACAAAAGAGATTGAGCAAAAAGGTATGGAGTTTGGTCCCGGAATGTACACGGATGACTCATATATCATTTGGAACAAAAAAAAGTTGATATGAGGCCAAAAATATTCGTCGTGGGAGAAAAAAGTTATGTGTGCTGGAATGGTGTAAAAAGATGTATGTTTTGGGAAGTTTTTTTTTAATATTTAATAGTTTAATATTTGATTGTGCAAATGTTTTGAACTCGTACCTATGTATGTGTTTGGGTATGCTTTTATCTTAATTGTTATTTTTTTTAATGTTGTAATATTACACAGATTTCAGAACATTTTGAGTTGCTGAAATGTGAATACTTAAAACATACGGATATAAATAATATAAAGATATAGGTATGAGCGTTTGACAAACACGTCACTTTAGGTAACAGTTTAATCAAATTATTATCCTATTTCAGTGTTCTAGCAATATGTTTGTATAAACCGGAGGTTTACTTAAGAACGATTTTTCAGACTATATCCGTTTTAACATTACAGTGGTTGCCTTGTGGTATTCTGTACTACACTGGAAGAAATACCTCGCTTATTGTACACATCTTTAGCGTGCTGGAAATCCGCGTGACAGTTACCACACTAATATCTCTGATATCAATAACATTATACTAGCATGCTATTGCTTCTTAGAGAAGGAGATCATTTGAACTAGAAGTAACTGTAGTGTTTGACTGTTTGCAGCGTACAAACTGCCAATAATCCGAGCAGAACCATTTCAGTTTGCTGTCAATGTCAGCTCCATTGGCGACTCCTGAGCACATGTGGTTCCACAAATGCTTCGCCAAGAACGCTAAATACTCATGAGGATGTCAATAAAGTGAATGTTTAGAAGTAATCATACCATATTCCAGAGCTGCGCGACACACTTGAGCTGGGAACAGCTTTCATCGTGATGAACAACATGCAAAAACATGAGATCGGATGGTGTTCAATCAACAAAAGAATGTAAAGGTTGAGGATCAACGGATGATGACAAAGACGCAGCTGGAACGCAAGTAGGACCACCACCCATGTTTCCACGTAGGCGATTAGAACGCCAAGATAAGAAATTGAGATGGACAATTGGGAAGATCAGTGCTCTTGGACTGGCAAACATGAATGTCCAATGCTTGATTGTTTTGCCGCCTCTTCCAATATGGTCATTATGGTCTAGCACCTACTTCCAAGATAACCTCCCGTACCAATGGTGATCGCCGGTTTTCCACAGCAAATGGAATCTCGAATCGATCAGGTATTGCTTGATGATTGCACATCTCCGAGATATTCGACGTCAAAATCTATCGTGGTGCTAACATTCACTCTACCCACTACCTGATAATTGTAAATATGCGCTTCAAACTTCCTGACGTTAACAGTGAACGGTACCGACGCCCGCCTCAGCATGATCTTCAGCGTCTGAAGTAGACGGATGTCGCCACAGCATCGTTTCAAATCTCTAGCAAGCGGAATTGGTTATGCCAGCTGAAACCCTTCTTGGCTGTTGTACTACAGTATAAGTAGCCATCAACTTACAGGTGGAGTCATTATGGGTTGAACGTAGTACGATTGGTTTGCTGAAGGGTTTAGAATTATTCTAGAGTAAAAGAAAGTGAAGCACCATACACATAAGCGGAAGCAGAAGACTCGTGTTGATGACACAGGATCGGAGGTTCAATGCAAAGGAGAGCATTTTTACGTCCGAATGTTGAACAAAATCAGCCAACCAGATCCCACTTTGAGTGAAGTTAAGGATGACGTTCAACAGCTCAAGAATAACACAGTAATTGCTGAGGATGGTATATGAGTGGAACTGATCAAGATGAGCCGAGAAAAGTTGTTCGCTTGTCTGCATCGGCTGATAGTAAGAACCTGACGATATAACACCTGCAAGAGGAGTAGAGCCAAGGGGTTGAATACTCTATCTACAGAAAACGTTGATGCTTATCTATCTGTTTTTTCTTCTATCTGTAATACTAATATAGAGATTGTCGAGGGCTAGAACACAAGTTACTGGAGGGTAATAGACGAAGAAAGAGATAGGAGATAATATAAGATATGCACTCATTAGAAAAAAAACAATGTCCACGGCTTTCGTATACCAACTCGTAAAACGATAATGATGGACATTTTAACTTAAGATTGGTTGGATAATGTAGGATTACAGGTGATACTAAACATCCACGTATGCAGTATACAGAGCGAGATGGTTTATACTAGCGAGCTAGATTGTCATTGATTTAAACACATGAAATCCTAAAACTACGCAATGCGTTTAGCAATGAACATTTCAACTCACATTAAACGTTTTTCATGCTGATGATGTTGTTCATTGAGGTTGAGCTGATGATTTTATTGATCTCTTCGCGAAATCCGCTCTAGAGAAATATTTACTTCAGCAAAAACAAATGCAGTCAGTTCTTTCATAAGGCACCACTCACTTTTCTTAGCCACTGTTTCCCAATTATTTTTCATCGAATGAGGCTGACTTTTTTACTTGAACACAAGTCGTTATATTATCTTATTACGAACAAAATACATCGTATAAGTCGGTTTAAAAACTGTTAGGAATTTTGATTAGCATTAGGGTCTGGTAGAATACTTTACTAATTATACATATTTAAAATAAACGATTTTTAATGTTATTACGGTCTTACATTCTCATCTTTGAATCAAAGCCCTAATGCACTTATTTAAAACATATACGTGCAGAAAACTATATGTTTCATTTTTAATCGATAAAAAATATAGCAAAAATATAATAAAACACATAAAAAATCCATCTCAAACCATGTGGAATAACTTTTTTTCTCCCACGACGGATATTTTTGACCCCATACCAACATTTTCTTGTATCATTTAGATCTTTCAAATGACATATGAGTCATCTGTGTACATTCCGGGCCCAGATTTGCCCAATCTCCTTTTTGACATTTAGTCATATTTTTTTGTGGCAATATTTTATCCGAATAAATTCATAGAATGTGCTGGAATTTTAAATAATCAGAACTCAGTGCTCTATTAAACTAGTTCCACATAAATTTATTTTCTCTGATTACCATTTCAGTTGAAAGCGTCAAAGCTACAGAAAGCTAGAGCATAAGATGTGGTCCACACCGATGACAAGGATTGTTCTTTTCTTCCCTAAATGTTTTAATTAGGACTTTCGTTTCTTTCCATTTCTTCCCTGCAGCATCGCATTGAGTGTGCACATTTAGTATTCGCACCGAAAAAAAAAAAACTTTCGACGGCTAAGTTTTCAAGCTTCGGATGAAGTCCCATCCGTGCCCATTTTTGCTGCCTGAGGGCTGTGTACAACTTGAATTGAGATAGACGGAAAGGTGCTCTTTGCCGAAGTTTATTTTACTTACAATTATCCTTGCGATAAAGTTTTCCTTCAATTCAACTTTGGCGATGAAATGGAGCAACGGACGCATTGGATGGAAGCAACAGAATTTTCGTGTTGTGTCGGCAATGAGTAGCTCGCTTTTTTCAGAGTATCTTCAAATCAATACGAAAAATAATGGAAGCGAAAGTGACAGTTTGTTGAAATAAATTCATAACGTATTGGAATATTGTTTCAATAAAGAAAATCAATCTTCAAACAGTGCAGCGCAGATTCTAGAGTGAAACTATTACCGCACATGCGAAATATCCGCATCGGTTTCGAAGGGTCTTTCCGCTTTGGATGGATTCGCATAAAAAGGATAACGGCGAGCAGCTTATAACGACAATTGGAGACACCAGTCGAGTTCAGCGAATAAGAGAAACGCCGAGCAACATGGCTGCTAAGAGTGGCAACGCGCAACGGAAAGACCATTTTCACTCTCGTCGATGATAAAAGTTAAGATCGGAATCCGTAAAGCCATAGTTTCAGGGCAAAGCAGAATTATTTCGAAAAGGAGACGTAGCGTGTTATGCACAGTTCTTCCGGCGAATAACGTGAAACAATTAAGTCTGCTCCTTAGGTGAAGATTAAAACTTCTCATCAACTCGATTCGCAAAGATTTGGGTATAACCAGGATTTGTGCACCTGAGCTGTGTAAGGTTGAGAAAGTTAATTTCTCTTCCGATTAAATGAATATGAATGGGGTGGGAAATCGGCATTTGTATACATTTTTTGCCTCGCTTCAGAATACTATAGAACAGACAAATAGACGTCACTCTCTGTCCATTATTTTTCTTCTCGACATTACGTCCTCACTGCGACAAAGCCTGCTTCTCAGCTTTATGTTCAATGAGCACTTTCTCAGTTATTAACTCAGAGCTTTCTTTGTCAAAGTTGCCGTATTTCGTGTGGCAGGTACGATGATACTATATGCCCAGAGAAGTCAAGGAAATTACTATTACGAAAATATCCTGGACCGATCGGGAATCGAACCCAGACGCCTTCACCATGGTTTTGATTTGTAGTTGCGCACTCGGCTAAGTAAGGCCCCATTATCCATCGCTATTTTTGACGTCAAGCTATAAACTTCTATAGCTATAGCTATAGAAATTTTAGTATATTGATTCAATTACCAATTTTTCTTTATCAGTGTTGCCAGATACCAAATAGTTTTGTACGTTACATAAAAATTGTATTTATCTGGAATTTATTTCCTACCATGCTAAACATTATTTTTTCGTATAAATTTGGAATATTGCACTTTCATTAATTCTTCTTTAGCAGCGTTGACAGCTACATGAACATTTATACGTTGCTTGACAATATGGAATGCAACACCTACTTAAGCTTTTATGGGCATTCGATATAACTATTATCATAATTTAATGGTGTCCAAATGTAGCACTTCTATATTGGCTTTTTCGATGACAACCGAGCACTGTTGCCATCTATAGCCTGAATAAGGAACCATCATGACCTTTTTGGTGAGCTGTCAAACCATGCTTCAACTTTGCTGAATATTTTAGATGTGCTGTATTATGATATAAGGACGTTGCAATTTTCAATAGTAGTTTACGGAACAAGTTGCAGAAAGATGATTTTTACAGCACGAGTCGTAAATTTATCCTACGAGGCTTGCCGAGTAGGATAATAACGACGAGTACTGTAAAAATCGAGTTCTGCAACGAGTGACGTACAACATTTTTTGCAATTTCGTAGAAGACCACTCGAGGGTATCAGAAATTATATCGGAATACATTCACCATTATTTTACAATTTCTGAGAAATTGTTGTGTTATGATTCATTACGCAACTCAAAACAGTTGCGTAATGAGAAAGCGTTGCGTAATGAATCATTACAGCACTGGTTTCAGTTGGGTAATGACTATTCCCGCACTGCATACTTCAGTGCAGGAAAGTAGGCCGTTTCATGACAGATTGGCGTGATGAAAAACAGCCTATTACGATAAGAAATTGCAAAAAAACATTAACATAATTTTTAACAGTCGTATAAATAGGGCGAAGGGTATAGTGTCTGCATCACTAAACACTGCGTTTCTCCGATTAATATATATATTTTTGAAATATAATTTTTCTGTCACGTCTGCTTCTCTGCGATTATAGCAACAACAGCTCATTTTCCAAGAACAACATGACTTTACGCTGAAAAGAGAAGATTTTATGACGAGAAAGATTATCTAGGACACTCCAAAGAGAAATTAATCTCAATTATATTGAGAAAATACATATAAATCGTCATCCCGCTGCGGGATAACGGTGAAAATGTTTATAGCTAGCACGGCCATCAAGTGTCCAAACTATAACCATCAGTCCATGGCAGCAGTGATTCAAGCTACAACTATGGTGCTTTTCAGCTTCCATCATGTTCTCCGCAACTACCAGCAGCGATACTAAGCGATGTAGATGGATTTGGATTCAGGCAGAGCTTTTTTTCCCTCGGCGCACAGTGGTCCAGGTTTTAAAACTCGTGGGATGAATTACGCAATTTGCAATGTTTTACTAGCTTTCATCATAACATGGATTTTGGAAGTCGTTTGACGTTGGAGGCTCTATTTTGGACGCAGTCAGCATATTTTGTAATTCGTAGAACAAAGTTTTAAAAAAGGTGCTGTTTTTTTTTTTTCAAATTATGAGGCTCTCAACTCTTTCAAAACAAAAAAATAAATAAAACAGGCAAACTTAGGCAACAAGATTCTTCTCTAATCACATGCTTAGACTTTGAAGACCATTTAAGCATGATATCTACGCGGAGAGTAATTTGTACGATATTAAAAAGCTGTCCTTTTATCATTTGGCGTACTGTAAAACTGTACAGTAATATTTTTTTTTTTTACATACAAAGGTATCGACCGTGATGATTTTATTTTGAAATTGTTTATCGGCATATCGGTCTATTTTGCTCGAAGTAAGAGGGAGCATGGAGAAGAAAGCAATGAATACTAGATGGATAGGTACCGTAAGGGAACGGCGAGAGAAATTGGATTAGATGTTGAAGAGGGCAAACCATAAGAAACAGTATTACTTGAAACGTCATTTCCTTGTGGCTAACGTCCCCTATGGGAACGGCTTGGGTGTGTTTTGAGAATGACACTACCAAGACACCTTTTTTTTCAAACAAATAAATATTTTTATATTTTTTCTTATGATATTTCAAATGCTGCCTGTGAAATTTTTTTTTGATAAAATAACTTATCACAATGGGGTTTTTTTATTTCAAAAAATCATTTCTGTGTTTTGTTGGAACTTAACTAGTAATGGATGTTTTTATCAAAATCCTTCGATGTGGTGAGTTCAATTACATTATATCCCAGATGTTCCACAAGAATTTTTGTTTGAAATTGTATTCAGCTTTGCTAAAAAATATTTGACCAAATGTTAAAATTCTTAAATGAATTTAATTCATTCTCTTACCTCCACTTAAGATATTTTCACGAAATTATAGCTTTTCTGGTATTATCAATACATGTGAAAATATTTAATATCAAATTTTATTTTGTCATTTATCTATACTTTTGGATAAACAACAAAAATTTGGTTCTTAAATTGTTTAATTGACTAACAAGCACTTGGTTTTGACCTTTTTAAAATCGACTACAGCTTGAATTGGATGTTTCGTTTCTATTCAAATATCCTGAACTTAAGTTTATAATTTCCAATAACATAAGTGATGGTTTGATCGCTTATCGTATCGGCAATGACAAATATATTTCTTCAACTTTTTTTTATTGTACGTACTTTATGATCTAACACAAACTTCACACAAAATTTCAGGAGGAATTTTGTTAGCACTTTAAATCGAATTCCACTATACATTTCGAGACGTTACCATGAACATTTTCTTGGAGAAAATTCGATGGAAGAATTTATTTTACAATTCCTCAGCATTTGCATGCAACAATCGAATCCTCAAATAATTATTGAAAAATTTATAGGGCTGGCACTGTCACTGACACTACACTGAAGATGGACTTACAGAGGTCGAAATACGCGTAACTGTCAAAGGATACAAACTCTGGTGAAATCAAATGGTATAGTACAAAATTAGGCTTCCATTTATTTGACAATTGTAGGTTATTTTTAACCCTTTGAAGCCTGAGACGAACATTGATTTTTTTAATAGCCACAGTTCAGAGACCAAACTTGACATAAATTTTGAAGTAAATGTGGTTGATTAGTTTTACAATCCTTGGGTGAGACATTTCCTTTGACCTCTCCCCCTCTTCAGGGTTACGAGAGGGTTTACGGGACCCCTCGTGTTGGACTCAAAAGGGTATCTCAACATCCCAATGAGCTAGAAAGTTGGTGTATTCGGCAAAGTTAATATGGCATAGCAAAGAAAATCTGGCGATAAAAAATCTGATTGAGAATAAATCCGCTAGACAGCGCTAGTGACAAATTTTATTCAATCATCTCTATCTAAAAATCCTTATCAGCTGGAAGGTTGATGTCTTCGGCAAAGCTGTTCAGCAGATCAAAGTCGGTGAAGATTTTGATTGGGAATTTATCCGTTAGGTGGTGCTTGTAAAGAAATCTTCAATCTTCCCTATGTCAAGGTGTATTGGGCAAAGATATTAAACAATTGGCCGACCAAAAAACTATCACCAATGCGATTCAAAAACTGCCATAACCAAAAGCTGGCTACCTTAAACGCTGATCAGAATTGGAATGGCTGCTCAAACCTATTTAGACACATGATCGTAGAAAATAAGCAACAATATACAACAGTATTGTTGCTCAAGATCCTTGTCATCTACAAAGTTGATATCTTCGGCAAAGATATAAAGCGGATTTATGGCTGTCTGGAGGTACTGCAGATCGTTCGTTTGAAGACTGCAAGTGCTTGCAGGTACTCCTCGAGCATCGTCCACGTTTCATGCCCGTAAAGGACCGGTATTATGAGCGTTTTGTAGGTACTAGAGATGGTCGGGTTTCACATTTATCAAACCCGAACCCGACCCGTACCCGACTTATTTTATTTATTCAAACCCGGACCCGACCCGAACCCGACACAATAATTGAAAGGCAAACCCGGACCCGACCCGAACCCGAAAATATTTCACTGTTTAAACCCGAACCCGACCCGGAACCCGACATTTTTTTGTTAGAAAAACCCGAATAAAACCCAAGCTCGAGAAGATGGTAAATTTATCGTTTCTGATGCATAGGGAAGCTTTCAGTTTTCTACTCTGTTCACAATTCTCACCAAACCCGACCCAGACCCGACTCAACCCAACTTTTTTCAAGCCCGAACCCGACCCGTACCCGATAATTTTGTAGTTTTCGAACCCGAACCCGAAAAATTTCAAATTTTCAAACCCGAACCCGTCGGGTTCGGGTCGGGTTTCGGGTTTGAAAACCCGAGACCCGACCATCTCTACTAGATACATGGTACATTTGGTGCATGGGTGAATCATTTTTAGCCGCAGCTTCTTGTGAAGGCCATAGTAGGCCCGAATTCCAGTGATGATGCGCCTCCGTATTTCACGGCTAACGTTATTATTAGCCGTCAGCAAGGATCCCAGCTAGCTTTTCAAATGTTTTGCCGATAATGTCCATATCATCTGCGAAGCAGACAAATTGACTGGATCTCGTGAAATTCGTACCCAGCTGTTAAGCACGGCTCTCCGCATAACACCTTCTAGCGCAATGTTGAACATCAGGCACGAAAGTCGTAGTCCCCGACAGGATTCAAACAAACTTGAATGTTTGCCTGAACGTTTGTTGCTCTTATCAGTCTTGTGAGCTTCATTTTTCATAATTTTTCATAATTCTTCGAGGTCGATAATACCGTATGCTACCTTGAAGGTCAGGCTGCCGACGAATGTGCTGAAAGTACCGCCTTCGTTGTCCCGTCCTTCATTGCCTGTGCTATCTTGTGAGCTTCATTTTTCATAATTTTTCATAATTCTTCGAGGTCGATAATACCGTATGCCACCTCGAATGTCAGGCTGCCGACGAATGTACCGAAAGTACCGCCTTCATTGTCCCGTCCTTCATTGCCTGTGCCATTCAGGTGTTCGTCGACGTACTACATCTACCTTTCGATCACCTCACGCTCGTCTGTCAAAATGCTCCCATCCTTATCCATCCACTTTTCGGCTCGCGGCACGAAGCCATAACGGGATGCGTTGAGCTTCTGTTAGAACTTACGTGTTTCTTGAGATTGGCATAGCTGTTCCATCCCCTCGCACTCCGTCTCCTTCGGGCGACGTTTTTTCCACGAAACAGTCTGCTGTTGCCATTTCCGTCTATAACGTTCCACGTTTTGCCGGGTCCCTTGCTGCAGCATGACCGCCCGCGCTGCATTCTATTCCTCCAGAATCTGCCTACATTCCTCGTTGAACCAATCGTTCCGTTGACTCCGTCTCACGTACCCGACGTTGCTCTCAGCTGCATTGTTGATGGCTGCTTTCACTGTTCTCCAGCAATCTTCAAGAGTGGCTTCATCCAGCTCACCCTCTTCCGGTAATGCCTTGAGCTGCGGCGCTTATGCAGCTGAGACATGCGATTGCTTAAGCCGCTCTTGGTCATACCGGGGCGGCCGTCGGTACCATACATTGTTAACGACGGAGAATATTGGGCGCAGTTATACCATCGCCAGATAGTGGTCAGAGTCGATGTTAGCGCCACGATAGGTCATGACGTCGATAATGTCAGAGAAATGCCGTTCATCAACCAGAACTTGGTTGATTTGTGCTTCTGTCTGCTATGGTGATCTCTAGGTGTATCGGTATGGTGGGCTGTGCTGGAAGTAGGTGCTACGAATGTCCATATTCTTGAAGGCGGCATGTGCATGTGCTCCCGATGAAGTTAAGAGATTTACAGTTCCACGTACTGAGCTTCCAATTGCTTGTCCCTTTACGTCGCTGTGGTCTTCGCCGATTGTCTCAGTTCGTATTCTCTCGATGGTTATTCGTTGCTCGATTTTTTGAATGTTTAGAGGAGAATAGTGCGCTGTTTAGCTTATAGCCTTTCTCTGGCACTCGGACTATGATCAGCCACCCCTGTCATGGGGAACAGACGCTGTTGTGCTCCTAACATGGAGTACAGACGCTCCAGGTTTGCAGAAGCAAAAGCAAAGTCAAACGCCCCCCCCCCCCTTCTCTGTAAGCATACGATTCGATCTTCCCTAAGATTACTGGTACCCCGGCCAGTGTTGGGCATTACACTGAGAGGCAAAATAAAGTGCCCACCTTACCAGTTTTCAAATTTCTGTCGTTGATTTGGTTCAAATTAAAGTTAGCACACTTAAATCTTTTTTGATATTTTATTTTTGATATTCTTTTAAAGTTGCACTTACGAAATTTTGATAAAAATAACTCAAAATAACTCAAAGAAAAAGAAAATCAATTTGTATTGAAGAAAAAAATAGTGTCAAAATAACGTGCCCACTTCCTTCTTGGCCCCAGAAAAGATGATTTAAGAAAAATAAAGAGCAATTTAATAGTTAATGTGTCCTCCTTTGGCCTTAAGGACTTGCTGGAGGCGCTTTGGCATGTTTTTCACCAGGTTTTGTAGGTGTTGTGGTTCTAGTTCTTCCCAGGCGCGCTCCAAGGCTTCAAAATAAATATTTTTGTTGGTAACACCAGTTTTGTCAACCCTGGCATCGAGAATCGCCCACAAATTCTCGATGGAGTTGAGGTCTCTGCTTTGTGGAGGCCATTCCAGCGGTTTAATCCGACAAGATCGGAAGAAAGACTTGGTCTTCTTGACAGTATGCTTCGGGTCGTTGTTCTAGAGAAATATGAATTTCTCTTCAAGGCCCGTCTGGATCAGCGAAATCTCCAGATTTTCCCGCAAGATGTTGATGTAGGAATCTGCCGTCATTATTCCGTCGATTTTCACGAGGCTTCCTACTCCACTCCACGAGAAACACCCCCAGACCATCACATTTCATCACATCACACCTCCATGCGTCACCGTTCCTTGGATGTAGCGCTCCTGAAGCTCGAGCTGTTTAACCGAAAGCGGCGGGCTCGTGTGTGGTGCAGAGCGCCACATCTAAGGAACGGTGAAGCATGGAGGAGGAAATGTGATGGTCTGGGGGTGTTTTTCATGGAGTGGAGTAGGAAGCCTCGTGAAAATCGACGGAATAATGACGGCAGATTCCTACATCAACATCTTGCGGGAAAATCTGGAGGTTTCGCTGATCCAGACGGGCCTTGAAGAGAAATTCATATTTCTCTAGAACAACGACCCGAAGCATACTGGCAAGAAGACCAAGTCTTTCTTCCGGTCTTGTCGGATTAAACCGCTGGAATGGCCTCCACAAAGCCCAGACCTCAACCCTATCGAGAATTTGTGGGCGATTCTCGATGCCAGGGTTGACAAAACTGGTGTTACCAACAAAAATATTTATTTTGAAGCCTTGGAGCGCGCCTGGAAAGAACTAGAACCACAACACCTACAAAACATGGTGAAAAACATGCCGAAGCGCCTCCAGCAAGTCCTTAAGGCCAAAGGAGGACACATTAACTATTAAATTGTTTTTTATTTTTCTTAAATCATCTATTCTGGGGCCATGAAAGAAGTGGGCACTTTATTTTGTCACTATTTTTTTCTTCAATACAAATTGATTTTCTTTTTCTTTGAGTAAAATTCTTTTTTTATCAAAATTTCGTAAGTGCAAGTGCAAAAGAATATCAAAAAAGATTTAAGTGTGTTAACTTTAATGTGAACCAAATCAATGAGAGAAATTCGAAAACTGGTGAGGTGGGCACTTTATTTTGCCTCTCAGTATAGGTTAAGGATCACACAGAGGGGTCTATTTTATTCCTGCAGGTACGCGTGGTACCAATGGTACGTCATCTCTCTTTCTACGTCATGTCCAGCCATTTACCAACCTTTGTGGGTACTGTACTTTCAAGGTTACCCCGTTTTACAATACCTACAATAATAGTTGTTAATTTGATAGACTCAATGACAGATGAAAATATATTTGCATCCGGAAATGTCAACCAAAAAAACTTGTGCTGAAAACTAAATTGGATATTGGGGTTTTGTCAGCTTTTGAGAAACCCGTACCTCTGTTCCACTGTGGACGAAATGTGTACACGCGATAGCAGCAGTCTTACCGCCAGAGGAAAAGATGTGCTTTTTCGTTCAACATGCAACAGTACTTTGCGAGCGTGGATGCAAGTGGGCGAGCACGATTCGCTGGATCATAGCTACTTGCATTTTGGGAACGTGGCACATCGCCCTCGGTGGGAAAACCCATTATTAAAAGAAATGGATTCAAGATATGTATTTCCGTCCCCGTACAGAGATCTGCGACGAGATTGCAGGGTGTTCCAATCGTTTTCGTTGTAGGTCTAACATTTAACACGACGATACCAACGCTGAAAGTAAGTAAAACTATTCGAATTCACTGAAAGCCAAAAATTTCGAAGATTCTATCGATTAGAGCATTGTTAAAAACGAGCATTTTACAATACTGCAGATTCGTCGTGGAATTTACGGGTTTAAGGAGAAAAATCCTGAGGTGTCGTTGATCTAAATGTTCTTAAAAGGTGTTTTAAATCTTTTCGTCTGAATTAGTTGGCAAATTTAGGTAACATTTCCATTTCAAGAGACCATTCCGTTAGAATTCTAGAGCATCAAGCCCAAATATGTTTTATATAATAATTGGTGAGTTCCTAATACATACATGCATTATATGAAATGGAATATGGCACCCTGTAATATTTGCATCATCTATCGCCGGTTACTCCGGAACAATAATGGTTGTACTGCTAGGGTGAGGACACGATTAAGAGGCGTTACACGCAAAGAACAATCTTTGCACGGATTTTCGCATCATGCAGAACGGTACCCGATCTGAGTGCATAACAGAAAAATAACTAACTTTCATCAGAATTTGTTATTTATATCAAAGATTATAATATTAAGGATTTTAGTTAAACACCACTCTGAACACACTATATCATTATACCATAGTTATACGATGTAATATGATCGTACACGAGATAACTATACATAGTTATATTACTAAAGCATAGGTAAACGATGTACGATCATAGTACACGACATTACTAAACAAAGAATACATGAAATATCTGAAATATTATACAAGGAATAACTGAAATATCTTACATATGATAACCTTTGTTATAACTATTTCCTAATCTTGTAACCCTAAATATTTATTCGTTACCGAGATTTATGTTTTGTGTGTATCCAAAGCGTTTCATAGCGACAATAAGCCACCTATATCTGAAGTCATCAACCTCTCTGAAATATTTCGATATGAGAAGCTTTAACAATATCGGGTTTCGAGCAATGTGCTATTGATGTATACATTTAGGCGAATTCACCAAACCATTTTGAAAAATGAAAGGTATGACGTTTTTCAATACAGGTGAATCCCCATTGCAATTAAATGACTAATGGAAAATTACTGCCTCTCTCTCTACAAAACTGAGTTTAAAAAGAACACAAAAGCACAATAGAAGATAGTTATTGCGCCTTGGATTTTGAGCTCAAGCCAATTCGACTCGCGATTAAACGCCCATTTCTGGTGGAGTGTTCAAGTCGTTAAGACGTGTATTTTTGGAAAAGCTTAGTGAACTACAAGTTGATTGTGAACAATAGTTAGACTAAATTCGAAGTAAGTGCGCGATACGTTTTATAACTTTTAAGCAATTTAATTTGTGTTTGAATATTTTTAGTGAATTTAGTGAGTTATTAGGGAAGTTTGAGAAAGTTTGAAATTTGAGAAAGTTTAGTGAATACAAATCAGGTAAGCTGGTGAGCTAAATGACCATAGCTTCGTGCTAATATTTCTGACCGCGTTGAACAGGCCTAGCCCATCCGACGTGGGCGGTTTATCTGGGATTCTTCCTAGTTTCCCCTAGTGAAGCCGAGACCGGAACCTGCGTTCAAATAGTCGAGCATCCGTTTTCCCGAATCAACCACGTGCTCGACGACAGTGGTGAGTACGGTGAGCCAAGGAACTCGAACTCGTAGCGCCAAGGCGTATGGTAGCGAGCTCCGCAAACCCAGCTCGAATCTCCACCAAGCGTGAGGACGCATTCACCTCACTATTACCCACGCACGAGTAGGCCCATGTGACACCGTTAGCAAACGCCTGGTTCATCGGATTGGATCCTGGCTTCGAACTGCTCGACATCGTTCGACGTGGGAGCAGCGCCGCAGCGAATATTAAGGTCAGACCTTTTTATTTAAATACGATTGCGCAACGTATGAAGAAGTTTTTGAAAGCGAATATCGATAGCTCAAATGTGACGTCACACGGTCCGTAGCCAGTTTTATTTGATTCAAAATCCCAATAATTTGAAAATTGAAATGAATCGAAATACAAATTGTAAAGCTCATTAAATTTACTATTTAGAAACAATATTTTTTCGGTCCGTAGAATTTTTAATAAAGTTCAATAATTACTTCGAGTTTGGTAATCCACTCTATCAGACCGTGTTCGATTATTTTTTTTCAATTTCTTACGAATTTGTACGAGCTCTAATTCATCGTAAGACTGTCGCTGAGTATTGTAGAGATTTTAATAGTTCAACATAATTTTAAAAATTCCCTCCTATTATTATTATTATTTGTTTTTTAGAATTTTGGTTTGGTTAATTTGCGTCGCGTCGTTTGGGTCAAAGTTGTGGATAAGAAGTTCCTACTAAACTGTTTGGCCTGCCCTGAGCAGGAGTTCTCATACCGGGTTATGAACAGAGGTAACGGTCCTTCAATCTGAAGGTGGCGCTAAAGCCGTTAGCTTGGTGAAACGGAACGGATTGTTACAATTTGGCGCCCAACGTGGGGCCCGAAAAACAGTTAGTAGAATTTTCAATTGGATTTTGTCCGAAAAAACTTTTAATAGAATTTCAAATTGGAGTTGGTTGAAGCACGATTCATACTTGATTGTGAATACTAATTGGGTCTAGTTTAGGTTTAATTTTATTGGTCTTATAAGTTTAGTTTGCATTGAGTTTTCTTTAGTTCTTAGTTTAGGTATTGGTGTCGGAATCTAGGTTTGGTATTGTGCTTACAGCTTTCCATTTGATAGTTTTATTTTCATAAGCCTTCTAGTATATCCCATTACATTTTTTTTTGGAATTCTTAAGTTTAATTGGTTATTACATCTCCTTGAATTTCATTTACTATAATTTCATTTGAATTTTCTCTCGTACAAATCGGTAGTGAATTAAAAGCTAGTGTGTATTTGGTGTAGAGTACGTGTTTATTTCTGTCATACGTGATTTTTTTTTGCGAACTTTGAATTTGAATTTGAACTTAAAATGAATTACTATCATATTAACAAACAGTGTCTAGAAGAAGATGAGATTAACTACGAGTTACGTATTCGGGGCTATTCGACTGATGGTTCGTTGGAAACCCGACGTCGAACATTGCGTCGTTTGTTGCGAGAAAGCGAAGGCATGGAGGTGAAGCAAACTTGGTACTCCATTGAGGACGAGTATGTGGGCATTCCGATGAAGTTACAGCAAATTGAGCTGGCGATTAAGAATCGAGTTGGTGCAGGCTGTTTGTCGCGATTGGTACATCTGCACAAACGAGTTCGTCGATATAGGGTCATCAGTTTCGACCAACGAGAGAAGCAGAGGATGCTATTGAACGCGGTGTCTCAGATGGCCTTGAACTACTTCGGTGTCAACCTGGACAATCTTGGGCAGGCAGTACCTCTGATGACTCTCGTTACCGGCCCTGAGGAGACGAACGTGGTTTCTTCGGTGCCTGAAAGTCGGGATGACTTGGCTGAGGGAAAGAGACTTGGTGTCTTTCCAAAGCAGCAGTCGTTGAATGAGGATCTGATCCTATTCTCACCCATGCCGATGGACGGTTCGAGAGTGGATCCGAGACGGCACACGTTTCCGGTGGCGGGTCCGCAGGCTTTCAGGGGTCAAGCGATTCAACCTATTTTAGTTCCACAGCCACAGCCGTTCGATCCACAGGTTGAAGATGACGTGGGAGGTGATTGTGAATCACCGCATTTCAAAAGTTGGATTCAGGTGCAGTTGAATCGTCGAGATCCAGCTAAGTCGGCCACTCCGATTCCGAAGGATGAGAATGCGTTTGAAGTCAATCCTTTCGAGCGACCAAACGTTGTAACTGATATGGGTCAAGCCAGTCTTCGTCAGAATCCGCCGCTTTCCAACATTTCTCCCGTGTTGCAAGACTGCTTTTCGGTGGATGGGTCACGAGATAGTTCATCTTTGAGTCCTCAAGAACAAACTGGAAAGAAAATATCGTTAAATGAGTATGTACATGTCTCGGAGATAGAAACGTATATCAAAAGTTGTATTAGCCAAATTCTGACGAGTGATGTAGTTGACAATTTGGCAGGTCGATTGAAAACCGTTGGTTTGAAGGAACAAAATGGGTTAGAGATTCCGTACGCTTGGTCTGGAAGGCCGAGAGAAGCAGAATCTCCTATAACACATTCCTTCGCTCAACCCAAACCATCAATCCCAATCAAGAACGTGCATGGATTTCCATCATATACTGGTCAAAAGGTTGGGAATCCGTCTACGGAATGGAGACCTCCCATTCCTAATGTCTCTTCAAGTTCTATGGTACCTCCGTTGTATCCGACAACTACTCCTGAGCCGTTTCCGAACCCTTATCGTCGAAATGACCTTCTAAATCAACAAGTACATCTACCGCCGAATTCCTCGACTTTTTTAGGACCACTAGGAACAGGAAATCCTTTGAGTAACAACTTCGTTACAAATCATTATTTACGTCAGCGTTTACCGCATCAGAGCGATTCGAGAAGATATGAGAAACAGGAAGCAGAAACCCAACGAACTTTTTAGCGCCTATTTAACCGACATCGAGGCCATGTCGCAAAGGTTGGTTCGTAAAATGTCTGCCGAAGAAAAATTTGATTTGGTAGTGGGAAATATGAAGATGTCGTATAGACGGAGATTAGCTTTACAGCCAATACAGTCTCTTGACCATCTAGCTCAACTGTGTTATCAGTTTGATTCGTTGGAAAATAACATGTTTCTTACCAAACCCGCAATGAAACCTGCGGTACTTAATCAAATCTTGGCTGAAGAGGAACTTGAAGATTATGAGGAAGTATCAGAGGAAGAAGATGCAACAGTGATGGCTGTTCGACCTAAAATGTCTCGTAAGGATGCAAATAAAAGCTCGGGATCCGGCATAACCTCAGAAAGTCAAGAAGCTGGCCAACCTTTATGTTGGAATTGCAAAAACTTTGGTCATATGTGGAGAGAGTGTAGCCAACGGAAAACTCTTTTCTGTCACATTTGTGGTCACAATAATACAACGGCCTATCAATGCCCTCAGAAACATAATCTCAAACCACGTGAACCGGCAGATTCAAAAAACGAGTGAAAACGGTAGTTTCGGGGAACCAAATTACCGAAAAAGATCAGGATAGTGTTCCCATGTCCGATTTTAAGTACTTTTCGCAAAACTATAACATTAATACTTGTTTTCGTAGATGTCCTCATTTATCAGTGAAGATTCTTGATGAAGAAATTCAAGGTTTAGCCGATACGGGCGCCGGAGTTTCGATAATCAGCTCTGTAGACCTGATTAGGAAGCTAGGGTTACCCATAAATAAATGCAACGTTAAAATCAAGACGGCAGATAGTACCGAATATTCTTGCCTAGGTTATGTGAACGTACCATTCACATACAATTCAAAAACCCGAGTAATTCCTACAATCATTGTACCAGAAGTTTCGAAAATACTTATTCTAGGGGTCGACTTTTTGGATGCGTTCAACTTTCGTTTAATGATCCCTCGAGAACCTAGTCAAAATGACAATGAAGGTGTTGAATCTGCTGAAGAATGTTCTTTATTTGAGATTATGTGGGTCGAAAATTATTTTGGAGACGACGACCGTACAATTTGTTTTCAAATTGAACCAGAAACTGAAGTTGTACCTATACCTACGGAAATGGACGAAAGTTTGGACATGCCGACTATTGAAGTCTTGAAAAACCCGTATGAAAATCCCGCAGATATAGATACTGAACATCAGCTTTCAGACGTCGAAAAACAGGAACTGTTTGAGGCAGTTCATAAGCTTCCAGCAACCACTGATGGCAAATTAGGACGCACTCATCTTTTAGAACATACGATAGAACTTCTTCCTGGAAGTACGCCTAGGAAAATGGCAACCTACAGATGGTCGCCAGTCGTTGAAAAAGTGATTGACGACGAGGTTGATCGTATGCTACGACTTGGTGTAATTGAGGAATGCACAGGACCCGTAGACTTCCTGAATCCTATACTGCCCGTAAAAAAATCCAATGGCAAATGGAGAATATGCCTTGATTCACGTAGGTTAAATTCATGCACCAAACGTGATGATTTTCCTTTCCCGAATATGCTCGGAATACTCCAAAGGAAACAGCGTTCCACTTATTTCTCTGTAATAGACCTTTCGGAGTCTTATTACCAAGTTGGGTTAGAGAAAGCCTCGACTGAAAAAACGGCCTTTCGCACAAACAAAGGATTGTATAAATTCGTGGTGATGCCGTTCGGGTTAACAAACGCTCCAGCGACGATGGCACGGCTCATGAGGAAAGTTTTGGGAACTGATCTTGAACCGTTCGTGTATGTATATCTGGACGATATCATTATTACGTCCAGATCATTTGAGCATCACTGTCAACTGATTTGGATAGTCGCTCAGCGCCTTAAACAAGCAGGACTCACTATTAATATCCAGAAATCGAAGTTTTGTCAACGACAAATTCGATATCTAGGATATGTTTTATCTGAGGATGGACTTTCGATGGATGCGTCCAAAATCCAACCAATCGTAGATTATGCGCAACCAAAAACGGTCAAGGATATAAGACGCCTCTTAGGGCTTGCTGGTTTCTACCAGAAATTCATTCGAAATTACTCCGAAATAACAACACCGATCACTAACTTGCTGAAAAAAGGACGCAAACAGTTTATATGGACGGAGGAAGCCGAAGTGGCTTTTCGAAAGTTAAAAGAAGCCTTAATATCCGCGCCAATTCTGGCTAATCCCGATTTTGACGTACCCTTTATCATCGAGACGGATAGTTCAGACATAGCAATTGGGGCCGTCTTGGTACAAATTCAGCGAGGAGAACGACGAACGATAGCCTATTTTTCAAAAAAGCTATCAAGCACTCAGCGCCGTTACAGCGCAATGGAACGAGAGTGCCTGGCTGTATTACTGAGCATAGAAAACTTCAAACATTTTGTTGAAGGCTCAAAGTTCATTATACAGACCGACGCGATGAGCTTAACGTTCTTACGCACAATGTCCATTGAATCAAAGTCCCCTCGTATTGCCCGATGGGCATTAAAACTCGCTAAGTATGACCTTACGTTACAGTACAAAAAAGGTACCGAAAACATACCCGCAGATTGTCTTTCGCGAGGTGTTCAAGCACTAGATGTTCTTGGATTGGATCCTTATGTCGATGGCCTCAAATCTCAAATTGAGCGATTTCCAGATAAATTCAAAGACTTCAAGATCGTTGAAGGGAAGGTATACAAGTTTGTTACCAATAGTACGACTCCTGAAGATCCAGTGTTTCGGTGGAAATATGTTGTGCCATTGTGTGAACGTCAAAAGGTCGTTCGAGATATTCATGGAGAAGCACATTTGGGATACTTCAAAACACTTTGTAAAGTCAAAGAACGGTTCTACTGGCCTAGAATGTCCAGCTTTATCAAGAGATTTTGTCATACCTGTGAAGTTAGTCGAGAGTCAAAAACGCCAAACCTGAATGTACGACCACCGTGTGGAAAGCCTAAGGAATGTTCTCGACCATGGGAAGTAATTTCGCTAGACTTTCTTGGTCCTTATCCAAGGTCAAAGCATGGAAATGTATGGGTTTTGGTTGTGAGCAATTTCTTCTCAAAGTTTGTTCTTACTCAGTGCATGAGAAATGCAACCGCTCCCGCAGTTTGCTTATTTCTGGGTCCCAGTGTACCACTGTTGGGTAGTGGACGCGTTTGTGTGATGGCCCATTTTAATTAATTTTATTTGGGTGATATCATCAAAACTTGCACTTAAGGCAATTAGTGAGCAGTTGTGTATTACCACTTCGTTGAACGGGAAAAAAATCAGTGTGGTTCTGACCCGTTTAAAGAAGAAATAATGTGAAAATATTATTTTTTTTTGTTCGCAAGTGCTTCAATATGTGGTGCCGCAAATTATTTACGCGGCATACATGTAGTTGTTGTAGCATATTACAAAACCTTGCATGTGTATGCGGTTTACTCACATCTCTAACAGTGATCTTAGGGTTGGTGAGTACCTACTGAGTTCCATGTGAGCATTTAACTCATTGTTTACCTACGGGTATCTGTATGTATTTATAGCCAGTAGATGAACATCTAAAGTATAACAGTGCATCAGTGTTCTATACTTAGGCTGAAGACATAGTAACGCGCGTGCGTGCGCGAATGCGTTGCGATCAAAGGATATTCTGTTTTGCGGGTTCGCATACGCGCACGCGTTTCATCACGCATTCACTATGGCAGCACCCTTAGAGGGTTATGACGTACTGAACTGTGGTTATCCCGGTTCTGTGTACGTTTTTCAACCTATCTGTTCTCTGCTTGTGTTCAGAGATGTAGGTACATGCAGCAGCTGATCATAGTATTGCAATAGATGTATTGTAGATCAAATTGCTTCTGTACTAGAGAGAAAGGGGGAAATACTTTTTCGGCATATTTGCTTACCACGGGGTATCTTTCGGATGTATGGTATTGTGTGCGTCAGAAAGTATCCCTGTTTAGCAAGTTGCTCTCTACTTGGTATTTCTTCTGCGTAAGGGTAAACCTGTCAATTGTTGCACGGGCTTGAAATCAACCCAATTAATGCACACCCATAAGAAAACACCGGCTGCGCAACTAATTCGCGCGTTTTTAGCATGTGCAAAAATTGGCAATTTACCCTAATTAAACCTTTTACTGTGTATGTTATGAGAACGTATGGCAGTAGGGGTTAACCATATGATTGCAATACAAGCATTAGATCGATTTGAAGTATTGTCAATTATAAACTGCCTTGATTTTAGGGTAGAAGGGTGAAATACATTATGTGTGTTTTTGCATTACATGGGGTATCTTTCAGGTGTAGTTTCTATGTATACCAGACAAATATCCCTGTATATTTTTTTTTGCAAATAACTCACAAGAATGTATTGACTCTTTTTCGCTTTTGGTTCTCTCTAAAAGCTAGTGTGTTGGTGGAACAACAACCTATCTCGAACCATTAGAAGTGATTGTTTTGCATTTGCTCTTTCTTTTGACTTTGATCGTCATCGGATAAGGTTCGATTTTAGATTGAGCGATATTTCGTTATTGCAACATGGCTGAGCATTCAGGTAAACCCAGTGATAGTTCTATACAGCACGCGAGGAGTTCGTTGGAAGCATTTACTGGACGTGCTGAAGGCGAAATTCCGCGTGTAATGCAAGAACATGGTGCGAAGCCACAAGCCACGAATGGTGGTAATCCAAGTTTTGCCGCCAGAGGCAAAAATTATGCGAAAAACCAGAGAAAGAAGCTTAACCGCAAAGTTGCTTTGAGTGGTAAAACTTCTCTCTCTGGAGAAGCAAGCGATTCAAAGGCTTCATTACGTTTGCAAATTAAGCTTGAAAAACGCTTTTTTACGGACGTATTGAAAAATGAATTACTAAAGGATTTAAATGTCCTTTTATATCAAACGCCGCCTAATTCATTTATCCCAACTTTCTTTGGTTCTGGGCTGAGATATGGCAAAATTTGGTTTTCTCCAGAAAACCAAGAGAGCCATGAATGGCTGAGACAAAGATTGTTGATGATAAATGAAAAGGCGTCGGTTGATTTCAAGTTCATTTTTGAACAATACAACCTTCATCAAAACAGCATTTGTTTGCGCATTCCGTGGAATGCAATTGAAGGTTTGAATCAAAACGATGTTTTGAATCGGTTGGTTTTCCAGAATCCCAATGTTCTGGCGAACTTCTGGAGGGTTAATAAAGTCTTACAGGCTGTGAATGATCATCGTCTTTTCTTTTTCAGCATATGTGACGACTCTTTGAACCTTCTCAAAAAACAAAATTATTTGATGAATTACGGTTTTCAGAAAGTATCTGTTTGTATTTTATCAAATAAAACTGATTCTCGTGCTCAAAATGGTACTTCATCATCTGCTATGGTAGAGAATTCGGTGTCATAAGTATGAGAATTAACAACGTATCATTTTCAGTATCCCTTCGGGGGTGCAGAAATGAATCGTCTTGCTTAACTGAAGATTGAACTTGAAATTATTCTGTGAATGTTCTGGTTTGATCTTTCAGAGTCTAATTCATTCAAACAAACATCTTTTCGGAGGTGCTTGTGTGAATTTAATCATCTCTTTATCCCATTCTTTTGATATGTTAATCCTTCCCTCCCTCCCTTTTCCTCTATTTTCCGTTTTCCCCCAATCGGGTAAGTGATGAATGGCAATGACGTGCGAGGCACAAATCTCCCATTTGTAGGGGAAAGTGCCGCCTGAGCCAATATTCTGATACCTGATACCTTGTGGAAAGCCTAAGGAATGTTCTCGACCATGGGAAGTAATTTCGCTAGACTTTCTTGGTCCTTATCCAAGGTCAAAGCATGAAAATGTATGGGTTTTGGTTGTGAGCAATTTCTTCTCAAAGTTTGTTCTTACTCAGTGCATGAGAAATGCAACCGCTCCCGCAGTTTGCTTATTTCTCGAAACTATGGTGTTTACGTTGTTCGGGGCACCCTCTGTACTAATATCTGACAATGCCCAGGTGTTCAAGTCTAGCTCCTTTCTCAAGCTTCTTGAAAAATACCAAGTCACTCATTGGCTTCTCCCGGTATACCACCCAGCTCCGAACCCAACAGAACGCGTAAATCCCGTAATTGTCACCGCAATTAGATGTGCTTTGAATAAGCAACTCTCTCATAAAAACTGGGATGAGTCTATTCCGAACATCGCAATGGCAATTAGAACGAGTGTGCACGAGAGTACTGGATTTAGTCCATACTTCATTAATATTGGTCGGCACATGGTAAGCAATGGTAGCGAATATGATCACCTTAGGAAACTAGGTCCGGATAAGGAGCCCGACCCTACCAAAATGAGCGAGGAAATGAAGAAACTCTACGAGGTTGTCCGACTTAATCTTCATCGTGCATACGAACGATACTCACGTCCATACAACCTCCGTTCTAATGCACGACATCAGTTCAATAAAGGAGATATAGTTTATCGTAAAAATATGCACCTGTCCGATAAGTCTAAGGACTACGTAGGAAAATTCGGAAACAAATTTTCCAAAGCTCGGGTAAAAGAAAGAATCGGGACCAACACTTACGTTTTAGAAGATTTATTAGGGCAACGGTTACCAGGAACGTATCATGGCTCTTTCCTTCAGAAAGCATAAGCCTTACATTATAAAATCCAGCTATGACCGCTCTAGTACCGGCTAGTGCATACACCAAAACGTTCATCAAAATACGCTTCATAGCGGTGTTACGGCTCATCGTCACGTACTGAGATGTCCTTTTGGTTTCCTCGTACGTTGGCCACTCTTAGCTGACATGATCAGCATGAAAGAATCAGCTATGACTATGGGACGTGGGTCCATTATACACCAAGTGCCTACAGCAGTAGAAAATACTCTTCGGAGGTGTTTCCAGCAGTGTAAGCAGGTAAAAATAGATCTGCTCGAAGACACAGCTATGTATGGTGCTCGATTCATGCCCAGACAACACTCGGAAAACACTCATTGAGTAATCCTTCGCAGCGAAATGAAAGTTAGTCGAGTGTCTAATCACAGCCTCGAAACGCCTACGACCTCCTAACTTTCGGAGTAGCTTTGCTGTCCGTTGAAGATTTGTTGAATGTTTGTGTCATCCTAAAATAGTATATCAATAATTAGTTAGTTGTTCGTTCACTACGCGAGAGAATTTGTCGTACCATTCATATCATCAAAACATTCGATCTAGATTCTTTCTCAATCCGGTTATTTTTCTCAATTACAGATTTCAAATACAGCTCCATAGTTTATTCCGCTTTAATCGCACAATTACATTAGTTTTCCAATAGTTTTTTTTTTTTTTTTTTTTTAATTTTTTTATTAGTATCATTCCAAACATTACATTCATTTCTTATCTCTAGGTGTTCTGTGTTATTTGACAACACTATCATCCTAATTTGGTAAAACAAATTTAAGATTTAATTAACATTTTGTTAACAACATATTACATTTCATTTGCCGTAGCAGTTCAGTTTTTTTTTTACAGGTGAGTTGATTTCACCTGCTTATAAGAGAAAAAAAAATGTTTTTAATATACTTAATCTAACTTAACCTAAACATATAACGCATTAATCGTGGCAATAGAAGATTGTAACGATTTTTGCCTGAAATTATTAATGATTGTATTTGACATTTGTTCCAATGTTTCAACATTGGATATTCTATGTAACTCATTGGTACTATACCAGGGAGGAAGCCTCAGAATCATTTTCAAAATTTTATTTTGAATTCTCTGCAGAGCTTTCTTCCTGGTATTACAACAGCTAGTCCATATAGGTAAAGCATACAACATGGCTGGCCTGAAAATTTGTTTGAATATCAACAGCTTGTTCTTAAGACAAAGTTTTGATTTTCTATTAATAAGGGGATAGAGACATTTTACATATTTATTACATTTGGCTTGAATGCCCTCAATGTGATTTTTGAAAGTTAAATTCTTATCTAGCATGAGCCCTAGATACTTAACTTCATCTGACCAATTTATTGGAACCCCTCTCATCGTGACAACATGTCTACTTGAAGGTTTCAAATAAAGAGCTTTTGGTTTATGTGGGAATATTATTAGTTGAGTTTTGGAAGCATTAGGAGAAATCTTCCATTTTTGCAAGTATGAAGAAAAAATATCCAAACTTTTTTGCAATCGACTACAGATGACACGCAGGCTTCGTCCTTTGGCGGAGAGGCCTGTGTCATCCGCAAACAAAGATTTTTGACATCCCTGAGGTAGCTCAGGTAAGTCAGATGTGAAAATATTGTATAATATTGGTCCCAAAATGCTGCCTTGAGGAACACCAGCTCTTACAGGAAGTCTTTCAGATCTGGAGTTCTGATAATTAACCTGAAGTGTACGATTTGACAGATAACTTTGAATTATTCTAACAATGTATGTTGGAAAATTAAAGTTTTTCAATTTTACAATCAAACCTTCATGCCAAACACTGTCGAATGCTTTTTCTATGTCTAGAAGAGCAAGACCAGTAGAATAGCCTTCAGATTTGTTGGAACGGATCAAATTTGTTACACGTAAAAGTTGATGAGTGGTCGAATGTCCATGGCGGAATCCGAACTGTTCATTGGCAAAAATTGAATTTTCGTTGATGTGGGCCATCATTCTGTTCAAAATAACCTTTTCAAAAAGTTTACTGATGGAGGAAAGCAAACTGATTGGACGATAGCTAGAAGCTTCTGCAGGATTTTTGTCTGGTTTTAAAATTGGAACAACCTTAGCATTTTTCCATTTGTCAGGAAAATATGCTAATTGAAAACATTTGTTAAATATATCAACTAAAAATGATAAGCTACTTTCTGGAAGTTTCTTGATGAGGATGTAGAAAATTCCATCATCGCCAGGAGCTTTCATGTTTTTGAATTTTTTAATAATAGTTCTCACTTCTTCCAAATCAGTCTCCCAGGCATTTTCGAAAACGTTCTCTTGATTGAGAATATTTTCGAACTCCTGAGTAACTTCATTTTCAATTGGACTAGTAAGTCCTAAATTAAAATTGTGCGCATTTTCAAACTGCATAGCAAGTTTTTGAGCTTTTTCGCAATTAGTTAGTAATAATTTGTTTTCCTCTTTCAATGCCGGTATTGGCTTCTGAGGTTTTTTCAAGATTTTCGATAATTTCCAAAAGGGCTTAGAGCCAGGGTCCAATTGAGAAATCTTATTTTCAAAATTTTTGTTTCTTAATTGAGCAAAACGTTTCTTGATTTCTTTCTGCAAATCCTGCCATATAATTTTCATAGTAGGATCGCGAGTGCGTTGAAATTGCCTTCTCCTCACGTTTTTAAGACGGATCAAGAGTTTAAGATCATCGTCTATAATCACGGATTCAAATTTTACTTCACATTTTGGAATTGCAATGCTCCGACAATGGAATTTGTTAAAGTTTCAAGAGCATTGTCAATATCAAGTTTAGTTTCTAAAGAAATGTTAACATCAAGATTGGAGTCAACATACGTTTTATATATATTCCAGTCGGCTCGTAAATAATTGAAAGTGGAGCTGATAGGATTGAGAATCGCTTCTTGGGATATTTGAAATGTAACAGGGGCATGATCAGAATCAAAATCAGCATGAGTAATCGGTTGGCTACAAAGATTACTAGAGTCGGTTAAGACCAAATCAATCGTAGATGGATTTCTAGAAGAGGAGAAACATGTGGGGCTATCAGGGTATTGAATTGAGAAATATCCTGAAGAGCACTCATCAAATAAAATTCTGCCGTTGGAATTACTTTGAGAATTATTCCATGACCGATGTTTGGCATTAAAGTCACCAATGACAAAAAATTTTGACTTATTGCGAGTCAATTTACGCAAGTCAGTTTGGAGCAAATTAACTTGCTGCCCAGAGCATTGAAAAGGCAAATAGGCAGCTATGAAAGTATATTTACCAAACTGTGTTTCAACAGAAACACCTAAAGTTTCAAAAACTTAAGTTTCAAATGATGAAAACAGTTGATGTTTTATACGCCTATGAATGATGATTGCAACTCCCCCACATGCCCCATCAAGTCGATCATTACGATAAACAAAAAAGTTAGGATCTCTTTTGAGTTTAGATCCAGGTTTTAAATACGTTTCGGTAATAACTGCTATATGCACGTTATTAACCGTAAGAAAATTAAACAGCTCATCCTCTTTACCATTCAGAGAACGAGCATTCCAATTTAAAATATTTAAATTATTATTTGGATCCATTAGAAAAACGTAATCCAATAACAATTTGATTTGTAAATTTTACACCTACTTGGACTGCTTCAGTCATAGTGGTGGCTTTGAACATTGCATCAATCATTAGATTCAATTGTTCAGTTAGAAAATTAAAATCAGAGGCAGACATGTCATGTGATTTCCCATTGGAATTTTCGGTAGACGAAGAAGCGGAGTTACCTGTGGCGGTAGGGTTTTTTCCATTTGATTTGAAACTAGTAGAATGGGTACCCATGGATCGAACAGGGGAGGAGTTCGAATTTCCTGCTACGATATCGGCAAAGGATTTACCGTGGGTAGATACATTCGAAATAGAAAGATTCGAACGGCTACCCGACGGATTAAAATTAGTTTGTGACTGAGCATGATTATGATCTTCCTGATGGGTATTCATGATCAAGCGATCGTTAACTGAAAAATGAGCATTGTTCGATACTCTACCAGGCAAATTCCGGAAACGACCGTTATCGTAACGGATATTATCTTTCATCTGCCTGGCACGAGCCTCAATGACCCTTTTGCGTGAAGGACAATTCCAAAAATTGGACTTATGGTTAGCCCCGCAATTACAGCATATGAATTTGGTGGTATCTTCCTTCACAGGACAGACGTCTTTGGCGTGAGAAGAACCTCCGCAAATCATGCATTTAGCATCCATGCGACAATTTTTTGTACCATGACCCCACTTTTGGCACCGACGGCACTGAGTGGGGTTCTGGTAATTTCCTCCAGGTTTCTGGAAATGTTCCCATGTCACACGGACATCAAACAAAAGTTTTGCTTTTTCTAAAGCTTTAATATTATTTAGTTCTTTTCTGTTAAAGTGAACTAAATAAAATTCTTGAGAAAGCCCTTTCCGAACAATGCCAGATTGGGTTCTCTTTTTCATAATGATTACTTGGACTGGGGAAAATCCAAGTATATCATTTATTCCATTTTTGATCTCTTCAGGTGATTTATAGTCACTTGAGAGACCTTTCAAGACAACTTTGAACAAACGTTCAGTTTTGTCGTCATAAGTAAAAAATTTGTGCTTCTTCTCTTCAAGATGTTTGAGAAGAAGCTCACGATCTTTAAGAGTTTCCGGCAAAACGCGACAGTCTCCTTTCTTTGCGATTTGGAAGGAAACCTTGATTCCCCTAATGGAGTTCAAGATCTCCTGCCTAAATCCCCCAAATTCGGAACAACTGACCACGATAGGCGGCACTCTTTGCTTCCTCACTTGAATCAAAGAGCCTGGGCTAGAGGCTGCTTCGATTTGGTGTTCGGAAAATTTGTCTAGAGCATCGAACTGATTGCTCATTTCGATACAATTATTCATTTCACCCTTGGAAGAAACTTCGCATTCCGGGGAAGCGTCCTTTCTTCCATTCTTGCCACGTGTAGTGACAGTTTTAAAACCCACTTTTTTGGAAGGAAGTAGTGAATTCAGAGATTCACCCTTCCTTTTGTTAGTTGTTGATTACATGTTTAATTAATAAATGAAAGAAGACGTGACCTTCGAAAGGTTTTTTCCCAAGACGGTGTCCAAGAAGGATTACCACCGCTTGCTTTCGCCAACGGGTCCAACGAAAAATCGAAGGCACGGGTTCAAACAAGGATCGTAAAGGGATCAATAGTAGAAAAAATAGTACTGTTTTAGTAGCACTGAAAAGTACCGTTTTTAATTTTAGCACTGAAAAGTACTGTTTTTGTAGCACTGAAAAGTACTGTTTTATTGCTTTAGGTAGTTTTTAAGAAAACTTCCAAGAGCAGAGAGAATTCGTGTACGCACAGCACGAAGGTACGATGCGCACTGAGTTTTCCAATAGTTTTTTCGCCTTAATTTCCGTTTTAACTCAAATTTATTGCAACTCAGTTTTAATAATCACTGCTTTTGTTTTTATTTTCCATTCTTTTACCCATCTGACAGTTCTCTTTGCATTAGTTGTTTATGTATGTGTAGGGTCAAATCAGTCGGTTAGAGTGTAATGGTTTGAAACGCTATGTTGACAGGAATGAGTAAAAATCGGGCGCGTATGGTTTTGAGTGATTAGGTTGAGCAGAATGAGTGAAATTGGTAGGATAGGTTTTAAGGTTTAGTTGTATAAGGAAATTTATATTTTCAGACAATTTCTGAAGTAACTTAGGATTATCGGTTATTAAGTTTCCAAACATTTTTGGAGTAAATTGGGACTTCTAAGGAAGTTAATTTGGTTAGATGTAAGCACAATTTCCAAACATTTTTGGAGTAAAAATATCGGTTTCTGTAAATAATTTTATCTAGGAAAATCGGAATGAGTCAGTTAGAATGAATGAGTTAATTGTGAGGAAATAAAAGATAAGAATACAAGAAAGCAAATCTTCATAGTTGTTGAGAGCCCTTTGTTTGAATTAGTTGACCCATAAAGTTTCATTAAATATAACAAATAATTATTTAAATCGTAAAATATGGCTTAAAAATTTTGAAAATTTTTAATTTTCAAAATTTTTAAAAATTTGTTTGTGCAAATTGTAACCCTAAATATTTATCCGTTACCGAGATTTACGTTTTTTGTGTATCCAAAGCGTTTCATAGCGACAATAAGCCACCTATATCTGAAGTCATCAACCTCTCTGAAGTATTTCGATATGAGAAGCTTTAGCAATATCGGGTTTCGAGCAATGTGCTATTGATGTATACATTTAGGTGAATTCACCAAACCATTTTGAAAAATGAAAGGTATGACGTTTTTCAATACAGGTGAATCCCCATTGCAATTAAATGACTAATGGAAAATTACTGCCTCTCTCTCTACAAAACTGAGTTTAAAAAGAACACAAAAGCACAATAGAAGATAGTTATTGCGCCTTGGATTTTGAGCTCAAGCCAATTCGACTCGCGATTAAACGCCCATTTCTGGTGGAGTGTTCAAGTCGTTAAGACGTGTATTTTTGGAAAAGCTTAGTGAACTACAAGTTGATTGTGAACAATAGTTAGACTAAATTCGAAGTAAGTGCGCGATACGTTTTATAACTTTTAAGCAATTTAATTTGTGTTTGAATATTTTTAGTGAATTTAGTGAGTTATTAGGGAAGTTTGAGAAAGTTTGAAATTTGAGAAAGTTTAGTGAATACAAATCAGGTAAGCTGGTGAGCTAAATGACCATAGCTTCGTGCTAATATTTCTGACCGCGTTGAACAGGCCTAGCCCATCCGACGTGGGCGGTTTATCTGGGATTCTTCCTAGTTTCCCCTAGTGAAGCCGAGACCGGAACCAGCGTTCAAATAGTCGAGCATCCGTTTTCCCGAATCAACCACGTGCTCGACGACAGTGGTGAGTACGGTGAGCCAAGGAACTCGAACTCGTAGCGCCAAGGCGTATGGTAGCGAGCTCCGCAAACCCAGCTCGAATCTCCACCAAGCGTGAGGACGCATTCACCTCACTATTACCCACGCACGAGTAGGCCCATGTGACACCGTTAGCAAACGCCTGGTTCATCGGATTGGATCCTGGCTTCGAACTGCTCGACATCGTTCGACGTGGGAGCAGCGCCGCAGCGAATATTAAGGTCAGACCTTTTTATTTAAATACGGGAACGGATTGTTACAATCTAGGGCTGTTATAATTCTGATAAGACTGCAAAACAAAAGTGTTATCATTTTTAACACTTAAACGACTATGATGTATAACATATTCTGTTATGAATTCTATCATAGTTATATCTCTGGTTATTACAATTTTGATATTCCTTTCTGATCGGGTATGAGGTATGGTTTTGAGCAACTAGCAGTGCAACGCCGCATACTACTGTGTTGTTTCATCTCCAGCTTGATCGTCCCTGGTCGTGACATACGCCCCGTTGTGTTGTTGGAGTTTGCGTTCATAAAGTTTAATTTAAACTTTAGAAAGAAACGCAATGTGCACGAATAAGGACGATGGAAGCCAGATTTGTGTTTTCTTTATCTATTTAATCATAAGCCCTCTTGTGGTGCTGTTGCTCCGATGATGCTATGTCAGGAAACTTTACAGAAACCGGAGTGAAAAGCTGGTTTGAGCTCGTTAGTTATTATTTATGGTAAGTTTTGCACCCGCTGTAAAATTGCAAAATATATGATTTGATATACATGCTATAGTGATGAGAACAACTGAGTCATAGCATTTTTATCTGCGTGTGCTCAAACATCGAATTATGATTACACTTTAGTCTTATGAGTTTTAGTCAATAGATATATAGACAACGCAACATAGTTTCGATAAATAATCGCGTTTCTTGATATTTGAATATTGCTTCCAACAGGGTTGGTATACCCTTAGTAGATAGTCGCATTTGTGGCTTTTACGACCGTTCTGCTACATCAGTGGCTCAAGCGATAAAAATACAGAAAAGGATTTTCAATAGTTCTCAAATTTACCCTCCCTCCCCCTAGTCACATATCGCCACAAATTCGTGAACTCCCCCCTACCCTCCAAAAAGCTATGCCATTTATGGACGACCCCTTATATTCGATTTGCTTTTTTCTCATTGAACATAGTGATCTCTTTTTCACTTATATTTGGTTCACATCACAGATGACAAACAACTGATATAGCAAATACGTAAACTGTGCAACAAACTGACTTGTTCCAGTTGATTGAACACTTTCTCTTATGGTTAAGTGTCACCAGAAGACCACTTGCGCAATATTGTGGCAAACTGTGAAATAACTTTTTATCGGTTGCCCGAGCCTAAACTGTGTGCCAAAAAGGGTTTGTGATCGGTCAGGATTGAGGTCCTATTTTACCGTGTTATTGCGAAATTAATTCCAGTCGAATTTTGTCTTCGATCCTGACGTTGTTGCTGCAGGCCACATTGCTACTTGGGCTTGGGCTGCGAAAAAGCAGAAGGATAACGTCGTTCTGCCTTACGTTGGCCAACATATGAAGGTATTTAATGGCTTTCGAAAGTAAGCTGAGCGTCTCGTTCGTACCAAATTCCGCTTATGTGACCCCTAGCTTGTCTACATGCCTCAAGCTTGTCGTACTCATCCAACCAGAAAAAGGCTGGGCGGTTAGTTTCACTTAAGCTTAGCGACAATAAATATCTCCTGTAACATATTCGATTTTTGCTCTCTCCTTAGCTTGGGACAGTTTCGGCTCGACTGGCACTAATAGGTCCATTTGGATATCGAATGAGTAGAAACCTTCCTGCGAGTGGACCAGAGATTGGTTCTTTCGGTAGAGCCTACTGCCGAAAGTCAAAGGTTTATAAATAAAATGTAATCTTCATTCCGGAACGGATAATCTTACGTAAAGACCTTGTAGCAAAGAGATTAAGCTCTCTCAGAGAAATGTTAGAAAGTTGTTTTACAGTGCACCACGATGAGTAAAGGATAAACTGTAGTCGAACTTTGGAAGCAAATGTGCTACTATGTAAAAAGGCTCATATCATGTATGATATATTGCTCAAGAACCTCAATTCATAGGAAACCAATTGTTTGACTATTCGAAGTTAAAGTGTGAAAAAACGAGAAAGACAATTATTTTTTCCAATATTTCTACTTTTAGACGTCTATTTTTAGAGATTTGAGACATTTGAGAAAGAGATGGATCATAAAACCATTTGTCTATATTCTGGGGTCAATGTGAACCCAAAGCAATTTGAATAATTGTCACTTTTTTGTTAGTGAACTGATTTGTGATTCTTTTAAATGTATGTATTCGAATCTTCTGAGCAGAACCTCAAAAAAGAAGCTTAAAAGTAGATTGGAGTACCTCGTACCTTTTAATTCCACCCTAAATGCTTATCTTTGACAAATACGCGTATTTCGACTATCACTTGCAGTCTTCTTCAGTGTCAGTTACTTTGTACCCAACATATCCCGAATAGAAACAGGAATTGGATGACCAAAATTAGTTATATTGTTAAACATGTTTTCTGTTGGTAAAATTTATCTTGAACATTGAAGTACAATATGATCAATATCTTCATACTAGATTCCACACCTACACAAATTGAAATTGTTTATATTGAAACGATATGAATGACTGTCACACAAATAATGAGTTTATATCAGTCGTGAAAAAGAGCAAATTAAATTTATACTACCTGGTATATTATTAAACCAAGGGATGAGCCTGACTTTGGGACAAAGTGAATGACACCACCTTCCTTCATCGCTAGAATTCCAACAAATTTGCCATTTACTAATGGAATATTCTTTCATTTGGAATAATATTCAGAAGAAGAAATGTCACCGTTATATATAAGCCCCCGAGCAACACAAAATTTAGCCAATAAATCATCCTGCCATCAATTTTGCAATGGGATTATTATATATAATTTTTATGATAAATTCCTGAGAGTGTAAGTCAAAACAAAGTTTTTCAACATAAATAATATATAATGAGTTTTGAAATTGAAAGAAATGGTGTTCAAAGCAGGAATACAACTCAAGCTATCAGATCATACAATGTAAATATTTTGTGGACACTCATTTATCAAGTTGTTAGTGAAGTTTAAAGTGATAAATTCTGCTAATTAAATATAACAAAGAGCTTGCAATTGGAAAAGTGAGGCAAAAATTTATTATATACTCCAAAATCCGTGATATCTTGAATTACCAAACCATCTGTAAAATAAAATTGTGCAGGGGCGATTCCATCAAATTTACGCTTAAATATGATATTGGCAAAATGAGGATGTAAATGTTTTGAAAATGGTTTCAGTTCATGAAATAACGATAAGTCAATCAAAGGTTGATAAGTGTAAACATAATTTTTTCAATTGTAAGGACTATTCATTTTATAAAGTGGACACTTTGTTTATACTATATCTTTTTCATTTATTGATAAAATCGTAATCGGTTTCTGTGCATCGTTCAACTATTATTTTGCAATGCTATGAAAATATTAAATCTTAGAAAATGCTTTTGGTTGAAGAGCTAAATAGTTTTTCCACAAACTCTTAAGAAAAGCTGATTGTCAAAGTTTAACATTATTTTTCGCAAAACAAAAATCCTCATTTTTATGAACAAATTCCATTGGCTTCAGCTTTACTATTCTACTAAAGGTGAAGCTTTAAAAAAAGAATTATATTCCACCATTCATCGACATTAGGTAATATTAGTGATTTATCCATTTATGCCCAAATTTGTTGATACACCATCCTTCCACTCCCAGAAAAAGAGAAAAGTAAAAAGCGTGTTCAAAACTAGTTAATATTACTAAAGAAACTATATTTGTATAAACAAGAGCTAAATCGTGAGTTTAAACCGCAGTCTTAAGTATAAATTTTACTCTTTATGGTCGTTTTACTAAGAAGTCTTATACTTTTTAAATCATGTAGCATATTTATCGATCTACAGCAAATTGTAAACGTTTTTCTCCAAATATTTCAATTGGTTATCTCAGAATAACATATTATGAAAATAATATGTGGAAAATAAAATCGATTTTCTCACAGCAGAGTTGCCAATTTTGATGATTGTCAATGTACTTTGAAAGATCTTCTAAGAATAAAGGAATTGTGTTTATATTGTGCTTTAAATGTGACGTGGAGACTAGATAGGGAAAGTGTACCAGTTATGGTCATAGTAGATCCCTATTTGGCCATATGTAAAATTTCGATATCTTTCGCATTTTTAATACTTTTTAATGTGTTAACATCAAGATACATCCTTTATCTTACTCCTAAAACACACAAAACTTTTCAAAATGTGTATACATTCAAGTTATATCGTATGGCGAAATAGGAAACCACTATGGCCATAATTGGTACGCCTACCCTAAGTAACTCTATGAAGGCGTAAATTATTTTTCATATTAATACTACATTAGCGCTTCCATCAGGACGTACTTTAAACCAAAAAATTCCACCCATATCAGTTCCCCTCAAATTTAAAATATTTTTCTCCAAAAATAACGGGGAAAATTGATTTTATTATTTCTGAGTCAGGGGATTCTTCACGTTAGATCACTTTTTAAAAAGCACAAACTTTAAATACAAAAGTGTATATTGATATAAGTAACCTTACTTGTACACCTAACTAGCAAGAACAAGAGACCGAGCCACGCTGCTGGCTCGCTTTTATTAATAATTAGTGCACACCTTGCACATTCCTATGCCTAACACCTGATTGGTGCACCGCGTGGCGTGATACCGCCGCGTTGCGCGCCAATCGTTCCTATTGGCTAATCCACCTACCAGAGTTTCCTGACTACTCCCCGTCTACTTGAAAGCCGCCCTCGGCTTTCACGATCTTCGGCAGCTACGGTCCTCCGTTGCTCCGGGCGTTCGTCGGTGTGCAGGGTCTTCATTGTTGCGGGATTAACCTCGGTTTTCTAGGCTCAGGAATGGTACTAAGTTCCTCTCTCGATTCTGGTGGCACCATCTCTTTCTTGTTGACGTCACTAATGCGTAGGATAATACCTCGGAATAGCCAAATGAAAAAGACTCCAATGCATATGATCATCGTAGTAGAGATTGACCCGAAAGAAAGCCATTTGAAGATGTTGAGCCTCAACTGAATGTTTTCCGTGGTAAGGTTCAACTTCCTAAGGGTTTCTCGATGCTCCAGGTGAAATGTCTGTAAATACTGTAGGGGTATACGGTCTATAATTTTGGTAGCATTTACTTTTAGTCCGGTCGTTGGTAAGAATGATTTGGTTGGTATGATGGTGTCCAGGTTGACGTACTCCTCTCCGTCTATGTATACTGAGCAATTTGACATTTGGATTAGAAAGGATCCAACTAAACTTCTCGGTTCATCCAAACAGTTTGATGATATGGTAGTTTTTCCGTTGTTCATGATGACATTGACTTCATCAATTCTCTTGATGTGGTTCTTGCTGTATGCCTTTTCTATGGGACAATCGGCTGAGCTTCCACTAGTTAATTTCGTAAGGCATTCATCTGTCGGTTTGAGGTCGGAGTTGGAACAAATGTAAAGGTTTTTTTAACTTTGGACATAGTGATTGAACTGTGTATAATTTGATGCCTTTAAGGAGATAATTTGACTGGATGTGGATTTTCGAACCATTATTGATGATGGGCTCTATGTAGTATAACTCGTAGTTGATGGCTTTTATCTTAGGAATCTTAACCTTAGTAAGATACTGGGGTCATAATGACCCAAAATCGAATTTCAACCTAAAATATCTCTGTTGTTATCAAACAGATCTTTCTGAAATTCCCTGACTTTTAATATTTTGTGGAAACGAAGCGCAAGACCAAGAAAATTTTTTCTTAAGGTGATTCTAAGATGGCGCCACAAAAAAACAACTTAATAAGATACTGGGGTCATTATGACCCAGAAATGTATACCCCTATAAATCAGTGAAATATCAACCGAATAATGAAATTTATGCCGCATTCGAAAGATATACTCCTCAAGATTCTGATCACTACCTGGAATACCGGTTCCGGATCCAGTGGCCACCGGGAATCGGCTACGAAGGGGACCATGTTGGCCACGTGGAATTTCAGTACACTCAGTCCAGAAATCTGCAGTCATCACCAAATTGTATAAGATGCAGGCCATATAGGAATGTACTGTCTTCAGCAAACTTGTTTCGGGGACCAAGAACTTCCACATGGGATACAATTTAGTTCAGAACTCGACCGCGACGTGGCGCTAGCGTCGATATGAACTGCCGTTAGGGGCTAATTATGCGATAACTCGAGATCGCGAGCACATAGAAGGATGCTGTCTTCGGCAAAGTTGTTCAGGAGGATAAGGACTTCCACATAAGATGCAATTTAGTTCAGAACTCGACCACCGCGTGGCGCTAGCGTCGATATGGACTTTCGGTAAGGGCTAATTATGCGATAACACGAGATTGCTAGCACATAGAAGGATGCTGTCTTCGACAAAGTTACTCAGGATGATAAGGACTTCCTCATGAGATACAATTTAGTTCAGAACTCAACCGCTGCGTGGCGCTAGCGTCGATATGAACTTCCGGAAGGAGCTAATTATGCGATAACTCGAGATTGCGAGCACATAGAAAGATACAGTCTTGGGCAAAGTTGTTCATGAGGATAAGGACTTCCACATGAGATACAATTTAGTTCAGAACTCGACCGCGACGTGGCGCTAGCGTCGATATGAACTTCCGTTAGGGGCTAATTATGCGATAACTCGAGATCGCGAGCACATAGAAGGATGCTGTCTTCGGCAAAGTTGCTCAGGAGGATAAGGACTTCCTCATGAGATACAATTTAGTTCAGAACTCGACCGCTGCGTGGCGCTAGCGTCGATATGAACTTCCGGAAGGAGCTAATTATGCGATAACTCGAGATTGCGAGCACATAGAAAGATACAGTCTTCGGCAAAGTTGTTCAGGAGGATAAGGACTTCCACATAAGATGCAATTTAGTTCAGAACTCGACCGCTGCGTGGCGCTAGCGTCGATATGAACTTCCGGAAGGAGCTAATTATGCGATAACTCGAGATCGCGAGCACATAGAAGGATGCTGTCTTCGGCAAAGTTGCTCAGGAGGATAAGGACTTCCTCATGAGATAGAATTTAGTTCAGAACTCGACCGCTGCGTGGCGCTAGCGTCGATATGGACTTTCGGTAAGGGCTAATTATGCGATAACACGAGATTGCGAGCACATAGAAAGATGCAGTATTGGGTAAAGTTGTTCATGAGGATAAGGACTTCCACATGAGATGCAATTTAGTTCAGAACTCGACCACCGCGTGGCGCTAGCGTCGATATGAACTTCCGGTAGGGGCTAATTATGCGATAACTCGAGATCGTGAGCACATAGAAGGACGCTGTCTTCGGCAAAGTTGCTCAGGAGGATAAGGACTTCCTCATGAGATACAATTTAGTTCAGAACTCGACCGCTGCGTGGCGCTAGCGTCGATATGAACTTCCGGAAGGAGCTAATTATGCGATAACTCGAGATTGCGAGCACATAGAAAGATACAGTCTTGGGCAAAGTTGCTCAGGAGGATAAGGACTTCCACATGAGATACAAATTAGTTCAGAACTCGACCGCGACGTGGCGCTAGCGTCGATATGAACTTCCGGTAGGGGCTAATTATGCGATAACTCGAGATCGCGAGCACATAGAAGGATGCTGTCTTCGGCAAAGTTGCTCAGGAGGATAAGGACTTCCTCATGAGATACAATTTAGTTCAGAACTCGACCGCTGAGTGGCGCTAGCGTCGATATGAACTTCCGGAAGGAGCTAATTATGCGATAACTCGAGATTGCGAGCACATAGAAAGATGCAGTCTTGGGCAAAGTTGTTCATGAGGATAAGGACTTCCACATGAGATACAATTTAGTTCAGAACTCAACCGCGACGTGGCGCTAGCGTCGATATGAACTTCCGGTAGGGGCTAATTATGCGATAACTCGAGATCGCGAGCACATAGAAGGATGCTGTCTTCGGCAAAGTTGCTCAGGAGGATAAGGACTTCCTCATGAGATACAATTTAGTTCAGAACTCGACCGCTGCGTGGCGCGACGCTAGCGATATGAACTTCCGGAAGGAGCTAATTATGCGATAACTCGAGATTGCGAGCACATAGAAAGATACAGTCTTCGGCAAAGTTGTTCAGGAGGATAAGGACTTCCACATAAGATGCAAATTAGTTTAGAACTCGACCACCGCGTGGCGCTAGCGTCGATATGGACTTTCGGTAGGGGCTAATTATGCGATAACACGAGATTGCTAGCACATAGAAGGATGCTGTCTCCGACAAAGTTGCTCAGGATGATAAGCACTTCCTCATGAGATACAATTTAGTTCAGAACTCGACCGCTGCGTGGCGCTAGCGTCGATATGGACTTTCGGTAAGGGATAATTATGCGATAACTCGAGATTGCGAACACATAGAAGGATTCTGTCTTTGGCAAAGTTGCTCAGGAGAATAAGCACTTCCTCATGAGATACAATTTAGTTCAGAACTCGACCGCTGCGTGGCGCTAGCGTCGATGTGAACTTCCGGTAGGAGCTAATTATGCGATAACTCGAGATTGCGAGCACATAGAAAGTTGCAGTCTTCGGCAAAGTTGTTCAGGAGGATAAGGACTTCCACATAAGATGCAAATTAGTTCAGAACTCGACCACCGCGTGGCGCTAGCGTCGATATGGACTTTCGGTAAGGGCTAATTATGCGATAACACGAGATTGCTAGCACATAGAAGGATGCTGTCTTCGACAAAGTTGCTCAGGATGATAAGCACTTCCTCATGAGATACAATTTAGTTCAGAACTCGACCGCTGCGTGGCGCTAGCGTCGATATGGACTTTCGATAGAGGCTTATTATGCGATAACACGAGATTGCGAGCACATAGAAAGATGCAGTCTTGGGCAAAGTTGTTCATGAGGATAAGGACTTCCACATGAGATACAATTTAGTTCAGAACTCGACCGCGACGTGGCGCTAGCGTCGATATGAACTTCCGGTAGGGGCTAATTATGCGATAACTCGAGATCGCGAGCACATAGAAGGATGCTGTCTTCGGCAAAGTTGCTCAGGAGGACAAGGACTTCCTCATGAGATACAATTTAGTTCAGAACTCGACCGCTGCGTGGCACTAGCGTCGATATGAACTTCCGGAAGGAGCTAATTATGCGATAACTCGAGATCGCGAGCACATAGAAGGATGCTGTCTTCGGCAAAGTTGCTCAGGAGGATAAGGACTTCCTCATGAGATACAATTTAGTTCAGAACTCGACCGCTGCGTGGCGCTAGCGTCGATATGGACTTTCGGTAAGGGCTAATTATGCGATAACACGAGATTGCGAGCACATAGAAAGATGCAGTATTGGGTAAAGTTGTTCATGAGGATAAGGACTTCCACATGAGATGCAATTTAGTTCAGAACTCGACCACCGCGTGGCGCTAGCGTCGATATGGACTTTCGGTAGGGGCTAATTATGCGATAACTCGAGATTGCGAACACATAGAAGGATTCTGTCTTTGGCAAAGTTGCTCAGGAGAATAAGCACTTCCTCATGAGATACAATTTAGTTCAGAACTCGACCGCTGCGTGGCGCTAGCGTCGATATGGACTTTTGGTAAGGGCTAATTATGCGATAACACGAGATTGCGAGCACATAGAAAGATGCAGTATTGGGCAAAGTTGTTCATGAGGATAAGGACTTCCACATGAGATACAATTTAGTTCAGAACTCGACCGCGACGTGGCGCTAGCGTCGATATGAACTTCCGGTAGGGGCTAATTATGCGATAACTCGAGATCGCGAGCACATAGAAGGATGCTGTCTTCGGCAAAGTTGCTCAGGAGGATAAGGACTTCCTCATGAGATACAATTTAGTTCAGAACTCGACCGCTGCGTGGCGCTAGCGCCGATATGGACTTTCGGTAAGGGCTAATTATGCGATAACACGAGATTGCGAGCACATAGAAAGATGCAGTATTGGGTAAAGTTGTTCATGAGGATAAGGACTTCCACATGAGATGCAATTTAGTTCAGAACTCGACCACCGCGTGGCGCTAGCGTCGATATGGACTTTCGGTAGGGGCTAATTATGCGATAACACGAGATTGCTAGCACATAGAAGGATTCTGTCTTTGGCAAAGTTGCTCAGGAGAATAAGCACTTCCACATAAGACACAATTTTGTTTAGAACACGACCATCACGTGGCTAATTTTTAATCTAAACAAAGAAATAAATTGCTGAAAGAAATTCGTGAGAAACTCCAAAAAGAACTAAACAGTAATTTAAGGAGTAATTTTTAAATTATTGGATAAATAAATAAATTGATAAAATTACGCCTTGAGGAGAATTTGGGGTGTCTCTCCTAGGAAATAATTTATAAGGACGTCCCCGAAAAAAAATTCTGTGGCGTATCCCTAGAAGAAATAAGAGATAGAATTCCGAAAGAAACTCTTGAGCACATTTCATAAGAAACTTCCTACATTTTCTTACCCCCACTTAGAAAAGTGCACGTCATAAACTTTAATTTGAACGTAATCTTCTGCTTGAGTTGTGATTATCTAATCACCTACACTTTTCTTCGCAAGTTAGAGTAAGTAGATTTGCGAGCATGACTTGAAGTATAAAGATGTGAATGTGTTCGGATAGTGATAATTATCAATATTATTATTGAGATAATTAAAAATTTATAGTACAGTGAATCCTCCATGAGTTGATATTGAAGGGACCATCGACTCATGGAAATATCGAGTCATGGAACAGCATTCCTTTGGAAAGCTGCTTCTAGGGACCATCATAGTAACCATGAAAGTTTGTTTTTACTTTGGTCCCATGAGTCGATATCGAGTCATGGAACATCGACTCATGGAGGCATTACTGTAAAATCAATAGAGTGTGTGAATTTGATTTAAAGTAAAATTTAGTGCTGAAGTAGTTGATTTGATTCAGAATCAATTATTTTTGCGTAAGTAATAATAATTAACAGGATAGTAACGCCAAAATAAAACATTCTTCTCCGTTAACTTCTGGACATTTCTTTTGAATCAGCTTCTGCAGAAATTTCAACAAGAATTTGCATAAAGGTTTTGTATGATAACAATTTTGGCAGAAAGAACTTAGAAAAATTTCGTCAGATTATCTTGAAAAAAGGTTTGTAAAAAAAATAAGCAATTTCGCAAACACCAATGAAAAAATCCCAAAAATCCAAATTTCTTGTAGAATTCTATTATAAAGGATTAGAAGAATCAAATTAGACTGAATAAATATCCGTGGAGGAATTCATACATCAACTCGAACGAATGTTGGAAATATCTTATGGACTAATACTAGAAAGAACAGCTGGAGGATTTCCAAAAATAGCTTCATTGGGACGCATCAATAAAAAGTACTCTGAAGTGTTTTTAAAAAATCCTCTTGAGAAAATTCAAAATTATCCTTTAGAAAAAAATCAGACTATTATTCCGTCAAATCCAAAAATAATAACTTGAGAAATACCGAAAACAATTTTAAAATCAGATCGTCGAAGAATTCAATAAAAAAAGACCTGTGAGGGAATTGCAAAAACTCTGAAGAATTCACTCCAGATAGATTTCTCCGGGAATTAATCCATCCTCAGGGAACTTTTCCAGGAATTATTGCATAGATTACTTCAAGTACATCTCCAGCGATTCTTCCAAAGATTCTTCAAGCGATTTCTCCTGACATTTCTCTAATAAAAAATAAGAGATTCCCCTAAGGATTCCTCCAAGAAGATCTCTACAGAGATTTTTGCAGAATGTCGAAGTTTCTCTAAGAAACATTTCTTCAAGGATTACTTAAAATATTTCCACAGTGAATTCTCCAGACATTCCGCTGGTAGTCCTCTCAAGATTCCTCTAGGATTTACTTCTAAGATTTCCTCCAGGGATCGCTCCAGGAATTCTATAACGAATTATTCCAGAGATTCTACCATTCAATTGGGGATTTTACAAGAAATTATTTTATGAGTTCTTATAGGGATCGCTGGAGAAATTCTTGCAAGAGCCCAAGAAGGGATTCTCGAGGAAAGCCCTGGAGGAATTCCTTACAAAAATCCCCAGAACAGCATACATGCTTTTCAGTTACGCATTCTCTATTTTTTTCAACGTTCTATTTATGATGAAGACTGCGTAGACAAAACTCATATTTCATTTGTATATACAGTCAAATCTCTACCAGTTCATTCCTGAATCGATATCTACAGGAAACCATTTAGAGATTTTTCTGTAGCGATCCTTGGAGAAATTCCTGAAGAAAAAGCTGGAGAAATCTCTGCAGGAATTCCTGTAAAGATTTGCATAGAGAAATCTCTGTAGGAGTCTTTGGATAGACTCATGTACTGCCCATAACTGCATATTTGTAACATTCGACAAAAGTAGGCATTGGATAAATGGAATACCAAGCGTACATTTGATGACAGTATGGGAGGAAACTAAAATTACTAAAAAATACCAGGAACTCAAAAGTGTTTATTTGAGGCTGATATTTTGTACAACTCATACTAGGTGAATAGTCAGAAAATAATTCTGGTAGAAATTTCATTGCTGTTACATTACGAGGCTCATTTATAATCTCAATGTTACTGTTATGCGGTTATAATTACCAATGTGACAAAACAACTTTGAATTTTTTTTCGAATTTTCTAGAACAATCTCACATATTTCAGTAAGCTGATCGAAAGTATTTATCATTTGATGACTCTCCATGGTATTAACTTCTATTTGCCAAAAATGTCGAATATGACAAATATGCAGATATGGGCAGTGTAGGCATCCATGAAGGACTCTTGGAGACATCTTTGGAGGAATCACTGATGAATGGAGGTATCCTAGGAAGAATCGATGTAGAAATTTTGCAGGTGGAATCGCTAGAGAAATCCCTGGAAAAAACCCCTGTAGATTTTTTGCTGGAAAAACCCCTGTAGATTTTTGTTGGATAAATCCCTGAAAGAATCCTTATAGGAGTATTAAAATAGAAAAATTTCTCCAAAAATCTAAGGAGAAATATCTAAAGAAATCCATGAATAGATTTTCAAAAAAAAAAAAAAATTATAGAGATTATACTGTAGGATATGTAGAGATTTTTTTTAATGATGATTTTTTAATCCATGGAGAAATTTTTAGCATAAGCTCTGATAATATTCTAGCAGGAATTAATGGGAGAATCTTTAGATAAATTTCAAGAAGAACTCTTGGGGGAATCCATGGAGTATTATTGAAGACCCAGTATGAATCCCTGGAGAAATTCTTGGGGAATCCCTGGAAGATTACCTTGAGAAATTCTTGAGGCGTTTCATGAAATTTCCTTGAGGAATTCCTGAGTTTTAGAATACCTGCAGAAATTCCTTGTGGAATCCTTGTAGAATTTCCTCGTAGAATCATCCCTGGAGGAATCCCGGAATAATATCTGAACGAATCTCGAGAGAACTGCTTGGGGATATTTTTGTATGTATCCGTTGAGGAATCCTCGGAAAAAATTATGAAGATATCACTAGAGAAACATCTTTAGTAATCCTTGAAGAAATTGTTTTAAGTGTTACTCCTGGAGGAATTCCTGGAGAAAGCCTTGAAGATATCTGTGCAAGAATCTTTGAAGACACTTTCCTGGAGAAATCCTTGCAAAAGTCTGTGGAAAATTTTATAGAGGAATACCAGAAGAAATAACTTAAAAAATCCCTGGAGAAATCTCCGGAGAAATTTCGAAGTATTCCTAAAACAAATCCTGGAGGAACCCTTGGAAAAATCCTGAAAGAATCCCAATAAAGATTTTGTTGGAGGAATCTACGAAGGAATCACTTAAGACATTTCTGCTGGAAACCTTTGCGAAATCTCTGAAGAAATCCTTATGCATATTTTTTTTGTAGGAATCCTTGTAAAAATTCCATGTCAACTCCCTGGAGGAAACTATTCCATGCATGGCAAACAAAAGTTCTTCCTGAAAGAATCTCTGGCAAAAGTCCTAGGGAACCCCAGAAGAAATCATTGTAGAGATTAAGGTACAGAATAGCTTGGATTATTTTCTGGTAAAATACTTGGAGGAATCTTCGAAAGATTTCCTGGAAAAATCTTTGGGAGAGTCTCTGGAGATACTTCGAGAGGATGAGGACAGAAGGGCATGGGTTTGTATTCCATCGGATGAGCTCTCGGTAAATAACTGTAGAATCCATCATACAAATCATTTAAGGTTACTAAACTATATCCTTTGAATAACTCCGATGTGAACTACGTCTTGAGATCTAGATAACTTTTTGGAGGAAATCCAGAAGGAATTACTGGTATAAAGTCATAAGATTCCTCCGGATCCATTTAAAAACTAAAGTGCTCAGTTACTGCAACAACTTCTAAAGAAAACTAGAAGTAATTGTTTTTGCAACTTCATGACGTTATCTGTATCTGAACTCTTGTTGGAATTTTAGAAGTGAGTACAATATAGTTCATATCATATCATAGAGCTTATTTTATATTATATACAATCGACTCTCCACAACTCGATATTCTATAACCCGATATACTCTATAACTAGATGGATTTTCCGGTTCCTTCAAATTTCCATACATTGTGCTCTCCATAAGTCGATATTTCTGTAACTCGATATCTCCACAAGTTGATGTTACGTGAGATGTGAATTTCTCTCCATAACTCGATATCTATTTTATTTTTTTTTTATTTTTGGGGAAACGTGATCTTATTTTTGTTTGAAGGTGAATAAATACTTACAAGTTGTAATGACATGAAAATGATAAAAACTATTGTCAGTAAAAATAACGTGATTTTTCGAGCACTACGAAAAATGTTTTCAAATAATAGTTTGTAAAATGCTATCAACAAAATAATACTGCTTTCTTACAAAAATGATAATAAAAATATTGGAAATACAAAAATTTGTTCCTTCGATTTTGTGTCGGTATATTCTATTATACCATAATTCTATAAGTCGATAGTCCCTTGAATATCGAGTTATGGAGAGTCGACTGTAGTTTATATCGTAACATATATTTCGTGGATCGTGTAGTTAAAAGACACGGACACGGACACCGTCTTCAGCCATTTAGCTGCACAGACTGTTACTTAACACTAGACAAAGAACAAGCATGCTCCAATGGTACAGCCGAGAAACATTCCTCACGAAAAGTTTCAATGGCTGCAGCGGGAATCGAACCCACACCCCATGACACGATGCACTCATTGCTTGACGACACTAACCGCACGGCCACGAAGCCCACAAGTTCAGAGTTCATATCATATAAGAGCAATATAATGACGAGCGTCACGCGGAATTTACTACACAGAATTAAAAAAAAAATGAACAACTTTGCCGAAGATAAAACCTTCAAAAAAGAGTTCCTTCTGGAAATACATATAGACGCCAGCACCACATGCTGGTTAAATTTTGAACGTATGTTCATGACTAATTCGTTATTCTCTCGAACAATTTTACCGCAGACAGCATCCTTCTATAAGTCGGGTCTCGGGTTTTCAAACCCGGACTCGAATGATTCGGGACGGATTTGAAGGCTAGAACATTTTTTTCGAGTACGTCGGAATCGGGCTTGTAAAAATTCGGATTTAGGTGGACTTTAGTAAGAGTTATGGTAAGAGTAACAACCAAAAAGCTTCCTTATGCATCAGAAACGATGAGTTTATCTATTTTTAAAACTCGGTCTTTTCTTACAAAAAATGCTTAGGTTTCGAGTCATATTCGGATTTGAACAGCGGATTTTTTTTTCAAGTTCGGGTCAGGTCTGAGTACGGCTCGGGTCCGGGTTTAAAAAAATAGAGTGAGTCGGGTACGGGTCGTGTTTGGGCTCAAAAAATGTGAAACCCCCCTCTAATAATTAACCTAGCTATCGGAAATACAAATCGACGTCAAATCCACCGGGTGGTCGAGCAACTTTGTGGAAGACAGCATCCTTCTAAATGACCCATAACGCGGGTACGTCACAGTTTCATGGTGCGTTATGGAGAAAAGATATACCAGTGAACCCTAGTCCTGACTGCTTCAAACGAAGAGAACAGGATGTTCGAGTAATGAAAGGAACACTTATTAGTCCTTGTTACATTTTAAACCTTGTTGAAAGTGACAAGTCTCGGTTTTCCCAGTTGCAGAGAATGATCTGACAATGATCGAGACAAGGAAAAAAATTGAACAATTTGTTTCATAATCCTTCATTCATTTGATTCTCTAGTTTGAAGAAGTAGGGACTATGATTCTGATGAACGGACAATATCTGTGTAATTTCTACCGAAAGTCCATATCGACGCTTGCGCCACGCGGTGGTCGAGTTCTTAACTAAATTGTATCTCATGTGGAAGTGCTTATCCTCCTGAGCAACTTTGTCGAAGACTGCATCCTTCTATGTGCTCGCAATCTCGAGTTATCGCATAATTAGCCCTTACCGGAAGTTCATATCGACGCTAGCGCCACGCGGTGGTCGAGTTCTGAATTTATTTGTATCTCATGTGCAAGTGCTTATCCTCCTGAGCAACTTTGCCGAAGACTGCATCCTTCTATGTGCTCGCAATCTCGAGTTATTATAATTAGCACCTATCGGAAGTTCATATCGACGCTAGCGCCACGCAGTGGTCGAGTTCTGAACTAAATTGTATCTCATGTGGAAGTCCTTATCCTCCTGAACAACTTTGCCGAAGACAGCATCCTTCTATGTGCTCGCAATCTCGAGTTATCGCATAATTAGCCTCCACCGGAAGTTCATATCGACGCTAGCGCCACGCAGCGATCGAGTTCTGAACTAAATTGTATCTTATGTGGAAGTGCTTATCCTCCTGAGCAACTTTGCCGAAGACAGCATCCTTCTATGTGCTCGCAATCTCGAGTTATCGCATAATTAGCCTCTACCGGAAGTTTATATCGACGCTAGCGCCACGCAGCGGTCGAGTTCTGAACTAAATTGTATCTCAAGTGAAAGTCCTTATCCTCCTGAACAACTTTGCCGAAGACAGCATCCTTCTATGTGCTCGCAATCTCGAGTTATCGCATAATTAGCCTCCACCGGAAGTTCATATCGACGCTAGCGCCACGCAGCGGTCGAGTTCTGAACTAAATTGTATCTCATGTGAAAGTCCTTATCCTCCTGAGCAACTTTACCGAAGACAGCATCCTTCTATGTGCTCGCAATCTCGAGTAATCGCATAATTAGCCTCTACCGGAAGTTCATATCGACGCTAGCGCCACGCAGTGGTCGAGTTCTGAACTAAATTGTATCTCATGTGGAAGTTCTTATCCTCCTGAGCAACTTTGCCGAAGACAGCATTTTTCTATGTGCTCGCAATCTCGAGTTATCGCATAATTAGCCTCTACCGGAAGTTCATATCGACGCTAGCGCCACGCAGTGGTCGAGTTCTGAACTAAATTGTATCTCATGTGGAAGTCCTTATCCTCCTGAGCAACTTTGCCGAAGACAGCATTTTTCTATGTGCTCGCAATCTCGAGTTATCGCATAATTAGCCTCTACCGGAAGTTCATATCGACGCTAGCGCCACGCAGCGGTCGAGTTCTGAACTAAATTGTATCTCATGTGGAAGTCCTTATCCTCCTGAGCAACTATGCCGAAGACAACATCCTTCTATGTGCTCGCAATCTCGAGTTATCGCATAATTAGCCTCCACCGGAAGTTCATATCGACGCTAGCGCCACGCAGCGGTTGAGTTCTGAAATAAATTGTATCTCATGTGGAAGTTCTTATCCTCCTGAGCAACTTTGCCGAAGACAGCATCCTTCTATGTGCTCGCAATCTCGAGTTATCGCATAATTAGACCCTACCGGAAGTTCATATCGACGCTAGCGCCACGCAGCGGTCGAGTTCTGAACTAAATTGTATCTCATGTGGAAGTTCTTATCCTCCTGAGCAACTTTGCTGAAGACTGCATCCTTCTATGTGCTCGCAATCTCGAGTTATCGCATAATTAGCCTCTACCGGATGTTCATATCGACGCTAGCGCCACGCGGTGGTCGAGTTCTGAACTAAATTGTATCTCATGTGAAAGTCCTTATCCTTCTGAGCAACTATGCCGAAGACAGCATCCTTCTATGTGCTCGCAATCTCGAGTTATCGCATAATTAGCCCTTACCGGAAGTTCTTATTGACGCTAGCGCCACGCAGCGGTTGAGTTCTAAACTAAATTGTATCTCATGTGAAAGTCCTTATGCTCCTGAGCAACTATGCCGAAGACAGCATCCTTCTATGTGCTCGCAATCTCGAGTTATCGCATAATTAACCTCTACCGGAAGTTTATATCGACGCTAGCGCCACGTCGCGGTCGAGTTCTGAACTAAATTGTATCTAATGTGGAAGTTCTTATCCTCCTGAGCAACTTTGCCGAAGACAGCATCCTTCTATGTGCTCGCAATCTCGAGTTATCGCATAATTAGCCCCTACCGGAAGTTCATATCGACGCTAGCGCCACGCAGCGGTCGAGTTCTGAACTAAATTGTATCTCATGTGGAAGTTCTTATCCTCCTGAGCAACTTTGCCGAAGACAGCATCCTTCTATGTGCTCGCAATCTCGAGTTATCGCATAATTAGCCCCTACCGGAAGTTTATATCGACGCTAGCGCCACGTCGCGGTCGAGTTCTGAACTAAATTGTATCTCATGTGGATGTTCTTATCCTCCTGAGCAACTTTACCGAAGACAGCATCCTTCTATGTGCTCGCAATCTCGAGTTATCGCATAATTAGCCTCTACCGGAAGTTCATATCGACGCTAGCGCCACGCAGTGGTCGAGTTCTGAACTAAATTGTATCTCATGTGGAAGTTCTTATCCTCCTGAGCAACTTTGCCGAAGACAACATTTTTCTATGTGCTCGCAATCTCGAGTTATCGCATAATTAGCCTCTACCGGAAGTTCATATCGACGCTAGCGCCACGCAGTGGTCGAGTTCTGAACTAAATTGTATCTCATGTGGAAGTCCTTATCCTCCTGAGCAACTTTGCCGAAGACAGCATTTTTCTATGTGCTCGCAATCTCGAGTTATCGCATAATTAGCCTCTACCGGAAGTTCATATCAACGCTAGCGCCACGCAGTGGTCGAGTTCTGAACTAAATTGTATCTCATGTGGAAGTCCTTATCCTCCTGAGCAACTTTGCCGAAGACAGCATTTTTCTATGTGCTCGCAATCTCGAGTTATCGCATAATTAGCCTCTACCGGAAGTTCATATCGACGCTAGCGCCACGCAGCGGTCGAGTTCTGAACTAAATTGTATCTCATGTGGAAGTCCTTATCCTCCTGAGCAACTATGCCGAAGACAACATCCTTCTATGTGCTCGCAATCTCGAGTTATCGCATAATTAGCCTCTACCGGAAGTTCATATCGACGCTAGCGCCACGCAGCGGTTGAGTTCTGAAATAAATTGTATCTCATGTGGAAGTTCTTATCCTCCTGAGCAACTTTGCCGAAGACAGCATCCTTCTATGTGCTCGCAATCTCGAGTTATCGCATAATTAGACCCTACCGGAAGTTCTTATCGACGCTAGCGCCACGCAGCGGTTGAGTTCTAAACTAAATTGTATCTCATGTGAAAGTCCTTATGCTCCTGAGCAACTATGCCGAAGACAGCATCCTTCTATGTGCTCGCAATCTCGAGTTATCGCATAATTAGCCTCTACCGGAAGTTTATATCGACGCTAGCGCCACGTCGCGGTCGAGTTCTGAACTAAATTGTATCTAATGTGGAAGTTCTTATCCTCCTGAGCAACTTTGCCGAAGACAGCATCCTTCTATGTGCTCGCAATCTCGAGTTATCGCATAATTAGCCCCTACCGGAAGTTCATATCGACGCTAGCGCCACGCAGCGGTCGAGTTCTGAACTAAATTGTATCTCATGTGGAAGTTCTTATCCTCCTGAGCAACTTTGCCGAAGACAGCATCCTTCTATGTGCTCGCAATCTCGAGTTATCGCATAATTAGCCCCTACCGGAAGTTTATATCGACGCTAGCGCCACGTCGCGGTCGAGTTCTGAACTAAATTGTATCTCATGTGGAAGTTCTTATCCTCCTGAGCAACTTTGCCGAAGACAGCATCCTTCTATGTGCTCGCAATCTCGAGTTATCGCATAATTAGACCCTACCGGAAGTTCATATCGACGCTAGCGCCACGCAGCGGTCGAGTTCTGAACTAAATTGTATCTCATGTGGAAGTTCTTATCCTCCTGAGCAACTTTGCTGAAGACTGCATCCTTCTATGTGCTCGCAATCTCGAGTTATCGCATAATTAGCCTCTACCGGATGTTCATATCGACGCTAGCGCCACGCGGTGGTCGAGTTCTGAACTAAATTGTATCTCATGTGAAAGTCCTTATCCTTCTGAGCAACTATGCCGAAGACAGCATCCTTCTATGTGCTCGCAATCTCGAGTTATCGCATAATTAGCCCTTACCGGAAGTTCTTATTGACGCTAGCGCCACGCAGCGGTTGAGTTCTAAACTAAATTGTATCTCATGTGAAAGTCCTTATGCTCCTGAGCAACTATGCCGAAGACAGCATCCTTCTATGTGCTCGCAATCTCGAGTTATCGCATAATTAACCTCTACCGGAAGTTTATATCGACGCTAGCGCCACGTCGCGGTCGAGTTCTGAACTAAATTGTATCTAATGTGGAAGTTCTTATCCTCCTGAGCAACTTTGCCGAAGACAGCATCCTTCTATGTGCTCGCAATCTCGAGTTATCGCATAATTAGCCCCTACCGGAAGTTCATATCGACGCTAGCGCCACGCAGCGGTCGAGTTCTGAACTAAATTGTATCTCATGTGGAAGTTCTTATCCTCCTGAGCAACTTTGCCGAAGACAGCATCCTTCTATGTGCTCGCAATCTCGAGTTATCGCATAATTAGCCCCTACCGGAAGTTTATATCGACGCTAGCGCCACGTCGCGGTCGAGTTCTGAACTAAATTGTATCTCATGTGGATGTTCTTATCCTCCTGAGCAACTTTACCGAAGACAGCATCCTTCTATGTGCTCGCAATCTCGAGTTATCGCATAATTAGCCTCTACCGGAAGTTCATATCGACGCTAGCGCCACGCAGTGGTCGAGTTCTGAACTAAATTGTATCTCATGTGGAAGTTCTTATCCTCCTGAGCAACTTTGCCGAAGACAACATTTTTCTATGTGCTCGCAATCTCGAGTTATCGCATAATTAGCCTCTACCGGAAGTTCATATCGACGCTAGCGCCACGCAGTGGTCGAGTTCTGAACTAAATTGTATCTCATGTGGAAGTCCTTATCCTCCTGAGCAACTTTGCCGAAGACAGCATTTTTCTATGTGCTCGCAATCTCGAGTTATCGCATAATTAGCCTCTACCGGAAGTTCATATCAACGCTAGCGCCACGCAGTGGTCGAGTTCTGAACTAAATTGTATCTCATGTGGAAGTCCTTATCCTCCTGAGCAACTTTGCCGAAGACAGCATTTTTCTATGTGCTCGCAATCTCGAGTTATCGCATAATTAGCCTCTACCGGAAGTTCATATCGACGCTAGCGCCACGCAGCGGTCGAGTTCTGAACTAAATTGTATCTCATGTGGAAGTCCTTATCCTCCTGAGCAACTATGCCGAAGACAACATCCTTCTATGTGCTCGCAATCTCGAGTTATCGCATAATTAGCCTCTACCGGATGTTCATATCGACGCTAGCGCCACGCGGTGGTCGAGTTCTGAACTAAATTGTATCTCATGTGAAAGTCCTTATCCTTCTGAGCAACTATGCCGAAGACAGCATCCTTCTATGTGCTCGCAATCTCGAGTTATCGCATAATTAGCCCTTACCGGAAGTTCTTATCGACGCTAGCGCCACGCAGCGGTTGAGTTCTAAACTAAATTGTATCTCATGTGAAAGTCCTTATGCTCCTGAGCAACTATGCCGAAGACAGCATCCTTCTATGTGCTCGCAATCTCGAGTTATCGCATAATTAGCCTCTACCGGAAGTTTATATCGACGCTAGCGCCACGTCGCGGTCGAGTTCTGAACTAAATTGTATCTAATGTGGAAGTTCTTATCCTCCTGAGCAACTTTGCCGAAGACAGCATCCTTCTATGTGCTCGCAATCTCGAGTTATCGCATAATTAGCCCCTACCGGAAGTTCATATCGACGCTAGCGCCACGCAGCGGTCGAGTTCTGAACTAAATTGTATCTCATGTGGAAGTTCTTATCCTCCTGAGCAACTTTGCCGAAGACAGCATCCTTCTATGTGCTCGCAATCTCGAGTTATCGCATAATTAGCCCCTACCGGAAGTTTATATCGACGCTAGCGCCACGTCGCGGTCGAGTTCTGAACTAAATTGTATCTCATGTGGAAGTTCTTATCCTCCTGAGCAACTTTGCCGAAGACAGCATCCTTCCATGTGCTCGCGATCTCGAGTTATCGCATAATTAGCCTCTACCGGAAGTTTATATCGACGCTAGCGCCACGTCGCGGTCGAGTTCTGAACTAAATTGTATCTCATGTGGAAGTCCTTATCCTTCTGAGCAACTTTGCCGAAGACAGCATCCTTCTATGTGCTCGCGATCTCGAGTTATCGCATAATTAGCCCCTACCCGAAGTTCATATCGACGCTAGCGCCACGTCGCGGTCGAGTTCTGAACTAAATTGTATCCCATGTGGAAGTTCTTGGTCCCCGAAACAAGTTTGCTGAAGACAGTACATTCCTATATGGCCTGCATCTTATACAATTTGGTGATGACTGCAGATTTCTGGACTGAGTGTACTGAAATTCCACGTGGCCAACATGGTCCCCTTCGTAGCCGATTCCCGGTGGCCACTGGATCCGGAACCGGTATTCCAGGTAGTGATCAGAGTCTTGAGGAGTATATCTTTCGAATGCGGCATAAATTTCATTATTCGGTTGATATTTCGCTGATTTATAGAGGTATACATTTCTGGGTCATAATGACCCCAGTATCTTATTAAGTTGTTTTTCTTAACATCCGCGGAAGGTTAATGATTCTCAAGTCTTCCGCGTCAGGACTACCGGAGATGTATTTCCAAGCTGAACCTAAGGTTTCCCATCTCTTTCTACGTCTCGACGTAACTGGCCTTAGTTTGGTGTAAGTTTCGGTTAGTTTATTTAATTTTAGATTAATCAATGGCCCTAATATATCATCTTTCCAAACCCTATTTTCGACTACTAGTTTAATCTGCTCGATCGCTTCCTCTATGCCCTCTAGGTTTATTCTGTGTAGAATCCTAAGGCTACTGCTGCTGATTCTAGCGTCACCACTGCAAGGGGGTTCTGCCCAAGGTCGTGGACATGTAAGAATTTTGAAGCCACCGGCGCCAAAAACATAGTCTGAAAGTAAAATAGTTGGGTGTTAGAGAAGTTTGATGTCAGTCTTGTGTGTCTTTATGTTATGTCCGTCGGTGACAGTCTTGTCCGTCTGTTTTGTTACGTCTATCAGTCTGTATCGGTTGCCAGAAGGGTGTGGCTTAGCTTTTCCTTTGACCAATACTTGTTTTTCACTTAAAATTTTGTATTTGTTTTCATCTGCTTTAGTTTTGTCGTTCTCTTTTGTGGCCATTGCCTTGATATTGTCCCGAGCGGTTTGAATATTCCTTTGCCTCGCGAGATTAATTTCTGCAGGGATCAAGGATGAACTCGTTCCGAAAATAATTTCGCGGGGTTTCAGGTTAGTGGCGCTATGCTTCGTATCATTATAGAGCGCTGTTATAACTGCCAGTCCCTCGTAGAGAGTCAAGTTTTCGACTTTGCTACGATTAGGTACATTTCAAGCAATGTATTGTGGAATCGTTCCACAATCCCATTGCCTCTACTGTCACTAGCGAAGTGCAGAGCGACTCCTTGCCTCTCCAGAAATTCTTTGAACCGAGCATTTCTAAATCCTGTTGCCTGGTCACAAGTAATCATTTTCGGCAATCCGAAGATTTTGAAATACTCGATAAGTGCTTCTGTTAGCTCTTCAGTGCTTTCGCTGGAGATTTGTTATAATTGCGCAAATTTGGAGAAGGAATCTACGACGGTTAGAAATTTCTGAGTCTCTTTAACGTATACGTCAATAAAGACGTTTCCAAAAGGCTCGTCGTATATTCTTCTCGAAATTGGAATTTTGAATGGTCTTCTTTCGTACTTTGCGAATTTGCACTCTTCGCAATTTTTTACGAAGGTTTTGACTTTACCTAACATACCAGGAAAGTAAGCAGATTTTCTCACTTCCTCGTACGTTAGTTTGTAATTCCTATGGTTGAAATTATGCGATTTGCGTATAAAATCCTGTTGGCAGCCCTGTCGTCGTAAAATTTGAGCTTCTTAGTCGTCTTCATTTGAGGGGGGCGCTGCGCTGCTATAGTCCAGAGGGCGCTTCAACTCTCAGGGTGTCTCAAAATAAAAATTATCTCAAATACTTAAATATGTATTCCAAATATACAAGAACCAATATGAGTTTGCACGTGTTTAGTGTGTGTTCCATTTCAACTAAAATGTTGAACGCAGAGACCAAGTACATGGGCTTAAACATTGTTCTATTTAAAAAAATGAGTCTGTGAATTTGTATAGATGTTCGCTTTCTTTACATGTCAATATTGTATAGAAGGTGCTCAAATTCAGAAAAAATATGTTAGTTCCATAATTATTAGAATTCAGTATACATTATCTGATTTTTCCCAGGTAAGAAGTACAATAAATAACATTGAACTGCAACGGGTTGTGAATTGAACTAAGAGCAGGACAAGCATCACCTCAAAAGTTTGGAAGATAATTCTCAAAAATTTCAAAATAATGATAAATACGTCCCAATATCTGATGTCCTCAAGTGGTTTTCTACCAAATTGCAAAAAAAAAATGTTGTACGCAACTCGTTATATTACAACGCTTCATTACAACAATCGTCGAAATTAACCAACTCGGCAAACCTCGTTGGGTAAATATTCGATTCGTTATTTAAAATTCATCATTCTCCAACTTGTTACGTTAACTACTATTCTGCACATGAAATGGCTTGAGCTACAGTTAGTACGCGTGTTTCAGTAATTTTCTTTCGCAGAAGTTACTGAAATCTCTCAAATGAAGCATAAAGATCATCTCTAGGACTAGGACTAGGACTTTTATTAATTTTTGTATATCTATTTTTAAGACTACTTCTATTGGTTGATCCACTACTGGAACACGACGGCAACTACTGATGAAAAGGAACTAATTTTTTGCGAAAACCTAATTATTTATATAATTTTTTGATCAGATAAAAAGCACAGGGTGGCCAACAGATTTGCATTTTAAAATGCCCGCTTTTGTCCCGGTTTTTTATTTTGCTAATCATACCTTCAACTCAAATTAAATCTCTTTTTTTTTTCATGAAAATGAAGGGACCTCTAAGGCAAATAACTTTGAGGTAAAAATGAAACAAAGCCACACGTGTAGAACCACCTTATTTATTCAACACTTAGTCGATTTGTTAGAGAATTACTCTAATACCTTTATGAAAACGTTTGAGTTCCAAAATCTTCTAAATGAATTTGTTTAATTTTGACTCAAAACAGTGAGTCAAAAAGGTGAAAGAAAAGTTAAAAAAAATATTCATGAGAGTAGTGGAAAGATTAAAACATTATTTCGAAACACAGCTATGTAGTGAGAAAAGTGAAACATTTTTAAAATGCATAGTATAATACACAAGAAGAAAAAATCAAAGTATTTCATGTTACTTGAATTACAATATATTCAAACATAACGGCTTTCCATAATTTCAGATTTGTAGATTTATAGCTCGAAAATGTTCATTCAAACCGATTTTCCCGGTTACCATCTACAATTTTCGGTTTTCCCGTCTTTTTTCCGGTGGAATCGAATTTTCGCCTTTTTCCCGCTTTTCCCGTTCTCCCAGTTCTGTGTTTACCCTGAGAGCAGATATTTAACATATCAACTAAACTAGAGGCGATCTATCCGCGAAAAAATAGCAGTTTTTTCTTAGCTAGCTTCTTGATGGTGACCTCAGAATGCAAAACGAGCGGTGCGCCAATGGTGAAAACATATTTTTCCAGATAAATTTCAAGATGGCGGCCATTTCAAATTTTAATATGAAAGCTACATCCTTCCTACATACGATGCTACTAAGTTTGCTTTGTGTTTCGGGGGATACTTGAAGAAATACCTTAAATTTATCGCAAAATTAGCTTCCCTGAAAAACGTTTAACTAGGGTTTTACGAGGGTTCTACTAATATGAATTAACCAGAGCGCATCTCCTCTAGTTTTGGCCTATTCTAGAAAACTAAAACAAAAATTGAAATTCTAACGATATGTGATAATGGTGGCCGGGTTTCTCAACCATAACAGACGCAACTTTTTTTTCTACAAGATAGGGTGCAAAGACAAGTTATAAAGTAGAACATATTAATATATATTTTTAGAGTTTTTTGAGATTTCATTTTTAGAATGTTTGATTGTGTTTGAACGTGAAGTAATGTATAAAGCAGACTTGGAGAAATACCGTTTTGTCTCAAATTCCAAACAGACTCATATTCCGAACACTTGGTTTTTGTATGGCGATTTGATTGAAATGTTTCGCTGAAATATGTCACCAAATAACAAGGAAATGGCAGTCAATTGCAATTTAATTTTAACGTCTCCAATATAATTTATACCGCGGGAGTAGTGATGATTCTCTATTTTGAGATCAGTAGAATCAGCTCAGATAAATTTATTTGCGAAATTATTCATTTGAATACGATTTATTCGTGCTGTTCGGAAGTCACTGCTGGCCTTAAGTGTTCGTAATATGAGTAAAAACGGTATATGGTTAAACAAAAAATAATCGGGAACATTTGTTCACAAAAAAAGTTCTAGGTTTCTTAAAGCAAGACATCTAGAAAGTTTAAACGGTTTTTGGGAGAGGTTTTAAAATTTCAGCCAAATATATGGCTTAATTTTAAAATCAATTGTCGCTCTTGAAAGATATCGAAGTGCAAAACAATTGACAATTGCTTTGGATTTAAATATATTTCGCTATGATTTTGTATTGAAGTTTTAGTGAATTTAAGAATTGACAACTTTTTACAGGCGGCTCTCAAACTCATTTCATCAAATAAAACAACAAAAATGCTGGTTTGGACGCATGAACTTTCGTCACTATTATTCATAAATTATTGGCCCTAAATGAATAAGGATATTAACTAACTGTCTTTAGAAAATACGGTAGGGGTAAACCGCACCAAGCGCAAAATTTAATTTTGAAATACCGTTTTGATTCATATTACGGACAGCTTCAAATTCCGGACACTCTACTTTGTATGGGAAACATTTCACACGAAATGTTTCAAATTTTGCCGTTTAAAAGTTCACAATTTCAAGGTTCGTTTTAGTAAGCATTTTCCATAAATATCTTTGAAAATTTATAATGCCCAACTACCTTAGATGTCTCTTTAGTGGTTTGACGATTTCAATCAATGATTTGACTGTTCCATTAATGATTATCATGAGCTGTCCGGAATTCGAATCAAAGTGTCCGGAATATGAGGCAAAAGTGAGGAAGCGTCCGGAATAAGAATCATGAAAAGGCCACACATTTTGATATATTAAAAATTATTCAAGTTGCGGAAGCGAGTTTTTTACCCACCATTTGAAAGTTAAGGGCTTCCAACGCTTGATAACGCTAAAGAATCATACAGAATGATTTATTTTGTATGTTCTCTGCTGGGTTACACTTCACTGAGGCCTTAAGTGTCCGTAATATGAATCAAAACGGTATTTTACTTAAAATCATAAAATCCTAAACTGTTTACTGTGTATTATGTTTTGAAGTTTTTTTTCAGCTTCAAACTTTCATATATCTCATCAAACTTCAAGAGTCGCTTGAGATACATAATTCGATCGATGTTCCACTCATGCAAGAGCTAAAGTATAATCATTTTGCTTTCCACGTTGAAAAGGTAATTAATACCAGAGGTATACCAGAATATCAGAATTTGTTGGTGACAAAAGGGTGTACGGGTCGGAAATGTCGATTGATTTCTACAGGGCGTTAAGATGCTCGAGGGTGTTTATACAACTCAAATTTAGATGTAGATTGATGTCCAACAGAACGTTGAGATGCACCTGATCTATGTGGACTATGGTCAAGGGCGATTAAGCTCAACCATTTCGATTTATATCAAACAGGGCGTTAAGATGCAGCTGATCTACGTATGATACGGTGATATAACTCCAGGGCGTAGATACCGCTTAGAATTAGCAACTGATGACGAACAGAGCGAGGAGATGCACCTGATGTACATAGGATAAAGTCAAATTACACACACTCACATCTCGAAAAGATCTGTGTAGAATAAAGTCAAATTACTCCAGGGCATTGATATAGCTTGATCGAATGATGACATATAAGGAGTTAAGATTCATATGATCTACATGGAATAAGGTCGAATTTCTATAGGACGTTGAAACAGCTCGCAATTTTCAATTGATATCCACCATCCTGTGTGGGATGCGTCTTAAATTGTTCCAGGGCGTTGGAACAACTTAATCGATTGATGTCAAATAGAGCGTCAAGAAGCATCTGATCTACATAAAATACATCGAATTACTCTAGGGCGTTGTTAAACTTCGGAATCTTCAATTGATGTCTTACAGGGCGTGAAGATAAGTCAAATTACTTCAGTGCGATTATACATTTCGGAGCTCACAAAGATCTATGTGGAATAAGGGCAAATTACTGCAGGGCGTTGATACAGCTGTATCAATTGATGTTTCACAGGGCATCAGGATGAATCTGATCCACGTTGAATAATGTCAAATTACTTCCTGGCGTTGATAAAGCTTGATATTTTCAACTGATGTCCTACAAGGTGTTATGATGCACCTGATCTACATACGATAAAGTAGATACAGCTCGGAAATTACGATAGTTTTTTACAGGGCGTAAGGATACTTCAGAACTCGCAAAGATCTATGTGAGATAAACTCAAATTACTCCAGGGTGTTGATACAGCTGGATCGATTCATGTCATATAGGGCCTCAAGATGCATCTGATCTACGTGAAATAAAATCAAAATACTACAGTGCGTTGATAAAGCTTGAAGTTTTCATTGATGTCCTCCAGGGCGTTGAGATGGACTTTATCTAGATAAGGTTATAATACTCCATGGCGTTAGTACAGCTTGGAAATGTTGATTGTTTTTCTACAGAGCGTGAAGATGCTCCAGATCTCGCAAAGATTTATGTGGAATAAACTCAATTTAATCTAGGGCGTTGATAAAGCTTGATCGATTTATGTTATACAAGGCGTTAAGATGTAACTGATCTACGTGGAATAATGTAAAATTACTTCAGGGCGTTCAAAATCTTTGTTGTTTTCAATTGATGCCCTATAGGGCGTTAAGATACACTTGACCTATATTGGAAAAAGTCAAATTACTCAACGGAGACGATACAGCTTGGAAATGCTCCAGGTCATGCAAAGATAAATGCGAAATATAGTCAAATTACTCCAGGGCGTTTATACAGCTCGATCGATTCATGTCATACAGGGCGTTAAGATGCATCTGATCTACGTGAAATAATGTCAAAATACTCCAGGGCGTTAATAACGCTCGGATTTTTCAATTGATGTCCCACAAGGCGTTGAGATGCACTTGAACGCCATGGCGTTAGGCGTTGATACAGCTCGGAAATTTCGATAGATCCTCTCCAGAGCGTAAAGATGCTCCAGGTCTCGTAAAGATCTATGAGGAATAAACTCAAATTACTCCAGGGCGTTGAAAAATCTTAATAAATTGATGCGTTCAGAAGCATCTGATCTACGTAAAATAAGGTCAAAATACTCCAGGGTGTTGATAAAGCTTGTAATTTGCTATTGAAGTTTTACAGGGCATTAAAATGCACCTAATCTACATGAAACAAGGTCGAGATATTCCAGGGCGTTTATTAAGCTTGAAATTTACAATTTATTTTCCACAGGGCGTTAAGACGCATCTGATCTACATAATACAAGGTCAAACTACTTCAGGGCGTTTATACAGCATGGAATTATTAAATGATGCCTCATAGGGCATTCAGATGACGCTTATCTATGTGAGACAAGGTCAAATAATGTCAGGGCGTTGATACAGGTTGACAATTTCGATTGATGTCCTATAGGGCGTTAGGTTGCACCTGATCTACGTTAAGCAAAGTCAAATTACTTCTGGTCGATGATACAGCTTGAATTTTCAATTGAAAGGCGTTTAAAAAAATCTATGAAAAGCTTCTTAGTCGTCGACTAAGCGCGACTAAGCAGGACGACAGGGCTGCCTGTTGGTCCGTGGCTGAAATGAGATCAGGTAATAGAATGTTAGAATAATGTATCTTTAAATTTTTATTAAAATCTGTTTCGATGATTTCCTTACAAATCTTAATTATCTCTAACGGTCCAAAAATGCCGTTACTTGCGGCTGGATCTAAATATTTTTTGATTATAGCCGCCAATTCATCTCTTGAATAATTTGACTTGTGAAAGATATGCCTTCTTTGGCCGGGGAAGACCTTCCACATCACATGCGGGCTTTTCCGGTCATTGCTATCTAATCGAATAATCAATTGGTTTTGAAACATATTGATTATTTCAGGACCATAGATAGCGTCATTTGGGTAGCATTCGCTGAAGAGTTCCTGTAAGTTTAACTCGACTGGTGGGATTCGCGATAATCCATCAGCTACCACATTTTGCTTACCCTTCTTGTAAACGATTTTGAAATCATACTGCTCCAAGTAAAGCCTCTGTCGAGTGACTCGTCCAGTGGCATCGGTAAGCTTGAGCTCTTTGGTCAGAGGCTCATGATCAGTGTAAATCGTAAAAGGTTTGCCATAGAGGTATGGTCGAAATCTTTTAGCAGCAAAATAGATAGCTAGCAGTTCTTTGGCTGTCGCGGAGTAATTCTCCTCTGCCTTGGACAGCGTGCGTGAAAGGTATGTTATCGGCCTCTCCTTTCCGTCTTCTAATTGCGACAGTACTGCTCCAATGGCAATGTTGGAGGCGTCTGTCGTAAGAATGAATGGCTTATTGAAGTCCGGATAAGCTAGCAACAAATCTGTAGACATGATTTGCTTTAGCTTTTTGAAGGAATGTTCAAAGTCTTTGGTGTCATAGTTTATGACTTTGCTTTTACCTCTCAACTGGCTGGTGAGTGGTTTGGCAATGTTAGCAAATCCCGGTATGAAGCGGCGATAATAGCTAACGGTTCCAAGGAAAGACTTAAGTTGTTTTGGGGTTTTTGGTAGTGGCCAATTTAGAATAGCCTCTATCTTACTAGGGTTTGGTTTCACCCCTTCTGTGGTAACAACGTGACCGAGGAACTCGACCTCCTTGCGGAGAAATTCCGACTTGTCGCATTGCACCTTGAGATTTGCATCGCGTAATGTCTCTAGGACTTTCGCGATATCCTTAACATGCTCCTTCAGAGAGGATGAGAATATTATGATGTCGTCCATATAGACAAAACATCTTATTCCCAGGTGTTTCCGAAGGACAGAGTCCATAAGCCTCTGGAATGTTGCAGGGGCATTCTTTAGGCCAAATGGCATTCGAACGAATTCGAATTTGCCGTGGTCTATATTAAATGCAGTTTTTGGGATGTCTTTAGGATCTATTTCGATCTGGTGAAATCCACTGGCCAGATCTAATACTGTGAAATATTGGGCCTTTCCGAGCCGGTCTAGTATTTCACTGATTTCTGGGATAGGGTATCGATCTGCAGGAGTTTTCTCATTTAACTTCCTGTAGTCTACTACTATCCGGTATTTCTTTTTTCCGGAGTTATCCATCTTTTTGGGTACCACCCAGATGGGTGATGTCCAAGGAGACGATGACTCTCTAATTATACCCGAATCAAGCATCTTTCGAACTTGATCGGATACTTCATCCCTTAGATGATAAGGGTATTTATAGGTTTTTTGGTGCACTGGCTTATCATCGCTAGTTTCAATTCGATGCTTAACCTCGTGCGTGAACGTCAGTTTTTGGCCTTCACTAAAGAAAACGTCCTTGAAAGGTTTGAGCGTTTTTACTAGCTCACGTTTTTCTTCCTCGTTCATGTGACTTGCGTTGAAGTTAATTTTGCAACAAGTCTCATTCTGATTCAAAAGAAACTTTTCGTTTGCAAATGGTTTCATATTGGCTTTCACATCTGGTTTAACAGTGGATAAGTGGACAGAAGCTTGGTGTCCCTTGGCGGAATATAAGCCAGGTTTCAGCGAAATGCTTGGGGTGAGGTTTATTTCGTCCTCGATTAGAAATGTGCCATCTGCCGTAGTGCAAATGGTTACCATCTGATCGGTCTGTTCATGAAAGTTCATCGAAGAGGGATAGTATCGTGCGAGTTGATACTTTTTATCACCTGCTACAAGCTGGTGGTTTTTGGAGTCAATCAAGGCTTTCATCGATGCTATGTTTTCATACCCGATTAGGCCGTCGAAAAAATGATGAAATTTGAAGACATGATAGGGGAGCTTTGTGCTGAATGCCTCCGAAAAGAGGTTAGCGTGAACTACCTTGTCAATAAGGAATTTCCCATTTTTATTTGAAACAATTGAAGGAGACTTCGCTTTGGAAGATTTTTTAACATGTTCGGGGTTAAAATATGATTTATTAGCCCCAGTGTCGATTAAAAAGTTGAGGTACCCTTTTGTAGTAGGAAACCTCAGGTATGGTATAAAGTTCAAATCGGTCGTTCCTTGTTCTTGACCTTCTGAAAATTTAGCTCATCGCATTCTGCGTCACTGTCCAATGTATCGTATTCTTCCTTCTGTTCCTCTTCTTCAGGTTCACTTATGATATCATTCTCCTCCGTGTGATTAGTCTCGGCCCTTGGCTTACTGTAGAACGGTTTTTTATGTTTATGAAAGGTGTTGGGTTGCGAAGCGCTAGCTTGTGGGGGACGAGAATCGTTTGCCTGTGCATTCTGTGATTTGTATGGAGTAAATTTGCTTGAATACGTTTGCTTCTGAATGGGTTTCCTAGTTTCGGCGTTTTGATTAATAACGACGGATTGATAAGCGTCGTCAAGGGATTTTGGTTTAGAATTGCGGATAATTGAAGCTAATGGTTCACTGATCCCATCTAAAAATTTGGTCACTGTAAGGATCTCCAGCAGTTCGGTTGTGCTTAATGGGTGGAGCTGTAGGTTTGACTTCAGCTTCGTATTTAATTCTTTTATCTCATTAAAATACTTGCTGTTGCTTCTATCACCCTTGCGTATATTAAACAATTGGTTAAGATTTGTTACGAAATCTCTTTGATCGCCAAAATTGTCCCGAAGAATTTGTTTCAACTCTTGTATTGTGTCTGGATTGCCGTTTGCACAAACAACTGTACGGGCTTCCCCTCTTAATTTATTTTTTATAGCCCTTAAGTAGTGGGCGTTTATAGAATCTGGAGCACCGTTCTCTCCTTTAATTTTGAACTCTTCGAAAAGTTCATCTACTTCCTGGAGCCAGGCATTTAATTCCTTTTTATTGTCTGTGTATTCGGACAATTGTTTAATTGGGTCGGGAATATGGTAAGCATTTCCCGTCCCTTGATCGAGGGCTTGAAGCTGTGCGATCTGATCCCTCAACTGCTCTGTTGTCACGATCGCGTGGCATTTTTGCGGATAGAAAGTAAGGCTGGTATAGGCGGGAGTTATTACTTACGATAAAATCCGTAGCATCTATTCCGGATCTGTGAGCGGCTTAAATGTTGTCGTCCGTCCGGTCGATGTCGCTGCGGTGCTCGAAGGATGGTTCCTCGTGCTGATGCGGAGCGTGATGCGATTCCTCTGGAGCTGTTACACTAAGCACTTTAACAACACTCACTTTATAAATATCCCACTTCTGACACCAGTCAGGGGATTCTTCACGTTAGATCACTTTTTAAAAAAGCACAAACTTTAAATACAAAAGTGTCTATTGATATAAGTAACCTTACTTGTACACCTAACTAGCAAGAACAAGAGACCGAGCCACGCTGCTGGCTCGCTTTTATTAATAATTAGTGCACACCTTGCACATTCCTATGCCTAACACCTGATTGGTGCACCGCGTGGCGTGATACCGCCGCGTTGCGCGCCAATCGTTCCTATTGGCTAATCCACCTACCAGAGTTTCCTGACTCTGTAAAATTGTTGCTCCAAAACATAACTTCATTTTTCCATCAGACTTCTAATTGATGATGTTTTCGAAGAACAAGCCTATTTGAAAATAAAATATATACATTGTCGAATTTTACAGCCAACTTCTAACGATCATTGATTTTGATAACCTCAAAAAAACCGGCCGTTCTAAACGTTGTTCCATATTCGTGTGCAATTAAATTATTTTGGAGTATATTTTATTATTACAACATTGTACAATACTAGTCGAACAATGTACAGAAAACCGATTGAAATTTCATTGATAAATTAAAAGATACAGCAAGCAATATATACAGAGACCAATATTTTTTGGAATCGCCCCCCTGATATCAAATTTAGACGTTTCAGCATTGTTTTTTCATATGGGCCTATCTGCATTCATTCGATTTCTCTTCATCTTTGCTTTTTTGTGTTATTGCAGAAAACTGATTCTCTTTTCGTAACATATGTATGTTCTGTAGGATAAAGAATCTTGCTTTATTAACAGGAAATATTACAGATTTATCTAATTTAATGAAATTATTAGTGAAAGAGGGGATCGATGAAGGGAAATCGCTCATGTCAGTTAGTCCCTATTGAAGTAACAGTTTCGATTTATTTTACACGTAAAATTTTCGTTGAAGTATGGGTCAATATCTCAACATAAGTATACCAGAAATTGGTAAACAAAATACCCCTAAAAGTGTGTATTCTACTTATATATCCATAAAGGAGTCATGCAACATCTATCATGTGCATCAATTGTTTTTGTAACAACAAATGTATTATCCTGGCTAATGTGCAATCATCGAAAAAGTTTCAGCTTTTTTTTTTTTTTGTTTCTTAAGCAGTTGATGTAAATTTACGAAATTGGGGGTACATTTCGACTGTTCTGGAAATAGTCCAAAATAGATTATTAAAATTAAAAAAATATCAGTAAATCCAGATTTTATCCAACTCTTCATTCACTGCAATCAGGGCCGCATTTACGGGGGGCCCCCGGGCCCCCACATTTTAGGGGCCCCCACAAATCTTGACAAATTTATTTATAGTTGAACTTTTACGAATACTTAGAATGAATGAAATTGAACAAAATTTTTGAAATCGTATGATTTGAAAGATTATTTTTTTAAACAAATCCGGGATAGTGGGAAAAATGTATGCAAATAAACTCAAATAACATTACTTAAATCATATTACAGTGATACCTCCATGAGTCGATGTTCCATGACTCGATATCGACTCATGGAACCATACTCAAATCAAAATTTCATGGTTACTATGATGGTCCCTAGAAGCAGCTTTCCAAAGGATTGCTGTTCCATGACTCGATATTTCCATGAGTCGATGGTCCCTTCAATATCGACTCATGGAGGGTTCACTGTAGAACATTCTGAATGGGTTTTTGTTAATTTCACGAGAAATGAAAACTCTAAGTAAGATTCAAAAAAGATTTGGATAAACAAGTAGAGTGTCATCCTTTTGCTTAAATTCCTAACGTTCTATAACGTGACTTTCCCAACTGTAACGTAAGCTTTCTCAACAAAATTCAAGACTAGATTCGAATGCATACGTACAGATCAAGTCATAGGATTTCATTATTTAAATATTTATTTTTAAAGTCACTCTATCGATCACACTGCAGGGCTGGTAGTGTTTAAGTGCCTTGAATATAGGAACTTTAGAAACCTCTAGCTTAATAAAAGAGACCAGACTGGAACCAAAAAGAGACCGAAAATGTACCAAACAGGGAACAGAAATACAAAACGTAACCTAAAAAGAATCAGAATTTAGTGAGAACTTAAGTATTTTTCCAAAGATTTAGAGATTATTTCGAAGATTTCTCCAAGAGTACATCAAGTGAATATTTCCCGTGGAATTCCTTCAAAAATTTTCCTAAGAAATTCCTCCAATAGTTTTGTTTCGGATATCTTAAGAATGCAACCTGGATTTTCTAGGAATAACCGTAGAAATTACATAAGATATTTCATCAGTAATTTCTCCAAAGATTCTTTTAGATATTTTACAAGGAAGTCCTTAGTCCTCCAGGATTTTATCCGGTGATTCTTACAACGATTTCCTAATAGTACATTCTTCAAGATTTACTTTTAGAATATCTTAAAACAATCTTTGTAAGACCTTTTAAAGTAACAACTGTAGAATTCAGTTGAAAGATTAGTGAAAAAATATCTGGAGGAACTGCAAGTATAGTCTTTGGAAAAAATGGTGTAATCCCTGAGTCAATTACTGGAGAATTTACAAGAATTTCCTGGTGAAAAGTCTGGAACAAATCCTTTGAATAATCGCTGGAAGAACTTCTGGGAGAATTGGTAGGATAATTTTTGAAGAGAACCTCGTATGCGTCGCTGAAAGTATTCCATATGAAATCTCTGAACAAATCACTATCAGATTTCTTGAAGTTTTGAGACTTTTGAGATGAAATTCTAGGAAAACCACGTAAAGACTTTAAATTTTTCGCTGGAGCCTGTAGCATGTATCAGGATTCACTGCGATCAGAATAAGGAAGAAAGAGACTGCAGATACCATTTTGATTAAAATAGAGACCAAGTCTCTAGAAAAAGATCTACTACCAGCTTTACACCAATTCATTCTACTCTAAATTGTTAAGCAAAGTTGAACATACAACAACTTGAATATTAAAACATGTATAGGATAAGCATAAGAAGGGAACCATCAAATGAATGTTGGAGTTGAATAAGCCCCAAAAATATTGCATTTACCTCTAAACATACAAAATCTACAAAGAGAATCAAAAAAGTAGTTTACGTAGTAGTAGTAGTAGTACTCAACCTTGTACCAGTCAGTGGAATCGAGTAACTGACACTGAAGAAGGGTCCAATGATAGTCAAAAAACGCGTATCTTTCAATGATAATCAATTAGAGCGGATATAAAAGGTACAAGGTACTCAAATGTACTTTTTTGATACCCTATTGAAATTCTGCTGAGAGGCTTCGAATACATTAAAAAGAGAATACCTAAAAATATAAAAAAAAAAAATAAAAAAAAAAACAATAGGTACATTAATTTAAATTTAAAACTGGTTTATGTTCATCATGGATTTAAAACATTTTTTAACGTTATAGAATGGTTTGATTTCAAGTAATGAAAAACTTGGCCTAGAACATTTAAAATATATAGTCTATTCTAAAGTATTAAAATTATTTTCTGGAGAAAGGGCCCCCACAAGACAATGGCCCCCGTACCACCACATATGTAAATCCGGCTCTGACTGCAATGTAACGTTCAATTCAATTTGTTTTGAAGCTTTAATCCAATTTTATGTCACTCTGACCTATTTTTAATTAGGTGATTTTATTGGGTAATTTTATCGATTTTTGTCCACCAAAGTCACATAAATTTATTTAAAAAATGTTTTGTACTATAAATACTGATTAGTATGCGTGTCAACAAAATATCAAAATGAGTAGTTTCTAGATTTTAGACAAATTTTGTCTAATAATTTCTCTTCTTGGAGTTAGTTAGCCTAATGAACAATGCTTCAGCCTTACAATATAATAAAATAATAATTTCTGGAGCCTGATCTTCGAAATTTTATAAAAGCATCTGATTTTGTTTTTAGAACAATGGAACATTCATTATCCCACCAGAAACATGGACGCTTTCTTATTATGGAAGGAAAAAGATAAAAGATCAGAAAATTTTGTTCAATTAACATTTTGGTAAAGGTGAGGAAAATGAGAATCATGTAATAAATTACCGCGGGCTGAATTTTGAACTAAAATTTAAATTGGTAAATGATCGCTACCATTGGGATCATCAATAGTTTTCCAAGAAGATTTCATTGACAAACTTTTGAAACAAAAAGATAAATCAATACAAGAATGATGTTTTGGCGGTACAACAATCCTAGAAAAAGTTCCATCATTGACAATATGTACGTTTAATTCATCAATTAAATCCATAATTAATGAACCTCTACTATCTGTAGCAAGAACCCTAAGCAAAATTATGTACATTAAAAGCACCTAATATGTAAAATGGAGGAGTAAATCCATTTTAATTATTTATATTTTGCGACAACGGAAAACTGACATTAGTTGGGATATAAAAACTAATAATATAAAATTCAAAATTTTCTATTCTAATAGAAACTGCAACCTATTCAGTGCAATGTTAGGTCTAAATACTTGAATTCAACATCGTCATGAATTCCAATATGAATTTCATATGAAAAATCCCTAAAATTTTGAATTATTTTAAACTTTAGAATGCGAAAAAAAATTGATGAAGCCATGTTTCATTTGGGCAAAACAAATCTATATTATGACTGTCAATAATTGCTTCTTCTTCTTCTTTTCTGGCGTTACGTCCCCACTGGGACAGAGCCTGCTTCTCAGCTTATGAGCACTTCCACAGTTATTAACTGAGAGCTTCCTATGCCAATGACCATTTTTGCATGCGTATATCGTGTGGCAGGTACGAAGATACTCTATGCCCTGGGAAGTCGAGAAAATTTCCAACCCGAAAATATCCTGGACCGGTGGGATTCGAACCCACGACCCTCTGCTTGGTCTTGCTGAATAGCTGCGCGTTTACCGCTACGGCTATTTGGGCCCCTCCAATAATTGCTTCTAATCCTCCAATTTTGGAAATGATACTGCGGCAATTCCATTATAAAATATTCATGCTATTGATATGTACTTATAGAAGCCATTTTGACAAAAATAGTGAAGAAATGAGGGGTCCAAAATAAATTTAATTTATTCAAAAAGGAAGTTAAAATAGGTAAAAACATTTTGATTAACTTTTTCCAGAAATCACTGATTCCCGAAAAAATCAATATTTCCTCTTTTCTATTTTACGAAATCCAGGAATGTTTTTGGTTGAAGCAGAGTTATTCAAAGGAGGGAAATTTATTTCACACGAGGTAGATGGTTGAGGTTCAAAATTTTCGTTCTGCTGCGACTTTTTATCATTGGTTCTTTTTCTTCTGCTAGGAGATTTGTAGATATAATTTTCACAATTTTCTCAGCATTCATCACATAATGATTTGATAAAATTTCAAAAGTGCAATTTTGTCTGAAGATTTCATAACTTCAGCATAAGATAAAAAAATTGTGTTTTGAATTTTTTGATTGAATTTTGATTGATTCTCAAGGAAAACAACACATTCATTTAAAGAATTGTGTTCGTGTTTACAATATGTACATACTTCAGACTGATTTTTACATGTAGAAGAATCATTAAGTTCTCCACATTTAGAACATTTTTTCATGTTTGAACAAAAAATAGAAGTGTGACCAAACAGAAGGCATCTATCATAATGCATGAGCTCTGGATAAACAAATCTCACGTGAAACGTAACATCATTAACCATTACGTAATCTGGAAGTCCAAATCCAGAAAACGTAATCTTGATGCAATTGGATTGTACATATTTTGAATAATTTTGACAAACGAACAAAATTCAACATCTTGACCGGAGGTTCCTCAAAAGCCTTGTGCCATCACAGTCCAAAGACTAATCATACATAATTCCATTTATTTCACGTGCATCACAAAGTGCGTAGGGTAGGTGTACCAGTTATGGACATAATGGTTCCCTATTTCGCCATACGTGATAATTTGATTATATTCAAATTTTTATTCATTCTGTGTGTTTTAGTAGTTTGATATCAATAGAATATTGATGATAAAACATTCAACAATATTCAAAATGTGAAAGTTTTCGAGAAAACACATATAACCAAATAGGGAACCACTGCAGCCATAACTGGTACACTTTCCCTATATACGATAGGAATTGTAAAATCATCTGGATTCTAAAGACCATTAGCATCATCTCGGGATTCAAAAACTACTCTCAGTTTATCTAGATATTTTTTTTTTTGATATCCTCAACAGATTTATACTTTATACAATTCTCAGTGGAAATCAGCAAAACATTTATTGGTCTCTTTTTTTTCTATAATAAACAATAAAGGGTCCAGAGAAACTAGAAGTGTAAACCTTCACTTGAAAAAGTTTGGTTAAAAAAGTGGTACCTGAATGATCAGAATTATCTTTTCCACCCTCATCCCCATCAATTTACATAACGGACACTAAATGGTCAATATCACTACAGGATCAAATATGAGGTGAAAAAATAGAAAAAAACAATAATAAAATGAAGTTATACTCAAGATCAGGGTTGGGAAAAATCTACAGTAGCCAAGTAGAGAAAATCATAGTCAGCGAAGCCAGTGAAATTCAAGCCCATCACTGCTGTTGGCAGAAAACCTTGAAAAATGCAAAACACCCGTTGTTAAGGGCAACCCAAAATTACTGTAGAAAAATGTTCTATTTTCCGTTGCATTTCCCGCATTGCGAGCCTTCAATGACAATAATGAGTTAGAAAATTCATACACCCAACATAGGCCACTTGATGAGATTCACGTTTTTGAATTACTGTACTGGGAAGAGCCAAGTGATTTTCACTGAATTCAAGCCTTCGACTTTTACCATTCCCAGCACTGCTCAAGATTTTCCAGTGAACACAACTCCGGCGGCGGCAAAGATGGTGAAACCTTGAATTCCAATAACTTGAACAGCAATTCTTGAAGCAGACACACAGGGAAAATCCACAAATCAAATCGGCAAAATTGAACATCAAAGCCTTGGAAACTTTCAATCTGAAACGAAGAAAAAAACGACGAATCGAAGAAAAACCGTTGGCAGCGTCGGTTCTGTGGCTAAAGTTATAAAATCAATGAAAATGCCACTACCGCAACTATAGGAACACCCACAACTAAGGGAACACTTTCCCTATACTGATTTCTCGGCTGCCTTTGATAAAATTAACCATCATATTGCTGTTGCAAAATTCAATCGTCTCGGTTTTTCCGAATTATTTCTCAGTCGGCTTCAATCTATCAGGTATCTGAAGGCTGACTCCGAAGGCACGTTTCCCACTAGTTGGGAGATTTGTGTCATCGCCATATTTGAGTCCATTTCATCATCTACCCGATGGGAGAGAAAAGAGAAGGGAAAGATGGGAGGAATGGGGTTCCTTGAAGAGGGAAGATCGCATAAGCGAAATGAGAGCATACCATACCACAATGGGTTCAAACAGCGCCCTACAAAACGTATGTTTTGTGTTTATTGTTTTATGTTTTATGATTTGTTTACATTTTCCAGATAAAAACTAACTTTAAACATGATATGGAGATTTTCGTATTTTTTATGGGCCATACTGTATGTTCGGAAATGTATTTGGATTTGTTTTCCCATATGTTCGTTCGATTTGTCATACCAACTTTAAGTTCGTTAAGTCCTTAAGCGGGTTTGGATATTAGAAAGTTTTCGGTTATCATCCAGCGATGAAAGAATGACCAGGTACAAGGTTCACAGAGTTATCTGAATTCAGTTCCTCAATTTGAATTCAACATGTCATACCAAGCTTCGACCTTGAGTTGGCCGAAGCAAGAGCTATTATAGTAGCCTGACTATCTGAACAGAAGTATATGAATTTACTCTTAACGCGCTGTTGAAGTACTGATTGCACTCCACTCATAAGAGCGAATATTTCCGCCTGAAAAACGGTTCAGTGACTACCAATTGAATAAAACTGAGTCAGCCTTAGCTCACGAGAACATCCACCAGCATCAGCCCTACCTTCAAGAAGGAAGGCACCAGTGTAACATTCTATATTGTTTGATATACTTCTTTCCAAATAGCCAGGCGTCCACTCTTTCCGTGAAGGGAATTGTGTGGTAAACGTCCTGTAAGGAAAGTGACAAGCAATTGTGAGATCGCTTGGAGCAAGGACAATTTTGTCCCAATTCACCAAAAGTGGAAACAACGAAGTGTGTGTAGATCTACGGTTCACTGAAATTTTCTCCAGTAGATCCAGTACCCATAAACGGTAAGAGCAAGAAAGTGCTTCTTGTTTCTTGTACCGTCAAGCTACCATTCACCGTCCATTCAAGATTAAATTGCACTTCAAAAAATTATATAACCTTTCCAAATAATTTCAAGCGTACTATAATAACACTACGTAGCGTGCAATTATATGATAATTCAGGGTAAAATCTTATTATTTATTATTATTATTATCTTTATTATCGAGACTTTCAGCCGGAGGCTGGTTCGTCTCCATCGTTGGGAAGGGTAAAATCTTAAGCTAGTGATGCATAACAAAAAATTACTCAAAAATTATGTTTAAATATGTCAAGTTAAGGTTGCCTCGTACCGTTATATGTCACCATTCACCGTGCGTACAGTTTTTGTCATTATTTAATTTTGTATCTTGAAGAAACGTTGTTGATGAAGCAAATACGTTGCTAGAAGTGTGCGCACTTTTTTTTAAAAGAATTCAAATCTTCATTTACAATGAAAACCATGAAAAGTTTAGGAATTGGCTAAATAATTATTTTTTCATTAAAATCGTTATAGGAGGTTTTACTGTATTGTTCAAATCATTCCATATTCACTCAAAAACTAAATATGAAGTAGTTTAATAACAACATAACAATAAATCTTATATTACCGAATAAATTTATGCCATTTACACTAATGCACGGTAATAGGAACCATATATATTGTAAAGGATCCATTCACCGTGCATTTGAGTTTCGACTGAAATGCAATAAGAAAATCTAATTTGCAATAAATCTCATACGATGAAATACATCTTACTAATAGTACCCACAGTGAAACTTGTTGAAATTTTATAGAATTCCATACTCTATCGTTAAAATGAAAAATGTGATTTTTTTGGCGTTTTTACTAAGATTGTTGAAAAATCTCATTATCAAAAAGAATTCACATGATTTTGACTACATAAACTAGGTTTTTCAAAATGATTTGCGACAAAAACTACTTTTTTTTAGATAGTTTTATCTTATTTTGCTGACAAAAGAATAATTTGAGAAAATTTTATGAATATTCTGTAGGAATTTGTATATGTGCACGGTGAATGGAGGCCGCACGGTGACTGGTGACTTAACGGTATGTGTAGTGGCACAACGTCGAAAAGAGCCTCGAGAGAACGCACCAGACATCGCCATCAAGCACATCCTTTGGAGATGGCCCAATTTGGATTGAATTGTTCTTACTATGTCAATATTGGTCGAACAACTGTTGTGTAAATCCATTTGATATACTTGGGTTTGAGGCTCCAGGTTTTACCAAAGGTTCGCTGGCATTGACCGAAGGCCATGCAAGCTTTGTTGACTCTGAAATCAATGTGAGGTGTCCAAGAAAGTTTGGAATCTAGAACGACTCTGACATACTTTACCTGATCAGTTACATTAATCTCAGTGTCAAAACGACGTAAAGGTCGAATTCCATCGCAGTTTCGTCTTTCCGTTAAAAGAACAATGGATGTTTTATTCGGGTTAACCGAAAGGCCAGGGTTCCAAATAAGTTTCAGTAATAACTGCTATATGTATGTTACTGGCTGTTAGAAAATTAAACAGCTCGTCCTCTTTACTATTCGAAGAACGACCATTCAAATTTAAAATATTTCAAAAATTATTTGGATCCATGAGATAAACGTAAAATGGACACTTTCGACAAGCATTTAATTCGTGACGCTTTTTGTACTTATTTTTTCAATCAACCAAGTGGGTATTTCAGTGTTCTGATATTTATGTATATGCCCTAAAGGCCAAAATTTGAAAAAGGCAATTGTGTATGTATCTGCATTTTTTTTTCTCGGGCACAAGTCCTAAGTTTGAGAAATACCAGGAATTTGCAAGCCACTTACATTTAATGCCACTTGAATGTTGTGGAGCAAATAAACATCAACTTCCTTTTCAGGTAACTCTTCCTTAACGCCTGCACAACTCTGCATCCTCATCGGATATATTTGCTACTTGTACCAAGTCTTCTATTTCCCACCATTTCTTGCATCTCACTTACAATAACAAACTCGTCCATTCTGGAAAGCGTTCAAACTTTTATTCGCCTAGGCATGTGAGCACCAACAACGTAATCCCATTCCAAACACCGCCTTTCTCGAAACGGGTTCCGTTTAAAATATGTTGTGTCATAAAATTCCGATAATAATACTCCCAAAAAATGCAATGCACTCTCCGTGCGGCCAAGCCCCTGTTCGGATTCGGTCGAAATTTTGCTTCGCTTGGTCGGCTCCGAAATTGTTAAATTCAATTCTCCTTGCTGCATTTCTGCAATAACATCAATAGGTACTGCTAGAGCCAAAACTTTAGATGCAATTCCTTGTAAGTGCAAATAAATTCTGTGGAACTACTGAGCACTTATAAGCGGGTTTATTCCCGACGGTAGAAAAACGTTTAAATTGCCAAAAGAAAATTTACACTCCAACAGTTCGACCTGAGTCTACGAAAAGGGCTTACAGAAGATGCATTCATTTAGGAAAGGGCCTTCAACGGTTACAAGAGAAAGTGTATGGAATGGTTTACAGCTTGCGGAAATTGCGTCAGTTCACTTCATTTTCATCCTTAAGCAGGAATAACGTTTGGAGCTGCTCACCGTGTCGTAAATTATGCTATTTAAAGTTGAAAAAGAAATAAAGATTGTGATCTCTTTATTGTGAACGGTGTGATATCTTATTTGAAAATAGTATTAGTATTCAATCTATCCCTAGTATATTTTGCTCTTTCACACTTACCGAGTTAAACAGTGTTTCCAAGTGTTTAGAACAACTAAGTAGGTTCAGTAGTTCTATAATAGGTTTTTACGTGAGCTCAGTACCATTCAGTGTCAGTGTGGCTACACCACTGGCCAACCACCTGAAAGGCTCTGGATTTTCACAATTTGTCATGGCTACGCGTCGTTCACCCAAGACATTTCGAAATGCAAAACGCATAAACAAAAAAAATACCTTAAAAAATCATGGAATCTGTTCAATGCCGTATATATAAATCGCTTTACATCGATTAGTGTCAACTTTTTCTCATTCGAAGCAACATCTATCTCATGGAAACTTCTCATTGCTTCATTTCGGTTACTGAATTTTAAAATTTTGTTTGAAAATTCAATCACGCAATTCAATCTGGCACCATTCCTCATCACCGCACACGCTTTTCTGAATGAACCAACAATGCAGAATTCTGTATACAAAGCGTTCGTTTTCAAGTTTACTCCTCAATCACTCCCATTGCGTTCGGTATTACGAGTCCCTTCTGAGCTGAACCATCCGTCAGCTATGATGAATTCCAGCGTCACCAGCCTGTTGTAGACACACAAAATACAGTCAGTGTGTCGACCTAAAATCTGAAGAATACCTTTCGTTGCATCGTAGTCGTTTTACTATATGTGATCATTGGAAATTCATCATTCCATCATTCATCAAAATGGAAAGCAGTAGAACATTCCATTCTGTTCTCGTATGGAAGATTGAGTCGTAGAGTGCGACAGTGATGGCTGATGTTATCATGATAGCTTTGAAAGAAATTGTGCCCATCTACTTCAGAACATTTCCAAAAATCATTTCCTAAAAAATAAATGAACCTATCAGCCAAAGATATCTTCGTTCCATATAACGACCAGATCCTTTCGACAAAAGGTCCAAAATCTTTTCCTCCTCTGTGCCGCGGCACAACACAGTTGATGAAAGCTTTCCATTGCTTGTTATTCAGTTTTCTGCTGACTGTTAAAATCACTAGGCCAGGAGAGAGGAAAATTATTTCGTGATTACAAAATTTGATTTCGCCTCGAGCGGGGAAAACTGTTATTAGCCTAGTCGAGTAATTAAATTTGAAACTATGTACCTGGCTGCTGACTGAACGAGTCTGGTCTCCAGGGCCGAGAGGACCACTCGATGAGTAAAAGCCTGGCAGGAAAAGCCGGCTTAGTGTTACATCAGTCTCTGCTACTCCAAGGTTCATTCGGTTGGTGTGCTGTTCCAGTTGAGGCCCTTTTCGAATGGCCACGGGCCAGTTTGGTTGTCGAATGCATTCATATCTAGGAAGCTACCTGGTTGCAAACATTCTGCCGCAAGCAAAATTGTCTAAAGTCCCTTCTAAACATAGCAGTGAATCAGCAACTGTTGGAAGCAGAGTTTGAATCGATACACGTATGATAACATCTAGCTGTTCTTAGTCACGTGCTAGTGGTTCAGAACAATTAATTTGGGTATTAATTGTATCAAAGTCTAGTGTGTGTTATCATCACCGAAAATTGCTTATAATCAAAACATATATTTTAACATATTATTGAGGTCTCCAAGCAAAGTGTGAAGAACACAATTTTACGATCGATTTTCTAAGAATAAAACATGACGATTTTGACATGATTAGCTTTTTTTACAAGATCAATCTAGCTAGGAAGTGTGTGCTTGTCAGAATATATTATTTCTTTTAAGAATTATAAAGTATAATGAGAAAAACTTATTTTAAATCAAATTCAATTTCAAATAGCAAAAACATTGTTTATGATATTTTTTATGATAAACTTGATGTAAATATCACCTAAATTGCTTCGAAATTACAAAAACCTTATGTTCAAGTTAATTGCTTGGTGAACTTTCAAGAAAACCGCCATTTTCATGCTGAACTGGAAGTGATCCGTCTTACTCCGGTGGGCGCTCTTACCCCGTCTTCTCCTATGTTTTGAAATAGCATTAAACAATCACATGGCTTTTCTGAGAGAAACGTAACCAGGTAGGTCGCCTACACCAATCGGAAGGCTCGCACATGATGGAAATGCTTGATGCTCTCTCTAACCATCACCGACCACTTCTTGGGGTGAACGGTACCAGAGAGCTGACAGAATGGCAGTGGTTCAACTAATCGAAGAACACACACTGACTAGAACTCCGGTAGGCACTTTTCCGAACAACTTCTGTCCCACATCTTTTCCGACTGCGCTTCACTTGCTCTTGCAGATTCGGAAGGACGAACGAAGCATTGATGGTGTGTGCTGTAAGTCTCGATGGTAATGCCATTTTCATGTCATAATCAAAAACTGCATTGACATTTCATTACCTCTAAAGTCGAACCTTGGAAGGCGACAGGACGAAGCGCACCCAAAACTGGCGCGACGACGATGATGGGACTGAACTATGCAAGAAGAGAACTAGCAGTTGCACTAGATGGGAAATTCCATAATTTAATCCAGATGTTACATGACATTTATTTATCATCAAATCATGCCGAGACGAACAGAGAAGGGGGTTCTTCTTCAGATGCAAATACGTCTTTGATGCGAATGGTTGGAGTTTAACGAAAATGTTTGAAAATTATAAATTTCAGCACAGAGGTATGGAAGGGAACAAGATAGAGTGATAAGAACGCTTTTCAATTAGTCGAACCATGAGATACTTAGGTGTCTATTTTGTAAATCGAGCATATTCATGTGACTCGTCTGTAATTACTGTCGATTGAAGTAAGCAGGCATATTTCAGATATCACCCGTCGACTGCCATAGTAATCCAGTCACATAGAAAAACTCGAGTGACATAGCCGTGTCGAGCGATTTTTTTAGTCGACGGTGACTCCAGTCGAGTCATTTTGATCGACTCAACTTATAAAATAGGGCCCTTAATAGTTAAACAACCGTTTTATCCGCGAAAGATAAACTAAGGTCAAAGTGGCGTACCAAATGTCATGTATAAATAGAACTATCACATCACCAGATATTTTTTTTTAATTTCTTTATTAGTATCATTCCATACAGTACATTCATTTCTTATATCTAGGTGTTTTGTGTTATTAGACAACACTATCATCCTGATTTGGTATAACAAATTTAAGTTTTTATTAACATTTTGTTAACAACATATTCTAGCATGGTCACTTTTTTGTAAATATTATTTTAAGATTTATTCAATAAATATAGATGCACATAAATTGTTATATAATTATATTTTTAATCATGTTCTTCAATGTTAATTTATTATTCGTGTTAATTTATTTTTCATTTAATCATATATTATTTCATTGTCAAAATTAACAAATTCAATAGTTCACTTAAATATATGCTATATTCAATATCACAGTTCAAAATGAAATGCACTTTTCCAAAACCGCATACAAAACTTGCATACAAGTCGCCTTCTACCAATACTACAGTATTGGACAAAACATTTGCAACTTATTCGATTTTCCATACAAAATGACCAACTTTGGTAAGCTAGATCTCAGTTGTTTATGGACCGATTTGAATGAAATTTTCACAGAACATCAGATATAACTTGCATTTTGACATATATTTTTTGTATAATTTTTCGAATCACGAGTTTATAAGTTATAACGGTTCAACTAAAGTGTAATTTTCGACGAAAAATTCAAAACAATTTATCTACAAATCTAATAGCTCCATACACAAATTGTCTTCAGCAAACTTGTTCATCTCGTTAACAGCTACAACTTTGCTGAAGATACCATGAAGCTATTCCTTCAAAATGTTTAGTTATGTCATTTATAAAAAATCGTCAAAAAATTCACTTTGGTCAAACCGTTACTGCTTTTGACCTTGTGATTGGAAAAATCACTTAAAAATATATGTTAAAATTCAAGTGATGTCTGATGTTCTGCCAAAATTTCATTCGGTCCATAAATAGCTGAGATATAGCTTACCAAAGTTGTTTATTTTGTATGGAAAAACGAAAAAGTTGCAAATGTTTTGTCCAATACTGTATATCAAATAAAAGTCCCTGTCGCCTTACACACTACACCACGAAACACGAATAAGCCTAAGGTTCAAAGTTCAAGCCCGAACGTTAACGATCGTTATAAATAGATCGGAGTCCAAAAATAGACGGAACGATACAGGTCATTCAGATGGAATGATAGCAAAAGAGATAGCGCTTCAATCGGTTCTCATTCGTAGTTGATGAGGATCGTCGTTTGAAAAGGTCGTGAAATTACTTCGGTGATTTTACGTACTTCCGTCCACGTAGATGTAAAATCACACCTTATCTGAGGACTTTCAGAATTTCTACTCGTCCATTTTGACCTGGACCGCGGAAGAGGCGAGAGTGCGTGAATACTTGTTAAGTGTCGCGGTGTGTTTAATTTGGTAATAGTTTAAAAATGTGAGAAGTCTTTTAGATTAAAATTAATGTTGCTTCTTGTTCCTTTCGTTAGAGTAGAAAAGTCAATAACCTAAGTCAGGAGGTTAAGTGCGGTCATTTAGTTTCGTGTGTGCGATTGTGAATTGAGAAAGGTAATTGTGAAGTTTTTTGGTTGTGTGGAAAATTTTTTGTTAATGCGTCGAACAGCCGTTCGACGGCTTTTTATTCAGGATCTGCGTCTAGCGATCTACGGCCCAAGCTCGGCACACCGCATCTGCTCGCTAAACGTTGCTCTCGACCCCACGCTTCAGCGTTCAAAAGTCCCGGTTTGAGGGGAAAGCCGGAAGGGATCAAACCGTTCCGACAGAGCGGCCATCACCAATTTCTATTAGCGTGGACAGGCCACGTGTGAAGCCTCCGACGATCCCCACCGTCGTCAACTGCGTCATCCGTCACCAACGCAAGTGATTTCCGGCGTGCGACACTTCACCAAGAGGTAATTCCAAAAAGTCGCAGTTCGTTGCTGTATTTGGAGTGGTAGTCGCAATACCACCATCATCGATTTGCTAAATATAGACTTCTACTTTGCCGTCGCATTCTTCGTCCGGCACTTCTACTTTGCCAACCCATTCAACGGCCGTCGCTTCTGCTTTGCCGGCGGCATTCATCAAAGCTAAAAGGGTCCGTGAGTACAAGCCAAATCAAACTAACCATGCGCATGCGTTAAGACTCCACACAACTAACCGAGCTCGGAAAGAAGAAGATGATCGATAAATGTCAATTGGATCAGATTACAAATCCGCACACATATTAGGGAAAGCTAGGAAGTATGAAGAAGTAGAAGAAAGGAACACACGTCATGAATAAAAACCTAGGTTATCAAATTTGAATAAAGTTCTAAATGTTTTTGCTGTTCTCAACCAAATTATGTATTTTTGTAATATGTTAGTGCTTTCCCTGTAACAGTTTTGTGGTCTTCGAGATTTCTCACGTTTGTCGTCGTTCTACCTGTTTCTTTTTCTGTTTTTTGTGCGCCAGGATAGACTGCCTGGGAAATCAGTCTCTCCACTCACGTGTCTGAAGCGGACAGGGAAATTTGAATTAGTGAGTTCTTCCAGTGATGATACTCGTGAGTGGTGTCTTTTTGTGTCGGTAGAACGACGGTCAGCATCAACTATTTTTTGAGAATCGCTTAAGGCGACCTCTATAACTGAGAAATCTCGATCCACTATACCTTTTGAGTTTTCTGTATCGTTTCCTAAATTGCTATTTGGACTCTTATAAAACAAACCCGCCCTGAGGTTGGGTTTCTTGCCGGGCAAACATAACTCGACAGACGATCCTCTTCGGAGGTGGCGCTAAAGCCGTCTGTTTTTTGAGCCAGGGAACGAAACAGGAGACGGAAAACCTTTAGCCGTATTTAACGTGCTACAATATTACATTTCATTTGCCGTAGCAGTTCAGATGTTTTACAGGTGAGTTGATTTCACCTGCTTATAAAACAAAAAAGAAACATTTTTAATTTACTTAACCTTACTTAAGGTGAAGATGAATCGAAGCCAAAACTCAAAATTTCAAGAGCACGGATCTGGAGAACCGAACAACCATTTGAGCTGAAAACTTAATCGATTGGTCACCACCAGCGAGTGACCAATCGATTAAGTTTTCAGCTTAAAAGGATGTATGGTTCTCCAGATCTGTGCTCTTGAAAATTTGAAGTTTGGCCTCGATTCATCTTCACCTTAACCTAAATATATAACGCAATAATCGTGGCAATAGGAGATTGTAACCATTTAGCGTAAAATTATTGATTATTTTTTTTGACATTTGTTCTAATGTTTCAACATTGGATATTCTATGTAACTCATTGGTACTATACTAGAGAGGAAGCTTCAGAATCATTTTCAAAATTTTATTTTGAATTCTCTGCAGAGCTTTCTTCCTGGTTTGCAATAGCAAGTTCATATTGGTGCAGCATACAACATGGCTGGCCTGAAGATTTGTTTGAATATCAAAAGCTTGTTTTTAAAACAAAGTTTTGATTTTCTATTAATAAGGGGATAGAGACATTTTACATATTTGTTACTGTTCGTACAAAAGGTGAATTATATACCATTTTACCCTAGAATAAGAAATATCAATACTAATACAAATAAAGGCTAATAAAAGTTAGTATTCCTTATGCTACCGCCATGGCAGGACGGCTGCGAATCGATTGTGTTTCATTTATAATCAAAATCACAACGTATATTAAAAAAGGGTCCACCCGTGCGAGATCAGTTACATTTGGCTTGAATGCCCTCAATGTGATTTTTGAAAGTTAAATTCTTATCTAGCATGAGCCCTAGATACTTAACTTCATCTGTCCAATTTATTGGAACCCCTCTCATCGTGATAACATGTCTACTTGAAGGTTTCAAATAAAGAGCTTTTGGTTTATGTGGGAATATTATTAGTTGAGTTTTGGAAGCATTAGGAGAAATCTTACATTTTTGCAAGTATGAAGAAAATATATTCAAACTTTTTTGCAATCGATTTCAGATGACATGCAGACTTCGTCCTTTGGCGGAGAGGCCTGTGTCATCCGCAAACAAAAATTTTTGACATCCCTGAGGCAGTGTTGACCAGACTCATTTCCCCGAAATTCGAATTGTGAACCCATGAACTGTTATAACTGTGTGTTGTATTCCTGAGATGGAGGGGAGGTGGTTGGGCTTGAGTGTTGCACATGGGATCCGACAATTTTGATCTCGGTGGGCCGCAATTCAAGTTTCGGTGAAATGATTCGCACTCACTCACTCACTCATTTCATTTCACCGAAACTTGAATTGTGGCTCTCTGGGATCAAAATTGATCGATTTTATGTGCAGTACTCAAGCTTAACCATCTGCTTTTCTATCTTAGAAGCATAGAGCATGGTTGTAGTAGTTCGTGGCTTCGTAGTTCGGAAAATGTTATTTTCGGGGAAATGAGTCTGAGCAACACTGCCCTGAGGTAACTCAGGTAAGTCAGATGTGAAAATATTGTATAATATTGGTCCCAAAATGCTGTCTTGGCGAACACCAGCTCTTACAGGAAGTCTTTCAGATCTGGAGTTCTGATAATTAACCTGAAGTGTACGATTTGACAGATAATTTTGAATTATTCTAACAATGTATGTTGGAAAATTAAAGTTTTTTAATTTTACAATCAAACCTTCATGCCAAATACTGTCGAATGCTTTTTCTATGTCTAGAAGAGCAAGACCAGTAGAATAGCCTTCAGATTTGTTGGAACAGATCAAATTTGTGACACGTAAAAGTTGATGAGTGGTCCAATGTCCATGGCGGAATCCGAACTGTTCATTGGCAAAAATTGAATTTTCGTTGATGTGGGCCATCATTCTGTTCAAAATAACCTTTTCAAAAAGTTTACTGTTGGAGGAAAGCAAACTGATTGGACGATAGCTAGAAGCTTCTGCAGGATTTTTGTCTGGTTTTCAAATTGGAACAACCATAGCATTTTTTCCATTTGTCAGGAAAATATGCTAATTGAGAAAATATGTTGAATATATCAACTAAAAATGATAAGCTACTTTCTGGAAGTTTCTTGATGAGGATGTAGAAAATTCCATCATAGCCAGAAGCTTTCATATTTTTGATTTTTTTATAAAAGTTCCCACTTAATCCAAGACATTCTCCCTTGAATTTTCGAAAACGTTCTCTTGATTGAGAATATTTTCGAAGTCCTGAGTAACTTGATTTTCAATTGGACTAGTAAGTCCTAAATTAAAATTAAGCGCACTTTCAAACTGCATAACAAGTTTTTGAGCTTTTTCGCAATTAGTTAGTTAAAATTAGTTTTCTTCTTTCAATGCCGGTATTGGCTTCCGAGTTTTTTTTTTCAAAATTATAGACAATTTCCAAAACGGCTTAAAGCCAGGGCCCAATTGAGAAATTTTATTTTCAAAATGTTTGTTTCTTAATTGTGAAAAACGTTTCATGATTTCTTTCTGCAACTCGTGCCATACAATTATTATCTCAGGATCGCGAGTGCGTTGAAATTGCCTTCTCCTCACGTTTTTAAGGTGGATCAAGAGTTTAAGGTTATTGTCAATAATCACGGATTCAAAATTTGGAATTGCAATGCTCCTGGCTTCAACAATGGAATTTGTTAAAGTTTCAAGAGCATTGTCAATATCAAGTTTTGTTTGTTAAGAAATGGTCACATGGAGAGTAGAGTCAATATTTGTTTCATATATATTCCAGTCGGCTCGAAAACAATTGAAAGTGGAGCTGATTGGATTGAGAATCGCTTCATGGGATATTTGAAATGTAACAGGGACATGATCAGAATCAAAATCAGTATGAGTAATAAGTTTGATACAAAGATGTCTACAGTCAGTTAAGACAAAATCAATCGTAAATAGATTCCCAGAAGAGCTGTCAGGGTATTGAATTGAGAAATATCCTGGAGAGCACTCATCAAATAAAATTTTGCCGTTGGAATTGCTTTGAGAATTATTCCATGACAAATGTTTGGCATTAAAGTCCCATTGCAATGACAAAAAATAAATGAATTATTGCGAGTTAATTTTCGCAAGTCAGTTTGAAGCAAATTAACTTGCTGCCCAGAGCATTGAAAAGGCGAATAGGTAGCTATGAAAGTATATTTACCAAGCTGTGTTGCAACTGAAACACCTAAAGTTTCAAAAACTTTAGTTTCAAATTGCGAAAACAGTTGATGTTGATACGCCTATGAATGATGATTGCAACGGTTTACGATCATTACGATAAACAACAAAGTTAGGATCTCTTTTACGTTTGAATTCAGGTTTCAAATACGTTTCAGTAATAACTGCTATATGCACGTTATCAGCTATAAGAAAATTAAATAGCTCGCCCTCTTTGCCATTCAAAGAACAAGCATTTCAAGTTAAATATATATATATATATATATATATATATATATATATATATATATATATATATATTGTATATATTATATTTATATATTATTTGTAGGATCCATTGGAAAAACGTAATTCAGTAACAATTTGTTTAGTAAATTTTACACCAACTTGAACTGCTTCAGTCATAGTGGTGGCTTTGAACATTACATCTATCATTAAATTCAATTTTTCAGTTGGAAAATTAAAATTAGAAACAGACATATCACTTTAAGTGGGTACATTATATGATTATTTTCCGTTAGAATTGTCGGTAGACGAAGAAGCAGAGTAGAAGTTTCCTGTGGCGGCAGGATGTTTTCCATTTGATTCGAAACAATTAGAACGAGTACTCATAGTATGTAAAGGGGAGGAGTTCAAATTACCTGCTACGATATCGGCAAAGGATTTTCCGTGGGTAGATACATTCGAATTTAAAAGATTCAAACGGCTACCCGATGGATTAAAATTAGTTTGTGAATGAGCATGATTGGGATCTTCCTGATGGGTATGATTCATGATCAAGCGATCGTTAACTGAAAAATGAGCATTGTTCGATACTCTACCAGGGAAATTCCGACCGTGTTCGTGTAACGGGCTGGACCCAGTGTTGTGTAATTTAAGGGACTGGAATAAAACACAGACTGACGGATCGCCGTCCTGCCATGGCGGAGGCACTTGATCTACTGCTTTATTAACATGCCTTGGTTCTTGTTATACAAGAGGTAGTGGTAATATACGTATATCTTTATGATGTATGGTACAAACAGACCGTTATCGTAACGGATATTACTGTCCATCTGCCTGACACGAGCTTCGACGACTCGCCTACGCGAAGGGCAAGTCGAAAAATTTGACTTATGATTGCCCTCGCAATTCGACCATATAAACTTGGTGGTTAAGGATGCCATTCAACAGCTCAAGAACAACAAAGCCGCTGGCAAGGATGGTATCGGAGCCGAACTCATCAAGATGGGCCCGGACAGGTTGGCCGTTTGTCTGCATCGGCTGATAGTCAGAATCTGGGAAACGGAACAGCTACCGGAGGAGTGGAAGCAAGGCGTTATATGCCCTATCTACAAAAAGGGCGACAAACTGGAGTGTGAAAATTATCGTGCAATCACCATCCTAAACGCCGCCTATAAAGTGCTATCCCAGATTCTCTTCCGTCGTCTATCACCTATAGCAAACGAGTTCGTGGGAAGTTATCAAGCAGGTTTCATCGACGGCCGCTCGACAACGGACCAGATCTTATCCGTGCGGCAAATCCTCCAAAAATGCCGTGAGTACCAGGTCCCTACGCACCATTTGTTCATCGATTTCAAGGCGGCATACGATAGTATCGACCGCATAGAGCTATGGAAAATCATGGACGAGAACAGCTTTCCCGGGAAGCTCACAAGATTGATCAGAGCAACGATGGACGGTGTGCAAAACTGCGTGAAGATCTTGGGCGAACACTCCAGTTCGTTCGAGTCTCGGCGGGGACTACGACAGGGCGACGGACTTTCGTGCCTGTTGTTCAATATTGCGCTTGAAGGTGTCATGCGGAGAGCCGGACTTAACAATCGAGGCACGATTTTCACGAGATCCGGACAATTTGTTTGCTTCGCGGACGACATGGATATTATTGGGAGAAAATTTGAAACGGTGGCAGATTTGTTCACCCGCCTGAAACGCGAAGCAACAAGAGTCGAGCTAATGGTGAATGCGTCGAAAACAAAGTACATGCTGGTTGGCGGAACTGAGCGCGACAGGGTCCGCCAAGGAAGCAGTGTTACGATAGACGGGGATACCTTCGAGGTGGTGGACGAGTTCGTCTACCTCGGATCCTTGTTGACGGCTGACAACAATGTTAGTCGGGAAATACGAAGGCCCATCATCAGCGGAAGTCGTGCCTACTATGGGCTCCAGAAGAAACTGCGGTCAAGAAAGATTCACCCCCGCACCAAATGCACGATGTACAAAACGCTCATAAGACCGGTAGTCCTCTATGGGCTTGAGGCGTGGACTATGCTCGAGGAGGACTTGCAAGCTCTTAGGGTTTTCGAACGCCGAGTGCTAAGGACGATCTTCGGCGGCGTGCAGGAGAACGGCGTGTGACGGCGAAGGATGAACCACGAGCTCGCTCAACTCTACGGCGAACCCAGTATCGTGAAGGTAGCTAAAGCTGGAAGGATACGCTGGGCAGGGCATGTTGCAAGAATGCCGGACAACAACCCTGTAAAGATGGTGTTCGCCACGAATCCGGTCGGAACAAGAAGGCGTGGGGCGCAGTGAGCTAGGTGGATTGACCAGGTACACCAGGACCTGGAGAGCGTGGGTCACAGTCGAGGATGGAGAGAAGCGGCCATGAACCGAGGGAATTGGCGAAATATTGTTGGCGAGGCTTTATCAAGATAATTGATGTAAAGCCAAATAAGTAAACTTGGTGGTATCTGCCTTCACTGGACAGACGTCTTTAGCGTGAGAAAAACCTCCGCTAATCATGCATTTAGCATCAATGCGGTAATTTTTTAGTACCACGACCCCACTTTGGCCCCAACGGCACTGAGTGGGGTTCTGGTAATTTCCTCCAGGTTTCTGGAAATGTTCCTATGTCACACGGACATCGAACATAAGTCTATCTTTTTCTAAAGATTTAATATTATTTAGATCTTTTTTTGTTAAAGTGAACTAAATAAAATTCTTGAGAAAGCCCTTTCCGAACAATGTCAGATTGGGTTTACTTTTTCATAATGATTACTTAATCCAAGTAAATCATTTATTCCCTTTTTGTTTTCTTCAGGTGACTTGAGAGACCTTTCAAGACAACTTTGAACTAACATTCAGTTTTATCGTCGTAACTAATTGCGATTTGGAAGGAAACCTTGATCTAATGGTGTTCAAGATCTCCTGCCTAAGTCCCCCAAATGCGGAACAACTGACCACGATAGGCGGAACTCTTTACTTCCTCACTTGAATCAAAGAGCCTGGGCTAGAGACTGCTTCGATTTGGTATTCGGTAAATTTGTCTAGAGCATCGAACTGATTGCTCATTTCGATGCAATTATCAACATTATTCATTTCACCCTTGGAAGAAAGTTCGAATTCTGAAGAAACGTCCATTTTTCCATTCTTGCCACGTTTAGTGACAGTTTTAAATCCCACATTTTTGGAAGGAAGTTGTGAATTCAGAGATTCACCCTTCCTTTTATTTGTAGTTGCAACCATGTTTAGTGAATAAACGAGAGAAGACGAGACCTCCTAAGAGGTTTTTTTTCCCAAGGCGGTATCCAAGAAAGATTACCACCGCTAGCTTTCGCCAACGGGTCCAACGAAAAATCGAAGGCACGGGTCCAAACAAGGATCGTAAAGAGATCAGTAGTAGAAAAATAGTACTGAAAAGTGCTGTTTTAGTAGCACTGAAAAGTACTGTTTTATTGCTTTAGGTAGTTTTAGAAAAACTTCCAAGAGCAGAGAGAATTCGTGTACGCACAGCACGAAGATACGATGCGCACTGAAAGCTTTATGATGATTTTGGTCAGAATCATAATATACATGGGACGAGAATCATGTGAAGGTCCCGAGTAGAGCCTAACGGAGATACTGACCAGAATTGGTCGTTAAGTCAGAGGGGACCAAGTACAAAACTTGGGAAAATTGGATTATTCTTTCATGAGATGCGAAACCACGTTACTTTCGTTTCATTTTTATCAGATTTGAGGGACCAACTGAGAGAGATGTGTTATAAATTTATTTTGGATGAACAACAAAAATCGATGAAAGTATGCAGTCATAGTGTACCATGTGCTTATTACCATAACAGCGAAAATGATCAACGAGCTGAGGAATGCGAAAAAAAGTATTTCATGACATTTGTCAGATTTTTCGACATCGATTGATGCTCCTACTCATCCATCAATAGAAATTTATGTATTACTTAATTCGATGCATTTGATTTTGATTTTTGACCCTTTACCATATTTGGATGGGTGGTCAGAAATTGCTACAATTTCTGTGCAGTCAAAGCGGACCAAGTGTTGAAAAACAATAAGCACAAGCGTGTTACATCCCACGCCAGAGCCGTAGTCATGACAAACTGACCTTAAGTTTAAACGGTATACCAATTAATTACGCTCACAAAGTTGTTAGTTTGGGCGTAACTATTCAAAGTAACTTTGAATGGGACAGTTTCATCTTAAAACAATGTGGAAAGGTTTATTCGGTTTTACGCACATTACGATATAATACAGATTTTCTAAAGGCTGATACAAAACTTAAATTGTTCAAGAGCTTGATGTATCCACATTTCTTATTTTGCGATTTTGTCACCACCCAGCTATCTGCAAACATCCTGCATAAACTAAAGGTAGCTCTCAACTGCGCAGTAAGATGTGTACACTGCCCATAACTGTATATTTGTAACATTCAACAAAAGTAGGCATTGAGTAAATGGAATACCAAGTGTGCATTTTATGGCAGCATGGGACGAAACTAAAATTTCCATGAACTCAAAAGTGCCAAGAGTGATTTGAGTATGCTGATTGAAAGAGTTTATCATTTGATGACTCTCCCCGGTATTAACTCGAAATTGTCAAAAATGTCGAATGTGACAGACATGCAGTTATGGGCAGTATATAACTTAGGCAGATATGCTCTGTAGGGATTGAGAGGGGTACTATAGAAGATATCAAAAAAGCAGAAGGGCATATAGTTCAAGTAACAATGAAAACCTAAGCAAACGGGAAAAGACGAATGACACGAGAGTCTTGTAAAGTGTTTCAAGCGATGAAGTTGCGCTGGAATTGCTCCTGTTGCAATTCGGCTGGTTGAGCCATTAGTTTTGAATGTGCCAGTTCCTCCTTCCGGACACTACATGCTCCTGTTACTCACCTACATAAATCGTTGATTTGTTGTTCATTTAACAATTTTTCCTTAGTTAGATCCGTGTTTTTACTGCACACAATTGTAACCAAAAAATGTCCTGCATTCTTGCATTGTAAACTTATTCGGTTAAGAAGCCCGAGAGGTATTAATTTTTCAATGCCGCGATCTATAACTTCATAGTATTATGCTAGTTCCCTTCTTGTTAGAAGTATATACAACTGGAATTCTTTGCCGGCTGAATTTCAGTCATTTGTTTCCTCATAACATTTCAAGAAATCAGTTTTACAGCAAGTCAATTAAAAAATTTACATTTGATCTGTTTGTAGTAGTTTATTTTTATTTTATGGCGCACTTCATGTTACCTTAGACAAACTGAAACATAAAGGCATGGTCTTAAGTTGATGGATGATTAAATAAATAAAATAAATAAATAAACTGATTGATTTTTGCATTTTTGAGTCAATTTCAGAGTCCGATAGAAATTTATGGTAGATGTATGATATATGTATGAAATGTCCTAGAACCCGTTCATTGGACCAGTTATATTTTGGACGGAACTCAAGATTTTCACTAGGTCGACTCTGACTGAACGCATATTTGAATATTTCTGGTCTTCAATGACCTAAACTTCCAAAACCTTAATTTTCAAGCTATCGTAATGCCACTGATTTTGTGTTGACGATATGGTTTATTGAAGAATTTTCGATACTGGTGTCGAAGGGTCTTGACAATCTGTTTATCTTAGATATATGCACCCAGTTTGACCATGCAAGCATTAAATGATTGTTATTTTCCAAGAAATTGTTCAGTCAGAGTGAACCAATTCACTGAACAGTGGTCTTTAGTTCAATCAGAGTGGACCAAGTACACATAGTCCATCAAAAAATCGTTCTATCAGAGGTTTGGATTATGATTTTTCATGATTATCATCTCACATTATATTGTTTGAAAGTAACACAATGATGTGTAAAATCATTGAACCAAAATTTAAACGAGTTCAAAAATTACAGAGCATTAGACTTTAAGTCCATTTTTCCCAAAATATGAAAAATGCCACTTGGTCCACTCTGACTAAACGCCGACCAATTATAACAGCTACTTGGTGTGCAATAGATTTGTACTCTTAATTACATATTAGTTTACTTCTAGATGCCTTACAGTACGGGACTTCATCTGAAATATTTGGAATTGCGAAATTGGTTTTACGAATCTTGCTCTGCCACGAACAATCGTGGACGTCTGCTCACTTCATTTAAGAATAATGTTCTGTTGCCAAAGTCACCTCCTGGAGCCTTTTCCAGCTCAGCACTATAACAAATATATGGCTAAGGTATGGATTTGATTCCTGATAAGAGGGTCTTGCTCGGGATTTACCATGATGAAAATCCCGGGATCTTGAAATCCTGGATCCCGGGTTATTTATAAAAAATACTGGAAATTCTCTAAATTTCAATGGAAGCATCATAAGAGGCCTTACTTAGCCGAGTAGTAAGAGTCCGCGGCTACATAGCAATGCCATGCTGAAGGTGCCTGAGTTCAATTCCCGGCCAGTCCAGGATCTTTTCGTAAAAAAAATTTCCTTGAATTCCCTGGGCATAGAGTATCATCGTACCTGCCACACGATATATGAATGCAAAAATGGCAACATTGGCAAAGAAAGCTCTCAGTTAATAACTGTGGAAGTTCTCATTGAACACTAAGCGGAGAAGCAGGCTCTGTCTCAGGGGGAGATGTAATGCCAAACAGAAGATGAAGACTATACTCAATTTTTTCTGAAGTTGGAGTAGATGTGACGACGAATATGTATCGAGTTATAAAGAATTGACTGTACATGAATGAAAGTTTTGATAAATTTTAATTAATTAATAGGCCATATAGCTAAGTGATCGATGCCGCAAATTTAAACTTTCAATGTATTCACTACTATTTTGCTGTTTTCAAATATATTAGCTTTATGATTATCGAATCTTTTTAAAATTAAGGACGAGTGGTTATCTTTGTCCGATATTGTTGGCTACCCACACAGTTGGCTCATTCACATAACCCAAAGCTGTTGCATAGAGCGCCCATTTCCTTAGTTCTCCCCAACAGAATGGCAGAAAACAAACACCAAGCATGATTTTCCTGGTTTGCCAGCGAAAACAGCCAGTATTTGCTGGAATAGCAGTGGATAATAATGTTTGCACTATAAATATACTATTAAGAAGTTTATTTATTCAGAAACATGTTCATGTATGATGATGAGTTCCAGGCGATGAATACTAATTTTGTTTTCCTTCACACGGACGCTTCTCAGCTATGATCTCGAAAAGTTCGGATATAGGGAACGTTGCTGCGGTATCTGTCTATATCTAACAGTGTATCCCTGAAGCCTGGAAGGTACTGATGCGTGAATATCGCGACACCATTGGAATAATTGCAAATTTGCATACACAACAAACACAGACTGAACTGCAGTTTGAAGTAAACCGAACCGAGCGATGAGCTTGAGAGCTGGCTGCAAGTTTGGCCGACAGGAAATTGCAAGGAATTTACACTCTTGAGAAGATCCTTCGTATTCGGGGATAGACATCGTTGTAATAGCTAACTGCCTGTTTGCAGATACTCGCACATGGTCTGAGCGCAGAATTACTAACGATGAAAATGCTGTTGGCTGTTGAATTGTTATGCGCACGAACAAATTAGAGATTCACCGATGGTGGAGGAAATTCCCAAAAATGATGCCTGCAGCCATTGCAATGAATTTCAAATTGTGGGAGCAAACAGATGAAGTTTGTCGATGACAGTGTACACTGATGATGGTGAAGTGGATTCCATTTCAAAGTGATGAAAACTGTCACAGGAATAGTGATTAGGGTAACTGTGGATAAAAAAGCACCGCGACTAAAATTGGCACTTCTAAATTTTCTAATTCGCTTCGCTTCTCGGAATCTAAATATGGACACTGCTAACTCACAAAGGCTTAAATAAAAAGTGAACTATTTTTCGCTTCCTTCGCGAGATTAATGCGTTTGAAATTTTAGGATGTTTTCAAGAGCACAAAAAAATAATAATAATTTGTCTATAATGTAGCCCATCAAAAGTCTATCAAAATGTGCTGAAAAAAATTTAAATAGCTATTGTAATTAATTTTATTCAAGCATTTGAAATTTCACTTCACAATTTCATACCTTGCCGGGTAAAATTTTCGACGCTTCACGCATAGAGTAAACTTTTTCCAGATGGCAGCACCGTAGCTTCCTTAGAGCGAATTGGGCGCAGATGTGCGGACCATGAGGCGGACTAATATTGGCAAAATTCACTCATTCACCTGAACGCTACCGATAAAATATAGCAAAGTATCCGCTGCCACCGAATATTCAGTGACTGCCGAATAACGTTAGGCGATTTTGAATCGATGTTCCGAAAATCGATGTTTTAATTCCGATTAATCGACTTTTTGAATCGATATTTGGAGCACCTATAATCGGGTGAATCGATTCTCTTCATTCGATTTTTTGATTCGATTTATTTTGGTGTAATCAATAATTATTTTTTAGTTTATTAATTAAAAGAAAAAGAATTCTGAACCAGCCATGAAGTAATTAATATTTTATATTGAATTTCAAACTCTTTCAATGGAAACGTGTTGAAAACAAATGCACTTGGGTACATTTCAAGTGTCATAAATTTAAATTCAATTTCGATTTGAATCGATTCAAAAACATCGATCCAAAAGCAGGGATGCGACTCAAATCTCTTTCGGTGCTACACGCGCTGCTGCAAGATAGCATCCAAAATTCGAAAGAGACGTGCAGGAGTATTTTTTTTCTGGACTGCACCCTGGCAGCCCAAGTAGCACGCGAAACATCTTTCAAAGAGATGCATTCTAAAAATGGTTTCGAACATGTATCAATAAAAGCATCTGTAACTTACCTAGTTCTAGTTCCGTTGCATATTAATATCGATAGCTCATATAGTTTCATTATAGTTTTAATAAACTTGCATACCACACCTTGTTTGACGTTTAACTTTATCGAAACAACGAGATTTGCTGCAAATGTTCTCTGTAAACAGCAATGAAGTCAAGTTTATCAAGATGTATTCAGTTACTTTACAAACAAACTCTTGCAACTTCTGCCAAAATGTCTATTTTTATGTTATGTTTCATATTACTTTCATTTAAAGTATCCGCAACTTGAGTTTATTGCATTCCAGTTCCGTTTCGATGATTACTACTCAAGAAGTTCCATCTCAGTTGCGCGAAAGTTGCACTTTACTACGTGTTTGACAGTTAATCGTTTGTTTGTTTCCATCCAGTTGCAATATAGTTGAGTTACACATTACGCACCATGTAACTACGAAAACATGTTCTAGCAACACTTTGTCTGTTTAAATGATGTTTCTTATATGTTGCGCGAAAGTTTTTGCTTTAACTTTAGTGCATTTGAGGTGTGGGCTAATTTTGCTAGTACTGAGCTTGTATACCGAAGGGTGCAACATAGCAACAAGCCTTCATAAACAGGTAATGTAGTCGCTTAGGGGAAGGGGTGGTAAAATGAACACCTTAAGGAAATCATCTTGTTTCTGATAGAAAAACAAAGAATTTGTATAGTTCTATCCCACAACATCAAAAACAGGGATGTTATCTATAGCAACACGAAATCATACTAAAATAGCTGTATTTTCACATATTTTTGTCGCTAGCAAAAAACGATGTAAATGTTCATTTTACCTGCACTATGTTGGTAAAATCAACAGCTGTTGGTGGTAAAATGAACATCATTCAAAAAACGTGAGCAAAGCAAATATTTCTGAAAAATTTTATTGCCTTACCGAAAAAATATCCATTAATGATTGTAACCCATTCAAAGATAATTCTTAAGGTATCAGATTTGACCTCATATCATAACGATATTCACCTCACTGAAAAACCTCAAGACTTCCGAGCTAAAAGTTACGTAAGTTCTAATTTTCAAACGTGGTTTTCTTAAATCTTAGTTTTTGTTGATATTTTCACTTCAATTGACCTACGTATCAACTCGAACACTCTGATTTATGCTATAAATTGTCCGCGCGTAATAAAAATTTATCGAAATTAGTTTTTTCTCGATAAAAGGCAAGGTGTTCATATTACCACCCCTGTTCATTTTACCACCACTTCCCCTATATAGTGGACTGGCGAAGCACTCCTTCGAAGAGCTGGTGGAGTAGTGAGTAGAGGAGATGATTTATGATCTTGAGGTCGAAAGCTCGATTCTCGTTTATATTTTTGTTTTCATTTTTTTTTCTCTTAAGTATTTTGCAACTAATAAGTAATTTCACTTTTACATAAATATGTTGCAAACAGACTCCGTCTCTTGCGCTTTTTGCGTTGCAATTCAGTGCAATTGTATGTTATATTTTCAACAATTGACAACTCTGATTTGTTTCAAGAGATATTTGTTTTCTTGAGTTGAAACAAACTGTGCTGCTTGGGAGTACTGACTCGCAATGTGTTTTGTGATGCATGCTATCGTGTTGTCTCATTTTCACTCTTTGCGTTCCGTACACGCGTAACCAAATTCACTTGAATTCATTTCATTAATATATGCCTTTCAAAACTCTTAAACACGTTGAACATAATTCGTCACCACCTTATGTTTCTGACTTTACCAAATATGTCAAGACCCACAACTATGAATTTTTGCAAAGCATATATTAAGCTTGTCCGCTTTCAAAGCATGCTTTGTTGAAAATATTCTAGAGTGGATTTTGTGCTTTCACGAAAGAGACTGAAAGAGTAGAGATTGTGCTTTGCTTTGCCACGCACAAAAACAAATTGTCTCCTGCGCCTTGCTTTGAGTTTACTCGCAAAGACTGGGCGACGCACAATCAATTTCTGAGTGGCACGCATGTTTTTGGCACTGCACTGAGTTTTCAGACATTCCCTGTGCAAAAGATTCGATTCAATCGGTGAATCGATTTGGCAGTAAACATTTGAATCGATTCAGTAACATCGATGTTATGTACAAATTTGCCCAACGCTACTGCCGAACGCTACTAGGGTGAGCGCAATCCCGACGAATCGCAAACGATTGACTTAAACCGAAAATGGAAATATTCACGGAGCGGAGAGAGCTCCAATACGCTCTTAAATGGGAGACACGAAAGAACACGTTCACCATTCAATCACTGAATGCTTTCAGCGGAATGTACGGATTTCGCGCAAACTGAATCATTCGTGCGGAATCGGAATGTAAAGCTTGGTTGGAAAAACGACAATGTTTCCCATACTTGCAGTGGTGGAAAGAATCATGACGCTTACGCAAAATGAACCAATATTAGGCAGGATTGGTTCCCAAACCAACAGCGCTCACAGGTTCACAAACCAACAGCGACCGATTTTCTCACAGATTCTTGCATCGGAGAGCCAAAACAAAACAAATGTAAAAAGAGCATGATTGCTGGATGAGCAGAGTCTGCTCACAGCCATACTTTTTTCCGTTCATAGCTATTTTTGTGAATAATTGGGTGCATTATGATTATAATAGAGGGGCCCAGATGGCCGTAGCGGTAAACGCGCAGATATTCAGCATGACCATGCTGAGGGTCGTGGGTTCGAATCCCGCTAGTCGAGGATCTTTTCGTGAGGTAAATTTTCTCGATTCCCAGGGCATAGAGTATCTTCGTACCTGCCACACGATATACACATGCAAAAATGGTCAATCGGCATAGAAAGCTCTCAGTTAATAACTGTGGAAGTGCTCATAAGAACACTAATCTGAGAAGCAGGCTTTGTCCCAGTTGGGACGTTACGCCAGAAAGAAGAAAGAAGAAGATGATTATAATAGATAGATTACAAAAATGGGGCCCAGATAGCCGTAGCGGTAAACGCAGCATGACCATGCTGAGGGTCGTGGGTTTGAATCCCACTGGTCGAGGATCTTTTCGTAAAGAAAATTTTCTCGATTCCCAGGGCATAGAGTATCTTCGTACCTGCCACACGATATACACATGCAAAAATGGTCAATCGGCAAAGAAAGCTATCAGTTAATAACTGTGGAAGTGCTCATAAGAACACTAATCTGAGAAGCAGGCTCTGTCCATGTTGGGACGTAACGCCAGAAGGAAGGAAGGAAGAAGATAGATTACAAACTAATGTACGATAGTATTGAAAAAAATGACCGGTTATATTGTAGAAATATTTCAAGGAATCGGACGCGTGATTGCATGTCAAAATAAAATGATGATCGCATCACCCTCTACAGTATATGTGTTCGCGCGATCGTGAGCAAAGAAAGCAAGAACGCAATCACACAAAAGGAACCACCGATGCGGAAGCATTTTTCTGTTGTGCATGAACAGACTCTGTTCGCCGTTTTACAGCACTGCATACTTGCTTTGCGACGAGGTTGATTTATTTATTTATTTATTTATTTATTTATTTATTTATTTATTTATTTATTTATTTATTTATTTATTTATTTATTTATATATTTATTTATTTATTTATTTATTTATTTATTTATTTATTTATTTATTTATTTATTTATTTATTTATTTATTTATTTATTTATTTATTTATTTATTTATTTATTTATTTATTTGTTTCTAACCTTCATCGGACGTAAAGTCCTTATGAAGCCTGGCATGGAAAAGTCTATATGAGCTGGCCACATCGTTTGACTTGCTCAAATAGGCATAAAAACCCCACATCTTTTAAAGAGAAAAAATACAAATACAAATACAACATAAAACTAAGAACAAATAACTTACAGTACAACAAACAAATAGTTCTTAAATTCTAACAATAATCAGTTTTGTGCTATAAAAAGAATAAAAACATTGTAATTTGATGAATTTTTCGGTGTTTCGTTAACGGTTCATTTCCCGAAACCTTCGTTTGAAACGTTCAGCAGAAGCGTTGAAGTCGAACAACTCGTACACTCCGTTAAACGTTGCTGCCATAAATCTTATAGGATCATGTGAGCCATAGCCTGTGTTTCTGGATTCCAACATTAGGAAACCACGTTGTCGTGGCACCCGCGTTGGAGCATATATATTGATGCGGTTCAGTATTTCAGGAGAGTCCAACTCTCCTAACAAGATTTTTGCAATGAATACAGCCTGTGAATTATTCCTTCTTTGCCAAGCGTCTCGATACCTAGCAATCTGCAGCGGTCTTCGTACCTAGGATCATGCCATGGAAGGCTACGTAGGGCGTATCTCACAAACTTTCGTTGAACAGCTTCGATCCCAGCGATCCATGTTGATTGATACGGGCACCATACAATAACATTCGATTCCAGAATAGACCGAACAAGTGCACAATACAGAGATCGTAAACACAGAGGGTCGTGAAACTCGTCAGCTATTTTAAACATAAACCCGAGCTGCCGATTAGCTCTGGAGATCATATCGTTATAATGCACCCGAAAGGTTAAGGCAGTATCTAATGTTACGCCTAAGTCACGAACCTCGATTACACGTGTTAGAGGTTGATCAGCGATGGAATAGTCAAAAGTGATGGGCGTTCGCTTACGATGGAACGATATAACATGACATTTTTGTAGACTCGCTGTTAACAAGCTACTGTTGCACCAGTCGACGAAGTGATTAATGGACTGTTGAAGATGAAGACAGTCTTGGAGACAGTTGATAATCATGTATAACTTCACATCATCTGCATAGAACAAACGGCATCCGGGTGGTAGCACACTAGAAAGCTCGTTGATGAATATGGAGAACAGCAGAGGACCCAAGTTGCTCCCTTGTGGCACTCCGGACAAATTGGATGAGTCTAATCCAATTTTAACTGTGAGTTGACGATCCGTGAGGTATGATTTGAACCAGTGAACGAGATCACGTGAGACGCCAAGTTTCTGAAGTCGAGCGAGTAGTATCCCATGGTCCACACGATCGAAGGCGGATTTCAAGTCCGTATATACTGCATCTATTTGCGACCCAGAGTCCAAGTTACATAAGCAGAATGAAACAAACTGGACAAGATTTGTGGCAGTTGATCTTTTAGGAAAAAAACCCATGTTGATCTGGGGTGATGTAGTATTTGCAAGAAGCAAACAACATGTCATTCATGATAATCTCGAAAATCTTGGAGCAGGCACACAGTGATGTTATACCGCGGTAATTTTCAACATTGCGCTTTTCGTTCTTTTTGTGCACTGGAAACATTTCAGACGACTTCCAACTGGTAGGAAATTTGCCCTGCCGCAATGAGGCATTGAATATCGATGTCAACGGTTGGATCAAAGCATCGCTGCACTTCTTGAAAATGCACGACGGAATTCCGTCTGGGGTGACATAAGAGAGCTTAAGCTTCAAGATTGCAGTCTGCACATGTTCGGTCGTTATTTGGAACCGTTCCAGTTGAAAAGCATTTTCCGGTGTATCTCTGCATGCCATTTCAATCTGTGAGGCGGAAGATACGAAATTGTTGAACGCACTTTTGAAATGGGACGCAAACAGGTTACATTTTTCCCTTGCAGAGCTTCCTACTTCGGTTTTCAAATGCATCTCAACGGGTAGGCCTTTTTCTTTGCGTTTTGAGTTGACAAACTTCCAAAATTGCTTAGGATTTCTTCGCAGATTTTGTTGTGTTTGTTGAGTATATCGCTTGTAGAGGAACCGACTGTAAATTCGATACTGATAGCTAGCTCGGTTGAACAACTGTTTACTAACGGGGCACTGATTCCTACGGTACTTGCGTTGTAATTTTGATCTAACCTGCTTCAATCGTCGCAAGTGAGAATTCCCCCATGGAGGTTTTAAGGATGGTCTACGTAAAGGAATGTGTTCAGCCATGGCGCTGCGTAATTCGCGGGAAAAAATCTGGACCGCTTCATCGACTTCTGTATCAAAGTCAACGGCCGCCCAATTAATTGACGCTAGTGCTTCAGCTAAACCTGAATAGTTTGCTCTGAGAAAGTCCAAGCTAGGAGGGTCCAGCGAATCGTCAAATTCAGGTTTCGTTAGACCTAGTTCTATTACAAACGGGGGGTGATCTGCATCCAACGTGGAAAGAGGATCGGCGATTTCGGATAAGGTGCAATTTTCTAGTGATGTCTCATTCACTAGGGCAAGATCCAAAAGGCGGTTGTTCCTATTAAATATTGTGTTGATTTGTGTCAACCCGTGGAGATTGAAGCCATCAAGAAGCGAAGCGCATGCTGGAGAAATGTGCGATCGCAATACGCCAACTTTAGGAGGATCGTCGGTGTGTAAATCCCAAACAAGGCCCGATTGATTATAGTCACCGAGCAGAATAGCGTGATCGTTGGTTTGACAGTGAGACAGAACGGCTCCAATAGATTCAACATGATTGTCAACACTGTCCAAGTCTGATTTACGATCTGGTGGCAAGTATATAACCCCCACACTCATTGAAAAATTCGTGAATTTTAGCTTGACCCAAAGTTGCTCGAGAGAATCAACAATTGGCGTTGAGTCAGCAGCGCTATTAATGTGACGTGCAACAGCAATTAAAACTCCTCCACCACGAGATTTACGACTGTTTCGTGCATTACGATCGTTTCGAAATACAGTATATGCATCCCCGAAGATCTGCGTCGAAAGAATCAAGTCGGAAAGCCACGTTTCAGTTAAAACGATTACATCGTAATTGGTTGTGGAGATGGCTACAAATACATCGTCGATTTTCGTGCGCAAGCCTCGTACGCACAGTGATTTATTTCATCGATTTCACGATCAAAATAGAATAACTTCAAAACTTTTGGTTCTAGATGTTTGGTGTCTTCGATGAAGTTTCTTGATATTAAAAGGCGCTTCTTTTGGTATTAGGGGTAAGATGATCAATTCACCCACAAGTGAGATAAAAAAATATTTTTTCTAAAAAATAAATTAGAGATTTCAAGTCTTCGGCAAAGTTGTAGAGTATGTAATTACAAACAACTTTGCCGAAGACGCAAAATTTCTATATATTCGCGGTAATGATATATGGAGCATTTTGTCTTCGACACCCCTTAAAACTTGTTTTTTGTACATAACTTTTCAATAGAATTTTTCACATTTTTCGAGTCTTCTACAAAGTTGTTTGGATCGATAATATACACATTTTTGCTGAACACGAAAACCTTGTATCTCTTATCGTTAAAAAGTTATAAACAAATTTATGTTAAAGTTTAGTCCACTTTCACCCTAAAAATCTCTATTCTACGCAAAATGACGCAGCTAGTTTCATGGCAACATCAAGTTCTAACTTTCTACTTTTGCATGCAGGTAATAACTTTTGGAAACAAAAGGTTTTTTGCAGTGATTTTCACAGATGATACACTCCCGTGCAAATGTTTGGGATCACCCTCTAAAAAACATGAACAATTGTTTTGTCCACATCTGTGTGATTACACGTTCAATTGAAACTCTCTATAGCGCATTTGAAAGCCAATGAGATATTCTCACTTCGTAAGTATTTTCCCGGGAACAGTTTCTGAATTTTGTATACTAAATTTTTACTTAAAGTTGTGACATTTTTCAAAAAACACACTGGAAAAACATGGCCATTTTCCTCAGAATTGGATCGATAAAAATAAAAAAATCAGTGTATCATAAGAATCGTAATCTTATATTCTTTGAAGAGCGCTTACGAAATTTTGGAGGAAAAATGTGAAAACTACTCAATATCAATGCAACAATCATTCAAGTTATCGTGCGAAGGTTTGGGTTCACCTCTCAGTATGATGCTTATCATGCAAAAGTTTGGGATCACCTGAGCCGCACGCAAATCATTTCTGTCAATATCTCTACCATTTTTCAACCAATTTCAATAGTTCATAACTTTTCCAAACGAAAATAATGGCGCGTTCATGATTGGCTTGAGATTTCACAGAACTATCATGTTTTTAGTAAGTTCAGGTGAACCCAAACTTTTACACGATGACTTGAATGACGGTTTCATTGAATTTGAACAGTTTTCAGAATTTTCCACCAAATTTTCGTAAGCGCCTTTCAAAGAATATGAGATTACGAATCTAATGACACATTGATTTGAAATTTTTATCAATCCAATGCTGAGGAAATCAGCCATGTTTTTTCAGTAAGTTTTTTTTTTAAAAAAGGTCACAACTTTAAGTATGAATTTAGTATACAAAATTAAGAAAATGTTTTTACTTGTTTTTAATTATGAATCGTGGTTTGGCTAACCAGCCTAGTGGAAGTTTAACAACTTCCGAAAAGCTAAACATTACATATACTTTGCAATTGGATTAAATGGACAAATTGATGTGAAGTTTTGCGAAAAAGTTACACGTCTTCTCAGTGAATCGAACTCACGACTCCCTGATCTCTAGTTAGGGCGCGTTACCCCTACGCCACTAGAGGACTCATGTAAGCAGAAGTTACCCTGAATGCGATTTCAGCTCTATAATCACATGGTCCTTTTTCGCAAAGTCTACCTCTTTCGGAAGAATTAGATGTCCAACCAAACACAACGCTCTCTGTATTTATCCAATGCCTAGCCTGAGAGCGCATTTTTTTAGGTGGAAAGTTCATCGTCCTTCATCAGACTGCATTGTAAAATTTTATGAAAATCTGTACTAATCCGAACAGAAAATCGAAGGAAAGGAATCGATCATTGCAATTATGCCTTAGTAAATGCTAGATATACAATGTCAAGAAAACAAGATCTATAATTGGTTCGAAAACAAGACTGGTGAAAAGGTATTGGGGCAATATAAACACTTTCTTGAAATTTAGTGAATGTTTATTGTTCTTTATTTTTGGAATCACTTCCTTACAAACTGTTACAAAGCCTATTTCTCAGCTTGTTCTTAGAGCACTTGCCACATTTCTTAACTAAGAGCTTTCTATGCTAAAGTTATTATTTTTTTGCTTTTCTATTAGGGATAATATAATATCTTCAAGGCATCGATACTTTTATATGAAAAAATGTGTCATAGAAAAGTATCGATACCTACAAAATATCTAATTAGTAGAGGAGCTGATCTCAAATGGGTGCAAGCTGAACTTTGTCACCTCATTCAATTCGTTTGATCTCACCCGATTCACAGAATAAGCACAATTTCCTCAACGGCACAAATATACCAATTAGCGGGAAACGTGCCTTTGGAGCCGGCCTTTCGATAGGTCAAACTATTTTTTGTGCTTGCATAGTATTGAATGGTTAGCTTCCACCGCAAATTCTGCTATTTACCTGAAGTAATCAACACCGTCAACAATCTCATAAGTTTACCTAAGGAATGTATCGATACCTACTCGAATCATTTGAGTAGTTTTCATTATGAAGGTAACATAGAACTTAAACGATTGCGATAGATATTTTTAAAGAATCGCATTGATGATTTATTCATAAAATAAACATACTTTTTAGTCAAAATTCTTGATAAACTTTCGTGAATAAAACAAGATTTTTCAAAGGCTGCACCACCCTCTGCAAAAACGTACATCTCGCGTTTAGTATCATAAGGGCGTAACTGCAATGATCGATTTCTCTTCGTCGATTTTCTCTTTAGCTAATTACTCGGTCGGGTGACTGCTTTTGACTGCTTTTTTCGATTCAGTAGAAAGAACTCATCGTCCTTCGTCATATTACATCGAAAAATTTTACCTAAATCGATTGAATTCCCTGTACTAGAACAAAGAGAAAATCGACGAAGAGAAGTCGATCAATGCAGATTAGAGTGGTTCAAAAAATCGTTTTTGCTCCACACTGCTCATTCGATTCTAGATCAAATTCTGAGTGTCCTACCAAAATTTGAGCTCATTTGGATGAAAACTGAGACTGCACAAGTCCTTTAAAGTTTATATGGGAATTACTATGGGAAAAGCAAGCAATTCATTCAATCGGTCATAGTGTTTTCCCATGTGCTCTTGGGGATTAGAGCTACGTTGATACTGTGAGATACATTCATCAGCTACAACTTTGCCGAAGACCGTTTTTAAATCGGACGCCCCTGTAATTAGTTATTGATTTTTGAATGAGTTGTAAAACTTTGGCTATAATTATTGGGCTGTTCTGCAGGCATCACTGGATATATGCAGTAAAACATAGTAGCCATGATTTGTGCGTGCTATCTTTCGTGCCAAGTGCAGCAATGTTGCCTGTTCAGAAGTTAAATGAGCACTGCCGAAGAATTTGTGACTGGATATACATCAATAACTAATTACTGAGGCGTCCGATTTAAAAACGGTCTTCGGCAAAGTTGTAGCTGATGAATGTATCTCACAGTATCAACGTAGCTCTAATCCCCAAGAGCACATGGGAAAACACTATGACCGATTGAATGAATTGCTTGCTTTTCCCATAGTAATTCCCATATAAACTTTGAAGGGATTGTGCAGTCTCAATTTTCATCCAAATGAGCTCAAATTTTGGGAGGACACTCAGAATTTGATCTAGAATCGAATGAGCGGTGTGGAGCAAAAACGATTTTTTGAACCACTCTAATGCAGATACGCCTGTATAATACTAAACGCGAGACATGAGGAAGTACTTATTCGATTCAAGTAATTTCATTCAATACCTATTTGAATTAAAAGTATCAAGTATTTATTCGCATTTACTTTAATCGATTCATCCCTACATGTGACAGGAACGGCGATACTCTATTTCTAAAACAAAAAAAATCATGGATCGACGGGAAATCGAACCCAGACTCCTAAGTATGACTTCGCTTTGCAGCTGTGGACTTAACATAGACTAAGAGGGCCCTGCAAACATTTCATTCAAAATTTATTAATTCCATTTCTTGAATCTTGGTAGTAGAATTCACTTTCGAGAATCTAAAACTAAATTAATAACTACACACAGCTAAATTTTTGACCCGGAAACTTACACAACTAGTTTACTAGGGCTAAAAGTCTCACTAAAAAAATAATTGAAGTGGTATTGCAAACAAACGCATAATGCTTCAATTTTCCCAGCGTTATGAAAATGGTACAACAGTGAGAACTGGTACATGTTATACATTGTATTGAAACCAAAAAATGTTTGTATTAAATATATGATCATAGCTTTACAAAGCTTGTAAAATATACCTGACAATTTGATTTCACTGAAGTTGTGTCTCAAGGTCTTCATTGTCCAGCATTCTTACTTGCTCCGATGTACATTAACAAAAAAACTGTAGTTAACAGGGAGGGTTTAAAACTTAAAATTTTAAATTAACGATATATCATCTGTGAAAAACACTGCAAAAAACCTTTTGTTTCCAAAAGTTATTACCTGTATGCAAAAGTAGAAAGTTAGAACTTGAAGTTGCCATGAAACTAGCTGCGTTATTTTGCGTAGAATGGAGATTTTTAAGATGAAAGTGGACTAAAATTTAACATAAATTTGTTTATAACTTTTTAACGATAAGAGATACAAGGTTTTCGTGTTCAGCAAAAATGTGTATTTTATTGATCCAAACAACTTTGTAGAAGACTCGAAAAATGTGAAAAATTCTATTGAAAAGTTATGTACAAAAAACAAGTTTTAAGGGGTGTCGAAGACAAAATGCTCCATATCTCATTACCGCGAATATATAGAAATTTTGCGTCTTCGGCAAATTTGTTTGTAATTACATACTCTACAACTTTGCTGAAGACTTGAAATCTCTAACTTAATTTTCAGAAAAAATATTTTTTTTATCTCACTTGTGGGTGGATTGATCATCTTACCCCTAATACCAAAAGAAGCGCCTTTTAATATCAAGAAACTTCACCGAAGACACCAAACATCTAGAACCAATAGTTTTGAAGTTATTCTATTTTGATCGTGAAATCGATGAAATAAATCACTGTGGTACGTTCTGGTAGTACACGGTTAATTTCGCATTATCGGGGATTGTTCGACTGCTCGAAGAAATATTTGCTGATCCCGACGTCGAAACAGAATGAGTGCAGGTTTCTGTATTCTGGGCAGTGCATTCCGGAACAATTGCAGTAGATGAGGAGCGCGGACAATGGCCTAGGGTTGTTGAGGAGCGATGCGTAGATGTATAGACGATTCGGTTCGGATTAGCATTAGGATCTTGTACCATTGATGTGCTGGAATTCGGAAGGCTTTCAAGCAGTGGACGTTCCGTATGAAATGTGTACTTGCCTGTGATAACCGGTTGGAAGACCCCGACACCATCCTCGACCACAGGGCCAGAACGACTACGAAGGCTGGAACAATCAGGAAGCGCGACTGGGTCGGGAGGACTAGGGGCTTCCATGATGCTACAGGCAGTGCGTTCTGAGATGACAGCAGTAGATGAAGGTGATGTTGAATGGTTTGGTGATTTCAAATGCTGTAGTAACGCTTGTAAGACCGGATCAGAGATTGCGATTGCATCTTGGGCCAACTGTGTACTAGAAGTCGAAAAGCTATCACGCGGTGGGAATTCATTGCAAATAGAATACTTGCCTGTGATAAACGGTTGGAAGACCCCGACACCTTCCTCAACCACAGGGCCAGAACGACTACGATGGCGATGGCGATGACAATCTAGCAGCGCGACTGGGTCGGGAGGACTAGGGGCTTCCATGATGCTACAGGCAGTGCGTTCTGGGTTAAAAACGGAAGCAGGTACATGTGGATCTAGGGATGACATTATCGATGCGAGATTCCTGACTGCAGAAGCGACTCTCTAGTGTAAAAATCTGGATGAGATCACCGATGCAAATCTCGGCTGTTCTCAAAGAGCGGTGTGACATCGAGGTAGCCAGTAAGGCCATCCACCTTAGAAAGGGCCATCAGGGCACTCAGGTGGTGGCAATCAGGCTGCCGATTGCAAAGGCCAACAAAGCGACTGAACGTACAACAGCCTCTTAAAGGTTGCTTCGGGAAGGGCCATAAGTCGTGGAATTGCAATGGTCCCGACAGAATATGCAAAAAATGCGTCGTCGGAGGCCATTGGGCAAGCGTTTGTTAGCAAATCGCTAAGTGCCTAATATGTGTCGACAGTGCAGATAGCGGGCACAAGCGGAGTATCAAAGCAGCCATAACGGAAGAAACATAGTTGAATTTAAATTATGATGCAACTGCTTTGACTCGTCCATCCATCTTAATAGGTACTGGCGGTGACCACACAGAACCACGAGGGCTTATGGACAACTTCTTTGGCAATCAAAGAACAAGCATTCCAATTTGAAACATGAAAACAAATTAGATTCATTAGAAGAACGTAATTCAATTATAATTTGATTAATATTTTACGCCAACGTTTACGTTTTTGAACTAAATGTTGCTGTTTATTTTCTTAATATGTTCATTTACTATTCATAATTATCAAATGCATTTCATTATGTCGCATCACTTCCCATTTGACAAAAGATGGAAAGTTTTCATACGTTTTCACTTTTCTACTATTGTTCCTGGCTTGTGGATTCCCCGGCTCCTTTTTTAGAAACTACAATTAAAATTTTCTGCTTTGGTGAGAATTCAATGGGAACTTCACTTCAAAATTATTCTCATTCAATATACATGACTTTGGGCAGTGCTGCTAACGACATCCTTCGCAAAATGAAACATCCAACTTGACTGGAGCTGGCGAACAAAAGAAAACTAAATAATCATAAATTATGAAATTCTCACATGTTGGACACAATGAGTATGAAAACAAATAGCTCTGGCGAGCACTTTCGAGTTTGGCCGTGTAAGCTATGAGTAGAATAAAAGCAACAATTTCAGCCTAGTGTTTGATCTGTTGATACTAGACCATAGAACTCATGGCAGCTTCCCCAAATGTTAAACCAAGCCAAGGCAATGATACGGCAATTGTTCAGATTTTGTGCCAAAAATTTTTGTTCCGGAACGTGAATCTGAGGCAAACAGTAGCACGAGCTCTTTTCCATCACCCGAATTCTTTGTGCATACATGGCCAGCAGCATAACCGACCATCATTGGGACGTTTTGAGGGAGAAAAGTTTTCGTTGTGGTTTCCAAACCCAACCAGAGGAAAAGAAGTTGTGAAAATATATCTTTTTCTGCTGTTATGAGCGGCTCATACGTACCAGTCGGAAATTTCACTTGTTTGAAATGACAAATGTCTTTGTTTGTGAAAGGAATTTGTTGTTTATAATGAATGTATCTGTAGAGGATCCAATTTTGTCTGCTTCAATGAGGCCACCCATACGACAAATTCAAGTTTGCTTATGATTGACATGACATTAGAAAAAATAAGGTATGCCTCAGTTGACTATTTATTACAATCCCGCTTGAATATTTTTAGCAAGGCGATGTTTTGGATATCATATTACCGTTTTGACACATATTCCTGATATTCCGAACACTTAAGGCCAATAGCGACTTTAAATGAAACTGGTAGGCATAAATTAGCTGATATTTAATAAAATTTAAGTTTCTACGCAATGTCATACCCTTAGCTGTTTGGTGTACTGATAAAAATATTTAAATAAACTTGATTAGTATTGTTTTTACGTAAAAGAATAGAACAACATTTTGATTCAAATGCCGAACACTGTGTTCATTCTGTTTCATATTTTTCCCGAGGTATAAAGATTTAACCCGTATAGGCCTGAGTGAAAGAAAAATTACTAAAAATCTCACCGCTCAGTGAATACTTAACGGATTTCAATTATTTTTTGTCAGTATAGGGTAACGGTCGTATTTTGGACCCCCTAAGGAAGTGATTTTACATTTTTGTCCCAATTAATTTATTGCACAGCGTAACCATGTCAAAGAACATACCAAAATGTAGAGAAAAACTTCATCTACGAGATAAAAATGCCCATACGGTCATGTAGGATCCAAAAGACGTCGAAAATAATTGAATTGTGATGCACTGTTTTTCATTATTTTGGACACACCAATACATTTTGGACCCTCATGGTATATATTTTGGACCCCCGGCATTTTCTTATCGTTTGGCGACAAAGTCCACGGCACTGGTTGTATTATATGCTTGCCCAAAGTCTAATCAATCGATTGACAATGGAAAAGCGAAGAAATTCTACGCTTTTAGTTCAGAAATTAGAAAAAAGTTTTTGTTTACATTTGAAAAATTTCTGATTGCTTCAATTTCCGTGTGTAACGTATTGTAACGGTTGCATGGATGAACCGATTCAATTAAATTAATTTCAGATAAAATAAACACATTTTATATGTGCAAACAGTTTATGCAAGTGCGAAATAGTCCTATCTTTCCAAATGGCATGCGAATCTAGTTAATCTTTTGATTAAAACTGGAAAATGTGCAGGAAAATGGTCCAGGGGGTCCAAAATATATAGAGGTCCAAAATATATTGGTTACCCTACACGTACACATATCTAGTTTCGAAAAGTGGTCAAAGAATCTCGGGAATGTTCATGTGGCCGGAGTTATTGCGGTGGATCACTGGGTCAGGTCGGGTGACAAGGGTTTCGTGCTTCTGTGCCCCTGGAGGTAGGCAAATTTCAAGTCACAGATAATATCCAGAATCGACTATAATGTAGCCACTATATCAAGGAGTTTTAAGAAAAACGCATCATATTAAACCTTCTGATAACCGATTAAATTGAATAATTATGTCAACTGTATTTGATTGATTCTACAAATGACCATTTTTGGGTCCCTGGGATGCTTCAAATTTATGATAAACTGCACAATTTGTACCTTAACATCTGTGTTAAGCGCATGGGAGCGCATTTTAATGAACTATTATGTTCGATCTATACTTTTAGAGTTTTGAAATGGTTAAATACCTAACAAATATAGAGCCGGTTCTTCAGGACATTAAGCCCGATTGGTCGCATCTGGTACACTCTTAACGGTGCAAAACTATTCATTTATAATGTTGAATATCAGATCTTAATGATTTATGCAAAATAAAATGTATGCCATTGGAAATAATTAAAGATAACTTGGCATGTCCCAAAAAATCGCATTTTTTTACCCGACTTAACCCAGTGACCCACCACATGGCTACAGGAGTATTCCCGAATTCCTTCGGCCATTTCTTGAAACAAGATATGTGAGCCAGTATACTAAGCATAAGCATAAGCATAAGCATAAGCATAGATGACCGTACAATTCGTAGTTGCTACTCCGTGATTGACCAGAACAATCGAAGTTGCACAGAGAATTGATGAATGGGGCTTGGGATTAGCTTACCATACTTCAATGTGCACAAATCGAGAGCTCAAATTTAAAAGTCAATAACGGCGCCGGCCACGTCCTTACGGTCATCGGGGAAGGGAAGGAATGTTAGTGTGACTACCGTTGTTACTAGAGACCGAGATCACCTCTGCATCTCCACGGTTGTCATGGAAAGGATATTGGGTTAGTGGGATAAGGTAGAGATCTGGGAGTCACCAATGTTTGGTGATGCGATCCATGATATAATCACGCCAAACCGGATTCACGAAATAATTCGATAATCGCATTGTACGCCGCAAAAGTGTTCGTCACTCGCCCACGCAAAAGCAAGCGACACGATCAATAGATCAAACACTACTAACGATCCGCGGCGCTTTTTCATTTCTCTGAGCGAACGACGCGTGACAAGTTTGATCCTGCCCTCATTGCCCGCCCCCGCCGGAGCAAGCGACAAGGTCGAAGGAACAAACACTACTAACGAACCGATCACTTTTTCATTACCGACGCGCGACATGTTTGATCCTGCCCTCATCACTCGCCCCCGTAGGAGCAAGCGTCAAGGTCGTAGGATCAAACACTACTAACGAACCGATCACTTTTTCACTACTTCGCTACCGACGCGCGACATGTTTGATTCTGCCCTCATCACTCGCCCCCGTAGGAGCAAGCGTCAAGGTCGAAGGATCAAACACTACTAACGAACCGATCACTTTTTCACTACCGACGCGCGACATGTTTGATCCTGCCCTCATCACTCGCCCCCGCAGGAGCAAGCGTCAAGGTCGAAGGATCAAACACTACTCGCCTAGAGGTTTAACCTGCTATGTTTTTTCTTATTTCTTTATTAATATATTTGAATATAACTTTTTTTTTCATTTTTATCATTATTATTACATTATAATAACATTACAATCATTTATTATAACTAGGTATTCTTTTCATCCTAATATGGTAAAACTAAATTGAGTTTTCGTAACATTTTGTGAACAACATATTCATTTGCTGTAGCAGTTCTGATTTCACGTGCTTATAAGAAAAAAAAACGCTTTCAATTAACTTATCCTAACTTAACCTAAATATATAATGCATTAATCGTGGCAATAGACTATTGGCACGATTTTGTCTAAAATTATTAATAATTTTTTTTGACATTTGTTCCTATAACCAAATGCTAATAATAGCTTAATTTAGTTTCAATACAGAGCACGTAGATGCAATAAATAAATGTAATTTTTGAAATGATACTAATGCTAGCTATCCACTCTACTCTAACAATACTTTGATGGAGCAATTATAGGTCGCCATTTCCACTGTCGGTGGAACATTATTCATCTGTCTTGTCTACATCCCTCCAGACCGCGTTAACGATGCAGCACTAATTGACAAACACGTTGAGTCACTTAGCTGTATAGTTTCTCCACTTGGAGTTGATCATCCTAGGTGACTTTAACATGGGCTCAATCTTTTGGCAGCGTGATTATCTTGGTTTCTACTACCCGATTGCCTCAAGATCTTTGATTAGCCAGACGTCTCGTGATCTGAATCAGATATGTGAGCCAGTATACTGACAAAAAATTATTTGAATCCGTTAAGTTTTCGCTGAGCGGTAAATGTTTTAGTATTTTTGCTTTCACTCAGGCCTATACGGGTTAAAGACGTTAAAATTGGTAATTTGGTGACATAGCTCAGCGAAACCTTTCAACCAAATCGCCATACAAAACCGAATGTTCGGAATATTAGTCTGTTCGGAATTTGAGAAAAAACGGTATGTTGCCAATATAGGTTCACTCTTTAAAACCAACACTTTTATTTTCAATCGCTAAAATCGTTTTTGTCTTTCTAATATCGATAAGCCAATTTCGAACAGTGATTCATTTTAATTCGCAATTTTATAAATTTCGATTTTCATTTTTGATTTATTTTATTTTTCAGCATTTTTGAATTTGAAGCATTCTAGGGTTATTAATTTTAACCGACAATAAAATTTTGATAATATTTTAAGTTCCTGAGAAAATATGGTCGGCGTTAAGTCAGAGTGGACCAAGTACAAAACTTGAAAAAATTGGATTATTCTGCCATAAGATGCAAAATAATGTTATCTCCATTTTACTTTGATCCGATTTGATGAATGTTGAAACCTGGGAGAGACATGCAACAAATTTACTTTGGATGATCAATAAAAGTCAATAAAAGTATGCAGTCAGAGTGGACTAAGTGCTTCTTACCATAACAACGAAAACGATCAGTGCTCTGAGAAAGTCTAGAAAATGCAAGACGTTTCATGTTATTTTCCAGATTTTTCGACATGGAATGATTCTTCTTCCCATTGATTAATAGAAATTGATAAATATGGCATAATTCGATGGATCTTATTTTGATATCTGGCCATTTACCGTATTTGAGTAGGTGATCAAAAATTGCAACAATTTATGTGCAGACAGAGTGGACCATGTGTCAAAAAGCAATAAACTGATTGATTATTGCAATTTTTGAGTCGATTTCAGAGTCTGATAGAAGTTTGTGGTAGTTCTATGATGTATGTATGGACTGTCCTAGAACCCGCTTATTGAACCAGCATATTTTGGCCTGTACTCGAGATTTTAACTTGGTCCTCTCTGACTGAACGCATATTTGAATATATCTGGTCTTCAATGCCCTGACTCTGCAAAACCTTAATTTTCAAGCTATCGTAATTCCATTGATTTCGGGATTGGAGATATGAATTATCGAAGAATTTACGATACTGATGTCGAAGGGTTTTGATAATAGAGTAAGGTGGGGCAAAAGTTCGACCTTAGTGGTATAATCAAAGTTTCCAGGAAAATAATAGCAGATGAATCAAAACAAATACCATACAGCGAACCTTCAACATATTGGCTATAACTTTGCTGAACAAACTTGTGTCAAAATATTTACCCATTTTTAGTTATAACAGTTTCAAAATTGATTGTCTTATTCGAACTTTTGCCCCACCGGTGGGGCAAGAGTTCGAATCTAGTGTGAGGCAAAAGTTCGTTGGCTAAAACACAAAATATCAATATTTTTATGCCAGGCATACTTTATACCAGCCGTAAACTTATGTTTGCCGAAAAATACACACTAAATTTTCATCAAAAAATGCTTTAAACAGGGTTAATTGTAATACACCCAAAAAATAGCAGTTTTTCGCAAAACTAAGTGAAAATGTAAAATTTGTTTGACATTTTTCGCACGATCAGGCAAATTTTGCTAAATTTGAAGATAATATGTAGATTTAAGGAAATTTGAAAATTTGTTCGTGGTTTTATACATGGGTCGAACTTTTGCCCCGCAGATTCGAACTTTTGCCCCGCTATGGGCCAAAAATTGATTCCAACTATTTATGGAAAAACTAATACACGTCAAAGCATCCTTATGATAGGCCTAGAAACGCCCTTACATAAAATATTGAAAAATATTTCATCTTCATTTGGTTCCATGCATCGAAAGTTTGACCAAATATTACAATATTTACGTCGAAAAACAACAAATAGCCATAACTTTTCCTAATCTCAATCGATTTTTATGATATTTGGAGTGAAAGTCTCTTACTTGTATAGCATTCGAACCACCATGACACTTCTAAGTTTTGATTTGATTTGAGCTAGAAATCTTAAAAAGAAACTCTTGCCCCACTCGAACTTTTGCCCCACTCGAACTTTTGCCCCACTTTACTCTATGTTTATCTTAAAGATATGCACCCAGTTTGACCATGCATGCATTCAATGATTGTTATTTGTCTAGAAATTGTTCAGTCAGAGTGAACCAACTCACTGAACGGTGGTATTTAGTTCAATCAGAGTGGACCAAGTGCACATAGTCCATTAAAAAATCGTTCTAACAGAGGTTTGGATTGTGATTTTTCATGATTATCACTTCACATTATATTGTTTGAAAGTAACACAAAGATGGGTAGAAATATTGAACCAAAATTTTACCAAGTTAAAAAATTACAAAGCGTTAGACTTTGAGCCCGTTTTTCTCAAAATATGAAAAATGTCACTTGGTCCACTCTGACTTAACACCGATCATATGACAATTTGAAACTTTTTCTTGAGAATATTACATTTAACCAGGGCCACAATCATATGGGGGCTAAATTAATTTAAACTTTTTTCAACTTAGTAACAATACTATTTATTTAGTCTCCAATGCGCAAATTACTGGTTAAATTATTGTCTTTCCTGTTCTATTCATGTTTATTGAATTAATTTAAATAAAAATAAGTTTTGACTTTAAAGAAGTTACACTCTGTCCACTATAAAAATAGTTACAGTGACTTATACATAAACAAATAGAGTTCAAGTTACGGTATGGTCCGTGGATACAACCAAAGCAACGTTGGCGGTATCACGGGTTTAACACCTAGTAGGATTCAGAATGAAGGGACCGAAGCAATCATCGACATAGGAAGAGATATCGAGATTCGGAGAGTCGACTGTAATTGGTGTTTAGTTTTGCATCAGCTGGCAATAAACTTATTCTACTACTTAAAATCAAGTTATGGAGTCAAAATCCAAGATGGCCGTTATATTTTTGTTGCATATGAGGTTGTTAATTTTCATCTAACGTTTTACATCAATGCATTTCAATTTGATCTAGATCACGGATCTAGATGTAAGAAGTTTTCACCTCGTTTCCATAACATCCGGGAAATTCCCACATACACGACAATTTGGTGTCAAAAGTGGGATCGTGGATTCGCGTCGCGGTCGGTAGTTCTCTAAAACCACGAACTTCTTCCCGAGATACAAAATGACGATTGTAAACGCTGAACTGCTAGGCCAGCTCTCCGCCATGGCATCGCTCCAGGCATCGATTGGTAATGCCATCTAACAAGTTAACGCTGGAGCCCAAAATCAAGCGAATGACGTTGTCGCTTCCACACCGAAAACTCCCACTTTCTCTATGTCAGAGTACTGGCCATCTGATGGATCATCCGTTGCCGACTATTAAAGTCGGTTCAAGTTGGCCTTGAAACTAAGTCAAATTCCTCAAGTTTAGTACGCCAATTATGCGAGAGTCCAGCAGGAGCGGAGCTGAACAATGCTCTGAAATTCTTTGTAAGCCCACAGGATCCAGCTACCATTGATTTCGACGTGCTGCAAACTACGCTAGTCAATCATTTCGACAGGAAGAAGAACAAATACGTGGAAAGTATTAAGTTCCGGCAGATTGCCCAGCAAACCGATGAATCAGTGGCTCAATGTGTTCTCCGACTGAGGTACATTCAAGGAAGCTTACGAGATAGCATACACGCTTGAAGCAACCCGCAACACGGCGCGAGAAGTGAATACTGGTGCAACGTCTTCGGCGCCAGAGGAAACCAACAAACTTGGGTACGAAAGCTTGAAGACAAGAAGGAAGTCGACGTTCAACCATCCGAATGGATGTCCATGGAGAACAGCGAATCAACATCCAGCCCGATAACGAAGTAGGGCCCTGTAAAGGCTACGATGGACAACACTTACACTGCCGTTTCGTGTGCCGTTTTCGTGACGTCAGATGTCATAACTGCAACATCAAGGGGCACATGGCGAAAGTGTGCCGTTCAAGAAAGCTATCCGCTCAGGACTCGTCAGCTGATCAGGTGGAGCCACAGGAGTCGCCCTCACCGGAAATCGACATCGTGCAGTCACTGAGTCAAGTCCACGACATAACATCCACCGGAAAGAAAATGATCAACGTCAAAATCGACGGTCGATTCCTACGCATTAAACTCGCTACACCAGGCACCCCATCGATTGCTTAGGGCGTATCCCGGTTATTGTTACCATCGGAACCACAAATCGTCGGTTGTACTTGTATGTAGTAGCCGGCGAGTCAGATTCTTTCTTCGGACGCGAGTGGATTTCCCAATTCGTTGAGCAAATCAATCCCAATCGATTGTTTGCAACAGAAGTGCCGGTCAATACAATTACCAGTTCTGAAACTACACCGGATCAAGCTACTCGTCTTTCGGCGCTGCTAGGTGGCTTTGAAGAAATGTTCAGCGAAGTCCCAGGGAAGTTGGTAGGTCCTCCAGCTAAGGTGCACATTAAACCCGATGCATGCCCGTTATTTCTCAAGGCTCGTGATGTACCACATGCACTACGCGAGCGATACGCAGCTGAAATAGACAAGAAACTGGCGTCTGGTTTTTTCGAGAAGGTGGAGTATTCTGAGTGGTTATAGTAGTTACGAAAAACGGAGACTTGCGGATCATCGGGAACTACAAACCAACCGTCAACCCAAGAATGATAGTAGATGAACACCCCATACCAAAAATTGAGTCCATATTCAACAAGATGAACGGCGCAACGATGTCATCTGGACGTGACAGACGCATATACGCATCTTCCAATCGATGAAGAATTCAGCCATGTATTGACCCTCAACACAGCTACACACGGGCTCATCCGTCCCACTCGAGCCGTATACGGAGCAGCAAACATCCCCGCAATTTGGCAACGCCGTATGGAATCAGTTCTCCAAGGAATGGATGACGTCGTCGTTAGTTTCTATGACGACATAATTGTGTTCGCCAAGGACTTCGACAGCCTTCTACAAGCGCTATCGGTTACACTAGATAGGGTGAGGCTGAACGGACTTCGTCTGAACCGAACTAAATACGTTTTTGCAACGTCATCGCTCGATTGTTTGGGCCACAAGATCGATCGCCATGGATTACACAAATCGGACAAGCACGTTGAAGCCATCCGGGATGCGCCGCGACCTACAACACTAGAAAAATTGCAACTATTCCTAGGTAAGGTCACTTATTACAGCACATTCATACCGAATCTATCTAAAAGAGCAAGGAGCCTACGCGACATGCTTCTTTCCGACTCGTTTCAATGGACTATCACACCGCTTGAGCAATGGGTTAGAACGATCAATTGCTTTTGCTAGCACCACCATGGCTAGTACGGAAAAACGCTATCCCCAAATAGACAAGTAAGCTCTAGCTATAGTGTGGGCGGTTAGGAAATTTTTCCACTACCTGTATGCCAGAAAGTTCACGCTGGTAACGGATCACAAGCCGCTCTCACAGATTCTGCATCCCGATAAATCACTTTCTACGTTGTGCATCAGTCGCATGGCGAATTACGAGGATTACCTAGCACATTTTGACTTCAACATCGTGTATAAGCCAACAAAGCAGCACACGAATGCCGATTATTGCTCTCGCATACCAAGCAAAACTACATCATCGGGGATAAACATGCTGGGTATGCAAGAAGGAGGAAGGAAGCATTGAGGACGAATTCGATGGGTTTGCTCTACTCCAAACTCAGCAACTGCCTGTGCGAGCAGAACATATTGCACGAGAAACGCGTAAGGATGACCATCTAGGGACAATCGTGCAAACGCTGGAAACGGGTCGTGACCTCTCCTAGTGTGGCTACAAGTCCCCGGAAAACAAGTACACCCTAGCTGCAAATTGTCTGCACTTCGAGTATCCCACCATTGCTAAGACAATCGATATTGACCGACCTATCTCATGGGAACAACCAGAAGCACACTAAAAACGAACATCAATGAGTTTCTTCGCCAGTACCGAAAAGCGACCCATTCGGAAAAAGCTGACTCTTCTGCAAAACTATTTCTGGGGCGCAGCATCCGAACACGCTTGGATTTGGTCCGAACACTAGATGCAGGCACGAGAATCACGGAGAAGCAACAACCAAACTTTAGCCCGATGTTCCGAAGCTTCATTCAAGGACAGAAGGTATATTTTCTATCTGGAAATGCACGGTTCAGCAAGTGGATTCCTGGAAGTATGGACCAATGGATCAGTGCACGTGTTCACCCGTTCACGTTTGAGCGGTGCCGTGTTATTTACGTGACCATGGGAACGAGTGAACTTGGCACCGCTTAAACGTCAGATTATTGAACTCGTGCATTGGTCCATGCACGAGTTCACTAATTTGACGTTTAAGCGGTGCCAAGTTCACTCGTTCCAATGGTCACGTAAATAACACGGCACCGCTCAAACATCAGATAGTGAACTCGTGCATCGGTCCATTGCTGAACAACTGGGAGATTTGCACTACAGAATCGATTATCACGGGAAACTCGTAAAACGACACGTAGACCAAATTCAGCGTTTCCATGACAGCGACCAAAACAACGAGCCACCCACTTCACTCACTTCGCCTACACCAGGAATCAAAATTATCCGAATATACATGTGAGGTGCAGCGACGAGTGCGTTACTATGGTGAAGTTATGACGTCATCAAACCGGTCACCCTCGACAGCTAATTATGGTTCTGCAGTTATGTTTGGATCTCCGAATGCACGTTTTTCAACTCCGTGTGGCACTCCGGAACTGCAGACAAGACACATCGACCCTCCTATGCTGCACCGTTCGGAAAGACAGCGCCGCCCGCCTTTGAAATTCTCTCCATAGGAAGGAAGAAATGTTGCATGAAGATCGTAGCAAACCATGCGCGCGGGCGGTTGCGTTTTGAATTTTAGTATGCGTTTGCTTGTATTAGTCACGAAAAAGATGTAAACAAAACAACCAGCTTCGGCAACTTCGTGAACGTTCGGCTCGCCGAAATTGGCATTACACAACTACCACTTCAAAACTGAAATTATCACAAATACTAATTTGATACTTCGACCGCACCTCTAAATACCCCACATTGCACCATCTTCCCCGTGCAGTAGGAGTAAGTGTGAGCGAATCCGGCATCCAAATGGAGGGACGAATGAGAGAGAATCAGTGAGAGAACAAAAAGTCCTATATACATCTCAACTTTTACCCTCCTTCCGTTGCTTCATGGGACACAGACGGAGAGGGAATAGCGATGTCGCACAGTGGGACGAAATAAAAAAAAATGGGACCTGTGTGTTTGTGCTGAAACTATTGGGTTTAGCGTTTCAAAGTGTTCTACAAGATTCGTTATTTTTTTAAGAACTTCATTTGTATACTGAAAAGTTTCACTTCAGGTTGTATACACTAAGGAAAAAATATCATTTTCATTTATTGTCAAATTTGGAAACTGTCTGAGAAAACATTGTAGGTAAAGTTCATATCATGAAACTTTGTCGAAGAAAGTTCTACTCTTATACAGACTATGTTAGGGGGTAAAAATTAAAAGTACCCAAGAACCCCCTTAAAAATTATTTGTTTCTGTATAACTTTTGAACTGCAATTTCCACATTTTTCCAATGTTCTACAATCTTCAAGGTGCTGTAATAATACACTTTTGTGCGAAAACATCAAAGCGCTATCTCTTCATTTTTAAGTTTTACAAACACTTTTCTCATTTTTTTCTCATATCAAATTCAAGTGCGCATATGATATTTCGCAAGCATGCTATTTCGCAAGCCATACCCTTTTCATATATGCAGAAATGATTGCGGGATGTAGCAAGACCCATTAATTTATAGTTTTTCAATTTTAAATGTATTTTGTTCCACAGTTTTATTTCTTTTTATTTTGTTTTAAAATTTTAGTGTTTACTCATTCGCAGCGTTAATTAATTTTAATTTCTTACAGTTTACGTGAATATTTGAACAGTTTTAATTTTTCAATATTTATTTAGTTTTCGGTGTATCTTACAACGTTTATTAAGATTGTAAAGTATTCGCGCCATCCACGATTTCTGGTAAAATAGTAAGGAGATTCATCATAAATGCGAAATGTTCCGAACAAATTATGTTATAACTAGTGACGACTATGAACATTCGACGAGTTTTTTTATATTAAATAAAGTTTCTAAATTAAGTATTTGTTCCACTAAGAAAAGCTAGTGAAATGTATTTGCATGATACCCGTAGGACGCAGATGCTCTGAAAACCATGATACTGGCAAAATATTTTATTGCAACCATGAAAACACTTTGACTAAGCACTCCTCCTTTCTCTGATGGCAAACAAAATATTTTTTTCAACAATTAACCCTCTAGTACCCAGCCCCGCCTTAAGACGGGTAAACTTTGGAATTTTGTGTATTTTTTCGTAGCTTGGAAATCAAAATGGTTTTATTTTTGGCTGAAACCTTGACTCATAACACGCATATAAGAAAAGTGTTTTATGACTTTTGAAACTTTTTTATATTTTTGAAAATTGTTTTAAGAATTGTATTCTTATATAACCTACAAATGCCCGGGGTTCATTTAACGTGTAATATAAAAAATCGTACCTTTTATTTTTTTCTACGATCAACCTATCACAAAGGAAGAGCTTGGTGATATTGAAATGATTTCAAACCTGTTTTTCCGTTAATTGCAAGGAAAATAAAAATATTTCCAGAAAAATATTGAAAAATTAATATTATTAAAAGTACCGTAAAATTTTGAATTGTTATTATTGCCAAAAATCAGTAACTAGAAAAGGCTTCAAGAAAAAATGGAAAAGGGTAGGGATGTTCAAAAATAAAAATTATAAAAAATCAAAATTCAAAATTCATAGATTTACGAATAAAAATAAATCATTGACCAAAATGTGATTAGAACGATTTAAGATAACTAAAAATGATATTTAGATCGAAAATAAAAATTTGGGTATTAGAGGGTTAAGTGTGATTTTCAAAATTGAAAAAGTTTTTTGCTTTAAGAGAACAATAACCTCAAACTTTTTTGTCTCAATACTTCATTTAGGTTAGGGCCTTCCTTAGTCCGCGGCTTCAAAACAAAGCCATGCTGATAATGTCCGGGTTCAATTCCTGGTTAGTTAAGGATCTTTTAGAAATGGAAATTTCCTTAACTGCCACACGATACACGAATGTGAAAATGAAAGCTCTCAGGTTAATAACTGTGCAAGTGCTCATTGCACACTAAGTTGAGAAGCAGGCTCTGTCCTTGTTATACTAAAATAAGAAGAAGTATTATTAAGGTTGGAAAAAATGTAACAATATTACGCTTGTGCATGCCACACATACATTCAAATAATTTTCGCACTTTTTAATGGGCCATACTGTGTGTATCAGCCATATTAAAACCTTTTCTTACAAAATTCAAAAGAATCTGATGAACATTCGTCATTATTGAGCTATCGAATCTTCGGACAGATTGCGAAGAAAACTATCAGCGTCAAATAATAACAATTTTCATCCCACATTGCCTTAGTCACTCGATCAGAAAGAGCAAAACGTTTCCTGTTGTTCGGTTTTCATTTCACAGTTTCAGACATCCTTGGACTGGCCCCGTCCATGTTACGACTAGTTGATTTATATTTTTAAAAATGGTTTACTGTAGATCATGGAGTGGAAAATTTTCGTAAAGTGAGACACATACACATTGTACCACACCACACTCAATTCTGAATAAGTGCAGTCAGTATGATGAAATAAACGACAGCAGCGAACAGTGGTTCAGATTTTAAAAAATCATAGCGAAAGCTCCACATTTTTGGTACTTTACTTATTTTAAAGCATGAATAGTAAAAAAATAGGTTTCAGGGCATGTTCCGCTGTTTAGTGCCCAAACATGATTAGCAAAAATATTTCTAAATCTTGCATGTTTTTTTTTAAATTACCTGATAGTAAAGTTTAAATTACCTGATAGTAAGTAGGGGGGCCTTCCTTAGCCGAGTGGTTAGAGTCCGCGGCTACAAAGCAAAGCCATGCTGAAGGTGTCTGGGTTCAATTCCCGGTCGGTCCAGGATCTTTTCGTAATGGAAATTTCCTTGACTTCCCTGGGCATAGAGTATAATCGTACCTGCCACACGATCTACGAATGCGAAAATGGCAACTTTGGCATAGAAAGCTCTCAGTTAATAACTGTGGAAGTGCTCATAAGAACACTAAGCTGAGAAGCAGGCTCTGTCCCAGTGGGGACGTTAAAGCCAAGAAGAAGAAGATAGTAAAGTATTCCACTTCATTTTACAACAATGTTTTTAAATTAGAGTTTTATCAACTTTTTGTAAAACTGCACCTCTTTGCAGCGGAGGACCTTTTTCCTGCACCATCTCGACAAATAGCGTGTTAGTCACGCGCCGGAACTGGCAGCCAGCATCAGGAGAGGGACGTTTGCAAATTTGTCCACATCAAAACCATTCCCGGCAGAACCAGCTGAGTTCTATATATTTTTCCCTAGGAAGCGAGTCCACCCGTTCCATCTGGCTGAGCTGGTCTGATGCCCATCGCGATTGGTAACTGTGATGACTGCTATACGCCCAAAGGGGTTTTCCCTCGGGTGATAAAAAGCAATATCCCCAATGGACCCAATAGAACCGTTGACAGAATGAAGCGAAGAGAAACGACACCCGGCAGAAGCTAATTTATAAAAGCTGCCTGAGCGATTGATATAAATGCGGTTTTTATTAAAATTAGAAGCATTATTTAAAATATGTAATAACAGTACCATCAGTGTCAGATAAAGCACTGGTACTGCGAAAGGCTTGTTTTATTTGTGACATTCAAAAAATCGTGGAACATAATGAATATAATGGGTTAAATAAGAATGAACTCGTTTGTCAATGCCATCAATATTGCTATTTTCACTAGCAGTTTCGGTGAGCTCATGTTTCGATGATTTATTTACAAAGGCAAATCTTGTCTTATTTCTTGATTCCCTTTTCACAATGTAGAGTAGTCTATCCCAATAAATTTCGTCCCTTTGTAAATCTATGTGGATACATAATCCTTAGTTTAAATATGAACAGATTTCCTCTACATGTACTTCTCCATCTTTCTGATGTTACGTGCCTACTTGATCTGAAATCTTAGAACCCTTAATAACTATCTGAGTTTTTTTACGATTTATTGTAGGGTGCAATTGATTTGATATACAAATCAATGTGTTTATAGTAGAAGATAGTTTTGGTGCTACCAAAGTTAAGAGAAAAAAGTTCATAACAGCCATGGGAAAATGGTGTCATTAAATTTCAAAGCAAAACGAACATAAAATCTTCATCTACTGCAATATAAATATATTCTTAATATTTAATTACTCAACATTGCTCGGGATACCTATTAAGAAATTAACACTCACAGTGAAAACAAAGAGGAATTTGAAATACACTTCATATCCTGCTCCTGTTTCCTTCTGCTCAAGGTTGCGAATATTTGATAATAAATAAGAACCGATGACCAATAAAAAACTAAGAAATTTTTGCCGCAATGTTTCACAAACAAAAACTTGTATCTACAAAGCACAAGTGTTTATGATTTAAATGTTTTTTTTTGTTGATTTACATGTTCAGAATGAAAGTGGCAATTTTTTATCATAATTGTGGACAATTTCAAAATTGCTGGTGTGTTTGACAACCGTTTAGATTATTCATATGGTGAGTTAAACAAGTGGAACGGCAAATTTCCCTTCCCGATCCCCCATATAATAGCCAAGGGGCGTTATCAACAATGAAATCCATTATGTACGGTAACAACTAGTTAGCCGTTTAGTCGTGCATGTAAATTGCAACATTTAGCAGAAGTGTTTACTTTTCAAAATCCTCGTATATTTATGCACCTCATTACTCTTGCTGGCGTCGTGCTGCCACGTCCAAAAACACGGCTAGACTTCAATATAGGTATACGGCATAGGTTCTCAGCTACGCTATGGGAAACATACGGTATGGGGTGGATCAGTTGTTAGCAGTTTTATAATAATAGCTGACTACAAACAATCCACTTCCCCGTCATGTCTTTCGCTTTCGTCGTTGGCTCCCCCCAAAACGTTGTTAATTTCGGTAAGCGGTAAATTGATTTCAAAGTTAAAATATGTTTTAAATTGTTACAAACTGGTCAACGACAAACGGCGAGCAACGAGGAAAGGTCGTCGCAACGTGGTAATGAGATTTTACGGTACAATGCGTTAATAAAACTTGGACATGCTCGTTCCGTGGTTGGTTTTGGTGTTTGTCTAGTGGGCTGATTTACAATTGGGTTTACAAATTGGATGATTTTTGTTGTTTGAGAGATTGATTGTACTGTTGCGAAATAAACTAAACAGGGCATGAGTAAATTCACTCCTATAATCAGTGGCATCGAAAGCAGGCACGAAAGGGGTAATGTCAACGATAGGGATACTTTTTTTCATTTCTTCCTAAGAATCATTTCAAACAGTACAGTTTTATTATATGATACTCAACTTCGAACTAAGCCATAAAAACTAAAGATGTTTATAATAATCGATGTACCGTAATCCGGGGGCAAATTGATCACTGGGGCGAATTTGATCAAGTCGGTGCCAAGAAACATTTCATCCCAAGGATGCTGAAGGTTTAGTTTGCACCACATACATTCCATATGTTCTAGTTTATAGATGTCTAATGATTATTTTGAACTATTTCATTTTTATTAGGGTAAGTTTTGCATAAAAATATCCACACTTTTTGAAGGTGTAAGCAATACATTTAAAAATGTCGGTGCTAAACAATCCACTGGTGATATGCCTATATGTGAAATTTGAGCGTTTGAAATGTTGTGTAAGCTTAAGTATGAACTACTCAATTTTTTCCTGATATCATACAGCTTAGCTTAGCTTAGCTTAGACTGACTACACATATCAATGGTTGCTATTCCGTGATTGACCGAAGTCAGTGAAAATGCACAAAGAATCAACTAGAAGTTCGGCTGGGATTGGCCATAATCTTCTTCAGTGTGCATAATTCAGTGCCTCTATTTATACAGGGTCAATAACGGCGCCGGCCACGTCCTTGCAGTCAGGTGGGATTGGGGGAAGGAATGTTAGTATGTAACCTTTGCTATTTGGAGACCGTGTTTGCCTCTGCATCTCCACAAAGGTTACTGGGAGGGATGTTTGTTAATGGGAAGGATCGTTGGGTCACAGGATTCACTTTGATAAGCGATTAGACCATAATAAATATTTTTTTGTGAGATATAAACATGCTTATATGTAAATATAATATTTTCATTTGATATGAACTCTACATAGATATTTGTAGAGAAAAATTATGCCGACACTTGAGGTGACGAACCTTTCAAAGTTTGTTGAATAAAGTGAACCTTTCGGAAGTCTACACTTGAAGTGTCGAACCATTCAAAGTTTTATTTTTGATTACAAAAATAAAGGTAAAAAGAAGAAGGTGTATTGAATAAAAAAAATTTAGACATAAATAATTTATGAATCAGAGTTTATGTCGACACTCACAGTGACGAACCATTCATATTTTTTTGAAACATCATATTTACATCTCACCGTTGTAACGATTAACGGTTCAGTCATACATATTTTATAGAATAGGAACAGTAGCATGAAATGAGCTCACCATTTGATCCGTCATCATTGAGCAGCAACAATCCACTTTCAGCTTCAGTCGTTTGCTCGGCTATATAAAAGCACCCAGAGAAAATAGGCGCGCGACCCGTGATGGAAAACAACTGACGACTACTCGGGCTTTCTTGAAGCACTGCCCAGGATCAAGCGTCAATGTTGGAAGATCATAAAGAACTAATCGAAAGCGGCACTTTTTCGCTTTACTCGATCGACGCGCGACATGTTTGATCCTGCCCTCATCGCCGGCCCGCGCAGGAGCAAGCGTCAAGGTCGGAAGATCAAACACAACAAAGCGATCGCGGTTTTTTTTTACTTTTACTTGACCGACGCGCGACATGTTTGATCCTGCCCTCATCGCCGGCCCGCGCAGGAGCAAGCGTCAAGGTCGAAAGATCAAACACAACTAAGCAATCGCGTTTTTTTTTCCACTTTTACTTGACCGACGCGCGACATGTTTGATCCTGCCTCCATCGCCGGCCCCCGCAGGTGCAAGCGTCAAGGTCGAAGGATCAAACACAACTAACGGATCACGCCTCTTTTTCACTTTTACTTGACCGACGCGCGACATGTTTGATCCTGCCTTCATTGCCGGCCCCAGCAGGAGCAAGCGTCAAGGTCAAAGGATCAAACACAACTAACGGATCACGCCACTTTTTCACTCTCACTCGACCGACGCGCGACATGTTTGATCCTGCCCTCATCGCCGGCCCCCGCAGGAGCAAGCGTCAAGGTCGAAGGATCAAACACAACTAACGGATCACGCCACTTTTTCACTTTTACTTGACCGACGCGCGACATGTTTGATCCTGCCCTCATCGCCGGCCCCGCAGGAGCAAGCGTCAAGGTCGGAAGATCAAACACAACTAAGCAATCGCGTTTTTTTTACACTTTTACTTGACCGGCGACATGTTTGATCCTGCCTCCATCGCCGGCCCCACAGGTGCAAGCGTCAAGGTCGAAGGATCAAACACAACTAACGGATCACGCCACTTTTTCACTTTTACTTGACCGACGCGCGGCATGTTTGATCCTGCCCTCATCGCCGGCCCCCGCAGGAGCAAGCGTCAAGGTCGGAAGATCAAACACAACTGAGCGATCGCGGTTTTTTTTTTCACTTTCACTCGACCGACGCGCGACATGTTTGATCCTGCCTCCATCGCCGGCCCCCACAGGTGCAAGCGTCAAGGTCGAAGGATCAAACACAACTAACGGATCACGCCTCTTTTTCACTTTTACTTGACCGATGCGCGACATGTTTGATCCTGCCTTCATTGCCGGCCCCAGCAGGAGCAAGCGTCAAGGTCAAAGGATCAAACACAACTAACGGATCACGCCACTTTTTCACTCTCACTCGACCGACGCGCGACATGTTTGATCCTGCCCTCATCGCCGGCCCCCGCAGGAGCAAGCGTCAAGGTCGAAGGATCAAACACAACTAACGGATCACGCCACTTTTTCACTTTTACTTGACCGACGCGCGACATGTTTGATCCTGCCCTCATCGCCGGCCCCGCAGGAGCAAGCGTCAAGGTCGGAAGATCAAACACAACTCTCAATTTTTTCCTGATATCATACAGCATACAAAGTATAGTTTCTTGCTCATAAAACAGTTTATTCTCAAATAATGTGCTTATTTCAAGGGGGATTGCCTACATTCAGGCGTGTTAGGCATATTTTTAAAGTATAATGTTTCAATAAAATAATCTAATACTCGAGTTGTAAGAATTTTGACATCATTTTCAGATTCAGGAGACCCAAATTTAGTAGATAAGGAAATTTTTCATTCTTAAACCTGCTCTGTTATATGATGATCAATTTCGCCCCAGCGTGTCATTTTAAATTTTTGGTATTAAAACTATTTTTATGATATGTTAAATATTGTTTCATGAAAAGTCGATTATTTAAACTGATAAAGATCAATGGAATACTGATTTTGTCGAAATTTATTCGACAATATTTGAAATCCGAAGGATAACTCAGCAAAAAGTTGTAAAATAGTGATCAATTTGCCCCCGGATTACGGTACCGTTGAAACAATCGAACATATTTCAGGAAGAGGCGCCATTCAAATAACTTGTTTCACATATTCCAACGATGTTTTTTTTTACCTCACTTCCAGATTTGCATTTTGCTCAAAGTTTTTTTTTTAATAGAAAAACTGCTTCTCATCTTAGTATTCAATGAGCACTTACACAGTTATTACCTGAGAGCTTTCTATGCTAAAGTTGCCTTTTTGCATTCGTATATCGTGTGGCAGGTACGATTATACTCAATGCCCAGGGTAGTCAATGAAATTTCCATTAAGAAAAGATCCTGAACCGACCGGGATTTGAACCCAGACACCTTCAGCATTGCTTTCATTTGTAGCTGCGGATTCTACCTACTCGGCTAAGGAAGGCCCCTCAAATAGGTAGCTACCTACCCTGATACCTTGATGGCTACAGCGTAGCGTCCCGCTATTGCCAGGCGTATTGTTGAGCTCCAGCTTCGTCGGTCTCGGGCGAAACTTCTCCAGTTGCCCCGAACGTTTAGGGTTGCCAGGTCCTCTTCCACTGCGTACAGCCAGCGTATTCGTGGTCTTCCCCGAAGCCGCCGACCTTTATCTGGTTCCCTACTGAATATTATTTTCGCAATTCTTTCTTCCGACATTCGCTCTAAGTGACCAGCCCACTGAAGTCTGACGTATTTTACACGCTTGATAATATTCGCATCTTTGTACACTTGATACAACTCGTGATTCATGCGTCTTCGCCACACACCATTTTCGAGTTTCCCACCGAGTAGTGTCCGCAGCACTTTATGCTCTAAAACATCGAGTGCTTTCCGGTCTGCCTCTTTCAACGTCCACGCTTCGTGCCTGTAGAGAGCCATCGGAAGCATCAATGTTTTATACAGGGCGAATTTTGTTTCCGTTTGCTAGCTGCAGGACCTAAGCTGGTTACGTAGTCCGTAAAGTACCCTATTTGCAGCCGCAACACGTCTTTTAACATCGCGGGAAACGTCGTTGTCACATGTCACAAGTGTTCCAAGTTAAACAAATTCTTCGACAACTTCAAACACATCCTCATCAAACACTACCTCAGCACCTGCACCACCAAGCCTGACTCTATCTCTACCTGCAACCATGTACTTCGATTTGATAGAATTAATGGTCAGGCCTATCCTCGCTGTCTCCCTCTTCAGAGGCACGAAGACCTCTTCCACTGACCTGCGATCGATTCCAAATGGGTCTATATCGTCCGCAAAGCCAAGGAGCATATGCGACCTTGTGATAATAGTACCATTCCTCTGCACGCCAGATCTCCTAATAGCGCCCTCGAGTACAATGTTGAACAATAAATTCGAAAGTGCGTCTCCCTGCTTCAACCCGTCTAACGTCACGAACGATATTGACACCTCGTCTGCGATCCGAACGCTTGATTTCGATCCATCCAGCTTAGCACGTATCAGCCTAATTAGTTTCGCCGGAAAACCATGTTCAGACATTATCTGTCACAGCTCATTTCTTTTCACTGAGTCGTACGCCGCCTTGAAATCAATAAACAGATGGTGAGTCTGCAAGTTATACTCCAGGAATTTATCTAGGATCATTCGCAAGCTAAACATCTGGTCCGTTGTCGAACGGGCCGCACGAAAACCAGCTTGGTATTTGCCGACGAAGGACTCCTCGAGCGGTCTCAGTCTGTTAAAATAGATGCGCGACAGTTTTATGTACGCCGAATTCAGCCTGGTAATTCCTCTGTAATTGACACACTCCAGCCTGTACCCTTTCTTGTAGATTGTGCGTATGAAGCCATCCAATCAGCCGGTGGGCAATTCTTCGTCCTCCCATATCTTCATAAGTACTCGGTGGATCGACTGATAAAGCTGCTCACTTCCGTGCTTGAGAAGCTCGACCGGGATTTTGTCTTTTTCAGCAGCCTCACAGTTCTTCTGCTCGCTGATAGCCTTTTTAACCTCTCCTATAGTCGATGGGTCCACAGCTTGATCCTCATCATAAATATTAATCCAGCTTCTCGCTACATTTCCATTTTCACCGTTCAACAATTGCTGAAAGTGCTCCTTCCACCTGGCTGCCACCGCCCATTTTATCGGTCAGCAAATTCCCTACTCGATCATTGCACATGGCGGGCACTGGTACGGTATTGTGCCGCGCACCATTGACCGTTGCATAGAATTCCCGCATATCATTTCAGTTCACGCTTTCTTGTGTTTCAGTCAGCACATTTTCTTCGTGCTGCCTTTTCTTTCTGCGGTGGATTCGCTTTTTGTCGGCTCTCGCTGCCCTGTCCCGCTCTCTGTTCTGCCGGGTACCGGCCACAAACATACAGCTTCTGGTGACATTCTACATGTTTGTCACTCTCTGGCATTCTTCATCGAACCAGTCCTTTCGTCTTCGTCGTTGACCAGTGCCTATCACTTCCGCACCGTTGTTGTCACAGCTTCGTGGATACGGTCCCTTAGGCTGTCGACGTCTCCAGCAACGTTGATTCTTCCTAACTGCTCGTCTAGTTGCTGACAATACTGTGCAGCTACCCCATCTGTCGACAAGCGTTACATATTGAAGCAGCGTTCTGTTTGTTGTGGAACTCGTGACGCTGGATAACCGCGCCCGAATTTTAGCTACAACGAGATAATGATCCGAGTCGATATCGGATGTCACCAAGCGTGTTTGCGGATATTCTTTCGTGCGAAGTAGGTACTGCTGATTGCCATCCCTCTTGCAGCAGCGAAGGTAACTAGCCACAGGGCATTATCATTGGTAACGAAATAGAGGCTTTCCATTCCAATGACGGGTCGGAAGAAATCTTCTTTCCCGATCTGCGCATTTGCATCGCCGATGACTATCTGTTTTGGGCACTCTCCGTAGGCCTTATCCAGGCTCTCATAGAACTCATCCTTCATGTCATCGGGCTTATCGTTCGTTGGCGCATATATGCTGATCAGGCTGTAGTTGCAGAACTTGTCCTTCATTCTCAACACACAAATTCGGTAGCTTACCGGTTTCCACCGAATAATTCGCTTCATCTGCTTCCCAATCACTATGAAGCCATCTCCACGTTCTGCTCTGTCGTCACCGCTGTAGTAGATGTAGTACTTGAATGAAGTGTTGGCGATGGGGTCCACCGCTCGGAATTCGCGCTCTCCGGTTCCTGTATGGCTGCCACGTTAACGCCGATATTGCGCAGTTCACGAGCCAGGAGCCCAACACGCGCGGGTTCATTCAAAGTTCTAACGTTCCAAGATCCAACTTTCCAATCGTTCTCTTTTATTTGATGCCGGGTCTGTTGCCGTAAAATCAATCCGTTTGCTCTACTTTTGCCTTTTTTGGTTGGTGAAGAGTCTTCGATGGACCACCTATCCAGGGTTACGCTACCTACATCGTGCTAGAGGGGCTGCCTCCTCGGTGCTGACACGATACAGCATTGTCCGTTTGTTCTTTACATGATGACCACGGTCATAGCCATCACAATCATTCACCTTTATCAGGGCTTTGGACCTGTAGCTCTGGTTCTCAAAAGATTCAAGTTCTTTCGGACATGCTACTATGGTGAGCCGTTATGCGCTAGTGATATTATTTTTCTCAATTTGTTAGTAATAATATGTTTTCCTCTTTCAAGGCTTCTGAGGTTTTTTTTTTCAAAATTTTAGATAATTTCCAAAAGGGCTCAGAGCCAGGGTCCAATTGAGAAATTTTATTTCCAAATTTTTGTTTCTTATTTGTGAAAATCGTTTTTTTTTTCTTTATTTTCTCCTCACGTTTTTAAGAAGGATCAAGTGTTTCAGACAATCGTTTATAATCACGGATACAAATTTAACTTTACATATTGGCATTGCAATGCCCCTGGCTTCAACAATGGAAGTCATTAATGTTCCAAGAATATTGGCGATATCAAGTTTTGTTTGTAAAGAAATGATAACTGCATGAATACTGTCGGTTTATTATACATTCCAGTCGGCTCGAAAATAATTGAAAGTGGAGCTGATAGGATTGAGAATCGCTTCATGGGATATTTGAAATGTAACAGGGACATGATCAGAATCAAAATCAGCATGAGTAATCAGTTGGCTACAAAGATGACTAGAGTCGGTTAAGTTAAGTTCATTTAAAAAATTCAAATCATGGGGGAGATACATAACTTGGAGTAGGTACATTAACTGATGATTTCCCGTTAGGATTTTCGGTAGACGAAGAGGTGGAATATTCTTGCTTCCCACGCTGTCCTCAGGGGAATAGGATGTTGATCCCTTTTGCTTCCCTCTTCCAATTGTATAAGGGCGCCAGAGGTTGTGCGCCGGTTCCGGTTCTTCCAAAACTTCCGCACCGACGGGGCTCTGGCTGCCCAGATAGCTAAATGGGGTTTTCGGGGGATAGGCGCTATGTCCCTTTTGCGTCCCGATAACAACAGTTACGTCCGGATGCCGGAGGTTGTCCGCCAGTTCCGGTAGGGGTGTAGCGTCCGCACCGACGGGGCCCCGGCTGTCCGTGACCCCTGTTGTCGTTGAATTGTCCTTGAGTATTTCGTTCAGAGGCTGTAGTGTGTTCGTCGATATTTGCTCAGTCGACTCTTGTAACTTCATTGTTTCGACTTTTATTTGCGGAGTGAAGATGGCAGGAAGAAAATATTGTCGACTCGTTTAGACCGTATGTTTGCAGAGGACTGAGTATTGGTGATTGGTTCTACTGTTTTGTTCTACCACCTCTCTTGCGGTTCTTGTTTTTCCGCTTCGAGATGGTGGAAGAGCCAACAGAATCACCGGATGGGCAACTAAGTTCCGAGTTTGAGTGGGCCCTTTTCGTAGGGTTTGAAACGTGTGAATTGTTGGAGATTCTAGTGGCTTTGGATGTGGCTGATATCATGCTATGATCGGATGCATTTCCATCGTTGGATTCATCGCTTGTGAGAGTTTTCTTGAGGTCTGGTGTTATATTAGAGATCCATTTGGACACCTGTACGACCACTTGACTGGGCAGTTTCGGAAACCTTGGTTTGTATTTGTCCCTCTGGTGCAGTAGAGCTAAAAACAGTCACGGTGTTGTCATCGGACGGATCTTCCTGCCTATAAGGTCAACGATTGTGCGGTTTTGCTCCGTGATTAGTTTGTCCTTACCTGCTAGAGCATTTTGGAGGTTCTGAACGGTTTCTGTTAGCGTTGCCACTTGCTTGCCAAGCTCTCCGATGGTCCGTGTTCTTTAATTGATTCGAGGTGGTCACTGATGGTGCGGCTCTGCAGAGCCCGTTCCATTTCAGCCATTATTTTCTCTTTTTCAGCATCAGTTCGGAGCTTAGTAACCATGGCCTTCAGACTATCAATTTCTGCGTCCTTGCTAGCATTGACCACACCAGAAAAGTTGGCACTACATCGACTTGCTACTTGTTGGGCTTCGTATTTACGTCGAGCCTGTGGATACGGAATGTCCATGTCGAAGCGAAGGTGTTGTATTGCTTGTTCCTTCAAGTACACCGGACACTTGCGGCTTGAGACAGAGTGATCTCCTGTTTTGCACTGCTTGCAGAACGGCTCTTCGGTGCACTGGTATGGAGGTTTCGACGCAACGTGTGCACTGGTGGCTCCTTCCTGAGTGTTTGTAGGATCTTGTTCTTGCGAGTGTACCTTGGAGCAGCGTCCACAAATACGGTGGGGGTTTGTGCAACGCTTACCAGTATGCCCGTACTCCCAGCAGCGGAAGCATAGCATGGGAGATGGGTAAAAGAGACGCGTCTTGCACCGTGACCAACCGAAAACGACATGCTCCGGAATAACGGTCCCCTTGATGGTGGCTGTGTTTATAACCTTTCCATCCGGACCGCGGCGTGTGATCCTTCGTAGGCTCTTGATTCCCTGGGAGGAGAGCTGTTGAAGCAGGTAGTCATTAGATAGTCCGATTGTTTCATGATTGGTAACTACACATTGCCTTTGATTTAGCCGTGGGTGCTCAGTGATCCGGATTGGGGTGTTGTCTAGCAATTGACTCATGTGGAGGAGCCGATTTACCTGCTCTTGGCTACGCACCTTCAACACGTAGGACAAACCTTTGTTTTCTATGAAGGCCCCGAAAACGGGACCTCCAATGACCTTTTCAACGGATAGCCGAAGAAGAAAGGGATCCTGGGGCATTGTTCCAGCAGCGGCTTCCATCCTGAGATACTGCAGTTGTCCTGCAGTACCTTCACGGTCTATAAACTCCGGTAGCAATGCACCGGTGTAGTCGCCAAGAACTCTGCTGCCTACTTTGCTGAACCCACCACCGGGGCCCCCTGGGTGGAGGGTATGGCCTTCGCCAGCATGGCACTGGCAAGCCAGAAAGACGCGCTCAGGGAAGACTCACCTGTTTTGGATAGTCAGTTATACTCCTATTTAAAATCACTGCACTGCTTTTGTCTTGAAGATTATTATATTGGCACCACTAACAAGCTCACATATATACTCGCGACCCGAAAAAATACCTCCCTACCGAGTCTTTAAAACCTCACTTTCAATAGCACGTAATCCTACAAATCAACTGTTCGCCCCAGTATGGAAGCCGATAAAAAAGATCCAGAATGAAACAATGCCCGCTTGCCCCGCTGTGGAGCACCTCGTCAGACAACGTTCGAGTTGGCTGATGCGCTGTTAATTGATACTAATAGTATGGAACAATGCGAAACAATGCGGAAGGCGACTGTACGTGACGGCGATCGGCTGTCAACTGCCTGGTAGAGATGGTATATCTAGACATTATTTGAAATGTTTCGTGCTTTTTAACTTTTTAACACAGTAAGTTTTTAGAGCTTGTCAGCAATATTTCTGCAAGGTTTGTTTCAACAAAAACACACAATGTTTTCAAACTTTGGTTTCAAATGACGAAAAATACTTTTTTGAATAATGATAGCAATTCTACCACACACCTTATAAAATTCCTGGACGTTCCGGTCGAACCGTTAAACTTTGGGACAAATAACCTACATTAGTGCATTGTTTTCTGGTTCTATTCTTTCACAATCATGTTCTATTTTGTACACGTAAGCGATTCAAATGAATGTTTGGGCCAACTAATGCTAATGTACATGAACCTCATTGAAAACACATATCGATGCAATTGAGTCGATGACAAGTACAATGCTAAAACTAAATACGCGAATCTGGATGTGCCTCTGCACATATTTTAACCTCTGCCAATGGTCCATGTAAATTATCCAACCACCAAGAAGCGCAATTGCAGCACCGTGGAAGGCAACAACTTTTAATCAATTCGGCTTTGTCCGGACAACCAAATCCACTCACCAAAAGCACTATGGCGACAATCGTGCGAACATCAGTGGTTGAGTTTGACCGAAATTCGTGGTATCGCATTAATGAAATTGATAGACCGGGAGGCAAACGTGGCAACGCAATGGCAATGTGTGATCTGACCAATCCACTGCGACACACAGGGCCTTCAAAATGTGTGTGGAGCGGTTTGAGGTTATGGCAATTTTCGATCTGGTTTAGCAGATTGCTCATCGACGAGCGGTGGTATGAATGATGGTGAATTTCAATTAGTTCGAAGAGGGTTTTGTTTAGAACTAACATTTTTGGATAAGGTGGAATTTCATGAGGATTTTTTTAAAAATTTTATTACATAACATAAGATGATCGCACAATTTCTTTTCAAATCGAATGCAAGTAAAAGAACTTGCGCTCTATGTTCAATAACTGATCATACATTAAACTATTGTCTGTAAATGGTAGAAAGCAGTTCAGTGGGAGTCAGATTTATGCCAATTATTTGGGTAGACAATGGCGAACCTGTTTCACCAACACATATGCATACCTTTCCATAAGATTCTATTGATGCTTGAAAAAGAATTTCAATTCAAAATTTCCAAAATGGCAACATTTTGAATTTGTGTCTTTTTTGATGGTGGTCATGTGTTATATAACTTAGGGCCTAAAATCCTTCAGGATAATTCTAGATCCAATGTTTCCTAGGCATCTCACATTGAATTCAGGCACAAGGAAGCTTGCATGGACTTCGGAAAATTCGAATCTGGGGATTCAAAACAAATGGGTTTACGCAATTTTTCCAATAAAAAAAACCATGGAGTTGCTCACCGTTAAATAACAAATGATTTCAGTTGGCATATTTTACTGGCAAATGGTTAAATGTCATGGTTGTAACTATATTAGAACTGGACAAAAATCTGCCAATGTTTCTGGATATTGTCCAAGCAGCCTTTGTTTTTTTTTCTATCAGTAATCTTTTAAAATGATAGTTTGAAGAGAATGATGGTTCAAATTAGCATTAGCATTAAGCAATTCGCACAAATTCGTAGGTGGAACAGTCCTAGATCGTTGTATGAGGGATGTTAAATTCCCGTCCGTTACCAAATTAAAAGATTTGGGACTAACCCTTGACTCTTAGACAAGATTGGCACATCCTACAAAAATCGAGAGTTGTCCTGGCCAAATCCTTGCGAATGCTGAGGAATGGGAAGGAATGATACATTGAACACCTACTTAAGAAAGATGCAGAGAACTTTACGACCTCTCATAGGTGTTACGGGATATTGTGGAATGTAAATGGGATGGGAAAAGCCATAACATACGTTTGGTAGATATTCTGGCAAGCATTGATTCATTTTTTTTAGTTAACATCTAAACAGATAACACTGAATCAACAATTTCACGCCACAATACTTGGTTCGGGTCTGTCCCACGCTCGCCAAATCGATACGTACTTGATCCGTTCACCTAGCTTGTTGTGCTCCACGCCTTCTTGTACCAACCGGATCCGAAGCGAACACCATCTTTGCAGGGTTGCTTTCCACCATTCTTGCAACATGCCCTGCCCATCGTATCCTTCCAGCTTCGGCTACTTTCTGAATACTGGGTTCGCCGTAGAGTTGGACGAGCTCGTTCTCCTCCACACCGCCAAAGATCGTCCTAACCACCCGACGTTCGAAGACTCCAACTGCTTACAAGTCCTCAACGAGCATCGTCCACGTTTCATGCCCATATAGGACTACTGGCCTTATGAGCGTTTTGTACATGGTACATTTGGTGCGGATGTGAATCTTTTTTGACCGCAGCTTCGTGTGGAGGCCATTGTAAGCCCGACTTCCACTAATGATGCGCCTTCGTATTTCACGGCTAACGTTATTGTCAGCCGTCAGCAAGGATTCAAGGTAGACGAACTCGTCGACCACCACGAACCCACGTCTATCGTAACACTGCTACCTAGACAAGCCCTGTCGCGCTCGGCCCCACCAGTTAGCATGTACTTTTTCTTGATCGCATTCACCACTTGTCCAACTTTTGCTGCCTCGCGTTTCAGGTGGGTGTACAGGTCTACCACCTATTCAAATGTTTGGGCGATAAATATCATCCGCGAAGCAAACGAATTAACTGGATCTCGTCAAAATCGTACCCCGGCTTTCCGCATAACACCGTCTAGCGCAATATTGAGCAACAGGCACGACAGTCCATCGCCTTGTCGTATTCTCCGATGGGATCCAAATGAACTTGAATGTTCGCCTGAAACCTTCAAACCATTTTACATACCTTCCATCGTCGCTCGTGAGCTTCCCGGGAAAGCTTTTCTCATCAATGATTTTCCATAGATCTACGCGGTCGATACTATCGTATGCCGCCTTGAAACCGATGAAAAGGTGATGCGTTGGGACCTGGTATTCACGAAATTTTTTGAGGATTTGCCGTACAATAAAGATCTGGATTGTTTACGACCAGCCATCAACGAAGCCAGCTTGATAACTTCCCATGACTTCGTTTACTACAGGTGACAGATGACGGAAGATGATCTGAGAAAATACTTTGTAGGCCGCATTTAGAATGGTGTTCGCTCGAAAGTTCTCACAATATAACTTGTCGCCTTTCTTGTAGATGGGGCATATTACCCCTTCCTTCCACTCCTATGGTAGCTGTTCTTTTTCCCAGATTGTGCCTATCAGCAGATGCAGCAAATGACTAGCCTCTTCGGGCCCATCTTGAAAAGCTCAGCTCCGATGCCATCCTTACCAGCAGCTTTATTGTTCTTGAGCTAATGAATGGCAACCTTAACCTCCCTCAAAGTGGAGGCTGGTTGGTTTCCATCGCGAAGGGATTTCCTCCTTTGACCCGTCCTTCATTGCCTGTGCTCGCAGCGCCATTCAGGTGTTCGTCAAAGTGCTGCTTCCACCTTTTGATCTCTTCACGCTCGTCCGTCATAATGCTTCCATCCTAATCCCTGCATATCTCGGCTCGCGGCACGAAGCCGTTGCGGGATGCGTTGAGCTTCTGATAGAACTTCCATCGCTGTTCCATAACTTCGCACTCCGTCTCCTCCAGGCGACGTTTTTTCTCCCAAAAGTGGCGGGTCTTCTGTTGCCGTTACCGTCTTTAACTCTCTACGTTCTGTCGGGTCCCTTGCTGCAGTATTTCCGCCCGCGCTGCAATCTTCTCCTCCAGAATCTGCCTTAATTCCTCGTCGAACCAATCGTTCCGTCGACTGCATCTCACGTACCCGACGTTGCTTTCAGCTGCATTGTTGATGGCTGCTTTCTCCAGCAGTCCTCAAGAGAGGCTTCACTTAGCTCACCCTCTTCCGGTAATGCAGCCTCGAGGTGCTGCGCCTATGTCGCTACCAAATCCGGTTGCTTAAGCCGTTCTAGGTCATACCGGGGCGGCCGTCGGTATCGTACGTTGTTAACGACGGTAAGTTTTGGAAGAAGTTGAAGAACCGACCTTTGAGCCTCAACTTGTACATTCTGTCATTGATCGGCCACCACCCAATCACGCGCCTCTGCATATCACTCATCACTATAAAAGCTGTTTCCAGCTCGTGTGTGTTGCCGCAGCTTTGGTAGATGGTATGGTTACTTCTAAACGTTCGCCCCATTGATCCCTTTCAACACACTTCCTGCAACGCTACGATGCCGAATCCGCGGTCCTTCAGCACGTCGGCGAGTATGCATGTGATCCCGACGAATTTGAGATATTTACAGTTTCACGTACCGAGCTTCCAATCACTAGTCCCTTTACGTTGCTGTGGTCTTCACCGATTTTCCCTCGTTTATTATTCTTTGCTTGATTTTTTTACGGCTGGCTTGCAGGGCCTGACACCTACCCTTTAGATTTCCGGAGGACCATTCCCCCTAAATGTTCGGGGGATCATAGTGCACAGTTCAGCTTAGAGTCCTTCTCTGGCTCTCGGACGATGATCAGCCGCCCCTGACATGGGGAACAGACGCTGTTGTGTGCCGCTCCTAACATGGAGTACAGACGCTCCAGGTTTGCAGAAGCAAAAGCGATCCCCCTATTCCCTGTCAGCATACGATCAACGCTCCCACCGGGGTTGGTTACCCGATCTTCCCTAAGGTTACTCGTACCCCGATCAGTACCGCTTGGAGGTAGGGATAGGAGTTGCTGGGAAATAGGCTGAGGACCACACAAAGGGGTCTATTTTATTTCTGCAGGTACGCGAGGTACCAATTGTACGCCATGCTCAGCCATTTTCCCTGCCAATATTTAAATAAATAAAGTAAATCTAAGGCTAAAATATTAACGTCCCATAAAAAAATATAAAATTTCCATAAAAAATGCAATCTAAATGTAAATCTAATGAAAATAAAATATGAAAAATACTTTTACAACAATCAACTAAGTTATTTACGATCTAAAATACTTAAGTAAAAACTTCTCAACAGTTTTAGTATTGCACTGTTACAATAGAGAGAAAGCAAGAGAGGAGATAAGCTCTCATTGTTAAATAGGTCTTCGTGGCCGTGCGGTTGTTCGTGTAGGCTTCGTGGCCGTACGGTTAGTGTCATCACGCATTTGGCCGCATCGTCTCAAGGAGTGTGGGTTTATTCCCGTTTCAGTCCGGAAATCTTTTTGTCAGAAATGTATTTCGACTGTGCCTCTGGGCGTTGCATGCTAGTCCGTTGTCTATTGTGGTGCTTATATTTAGATTTTGTGTTGTCTGTTGTGGTCTTTTAAGTCCTTCAGCAAAGTTCAGCGAGAAAACATTTTTTTAATTCCCAAAATAGCAGCATTTAAATTTTGTGTCTTTTTTCATGGTAGTCAAGGGTTAATCAACTCAGGACCTTAAGGCGCAAGAGAAAATGGCACAAAAGTCAGAACTGAAAAATAATCCATTCCCAGCTCTGATAATGGACAAGTTGTGGCAAGAAAAAAAGAGTGAGTTGAATGTCAGATATTTAAAGACATGGCAATATGACAATATGAGTAGTACACCAACACAGAACACCTAATAAAAAAAAATCGAGCAATCGACATTGAAGAAGTCTGTAAGTCGCAGACGAAAGATAAGCAACATATAATAGTTTAAAGATATTTGCTCGCTTAACTAGTATTTTATAGTATTTTTTTTTTTCAAAAGTGAAGTAAAGTGATAAAGTTCAATTAGTAGTTTTTTCTTAAACAAACTCTAATAATCCCTTCCATAAATTAAAAAAAAGTGAAGACAGAACACCTACATATTAAAAAAATTGAATAAAAATAGTACACTTCCAATCTTCTGCATTTTAATCCACTTCTCCTCACTCCTCATTTTAGACTATTAAACTTGTTTTAAGCATCTGATTTTCAATCTCCATGTGATTGTACAAAAAAAAGGATTCACTTAAACGTGATTGAATAAAAATTCAATGGCTAAATCTGACAAAAATGATATATTGTTCATCAGAGTTTGCTTTTTAGTCATTGAATGAACGCGTAAAACTGAATTTAAATTTTCATCGATAGATCAAAATTAGATGTTTGACTATCTAATATTATATTTACAACACCTCATATTTTTCAACAAAAGATCCCAACATTGTTGAAAACTACATTTAAAATTTGATATTCGTTTTGTGCTTTTAAAGATAACTTGGATTCAATAATAATGAGCTGTGAAAATTATGCAAACTATAACACAGAATTTTTCGGATTTTTTTTAAAAGCGACAGAGCTCATATTTGGCCACAATATGCGTCGTACTAAAGCGCTTCTTATTGCAAATATTTAGCCAATGCGGCCGAGATAAATAAATTTAAAAAACTTCGTCTGTTTCATATGTAGAGTTTCATCATTCGAGTGTTCGGGATATTGTTGTTATACAACACGCGCGAGTCACTCTACTTTGCAACCCTCTTTTAGATTATAAATACTTCGTTAAAATTTACCAAACTTCGGTTATACAAGAAGTGTCACCAGAGATTTCATTATTAACTTGAAATTGGTGGAAAAACAGTGATATAGTGCCGAATAACACAGAAATAGTGGTCATATCACGCGGCGCATGAACAATACCACCACAAAGACTATACACAGTGTGCAGTGAAAAGGTGAATCAACCCGAGTGGTGGATTGTACTAATCAACGTACAATCTCGATATCGCACGTACTTTTGAAACGGAGAAAAAAAAAGCAACTTTGAAACAAACTGTTGCTAGGCTCCGGTCTTATGACCGGAAGTTCTTCAGGCCCTCCTGGGGGGCCCAGGCATGAACCTCCAGGAAGCAGCAGACAACCCTATTGGATGAGGAGTGCGGACGACATAGGTACTATGGTGTTGCTGCTACGGCGCAGATCAAGCAGAACAAACGATGACAGCACGAAAAGCAATGCAGATCGGAATGAGCAATTGCCTCTTCCGAACCCCTTTATTGTCGGAACATCCATTGAGCTGGCAATCGGATCGAAAGTTGATGCTACGCGTGAAGGGCGAGGAACGCGGTATCTTCTCCGCACCTCCTCTAAGTCTGTATTCAATAAACTGACGAAGATAACAGAGCTCACCGATGGAACTCAAGTTGAGATCATTTCGTATCCCACATTGAATACAGTACAAGGCACAGTGTACGATCCAGATTCGAAGGACATGAGCGAAGAAGAGATTTTAGGATATCTTAGTTTGCAAGGAGTACACGCAGTCCGGAGAGTTAAGAAACGTGTTAACAATGTTCAACAAAATACACCTCTGCTAGTTCTGTCGTTTCATGGCACTCAGCTACCCAAGTTCGTGTATTTTGGGCTTCTACGTATACCGGTAAAGGTCTATTACCCATACCCAATGATCTGCTTCAACTGCGGTGCATATGGTCATTCCAAGAAGAATTGCCAAAATTGTGATATTTGCCTGCATTGCTCTCAGTCGCATGAGCAAAATGAAGGGGAAAAATGTAATAACGCTCCACATTGTTTACACTGCAATAAAGGACATGCAATAACTTCACGAGATTGTCCGAAATACAAGTCTGAGCAAAAGATAATTCAGATCAAAGTCGATCAAGGTGTATCGTTCCCTGAAGCCAGAAGAATTTACGCAGACGAACTTAAGAAAGAAACATTTGCCAGTGTTGTCCAAGATCGTATTAGCAACGAGATGGCCGTGAAAGATCAAATGATCACAGCTTTGCAAAAACAAGTAGCGGTCCTCACCAAAGAACTCGCAGACCTCAAAACCGCTATCAGGTCTAGAGCTCATAGCCAATCTCCGGCTCCAAGGAACACCAAAACATCAAATGCTCGAATTTCAGCATCTCAACCATCATCAGTTCAAAATCCCTCCGCTTCGAATGGATCAAAAGCTGATTCACCCTCTAAAAATGCAAACGCTAGACTATCACGAAAAGATAAGTGCTTCATCTCCCCACCAGCAAAGAAATTTAATTGCAACGACGCCAACACTTATGACCTTCGAAACCGTAGCAAAAGTGGAAAACGTTCTATGGATATATCCCCTACCGCTGATAGCAACCTGGGTAAACGCTTTTCAGGTCAACAGACCAGAAATGACCTCATCAGTCCTAACACATGATGGATGACGAACAAAAAATAGACTTTTCTACCACAGACCACGCAATGTACCTGGAACTGATAATGGAAGAACAATCATTAGACGGCATAGACTATAGCGAAACCCCCATGGAAAATGATTTTGGACACCGATTGGAACCAGTACAAAGCAACATACTTCTGCAATCAGAGCGGTTTGAAGGAGAGCAAAGCGAAACGCCTATTTCGCTCCCAAAACAGGCAGCGAGTTCGTCTGGACAGATGGTTTGGAACGTCAACAGTCTTCCCGCTGATTATCAAGCTTACAACTTAACTGCTTCTGAAATAAGAACCCATCTATTGAACTCCGTTAAGCTGAACCATGTATTTAATCAACACGTTCGATGCATCATTACTCTGTCATCTGCTCGCTGGGATAAATACCCGGCACCTACTGATTCGCCAAGCGCGAGGCCTTCCATGTCGACCCTGACCAGGGATGTTCCGGATTTTTCCGATGAGCCCCTGGCGGCAGTCGACATGGACCTCTGCCACTCTCGGGCAAGTATCATTTCATTTCAAAAGTTTTTATCTGCAACACACACTACCCCCGTGTCGCTTTTCAGAAATCTGAAAAATATTCAACGTCCATCTGGCATCTTGGGTACAACACCCACAATAATCCAGAGTATTGTTCTACAACCTCTACGAATAATTGGCCAAGCGCATAACATCGAACATCTTTCAACCCATACAACTACCGACCTTGGGATGCCCGCCGAACCGACAACGGTTGTTCAACCCTATGTTACTAATTGTGGAGTAACGCTTACGCGGGGAGGGGCCAGAAATCATAACGCCCGTCCATCCAAGCCGTTGATCAACAACTGGAACTCAACTCTACCTGAATCGGTGAAATCGAACTCTACTGCCTTCGATCGGTTTCGTCGCATAACCACGCATCCATCTACAAGCCGGAGACCACATCGAACAACATTTGATTCGCCAAGCGCGAGGCCTTCCATGTCGACCCTGACCAGGGATGTTCCGGATTTATTCGATGAGCCTCTGGCGGCAGTCGACATGGACCTCTGCCACTCTCGGGCAAGTATCATTTCATTTCAAAAGTTTTTATCTGCAACACACACTACCCCCGTGTCGCTTTTCAGAAATCTGAAAAATATTCAACGTCCATTTGGCATCTTGGGTATAAGAGGCACAATCAAACCAGAGTATGGTTCTACAACCTCTACGAATAATGGACCAAGCACATGACATCGAACATCTTTCAACCCATACAACTACCGACCTTGCGATGCCCTCCGAACCAACAACGGTTGTTCATCCCTATTGTGAAGTAACGGTACCGCGGGAAGTGGCCTGCAATCATAACGCCCAACCATCCAAGCCGTTGACCAGCAACTGGAACTCAACTCTTCCTGAATTCGTGAAATCAAACTCTACTGCCTACGATCGGTTTCGTCACATAACCACGCATCCATCTACAAGCCGGAAACCACATCGGACTGAAACTGATTCGCCAAGTGCGAGGCCTTCCATGTCGACCCTGACCAGGGATGTTCCGGATTTATCCGATGAGCCTCTGGCGGCAGTCGACATGGACCCTTGCCAAACCTGGGCAAGTACTCCTCCATCTTTAGAACCTCATAGTTCTGCAAACCATACTTTCGAGTCACGTTTTTCAGATTGTTACCGAATATCTTGCAGTCGTGGACCCTCACCAGAAAGCAGAGCATCTTCAAACGAAACGAGCATCAACGAAAACTCGAAGAAGGAAACGCTGTTTTTGCAATGGAATGTTCGTGGCTTCTGGTGCAATCAAGCAGAGCTAATAAAGCTTGTAGACTGCGAACTACCTCTTGCAATAGGACTGCAAGAAATGATGACTAGATCGCTAACCAATACTATTAAAAATCGGTACAACTGGATACTTGCTGATCGTCATTATAATCAAGGAGGCGGAGCTGCAGCGCTTGGAATACTGAATGAAATTCCTCACCAATTGCATCAAATGAGCTCGTCCATCCCTACCTGCGTCGCCAGATTGAATGCACCGTACAACCTCACTATTGTCTCAATATACGTTCCACCTAATGCAGAGGATGAAGAAGTAGTCAGCACGCTGGACAATCTCATAACAAATCACCAACCACCATTCGTTATTGGAGGAGACTTTAATGCAGCGCATGAGGCTTGGGGCAGTACAAAATCATCAAAGCGAGGGTGGTTACTGTTGGAGTGGTTCGTCAACCATCAGCTTGTCGTCTTAAACAATGGAGAACCTACATTTATTAGCTCAGCGCATGGCACCACCTCAGCCATAGACCTTACTGTGGCTTCTCAAAGTCTGGCAAGCAAACTCTACTGGTCGATAGAGAAAGACACTTACGGAAGCGACCACTTCCCCATCGAAATACGTCTCCAAAGCAACTCCCCGAAACCATTATGCCGTAAGCGATGGCTTTACAAAGATGCTGACTGGGCTGCTTTTGAACAAAAAATTCTGGAGAATTTTTCAAGTGAAGAGCCTTTACCGATAGAACAACTAGGAGAAAAAATAATTGACGCCGCCAATTCTTCTATCCCGAAAACAACAGGAGTCTATAGAGGTAAATCCCAAATCTGGTGGACGGAGGAAGTACAACAGAGAATTAAAGCACGTCGAAAATCTCTCAGAAAGCTGAAGAAACTTTCAAACAATGACCCACAACTAGAAGCAGCTCGCAAAGAATTCCAGGAAGCGCGATCGTTAGCTAGAAAAGCAATATACAAAGCTAAGAAAGAGTCATGGGATAGCTTTTGTCAATCGTTCAATCCAAATACACCTTCGGATATCCTATGGAATAACTTCCATCGCCTAAACGGCCAAAGGAAAACAGTGCAAAGAGGCCTAACGATCGATGGGAAACACGTGCAAGACCCAACTCAAATAGCTGAGCACTTTGCAGACTACTTCTATTCAACATCTTCAGCAAAAGAACACCAATCAACTGAACCCACTCAGCCCATTCCGGCACGCGTAGAAAATTCAAACCTGGACAGCGACTTCACCTTACAGGAGCTTATCCGCGCCATAGACGCCGCAAAAGGACATTCTACGGGTTGTGATAATGTAGGTTACCCTATGATACGACGCCTTCCACTAGCAGGGAAGTTAGCAATGCTTCGAAGTTATAATTCCGTCTGGTCAGCTGGACGATTTCCAGAATGCTGGAAACAAGGATTAGTTGTTCCCATTCCTAAGCCAGGGGCAAATCTGCAAAATGCCGATGGCTACCGACCAATAACACTGCTTAGCTGTATAGGGAAGATTTATGAGCGAATGGTCAATCATAGGTTAATGACCTATTTGGAAGAGAACCAGGTTTTAAATGATCATCAACACGCTTTTAGAGCCGGCCGTGGTACTTCTTCCTATTTTGCAGAACTAAGGGAAATTATAGCAAATGCTGAGCAATCCGGCTCACATGTCGAATTTGCAATTCTAGACATTAGAAAAGCGTACGACCAAACCTGGAGGCCGAACATTCTGAAACAGATTGAGAAGCTGAATATTGGCAAATGCATGCGCAGCTGTATAATGAACTTTCTCGAAAACAGACGGTTTCTTGTTAGTTATGGTGGAATTACATCAACAGAGCGTATTCAAGAAAGCGGGGTTCCTCAAGGCTCAGTACTCGCTGTAACCTTATTTTTACTAGCCATCAATTCAGTTTTCGATGCTGTACCCAGAAATATCCGCACACTTGTGTACGCAGATGACATCATATTGATATCGATATCAAAGCACCTTCCAAGGGTTCGAAGCTCCCTGAAAAAGGCAGTAGAAGCCGTAGACATATGGGCAAAAAGTGTGAACTTCTCTCTGTCAGCTCCAAAATCCTGTATTCTACATTGTTGTAAAAAACGTAGACATAGATGGCGTAACTCTCGTCTGCATATCAAAATTGACAATGAAAGTATCCCTGAAGTGAACGTTGCTCGATTTCTCGGTGTATGGATCAATCGACGGGGTGAATTCTCCGCTCATGGAGCGAAAATCAAGGAATCCCTGCAAAATCGCATACAATACTTGAAAGCTATAGCGCCAAAAGCTGACAGAGCAACGATCGGGCGAATTGCTGAGGCCACCTGCATTTCCAAGCTTTTTTACGGAATAGAGCTATTTGGTTTGGATCTATGTAACACGTTCCAAACGACATATAACCAAATTGTGAGAATCACCTCCGGAGCAGTACAGTCATCTCCCGTTATGACTCTAGTCGTCGAAGCTGGTGAACTACCGCTTAAATTGCGAATGTCTGAAATTCTTATCCGAAGACTTTGTAGATTAGAAGAAAAATCGACATCTCATCCCTATCCACATCTTCGAGAAGCAGCAAATAGTGCACTCTTTGCAGAAACAGGGGAACAAATTCCCAACATAGCCAAATTACACCGTGATACAATCAGACCATGGTACAACAAAACCATCAAAGTTGATTGGACTATCAAGCATGGGTTTAAAAAAGGACAGAACTCCATGAACGCAATCGCTTTGGTGCATGAACTTCTGCACACAAAATATGACAAACATGATAAATTCTATACGGATGGCTCAAAATGCGACAATTTGGTTGGTCTCGGAGTTGTGGGAAGAGGCATAACTGTTGAAAAAAGTTTACCCTTTCAATGTAGCGTATATTCCGCCGAAGCAGCTGCGTTACACACCGCCGTCTGTTTAGCTGATCGCTCGCCAACTGTTATTTTATCCGACTCCGCAAGTTGTTTGACAGCTTTGAATAAAGGAAAATCAAAGCATCCGTTTATACAAGCAGTTGAAACAGAAGCTCTCAATAAGGACGTTACTTTTTGCTGGATTCCAGGACATTCCGGTATTAGCGGGAACGAAGATGCTGATCATGCGGCCCATCGAGGAAGAATATCCCATCTAGCACAAGTTGAAATTCCCGCCATTGATGTTATCAACTGGGCCCACCATCTTTTTCAGCTTGCGTTCCAAGCAGCCTGGGAATCACACCGCCCAACGTTCTTAAAAAGATGTAAAACAACAACCAAGAAGTGGAACGATAGAGAAGATCGATATGAGCAACGCGTCTTGACTCGACTTAGAATCGGTCACACTAGGTTGACAAAAGAGCATTTGTATAACAAATTAGTTTCGAAAAATTGTGACGTTTGCCACACTGAACTTTCAGTCGAACATATAGTATCAAATTGCATAAAATACGACAATATCCGTGAAGAACTAGGTATTAATAGTGACTTAAAAATAGCATTAGGAAACAACAAGCATGAAGAAGTCAAGATACTGAAATTCTTCAAAAAATGTAAATTATATGATAAGTTGTAAACACAATATCTTCTAAAGAGGTGAATGAACCAGTTGGTTTAAAACCTCTATAAATAAACAAAAAAAAAAATATGTAGAGTTTCGAGAAAATGAGTCACTCACTATGAAGCAGCCAATCATCCATTCTCTCTGAAGTGCAATAATTTTGTCCATTTTCATTTTTCATTATAATTTATCTATTTCATCGTTCAAATCTATACGTACATTGTGTCATGACGCGTTTGAAATTATATTGAAATTGCTACAAGGAACTTGTATATGTATCTCTAGTTTAGGTATATACACAAATTTCTGCATTACAAAACTTAATTTGGACAAATTTCACTAGAAAATCGAATTTTCAATTTGGCAGTTATTTCAAACGGGATGATATCAGGTATTCAAGATAGTTAATAAAGCCTGTCCACGTTAAATTTCGGACACCCAAATAATGGCAGCAAAAAAAAGTTACTCATAATTCAACAAAAACAATTGTTTATTTCAGAATAAAAGAGTTATATCTACAAAATAAACAGTTGACAAGGATGTTAATCCTTCTTTCTGTAAAATTCTCGAACTTTCTGTGGTACACCCGCCATCAGTGTCCGAAATTTATCGTGGACAGGCTTTAGATTACCATTATCAAGCGATTTGGGGCGTATTTAAAGTTTTGTCCGACTTTTGCATAAAGGCCCGCCACTGTGCAAGATATGTCTATTCATTATTACACCTTTACTTTGATATTTTTAATTCCCTCCTCCTGCGTCACATTTTTTTATGTGGACTTTGAAAATTTTGTTCATTATACTTTGTACCTAGTGTTAAAACATGTTCCGAAACTATAAGCGAATGAAAAAAGCATCACTTTTAATCTAAAACAGATTTATCTAAATGTTCACAAACAAAGTTGAATATCAGTATCGATTCCGCAGATAGGAATCGTAAAAGTTCATTATTACATGGTCTACATTTACACAACCATCAGCCGTTGACTCTGAGAGAGTAATTCAATGGACACTACCTGTGTCGTAAAATGGTACATAATCCAGGATGACGAATACCAACACATCTACCCTATATTCTTGTGATACATTGAAAAAAAAAACAGTTTGTATCTTACTAATTTGCTGTCTTTGACGTTTAGAAGTGAAGACGAGGCAATATCATTTTTTTAACGGACCAGCTTACACTTTTCTAACGTTCGCATTCACTTGCGCATCTTCGTAGCACAGCTGAGACCCTCGTCGGTGAGTGCTCTTGATCAAAGGTTAGTCAGAGTCAAGTAATAATTATCAACTTAATGATTAATAGCTCTTGGGGACTGTCGTTTTATACAGATTTGATACTGTAGTACGACGTCCATCTCTAGGCGTTCATTGTTGTCGAGCTCTTTCATTCTTACACCGTCGTCCATACTATGACGTTGAATAATACCTACTCGCCAGCAGTGCCTCCTTCGCTAGCAACTTCGGTTGCAAGCTCCTGCTGGGATGATGTCCTTCTCTGTCAACCTCCTGATCCTCCCCCTTGCATAATGCTGCTGCCCTGCCGTTCCTTCTACTTTCCATTATTTCCGAAAAATACCTACTCTTCATGGAGCGGTTATGTTCAAGAGGTCATCAAGAGCACTCCCTTCTCCGTCGACACAGTCTGTGAACTATCATGCTATCTGGTTGATGGCCTCATCTTTTCCACGCTCACCACGCTGACTGTCCGGAATTACATGAATAAAACTTCTGATGGCAGAAAGTATAAGTAAAGTGCTTTCAGATATGCTCTCCCCTAACCCCACTCGTATTCGCAGTCTACTGCACAAGAACAATGAAGTAAAAAAGTGGTTGTTGATATGTATATTTGATACTGTCGAGTCGTGGAGTGTCCTGAACGTGGTTTCACCGCTCATCATGTTGACATGTAATACATCATCGTCATATACTCATCAGCTTCGGCCAGAATTGCATGGGATGTATTCGTATTCATCGCCAAGCAGGGGGAACCCTTGGGAATATTTTGCACCTTCACTGCAGCCCTGCACTTTCAACCATATCAGTCAGTGGACCAACATTTAAGAAGAAGGGTTTTGTAAAAATAAACTTTTGTTCTCGATTGTCACCGTCAGACGGATGCTTCCTTTCATCATTGCCGCTATGATGGGACACATATAGAAAATGTCCACGAGCACGAAAAAAATAGTTAAGCTTTCTCTCTGCTAAGGGTGTGCGATATTTTGAAATGGTTCACGATTCAAAATCGAATTCCAAAATTACGGATAAAAAATTCTCGCATAACGTATGATCTGGCCCTGAGGTGAAGATAAATCGGAGCCACAATTTGAATTTTCTAGGACACACACTGAGAGAACCAATTAACCAATCGATCAAATTTTCAGCTCAGAAAATTGTTTGGTTCTCATGATTTGTGCTCTTGAAATGCCAGAAGCTATTGGTATCCGAGTGTGTAGCTCGTTGTTTCAAGGCAAATGAAAGGGCCGAGATAAATGCTAGGCGAATCTTTTCTTGAACGTAGAATTGTTGAATAACGTTTAAATTGGTATCCAATTTCTTCAAAGACAAGATCATAAATTAAGCGAGATTTCAGCGGAATTTGTAGGAACTTTAAAACGAAATTACGAATTATATGACCATTAAATGGATATGGAAGAGGTTCTGATCAAAGGGGCACGGCATCTGTTTTAATAAAAGCTGAATGGCTTTTTTTCTGTTAACAAAATTGTTTTTTTTTTTTTTTAATTTGAACTTAACACTGAAGAAGTCTGGAAGTCGCAAACCAAATAAACCATTCTGTCACGAGATAAGTAAGTTATAAGTGTTCAACGTAATGTGCTCGTCTTACAAGTGATTTTTAAGATTTTTTTGTCTTTGTTTTTTAGCAATGTGGACTGAAGATTAAAATTTCAATTAGTTTCCATATATTCTCAAAACATATCTTCAATTGAAGAAAGTATTTTACTACACTAGTAGCAGCTATTAAGCTTCTAAGTAGCTATTCGGCAAAAACAACTCTGCATCCTTGAGCCTTTTCTGGCACAACAGTAAAAAATACAATATCTTGGTCAATTTAACAGTTCATGTAATATTTCAAAAAATATATAATTGATTTTGAAAGAATTATATTTTTCAAAAGCTTTTGTAAAAAGTTTAAAAAGCCTATATGAAAAAACCAAATATAATCTGTAATTATAAAACCGATTGCTGGAAAGAGTCCTGCAAGTAATGTAGTGGAGATGATTGAGATACCGTTTTGATTCATATTACGGACACTTAAGCCATCTAAAAGCATATAAATTAACTCAATCTCTATGATATCTCAGCGTTATTATGCTATCAGGACACTTACCTCTCGAATGGTAGGTGAAGATTTGAATTCCACAACTCCAGTAAATTTAAATAAATAGAAATTTGTGTTCTCTTCATGATTCTTATTTCGGACACCACCTCACTTTTGCTTCTTATTCCGGACGCTTAGATTCGAATTCCGGACAGCTCGTGAAAAGTAAAGTTGGAAATGTTTAATCGTTAAATAAACACTAACAACAGTTAGAAAAACGTCAAAACTAGTTGAGCATTGTAGATTTTCATGGATTGCTATGTGAAAAGCTTAATAAAACGAGTCTCCAAATTGTAAGCTTCTGAACGGCAAATTTTGAAACATTTCAATTGAAACCTTTCCCATACAAAGTTGAGTGTCCGGAATTTGAAGCTGTCCGGAATTTGAATCAGAACGGTATACCGTTTTATTCAGATATATCGTGAATAGATCTTTTTACTCATTGAGAGCATAACAATTTTTATTAAGGTTACATTATCAAGTGTTTTCAATTAATTTTTCGATTGATCTCGCTATGAATCCACTTTTTTCAACATTAGGTTGACCATAACTGCCGTTATGCTGCAAAATGCCGGACGCGTCGAAAGCTGGACACTCACCTTTTCTACGGTATTTTTGGACTAAATTTCGAATCGTTTAGCTTGGGATCTATAAATTAATCGTATGCTGCACTTGAAAAGTTGATGGAATAATAATGTTTGGGTGATTTAAAGCCGGTGTACGGCATCCGAAGCGTTCGGGCAATTCGAAACAACACGGTATTGAAGTTCATTCCTAACTCCATGCTAGCAGTCCCATTTCATGCAGAAATATTGAACTGTTTATATTCAGATAGAAATTGGAACCGTCCATTAAATACGTAAGATAATTTTAGCAGTTTTTCGACTTTTTTCCCCACGGTAAGATATTTTGTATGAAAATAAAAAAATAATTTGTTGTCCTTTCCCCATAACTCTACTTAATAAATGGACGATTACTTGGCTCCTTGAATAACATTTTACAGTGTTTGGGTGAAATTCTATTTTCTGTACAATCTTTGTCGAGCAACATCGTGAATGAATATGTAAGTATGTTTTTTTTGCATTTGTAGCTAAGAACCGCAACGAAAAACCTTCTCTATTTTTTCCATAGGGCAGGGGTTTTCAGCCTTTTTAGTTTATGGAGCACTTTTAGAAATATAATTGTTGCGTGGAGCACCTGTTACTAAATCGAGCCTATATTTCATACGAAAATCGAAAATCGTGTAGTATGATTTATGTTTGTCAATATTTCGGTAATTTTGGTTTTGTTATTTAAATTTTATTCTGAATAGGTTAAGCACAAGTTAATCACTCTCGAACAACTCGAGAAATATTTATAATTTTATATCACGTTACCAAAATTTCAATGTTTATCGAAGTTGCATATATCTTAGAATTGAACCGCACAAAATGCAAGAAATCTTCAACCCAGAAAACCAGAAATCGCATGAAAGTTCACGTTATAACTCGTTTATTCATACTAATTACATGTTTCCTCGCATAAAACACATTTTTTATGAGTTAATTTGCACATTTTGTTTCGTCCCGTACACTCATACAAAGTAAGTCGAATCAATTCGTAGCAGCTGTCAAATAAACATTTGTTATCATAAGTTAAGTCGCATAAGATCACAGGTTAGTTCGGTGGAATATTTAAACACTCGCATTGTATGCTATTAATCATCACATAATATATGCACTAGAGTGATGCAAATTTTGAAATTTTAGCTCCCCTATGCTTAAACGATTTTAATTATGGTAAATAGCATCCTCCCAAAGTTTGAAGTGATTCGGAAGAAATTTGACTGTGCACACGCCATTTGAAGTTTATATGGAGATTACTATGGAAAACGCCAATCTTTTGTGTTCCGCCCCATATCTCTTCGACATAATATTCAATGGAAAAGTGAACAAATTCTTCTAATGTGAAATCTTGCCAGCTACAACTTTGCCGAAGACCACTTTTTGATTGGACCTCAGGATAAATTGTTATTCATCATCATAAAGTTGGTTTGCATGTAGTATGCTTCACCAACTGTTCAGCAGGCAACAGTGGTGCTTCTGGCGGGAAGAATATATCAAAGTAATCCATGCTACTATGTTCTACAGCAAAAAAGCAGTGTTGCTCTGAAAGTAATTGAATGATCAGCTCAGCATAATTCAGACTTTGTTATCAAAAATAACAAATTATCCTTACATCCCATCGAAATGTGGTCTTCGGCAAAGTTGTTGCTGGGAAGTTTTGTCATGAGATGAGTGTGCTTACTTTTCCGTAGATTATTATGACGAGCAGTTAGAGGACCGAACGCAAAAGTTTTGCGTTTTCATTGTAATTTCCATATAAACTTCAAACAGCGTGTGCACAACCAAATTTCTTCCGAATCACTTCAAATTTCGGGAGGATCATTTTCATCATAATTGACATCGTTTAAGCATAGGGGAGCAAAAACTTAAAAATTTGCATCAGTCCAATATGCACGCATATCGCCTCCACTTTTGTACGTAGAAAGCCTTTTCGTGACATCTTATAAGTAAAATTTTGCACATACAAAGCCTCCAGAGTATCTTCGTACCTGCCACACGATATACACATGCAAAAATGGTCAATCGGCAAAGAAAGCTATCAGTTAATAACTGTGGAAGTGCTCATAAGAACACTAATCTGAGAAGCAGGCTTTGTCCCAGTTGGGACGTAACGCCAGAAAGAAGAAGAACAAAGCCTCCAGGTGATTTCGTTATGCGTACATTTTGGTTGTCTGGGAAGAGGAAGAAATGTACAAAACATTTTAGCGCATCATTTTGTAAAATTTCGGTAAAGCTTCAAAGGAAAATTATAGGAAAAAATATTTCTCAGCTCTTCAGCTTTCGATACTGGAATAACGGCTTCCAGTCACAACTAGAGGCGCCACAGTAATACTAAGTATAACAGAGTTTTTTTTATAGACAAGCATCCCAATAAAACTCTTATAACCTGAAAATTTCAAAATATTTGGTGTGGAAAACTGGATCTCTTTTAGTTTAAGAGCGTTTTCCATATACAATTCGAATACAAAATCTTAGCCCAAATGCTGGAAGTTCAATAATTATCGAGACTTAGACACCGTGTGTATGAGACTCGTAAAACAGTTTTTTTTCTGATCAACCATAACGTCGGAAACATCATACGGTAAAAATGGATTCACACCATATCTAAATTTTCAAGAGCACAAATCTCGAGATCAAATCAAATAAAATTTTCAGCGCGATCGTTTGTTATGCCTTTAAATTTATACTCTTGAAAATTGGTTTAGTGTAATTAAAAGCGTATTATAAAGCAGAAAGTTGAGGTATTTCAACACTGTTCCTTCATTGGGGCTTAACTGACTTGATCGATTTCTCTTCATAAATCCTCTTTTTCTCGAAAATAACTCCGCAAAAATAAAAAAATATATTGTAATATTTCTTGTTATGAAGCAAGATATAGTGATTCTTTATCTTATAGCACAAAAAATGTTACGAAAAGTGACTCAGATCCTTGCAATAATGCAATTATTAATGTCAATTTCAAGGCATTTGTACAAATTTTCAAAATTGTCGCGGAACGGCTACCATAACTTCAGCACGATATGAAAACCGCTGCCATAGGGGATTTCTGATCATCTAAATGTGTTTTCTCACGAGCTTCTGCGCTGACATTGATTTATAATTAACATTTCAGTCGTCGCGCTGTTGTATTTTGTACAACACCGCTGAAAAAACCTCGCTTTTCGTTCACAATAGCAGCGCGGAGGTTCTGACGGTGGCAAACCGCGCGACGACTGGAAGGTTAAAATTCGCTGAGTAAAAATCCGCATGGCCATTGGGAACTTGTATCCCTAGTAACTTGCTCTTTAAGAAATCTAAGTTAAATAGGCATCATGTAAGGAGTGTAAATTATGTGTATGTTTACAATCATATATAATGATTGCTAACATTATGCTGCTGAATTATAATTAATTACTGCTCATAGTTAATTCCTGATTTGCAACAAGCTCCCAATGACCGACTCTACCCGTTTTGATAAAATCATACGGAAACCATAGACGCACCCTTTGTTTGCCTTCATATGGACTATAGTAGGTTGGATGAAATATTTTCGTATGGGGAAAATGCGATTATGGTACGGTAACCATTCTAAACAACCTTGGTATGATAAAGTCTTTGAAATTTGTTTCTGTTATGGTTAGAACTGTATCTCAGTAATGTCTGTTTATGGTCCTTCAAAATAATATCATAAGGGTTGTAAGAATGTAGGGTAAAAGTTCCAATTTTTGACCTAGCAATAGTTTTCGACCCATCCAAATGATTCAGGCCTGCTCTGTTTGAAAATCCGAATCCCCTACATATACCCTCACAATTAATTTGTCCAACACGCGGTTTTCAAGGAAGTGTTGGGTGAATGAATGTTTTAAAATAAACCAAATATTAATGTAAAAGTAACGGAAAATCATCGACAATGTCCCCTGGACAAAGGCACAGCCTTATGAATAGTTTGATTGCTGTCAGGTCCTGGGGATTAAATGTATCTTTACTCTGCAGAGCTATTGGTGATGTGAGTCAGAAGTGCTTCAAACCTAAACACTTCTGATGGAATTCACCAAAGGTACTATACTATCTATACTAAATCTTACCATGAAAAGCTATTTAATTTATTTTTTATTCCATTGCAGGTAAATCAGCGGTCATAATAGGATTTTTGGGGCCTTCCTTAGCCGGGTTGTTAGAGTCTGCGGTTACAAAGCAAAGCCATGCTGAAGGTGTCCATTCCCGATCGGTCCAGGATCTTTTCGTAATGGAAATTTTCTTAACTTTCCTGGGCGTATCATCGTACCTGCCACAAGATATACAAATGCGAAAATGGCAACTTTGGCAAAGAAAGCTCTCAGTTAATAACTGTGGTAGTGCTCAAAATAACTCTAAGCTGAGAAGCAGGCTCTGTCCCAGTAAGGACGTCATACGAAAAAGAAGAATGGGATTTTTGGCATTTGATTTTCCTTTTCGTTTCATTTTGCACTTTTTTAATTTTTACTTTTTATTTTCTTAATCAAAAGAAATTTAATGGCAAAACATGCATAACTTCCCACGAACTCATTTACTACAGGTGACAGACGACGGAAGATGATCTGGGATATTACTTTGTAGGCTGCATTTAGTATAGTGATCGCTCGAGAGTTCTCACAATCTAACTTGTCGCCTTTCTTTTAGATGATGCAATACTTCCTTCCACTTCTCCGGTAGTTGTTCTGTTTCCAAGATTGTGCCTATCAGCCAGTGCAGACAAGTGACCAACAGCTTTATTGTTCTTGAGCTGGTGAATGGCATCCTTAACCTCCCTCAAAATGGGGGCTGGTTGGTTTCCATCACCCGCAGTACTGACAAAGTAATTTTCTCCGTTGTCCCGACCTTCATAGCCTGTGCCCTCAGCGCCATTCAGATGTTCGTTGAAATGTTGCTACCACCTTTCGATCACCTCACACTTATCCATCAAGATAGTCTTATGCTTATACCTGCACATCTCGGCTCACGGCACGAAGCCGATGCAGGATGCGTAGAACTTATGATAGAATTTGCAAAAGCCAAGACGTCAAGATCTTCATAGGAGATTTGAACTCTCAGGTTGGCCAGGAGAAGGAGTTCAGACCGACGATTGTACCCCTTTTGAGCACTGCTGAAGGACAGTCATAGTAGCCATTAACGATGCTGCCGAAAGCATTGTCGGATACATGGAACGGAGATCAAGAAACGATTGGTTCAACATGGAATGGCAGAAGGTTTTGGAGAAGAAGAATGCAGCGTGGACTGCAATGCCGCAGCATCTTACGCGACAGAACGTGGAACGATACAGACTTAAGAGGAAACAGCAAACACGCCTATACCAGAACAAAAAGCGCCACCTGCAAGAGGTAGAATGCCATGACATGGAGCTTTATGCCACGAGATGAAATATGCAGGGATAAGGATGGGAGCATCTTGACGAATGGATGCGAGGGGATCAAAAGTTGGAAGCAGCACAACGATGAACACCTGGATGGTGCAGACGACACAGGTATAGAAGGTCTGGACAGCGTAGGTGGTGGCTCGGTCAGCACTGCGGACAGTGGAAACCAACCAGCTCCCACAACGGGGGAAGTTTAGGATGTCATCCAACAGCTCAAGAACAACAAGGCCGCTGACAAGAAAGGTATTGGAGCCGAACTCATCAAGATGGGTCCGGATAGGTTGGCAGCTTGCCTGCAGCGACTGATAGTCAGAATCTAGGAGACGAAACAGCTACCGGAGGACTGGAAACAAGGGGGAGATTCCCCATCTATAAAAAAGGCGACAAACTGGAGTGTCAAAACTATCATGCAATCTCTACCCCAAACGCCTATAAAGTGCTATCCCAGATTCTCCTCCGTCGTTCATCACCTATAGCAAACGAGTTAGTGGGAAGTTGTCAAGCCGGCTTCATCGACGGCCGCTCGACAATGGACCAGATCTTTTTCGTGCGGAAAATGCCGTGAATACCAGGTACCTATGCACAACCTGTTCAACCAACTTTCCCGGGAAGCTCACAAGATTGATTAGAGCAACGATGGACGGTGTGCAATACTGCGTGAAGTTCTCGGGCGAATACTCCAGTTCGTTAAAATCCGTTAAATATTTATCACAGTTCATCGAATCTGCCAGTCAACCAAAACACAAAGCAGCAGCAGCATCAATACCATCAGGCGTTGCGCTGCCAATGGTTCACACACTGCTTGAATGTTTTTGTCCCTCCACTATGATATTTTTTGGGCAGCCATCTCGATGTGAATTATTGAAATCAATGTTAAATAATTCAATTGACAATATTTTGCTTGTGTTTTCAACTAATTGAAATCTATCAACGCTAAAAGCAAGAGCACAATCATTCCATTGCGATACATATAAACAAGTTCAATTTTATGCTGCCTTTATCGAGCAAAAATGCAAAACCCCGAAAACCGGAAAAATCGTGTCACCACTGTGCTCGAGTCATTTCGCATTCGGGTTTAAAAAAACGTTGGGAAGAACTTCTTCTTACAGTTTTGAAGAGCCGTGACATTTTTTTTTGTTTTGAACGGTCATGGCGTGCTTTGGATTTTGATGGTCGTGTGGAAAATGTAAATGTAGAGGTGGTAAATGTTTGCTACAGTACTTTTCCCATCCCTGGTCACGATAGACGGGGATTCTTTCGAGGTGGTTGACGAGTTCGTTTAATCCGGATCCTTGCTGACGGCCGACAATAACGATAGTCGGGAAATACAAAGGCTGTGGAAGTCTTGACTAATATGGGCTTTAGAGAAACTGCAGAATTTTTGGCTCCCCTATGCTTAGACGCTTTTTTATGGTAAATGGTATCCTCGCAAAGTTTGAAGTGGTTCGGAAGAAATTTGACTGTGCACCCGCCATATGAAGTACATATGGGGTCATCCGTTGATTACGGTCCATAAAAAAAAATTAAGTACCAAACGCTTAAGTTTAGGCCGGAAATACATATTTACTCAATTTTTAAATGCATTTCGTTGGTTTACGGCCAAAAACATTTTTTTCCTGATTTATGAGATTTTATCACATCCCTTGGTTTATACTTAAATTTTGGGTGATTTTTGTTTTCTGTGTCCCTTCTGAAATGTCAGATAGAAACAACCCCAGAGTTAAAAAGTTGGACTCCTGTGGCGTTTGCGTCGACTAAGTGAACGTCAAAAATAATCAAAAGCGTCAAGGTTAAAATTTAAAGCCGTTTTTAAAATTAAAGTTCAGATATAATATAGTTGTTATTTGTGCCGGAAAATTTGCCAAATTAGTAACAAGAACACGCCCTACCATGTTATTCAATAAAAAGTTATTATACAAAAATATGGTTCAATTGAAGATTGTATCAGAAATCGTCAGTTCTGGATGCTTTGTATTGAATATTTTATGAAACTTGCAATGTGCTTCTATGCTTTGCTGTAATCTGCTGTGGGGAGAATTTGTCAAAAGTTTCACCAGGAAATCTTTGAAAGCTTTGTCAGATATCCGTGAGGAATCTTCGCAGACATCCATCAAAGATAGTTGCAACAAATATCGATCGCAAATTTTACTCTAAAACCTAATGCAAGATTCACATGACTTCCGCAAACAGTTTTTTTAAAAAGTGTGAAAAATTTTGCTTTGCTCACTACTTCCAATAAGTAACAAAGTTTTGAGAACATTTTGGAGAATCTTGCCAGGAAGCTGGCACAATCTGCCAAGAATTAATCTATTTTCAAGATCACACTGAATTGAACTAGAACGGATCTACGTTTAATAATCATATCTGGCTTGCTATGTAAACCTACAGAATGACACTGAAGGTAATTTCTCAGTATTATCACAGTTCTAGGGTGTCCCAGAAAGTATGGACACGAATTTACTATACGGTTATTCGAAGACTAGTGCAGATAAAAATCTGATTTTCACGCAGTTTATTCTTGCACTTATCAAGAGCAGGTTTTGAATTTTTAACGATTTTTTACGCTAACTGTTTGTTGATGGTGTCACATTTCTAAAAGCTCTTCTTATAAGTTTTGCACAAATCGCGTTATTTCTGAGCAATTTTGTTATACAAAATTTGCGCTAGGTCATAAAGTAAGTACCGTTTTGACTCATATTACGAACACTTAAGGCCAACACTGCGTTCATTCTGTCTCATATTCCGAACTCCTTGATTCAAATTCCGAACAGCACGAATAAATCGTATTCAAATGAATAATTACGAGAATAAATTTATTTGAGCTAGTTTATGTGGTCTTGAGCTAGAGAACCATCACTACTCCCGAGGTATACAATTGATTCGAAGACGTTAAAATTGAATTCCAATGGACTGCCATTTCCTTTAAACCTGGTTTCAGCTGTGGTTGATTTTTAAAAGGGTCAAAACTAAGTCCTTGTTTATCCGTTAAAACAATTGAAAATCTCAAATTTTTGTTGCTTATCCAAAAGTATACATATTTGACATAAGCAAATTTGAAATGAATTATTTTTATTCATACTGAAAACACCTGAAAACCTATGATTTTGTGAAGTTATCTAATGTGGAGAGAGAAACTAGCGATTTTTTCGAATTCTACCATTTTGTCAAATGTTTTCTAGCAAAGCCAAAGACACGACGTCCATTTATTACTTAATGCTAAAATTGGAAATTTATAACTCGTGTCCTTCTTGCTTTTTGTTTGAAAAATTTCATATATTTTTATGAGCCATAACGCTTGAGACCTACTTTTCCCTCCCCCTAGAGAGCTACTTAATTTCGGGAGCGTGCATAATATATTAGGAACAGATTCCTCATATCAAGAGAAATAACAATTATTCTCAATGGCTTTTCGGACCCCCTGAGAGCTCGTCACGGCCCCCTAGGGGTCCGCGGACCACCGGTTGCGAAACCCTGTTATACAGCAAAAAAGCAGTGTTGCTCTGAAAGTAATTGAATGATCATCTCAGCATAAGTAATTTAGATTTTTTTTATTAAAATCAACAAATTATCCTTACGTCTCATCAAGGTCTTTGGCAAAATTGTAGCTGCGAAGATTTCACAGAGTTTGTTCACTTTCCCATAGATTATAATAACGAGCAGTTTGAGGATTGAACACAAATGCTGTGCCTTTTTCATAGTAATTTCCATATAAACTTCAAATGTCATGTGCACTACCAAATGTCTTCCAGAACCCTCTAAAATTTTTGGAGAATAATTTAAATCATAATTGACACCGTTTAAGCATAGGGGAATGCATACATCAAAATTTGCATCAGTCTAATGTACTAGTTTTCATCTTGCTCTATTTGTCGCCTCATCATACAAATTTAAACTTTTCTGTATACAATGGCAAAGATTATAAGATTACCAAATTTATTTGCAAAGATTGGATTTTTACTGTTACAAAATATTTTTGTACTTCGTTCCGCTTCACAATGAAAAGTATTGGAAATTTAGAGTGTAGTTCTGTTTCATATCGACACAAAAAGAAATCGCGTTTCGCATACCCTTACTCTCGGCTCGGTCATCATCATAAGTGATGAACGTTATGCCTCATACAAACACAAGTCGCAAAGTCCATTCCCATCCGTTTTGTCCTTCAAACGAAAGCGAGGTGTGGTAAATGGGCAAGGTCGATGATGTGACGTCCTTTTGCCACCCAGCCATCATCTGAAAGAACTGAACCGGTCTGGAAAATCCTTCTCCAATCGATGTCTTCTAAAACGAGACGATGAGGGTTCAGATCGGAGAAGCTTATCGGGTTTTATTTTTCACGTGTCCCGGCACTACACATGATACTTTATGAAGTGCCAAGCATGCTGTTTCATGATGGCAGACGAGAAAAATCGAAGAACATCATTAGCATTCATGGTGAAACAAAGCCCAAGGAAAAGAAACTGTAAGCCGATTAGATATGACATCGAGTGTGAAATTCAAATTCCTCTCGAGGTTCTTCGCTTGGGTTGTCGGTGGGAGTACTTTATTCAGAATGCGAATATGACAAATCAGCATGTAGATGAGTGGTGTGGAATTATGGCGTCGTGATGAAATATTATATAGTACAAGTAGTACATTGGAACCTCAATTTACGAACTAGAATGGGGGTTGTGAACTGAATTGGTTCGTAACTTTAGTCAGCCCGTAGTACAAGGTAAAAAACTACATATTGCTGTTGCCTGTCAAAACATGATTATCCCAAAAAAAATTGAAATATAGGGTAAGTGTTCCCTTAGTTGTGGGTATTCTATAGTTGCAGTAGTGCAGTTTTAACTGATTTTATTACATTAGCCACAGAACCGACACTGCCAATCGACATATTGGCTTGTTGATACACGGAATAGTTGAAAAGAGCGTTCAAATTGCTTTAAAACTGATGAAATATCACTAAAATTGATTAAACTTTTCATACTTGTACCAATAGTTGCGGTAAAGTATTCCTATAGTGGAGGATCCCATAAGAAAACAACGTATACCGCAACTATAGGAACACAAATAAAAAATATACCGCAACTAAAGGAACAGTGTACCAATAGTGGAGGTATTGTTTTCACTGACATGCCGTGGATTACTGCGATGAAATCATTTTTTCTCATTAAGTCAATCGTCGTTACTTCCCGTTACATTAGTAACATGTACATTAATTGCGCTTCTTGAATTTAGGCGGTTAAATGAAGTTCAATCGTGCTTAGTACCTCCACTATTGGTACATCTACCCTATTTCCAACTAGCAATTCAACCATCATGTTATTTTTTTTTCTTCCAACAGTTCTAGGAGAGACCCAAGTTGGCGGGGTGGCCCCTCTGATTTACGAACATCGTACTAGGTTGGTAAATACTGGTTATGGCATACCATTGATACTATGTATGCCATAAGTCATAGAATATACTCTTTTTTGAGATGGACGGCAAGTGAACCTGATTTATAGTTGTATGAATAAAATAATGATTTCCAGAAAAGCGATTAGTAATACCTCACTTTGTGCAGCCATTTTGCTTGGGATGCGTCAGGTTTGCAATTGGAAGCATTTTTTGATTATTTTATTATATAACGTTATAGAGCATTAGACGAAACATTACCAGAAAAATGTTGAAATATAAAGCACAGACAACCCAGTGAACCACGTATCGTATAAGGATGTGCGCCAAAAATCTCATATTCATACGTCAAAAATCAGAATCGCACAATATGTCAAATCAAAACGAATAAATATTAACACAAATTGTATATAATTCTCCACTACGATTCATTGTCGACAAACTTTGTTGTCAACAAACCATGCCGTAAATAGTATAATCTAGAATCGCATCAAGATGTATAAACTGACAGATCATATATCAATGCAGATTAGCATCAAATGAAATCGCAATAACTTAGCAAAATTTGCCACCCGAGGTTGGTATCTTCTGACGGTGAGCTTCAAAGAACAACAAAGCGTGTGTGTTGTATAGCAAACATCCTTTCATCTTGGAAAATAATCACACCTTATTCATGTAGCGGTCTGTGATGTAGTAGTATGGTACCGGTATAGGGACCCAAAGGTCCGGTGTTCGAGTCTCACTGGAAACTTTTTGTTTATTTTTATCGGAATTTTGTGGCATCGTATTGCTCACCATGGAAAGTCTGAAAAAGTCGTGGAAAGTGCGTATATGGCCTCCACTTTGGTGTGTATATAGCATTTTCATGCATTTTATACGAGTGATTTGATTCATATATAATGATGTATAGCAAAAAATATACCAACCGAAATGTTGACTGGGAAGAGCATAAACATAAACATGATGGTCGCTTCGTCTTTCTTTACAATTTCTCATCAATATTGCCAATATTTGATTGAGATATACAAGATTATGTTTTATTATGTCTGACTCATTCTCACCCCCAGTGACAGGACTGTTTTCTGCAGGCGTTCTATAGTATCATTTGTTAAGGCTGGGTGATGAAAGTCCGTATCTGAGTGGGTCACACTCCTATGCGAATTAAATTGACTTTTCCCCTCCGCACGACTATCAAAAGCCGAATTGGAACCAATCAAATCTCATCTCGAAATTTAATCCGTGGAATAGTGCTCTCCGTTCGTTGAATGGTGTTCGAAGCCATTCCGCAGCTGCTGTCTGTCTGAATTGGAATTGGAATGTCCTTTGGTGAGCTTGGGCAGGGTCTGATAAAAATTCAGGTGGACACCAACAGCGAAGTCATTCTCGTTCATTCGTTTTCGGGCATTCAAATCGGGTGGACGCAGTGAGATTTTCGATTTGCAACACGCACCACCCAAAAACCAAAAAAAAAGCGCGAGAACCACTTCCATATCGGCAGCCTATATAATGCACCAATTAAATAAAAAATGTTCTATAAAAAATAAGAACTACTGCATAAAAGAAACAGTTATTTGCCATTTCAATTTATGACATGTTAAAAAAATTAATAAGATTGCTCCATCAATAAGGTCAATGGTACCAGTAAATCAACGAATTTCCAACATAAAGTGAAAAATTGCACCAGCATATATGTAGTTTCAAAATACACCATTTACATTACTGAACAGAATGAGGTAAGCTTATTCGCAATAATCTATATTCAATCTTTTAAGGCTCAAAATAACCAATTTTAATGCAAAGGATATTTAAATAAACTTTATGGGGTCGTCCATAAACCACGGGATATTTTTTTCTGAATGTTCAAACCACCCTTGAGGCTCTGTGAGGTTTTGGCCAAAACCCTCTCCCTATGATGGAGCTATTTATGAACTAAATATAAATCTGGAAATTCGAAAACAAAAATCACATTTGATGATATTTATGGTGAAATTTAAATTCACCATCAATTTTTGTGGTTGCTAAATGGCTGGGCATGGCGTACCATTGGTACCTCGCGTACCTGCTGGAATAAATAGACCTCTTTGTGTGGTCCTTAGCCTCTTGCACAGAAACTCCTATCCCAACCTTCTCGTGGTACTGGCCGGGGTACGAGTAACCTTAGGGAACATCTGGTAACCAACCCCGGTGGGAACTTTGGTCGTATACTGACAGGGAAGGGGGGTTTGCTTTAGCTTTTGCTTCAGCAAACCTTGAGCGTCTGTACTCTATGTAAGGAGCGGCTGACAACAGCATCTGTAACCCATGTCAGGGGCGGATGATCATCGTCCGAGTGCCAGAGAAGGACTCTACGCTAAACTGCGCACTATAGTACTCCGAACATTTTGAGGGAATGGTCCTCCGGAAATCTAGGGGGATGGTGTCAGGCCCTGCAAGTCAGCCGTCAAATAATCAAGCAACGATTAATCAACGAGAAAATGCGAACCAGGACAATCGGCGAAGACCACAGCGACGTAAAGGGACTAGCTATTGGAAGCTCGGTACGTGGAACTGTAAATCTCTCAACTTCATCGGGATCACACGCATATTCGCCGACGTGCTAAAGGACCGCGGATTCGGTATCGTAGCGTTGCTGGAAGTGTGTTGGAAGGCATCAATGGTGCGAACGTTTAGAGGTAACCATACCATCTACCAGAGCTGCGGCAACACACACGAGCTGGGAACAGCTTTTATAGTGATGGGTGATATGCAGAGGCGCGTGATCGTGTGGTGGCCGATCAATGAGAGTATGTGCAAGGTGAGGCCTAAAGGCCAGTTGTTCAACTTCAGCATAATAAACGTGCACAGCCCTCACTCTGGAAGTACTGATGATGATAAAGGCGCGAGTACGATAGCTGCCCAAGCCATGACGTCAAAATCATTATAGGAGATCTAAACGCTCAGGTTGGCCAAAAGGAGGCGTTCAGACCGACTATTGGAAAGTTCAGCGCCCACCGGCTGACAAACGGAAACGGCTTACGACTAATTGATTTCGCTGCCTCCAAGAATATGGCTATTCGTAGTACCTACTTCCAGCACAGCCTTCCATACTGATACACCTGGAGATTACTACAGCAGACAGAATCGCAAATCGACCACGTTCTGATTGATGGACGGCACTTCTTCGACATTATCGACGTCAGGACCTATCGTCGCTAACATTGACTCTGACCACTGATGGTTAAACTGCGCCCTAAGCTCTCCGTCCTCAACATCGTATGGTATCGACGGCCGCCCCGGTACGACCTAGAGCGGCTTCAGCAACCGAATGGCGCAGCGGCATACGCGTAGCTCCTCGAGGCTTCATTACCGGAAGAGGGTGAGCTGGACGAAGCCCCTTTTGAAGACTGCTGGAGAACAGTGAAGGCAGCTATCAACAATGCAGCTGAGAGCAACGTCGGTTACTTTGGACGGAGTTGGCGGAATGATTGGTTTGACGATGAATGTAGGCAGATTCTGGAGGAGAAGAACGCAGCGCGGGCGATCAAGCTGCAGCAAGAGATCCGGCAGAACATGGAGCGTTATAGACGGAAACGGCAACAGCAGACCCGCCTCTATCGGGAGAAAAAACGCCGTCTGGAGGAGACGGAGTGCGAGGAGATGGAACAGCTGTGCCGGTCTCAAGAAACACGTAAGTTCTATCAGAAGCTTAACGCATCCCGCAACGGCTTCGTGCCGCGAGCCGAGATGTGCATGGATAAGGATGGGAGCATTTTGACGGACGAGCATTTGAATGGCACTGAGAGCACAGGCAATGAAGGTCGGGACAACGAAGGAAGGACCTTCATCGGTACTGCGAAGGAAGGAAACCAACCAGCCCCCACTTTGAGGGAGGTTAAGGATGCCGTTGACCAGCTCAACCAGGAACAATTAAGCTGCTGGTAAGGCTGGTATCGGAGCTGAACTCATAAAGATGGGCCCGGAGAGGCTGGCTATTTGTTTGCACCGGCTGATAGGCACAATCTGGGAAACAGAACAGCTACCGGAGGAGTGGAAGGAAGGGGTGATATGCCTTATCTACAAGAAAGGTGACAAGTTAGATTGTGAGAACTTTCGAGCGATCACCATTCTAAATGCGGCCTACAAAGTATTATCCCAGATCAACTTCCGTCGTCTGTCACCTATAGTAAGCGAGTTCATGGGAAGTTATCAAGCCGGCGTTATATATTATATAGCGACGATGGAAGGTGTGCAAAATTGTGTGAAGGAGTTCGTTTGGATCCCGCCGGTGACTACGACAAGGTGATGGACTTTCGTGCCTATTGTTCAGCATTGCGCTAGAAGGTGTTATGCGGATAGCCGGGCTCAACAGCCGTGGTACGATTTTTACGATATCAATTCAATTTGTTTGCTTCGCGGATGATACGGACATTGTCAGCCAAACATTTGAAAAGGTGGCATACCTGTACACCCGCCTGAAACGCGAGGCAGCAAGAGTTGGACTGGTGGTGAATGCGACCAGACAAAGTACATGCTAGCTGGTGGGGCCCAGCGCGACAGGGCTCGCCTAGGTACCAGTGTTACGATAGACGGGGATATGTTCGGGGTTATCGACGAGTTCGTCTACCTTGGATCCTTGTTGACGGCTGACAATAGACGTGAAATACGGAGGCGCATCATCAGTGGAATTGGGGCTACTATGGCCTTCACAAGAACCTGCGGTAAAAAAAGTTTCTTACCCGCACCAAATGCACCATGTACAAAACGCTCATAAGGCCGGTAGTCCTCTACGGGCATGAAACGTGGACGATACTCGAGGAGGACTTGCAAGCACTTGGAGTTTCCGAACGTTGGGTGCTTAGGACGATCTTTGGCGGTGTGCAGGAAAACGGTGTGTGGCGGCGAAGGATGAACCACGAGCTCGCCCAACTCTACGGCGGACCCAGTATCCAGAAGGTGGCTAAAGCTGAAAGGATACGATGAGCAGGGCATGTTGCAAGACTGCCGGACAGCAACCCTGCAAAGATGGCGTTCGCGTCGGATCCGATTGGTACAAGGAGGCATGGAGCGCAACTAGCTGGTTGTAGGACATTTCCCAGAAAGTCAAACCCCAGAATGACATTTCCCAGAATGACATTTACCAGAAATCCATTCCCCAGAATCGTTTTTATACGTTTTCAAAGAGTGGAAAAAAATTTGGTTTTTCAGTTTTTTTGTCGTTAAAATGTACCTACTGAATAGGGCGATATTCAAAACTGAAAAGGCAATAGATGTCTCTTTTTCAGTGGTAGTAAAAACGAAATCCTGAAGCAAAGAAAGCACCACGGAAGATGAACTAAACACAAAAAGTTATGTATTCACTTTTATTTTGAAATTGTTTATCGGCATATTGGTCTATTTTGCTTGAAGTAAGAGGGAGCATGGAGAAGAAAGCAATGAATACTAGATGGATAGGTACCGTAAGGGAACGGCGAGAGAAATTGGATTAGATGTTGAAGAGGGCATACCATATGAAACAGTATTACTTGAAACGTCACTTTCTTGTGGCTAACGTCCCCTATGGGAACGGCTTGGGTGTGTTTTGAGAATGACACTACCAAGACAGCCAAAAGGAAGGAGGTCTCAAGCGCCCTAATACTGTTTGGCGATCAAGCAGGTTCTATCGATCGATGGCTTATATTATTGGGGAATCATTACACAATCATGGATGGTTTGTCCATATCATGTGTATTTCTCCCCGATAAGCCACACACATGATCATTATTTATGAACTGCGTTTTTATCTTTTTAGCCGTTTGTTATTTTTACATACAAAGGTATCGACCGTGATGATTTTATTTTGAACAGAGTTTATAAACTCTAAGGAGGGACTAAACGTGCTTGAAGTTTGTAAGTTTGTAAGAAGGATATATATAATTCATCAAATCAGCGCCACTAATGGTCAGAAATGTAATTCGAGCCTTTTTGACATATATATATATATATATATATATATATATATATATATATATATATATATATATATATATATATATATATATATATATATATATATATATATATATATATATATATATATATATATATATATATATATATATATATATATATATATATATATATATATATATATATATATATATATATATATATATATATATATATATATATATATATATATATATATATATATACATATATATATATATATATATATATATATATATATATATATATATATATATATATATATATATATATATATATGTCCAAAAGGCTCGAATTACATTTCTGACCATTAGTGGCGCTGTATTTGATGAATTTCTAGAATTTTGAATTTAAAGATTCTCCAGTCAAAAAATGAAAGACTGCAAAAAAATTTCGTTAAAAAAATACGAAGATATTCTACCTATGAAAACCACAATTTGGTTTCCTCGCATTTAGCTATTTACTATTAACTGGATTTTGACACCCTTAAAATCTCTTGTTAATTTTTTTCTGGGGAATGTCCCATTCTGGGGAATGGCGTTCTGGGGAACGTCATTCTGGGAAATGTCGAGCTAGGTGGGCGCATCAAGTGCGTATCGATTTGGCGAGCGTGGGGCAGAACCGAGGATGGAGAGATGCGGCCACGAACCGAGTATTGTGGCATGAAATTGTTGATTCAGTGTTAACTAAATAAATGAATGAATCCATCAATAAGTTCAATGGCACCAGTAAACCAACAAATATAAATCTGAAAATTCGAAAACAAATATCAAATTTGATAATATTTATGTTGAAATTTAGATTCCTTATGGTTAAAAAACGTATTCTTAATGAATGATAATTTCAAAAGCAATGGGTACATTCTGTCTTTTTTATGGAGCATACTTTTGTATATATGGTGTATTTTGAAAGTATAATTTTCCACTTTAAATTGGAAAATGTGTGGTTCAACCGATACCACTTATGTAATTTATGGAACTATTTTCTATATTTATGAAACATATGTTAACATTAGAGCATATGCTAAAAAAATGTAATAGCATTTTCAATGGATCATTTCCTTTTATTCTAGTCGCGAAAAACTTTTGCCCTTCCACATCCTACCTGCAGGGAATTGACCTTTTCTCGTAGAACACGTCAAACCGCGGGTGACAACATCGTACCGTTCTGCTTCCTCCACTTGAAATTCCGATCTGCCACACAGAAGATACACTTTGACGCTATCTGGCCCTGACAGACAGTAAAATGCTTGGAGAGAATCAGCAAAATGTTCCAATTGTTTTTTGCACACCTTTCTGGCAATCGCGAGTTGGGCAGCAAAGCAGGGCTATCCCATGCTAGCCAAACTGGGCAGCTATCCTTGCAGGCAAAACCCAACGAATGGCCAGCCGAAAGTTGGAGCGGAACGAGCCTGCCGCAAATCCATTTGGGATTCAACCGGACGCGTGGAGCAGTTTATCTATATTTAGAATTTCATTAAAATTTAAATATTCTGAGCGTGTGGGTATGGAAATTTGATTTAACGCTCGTATTATACATTCTATGAGCTTGAACTATGACCGGGGGTGAGACGCTTTGGAGTTCTGATGCTGGGACCGAATAACATATGGTCAAAAGTATTGACAATTTTGGGGAAGGATACAGCCAGATACCGGGCTGGGATGTATTATTGAATGCTGAGAAACGATTATTTTCAAGCAATAAACATGTATAAAAAGTTCCTTATTTTTAGTTATCAAATTAAATTCCTGTAGATAAAGGTTTAAATTTATCGCATTGACTGTAGAAAAGGCACCAAAAACAAAAGGGTGGCTGGGGGCAAGAGGGACACCTAAAGACACTTGCGATATATCGCTTCAAATCAAGGCTAACTTGTTCAATTTTGTAAGCTAATTTCTGTGTAGGGGCAAGTGCATTTCTTGTCCTCAGATTTTGAAAAAATAAGAAACGTGTTGGTTTACTTTTCTTAAATACCTTTTTTTTGTAAGGTTTTTGGGTAAGCACGGGGCAAGTGTGCCACTAGGGCGATTCATTTTTATTTTTTTAATTCAGCCTCCCATATCATTCTAACCATTTTTACCATGAACAAAGTGTTCTTTAAAATTTTCAGCTTTTTCGGTGGTGACCTAAACGTGGTCTAGAGACAATGTAGATCTATATGGCAATTACTATGGAGACATTTAGATAAATGTTCCTCACACGCTAGTACTGTAATGTAAGCACAAAATTATCATTTCATAGTGAAAACTCATTCTTCAAACCTCAATGCAGGATGTCGTTGAACAAAAAACCCTTTTGAGCTAATTTTGTTTGAGATTTTATATGCAATAATCCCATATCAAGCTAAATGATAGCAATCAAACTCATGCATATCTCTTCTCTTATCCGTCGGATTGAATTGAATTGCTCTCTTAAGCATTTATTGTTTGAAGAATAAGTTTTTACTTTTTACAAACGTGTTTGGAACATCTTTCGAAATTCTACCCTAGTTATTTCCATATAAACCTACATCGTCCTTGGGCCACCTTTAAATCACCACCTAGAAAGCTGAAAATATCACAGAACTCTCTTTTTATAGTAAGCATGGTAAGGAAGATATGGGAGATTGTATTTTCAAACTTTTTTTTTTTTTTTAATTTCGAACCGCCCTAGTGTGCCACTCGTATAATGTAAGAAGACCACCAGAGTAAAATAAAATATACCATGCCCACACAGTTACGGATCAGTGTAGAACTAGCCCTCGTGCGTTAAAATACACTCAAATAAAGAAAAAAAAAAAAAAAAAAAAAAAAAAAAAAAAAAAAAAAAAAAAAAAAAAAAAAGTTACGGATCACCCACAGTGACGGATCACTTTGGCGTTCAACATCGGATAACTCGCTCAAAACGTAAAAGTTGACGTAAAACATATTTTTCCCATGTTATACTATTTGTCTTCTACCATTTGTAGTGTTAAGCACAACGTTCAACCGCTAAATAGTGGTGTATTTGATTGTATTTGTTTAATTGGTACCAGACAGCTATCATTATATAATCGTTTTCTGTAAGAAGTGTCGTCAGCATTCATAAGCTCCCACAGCTGTGCACAGGTGGTAAAATTCAAATGTTATAGCATAAAACATACTCATTCGTTTTGATTGAGTATGAATTCATCTTTGGAAAACATTTTTCTCGATTGTTGATTCTAAATATCGAATATTAGCACTTCTAACTATTGATCCATAACATGGATCAGGAAATAATTTTTTACCACGGTTATGGATCACTTCAAAAGAATCTCGATTTCTGCCATTTTAAGCATTGGATTCGACATTTTCAGACAATTGCACTAAGGATAAAACTAATAAAACATCAAGGTTTGTAAATTTCATTTTTAAGCCGACAAAAAGGGGTGAAAAACTTGGGTGTGGAGCGAAAACAGTTCATGTCTCAGTTATTACAATGCAGCATCACAAACAAAAGGCATTTTACCCTTGTTTCCAGCTCGAACACTTCTATTTTTTGCAGTAATATATGACGCATTGTCAACTCTCGTCAAAACATGCAATACATATGCATTGAGTTGAAAATCTCTTGATTTTGCGCACTGATCGGTAATACAGTGAAACCTCCATGAGTCGATATTGAAGGGACCATCGACTCATGGAAATATCGAGTCATGGAACAGCAATCCCTTGAAAAGCTGCTTCTAGGGACCATCATAGTAACCATGGAGTTTTGTTTTTAGTATGGTTCCATGAGTCGATATCACTGTATGTCACAATTTGATCCATAATATGAACGTTGATCCATAATATGGTTTTCAGAAACCGATACAATTTTTAATTTTTATGCAATCATATGTAAATATTATACTCAAAATAGTTTACTAACCGAAGTTCCAATTTGAAACGATTCGATTCGTGCTTTTAAATTACCATTTTACGTTTTACATGTTGTTTTATTGAATTTTATAGGTTGGACTCCATACTATTTTATCCATAACTGTGGGGTTATGGTTTTAGAAGGAATTCACTTAATAACCTAAAATGCTGCGTAAGTCACTGTAAAGTATTGCAAAGGAGTCTTGAACAGATAACATCGAGTAAGTAAACATCGACTTACAGATTGATCGATCAAAGTATGCTAGATTGATGCATTTGCTCATTTAATCGAGTTAGGGGAATATCGAGATACAGAATATTGAATAAGGGAGAGTTGACTGTACCATAAAAGTGAAATGTAATGTTTTCGTTTTATGCTCCATTAAAATGTCTCGCGAAACCTGTGCGAAAACATCAATGATTTTATTACCTACCCAAAAACATGACGCTGATGTTTTTAAAAGCAACTCTTTACCCGCTGACGCCAATTTCCATTCGATTCCATCCGTTTTTATGACGCGACAACATTTCAACAACATAATTTATAATTGTCTTAATGTTTAATTAACGGAAGCCCAACAATGATAAAGGGATAAGCTGTGGAGTGTAGATTTTTTGTCGCTTCTCTTCTTTGGTTCTGCCAGAGAATTGCAAAACGTGAGCCACTTGCCTTACTGTGAACTTAGGAAACTCAACCCCTTGCTTTCTTCAAAGAAACAAGAGCTTTAAAGTTAAGTTATGATAAAAAAAAACTACGGAAAAGGTCATTAGTGTGCTTCGTGTTTAACGAACGGATGCGCCACTGAAGAACTTGATACAGCCGGAAGAGAACGGATTCGTGTCGGACGAGAAATGATGCCCACAAAGTAAGTAACTAACCGGCTGCACTCTAAAAGGGCATATGGAATGTTTTTCCCATGGATTCAGTGGCCGGAAAACAAAATGTGACTCGACACAAGTTTTACAGCATTCCGGTTGCGATCCTTGGCCGCTCTTCCGATTAGTGACTGTGGCGTATGATCTTAAGCTTGGCCGCACTTTGTCTTACAATTTCTGGCGTCCTTTCGGTTGGTTTATGACGAATGAAAAGTAGTGAACGGATTTCAAGAAATAATGGCGCTTGAAGGCATATGTTGTATTTCATATTATTTTGGTTTTTGGTGCTGGTTTGGTTTTTCATACTAAGGACGTATGTTTTTTGGAAATAGATACAAAAAAAAATATAAGTGCATTTTGCGGGGTAACCATTACTTCTTGGGGATTGCCCTTCGCGTAAACGAATTGTGGAGGCTTGTATTATGAAGATGGTCGAGAACGTTTATCGCGTCCGTAATTCTGTATGTATAATCTCCAACAATTATTAAACATAAAATAACTATCGCTTGATCAACAATTATACCCATCACTTGTTGTATTTAAATCATTCTGCACGAAACCTGTAATAAATAATAAATAGCAAAATAATATCTTAACCCCTCTACCGGCAGCATCATTTTTTACCGCCAAAAAAAATTCAAATCGCGATAACTTTTTTGTTTCTTGATATTTTTGCGCCATTTTTTCACAAGGTACCGCCGTGCGGGGTGACATTGGGCCTAAGGGGTGACTTTGACCGCCTCTTTCGATGCATCTCATGGCTAGTAGGGACGTCGCAAAACTAATCCATGACCATCTATTGACTATTTATAATGTGTTCTTGAAGCTTGACACATTGTTTTCATTATTCTGTCATTAGTTTGCTGTAAAAATATTGGCCCAAAGTCACCCTTATGGCCCAATGTCACCCCGCACGACGGTACCAAAAAACTCTTCTAGTTTAAGCAGCCGTGTTGATATTAATCATTGGTGGTTTGGTTTTGAAGTTATTTCGATGTTCCTTGGGGGACCGACATTTTCCATATAAAATGTCTTTAGCGGCCATTTTGTTTTTGGTCAATTTATCAAAAAAACATAATTGTGTACTATATAATACCAGGTAATAAGGAGCTACTCTGAAAAAATCATACAAATCGGTTCAGTATTCTAGGAGAAAAATGAAAATTACGATATGAGGTTTTTTAGAGTTTTCGAGATATTATTTGTCCAGCGTGGTATTAGAAACATAAATGCTCATTACTCAAAGACGGTTGCACCAAATTGTTTCATTTTTTAACAACATACTCGCATTAATGTATGATTTTGAAGAGTGGATATTCGAATACGATAAAAATTCTGTAGCTTGAGATATTTACGTGGGTTATGGCTACGCGTCGGTCCTCCAAGGAATTTTGTATTATCTCCGGATCCAAATGACCATCTATTAATATCGACACATTTTCGAAAACTGGAAGAGTTTTTTTTTGAGAACTTGTGAAAGAATGGTGCAAAAATTTCAAGAAACAAACAAGTTATCGCGATTTGAATATTTTTTTAGCGGTAAAAAATGAAGCTGCCGGTAGAGGGGTTAATAAGTGTGGAAATGGAAAACTTCTCCTAAACTCCCTGCTTTCAAAACTCAACTTATTATTTTTTGTTATGACTAATGCTATCAAAATATTACATCCGCAACACACTTGAAGTATAGCTGAATTAAAAAAAAAACTTTTAGCCGTTGCTATACAATCTCAAGTGATAAGTTATAAAATTCTTCTAAATTTTGATTCACCTGAGGACATTCCTTTTTTTTTAAACGCTCTTTGTGGTTAAAAGACTATGTTAAATATATAATATATAATAAATTTTCATAAAGTTTGAGCCAGTGCAACTGCCTGTTTTCTTGATAATGAAAAATTGATTCCCATGTGATGTTTTTTTTCCTGATGAATATTTCTTAGGTTTGAAATACTTAATGTGGTCCACAATTTTTCTCGACATTATTTGAAATTTGAGCCTTTTTCTCGGAATCCATGCGGGATACCCTACTTTGGAAGTAGAGCGCATTCGAGCGCATCCACGATGGTTTTGTGAACCCGACTTCCTCCTGCAGTCGCAAGAGACGGATGAAGAATTAAGGCCCTGCTTGGTGCACCGCCAGAAACCATTTGAGGATATCTACAAGGTCTGCAATTTTCCGAAGTAGGAACGCTTACTTAGAACAGCCGCATACATTCACCGTTACATTGACAACTGCAAGCTTAAAAGGAAGAAGGAGATGCTGACCACGGGGCATCTGCAGTAGAAAGAGTTACAAAATGCAGAGAACAGCCTGTGGCGCACAGTACAGTCATCAGCGTACCCAGATGGAGTCGCAGTTCTGAAACGAGGAAACGGGATCTCGAAGAAGGATATCAATAAAACTAGTCCAGCATGTAAACTCTCGCCGTTCTTGGATGAGCAAGGGGTCATGCGAGTAGACTGTCGTATCAGAGCAGTCCCATACGTTACGTACGACTTTAAGTTTCCGATCATCTTGCCACGAAATTACCTGAGAGAAATTACCAACTTACCACACGCTCAAAAAAGAGTTCTGGAGAACGCGAACTGTCAAAAATACACCATAAACTACCACCTGGGAGGGAGACACAAATACTACACACAAAATATGAAACAAACCTTTTCCAAACTGCAAGATAACTCCAGTTCACCAACGACAATCAAGGCAAGCTTGAGGAAAAACACTAGTTATCGTTTGTTGTGCACCTTCGATCTTCCTGGACAAACATGGGAAAAGGGCCATAGTTTTCTGTGCGTTTTGTTTTCATTTTTATTTGAAAAGAGTGAAAAGATGCGTGTTTCAATACTTATATTCAAAAAAATAAAAAGGTGCTATCGTGGCATTGCTTTTTGGACGTACAGGAATTGATTTTCAACCGATTGTTGTCAACTTGGATGAAATGCGAAAATATGTTTTGATTAATTACGCACTTTTTTCATGTTTGTCCACTTTTTAGATCCGGGCTCACAGTGACAGTTCGTGACAGCAGAAATCTCGACTCACCTTGACGTAGGGAAATTTTGTATCGGTTTCTTCCTCCCAGACTACCACCAACGTTCACATAAACATGATCTAGTTCACGGTGTATTTTTGCTTGTTGACGAGTTCACGTCTGCTGTTCACGGATACGAGAACGGATTTTTTTCTGTGCAAGCTTGTCATTGACACGCTAATCATGCAACGTTACAAAATGAAGTTCAGCAACGCTTCCACGTCTCCAATCTTCGCTCTGTGATACGTCAAGTCACGAAGGAATGCCAGGTCTGCAAGATCGCCAAAACAGTACCAACCACACCAAGGATGGCTCCTCTTCCAGAGTCACGTCTAGCGGCCAAGGAACGGGCGTTCTCCTACGTTGGGCTGGATTATTTCGGACCTACACATATTCGTATAGGGCGTAGTTGTGTAAAACGCGTTATTCATGTGCCTCACCGTTAGAGCCGTGCACTTGGAAGTGGCAGTCCTTGTCTACGGAGTCTTGTAAGATGGTGGTTCGTCGGTTTGTGTCGCGTCGTGGATCACACGTCAAAATTCGATCGGATAAGGGTTTATTCACAAATTTCATAACGCCAAAAATGGTTATTTTTGATACCCAACCACCCCCTTCTAACGTTTTTTGTATGAATGTGTTACAAATTTTTTATGAGCTGTTACATAATGAGGACACCCACCCACCCACTTCAGTGATATAAATTTTGTGAACAGGCCCTAATGGCACGAATTTTCAGGGGGCCAGTCGGGAGCTGCGAGATCAGATCGGGGTGATTGGTCAGAAACTGGCAGAAATCTTTACCAATACGGATACACGATGGGTTTTCAACTCACCCTCTGCATTGCACTTTGGAGGCTCAACGGAGCGACTTGTGAGATCCATCAAAGTCGCACTCAGGTCAGTGTGCGGTAATCGAAACCCAGACGATGAGACTTTGTTGACTATCCTGGCGGAGGCCGAGTCTACAGTTAACTTTAGACCGTTGACTACCGTCCGTCCAGAAAGCGTCAGCCAGGAAACGCTAACGCCGAATCATTTTATCCTGCTAAGCTCGAGCGGAGTTGTGCAATAGAGTGATGCAAATTTTAAAATTTTAGCTCCCCTATGCTTGAACGATTTCAATTATGGTAAATAGCATCCTCCCAAAGTTTGAAGTGATTCGGAAGAAATTTGACTGTGCACACGCCATTTGAAGTTTATATAAAGATTACTATGGAAAACGCCAATATTTTGTGATCATCCCTCTATCTCTTCGTCATAATATTTCATGGAAAAGTGAACAAATTCTTCTAATGTAAAATCCTCCCAGCTGCAACTTTGCCGAAGACCGCTTTTTGATTGGATGTCAGGATAAATTGTTATTCATTATCATAAAGTGGGTTTGCATTTTACATGCTTAAGGCGAAGGAGGCCGTCATTAAAATTTGTACGCGTCGTTGATGATTGTTGCTAATTCATCTCACGATTAAGAATTAAAAAAAAAATCAGTTGGTTTTGCACTGACACAGCTGAAAAAGTATCAGCATACTTCATGCATGTTAGCGCGTACAATGATACTTTTCCAAGTCAATATAAACTACAAAAACTGAGTTTTATCACTTTGAAATGCAAGCTGAAAAGTCATCATTGTTGCCAAAACGAATGACGGGCTACTTAGCCTTAACCAGCTACTCGGCAGCCAACAGTGGTGCTCCTTGCGGGAAGAACAGATCGGTTCTCCGACATTACCCGGAAAACCATTACCCGGAATGCAATTACCCGGAACACCGTTTACCGGAATGAACCATTACCCGGAAAACTATTACCCGGAAGGAACATTCACCGGAAATTGATTTTTCTACAATGTTGACTAAAAAATATTTGAAATAATCACCAAAGATTGTGAACAATAAAGGCTTTTCCTTCAAATTATGTGAGCATCGAAGAGGAGTCTAAGATTTCTTTATACTTAATCATGTCGATATGCACTATTTTCAAATATTTGCATTTCATAGATTAATCACCCTTCTTTTGAAGATAAGCCGTTCTTTCAATCTATCTGTGCCGCTTGGCATTGTTGAACCCTTGTTGAGATTGTTGAACTAGCCAGCTACTACTTCAACTTTGCAACTTTCCCATTAACATTTGAACGACGGTTCTTCAAGTGGTGAATGTCAATAAAAGAGCAATGTTTAGAACATTCGATTGGATGTGCAATATTTGTCCGAGTGTCATCTCCCCAAACGTCAATTCCCCAAATGCCTATACCCCTTTTCCCAAAATTACCTATTTTCCCGAGAAGTTTTGACACTCTTAACTTTATACATTCCAAGGTGTCGCCCCGTCTTCTGATATGCACCCATCTTTATTTAATTGGCGGTTCTTTGAAGTTTCAGCGATCTTGGATTTTTTGGCAATATGTATTTAGTCGAAAATGATTAAATATCTTATCCTTAGGATAACTTATCTTAATTTTAGTTATAAGACGCTGAACTTGGATCAAATGGGATTTTTGTTTGTTGTTTTCATACGGAAATGGTTTCTGTATGAAAACAATTAATATGCGTGCGTGTGCAGGCAAGAGAAAGGAGATTAAACGTTAGATTGCCTTATACAGACGCTCAGAGACATGAAAATCGTAGATAAATAAATAACATGATCAAGCAAAGGTCAAGGGAAAAGTTGATCTATTGAGGTGCAACATCTCGGAACCAAAAGATAGACTTCACAACGGCGAATTGTGTTCCCACTCTCGATTACCAAGGCACTAAACCTATTCTCGATCTTATTTTTGAGCTTTGTGCAAGTCACAAAGCAAAATTAAGAATTGCACTGTTGTATGTCGCTTAGTATGTTTATTAATGTTTTGATATTTTGATGCAATATTAAAATATAATTCCAAACTTTTTGAACTTGGAGAATAAAAAAACGTTACGACTCTAAACATTTTCAAATGCTGAATTGTCCGATTTACTGAAATACACCCTTAATTATTCGATAGGCAATTCATATTCACTTCGTTATTATTAGACATTCAAAATAACTAAACTATAATACTTTTCATTGTTTTTATCGTTTATCCTTGCCTGTAATGTTTAGTTTAATGACCTTAAATTTAAAAACATAGTTTCCCAATAAAAAATAGACATTTTTTCATATTAATTCACAAACAAATTACATGTACAATCAAATTTTGGTATCGTGATATTTGTCAATTACTTAGGACCTACATATTCATAGTGGTAAAAATGAGATGAACCAGCCTAGGGCTGAAAGTCTCAATAATAAAGAAAGAAAAAAAATAGCGGTAAATGGTAGCTATTCAGTAAGATCAAGCTGAGGGAGGTACAATTGAGTACCGCCGGTTGTTAATTATTTATGGTTGACATATTAAAATCTGTATTTTTTCCTTGGAGTATCTGTATTCTGTACCCTGGAGAAAAATATCTGTATTTTAAAACTGGATACCTAAAATTTGATATAATCATGAGATTTAACAAGAAATTCAATAAAATACTAATCATTTGTAGCTTAAATGCAGAATAGCCACAACACAGCTTGAATTCTAAGGGTTTCAAAAATATTTATTTTCATATTTTCTCAAAAATCTGTACAAATCTGTATAATTTTGGAAAAAAAATCTGTATGCAGAATCTGTATATCTGTATTTTTGCAACATATTTATAATCTGAATAAACAGATTCTTGGTCATATAATATTCGCGAAAATCAGTAAAATACAGATAAATCTGTATATGTGGCTACCCTGGTTGGCAGAGTACTTACATGCTAGTCACTCTATAAACGAATGAAAAAATGGTCAGTTGACACAGGCTCCCAGCTAATAATTGTAGAAATGTTCTTAGAACACTGAACTGAGGAGCAGGCTTTTTCCCAGACGGGTCGTAACGCCGGCAAGGAGAACAACATTTTTGGTTCATATGGAGTGGTGAATGACTATGGTTAGCCTAACATAAATAGAAATTGTATTGAAATACACTGATATAGGTCGTCGAAAAAGTATTTCCGGGTAATGGTACATTCCGGTAAAAGGTTTTTCCGGGTAACGGTACATTCCGGTAAAAGTTTTTTCCGGGAAATGGTCTTCCGGTAAATTGCATTCCGGGTAATGGTATTCCGGGTAATGGTATAGAATCGAACAGATCATAGTAATCCAGGCTACTATGTTCTACAGCAAAACAGCAGTGTTGCTCTGAAAGTAGTTGAATGATCATCTCAGCGTGGTTTGAACTTTGGAATCAAGAATAACAAAATATCCAAAAATCCAATCAAAACGTGGTCTTCGGCAAAGTTGTAGCTGGGAAGTTTTCACATGAGATGAGTGTGTTCACTTTTCCATAGATTATTATGACGAGCAGTTAGAGGACTGAACACAAAAGGTTTGCCTTTTCCATAGTAATTTCCATATTAATTTCAAATAGCGTGTACACAACCAAATTTCTTCCGAATCACTTCAAATTTTGGAAGGATCATTTTCATCATAATTGACATCGTTTAAGCATAGGGGAGCAAAAACTTCAAGATTTGCATCAGTCTATTGTGCAACCTTCAACAAAACTGGTAGAGCCGACAAAAGTAACGCGGACAAATTGGAACATGGCTAGACAGCTAGTGGACCAATTCTGACGGCGATGGGTCTGTGAATATCTGCTGACTATAGCTTTAAGAAGTAAATGGTTCTGCGACGCTGAGAAATAGAAAGTAAACGATCTTGTGCTTATCGTGGATGAAGGTCAACGTAACGGATGGATGAGAGGTCGGGTAGTAGCTGTGATTCCTGGGGCTAATGCCAAATTCGCCAAACCATGGTCCAGACTACAAAAGGATTGCTCCTGCGCCCAATAACTAAGTTGGCAGTACTCCAGGTGCAAAGCGATAGAAACATAGAAGCGGTAGGCAGACCGGATGTGCGTAACGGATCGGGGGATGTTTCCGACACTGGCAGCACTGGGAATTTGAATAACGAATCAACCCACAAGGCCCCCCGGTCGGACTTAACACGCATCGACTGACGATGACTGTGCGCAAGTCTCGATGCATGCAAAATGTCAAGATAAGGGGAAAGTGATAATTTGCCAGTCATGTAGACAGCAGCAGTTGAACGGAAGTAAATTGTGCTTTATTATTGTTTTTTTTTTTAATATCCGATGGAATCGATTGATTGTACCTAATTACTAGTTTGCTCTGTAAGTTGAACTTATGTCCAGAGATTTGCATATTGAATTACCCTAGGTTTGTGTCTTAAAAAGATTAGCTTAGTATTCTTAGGAGTTCTCATCCTTTTGTCTGCAGTTGCAGGAGAACGTTATTTCAATCAGGAATTTATCTATGAGGAAACACGCATTAAGATTGTTGGAGTAGAAATAACTAAGGGACCAGTTATTAAAGAACTCGGCACAGAACAACATCGTTCTGTTAAGAGGTGCAAAATCTCCCAACATCACCCTACCTAGAAAAAACAAATAGTAAAAAGTTGCGAATTATATTTTTTTTTTCAATTACGGAGTTTGTTTACTGGTGTCTTCTAAACACGGAGTAAACGAAAGCTTCTTCTTCTTCTTTCTGGCGTTACGTCCCTATTGAGACAGAGCCTGCTTCTCAGCTAAGTGTTCTTATGAGCACTTCCACAGTTATTAACTGAGAGTTTACTATGCCAATGACAATTTTTGCATGCGTATTTCGTGTGGCAGGTACGAAGATGCTCTATGCCCTGGGAAGTCGAGAAAATTTCCAACTCGACCTGTGGGATTCGAACCCACGACCCTCAGCTTGGTCTTGCTGAATAGCTGCGCGTTTACCGCTACGGCTATCTGGGCCCCTAAACGAAAGCTATTGTGCTTAATTACAAGTATCAATAATAATTCAATAATCTAAATAAAAAAGGTTTGTAAAATAATAATTCATCGGCTAAAAAAATCATCCAATGTCAAGAATGCCGAACAGTACAATTATGGATACATTACTATTTCATAAACTGGAGCAAACCACTTTTTACAATGTCTTAATATATTCTGGTTAATTGATATTCAAGTAAATTTCAATATTGGGCGCAGGTCGTTAGGCCGAAGGCCATTAACCCGAATGCCGTTAGGCTGAAAGGGTCGTTAGGCCGAAATAACATTTGATCATTTACTGCTATGTCAAATGGGTAACGCATTCATCAGTGTTTCTTCCTTCTTTCAATCGAAGGATTTTCTTTATAGGTATATTACACATCGAATATTGTGGGCTTCTAGGTAATGCAAATTATACTGATCTAACAACAATCTTTCAATGCGACTTGAAAATTGTTTCGGCGGTTCATAGGTAATGCAAATTATCCTGACCTATCCCTGTTAGTTACCCATTCGACCTTACGGTACTTTAGAGCTACCCGCCATTTTCGGCCTAATGACCCTTTCGGCCTAACGAACCTTTCGGTCTAACGACCCTTTTGTCCTAACGGCATTCGGCCTAACGGGATAGAACCATTTCCAAAAACAACAAAAAGTTACGTATTTTTGATTGCCGGAAAATGGAAGAGGGCGTAAAGGGAACCATTCACTTTTTAGCAAAACTAACTTTAATTGTAACCAAAGATGTTAGAAAACCTCCGAGTTATAGCATTTTTAGCAAAATAAGGTCGGAAAAACTCCACGTTATAAAACAATCTAACAAACGTTAAATAATGCATTGGTTCATACTGCAGTTTGACGCATATTTGTCCCACGTTCCATGAGATTTCCATATTAAGAACACGGGACAAGTAGGCGTAGAAGGGCAGCATACATGATAACAAAAACGAACCAAACCAAACGGTATGAATATTGCCTGTTTTTCAACAGTTTGATTATAGAAGCGTGAGATAAAGTATGAATCAGTTGCTTACTTGATACTTAATACTTGATGGGCAACAATTCCTTGCTGTTGCGTTGAATCTACGCCAAATGAAGAATATTGCCACTAGAGTTCCAAGGTACACAATTTCTTCAACGACTTTAAAAGAATCACCACCTCCCTACTAAAATCACCTATGGGCCCCAATTCCTGTATCTATTCGGGATATACTGGGTACAAGATGTTATCATATACTTAAACTCTTATTTAGTTTTTTGAATGAAATCTCATATTTTGTTGAATACTCGTGCTTTGTGTGTGTGTTTTTTTTTCTATTTTTATTTGCAGGTGTGAAGATGGATTCTGTTTTGGAAGACCCCCTCCTTCATCCTGGTTTGGAAAACACTTCATACTTCAGATAGCTTGGATTTATATTGAAGTTTGTGGATTTGCTATGGTATATCTTTGTCTTATGAGCCTTTAGTTATAAGATTTCTTTTTGTTTTGTAACATTATATGAAAAGATGAAGAGGTTTTGTGCCTCTTTGAGAAAGATTCCGTAAGAAAATCACTCCAAGGGATTTTTCCCTCTTCCTAAATTTTTGTTAACCCGTATAGGCTGAGTGAAAGCAAAAATTCTAAAACCCTCACCGCTCAGCGAGTTCTAAATGGATTCAAATGTTTTTTTGTTAGTATGCTGGCACACATATCTAGTATCTAGAAGTGGACAGAAGAACGCGGAAATATTCCTGTGGTCGGAGTTATTCCGGTGGACCACTGGGTCAGTTCGGGTGAGAAGGGTACTGTGCGTTTGTGCCCCTGGAGGTAGGCAAATTTCAAGTCACAGATTTTTTCGGAATCGGTTGTAATGTGGACACTACATGACGGAATTTTAAGAAAATTGCATCAGTGTAAACCTTTGAGAAACGATTGAATTGGATAACTATGAGTATTGCATTTGATTTATCCTACAAATGACCATTTTCGGGTCCTGAGACGCCTCAAAATTACGATAAATTGGCCAATTTGTATCTGAACATCTGTACCAAGCTTATGGGAATGCATTTTAGTGCACAATTATGTTTGATTTCTACGTTTCGAGAACTGAAACGAATTAGTATCCAACAAATCTATAGCCGGTTCTTCAAGGCATTACGTCCGAATGGCCACATCCGGTATATTTTAAATAGTGCAAAACTCTTCATTTATAATGTTGAATGCCAGATCTCAATGATTTATGCAAATTAAAATGATTGTCATTGCAAATAAATAAAGGTAACTTTGCATAGCCCTTTTTTACCCGACTTGACCCAGTGACTCACCGGAATTACTCCGGCCACAAGAATATTTCCGAGTTCCTCTGGCCACTTCTAGAAACTAGATATCTGGACCAAAGAACAGACAAAAGATCATTTGAATCCGTTAAGAATTCTCTGAGCGGTGAGGGTTTCAGTATTTTTGCCTTCACTCAGGCCTTCTTCTTCTTCTTCTTCTTCTTTCTGGCGTTACGTCCCAACTGGGACAGAGTCTGCTTCTCAGCTTAGTGTTCTTATGAGCACTTCCACAGTTATTAACGGAGAGCTTTCTATGCCAATTGACCATTTTTGCATGTGTATATCGTGTGGCAGGTACGAAGATACTCTATGCCCTGGGAAAAAATCGAGAAAATTTCCAACCCGAAAAGATCCTCGACCGGTGGGATTCGAACCCACGACCCTCAGCTTGGGCTTGCTGAATAGCTGCGCGTTTACCGCTACGGCTATCTGGGCTCAGGCCTATACGGGTTAATATAAATAAATAAATCACCACGTTGTCTACCAGCGATGATAGGTTGATGTGCCCATCTAGCAAATAGGGAGTCGTGGGTTCGATCCCCACCGGAGCATGAAGTTTCTTTTCGCAGTTTCAATTTCAATTTGTACATTTGCCATGTATTTCGTCGTGTTCATGTAAATTTCATAACTTCATAATCCTTATAACAGCAAGATTCCTTAGGCGGTAATTACCTATAATTTGACAAATAATTAATTGTACAATGAGCTTCTTCTTTGTGTTAAAAATAATGAGCCCGAATTGTCTCCCTTTTACGAGGCAAGTAACGCCTCTTCCACGGCTTGGCGAATTAAATCGATATCGTCCGAAAAGCCAAGGATCATATACGAACGTGTGATGATAGTGCCGTTCCTATACACGTTAGCTATTCTTATTGCGGCCTCCAACGCTACGTTGAATAGGTTTGAAAGTGCATCGTCCTGCTTCAATCCGTCTAAGGTTACGAAGGATGTTGAAATCTCATCCACAACCCGTATGCTTGACTTCAATCCTTCCAACGTTGCACGAATCAATCTAATCAGCTTCGCCGGAAAACCATATTTCATCATTATTTTTCACAATTCGTTTTTTTCACTGAATCGCACGCCGCCTTGAAATCAATGGATAGATGGTTCAAACTGATTTTATGTTAAAAATTAAATTAGGGAAACTTGAACATGCCTAAGAACATTTTTTTCAATCTTGACATAATGTAAGGATAAGGACATGAGATTTAAAAACAAAATTTAACACAACGCAACAAAAAATGTTTACAATATTCTGGCTGCAGTACTTAAAAGTACATATGGGTAGCGAAACCCCTATTTGAGTTTTGAAAGAGAATTTCGAAATCTGGAGATACGCCATTTTTAATTTTTAGCTAGATTTTCACTCGTAAGGTGCTTCGTTATGCGAACATTTTTACCACTGACACTGTGTAATAATCAAGAATAAGTAATTATTGCCAACAACTAACATTAGAAATTGAAAAGTAAGTTAAGAAAATTTCCAATTTCAATTGAAGCGATAATCCGTTCAGATATCTCAAGCTGTAGAACAAACCTAAGAATCCATGGCATTTAATTTCCTAACATTGGCACTGAGAGCTTATCACGATGTCACTGTTTAGTATAGAAACCAAAATACCAGCGAGCAGACAATACTAATTAGAGCAACAGAAACTGCTCCAGTCTCCATCGGATGCAATGGTTTCCAGTGCCATTCATTTTTCGTGCTCAGCTAACGGTGCAAACGGGCGAAAATATTCACTTTTGCATACATATACCTACCGGAGAGTCACTGTAGTACGGTACTCTGTGTCCTGGATCATATGTGGTCAGGCGAGAATGGTGTTTTGCTCCAAAGGCAATGCGATGCACAGTGGCGAGTTTTCATACAAAAGTCGGATAGAACGTACAAAAATTATCCAAAATCGCTTTTAATTACCGTATGCTATGTATTACCGTATGGACCGTAGGCTTTTTTTGGTATGCTGATTTAAGTATTGATAATCACCTTAAGAGTAGAAAATTTTTCGTTTTTTTTTTTGTTTTATTTTCCTAAATTTATAGAGTTTTTATATTATGTTAACGAATTTCAAATAGATGTTGCTTTAAAATGCCCACAGTACGTGTAATCGACCATCACCGATTTCAACCAACTTTTGTCCAAATGTTCATATGCTTGAAACATGAAAAAAATCAAATTTGTATGCCAATCGGACCATCGATCGGCCCATGGGACCTCACCTCACCTCACGTCATTGGGAATTTAAAAAAAAAAAACAGGGAATTGCTCGCATTCAGCATTTTATAACTTCGAAACTATTATACATAGAGAAAAATTACATTCAGCACATTTGACGGAAATAATTTAAGGAGCCTAGACAAAATATTTCGATAATGCAATCCGCATGGTTTTTAAATAAATTAACTTATAACGCGTGTTAAAGATGGACGAATTATGGGTGAAATTATGAAAAAAATCCACGTGCTCGGCTGGGAATCAAACGCAGGACTCTTGTATACTTTGAAGGTCCAAAATGTAATTTCGACGTTTTTTGGATCCTACATGGGCATTTTTATCTTGTACAGGAAGTTTTTTTTCTACATTTTGGCATGTTCTTTGACTTGGTTACGCTGTGCAATTAATTAGTAGGGACAAAAAACTAAAATCACTTCCTTAGGGGGTCCAAAATACGACCGTTACCCTAACTATTCTCTATAGCGAAATTTCTCTATTACGACGGTCCCTTGCGATGTCGTTAAAACAAGCTTCGACTGTATTGTACGATATTGTGATAACAAAAAAAGCCACCAAAATAATTAAATTTCACACGAATAAGAAACAACGTTTAGATCACTGAATATCCTAAATTAAGGAAATACCCGACGGCTCAAGTTTTGTTTGATTGAGTTGAAATGTTATGCTTTTATTAGTTGAAGTATTGAAATTAAAACTAAAATATTTGGAATATAAAATGTTGATATCGATTTATGAAATTTTTTTCCGGCTTTCCGCCACTGTGCGATGGCACCGGAGTCAGCTGACTTGCCTGTTTCTAAACCTGCCTCTTCTGCTATACTGCAAAAAGTAAACCAGAGTGTGCGGCTGTGTCCAATAATTGTTTTACGCGGTTTTAATGCCATTCCACCATTTGAATAAATATAATTGCGCAACTGGGCGGTCTTCTGGCTGCATCGAGGTGTAGGGATCAACACAGGCAGACCCAAGCAACTCGTCCACCCAACTTCAGCATGCCGCAACCGATAGCCACCCGGTGGTCGACTGCAGCAGGATTCGCTTCGCACAAATCGCTTTTTGCTGCAGGTATCCTCAGAGGTGCGGTACGAATCGCTGCTGCCAGTTCGTAGAGCGTGTCTATGCAAACCGAAAACCGGACTGAAATGTGTACGTCCTAATCGACGGTTTTGGTTGGGCCTATGCTGCACGTAGGCTTTTACACTATTGTCTAGCTAAGTTCCATCATACCTTATCCCAGAATGAAAAAAAAAACTTCTGTCAAATAGTAAATGTGTTTTGTGTTTGTCAACTGCTTGTATTGCAATCATGTTGTCTTCAAAATATCTACCTAGCTCTTCTATTAGGCTTTAATTTACGACATACACAAATTATGTTACAATTTTAAGACTAGCATACAAAACAGTCCAAAATCGTATGACTCATTCGGTCAACGAGTGAGAACGGCCTACGATTGATTTATTTCACCGTGTTCAAGAATATGGGCATTCGTAGCACCTAATTCCAGCACAGCCTCACCATCCGATACACCTGAAAAAAATATCACAGCACACAGAATCACAAATTGACCACATTTTGTTTAGTGGACGGCACTTCTTCAACGTTATCGATGTCAGGACTTATAGGGGCGCTAAATTTGGCTTTGATCACTATCTCGTATGGGTTAAAATGCGCCCTTATCCATAAGGCAATCTGACGTTTAATCATCCTTCTCTTTCCTACTCACGTACGCATATGGATTGTTTTCATACGGAAACCGTTTCCCTACGAAAACAACAAACAAAAATCCCATTTGATCTTGTTGCTGGAAAAAGAAGGGTGCGAGAACCTTATAGAGCGCTGCATATGACGAGCCTAACCTCACTTATTTGACAGCTGCTGGTCCTGTTGTTTACGTTTCGGACTTAGTCGTTTTTTCCATCATTTTTTCATCTTCGCATTTCTATCACCAGCATGCTGATGGTGACGATTTTTCACGGTAGGAAGATAGAATAATACGATCCGTGGGTATGTGCAGTGGATTTGACCTCTCCTCGCAGCAAACTTTCACATAATTAAGAATGATTCGAAAAAATTACTAAGTCCAAACTGTAAACAACAGGACCAGTACCTGTCAAAATTGATACGTCACGCAGTGGAGTATTGTTAACAACGTACGGTACGGTACACCCCGGTATGACCTAGAGCGGCTCAAGCAACCGGATGTCTTAGCGGCTTACGCGCAGCACCTAGAGGCTACATTACCGGAAGAGGGTATGCTGGATGACGCCCCTCTTGAGGACTGCTCTAGAACAGTGAAAGCAGCTATCAACAATGCAGCTGAGAGCAACGTCGGGTACGTGGGACGGAGTCGACGGAACGATTGGCTCGACGAGGAATGTAGGCAGATTCTGGAGGAGAAGAATGCAGCGCGGGCGGTCATGCTGCAGCAAGGGACCCTGCAGAAGGTGGACGTTATTGACGGAAATGGCAACAGCAGACCTGCCTCTTTCGGGAGAAAAAACGCCGCCTATTGTAGACAGAGTGCGAGGAGATGGAACAGCTGTGCCGGTCTCAAGAAACACGTTAGTTCTATCAGAAGCTCAACGCATCCCGCAACGGCTTCGTGCCGCTAGCCGAGATGTGCAGGAGAATGCCGAAAGGTTTACTTTTTGAAAACTGCCAGTGCGAGTGCTTAACCCCATAAGTTAACCCCCTAAGATGGTAGTTTCAACCGCACAATTTTTGTGCGTGTATTCCATCATAATCTTCGACATTTTCGCCAAGAAATTTTCCAAAGGTTAGGTGTCTTGCAAGCTGCTAAGAATAATTTCATAAATTACAATGCAGTTTTCAGCAGACTACAAATGTGCTTGATTCTATCATGTATGTAGTTGAAATCTTATTGATGGAAATGATTTCTGTCAAATGTACCAGTGATGTGATTTGTTCTGAAATTCCATGGTAGTTTTATGAATGGGCGTAGTCAGCTAAAATAGTAATTTCTACCACAGGATTTTTTCTCGTGTACCCAAGGAAATTTTTCAAATCTAGTGATTGGATTTTGAACAGAACTTCATTGTACTATTGTGAATATTTTTAACAAGCCAGCAAAAACTTTTATTGGAAGCAACTCAACTACCTGATTTTCTGTTGATTTTGACAAGATCCTTCTCAGAAGTTTATTATCAAACTCTCAGAAAGATGTTTAGTAAACTCTTGGCAAGATTCGTAGTAAATTTAGTTTACTCCAGATGGTTTTAGCAGAAGTATTGCATTATCTGTTTGTACACACGCATAAGAATTTGTAGAGTTCTCTGTATCTATCTTAAGTTGATGATCACACTTTCCTATTTCTCAGCCTTTTCAACGACGTAGCCAGTTGATAGGCCAATCTTGTGTGAGAGTCAGTGGTTAGGTTCCAAATCGCTGACTTAAGTAACGGAAGGGAAGGGGGAAACTTTAATTAATCAGTCTAAAAATGTACCACACTTATGAATGTTAGCGAGTTGCGTAGTTTCAATGCTATTTTAGTTACAGACGTGACTTTTGGGTGTGTCTGCTAAGGATATCTGCTGGTTCATTATGAGATCTTTGGAAAGCTTCCATAAATTTTCATTTCGAGATCATCCATTTCAGGGGTCCGCGAGATGTTTGTGGAACATCAAAGGGGGTCGTAGCTGCAGAAAGGTTGAGAATCACTGCATTAGACTGATGCAAATTTTGAAATTTTTGCTCCCCTAAGCTTAAACGATGTCAATTATGATGAAAACAATCCTCCCAAAATTTGAAGTGATTCGGAAGAAATTTGGTTGTGCACACGCTATTTGAAGTTTATATGGAAATAACTATGGAAAAGGCAAACCTTTTATGTTCAGTCCTCTAACTGCTCGCCATAATAATCTATAGAAAAAAGAACACACTCATCTCATGTGAAAACTTCCCAGCTACAACTTTGCCGAAGACCACATTTTGATGGGAGGTAAGAATAATTTGATATTATTGATAACAAAGTCTGTATCATGCTGAGATGATCATTCAATTACTTTCAGAGCAACACTGCTTTTTTGCTGTAGAACATAGTAGCCTGGATTACTTTGATCTATTCTTCCCGCCAGGAGCACCACTGTTGCCTGCCGAACAGTTAGTGGAGCATGTCACATGCTTACTAACTTTATGATGATGAATAACAATTTATCCTGACGTCCAATCAAAAAGTGGTCTTCGGCAAAGTTGGAGCTGCGAGGATTACACATTAGAAGAATTTGTTCACTTTTTCAACAAATATTATGACGAAGAGATAGAGGGCTGCACACAAAAGTATGGCGTTTTCCATAGTAATCTCCATATAAACTTCAAATGGCGTGTGCAGAGTCAAATTTCTTCCGAATCACTTCAAACTTTGGGAGGATAATATTTACCATAATTGAAATCGTTTAAGCATAGGGTAGCAAAAGTCTCAAAATTTGCATCACTCTAGTATCCATGGTATCAATACACTCTAGAGTGTCCATCCCGGGACATCCCGGGACAAGAAATCCCGGGATTTGACAAATTTCGGGATTTCCCGTTTCCCGGGATTTTATTTCTGACATCCCGGGATTCCCGAAATGTACATAGAATTTGATGAAAGCCACTAAAATTTCAATGAAAAACAATAACATTTTTCCTCACTATCAACCTTATTTGATAAAATAGTAAAGCATAGTAGAAATGAGAATAAACGAATAATTATTTTCATGAAAAGATCAATTTACCAACTGGTTAGTGTTCAGATAGACCGGACTAGATGATATTTTGGCCTTGTAAAGATAAGCCAGGAACTCCACCGATTCTGATTTTTCCGATGCTATTTCAATACAGATGTTTCGTCAAACAGATAAGTTCCATTATTATAGCAAAAAATGCGAATATTTTGTTATTCTGGACGTTTGGGGTACGTTTTCCTAAATCCATTAAAATAGCACTTGGTTCAGTATGTAGGTAAGAAACACATATTTTTATTTGTCTAGTTGCAAAGTTTTAATGCTTTTCTTTCCCACATTAGCCGTTTTCATCAGCCTATGCTGAGATAAAAAATTGGAAGTACACCTAAACTGCCGCAAATCGCAAGTCAGTACCATCTGTAAGAAGTAGGCATTGCGAAAATTGGCTGAGAAGTTTTCAATCTCATTTTCCATACAAATATTAAAAATATTGCAACATGTTTCGATCTCAATGAATTTTTTCTAAACCTTTCAAGAAAAATATATAGATGACCAAATAACGATTCATTTTTCTGTGACACGATACGAAAATCTGCAGTGGGACTAACGTGCGTTTACTTTTCATTATGGGACAGTTCGATTTGGTGTTTTTCCTAATTTTACTGAACAAAAAGTGATTTCTCGTTAGTGCAGCTGAAAGATCATTAGAAGATATAATGAAAACTGATATCAACTAAATTTTGGCCAAAATGTAGATGGAACTGACTTGCGATTCACAGCAGTAAACTTCAGTCAATAATTTTCAGTAATTAACTTTTAGCATGATCTACGATACCTTTAATGATCTTTAATCGTTTCTTTTGTTCTTATGTTTTTATGACTTTTCAAATGCTTTAAAATTGACACTTAAGTTTTTCTCATTCTTCCATTCATATGTGTTATAGAGAAAATCCATAGCAAATCCGTAATTAGTCAAGCTAAGTTTTGATTTTCGTTAGGTTACTTCATCAGTATAAGAAAGTCTTATCTGAAATGTGATTTGCTATAATTAACTTTTTATTTTGAAAAGTTACATTATCTGTTTATTTAATTGAAAACATATTCTGCCCATAACTGCATATTTGCCACATTCGACACTTTTGACAATTTCGAGTTAATACCGGGGAGAGTTCTTAAATGACAAATACTTTCAATCCACTTACTGAAATCAGTGAAATTGTTCTAGAAAGTTTGAAAAAGAAAAATATCAAGTTGTTTTGTTACATTGGCAATTGTAATCGTCTCATTGAGATTATACATGAGCCCCATAATGCAGTAGCAACGAAATTTCTATCCGAATTATTTTTCTACTATTCACCCAATATGCAATATGAGTTGTACAAAATTTCAGCCTCAAATAAGCACTTTTGAATACTGAGTGATGTTTTGAAATTTTAGTTTGCTCCCATACTGCAATAAAATGCAAACTTGGTATCCCATTTACTCAATGTCTACTTTTGTCGAATGTTACAAATATGCAGTTATGGGCAGTATTGTATTGTTTAATTTGTACTTCCATTTCATCTGAAATGCTAGTTTTATTGAAAATTTGGTAAATCCTGGGATCCCGGGATTTTCCGGGACAAGCATAGATTTTTGTCCCGAATCCCGGGACGAGCAAAATGACCGGGAAATGGACACTCTAATACACTCAGAACAACATAAGCCACTCGAAGTAGCAGCTACTTCGAAACACTCAGACGGTTTCTCACCAAGCGATCTACAGGAACAGATCGATTTTTTATCAGCTGAAAATCGTAGGCTGAGAACACGATCGGCATCGAGAAGTCGCTCTGCTTCGAGGTCATCTAGCGCTACAGAAATTTGTTGGTATCATAAGAAATTTGGACGAAATGCTAACACTTGTCGACAGCCTTGTCGATATTCGGATCAAAAAATAAACTAATTCCTCGTTCACCTGTATTGGCGGAGGTGAGCGGAGTAACTGAAAGTCGACGTTTTCTGATCTTCGATCGTTCGAGTAACATCAAATGTTTAATAGACGCTGGCTCAGATGTGTCTATTGTTCCTGCTACTAGTAAACAAAAACAACAGAAACCCGTTCCTATTCGACTTCACGCTGCTAATGGTAGCAGTATCAAAGTGTATGGTTGCTGGAATTTTCTGATTGCTGATGTTCAAATAGCTATCATCGGGCCGATTTTTTAGCAAATTTTGGATTATTAGTCGATCTTAAGAATCGTCGTCTCGTTTATGAAAAAACGGGATTGCATACGTGTGGAGGTAGAGCAATATCATCAATATTCGGCGTGACTACGATTGGGCTTTGCCATTCGTTTCGCGATATGCTGCAAGAACTTCGTGAGATAACAGTACCAACCACTATTGGAAGTGTTGCAAAACATGATGTGAAGCATTTCATTCAAACTAAGGGCCCTCCAGTTGCCCTTAAAGTTCGTCGTATGTCGCCGGATAAAGTGAATGCTGCCAAGAAGGAGTTTAAGTTGATGTGTGATTTTGGTGTGTGCCGTCCATCATCAAGCAGCTGGACAAGCCAATTATACTGCGTGCCGAAAAAAGGAGGGCAATGGCGTTTTGTTGGCGACGACCGTGCGTTAAACAAGGTATCCGTACCTGATCGTTATCCTGTACCGCACATACAAGACCTTTTGTATGCCTTTCAGGGGAAGTCTGTTTTTACAACTCTTGACTTGGTTCGAGCGTACCATCAAATTCCTGTGAATGAAGATGACATCGAAAAAACTGCAGTGAACACGCCATTCGGATTATTTGAGTTCCCTCGTATGCAATTCGGCCTTTGCAATGCCGGACAAACGTTTCAGCGCTTCATGCACAAGATCCTAGGCGACCTGGATTTCGTGGTAGTGTACATAGACGATATATGTATCGCTTCTTCTAGGCAAGAAGAGCACAGGTGGCACGTGCGAATTGTTTTCGAACGCCTGCATGATCACGGCCTGGTAATCAACCTAGAAAAAAATAAATTCACTCAAGAGAAGGTGGATTTCTTAGGTTATTCGTTGAGTAGTACCGGAGTTCTACCCTTACCGGAACGCGTGAGGGCCGTGACGAATTTCCTTCTCCCGGTTACTGTGAAGGATTTGCGCCATTTCTTGGCACTCGTAAACGGCTATAAGCGGTTAATTCCGCACGCATCTGCCATCCAGATTGAACTCCAAGCGATTTATTCCGGGGAACAAACAGAATGACATGAGAAAAATATGTTGGACGGACACAACACGGTTAGCTTTCCATAAGTGCAAAAAATCCCTCTCGGACGTAACACTGCTGCATTATCCGGACTCCGCTAAGTAAGGGTATGCGAAATACCGAATGATTCCGTCAAATACGCTTCGAAACGAAATTCCGCGGAATTCCACGGAACTCATACAGGCGAAATTTTTAATTTGCTATTTCGTTTCGTTTCGCCAAATTGTTAAAATATTTCCACGGAAAATTGAAAACAAACGGAATAAAACGGAATTTCGCGAAATTCTAGTTTAATTTCGAACAAAAAAAAAGCCAAAGCGCTCGCTTCTAGTTCAAGCTACAGTCAAAAATGGGTCCGTATTATGGATCAAATCGAATCATATCATGGATCAGAACACTATAACAGCAAACTATCTGCGAGGCAAACGAATGGTGTGCCAGTGAAAGCATACGTTTTGGCGTTTCTTTAGGAATCGTCTTATCTTAGATTCATAACTGTGGTATGGGTTCCAATGCCCCACATATATGAATCAACGCTTCTAGGTATATGTATGACATTTTATTTCCTACGAACGGAACAAATGTGTTTAAGCATGTTATTGTTGATTACGATGCTGTATAGATTTATGGTTCGCGTAGGTAAAATGGGTTCTGCGTAATTGCAACTCTATTTGATGAGATATTCTCCGTTTAATACAACTTTGCCCCATATCTGTGTGCAGCGTTGCCAACCTTCCAGATTTGTCTGGCATATTCCAGATTTTTGAGGCCCCATTTTACAAAAATCTGGAAGATCCAGATAAAAATTGAAACGAATTTTTAAGGTTTTGTAAATAATTTGTAAGGTACTCCATATACGAGATAAGCGATCCAGACTTTTCCAGACAAATTTTCAAAATCTCCCAGATTTTCGAAAAATTGACTTGGCATCCCTGTCTGAGTGCTATCCATAACTGTGGGGTGACTGTAGTATTGACTGGTCCGCAGGATATGATAAACCGCACTGCTGTTGTAAAGTTTTAAAAACCGCCCATTTGCCCTAAATTCCTCGCGGCGAATAGCCCAGGAAAGGAACAACTGCGTTTGATGAACAACCGCAATCTTCCATAAGAATGAAGAAAGCAAAACCACGGTTATTCGTTTCCTCCGGGGGAACATCGCGTGTCCTTTTGAGCAAATCCGTTAATTTATCTCAAAAATTGTTTATACACAAATGTCAAAAAGAGCTGCGGAGCGTGAGTCCCTGATGTTCTGGATTTGCTCAGGTGGTGCAGATCATTGAGTTCTCTCTCTTGCTTTCCCGCTGTGACGTGACTTTTAACTTTGCATAAGAACAGCGGGAGAATAGAAGAGAAAACTAAAAGAACGCATCAATTATTCGCGCCACATGAGTAAAGGCTCTCCCAAATCAACGCGATTTTTTCCGCGACGGCGACGAAAAATCGCCGCGAGTTTGTTGTTGTGTCATAAAACTCTACATGTAGCAGCGAAATCGCAGCGATTGTTTGTCGCTGTCGCCGTAAAAAATCGCGTTGATTTGGGTGATCCAAAGCCACACCTCAAATCTTCAAGAGCACAAATCTAAAGAACCAGTCGTCCATTCAAGCTGAAAACTTTATCGATTGGTTACTCGTTGGCTGTCGGGTTCGTTAGATTTGTGCTCTTGAAATTCTGAGGCATGCTTTCGATTTATATTCACCTTAAACAAGGAAGATGCTTACATTATTTTATATCGTAAAATGAATCTAGGTTTATTCACGCTGTACCACACCACCAACGCCTCTCTCCTCTTATATCGTGACATAATTTCCTCACGACCCCCAATTAAAAAAAATGCGATTTTTTCGGATTGTTTAATATTGATAATATATAATCACAAGTATTGGAAGCCAATTGCCGCAAGGTGATTATAAAACGAAGCCAAACTTTGAATTTTCAATACCGACATCAAAGTTTCAAAATTCTCTAGTTTCGCCATCTTTCGATCGATTTTGATGATTTTTTTTAAGGAAAACTCACAAATCAGTTATAAATTTCATTCATGCATTGCATGCATTATCAAAATTGGTTCCGGATTTAGATTCAAATTTGTCGGGGTACCGTAATCCGGGGTAACATTGATCAGCGGGGTAACATTGATCGGTATGATCCTTCTCGTAAAAAGTTAAAATCGTCATTTAGGGATGGTACAAAAATTATGTCACGCTAAATTTCAACTTTTTCGACCCCCTCCCCCCCCCCCCTTTGTCACACTTTTTGTATGAATCCTCCAAAAATTTTGTAAGGCTTGTCACGCTTAGCTCGACCCCCTCCCCCCCTTTGGAGCGTGACGTAATTTGTGCATGACCCCTTATCGATGAAATATTTCCAAAGCATGAATGATGCCTCTCTTTCTTACATTCATAAGCTAATAAAAATTAAGGTTTTTGTGAAAATTGCATTTCATTCATGCGTAAATTTCTTAACATTTTGAATCAATGATCTTTATCTCTATGGATTACACTACCAAAGATTCATGTCTCACACAAGTTCTGCAAATGGTATGAGCAAGGAAAATGTGATTGTTACTAGAAATGGCATCGCCGAAAACGATTCCGTTGTCAAATCTTTCATAATTTTATTCAATTAAGCAACATTAACGAACTACTATTAGGTATTTAGAATTTCCTTAGGAAATTGCCTACCTTTAGGCGTATTGCACAGTTCAAAGTGATTTTATTTTTGAAATACCGTAAAACGGGGTAACTTTGATAATGCGATACCCACAAAATACTAAACGAAACAACAAAGTATCTATTAATCAGTTAAGCAAAACGAATGTAATAGTAAAGAGTATTAGTATGACACTTTATGTCAAAGCTATTTTCGTTGGAATCAAGTACATTGGAAGATTTATATGCAAATATTAAAAATTTATAAGATTTTAGCATTTTTGAAACGCTCACAAACAATCTGTTCTACGATCACTATCAGATAAAGTTATAATGAGTTCGTCACTTATCCTTGACAGCCTAGTTGTAGTAGAACATGAATGCAGTCTCAAATCTCTTAGCGAAACCCATTTCTAAAAACTGAGACCATTTTTGTAATTTAAGTCAGAAATTTCCATATAGCGTTAAACGCCTAGGGGTATGCAACGCCTTATAAATGTTCCGTAAACCGTTCTATTTTGCTCGATTTATACTCCACTATTAAAGTTACCCCAAAACAGAAAACCGACTTACGATTATATGAAAAATTATATATCCATTCAGAATAAATCTTTTGGCAATCTATCAACTGCAATCGATAGTAGGGATACCAGTACTTGTTTTAAAAATACAAATTATAATTCTTTGAAAAAGCATGCATAAATATTCAAGTTTTCTTCAAAAAAAAACTATCAAAGTTACCCCGTTTTACGGTAACTCAAAAAGTAAATGACTAGTAAAAGTTTGGTCTTCAAATTCGGCTTCAGGGGCCATGATTTAAGTAAGCAACGACATTTTTAATATTACCGAACGTTATTTACATGGGTGATCAATGTTACCCCATATCAGCTAAATCAAAAAATCACTTAAAACATTTATTTAAACATACTTAAATCTTTTGTAAACCAAAATGCAGTACATGGTCACGAGCGGTGGGTGCCAGTACTTGTTTTAAAAATATAAAACATGCGGCATTTGCATTTTCAAATGAAAAATTCAAGAAATATCCCAAAAACTGATCAATGTTACCCCGGATTACGGTACCTAGAATATTTCACAATGGAAAAGCGCAACAATTTTTTTTTCGATTTTCGCAGATCTAAATTTCGAGAAAAAAAAGCCAAACATTAAATTTACTTATTGAAAGACGGATTGTCTGAACGAAAATGGGTGAACTTGTCAATTTTATTTGCGGTTCCTCTATGCTATGTAGTCCAGGCTCAAAACTTTTTTTTTTTAAATTATCAAATATTTTTCAAAATACTCTCGAGGCTCAAAATTTAGTGAAAATGTGGTTCTGTAGTCAATTTTAAACAAATAATCTGAAAATGAGATAATATCAACAATCCTTAATTCTTCCAGAAATCGTCCAGAAATTCCTTCACAGATTATGGAATAGGATCATTTTTCCAGTATTTGCTCTACAAGATAATAGAAATACCTTCAGTATTTTTACAAGGTTTACTCTAAAAGTCGAGTCTAGTACACGACACTGAAGACGGCCTTACAGTTGAGGTCGAAATACGTGTATCTGTCAAAGGATACAAACTCTAGTGGAATTAAATGGTATAGTACTAAATTCGGTTTTTTCATCTACTTCTAAAAGTTTGCATTCATCCAGATTTGATCCTCCAGAGTGATCTCTCCATGAATTAATTCACAGGTTATGCAAGGTTTTTCCAAAAAAATATTAGGAACTTCGAAATTAACCCCAACAGGCAATCCTGGTTAAGTTGCTGCCGCAATATCTCTTGTAATTTATTACTATTGCAGTTCTTTTAAATTCATCTTGATTGATTTCTTAGGTATGTGTTGATGGATTCTTTAAAATGTAATTTAATTCAATACTCCAGTATAGACAAATATACCAGTGATTCCTCTGTTCTACTTATTCTTCTTCTTCTTTCTGGCGTTATGTTCCAACTGCGACAGAGTCTGCTTCTCAGTTTATTGTTTTCATGGTCACTTATCGATTTGTGTCCCCAATCACATTCATTCAAGCCACAAAGCATACAGCACAGCAAAAAAAAATTTAAAATCATTATTCCATGTTTCATGGTATATACTGGTATAACATCACATCCACATGATTAAAAAAAGGCATTTCTAAAAATTAAATTAATTTTGGGCTCTACTCAATATTTTTGAGATTGTGTTAAATGTTTGTAACTGCTTTTCGATCTACTTCTTAGTACATTTAGCCAGGGGGGTATACGCAACGAGGTGCGCCTACCGTTCATGCTTTGTGGATGTGTTCGTGCGGCTTACAACGCTGCTAGACATCCCGCTGTTTAAGTGTTGAAAAGCATCAGCATTTGCTGCCTGGCATGGCCCACGTTTTCGTCCTGTGATGTTTGGGTCGGCCCGCGTGAGAGATGATGCTGTTTGGGCCGGCTCGCGTGAGAGATGATGTTAGGCGAGCTTTGTTTGTAGTTGACAGCCGTACACCCACCCTGCATTTAACCCACTCATTCCTTTGTGTGAATGTCAGATATGTTGAAATGAAACCTTATAAAGTTATTGAGAAGATTTCAAACAAACAAGAGTCTTACCAAAACATCTAAGGATTCCGCTGAGCAACACTAAGGTTACCATATGGTAGAGGATTTAAAAATACGTTTTTTAAGCCTTTTGTCAAATTTCCAGCTTTTGACAAGAAAAAAAAAACTAAAACGTGTATTCCGCGAAACAAACTCAAAAATTTCGTTTCGTTTCGAAAAATTCCGTGAGATATTTGATTTCGTATCGAGTTACACGAAACATTTTTAAATTTCGTTTCGTTTCGTCATTATCAGCGCAAGATATTCCGCGTATCGTTTCGTTTCGTATCGACATGGGAAAAATCCATATCGCATACCCTTACCGCTAAGGCCCTTGCTCTTATGGTTGATGCTTCGAACACTGCGATAGGAGCAGCACTTTAACAGCTCGATGGGGATAATTAGCAGCCACTTGGATTCTTTTCGGAAAAATTGTCCAAAGCACAACAGAATTACTCGACGTTCGGACGTGAATTGACTGCAGCAAAAAAAGCCGTCCAATATTTTCGTTACCTTGTGGGGAGGAAGTTGGTCATATTCACCGATCACAAACCGCTTACGTTTGCTATGGGTTCCAGCACCAATAATCGATTGCCACATGAACAAAGGTAAGGTACCGTGGGGTAAGTGGATACAGAAAAATCAATAGTTAACTTCATTGTTATGTACAGCTAACGTTAATAATGTAATTCAAACTTTTTTCTGTCGATAACAAATGAGGGACTATTATACTTCAAATCGTCATTTATTTCTATTTTTCTAATTGTTATGTATTGAGTATTAGAGACTTAAAAATTTACGCCAAATGACCCACTTGCCCCACCATGGTGGGGTAAGTGGATCACCAATTAAAAAAAATCTGTTCTCGAAACAAATGTGGTGTGATTATGTATAATAAAAATGATATTACTCTCGTTCTTGTTATTAGTGCTAGTAATGTTACAATACAATACTATAAAATTAAAAAAGTACCTTTATTTAATCAAAATATAATATAAAGTATGGATTTAATAGTTCATACTAAATCTCGCATAACTTCTGATCTCGCCCTAAAAGCAATTGGTAACCATGTGTGTAGCTCATTGTTTCTGAGCATTTGAATGGATTTCATGTTATTTCACAAAGCTATGGGGAAGAAAGGATCATTATCTACCTGCCCGTTATGTTGGTTTGGATGCTTATTCTTTCATTTGCTCAGAAACAACGAGCTACACACGTGGCTACCAATGGCTTTTAGGGCGTTATCTAAGAGTATGCGAGAAATCTAAAAAAAAAAACATTGACTCTAGAAAAATTTGGAGAAAATTCATCCATTTATACGCATAAGTTGAACAGAAGTATTGTTGGATTATTCCTAACGATATTTTCGAAAAACACTCTTAGTTTAAAAATATTAGTTACTTTTACTTTGGAATAACAAACTGAAATGTTTCTATTTTATTTATGAACATATGTGTATCATCTGTCTAGAACAATTTATATGGTCAAATAAGGTACGATACTATGCGTTCAATTGGAAAATTAGTATATTTTGCTCTTTTACAACTCAACTTAGATAAAACACGGAAAGTTTCGTGTAAATTTTGAAATTATTATTCTTTTATATTTTTTTATGCCAGGAAGGTTAAAAAACTTTTAGGTGGATTAATTCAAATTTTCTACGGTCAATTTGACAAATTCAAGCTGGGAATGGAAGAAAATAAAGGATAACAACATTTGCGGATATTAAAGCTTAATAAAATTTTCGTAAGCAGTCTGCCAATAAATGATAAAAATTCTTGATCCACTTACCCCACCCCATTAAAAAGTAGGGGTAAGTGTACCATGTCCAATATATTTGTATTTATTTATAAAAATCACATATTTTTCATTGTGATTCATTCAATTAGAACTGAAGTGCTCACCATGTGCGAAAAAAAATAATAGAGTTCGATTTAAGACAGAGATACAATGGATTTTTGATTGATGGAAAACAATTTTCAAATTAATTACTTTTTGCAGCTAACAAGTTTGCTTGTGTTAGTGTACGTGTAGTACCAGTTTTGCAATAGTATCAGTGTGGGCATAAGAATATAACCTAAAACGAAGCAATGGTGCGAAAACATTCAACATATTCAAGTATTTATGCTTTATATTGACAAATGATCCACTTACCCCACTGATACACTTCCCCCACTGTACCTTATTTGAATTATATTTCTAACTTTACTACTGATATTCGACATATTAGTGGTAGTAAAAATACCATTGCAGACGCTCTATCTCGTGTGGCAGCAATTTCGACTCCATTACTTATCGATTACGAGCAGTTGGCTATTGATCAAGCTGACGATAATAAGTTAGAATCACTGATAGCATCGGCTACAGCATTGAAATTGGAACTTCGGCAAACTCCACTTACTCCCAAAGCGCTTTACTGTGATGTCTCCATTCCCGGAAAGGTACGTTCCCCTAATCACCATTCTAAGCCGTCCGTGTTTGTTCATCAAGATTTGGCCAAATGTTCCCATGTTTTCGTGCGAATCGACTCTGTTAAAAAACCACTCCAACGACCATATGAAGGGTCGTTCAAAGTATTGCAGAAAGATGGAAAATTCATGGATGTTCAGATTCATGGGAAATCCCAACGAATTTCGATTGATCGTCTTAAACCAGTATTTGGTTTCAATGATTCTATTAGCGATTTTCCAACCGAAGACAAAAGTTTAAAAGTTACTCCATCAGGTCATAGGATTCGTTTTATGGAGTAACTGGTGAGAGTAATGTAGTGGGATTAAATCGATAGACCCCTTGTAATGAGTGTGCGCTAAGATACGAGAGAATAAATAAAGGCAGTTCGTTTTTAACCTGTAAACCAATCGGTCGTTCTATATTATTGCTTCGTCAAACTCTTGATATAACTAAGTCTCATCCATAAAGAGTCTTTAGTAAAGTTGTTCTGGAGGTGAAGCGCTAGTGAGCAATAAATTTTTGTATTGCGGATATTACAGGATCTTGACTTTTAAGACAGGCACCTTCAGCAAAGTTGTTCAGAAGCTCAGGGATTATCATTATTTTACAAAATCTCGAACTTTAAGAACTAAGCAAAGAAAGAATTTGAGCTACTGAACTACTCTACCGAAGACGCTATCTTTCTAAGTGATCAGGCTCCTAAGATATTTGCGAAACAAATGTTTTATGCTCACTAGCGCCGCCTGGTGGCAAAATTTTGAATCAACTAGCTCAAACAATGATAGTCCTTGAGTCCCCGAACAACTTTGCCGAAGACGCCATCTTTCTAAGTGGTCAGGATCCTGAGATCTCCCTGAGAATCCCGAATTTTTTGGCTAAAATAATGATATCCCTTGAGTTACTGAACAATTTTGCCGAAGACGTCATCTTTCTAAGTGGTCAGACTCCTGACCACTTAGAAAGATGACGCAAAACCAAGGGTGTTGTACAAAGTATAACGCGCGATTACCCGCGTTACAAAACCACCACGATGGCCGAAATGTTAATTGTAAAAGTTCATATTTCATTTTCGTTTTTCATTATAGCCTATCTGAATTTCAGCTAATAGAATTGAAGGTTGGGTAAGGAAAAATATTGTTTTCCGTTGTCTATTATTGTCTATTTGTATTGTTCGCCTCTTCGCCACTCAGTTTGCAAATTCTCCAGCAGACCTCCTAAAATGACGCTGAGATCCAGGTTGATCAAAAGAGGTCTTGAGTGCCCACCCCGGAAGTTGCCGTCGGTTCTAGACCAGCTGCATGCGCCTTTTGCAAGAAAACTTGGACCAGAGAGAAACGTATCAATTCGAAAGGAAAAAACTTATCGAAAATTATTTAAATTATTCTTAGAATTAGCGCTTCTATATAGAAAATAAGTATTCGATGGAATATATTGCGCGTTAAGGTTGTCTTCAAATAATTATCTATACAATAGCATTACTCCAGACTCAAGGTTGTTTTCTATTTCAACTTCCTTTTAATTACATAAGTGTGTTCAACTTGCTTTTTGGAATAAGATTTACATTATTTTGTACAAACCAAAACCAATTTTAAATAAAATTGAATATTCGTATTATGAACGTTGCATAAATAATGTTTTACACTGTACTGTTACTGTTTTGAACCCAAAAAAGCGATATAACTAGCATTGCAGTGCATTCCCACTAGAAAGACATGAATATGCTAGATAATTTTAATACACGCCAAGAGAGATAATTAAATTCCTTTTAACAATGTCTACAATTAGCACGATCTCTCCAAAAAACGTCGCTCAGGGCGGACTTTCGAAAAGCGAAAAAAAGTGTGACTTTTGTAAAACGTGCTCCAATTAGCGACACAAAGCGACGACACTTGCTCGTTCAATCCCCACGGAAAGTCACTTCTTTTGCACTGTACTCTTAAGTGATACCCTCTGGAGAGGCAGAGACAATTTCAATAAATAGAATATTTCTCGTCTTCTTACAAAACGTGCAGCAATTGAAGGGATGATGCGACACTCGAAAGATATAAATGTGAAAGAAACCTTTCAATTTTCCTTCGCCGAATATTATTCATTTTTCAAGAGCCACTTTTCACCAATGACTTGAAGTTGGCAGACAGTCAAACTCTGACTATGGATGGGCTTTTCCGCCCGAAAAGAGAAAGAAATTGAGAGACGTACATCACCATCATCATCATCTTGCTCATTGGAAATTGAAGCGACGAACATCACGCAAAAGGGGAAGATGATGACAGGTTACTGGAAATGGGGAAAAACTGCTTCAGATATGAAAGAAAAGAAAAGCTGAAACGATTCATACCTCTCCGGCTGCTGCTGCTACAATTATCGTTCTGTTCCAAAAGGAAGAAACGTTCGCTGAATTTAAATAGCCACATCATAATGATATTCTTCCACCCTCTTATAGCGCTATTGCTGGTGGACGTTCGCCATTGATATGATTACGGATGCAGGGTTGTGCCTTGAAATGGCAAACAATGCCTACGATTCTATAACAACGGTGATATACAAGCATATGTATTGAGGTCAGACAAATTTTTGAAAATGTGCTTTATTGGGTAGTTTTTGTCTTGTTTCCGAAGAACTTCATCCCTGACTAACACTGAACCATTCAGCCGGTAGAAATGCTAAGAGAAGTTCATTATACTTTGGATACTTTGCCGGAGTGCTAATGGATACTGAATGTAAAATGCAAACGTTCCTCTTGCCATCTTTCCGTCAGCCAATTTTGGGGATCGTGGTGATGGACTTCAAAAGTTCCACACTTAAACAGTCCAGCATGGGTCATTTGTGTGAAGGCGAATAACTTAAAGTAGCCGTTCCGGTTTTATAGCTCAATTATGTTATGAAACTCCAGCGGCTTAATTGAGCAATATGCATAGTTTATTTGGTGCCTGCTGGAATCCTATGCAAACATTCTCACTTCCAATAAAGGACGACATGAATGGTTAGACAGGATACGTGCACGCTTCCAGTGCATGCTATCGATTTCACCAGCATCAATTATACCTTCTGCCAATATATTCGATGTCAATTTTGAACGCGCTTTATTAACAGCATAGTATCAGCAATATATGATGTTGAAACGAGAGAATCCTCCCAAAAGCCTTTCTTAAAAAGTTTGATAATTAATGACACATACAGAACCTAAGAGATCCATCACAGCAAACACAAAAGTTTTTAGCAGTTTCTTGGAGTATTTTTAAAGGTTACTATTTTTACCTAACATTTTCACTGCATTTGTACAACTGAATTCATATCGTACAAATTGTATATCTTCTTCTTCTAGACATTACGTCCTCAATGGAACAGAGACTGATTCTCAACTTAGTGTTCAATGAGCACTTCGACAGTGATTAACTGAGAGCTTCCTTTGCCAAAGTTGCCATTTTCACATTCGTATATCGTGAGGCAGTTACGATGATACCGTTTTGACTCATAATCCGAACACCAACAGTGACTTCAAATGCATGTGATAGGCATTAATTAGCAGATATTGGTGAAAATTTTAATTTCTTCGCAAAGTCTAATTGTTAACTGTTGGGTGTGCTGATAAACATGTTTATTTAATTTAGCATCCGGTTGGTAAAAGAAGGCGTGGAGCGCAGCAAGCTAGGTGGGCGGATCAAGTGCGCATCGATTTGGCGAGCACGGGGCAGAACCGAGGACGGATAAATGCGGCCACAAACTTAGGAAGCTTAGGACCATCATTGTTCGAGTCAGCTAATTCAAAATTTTACCACCAGGTGACAACAGTAGGCATGAAACTTGTTATTCAAAATAACTGTCTAAAAAAATGATAGCTTATTATCAACTGAACACCTCTCAGGGTGGATACTTTTCGATACCGTCAAACGGGGCTTCTTTTGACATAGTTTCCACATTCTTCAACTTTGAGAATTTATAATTCTTAGAATTATGGATAGATATTGATAATTCTTACATATATTTAATTTGTGTATGTACGTAACAAATATGCAAAATATGAGGCAAATCCATCAAGAAATAACAAAAATGCTTGAATAACGAAAAAAGTGTGTCCTTCAAGACAAAAAAGGGGCTACTTTGGACATTTTAACAAATTGACAATAAAATGATTTTTCCTCAAAAATTTCAAACTGATTCTAAAGATTATCATCCAATGCGATGTTTTTTAACGTTTTTTCATTGATAAACATCATTTAGAAAATGGCAAAGCTCGAAACAATTTATAACAAACACATTTATAACAGTTAATTTCAGCGAAACATGCTATTCACAATTTCTAGTTTGCAGTATGAAACTTAAACTTTCAACTTCCTCTTGAATGGAACTATTAGTTACGAAAGCGGGATTTTTAAGTGAACAAACGAACAATGTAACTACTGCAATGTGGTACTGTGATGATTAATGAGTAATGTACAAAAACTGTATTTTCTATTCTTCTTCATATAACATGAACGATTTGTGGAAGGATCACAATACCTGTAACTAAAAAGTAGTTTGCATTTGAAACGCAATCTATGAAGTAAAGTTTTGCAAGATCGTAAAGGAGTAAATGTTTGCTTTTGTAATTTGCTTTTAGCAGTTTAGAGCTGGTTTAAGAGTAGTTTATTTTAGAAATAGAAGGATGCAATTGTTGTATACTGCAACTTCATGTAAAATATGACGGAAAATATTTTGTTTAAAGATTATGTTGTTGGTACGTATTGAAATATGTGTGTTGTATATCTATTTACTTTTCCAAACATTTATTTTATTTTTTTATGTGGTAAAATATACGAACCAAAACATTATATTTAATTTAATAAAAGTCGTAAATCAATTCGTCGTTGATCAATTGTTTTAATAAAACAGCAATTTTTAGCAATACACTTTCACAACTTTTTAAGTAACTTATCGATTTGATAGTTTTTTATGCTCCCAATAACTTTCCACGACTTGGGAAAAATTTAAACCATGTTTGCATAGCCAATGTTTTATACCTTGTGAATATTTATATGGATTTTTTTGAAATGTTTTTTTGTTTATCCTGTTATTGTTGATGTTGTTCCAAAACAATTCTATGCCTAGTGGTAGAGCATACATTGGTTAATAAAAGAACTGAAGATAGAAAATTGCTCAGATTAATATTTATGCTGCAAATAAATTCAAAAGGTGAGTGTCCAAAGTACCCCGTCCGACGGTAGTTGTATGTTTCATGAATTAATACCAGGTTCAAGAAATATTCTAAAATACATATCATGATCGGTGAATGCTACATTTTAGTAAGAAGGACTAACAATAAATCTTCTCAATCATGTTTTATGAGGTCATGAACGACACTTGAATCAGTTTTAAATTTCAAAATACTGATGTTTGTTGACTGCATAAACTTGAAAATAAATACTGTGTAGGAAGTATAGATACTCATAAGTCTTATTTTCAGAAATGACCAAGAAAAGCATCCTTGTTTGTGGTTGTCCACGACACAGGTGATTTTTTAGGTTTGAATAAAGTTCCCTAATCATCGCAAGTTATTGCTAGTAAAAGACATCCTGTCTTTGTTATACATGTCATTTTAGCACGTCAGGATCCTGAAATATTTGTGAAACAAAAACTTCGAGTCGCATGGTGGAGCAATTCAAACTTTATCTTTCATGAGCAATTTTTCAAATACGCTATTATTGTAAAAGGTCAGGAGTCTGAAATATCCACAACGAAACAAAAGTTTTTCTGTCTGTTTAAGACGTTTTGAACATCATGACTTTCTAAGTGGTAAAGTTTTTGAAATAACTTGTTGTTCCGTTTTTGTCATATTTCGATTTCTTTAACATATTATACCGTTTCTATCAACATAAAAAATAAAATTTAATTGTTTCAAATGCTTGGAGTATTTGAAGCAAACCAGATATTTTTCAAATGCTTTTTCTTCCTGGCATTACGTCCACACTGGGACAGATTCTGCTTCTCAGTTCTCATGAGCACTTCCACAGTTATTACTTAACTGCGAGCTTTCTTTGTCGAAGTTGCCATTTTTGCATTCGTATATTGTTTGGCAGGTACGATGATACTCTATGCCCTGGGAAGTCGAAAAGATCCTGGACCGACCGGGCATCGAACCCAGACACCTACAGCATGGCTTTGCTATGTAGCCGCGGACTCTAACCACTCGGCTAAGGAAGGTCCCTACTACTTTACTATTTTAAAGAGTGTGTTACTTGTTGTTGATTCCTTCGCTCTGTTGTCTGCCATCTATGCACTTTAATGTTAAAAACGATCAGTAAGAAAGCACCTTTACGGTTGTGTAATAGAAATGTTCGGAAACGGATTTGCGTGCGAGGGAGTATATTTTGTAATGAAAACGTTCCACTCCATCACTGAGAGGAAAGGCGTAATGGTGATTTTATGGTAATCAGAATGCGTTGGCACTCCAGCAATTGTTGGCCATTGCTGCGATTCGGTCCGGTTAGATATATCGAAGGCCAAAGATATGAACAGTTGCAGCCAGGAATCAGGATATCAGGTCAAAACAGAAGGAAGAAAGCGGACTACGCGTTTTATGATGTGGCAACATTGATATTTCCCTTTCCGGAGGCGCGTTTTTACGACTACCCACTGAGCAAGCCACCCTAGAAGGCCGCTGGGGACAAGCTGGACTCAACAGTGTAACAGGTCCACTTGGGGCAAAACCCACGAATGACAGCACATAGCGACGATAAATCAGCAAGAAAATGTACTTCAAGCAAACTTTCTTACGTCCTCGATATTAAATAGTAATTTAGAAGCTATCAGCCGGAAAATGACGGAAACTTTGCGTCGTGATGTCGAAACCGGTTCCGAATAGTGAGTCAAAAGTTTTCAGGTCGTTCTTGTCGTTCCATCTCTTGATAAGGGCACCGACGGATAGATGCAGGGTAGGGTAGCCAGAGTGCAATTCCGTTTCGGCATAGGAAGGAAAAAGTTAATGAGCAAAGTGCCTAACGGCGTTTCTTCCGAGATGGATGATTTTTTTTGTGTCCTTATCAGGAAAGGCTTTTCGAAGGAACTAGTTCGGCTTCGAGCTAAATATGTTTTTAATTATAGTCCCAATGTCGCTCTTGATGGATAACATTCCTCCAACAACTTTGCCTTTCCGTTATTGAAACCAAAAATATTTTTCCAATGATCTATTGGCAGTTCACGTTATCAACAATGAAAAAGTCACATAAACGGATCTAATGACATTTTGTGGCTCTCTTATTATATTGGATAATGATTCCTCAATACGGGCCATTTGAAGCCTTGTCGTTATATATTAAAAATTATTTTAGAATGTTTCAAATCAATCGAGGATTGTTACGTCAAATCAGTCGAGGTAGGTAAGTAAAATTATTCCTACAAATACTAGACAAGTCGTGTGTTTGTTGGTGTTAAATTGGTGTATGCGCTCAGGATGATTCATTTTCCTCTTATAATTCAAATATTGTTGAGCAAATTAGTTTGCATGTCCAACGAGTGTATAATTAGTTAAATAATGCATTACAACAAAAAATAGATTTTGTGCATATTGTTTGGGGGTGACAACAATAGTATTGCACGAAAAAGGTTTTCTTTAATAAAAAAAAACAATAACATGTTATAAAGATCAATCATATCGGTAATGTATAACAATTCATGTTCCAACAATATCCGCCTCGTATTGGATTGTAATGCATGAGTGAACGGTCTCTTCATACAAACCGTAAACTAATTTGCCTCATCAACCTCATCCTACTTCAATCGCACAATCGATTCTCTCAGTTATCTAATCCTATTGACATGGCATTCACAATCTGCTCATCGAACTGAGAAATCGTTCAATCAATTGAATATGCTTACTTGAAGAACATGGCCAACCCACATTCCGGATGCGCATTTTCAACGCATACATACAATTTTCACAGCACATCGATAAGGCCATCCTGGACCCGGTCGGATCGGAAGGATACACACACTACGGATACAGCTATCCAGTCGCAGTTGGAGCAATTCGCTTGCTCGGTTCAAGCTCGGAAAAATGTTTACTTAATCATGCATTAATCTGGAAAATTCATGCAATGCAATAGAATGCGCCATCTATCTCCATCCATTGTCCTGTTGCAAAAGATTACCGTGCGTTTGTAACATTGATGCAGCAGCTGACGCCGAGCGCCGCCATCGCCATGACAAAACCAAGCTGCCGCCATCAGACGATGACAACGAAGACTTGTTGGTGCTCTCAGTACATACCTCACGGTGCTTTCCAGACCATTATTATCAGAAACAAATTTACTTAAAATCAGTGCTTAACGGTTGATTTCTTTGGGAAATTTGCATGTCTAGGACAAAAAAAAATTCATGGACATAATGTGTAATTCAAATGTTTTTTTCGTGATAATCAGAAGAAGTATACCGCCAAACATTGTTCAAAGTTGGTTTGTCTAGCTGTTTGTAACATCTGGAGTGGATTTTTGAATCAAAAGATCGACAAAATATAAAGTTTCAACCTCTTTGAAGCGTAACCATTGGAAGCAATAATATTAAAGATTCAACAGGCATTGTAATATCGTTAATCATGTGAAAATGTTGTCAATGATCAACTTTAATTACATGTCAAAGAGGGTTTTCATCTAGTTTGATCATGTAACCAAAGCCTAGCGTTGCCTTTTGCGCGCTTGGTGAATCTCCATTTTAACGATTAGGGGTGTGATGAAAGTAAAGTTCAGAAATTATATTTAATTTCTTCTTTTCGTGGAAAACCACACCAAATTGAGTTGTTCCTGAATCTATGTTTTAAAGCTTCCTATGCCCTATAACTATTTTAACTTTGCAATAAGCATTGACAAAAGTTTTGAACAACTGAGTATTTATGTCAATGTCATTTTTAAGATTAAAATCTTCTTAATTTATTTATAATGTTAAAAACAGGATATTAAAGAGAGGTTGACTATGATAATATGAAAACAATATATTTAGGAGCAATGAAATTGCAACTGTAGAGATTCAAATGATTCTTCGATCTCTGGATTGTTTAACTAACATTCTTTCTCTTCGCCGATGGCTGTAAAGACGTGGCCGCAACCTTTATTGCCTTTTAAATTTTGAGCTCTCGATATGTGCACATTGATAATGGTAAAATGAATCCTATTGAATTTCTGTGTTGCTCAATATCAATCATACCTGATACCTGATGTAACAACCAAACTGACTAGGTGGGCCAATCCAATGCATTCAAATCATGACGCGGGCCGCAAGTTATGTGAAGATATATTTTAACGACTTTCTTTAGGATTTTTTTTATAAACACGGAGATGAAATTTCTGGGATCCTCAAAGCTTTTCCAAGAGAACACCACGATCACAACGATTTATCAGCGTTGGTGACATTGAACATCTAGATTGTCATGGATTTATTATGGAAATTATGATTCTTTGAACTTCATCAGCCAAGTCAAAACTGAAAAACTGATACACTTTGTAGAAATGTTTGAGGTTTCCTTAATCACAATTATACATTTTAAGGCCACAAAAGCCGAATGTTAAAGTTACCGCGAAGCGAAGAAATTTTTAGAAATGAGAAGAAATTTCTAAGCTTGTTTGCTTTTTGGACCAATTCTGTGCTGTTACTTCAATAGGGCCCAACTGACATGAGCGATTTCTCTGCATCGATCCTCTCTTTCACTAATAACTTCACTAAATTGGATAAATCTGTAATATTTCCTGTTAATGAAGCAAGATATAGCGATTATTCATGCTACAGCTTAGCTTAGCTTAGCTTAGACTGACTACACATATCAATGCTTGCTACTCCGTGATTGATCGAAGTCAGTGAAGATGCACAAAGAATCAACTAGAAGTTCGGCTGGGATTGGCCATAATCATTTTCAGTGTGCATAATTCAGTGCCTCTATTTATAAAGGGTCAATAACGGCACCGGCCACGTCCTTGCAATCAGGTGGGATTGGGAAAAATAATGTTAGTATGTTACCTTTGCTATTTGGAGACCGTGTTTGCCTCTGCATCTCCACAAAGGATACTGAAAGGGATGTTTGTTAATGGGGAATATCGTTGGGTCACAGGATTCATTTTGATAAGCGATTAGACCATGATAAATAATGATTTGTGAGATATATACATGCTTATTTGTAAATATAATATTTTCATTTGATATGAACGATTTCTATGTAGTGGAAAATTATGCCGACACTTGAGGTGACGAACCATTCAAAGTTTGTTGAACAAATACCTAAATGTAACATTCCTACAGCTGTCAGGACAAAAGCATGTGTTATTATATTTTACTTATTTGAAAAGAAACAAAAAAAAAACTCGATTGGCTGGAACATCAAAGAACACTCTTATTCTTTACCCGACACTTACAGTGGCGAACCATCCAAAGTTTGTTCAATAAAGTGAACCTTTCGCAAATCTACACTTGTAGTGTCGAACCATTCAAAGTTTTTTTTTAATAACAAAAATAGAGGTGAAAGGAAAGGAGTGTTTTGAAAAATGGTAAACATAAATTATTCATGAATCAGAGTTTATGTCGACACTCACAGTGACGAACCATTCAAAGTTTGTTGAAAAATCATATTTACGTCCCACCTCACTATGGTCCAGGAATCAGTTTTACGCGGAAAGATGCATTTTGAGCTTTAGAATGAAACATTAGACAAAAACGGTCTTCTACAAAGTTGTTTGTATTAGTTAAGCCCTTTGTTTGGTGTTATTGAAAATTAGGGTGGACCACATTTTCATAGAAATTGTGTAACTAACTTTCTTATTTGTAGAAATTATATTATACATGCTTCAGCAAAGTTGTAGACCATTCAATTTCAAGCAACTTTGCCAAAAAAGTTTTTTTGTATCTCTTAAATTGACCGATTTAGAGCTTTTTTCCTGCAGTGACATAGGGTGGTCCGAACGAAACTGGTTTTCTGGCTTCAGAGTTTTCAATTCAAATTTATCATCAAAGTAGCCTATTAGACACTCTTAGAGCTTTGAAAAATGCGTAATTTGGTGAGTGAAGAAACTCGCTATCTCCTTTCGTTTAGGAGTTATTGTTGTTTTTCTCTCAAAAATATGCCTAATTTGATTGTGAATATATCTGATTGGGACAAACATAAAAAATATCTTTTGACGGCATTCAAAAGACAAAATAAAATTGTATATTATATTGAATAATTACAGATGTGTTATTTTTGTAACTCTAATAAAACGTCTTGAAAGTCAAATATTTTTTATCACATAACATTAATAATTTTTGAACTAAAATAGATATCATCAATATTTTTGCATGAAAATTTGCGTTTCATTAAGTTCTAAAAGTCGTTCATAGAGGACTTTGACGAGAAAATAATATTAAAAAAACTAGAGTTGAAAAACTTATTTTTGTTGGACCACCCTGCGATGATTAGGAAAAAATGCTCTAGATTGGTCAAATTTTGAGCTACAGTAAAACTTTTTTTTGGTAAAGTTGATCATAATTTCAAGTTCTACCGCTTTGCCTAAGAGCATATATCAGTATTTTTGCAAATAAATAAGTTGATTACATGATATGTGTGATATTGTGGACCACCCTAGTTTGACACAGTATGAAAGCTTACATTTTAAGAAACAATTTTGTAGAAGATCATTTTTGTCTAAAATTTCATTTTCATGCTCAAAATGCAAAATAATAAAGAAATATATACTATGAAAATCTTCAAAATAGTTTTAGATCCCTATCTTTCTTATTTCAGATTTCTCGTCAAAGCGGTCTATGAACGACTTTAAGAACTTAACAAAACGCAAATTTCCATGCAAAAATATTGATGATATCTATTTTAGTTCAAAAGTTATTGAAGTTTTTCTGCTTAAAATCCTTTGTTTTTCAAGGCATTTTATTCAAGTTACAAAAATAACACATCTGTAATTTTTTGATATAATATTCAATTTTATTTTGTCTTTTGAATGCCGTCAAAAGATATTTTTTATGTTTGCCCCAATCAAAGATATTCACAATCAAAGTAGGCATGTTTTTGAGAGAGAAAAACAACAATAACTCCTAAACGGAATGAGATAGCGAATTTCTGCACTCACCAAATTACGCATTTTTTAAAGTTCTAAAAGTGTCTCATAGACTACTTTGATGAGAAATTTCAATTGAAAACTCTAGAGCCAGAAAACCAGTTTTGTTCGGACCACCCTATGTCATTGCAGGAAAAAAGCTCTAAATCGGTCAATTTAAGAGATACAAAAAAACTTTTTTGGCAAAGTTGCTTGAAATTGAATGGTCTACAACTTTGCTGAAGCATGTATAATATAACTTCTACAAATAAGAAAGTTAGTTACACAATTTCTATGAAAATGTGGTCCACCCCAATTTTCAATAACACCAAACAAAGGGCTTAACTAATACCGTTTTGCTTCGAATTGCCGGACGCTACGAAAGCCGGACACTATGGTTACATTTACATTTTTAATCATATAAATATGAATTTTACTTTGGTACTTATGCACCAAACTATTCTTTAACTTAAATTATATGTTGTACATGTGAATCTATCGCAGTAGGCGAATATCTATTAAAAACAATAATAAATAGCAAAATGTGTATCGACACTCTATACATTTCATCCCTTGTTGAACTGCATCTTACAGTTGCCGTTTAAGAAATATTCGAAGAATTGCAATTGAAAACCGTGTTATTGTGACAGTATTCGTTTGAAATAAAGATTCAACTATTGTGCTTTATTATGGTAAGTGGATATAACTGAAACAATGTTTTCATTAATAATTATTTGTGACAAATTGTCGGTGTCCGGATTATGAAACAAATTATCTGACCGCTTCGAAAGCCGGACGTACGTGAATATTAAATGAAAACGGAGCATAATTTAGATAATTGGGAGCTGTCATATTTGAAAAATCAATGAACAATTATTTTGTAACATTGAAGAGAAGAAAATGTGATAAACATTCGTTTCTAGTAAGTTAAATTGAGGGCTGAAACTATAGGTGGTGAACTGCCTTGTGAATCCAGGCGGCTGCATAAGGTGAGTGAAGCAATTTTGCCAACACTTTTTTTTTTGCCTCTCTGTTGGCTGCAGCGATTTTACGACTTGAGACTTTTGTGACTATGTATAGTAAACTGTTCAAAATCGTGAAATTTGAAGTCGTCGAGTTGAATTTCATTCAAAATATGCAAATATTTTGTCAAAAAAAGTGTCCGGAATTCGAAGCCAAAGTGTCCGGAATTTGAAGCAACCTTATTACAGTGTCCGGATTTCGAAGCAAGACATATCCCTTGTTTTTGCAAATTTAATCTATTTTTGCATAAATAATCACTATTTCTACTACACCACGTCAAAAAATAAACGTTTAATTTCATGATAGACCACAATCACACATTAAAATAGATATCACCAATTATAAAAATGATGTTAAAAGTTAGTCAAGTGCTTAAGTGTCCGGATTTCGAGTCAAAACGGTACAAACAACTTTGTAGAAGACCGTTTTTGTCTAATGATTCATTCTAAAGCTCAAAATGCATCTTTCCGCGTAAAACTGATTCCTGGACCACTGTGCACCGTTGTAACGATTAAATGTGCAGTCATATATATTTCATAGATTAGAAAAAGTAGCATGAAACGAGCTAACCAATTGATCCGTCATCCTTGACTGAGCAGCAACTATCCACTTTCAGCTTCACTCGTTTGCTCGGCTATTTAAAAGCACTCAGAGAAAATAGGTGCGCCGATATAGCGATTCTTCATGCTACAGCACAAAAACATATTACGAAAAGATAATCAGTTTACTGCAATAACGCAAAGAGAGCAACGATGAAGAGAAATCGATGAATGCAGATAGCCCCTTATGAAAAAACAATGCAGAATGCCAAGTTTTGATGAACCGTCGTTGGGGGTGACAATGGGTCAAAAAGGCATATGTGCGATTTGTTTATTGAATAACTATCGCAATTCAGCTCTAATAAACTTCAAATTTGGTGTGTATGTACTTTGATGGTACATTAACAACTGTTCAAAAAATTATTGAAAAATATTTATTCACAGCGGCACTACAAGTGAATGAAAAATGACCCAATCTCACCCCATAGAGGGGGTGACATTGGGTCACTATTATGGAAATAACTTATTTTTGAGAATATGATTGCAAAACCATTCACAGCTGAAAAAAAATGATGAAATACGATACAAACAGGATGAAAAGATATCTAAGATGTTTCACAAGTATGATAAACCCACTTAAAAGAACGATTATACCAAAAATTTGAAGAGCTATGAGAAAATATATGAGACCCAACATTTATCGTCAAGTTTACATAAATTTTCTTCTTTGTTTCCCTCAAATTATCTTCAAAGGCTCATCCCCATTGCCATTAAGCCTATTCAGTTTTCCCAGAGGTGTACTGAAACAGTGATTATTTTAAACCCTCGCAAATAGTTATATTTCGGTGCGACATTCCTCGATCAATATATTTCAGGCAGATTTTGACTTCATAGTACCGGTATTTCAGCGATCCAACTCATTCGTACTTTCGTGAGATGTTTCTGTAATATGAAAATACTAATAAATAATTAAATTTATAAAAAAAAAATTGATAAAATTTAACGATGTTGCTGCGCACGAAACACAGTTACTGGTGTCAAAATTCGTTGCATTGTTATTCGATGCACGGAATCCTCAAGTAGACTTGTTTGATGTTTCAGAGATGCTGTATTTAGAAAGAATAAACACATCTTAATGAGGAATGACCGTAAAATGTCAAAAAAGTGGTCTTGCAATTTAATTTACTATCGTTCTTGCTTGACCCAATCTCACCCCCATTTTCAATGTTTTAGACACCGTACCGAAAAAAAATAATATTTTTGTGGAAAAATAGATTAGATTCCGGAAAATATTTGTGAATTGTAATGAAAAGTCTTTCAACCTTCTACTAATACCGTTAAGTCACCAGTCACCATGCGGCCTCCATTCACCGTGCACATATACAAATTCTTACAGAATATTCATACAATTTTCACAAACTATTCTTTTGTCAGCAAAATAAGATAAAACTGATGAAATGAAGTAGTTTTTGTCACAAAGCATTTTGAAAAACCTAGTTTGTGCAGTCAAAATCATGTGAATTCTGATTGATAATGAGATTTTTCAATACTCTTAGTAGAAACGCCAAAAATTCACATTTTTCGTTTTAACGTTAGATTATGAAATTTTTCAAAATTTCAACGGCTTTTCACTGTGGATACTATTAGTAAGATGTATTTCATCGTATGAGCAGTAAGATTTCATGCAAATTAGATTTTTTTATTGTGTCTCAGTCGAAACCCAAATGCACGGTGAATGGACCCATTTCAATATGTACGGTTCCTATTACCGTGCATTAATGTAAAAGGCATGAAATTATTCGGTAATATTAGATTAATTGTTATGTCATGATTTAACTACTTCATATTTAGTTTTTGAGTAAATATGGAATGGTTTGGACAATACAGTCAAACCTCCTATAACGATTTTGGTGAAAAAATAATTATTTTGCAAATTTTTATTTTTTTATGGTTTTTATTGTAAATGAAGATTTGACTACTCTTAAAAATGAGTGCACACACTACTAGTAACATAGTTACTCCATCAACAACGTTTCTTCAAGATACAAAATAAAATCATGGCGAAAACTATACGCACGGTGAATGGTGCACTAGTGTGCACGGTAAATGGTGACATAGAACGGTATGAGGCGACCTTAACATGGCAGTTGCAAACATAATTTTTGAGTATTTTTTTGTTATGTATCACTAGTTTTAGATTTTTCCCTGAATTATGATATAATTGCACGCTACGTAGTGGTATTCTAGTATGCTTCAAATTATTTGGAAAAGAAATAGAATTTTTTGAAGTGCAACTTTTTCTTAAATGCACGGTGAATGGTAGCTTGACGGTACAACGATAGAGGTTAAAGTACATGCGTTATACTTTGCACAGGAGAAATTTAATGATGTAAATTTTATCTAGTTTCAACATACAAGTTTATTGATATAGTAAACAAAAATTACTAATTCTAAAAATGTATATTGTGATGAATTATGTGTAATAATATGTTCCCCAACATATGAATAATTATTTCTAGCAATATCAGCGTTATTAGCTGATATATTACATAAATCATAATTTTCCGTTTTGACCCAATCTCACCCCCTTGACCCATTGTCACCCCCATCGACGGAACCTTGGAATATTAGAAAGAATTCGAACTATACCTGAGCTGATGAACACAGTCGATGCCTTATCAATTCCAGAGAAATTTAATGCGATTGTAGGACATGTTGAAAAGTAAACAAATTGGATGTAATTTTAATAGTCGTTTACAGAAATCGAATCTCTTAAAAAAAATACACAAAACCAGGTTCTTCTGGACACATATGCCTGAAATTTTCATACACGCTGAAAAATCGAATTTGTTCTGTTTTATAATTCTTTTTCACGAAATACATGTCACATTGAGATACATCATATTGCGCATCATTTTCTTGTGTCATATACTTACGTAACGCCAGAAAGAAGAAGATACTAACTTTGCGAAAAGGCAAAATAAATGAACAAAGGAGAAAGCTTTTTTCAGAATTTGATGAACTACATACATGATGTGTTGGTCCAGAAGAATTTTGTGTTATTTCAAAGCGTGGAAAAATTAAAATAGTGTCATAAATAATTTATAACTTGAGGACCACTTGACCTTAACATTTAAAATCAATTCGTGGGCCGCACAAAATGCTCTAGAAGGCCGCAGTTTGGTGACCGCTGCCATAGTCTATCGCCATTAATGCACTGGTGATGGAGTAGGTAATATGATGCTGATGTGATACAGAATATTTCGAATTGCATCACAGGCAGTCGGTCTGTAAACTGTCGGCCGGTCGAACTCGATTATCCGGCGACTCGATTTTCCGGAATTTTAGACTCGATTATCCAGAATTTGTTTTTTGATGCTCTTGTTTTTTTAATTTTTATGCATAAATCTGAGATAATTTGGTATTGTAATATACAATATGAATGGTTTTGCATTTTTGAACATATTTAAGAAAAGGGGAGTTTGAAAAAGTGGGTTTTTGTGTATGTTGATAAAAAAATTATTTTCTTGTCAAGACCCCTACTGTTCTTAGAAATAATTTCTGGCTATGCCACCGCATCATATAAATAAAACAACGAAACAAGATAATATTTATGTTCTTTTACCGAAGATTCCAATTTTTATCTTAGTTATTCGATTATCCGAAGAATTCGATTATCCGAAGTGAAAAAAATCGATACTCCGGATAATCGAGTCCGACCTGTATTGCAATATACAATATGAATGGTTTAGCAGTTTTCATAGGAAAAAGGGGGTTGGGAAAAGGGTTATTCGGGTATGCTGGTCAAAAAAGAAAATTATTTCTTCTCAAGAACTCTTATGCTCCTAGAAATAATTTCTGGCTACGCCACTGTATCATATAAATAAAACAACGATAAAAGATATTATACAAGTTCTTTTATCGCAGATTTTAATTTTCTAGTGATTCGATTATCCGGAGTGAAAAAATCGATACTCCAGATAATCGAGTCCGCAAAATTTAAGCGTTGATGGTGACCACGCACAACTCTGGTGCTACTTCGATCGGCTGATCAATCACAGAGTAGCCACTACGCACTGTTCGGTTATCTATGCTTAGGCTCACTACACAACAAAAAGTTTCTTTTGAAATTCTATAGGGGCTCATAAAATTTTGAAAATGATTCTGAAGCTTCCTCCCTGGTATAGTACCAATGAGTTACATAGAATATCCAATGTTGAAACATTGGAACAAATGTCAAATAAAGTAATTAATAATTTCAGGAAAAAATCGTTACAATCTTCTATTGCCACGATTAATGCGTTATATGTTTAGGTTAAGTTCGGTTAAGTATATTAAAAAAAAAAAATTATAAGCAGGTGAAATCAACTCACCTGTAAAAAATCTGAACTGCTACGGCAAATGAAATGTAATATGGTCGGGGTTAAGTCAGAGGGGACCAAGTACAAAACTTGGGAAAATTGGATTATTCTCTCATTAGATGCAAAATTACCTTACCTCCGCTTCACTTTGATCAGATTTTAAGAATGCTGTTAACTGCGAGAGATATGTAACAAATTTACTTTGGATGATCAATAAAAATCGATAAAAGTGTGCAGTCAGAGTGGACCAAGTGCTTATTACCATATCAGCGAAAATGATCAGCGCGCTGAGGAATGTCGGGAAATGAAAAACATTTCAAGAGATTTGTCAGATTTCTCGACATCGAATGATTCTTCTACTTATCCATCAATAGAAATTTATAAATATTACATAATTCGATGCATTTCATTTTGATTCTTAACCATTTACCATATTTGGTTGGGTGGTCAGAAATTGCAACAATTTCTGTGCAGACAGAGTGGACCAAGTGTTGAAAAGCGATAAACTGATTGATTATTGCATTTTTTAAGTCAATTTCAGAGTCCGATAGAAGTTTATGGTAGTTCTATGATGTATGCATGGAATGTCCTAGAACCCGCTTATTGGACCAGTATATTTTGGTCGGTATTCGAGATTTTCACTTGGTCCACTCTGACTGAACACATATTTGAAAATTTCTGGCCTTCAATACTCTGACCCTACAAAACCTTAATTTTCAAGCTATCGTAATGCCACTGATTTCGGTATTGACAATATGGATTATTGAAGAATTTACGATACTGGTGTCGAAGGGTCTTGATAATCTGTGTTTCTTAGAGATATGCACCCAGTTTGACCATGCAACCATTGCATGATTGTTATTTTCCTAGAAATTGTTCAGTCAGAGTGAACCAACTCACTGAACGGTGGTCTTTAGTTCAATCAGAGTGGACCAAGTACACATAGTCCATCAGAAAATCGTTTTATCAGAAGTTTGGATCATGATTTTCATGATTATCGTTTCGCATTATATTGTTTGAAAGTAACACAAAGATGTGTAGAAATATTGAACAAAATTTTAAACGAGTTCAAAAATTACAAAGCGTTAGAATTTAACCCATTTTTCTCAAAATTTGAAAAATGTCACTTGGTCCACTCTGACTTAACGCCGACCATATGTTGTTAACAAAATGTTAATTAAATCTTAAATTTGTTTTACCAAATAAGGATGATAGTGTTGTCTAATAACACAGAACGCCTAGATATAAGAAATTAATGTAATGTTTGGAATGATACTAATAAAAAAAAAAAACTTGAATCATGAAAAAGAATTATGATAAATCTCATCTATTCACTGACATTTTGAATACATGAACTGTTTGTCAAATTTTTGTAAAGAGCTCAATTTTTAGAAAATTTTGGACGACTTCCGGTTTATTCCGGACAGATGAGTAGATGCCGTAAATCGATGTCTAACGCCATTTTGTTAGAGATGAATTTGAACGCGTTCTGCTCATTTTCTGTTGGAAGATTATGCTCAAGAGAGCTTTGTTCAAGTTCAAACAATTTGCTAAGTTTCATCACAGGACTCTGTTCATCGCGTGGCAACCGTTACCGTCATTCGTTGTTCTTCTCGATATATGGCAGATAAAAATAAGATGCTCCGAGACGTCCGATTTGAAAACGGTCTTCGGCAAAATTCTAGCTGATGAATGGTTCTTACCTTATCAATAAAGCTCTAATCTTCAAAAGGACATGGGCAAACACTAAGACCGATTGAATGATTTGCTTGCTTTTCCTATAGTTATTCCCATATAAACTTTGAAGGGTTGTGCAGTCTCAATTTTCATCCGAATGAGCTTAAATTTTAGGAGGACATTCAGAATTTGATCTTGAATCGACCAACCACACTAGAGCAAAAACGATTTTTTGAACCACTCTAATGTACATCCACTATTCAAATATTGATTGATTTTAATATCGACTACAGTTAAACAAGCCTCTTAATATTGCTCGAAACGCCTACGATTTATTCACGTCGGATCTAATCGTATAAGCTGTGTATGCAGTGCTCTGAAAAATAACGAAAATACAGGGTATGTTCCTCTTTTTGCGTGTTCCGAGGTGATTTCCTATCTTTATGCGTTGTTCTGGATTATTCATCTAAGATTTCAATTGACTTAAATAGCGAATACAATTCCCTTGTTGGGACATAGCAATGGCCCAATCAACTGATCCACGCTATACCAAAATTAGGGTAGAAAAAAGGTTATATTGCATATTGGAATCGTTTAGAGTTTTCAATCCCGGGAACATTTCCCGGGAAATAAGATTTTCCGGGATTCCCGTTTCACGGGAAATGATTTTCTGTTTCCCGCGATTCCCGAATTTCCCGTTATTTCCGTATTTCCCGAGTAGATCTATTAAAAAAGAATTGACTTCCTTTTTTCATACAAAAACTATCGCATACATAATTTACTTTCCATATCATTCTAACCAATTAACTCGCCAGATCACTAATTATATTTGGGTGTTGATTTGTTGTTTTTCGTAAGTCAATAGTTATTCATACAATGAATATCTTTCTAGCGATATGTTTTACCGAAAATTATTATATGCTCACACCATTCTTCAATTATTACCTTCTTTATAGGTTGAAACGTTTTCGTGTGTAGAAAAAGTTTAGGAAAGTATCCGTTGAAAAAAAAAAACGGGAGAACACCAATCTGTCATTTTGTATGGGAGATCGTGTGTCATTTTTAACAGCCTACTTGATGGCAAAACGACGTTTGTCAGGACCACTAGTAGAAAATAAATAATTTTCGAGCGACCTTTTCCATGGATTGGATAGGCTTGTAAAGGATGTAACATTCACAATTTTCAACATAAGACTCTAGGGTTTGAATGGATTAGTTTAATGATAGTCAATATTATTTCAACTTCATAAGATTTGTCAAGAACAAGCTCCCCATGGACGTATTGTTTTAGAAACATGAATAAATTACTCACAAAAAAAAACGAAATCTCTATACAAATTATATGATATAAAATAAATATACATGAAATACGAATATGTTAGAAATTAAATTCTCACAAATTTGCTCTATTTTCACGTTTTTAAGAATTTCCCGGGAAATGACAAAATTATTTCCCATTTCCCGGGAAGTCAAATCCCGGGAAAATTGGAAGCTCTATATCCACTACACTTTTTTTTATATATTAAACTTTGGGAGGGATTATTAGAGTATGTTTAAAACTACAAATGAACTTTAACACTTCACTTTTTGCAAAAAAATAAAATACTAAAATCACTAAGGTGAGCAAATACCTTTAAACTCTAATATGTGTTGCTTATCTTGACAGATAGGCCTATTTCGTCTGCGACTTACAGACTTCTTCAGTGTCGAGTGCTCGACTTGAAGAGAACATCGCATGGATCTATTATTTATACTAGAAAAAGTGTGTGGGTATGTTAGAACTAGATTTTACCTGTAATCGTATACAGGAGGTCATTTTTTAATTGTGTACCTAATCAAATGAAAGGATTGTCAAAATTACAAATTCCTGCTTGTTTGGCAGGTGGTCAATCAATGTGTTTATGTATTGTGTGTGTGAAGGTTAGGTATAAGTCTAAACAGCCAAGAGTACCCATTTCCTTGATCTTTGTTTAGTAATTTATTGTGGTTTTGTTTGAAAATTTCTATGCTTTTCGCTACGTCAAGCTTCCAAGGATTTGAAATATGTCGTAAGAGTTTGATATTTTTTGTGTTTAGGAAATGTTGTTCATTGTAAATATGTTCTGCAACTTTTGATTTGAAATGGTGTACATGTCCTTTTTCTGTGTCTTTGTGTGCTTTAGTAACTTCTGCTACGTGTTCTTTAAAACGTGTATTGAGAGTCCGTTTTGTTTGTCCTATGTAAATTTTATTGCAGTGGTCGCATGTAATTTGGTAAACGCCTGATTTATATAAACTGTCAATTGGGTCTTTTGTTGAACCTAGGAGAGTTTGGAGTTGGTTGTTTCTACTGGTAAAAACTAACTCGAAACCAAACTTTCGTAGGATTGGGCGTAGCTTTTTTATTTCATCGTTGTAATTGACGGCTATATGTTTGAGTGTTGGTTGTTCTTGTGTCAGAGTAGTAAGTGAACGTTTGTATTGTTCTCGTGTTCTTTTGTCGATGAGTTGTTGTATTGTTTGTCTTGTGTAACCGTTTAATTGTCCTGTTTCAAAAATGTGGTTAAGTTCCTTTCTTCTACCAGTTTCACTGAGGGGGATTGTTAGCATTCGATGTATCATGTAATTGAAGGAAGACATTTTGTGTTGGTGTGAGTGATTTGATGTGTTTGGAATAATACGTTGAGTGTTAGTTGGTTTTCTATAGATTTCAAATGTAAGTGATGAGTTTTCCTTTACAATAAGTAAGTCCAAGAAAGGCAATTTGTTATCCTGTTCCACTTCGTAAGTAAATTCAATGTTTTTGTGAGCCTTATTGATTGTTTCTAAAGTTTGGGGTAAGATGTGTTTTTTAACTATGCTGAAAACATCATCAACGTAACGCCACCAGATTTCAGGGAGCTGGTTTTTATCTTCTAATCGTTTCTCTAAATTTGCCATAAAAATCTCACTTAAAAATGGAGAAAGAGGGTTTCCCATTGGGGCTCCATTTAACTGTTTATATGTTTCATCTCTAAAGGAAAAATAGTTTTCTTCCATGCAAAGTTTAGTTAATTTAATGTATGTACGTAATTGTTTTATCCAATCTGTGCCTTCATATTGACTAAGTAGCCAATCTTCTAATAGGCTTATGGCCTCTTTAACAGGAATGCTAGGGAATAAAGATTTGACATCGAAAGAAACCAAAACTTCATCATCGGCTATTTTTAAATTTTCAATTACTTCTGTAAAATGTTTGGAATTTTTAACTGTTTTACTATGAAACTGTTTTGGAAAAATTTTGGAATTTCTGGACTAAATACTTTGCAATCTTGTGGGTGGGTGATCCAATAGCTGAAACAATCTCACGCATTTCATTACCAGGTTTATGAACTTTAGGAAGTCCTTTAATTCTTGGTAATGAAGGGTTAGATTCTTTTAGAGAGTTTACAACATTACCCAAAACCGGTTTTGCTTCTTTTAACGCTTTGTCAACACGTCTTATCATTCCTGGAAGAGGATTTGTTCTTTGAATACGGTTAGGTCCATGTTTAATTTTGTTCTGCATTATTTCTTCGTATTTAGATAAACATGGACCTTACCGTATTCAAAGAACAGATCCTCTTCCAGGAATGATAAGACGTGTTGACAAAGCGTTAAAAGAAGCAAAACCGGTTTTGGGTAATGTTGTAAACTCTCTGAAAGAATCTAACCCTTCATTACCAAGAATTAAAGGACTTCCTAAAGTTCATAAACCTGGTAATGAAATGCGTGAGATTGTTTCAGCTATTGGATCACCCACCCACAAGATTGCAAAGTATTTAGTCCAGAAATTCCAAAATTTTCCAAAACAGTTTCATAGTAAAACAGTTAAAAATTCCAAACATTTTACAGAAGTAATTGAAAATTTAAAAATAGCCGATGATGAAGTTTTGGTTTCTTTCGATGTCAAATCTTTATTCCCTAGCATTCCTGTTAAAGAGGCCATAAGCCTATTAGAAGATTGGCTACTTAGTCAATATGAAGGCACAGATTGGATAAAACAATTACGTACATACATTAAATTAACTAAACTTTGCATGGAAGAAAACTATTTTTCCTTTAGAGATGAAACATATAAACAGTTAAATGGAGCCCCAATGGGAAACCCTCTTTCTCCATTTTTAAGTGAGATTTTTATGGCAAATTTAGAGAAACGATTAGAAGATAAAAACCAGCTCCCTGAAATCTGGTGGCGTTACGTTGATGATGTTTTCAGCATAGTTAAAAAACACATCTTACCCCAAACTTTAGAAGCAATCAATAAGGCTCACAAAAACATTGAATTTACTTACGAAGTGGAACAGGATAACAAATTGCCTTTCTTGGACTTACTTATTGTAAAGGAAAACTCATCACTTACATTTGAAATCTATAGAAAACCAACTAACACTCAACGTATTATTCCAAACACATCAAATCACTCACACCAACACAAAATGTCTTCCTTCAATCACATGATACATCGAATGCTAACAATCCCCCTCAGTGAAAACAGGACAATTAAACGGTTACACAAGACAAACAATACAACAACTCATCGACAAAAGAACACGAGAACAATACAAACGTTCACTTACTACTCTGACACAAGAACAACCAACACTCAAACATATAGCCGTCAATTACAACGATGAAACAAAAAAGCTACGCCCAATCCTACGAAAGTTTGGTTTCGAGTTAGTTTTTACCAGTAGAAACAACCAACTCCAAACTCTCCTAGGTTCAACAAAAGACCCAATTGACAGTTTATATAAATCAGGCGTTTACCAAATTACATGCGACCACTGCAATAAAATTTACATAGGACAAACAAAACGGACTCTCAATACACGTTTTAAAGAACACGTAGCAGAAGTTACTAAAGCACACAAAGACACAGAAAAAGGACATGTACACCATTTCAAATCAAAAGTTGCAGAACATATTTACAATGAACAACATTTCCTTAACACAAAAAATATCAAACTCTTACGACATATTTCAAATCTTTGGAAGCTTGACGTAGCGGAAAGCATAGAAATTTTCAAACAAAACCACAATAAATTACTAAACAAAGCTCAAGGAAATGGGTACTCTTGGCTGTTTAGACTTATACCTAACCTTCACACACACAATACATAAACACATTGATTGACCACCTACCAAACAAGCAGGAATTTGTAATTTTGACAATCCTTTCATTTGATTAGGTACACAATTAAAAAATGACCTCCTGTATACGATTACAGGTAAAATCTAGTTCTAACATACCCACACACGTTTTCTAGTATAAATCATAGATCCATGCGATGTTCTCTTCAAGTCGAGCACTCGACACTGAAGAAGTCTGTAAGTCGCAGACGAAATAGGCCTATCTGTCAAGATAAGCAACACATATTAGAGTTTAAAGGTATTTGCTCACCTTAGTGATTTTAGTATTTTATTTTTTTGCAAAAAGTGAAGTGTTAAAGTTCATTTGTAGTTTTTTTTAGCTCTATATTCGTTGGAGACCATGCGAGCTTGTCAAAACTTTAGGTGAACCCGAATTTGAGTTCAGTCTAGTGATCGGTGTACATAGGCAAAATGATTGAGATAGACAAAATTTTTCCCAAATTCATGTTTTGAATTGGCCACATCCCCGGGGCACCTGGAATCTACTATAAAGTGGTCATGGCTGCCGGTGGTGCTGGAAATGATTCGGAAAGCATAACCTTTGAAAATCATGAAGTTTGATGCTCATATTGATATGGTTCCAGATATGTTCCTAATTGACCACTTCCCCCAGGGCACCTGGAACCTTCTATAGAGTGGTCTGTGCATCTAATGGTTCTGAATATGCTGCAGGAAACATCATTTTTAAGGTTGATGTCCACTTGGATGTAGCTCCGGATAATATTTACATGATTGGAAATACAAACATGACTGACCATGCTTTCCGGAACCAGTTTTACGGAAATGGTCATATTTCTGAAGATTTCCAACCAATCTTAATGCGTCCGGTGGCATTCCTATTAGTTCTAGTTTCTAGGAAAATTGCAAACATCTATCTAACTTTACACCGCACAAAAATACAAGCGACAGAAAAAATGACATTTGGACATGACCTCAGAAAATCCGGAACATCTCCGGTGTCCAGTGGCCAATATGCATGGCCAAGAAAGTTCCTAAAACTGGACCAAATTTGCCGTCGGCTGCTTCCAGATGCATCCAATTTCATTCATTTTTCATAAAGTTATAAGCATTTGAATTTGGGCAAAATTTTGCCTATCTCAATCATTTTGCCTATCCCCAGTATTTGGTCAAAAACTGAACATGAGCATTTTTTTTTTTGCAAGGGGTAAATCTGCAAACAGATCCCCTGAGAAGGTAATTCGGGGAATGCGGGATGACGCACCAACGACGACCCGCTAAAACCAGCCTATGCACTGTGCTTGAGCAATTCTTTTAGAATTGCTCAAGTGGTGAACAGTGCATCGACATGACCCTTGGACTCAGACCCTTATCTCCCAGAAATCACCTTACGGTATTTCTTCGGGAGGGACCAGTGCATATAGCACAACTCGTGTAGCAGAAGTAGCCTAGGCAAACAGCGTCTCCTAGCCGACTTAAACAATATTACAAGGGACCAGCCTCGGCAGGGCTAATCCTCTGCAGCCAACTCTTGGTCGGCGCGCCATAGGCGCTGCAATTCTAACATAATGTGAGTGACAGCCGTTGTTACTGCATTCCAGCACTCGGCATCCGCACACATTCTCTCTATTATATTGTCGGGGGACGTGTCCCCTCCGCATGTTTTGAGCATGCAACCTCTCACAACAATGAATCTTCTGAGCGTTTCCTCTTTACACGTGTCGCGGACTCCTCTGGTACCCCTTTGGTTGAAGCATTGAACATCTTCCTTGATGATGATCCCGATGGGCGTCATTCCGGCTATGATGCACATGGCCTCTTTAGATACCGTCCGGTATGCACTTGCTACTCTTAAACACATTGTCCTGTACGTGCTTTCCAACCACCTTATGACCAGATTGGTCCTCCATATATTTGTATGGATAGCGCCATGCTTGCCAGAAGCTTACGTTTGCTGGCAATCACAGCAGAGCTGTTAGACATCATCCTCGAAAGCGCCGCTACAGCCGTAGATGCCCTTTTACAGGCATGTTCCATGTGGCTAGTGAAGCTGAGCTTGTCATCGATCATTACCCCAACATGACTAAGGGATCGCTTGGACTCTATGGTGCAATCACCTACCGAGATAAGCGCCCGTTGCTCGGACTTGCGGTTGTTGACCACCACCACCTCAGCCTTGTAACGGGCCAGTCCTAGTTTCCTTGACTTCATCCATTCCTCCACTATGGAAATAGAGTGCGCTGCTGTCAACTCTACTACCTCCATCGATTCACCATAGACCACTAGGGTGATATCGTCGGCGAAGCCAACAGTGTTAACACCCGTTGGAAGGGACAGCCTCAATACGTCACCATAACAGCGGGCCCAGGATTGAATCATGAGGTCCTCCCGCGGTAATTCGAACGCTTTTCTGCCCCTCGTCTGTGTTATACAGTAGAATCCTACCATCAAAATAGCTTTCTAGAAGCTTACACAACTGCACCGGTACATTGAGACGGTGAAGTGCGTGTGCTATTGCTTCCCAGCTTACGCTGTTGAACGCATTCTTCACATCCAGAGTGATAACCGCGCAGTAACGGATGCCGCTCCTTTTATGCTCGATTTCCACCTCAGCTGTCTGAACGACCGACAGGATGGCGTTCAGAGTATATTTACCTTTTCTGAATCCAACCTGGTTGTTGGACAGGCCGTCCGCACTCTCCGTATACGGTACTAGCCTGTTGAGAATCAACTTCCCCAATAACTTGCCCGTCGTATTTAGTAGACAGATACGTCTATACGCCGACGGGTCACTTTGGTAGTAGCACCAATTCCTGTCGCTTCCATACATCCGGGAAGATTCCTTGATCAATGCAGCATTGCATCGAGGTTCTGAACATGTCCGGATCCGCGTTCACTGTCGCTTTTAAGGCAACATTCGGGATACCATCGGGTCCCGGTGCCTTGTTTGACGCGAATTTCACGACTTCTGCCAGCTCTTCGTTCGTCACTCTCGCCACTTCTTCTCCTTCATCTGCCGCATACGGCGCTGGAGGCCATGGGCTTATGGGATGGTGCGGGAAGAGTACATCGATTATCGATCGCAGGAACTCGGGCGACTTCTCTTGGGGCGCTATGGCACCTTTGGTCTTAGCCATTACCACTCTGTAGGCGTCACCCCATGGACTAGAATTGGCACTCTCGCATAGACTATCAAAACATGCCCGTTTTCGACTCTTGATTTCCTTTTTGAGAGCCAACTTTTACTCTCTGAATGCTGCACCGCGTTCTTCTCTTTGTGCGCGTTACAATCTTTGTCTAGTCCTCGGCATGGAAGCATCACACGCTCGTGGTATCACAGCAACTAGCTCTTCACCGTTTAGGTCCAGAGTGTTCCGTTCGCGCCCCAGGGCTTCAGTGAATACTTCGTCGTCGAAGCGCGCTGTTTTCCATCCTCGGGTTTGGGTCGAGTTACATCGCGCTGCCTTTTGCCCGCCTGGTATTATACTATAGCGAATCGATTGATGATCGCTATGAGTATAACCGTCATCAACGCGCCAGTTCATGGTACCTAAAAGGTTAGGACTACAAAACGTCACGTCGAAAATCGATTCTGCACCATTTCTGCGGAAGGTACTCACTGTACCCACATTTGCCAGCTCTACATTTAATGCGGCCAGGGATTCCAACAATAGCTGGCCTCTTTGATTGGTGCAGCGGCTACCCCACTCCACTGCCCATGCATTAAAGTCGCCAGCTATCACTACTGGCTGCCGATTAGCTAGTTCGGCAATCATCCTGTCGACCATGTGGGAAAATTCCTCAATCGTCCACCTTGGGGGCGCGTAACAACTGCAATAGAACACGCCGTTGATTTTTGCTATCGCAAAACCGTCATTTGAGCTAGAGACTTCTTCTTGGATTGGGTATCGTCCTGTCGTCCCTATAGCTGTTAGCTGTTGAGACCTATCTGCCACCCAGTTCCCGTTGTTTGCTGGTATGCGGTATGGGTCCGATAGTAACACCACGTCAGTCTTGGTTTCCGAACATGAGCATGAGAGCAATTAAAGGAACATATATTGACGCTCACAAAACATGAACATGATCTCAGCATTTTGGAATCCAAGATGACGACTTCCGGTTTGTGAAAACCACTTGGAACCCATGCAATATGGGTATTTTTGGAACGATGAGTAGAAGGTGTCTCGTAGGGTAACTCGGAGTAATACGCCCCAACGAGGCAATACGCCCCTCTTCATTTTCACGATATTAAGGCTTCTTTTAATTCTAGACAAAATTGTGAACTCGCGTCAAGATTCTAAGCATATGGTTGGTTTGTTTTAGAGTTACCATCGGTCTGTTAGGATTTAGAGTGATTTTCGTCAGATTTTTTTCCTTCTATTAAAAAAAAGGCTATTCTTTCGATTTGCACTGGTTCTATAACTGTTGGAAATAATTCAGCTTATATTTGAATTGGGAATTTCACCTTCTTTAAATCATCGGCAGTTCTTTATAGTTATATGTACTGAAATAACTTATTAAAAACATATCTTTAGCACAAGGGTTAACTTAGGTGAGATGTGATTGATCTGTTTCACGGATACTTAATGTCCAAAGTGGGATACAGCCTGCTTATCACCTTAGTGTTCTTATGAGCACTTCGATTGTTATTAACTGGGAATTTTCATTGCCAATTGTCCTATTTTGCATTCATATGTCGTCTGTCCAACCCGAAAATATCCTTGACCGGTTGGAATCAAACTGTAGCATTACAATATTTAGTTTCTCAAAGAATTATCTTACATGAGACATGTATCCGTTTTCTTATCCCAAGTCTTAAATTGCAACATACGGAGGATGTTCTTTCGAATTAAACACATCCGTACGTTTTGAGGGTTAAAAACAATCTTTTTAATCAAACTTCTTTCGATTACATTGTAACTTAAAATCTAAACGTCAAAGCTTAACTCTTCACAGTATTAATTCTAGGGGAGGAGTTTGGATTTACTGCGGAATTTGACGATAGCCAATCGTCATCAAATAGGCTAACGTTCAGCATGTGTTTTGGTATGAACCACCAATACACGAAGCATGTATATTTTTAGCAGTAAGCATTTTGGTGCTTGTTTATAACAATGAAAGAGGGTCAGGCATTTGTCAACTGCCTTTTATATTATGGTTAAAAAGGAAAACATGTTTAAGCAAACATGTGTAAGCAATAAATTTTAATGAGGTCTATTGAGAAATTTGGTTGCGCATGCACTTGTGTCTTTCGACAAGTCACAAATGTTTTATTGCAATTTATTACTTGGGATGAGAAAACGGATACATGGCTCATGTAAGATAATTCTTTGAGAAACTAAATATTGTAATGCTGTTGGCTGCGCGTTTACCGTTACGGTTATCTGGGCCTCTATAGCTATCTTCTTCCAATTAAATTTTCGTTCACAATTACAATGATTTAAATTGAACCGTGATTAGATTGGAAAAAAAATTACATTCAAAAGGACGCCACTTCAAAACGGGCCCAACAATTTTGTTTTTAATTTGGCCACGACATAAATTTTAGTCATAAAAGACTGTCTTCTGGTGTACTCAGACTTGATGGAGAGTTTTCCCGATAATAACGATCTGGGAAGCACCGTGACCTGTCTATCCAGAGAGCCACTGCCGCTCGAGTAGCAGAATTCATCACCGGGGAAAAAATAAGCGAAAGAATGACAAGAATCGTGTATTCTGTACATCCGTGGATATCTGCAATGCAAGTATATCGATATTCATATTGCCAGGATGCTAGATTGCATGTTCGGTTTGATCCAGAGCAAAGTCAATAGAACAGATCCATCTGCGATGAACCCACATCACCAGAGCCAACCAACCAGTCCGCTATTGCTAGTGCTGTGCTGCCATTATACGCTTAATTGGCCAATGTTACTTTTAGCCGGTTTCAACTTTTTGACAACAAATTGTTTTTGCCCCAAATTGTTCGAAAACTCATTCAATAGCAAACCAAGTCAATTTGTCCCTTTGATGTGTTTCTTCGCATAATTGTATAATGTATTAATTCGCATAATTTAAAAAAAAATGTATAAGCTCTGTCTAATATGGAGTATGGAATTACAAAAAAATATTTTTTATTTTCATTTCACGTTGGTACAACACCCCATGTAGAGGGTAGAGCACAACTTATTTTACATCTTATCTTAGCGAGTACTTTCACAGCAGAAGGTATCTACATCTAACATCCTATAACTGCGTACAGATACTCGCTCAATGCCGTATTTCTAGGCCTAACAGTCCCACTGTGAATTTCATATAACAATAACATTTTTCTAATAAATTCAACTCGTGGTTCTGATTAACGTCCTCTTACCTTCATTATTGTGGAGAAATCATTTAAAAATCTTCAATCGCGGGTTTCTCGTTTGCCTGTTTTGAAATATGGGACAGATGTGCGTAGAACGGCAGTATGTAGCTGCATATAGCTATCAACATAGTGCATCTGATGCATGGGACATCTTCGACTGATAGTGATAGTGTTGCCAGAAATTAAAGACAATCGTTAATGTTGGTTCCGAGCTAGATGAAATGGCAACCATTTATTTAGAATCATGTTCACTCCCTCAATATATCAACTGTCAACCATTAATGAAAATGGGCAAAGTATTTTTGATGGCCTCCCTGCTCTAGCAAGCATCGATTTCTGCACAGTGTCCAGAGCCATATCACAATGATGTACGACTCAGTGAGGGAAGCCTTGCCCAAGCCGAAGCGAAGCGTTAGCAAAAATAATAAACGATACCAGCAAGGAGTATAGACAAGCATAAAATGCGTTTTTGCTATTTTCCGCTTCATGAGCAGCGGCGAATTGAATGTAAATGTAGACCGTGATGGCCCAAGTTGCATTTTTAAATGACGAGAAACGTGGGCCTGACAGTAGATATCAAAACGCTACAGTACACGACACAGCACGATGCTCGCGATTCTCAAAGTCTGCAAAATTGATTCTAAAGGGAAATGGCACGAAAAAAAATCAGAATATTTATACTTCATCTCCGGAAGAAACGTGGCTGATTTAAGTTTGCATCAGACTAAATTTCCATACAATAGGCGGCCTACGATGATGTCTTCTTTACACTGCGGGTTGTGGCTTGCATATAGATTTTGGGAAGATAGCTACAACCGACCGGGATGGCACAATCATTCTCTTCGTAACTCTTATTGATGGGAACATTCTGGCATTTTTGACATATCCATCCTAGTAGCAATAGCGAGGGCTTGAGTAACAACAGCTGGATATTCGACAGTGTGCTTTAAACTTCAAGTTACACGTACGAATTGCGCCTGTCACCCCCGAGAGTATTTTTCAAACAAGTGTGATTGCCAAAAAAAATAGCATTGGAAGATCAGAATCTGATGCGCATCGTAGTTCTAGGCGAGGACGTTTGTTTGCACGTTAACCCGTATAGGCCTGAGTGAAAGCAAAATTACTAAAACTCTCACTGCTCAGCGAGTATTTGACGGATTTCAATTATTTTTTGTCAGTATACTGGTACACATATCTAGTTTCTAAAAATGGTAATAGAATCTCGGGAATTGTCAAGCTTATGGGAACGCATTTTAGTGAACTATTATGTTCGATCTATACTTTTAGAGATTTTAAACGGTTTATATTCAGCAGGGAACCAGGTAGAGGCCGGCGGCTTCGGGGAAGACCACAAATACGCTGGCTGTACGCAGTGGAAGAGGACCTGGCGACCCTAAACGTTCGGGGCAACTGGAGAAGTTTCGCCCAAGACCGACGAAGATGGAGCTCTACAATACGCCCGGCAATGGCGTGATGCTACGCTGTAGCCATCAAGGTAGGTAAACGGTTTATACCTAACACATCTAGAGGCGGTTCTTCAGGACATTAAGCCCGAGTGGCCGCATCTGGTACAATCTAAACGGTGCAAAACTATTAATTTACAATGTTGAATATCAGATCTGATGATTTATGCAAGATAAAATGAATGCCCTTGGAAATAAATATAGATAACTTGTGATGTCCCAAAAAATCGCTTTTTTCTACCCGACTTGACCCTGTGACCCGCCACAAGAACTCCGACTACAGGAGTATTCCCGAGTTCTTTCGGCCATTTCTAGAAACTAGATATGTAGGCCAGTATACTTACAAAATTTTTTTTGAATCCGTTAAGTATTCACTGAGTGGTAAGGGTTTTGGTAATTTTGCTTCCACTCAGGCATATATGGGTTAAATCATAAGCATAAGCTATATTACTGAGAAATGAGAACTTTTGATCCGTCTTTAGAAACTTAGAAACAAAAACTTTGAGATGTTTCCTAATTGAGAACAAACATTTTGAAAATAAATGTTGACATATACATAATTCAGGGCCGGATTTACAAATGTGGAGGCCCGGGGCCATTGTCTTGTGGAGGTCCTTTTCCCAGAAAAACATTTCGATACTTCAGATTAGACTAGATATTCTAATGTTCTTTGTAAGGTTTTCATTATCAGAATTCAAACTATTTTACAATATTGAAATATGCTTAAATTTCCTTATAAATGTAAACCAATTTTAAATTGAAATTGGAGTGAACAATTTTTTTTTATATTATTTATCTTTGTAGTTTTTATATGTTTCAGGTAAATTTAATTTTTTGATGCTTATTGTATAACAAAAAAATTAATTTAATGATTCCCTTCATATTGGTACCCAAGTAACACAATAAGTCATAAATAAGCTTAAAATACACCATTCGTACATCGCCATTGTTTTGGTTCGAATGTAAAATACTAAATTCAAAACACTTTTATAACCGAAAAGGCGGAGCAGGGGGGGGACGCCCCCTGGACAACCGTAGTGAAGAAGAAGAAGAAGAAGAAACAGGAGAATCAGGAGCGCAGGGATACCAGACCTAAGAAAGGTAGGAGGGTAGGTGCCAAGCGCGAAAAGGGTGATGCGATCATCATCAAGACGGAAGAGTCCAAGTACTCGGAAGTCCTAAAGGCGATGCGCAGTGACGCGAAGCTTGCGGATCTAGGAGCCGACGTACGCAGTGTCAGACGCACTCGTACAGGTGAAATGATCCTCGAGCTTAAGCGCGACAAGGAGCGCAAGGGCGCCGCCTACAAAAGTTTGGCGGAAGAGGTCCTTGGCGCTGGTGTTGAAGTGAGGGCTCTGACGCAGTCAGTGACTCTGAAGGTGATGAACCTTGACGAGATCACTAACGCAGAAGAGCTCGTCACGGCACTGCGGCAACAGTGCGAAGTGCAGGTGCCCACCACCGCCGTTCAGCTACGGAAAGGTCCGGCAGGTACTCAGGTGGCCTTAGTACACCTACCTGTGGCAGACGCAAATAAGTCCGCTAAGGTAGGTAAGATCAAGGTTGGTTGGTCAGTATGTTCACTGGACATACATGAGCAACCAGTGATCTGCTTTAGGTGCAGGGAACCTGGACACAAGTCCTGGGGCTGTAAAGGCCCTGATAGGACTAAGTTGTGCAGGCGTTGTGGTGAGGAAGGTCATAAGGCACTAGGCTGCAAGAACCCTCCCAAGTGCTTGATTTGTTCCGGCAAGTCCGTGAACAACAATCACCCAACGGGAGGCTCAAGGTGCCCGACCTTCAAACGAGCCATCAACGAAAAGTCACAGTGCAGGTAACGCAGCTGAACCTGAACCACTGTGACGCAGCTCAGCAACTGTTGTACCAGTCAGTTGCTGAGTGGGGGACGGACATCGCCATCATATCGGACCCATACCGAGTACCCGCCGGCAACGGCAACTGGGTCGTGGATGGATCCGGAAAAATGGCGGCGATATGGACAACGGGTAAATACCCTGTCCAGCAGTTGGTGTCTACTACCTACGAGGGCTTCGTGATCGCCAAAGTAAACGGGGTCCTCTTCTGTAGCTGCTATGCGCCTCCGAGTTGGTCGACCGAGCGGTTCACGCAGATGCTGGACTGTATGACGACCGCGCTGACAGGGCGAAGGCCAGTTGTAATAGCGGGTGACTTCAATGCCTGGGCCGTGGAATGGGGAAGCCGTAACACGAACCAGCGAGGTCAAATCCTGCTAGAGGCACTGGCCGTGCTAGATGTCGATCTGGCTAATGTTGGTGCCAAAAGTACCTTCAGCCGTAACGGAGCGGAGTCGATTATCGACGTTACTTTTTGTAGTCCTGGCCTAACGAGTAGTTCGAACTGGAGGGTAGACGATGCCTACACTCACAGCGACCACCTGGCGGTTCGCTACAGTATCGACTACAACAACAGCAGGCAGCGGGTTGAGGAAGCGGCTAGGTCAAGGCCAAGCCCTCGTAGGTGGAAGACATCGTACTTCAATGATGAAGTACTTAGGGAGGCGCTCCGCCGTGAGCGTAACCTACTCGGCCTAAGCGGGGACGAACTGGTAGCGGTGCTTACGCGTGCATGCGATGCGACCATGCCTAGAAAAGTCCACCCTAGGAATGGGAGACCACCGACATACTGGTGGACTCAAGCTATTGCGAACCTGCGCCGTGCCTGCCTACGGGCCAGGAGACGGATGCAGCGAGCACGTACCGAGCAGGAGCGTGAAGAACGACGGGCGGTGTTCACCGCTGCCAAAGTCGCGCTGAAGTCCGAGATAAGGGCAAGCAAAAAGGCCTGCTTCGAGGGACTCTGTCAGAGTGCCAACGCGAACCCGTGGGGTGATGCCTACAGGATCGTAATGGCGAAGACAAGAGGTGCAATTGCTCCTACGGAGCAATCTCCACAGATGCTGGAGGGGATCATCGAGTGGCTCTTCCCGCGCCACAACCCTAGCCCATGGCCTCCTTTTGTAGGACAGCCGGGGATTGGGGCTGGCGATGAGGATAGAGTAACTGATGAGGAACTTGTAGGGATTGCAAAATCCCTAAGCATGGGGAAGGCACCAGGTCCGGACGGAGTTCCAAACCTGGCCCTCAAAGTCGCAATCTTGGAGGCTCCCGGTATGTTCAGATCTGCTATGCAGATATGCCTGGACGAGGGAGTATTTCCAGATGCGTGGAAGAGGCAGAGCCTGGTACTATTGCCAAAGGCGGGGAAACCACCCGGTGACCCGTCGGCGTATAGACCAATATGCTTGATTGACACGGTGGGGAAAGTGCTCGAGAAGATCATCCTCAACAGACTGTCGAGGTACACCGAGGGTGTAAATGGTCTCTCAGGCAACCAGTTCGGCTTCCGGAAAGGGAGATCCACTGTAGACGCTATTCTGACGGTTAAGAAAACCGCTGAGATAGCACTCCAGCGTAAGAGGAGGGGTATTCGCTACTGCGCAGTAGTGACTCTGGATGTAAGGAATGCATTTAATAGTGCCAGTTGGGCGGCTATTTCTGATGCGCTCCTGCGTCTGGGGATACCCGAGTACCTGTACAAGATTCTCGGAAGTTACTTCCAGAATCGGGTATTAGTCTATGACACAGAGGTGGGTCGGAAGTGCTTTCACATAACCTCAGGAGTCCCGCAAGGTTCCATCCTGGGTCCGGTGTTATGGAATGTCATGTACGACGAGGTGTTGAGATTAAAATTCCTGGCGGGTGTGGTCATCGTTGGCTTTGCCGACGATATTACGCTGGAGGTACGGTGAATCGATCGAAGAAGTGGAATTGACTGCAGCCCACTCGATCGCAATTGTGGAGGAGTGGATGAGCTCCAGGAAACTGGAATTGGCTCACCACAAAACTGAGGCTGTTGTTGTCAACAACCGAAAGTCGGTGCAGCAAGCGGTGATCAGTGTAGGCGACTGCACAATCACTTCGAAGCGCTCCGTCAAACACTTGGGGGTGATGATCGACGACAAGCTTACCTTCGGTAGCCATGTCGATTATGCCTGCAAGAGAGCCTCCACAGCTATTGTGGCACTGTCCCGGATGATGTCCAATAGCTCTGCGGTGTACGCCAGCAAGCGTAAGCTTCTGGCCAGTGTCGCCTCGTCCATACTGAGGTATGGTGGCCCGGCTTGGGGCACGGCTTTGAGTACCGATAGCTACCGTAGCAAGCTAGAGAGTACTTATAGGCTAATGTGCCTGAGGGTTGCGAGCGCGTACCGTACCGTGTCACACGATGCACTTTGTGTCATCACCGGTATGATGCCTATTGGTATCCTTATCATGGAAGACATAGAGTGCTTCGAAAGGCGCGGCACAAGAGGCATAAGCAGGACTGCCAGACTGGCCTCCATGGTCAAATGGCAGCGTGCGTGGGACAGTTCCACCAAGGGAGTGTGGACTCACAGGTTGATTCCGAGGTTAGATATCTGGGTCAATAGGCGCCATGGGGAACTAACATTCCACCTAACACAGGTCCTTTCGGGTCATGGATGCTTTAGACAATATCTACACCGTTTCGGTCATGCGGGTTCTCCCGAATGTCCAGTTTGTGCAGGTTTAGAGGAAACGGCGGAACACGTTTTGTTCGTGTGCCCGCGTTTCCGCACAATGCGTGACCGCATGTTTGCCACATGCGGTCGGGACACGACTCCGGACAATTTGGTCCAGAGGATGTGTGCAGACGAGTTTGGCTGGAATGCCGTTTCATCGGCTATCACCCACATCGTCTCGGAACTCCAAAGGAGGTGGCGTGTGGACTCGAGGAGTGACTAGTGCAGACGCTAATCAGGTGGTCCAAGGGTTCGCAGTCGGCAACGTAGGTCATACCGGTGCCCTATGGTCGAAATCGACCCTTACAGCGATTAAGTGGCCGCGGGGAGAACATCCTGGTAGCGCTGCTGTCGTGGCGGCGGCCTACTGGGTGGATACGAGCCTCTGGTTGTTCGGGGCAGGTGGAGGCCCCTTCGTCAGCAATCCCAGCTGGTGCTAGCTGATAGGGCCTGAGCCTTCAGTAGGTCAAATTGCGAAGCCCGCAGTATCAGTTCTTGATACCTGCGGTGCAGCTGGGCGCGGGCTTAGTGGTCGACCCTGCCCGCCTTCAGCGGACAACGGGAGGTGAGGACCACCCGGGAAGCTGGCAATGCGCCAGCATGCTACCTTGGTGGACCCCCATAAGCGTGTCATCGATGTTCGTTGCTGCATGGCTACGCAGCTAACCTGGAGGATGCGATGTGCAATAGCCCCTCTCCGAAGCAATGCCTTCTTGGTGGTCCCGGAGAGACGAAGGGTTTGGCGGCAATGGAAATGGTTTAGTGGGTCGGGGGTGTAGTCCTGTTTACTGCTTGTACGTAGTAAATGGTCCCCAACCCCACACTCCCGGACCTCGGTCCGGAGTCTGTTGAGCAGATTATCCCCCCATGGCTTAGAAGGAAAAAAAAAAAAAAAAGACCGTTGAGGTACACTGAGAGTGTAAATGGTCTCTCAAGCAACCAGTTCGGCTTCCGGAAAGGGAAGTCCACCGTAGACGCTATTCTGACGGTTAAGAAAACCGCTGAGATAGCACTCCAGCGTAAGAGGAGGGGGATTCGCTACTGCGCAGTAGTGACTCTGGATGTAAGCAACGCATTTAATAGTGCCAGTTGGGCGGCTATTGCCGATGCGCTCCTGCGTCTGGGGATACCCGAGTACCTGTACAAGATTCTCGGAAGTTACTTCCAGAATCGGGTATTAGTCTATGACACAGAGGTGGGTCGGAAGTGCTTTCACATAACCTCAGGAGTCCCGCAAGGTTCCATCCTGGGCCCGGTGTTATGGAATGTCATGTATGACGAGGTGTTGAGATTAAAATTCCCGGCGGGTGTGGTCATCGTTGGCTTTGCCGACGATATTACGCTGGAGGTCTACGGTGAATCGATCGAAGAAGTGGAATTGACTGCAGCCCACTCGATCGCAATTGTGGAGGAGTGGATGAGCTCCAGGAAACTGGAATTGGCTCACCACAAAACTGAGGCGGTTGTTGTCATCAACCGAAAGTCGGTGCAGCAAGCGGTGATCAGTGTAGGCGACTGCACGATCACTTCGAAGCGCTCCGTCAAACACTTGGGGGTGATGATCGACGATAAGCTTACCTTCGGTAGCCACGTCGATTATGCCTGCAAGAGAGCCTCCACAGCTATTTTGGCACTGTCCCGGAAGATGTCCAATAGCTCTGCGGTGTACGCCAGCAAGCGAAAGCTTCTGGCCAGTGTCGCCTCGTCCATACTGAGGTATGGTGGCCCGGCTTGGGGCACAGCCTTAAGTACCAAGAGCTACCGTAGCAAGCTAGAGAGTACTTATAGGCTAATGTGCCTGAGGGTTGCGAGCGCGTACCGTACCGTGTCACACGATGCACTCTGCGTCATCACCGGTATGGTGCCTATTGGTATCCTTATCATGGAAGACATAGAGTGCTTCGAAATGCGCGGCACAAGAGGCATACGCAGGACTGCCAGACTGGCCTCCATGGTCAAATGGCAGCGTGCGTGGGACAGTTCCACCAAGGGAGTGTGGACTAACAGGTTGATTCCGAGGTTAGATATCTGGGTCAATAGGCGCCATGGGGAACTAACATTCCACCTGACACAGGTCCTTTCGGGCCATGGTTGCTTTAGACAGTATCTACACCGTTTCGGTCATGCGGGTTCTCCCGAATGTCCAGTTTGTGCAGGTTTAGAGGAAACGGCGGAACACGTTTTGTTCGTGTGCCCGCGTTTCCGCACAATGCGTGACCGCATGTTAGCCACATGCGGTCGGGACACGACTCCGGACAATTTGGTCCAGAGGATGTGTGAAGACGAGTTTGGCTGGAATGCCGTTTCATCGGCTATCACCCACATCGTCTCGGAACTGCAAAGGAGGTGGCGAGTGGACTCGAGGAGTGGCTAGTGCAGACGCTAAACAACAGGTGGTCCAAGGGTTCGCAGTCGGCTACGTAGGTCATACCGGTGCCCTACGGTCGAAATCGACCCTTACAGCGATTAAGTGGCCGCGGGGAGAACATCCTGGTAGCGCTGCTGTCGTGGCGCCGGCCTACTGGGTGGATACGAGCCTCTGGTTGTTCGGGGCAGGTGGAGGCCCCTTCGTCAGCAATCGCAGCTGGTGCTAGCTGATAGGGCCTGAGCCTTCAGTAGGTCAAATTGCGAAGCCCGCAGTATCAGTTCTTGATACCTGCGGTGCAGCTGGGCGCGGGCGTAGTGGTCGACCCTGCCCGCTTTCAGCGGACAACGGGAGGTGAGGACCACCTGGGAAGCTGGCAAAGCGCCAGCATGCTACCTTGGTGGACCCCCCTAAGCGTGTCATCGATGTTCGTTGCTGCATGGCTACGCAGCTAACCTGGAGGATGCGATGTGCAATAGCCCCTCTCCGAAGCAATGCCTTCTTGGTGGTCCCGGAGAGACGAAGGGTTTGGCGGCAATGGAAATGGTTTAGTGGGTCGGGGGTGTAGTCCTGTTTCCTGCTTGCATGTAGTAAATGGTCCCCAACCCCACACTCCCGGACCTCGGTCCGGAGTCTGTTGAGCAGATTATCCCCCCATTGCTTAGAAGGAAAAAAAAAAAAAAAAAAAAAAAAATAGCGACCACCTGGCGGTTCGCTACAGTATCGACTACAACAACAGCAGGCAGCGGGTTGAGGAAGCGGCTAGGTCAAGGCCAAGCCCTCGTAGGTGGAAGACGTCGTACTTCAACGATGAAGTACTTAGGGAGGCACTCCGCCGTGAGCGTAACCTACTCGGCCTAAGCGGGGACGAACTGATAGCGGTGCTTAGGCGTGCATGCGATGCGACCATGCCTAGAAAAGTCCACCCTAGGATTGGAAGACCACCGACATACTGGTGGACTCAAGCTATTGCGAACCTGCGCCGTGCCTGCCTACGGGCCAGGAGACGGATGCAGCGAGCACGTACCGAGCAGGAGCGTGAAGAACGACGGGCGGTGTTCACCGCTGCCAAAGTCGCGCTGAAGTCCGAGATAAGGGTAAGCAAAAAGGCCTGCTTCGAGGGACTCTGTCAGAGTGCCAACGCGAACCCGTGGGGTGATGCCTACAGGATCGTTATGGCGAAGACAAGAGGTGCAATTGCTCCTACGGAGCAATCTCCACAGATGCTGGAGGGGATCATCGAGGGGCTCTTTCCGCGCCACAACCCTAGCCCATGGCCTCCTTTCGTAGGACCGCCGGGGATTGGGGCTGGCGATGACGATAGAGTAACCGATGAGGAACTTGTAGGGATTGCAAAATCCCTAAGCATGGGGAAGGCACCAGGTCCGGACGGAGTTCCAAACCTGGCCCTCAAAGTCGCAATCTTTCAGGCTCCCGGTATGTTCAGATCTGCTATGCAGATATGCCTGGACGAGGGAGTATTTCCAGATGCGTGGAAGAGGCAGAGCCTGGTACTATTGCCAAAGGCGGGGAAACCACCCGGTGACCCGTCGGCGTATAGACCAATATGCTTGATTGACACGGTGGGGAAAGTGCTCGAGAAGATCATCATCAACAAACTGTCGAGGTACACCGAGGGTGTAAATGGTCTCTCAAGCAACCAGTTCAGCTTCCGGAAAGGGAGGTCCACCGTAGACGCTATTCTGACGGTTTAGAAAACCGCTGAGATAGCACTCCAGCGTAAGAGGAGGGGTATTCGCTACTGCGCAGTAGTGACTCTGGATGTAAGCAACGCATTTAATAGTGCCAGTTGGGCGGCTATTGCTGATGCGCTCCTGCGTCTGGGGATACCCGAGTACCTGTACAAGATTCTCGGAAGTTACTTCCAGAATCGGGTATTAGTCTATGACACAGAGGTGGGTCGGAAGTGCTTTCACATAACCTCAGGAGTCCCGCAAGGTTTCATCCTGGGTCCGGTGTTATGGAATGTCATGTACAACGAGGTGTTGAGATTAAAATTCCCGGCGGGTGTGGTCATCGTTGGCTTTGCCGACGATATTACGCTGGAGGTCTACGGGGAATCGATCGAAGAAGTGGAATTGACTGCAGCCCACTCGATCGCAATTGTGGAGGAGTGGATGAGCTCCAGGAAACTGGAATTGGCTCACCACAAAACTGAGGCTGTTGTTGTCAACAACCGAAAGTCGGTGCAGCAAGCGGTGATCAGTGTAGGCGACTGCACAATCACTTCGAAGCGCTCCGTCAAACACTTGGGGGTGATGATCGACGACAAGCTTACCTTCGGTAGCCATGTCGATTATGCCTGCAAGAGAGCCTCCACAGCTATTGTGGCACTGTCCCGGATGATGTCCAATAGCTCTGCGGTGTACGCCAGCAAGCGTAAGCTTCTGGCCAGTGTCGCCTCGTCCATACTGAGGTATGGTGGCCCGGCTTGGGGCACGGCTTTGAGTACCGATAGCTACCGTAGCAAGCTAGAGAGTACTTATAGGCTAATGTGCCTGAGGGTTGCGTGCGCGTACCGTACCGTGTCACACGATGCACTCTGTGTCATCACCGGTATGATGCCTATTGGTATCCTTATCATGGAAGACATAGAGTGCTTCGAAAGGCGCGGCACAAGAGGCATACGCAGGACTGCCAGAACGACCTCCATGGTCAAATGGCAGCGTGCGTGGGACAGTTCCATCAAGGGAGTGTGGACTCACAGGTTGATTCCGAGGTTAGATATCTGGGTCAATAGGCGCCATGGGGAACTAACATTCCACCTAACACAGGTCCTTTCAGGTCATGGATGCTTTAGACAATATCTACACCGTTTCGGTCATGCGGGTTCTCCCGAATGTCCAGTTTGTGTAGGTTTAGAGGAAACGGCGGAACACGTTTTGTTCGTGTGCCCGCGTTTCCGCACAATGCGTGACCGCATGTTTGCCACATGCGGTCGGGACACGACTCCGGACAATTTGTTCCAGAGGATGTGTGCAGACGAGTTTGGCTGGAATGCCGTTTCATCGGCTATCACCCACATCGTCTCGGAACTCCAAAGGAGGTGGCGTGTGGACTCGAGGAGTGACTAGTGCAGACGCTAATCAACAGGTGGTCCAAGGGTTCGCAGTCGGCTACGTAGGTCATACCGGTGCCCTACGGTCGAAATCGACCCTTACAGCGATTAGGTGGCCGCGGGGAGTACATCCTGGTAGCGCTGCTGTCGTGGCGCCGGCCTACTGGGTGGATACGAGCCTCTGGTTGTTCGGGGCAGGTGGAGGCCCCTTCGTCAGCAATCCCAGCTGGTGCTAGCTGATAGGGCCTGAGCCTTCAGTAGGTCAAATTGCGAAGCCCGCAGTATCAGTTCTTGATACCTGCGGTGCAGCTGGGCGCGGGCTTAATGGTCGACCCTGCCCGCCTTCAGCGGACAACGGGAGGTGAGGACCACCCGGGAAGCTGGCAATGCGCCAGCATGCTACCTTGGTGGACCCCCATAAGCGTGTCATCGATGTTCGTTGCTGCATGGCTACGCAGCTAACCTGGAGGATGCGATGTGCAATAGCCCCTCTCCAAAGCAATGCCTTCTTGGTGGTTCCGGAGAGACGAAGGGTTTGGCGGCAATGGAAATGGTTTAGTGGGTCGGGGGTGTAGTCCTGTTTACTGCTTGTACGTAGTAAATGGTCCCCAACCCCACACTCCCGGACCTCGGTCCGGAGTCTGTTGAGCAGATTATCCCCCCATTGCTTAGAAGGAAAAAAAAGTCACTTGAAGGAAGCATCACACTAGACAACGGACTAGCATGCAACGCCCAGTGACTCAGTCGGAAAACCTTCCTTACGAATAGTTTTCCGAACTGAAGCACTACTTGACATGATGCGACCAAATACCTGACGGCACTAACACATTTTGTCCATGATGGATATCCAATTTCCCTCACATTAAAATTTTCGCCCCCCTTTCTACTGTTTTCGCCCCCCAAATTTAGAATTACAAATTATCGCCCTCTTGGACCTGAAAATCGCCCCCCGGGAGGCGCAGCACGACGGGAACGGGTTCCGTGTCGGCCAGGGCGTCGGCTCTCTATTTGACCGTAAGGACATGGTAGGCGTCACGACTTTTTAGTGTTTGGAGTTCTCGAAAGTGTACATTGAATACGGAAAATTACTCCCAAGCTACATCTTTTGGTTCCTTGTGCAGCTTCGATTATTCTGGTCAATCACGGAGTAGCAACTACGAATTATAGGTCGTCAATGCTTATGCTTGCTGCACCATAATTATGCAGGCATATTGAAAATAAAACAGTGAACTCGGCTCAAGTTGTCATTCATTAAAATAAATACGGCATAATATGTGATTAACCCGCAGTTCTTATAAAAAGGACTGCCGAAGAAAATGTGGCAGCTGACAATTGTCCCACTAACATATAAAGTTCGAAGCATTGTAAAAATGTTCTCAAAAAGTTGTTGACAATTCTGTCATTGTTAATGAATAGGGAATTAGGTAACGCACAAATGTTAATAGACAGACACCAAATTTGTGTGCATAAGTCCGAGAAAATTACAACAAAAAAACGCGCTAAGCTGATAGACTACAGAATACGTAAATTGTCCTATTTCAAAAGCTGATGAAATCTTAAACATTCTTAAAAAATCGAAATGAATTAAAATTATGCAATTGACGACCTGATGGTGAGTATTTATTGAAAGCTATCCTCAAAAAACTTCCTAGATTTGAATAGAAAACGCATAGGTCATGTCAAAGTGATCAGATCTAAACACGTAATTGCCTGGCATCGTGGCAACGGCCAAACGTTTGTATCAAATAAACTATTTATTAAAATCGTACCAAATAAACTATTTATTAAAATCGTCCAGGTGGTCATGATTTGCGGAAGAACAATGAAGAGGTTGAGATATACAGTATCAAAGTCAAAAATAGGTGCAAAATTTACACTTTTTGACGAAAAAAAACTTTTTCTTTATATTCATTAAACAATAACGGTTTTCATCGATGCTCTTCATCTTAATACGTTCCCATACAGGTTTTTACAATGTCAAATCCAGAAAATTCCAGAAAACAATGCCAAATTTACTTTGGTAGTCAAGAACTTTTATCCTCGCATCTCCCCACACTTTTGATTAGGTATTAATCAAGCTTGAAACTTCTACAAACATGTTCCGCAGATAAATCTTGCAACATATAGCAACTTTGAAAGTTATATACTTTTTTTGTCATTTGAATTTTTTTTACCAAGCATGCTCAAAATAGGTATCGTTTCACATAAACAAACTTTGTAGATGGTCTGAATCTCTTTTTGTTTAGTTGGCCTACAAGTTTTTGTTTTATTCCGGACCAATATTTTATTTTACTTTTAGGGTAGCCATCTCCAGTATAGGGTGACTAAAAAACATGATTTTAGGAAATTGAAGCGATTTTCAACCTGTTGTTTTTGAACCAATAGTACCGCCGTGCGGGGTGACATTGAGCCTAGAGGATGACTTTGACCGTCTCTTTTGTTGCATCTCATTACTACTAGCAACGCTCAAAAAACTAATCCATGACCATCTATTAGCTATTTGTAACGTATTCTTGAAACATTATTTTGGATAAATAGACTGACGGCCAAAAATATTGTTTCCATGTCATGTCGTATTCATGAGTTTTTTGATACAAATTTGTTGTTTGATTTTCAAAAACAAGTTTTCGAGACTAACTTTTGAATAGGGCCTAAAGCGAAATAATAATTTTTTGTTACTTATGATGTATATAAGCCATTTATACGAATAACGTTGTGCAAACTACTATAAATGTTAGCACTTACATAGAAATGATGATATACATGATTTAGCGATATTCAGTTATTCTCTGAATTATTGTTTAGCTGTTTTTAATAGAAAATGGTTAGAAATATTGTAAAAAAATCAAAAAGCCCTATATTAAAAAGGTGCAAATTTGTGCAGCTAAATCAAAGACATATTAAAGACCTCAATGTCCCTTGCAGCTGCCCAAAATTTCATGGCTCATAAGGTAATCTAGAATGCCGTGAAAAGTGTACTGGGATCTATCAAACTTAAGTACCTTTTGCACTACCGAGGAACCAAATGCAGTACTAGAAAGTAGTACCCAATCTGAGCGCGAGTGGGACGGACCTGGCTAAATTCTTCACGATCGTTTAGTTTACATTTCAAAATACCCTTGAAAATAAATTTTAACCTGGGACAACTTGGGACAAAAAAATATGGGGTGTGTAAAGTTTCAATATAAAATCAAATATTTTTTTTAGCCCACTCCCCGTATTTTTCTGACCTAAAGTAAGAATTTTTATTTCATTTTATTTTTCTAAGATAGCTTTTTGAATAAGCTTTCGGACAGTGCATAAAGATCGGTTTAAAATATTACGATTATGCAGTATATTGTATTCAATGTGTACCTTGTGTTTGCACTGAATTCTTCATTTTTCTCAAAAACTCTAACTTTGACATACTGTATCAATTAAAATATAAAAGATCTTGTTCTAATATATCCTAATAGGAATATCTTAATAGAAGTGTTTACTATGGTATGATGTACAAGAAAAACCTGTCAGAACAAGCCATTTTTTCAATTATTGGCCACCTGATCGCCCATAGTGCATTAGCTTGCTGTTAAAATATTGGCCGAGTTTCGACCACCAACCCCACCACGAGTTTCGGAATAATATTTCTTGTTTGGTAACTAGGAAACATCAATCGCTCTTTGTTGAGCACAAACAAAAAATATGCTTTTTTGTTTTTTTTCGACAACAGTTAGTATCTAGTACGGGCAATTGAATTTTATATATGAGTAGAGTATTTAACTTGCAGTGCTTTTAAAAATGATGCTATTGTTGAAAAATTAGAAAAATTATGAGCACCAGAAATAAGTGAAGCTATGGATAATCGCGCTGTTATTTCTCTTTTCAATGTAAAATTAATCATATGGAGAATGTTTAACATGCTTTCAAACATATTTGTGCCACTTATGGAATAGCAGAAAACGTTTACGATAACTTAAAAGCTACTTACCAACAATATTTCAAATTGTAAATTGGTACAACATTCCTGCAACTGTTCATAAAGTTCTGGCTCATGCTGGTGAAATAATAATTCATACACCTGCGTCTTTAGGTTAACTGGTTGAAGAAGCTGCCGAATGCCATCATAAACTTTTTAAAAAGATTAGAATCTACCATACTAGAAAACGATCCAGAGAGGCCAACTTGCATGACGTTTTTCTTCGCGCTTTGCATGAGACAGAAATATTTTTAAGTTCCATTTTTTGGGTAACGAAACGAAAACAAAAAAAAAACTTTCTGTGGGTTACGCTGAAGTAGGTAGTGCGAAAATTTATGAGATTCGAGGTTTCTAAAGGCGATTTATCTGGTGACATCTCCGATGGTCTGATGGATGTCGTTGATAAAATTGACTAATATTTTGTGGATAATATAGAAAGTAACTCAGGTAATAGTGTATAATTGTTTCTGCGATTAATGAAAGAGGAAAATTAAAAAAAACAGTGTTCGAAGAAAAAAAAACATTCAATATGTTCAGGTTAAAAAAATAAAACAAGCTTATTGTGAACATTACCACTCCTTCCCATCCATTACCCCACCACACCTCCTTTTCCACCAAAAACGTTGCAATTTTGTAAGGATCCCCCCTATTAGGTATTAGGAGTAATGGGGTTGTTTTGAATTGAATATTCTATGTTACTCATAAATACAATACCAGAGACCACTGCGCATCGTACCTTCGTGCTGTGCGTACACGAATTCTCTCTGCTCTTGGAAGTTTTTTAAAACTACCTTAAGCAATAAAACAGTACTTTTCAGTGCTAAAATTAAAAACGATAATTTTCAGTGCTACCAAAACAGTACTTTTCAGTACTATTTTTCTACTATTGATTCCTTTACGATCCTTGTTTGGACCCGTGCCTTCGATTTTTCATTGGATCCGTTGGCGAAAGCTAGCGGTGGTAATCCTTCTTCGACACCGTCTTGGGAAAAAAAACCTCTTAAGAGGTCACGTCTTGTTTCGTTATTTTTTCACTAAACATGGTTGCAACTACAAATAAAAGGAAGGGTGAATCTCTGAATTCACAACTTCCTCCCAAAAAAGTGGGATTTAAAACTGTCACTAAACGTGGCAAGAATGGAAGAAAAAACGTTTCTCCGGAATGCGAACCAAAGGTGAAATGAATAATGTTGATAATTGTATTGAAATGAGCAATCAGTTCGATGCATTAGACAAATTTTTCTAACACCAAATCGAAGCAGCCTCTAGCCCAGGCTCTTTGACTCAAGTGAGGGAGCAAAAAATGCCGCCTGTCGTGGTCAGTTGTTCCGAATTTGGGGGTTTTAGACAGGAGATCTTGAACTCCATTAGGGGAATCAAGGTTTCCTTCCAGATCGCAAAGAAAGGAGACTGTAGCGTTTTGCCGGAAACTCTTAAAGATCGCAAACTTCTTCTCAAACATCTTGAAGAGAAGAAGCATAAATGTTTTACTTATGACGACAAAACTGAACGTTTGTTCAAAGTCGTCTTGAAAGGTCTCTCAAGTGGCTTTAAGTCATCTGAAGAGATCAAAAATGGAATAACCCAACTAACATTCACTTATTTATCAAACACCATTATGGCAGTTTCATTCAGCATCATGTTTAATAACATTTTTATAATTTTCATAGCCAACCTTTGTTCAGGCGTTGTGCACACAAATTTGGAGAAACTTTAAAGCATGTCGTTGAATTCCAACTATATTTTTCAGCTTTTAAAACGTTTTACAAGCATGTTGTCCAGCTTTTATACGACTGCTCCAAAAATAATTTAAATCAAATAAAAATCAAAAAAATATTTTTCTAGGCGCTTCAAATGTAGTATACACAATTATCATGATATAACAACTATATTTAAAAATTGCCTGGATACTGGATACGAACTCGAGACCTTCCAATCGTCAGTGGTATGCCTTGTCATCTGCGCCATCCTAGAACTGATGAATAAATTGTCCAGTGCAAAATATAAACCTCTCATAGCTGAATATTGATCATGTTTGAGCTTCTATTCGACACCGTCTAGTCAACACATGGTACGCTAATCAATAACTGAACAAGCATATTATTCAGCTGCTGTATAGTGCTGGTCCAAGCTGAGTTCAATCGGCTATTTTTAGCGCACAGTGAGGAAATTTATGTCAATGATGGTCAAAAATAATATTTAATTACACAAAGTGAAATCAGTCTGAAATGATTAAGGTGAAAATGCATCAGAGCCAAATCTCGAATTTTCAAGAGCACAAATCTAAAGAACCAGACAGCGCATCGGTTCCAGCTGAAAACCACACGCTGGTGGTGACCAATCGATTAAGTTTTCAGCTTGAACGAATATTTAGTTCTCTAGATTTGTGTTCTTGAAAATTTGAGGTTTGGCTTCGATGCATCTTCACCTTAATCTAACTTCATAATAAGTTTTCGTTTGTTCAAAACTTCAATTTGAATGATTCATCAACTTAAATTGAAATTCATTTATTTTATAAATTATATTTGCATTAATAAGTTATATTATTGATTTATATTTTTCATTAACCTATTATGCATTAAAGAAATAGTCCTCTGTATGAATATATTTAAATCATTTGAAAGTGTTCTGAGCACTATGCGCCTGAATAGAAAAATATTCGAATATCTTGACGCGTGGGATTTTTTTTCAGAAATAACCAAATAAATCACTTTTCTTAGATCGCACTATTCAGTTGTGAAAAAATGTCATTTCAAATGAAGCTCGCTATAGAAATTTATTTAATCAATTCTGTCAAATAAATTTCCACTTTTCTTGTACGGAACAACATCCCGAGCAGGTGAAAAAAGCTTAGCAATAGCAAATTATAATACGGATAGCTAAAAGTGATATTAACTTGATACAGTCATCTCTCTCTTACTCGATATTGAAGGGACCATCGAGTTAGGGAGGTATCGAGTTACAGAACACAAAAGCAGTGCAACTGCGTTCCAAGGGACCATCGAGTTAGCCATGAAAACCTACTTTTACTATGCTTCTCTTACTCGATATCGAGATACGGAATATCGAGTAAGGGAGAGTTAACTGTAGATATAATATATAAAAGGTCTGAAAATGTATCTAAAATAAACTACATACAAAGAACAAACGAAATTTTGATGTTGTTTTCAGATCATTTACATTACCCGTCATAAATACGGACTCACTACAATAAGTATTGCAACACTCAGCTGAATACCCAGCAAACCAGAGATCATATAAGGATGTTCATTTCAAATTGTATAAATTGCCATCAGCAACGGTAATGGAGAAACGGTAACGGCATATGCAGATGATGTTACAATCATACTGAAGAATCCAAGGAAAGTTCAGAGAGTCATCAACGCATTTAGAGAGTACGGAATGGAATCTGGTGCTAAATCGAACCTCAGAAAAACGGTTGCGCTACGGATAGGGGAAAATTTCGATACACCTGATGAATTGCAAGTCTGTGATCAGATTAAGGTCTTGGGAGTGATATATAAAGACTCACTTCAAGAAAGCATTCAGCTTAATTGGGATAAACTGTGGAGAGTCATCAACGCCCTCTTGTGGATCGATCGAGCGAGGACAATAGACATTAAACAACGTGTCTGGCTTTTGAACACATTTATCTGTTCAAAGTTGTGGTACCTGTCATCAATCTTTCCTCTTCCCGAATCCTTGGGAAAACGAATCAAACAACAAATAAGTACCTTCATTTGGTATGGCGTTCAACATCGAGTGCGGTATGAGCAGATAATCAAGCAAAAATCTCAAGGAGGACTAGGTTTGCACTGTCCCTTGAAGAAAAGTAAAGCTTTATTATTGAATCGGTTTTTGAAAACAAAAGATATACTTCCGTACCAGCAAGATTACATACGTAATATCCATAGAAGAGATATTGTTCGAATCCCCACAGCTCAAAATCACCTGAAGGTGATAATGAAATTATATTACAAAACGCCATTGAGAATTCTTGCAAACGCGACTGCCAGTGAAGTATATGCAAACTATCTGGAGGACCTGCTTGAAAACAGAGTAGAGCTCATCGTTGATCGCAACTGGACAAGGGTCTGGAAGAATATAACGCACAAAGACTTATCATCAGAGGAGAAATCGGTATACTTCTTGCTCTGCAATGGCAAAGTGGGACACAATGCTCTGCTGTTCAGGGAAAATCGTCGTCCAAATCCAAACTGTGAATCTTGTGGAGATGAAGAAACAATTGTTCATAAGTTTTCAGAATGCGCGGAAACATCCCAACTATGGCAGCTTATCCAACCGGAGTTAGCGATCTTGAGAGGTCGGAGAAACATTAGTTTTTCTATGCTTCAGTACCCTGAATTACAAGGAATTCGTAGAGAAAATCTTGTAAAAAATTTGAAATACTTCATTAGATTTGTCATTTTTGTAACAGAAAGTAATTCAGAAAACCTTAATGTGATAAATTTAAGAACTTATTTGAGAATGTATACTTAACTATAAGATAAAGTTTAATTTCAACTGACAAATAAACAGAAAATGTGAAATTCATAAACATAGGTATTGACTTACCGGTTAAAAGAACATCACCTATCAACAGAAAAATAATGAAATCACTTTGGATCAGTATTTTCGTAAATTGTCTATAACAAACTGCTCCACTTCATTCCAACTGCAAACGTTAACATGAAACCTTCAGTGTTGCGCTGGTTTGGTTATTTGCCAAATAACAGTTAAGATCGGTAACATTCACAAACAATGCTCTACAATGTTTCATTTATATTTGCTTAAAGGCCACATCCTGCAATAACAACTGCGCGGTGTAGTGATAGCGTATCAGGTTAGTGATCTAAAGGTTAGAAGTTTGAGGCTTGTTTGTGAAAATTAAGTCATGTAAACTGCAATACACAATCATACATGAAATTATTGTGAACGCCAAATCAAATTGTGTGAAGTTGTATTGACCATGATAAATTCTCTAAAATAAACGTACATGGCCTCCAGATTTGTGCGAATAGAGGAAATATGTGCATTTTATACAATCTGTTTTTACCGAATAAATGTTCACTTTATTCGATTGCAGTCTCAGTTATGTGAACATATTTGTTGGCTGGGTATTGAATCACCCTGAAAAGTTTAGCATCACCTCAAAACAGGTAATTTCACATTGCTATATCTCGAGATCCTTACGACTTGCAAAGAAGCGATCTTCAGCAAAGTTGTTCAAGGGATCAGAGACATCCGGAAAGTGAACAGTTTATTTCGCGATTTTGCCGCTAGGTGGCGCTAGTGAGCATTTCAAACTAGTTCTAGCTTGTGATCCATAAGAGATAGAAAGTTCGGGTCTTCGGCAAAGTTGCTCAGAGCTTCAAGGACATCTGGAAAGGGAACAGTTTAGTTCGCGATTTTGCCGCTAGGTGGCGCTAGTGAGCATGCAAAATTGATCACTTCAAATAAGTTCTAGCTTGTGAACCATAAGAGATAGATAGTTTGGGTCTTCGCAAAGTTTGCTCAGGGGTTCAAGGACATCCGGAAAGCGAACAGTTTAGTTCGCGATTGTGCCGCTAGGTGGCGCTAGTGAGCATTTCAAACTAGTTCTAGCTTGTGATCCATAAGAGATAGAAAGTTCGGGTCTTTGGCAAAGTTGCTCAGGGGTTCAAGGACACCCGGAAAGGAAACTTTAACAAATTCCATTGTTGAGGCCAGGAGTATTGCAATTCCAAAATATGAAGTCAAATTTGAATCCAAGATTATAGACGATGATCTAAAACTATTGATCCGCCTTAGAAACGTGAGGAGAAGGCAATTTCAACGCACTCGCGATCCTGCTATGAGAATTATATGGCAGGATTTGCAGAAAGAAATCAAGAAACGTTTTGCTCAATTAAGAAACAAAAATTTTGAAAATAAAATTTCTCAATTGGACCCTGGCCCTAAGCCCTTTTGGAAATTATCTAAAAATTTGAAAAAACCTCAGAAGCCAATACCGGCATTGAAAGAAGAAAACAAATTATAACTAACTAATTGCAAAAAATTTAAAAATCTTGCTATGCAGTTTGAAAGCGCGCACAATTTTAATTTAGGACTTACTAGTCCAATTGAAAATCAAGTTACTCAGGACTTCGAAAATATTCTCAATCAAGAGAACGTTTTCAAAAATGCCTGGGAGACTGATTTGGAAAAAGTGAGAACTATTATTAAAAAATTCAAAAATATGAAAGCTCCTGGCAATGATGGAGTTTTCTACATCCTCATTTAGAAACTTCCAGAAAGTAGCTTATCATTTTTAGTTGATATATTTAACAAATGTTTTCAATTAGCATATTTTCCTGACAAAAGTTTTGAAAAGGTCATTTTTAACAGAATGATGGCCCACATCAACGAAAATTAAATTTTTGCCAATGAACAGTTCGGATTCCGCCATAGACATTCGACCACTCATCAACTCTTACGTAAAACAAATTTGATCCATTCCAACAAACCTGAAGGCTATTCTACTGGTCTTGCTCTTCTAGACATAGAAAAAGCATTCGACAGTGTTTGGCATGAAGGTTTGATCGTAAAATTAAAAAACTTTAATATTACAACATACATTGTTAGAACAATCCAATGCTATCTGTTAAATCGTACACTTCACGTTAATTCTTAGAACTCCAAGCCTTTAAGATTTCCTATAAGAACTGGTGTTTTTCGAGGCAGCAATTTACGACCAATCTTATACAATATTTTTACATCTGATTTACTTGAGTCACTTCAAGGATGTCTAAAATCTTTGTTTGTGGATGACATAGGCTTCTCCGCCGAAGGACGAAGCATGCGTGTCATTTATTCATGCCAAACAGTGTCAAATGCTTGTCCTATATCTAGAAGAGCAAGACCAGTAGAATAGCCTTCAGATTTGTCGGAATGAATCAAATTTGTTACACGTTAAAGTTGATGACTGTTCGAATGTCCATGCTGGAATCCGAACTGTTTATTGGTAAAAAATGAATTCTCGTTGATGTGGATCATCATTCTGTTCGAAATAAACTTTTTGTACTTATGGAGGAAAGCAAGCTGATTGGACGATTGTCAAAAGCTTCTGCAAGATTTTTGTCCGGTTTTAAAATTGGTACAACAATGGCATTTTTTCATTTGTCAGGAAAATATGCAAACTAAGAACATAAAACCACACCTTAGAGTTTTCTAAATAAGCCTCGTATCCTTGTACTTTATCTCCATAATGTTCCTGGCTTAAATCCATTTCAGATAATCGTTGTTCGCTTGCTAATTAGAGAATCCATTAGCAGTCTTCAGCATTCATAATTAGCCGTTGTCAATGAATTTCGCTCACGTGTTCAGGGTATGTTAAGTTTCGCGTGGCATGAATTGTACAGGCTACAGTAGGAAGCACCTCTACAAATGCGTGTCATCGTCATCATAGTCTCGCCCTCCCAGTCGTCGTTGAAGCATAGAGCAGAAGCCAGCAATTCAATTTAATTTTTAATACCAGGGTGTCATCAAGTTTGCAACGTAGACACACGACCGACATCGACTGTCTGCAACCGGGGGGCTGTGGAGCCTCTATACACGCCCCAAAATGCAATGACACATTTCAACTTGGAATCAATGAATAAAGAGGCTTATAGGTGGGGAGTTACCGTTAGATGTAGTGAACTAAATATTTGATTTTTTAGAACTGTTATTACTAACGATATTATTAGGGGCCCTGATAGCCATAGCGGTAAACGCGCAGCTATTCAACATGACAATGCTGAGGGTCGTGGGTTCGAATTCCGCTGGTCGAGGATCTTTTCGTAAAGGAAATTTTCTCGATTCCCAGGGCATAGAGTATCTTCGTACCTGCCAAACGATATACGCATGCAAAAATGGTCAATCGGCAAAGAAAGCTCTCAGTTATTAACTGTGGAAGTGCTCATAAGAACACTAATCCGAGAAGCGGCCTTTGTCCCAGCTGGGACGTAACGCCAGAAAGAAGAAGATTATTAGGTAAAATATTCAATTTTTACAAGTGTTTCCTTTTTCGGCGGAAATGCCTTTCATCCTTGTACATAGATTTATAACATCCCTGTTGATTCAAATTGCCTCAATTCACCCAAAAAAATATTATTTTGTTACCGAAAAGCTAAACATTACATATAATTTGCAAATGGATTAGATGGACAAATTGATGTGAAGATTTGCGAAGAAGTTACATGTCTTTTCAGTGAGAATCGAACTCACGACTCACTGTCGATTCTCACTGAGAAGACGTGTAACTTCTTCGCAAATCTTCACATCAATTTGTCCATCTAATCCAATTGCAAATTATATGTAATGTTTAGCTTTTCGGTAGTTGTTAAACTTCCACTCGGCTGGTTAGCCGTAAACCACGATTCATAATTAAAAACAAGTATTATTTTGTTGTTTTTTTTAATGAATCAAGTGAAAAAAAACACGAAAGGCAGTCCAAAAACACCAGTAAATGGTGAGTATCCAGCTTTCAAAGCGACCGGTAATTCGAAGCAGAACGGTGAATAAGGTGGATCAGATATAAAAATATTGTAAAACAACGGTATGATTCAGAGTGTTGTCAGTCTGAAAATCTGTTTTACATTTTTTTTTCCATACAAAAAATGGTTTTAAGAATAGCAACAAACAATAAAGTTTTTATTTTGTGATTGGGAGCCCTTTTAGAATCCTGAAATTAGAAACAGGCACACAAGGGGTGGTAAACCCATTATAAATGTAAAGAGTGCCCAAATTCTCCTCTTTTTACAATTGTCACATATATGCTATTGGTACCGAGAGCGGCTTCCCTCCCCAATAACTTCTTATGGGAATTCGAAAATCGAATAGGTGCCGTCGGTCTCCGATGTCATTCTCCTATAGTTGTGAACAGATTTTACGACATCGTATGAGAAGTATTCTGATTCAATTACCATAATTGCAATTAATTAAATAGGCTATGCAAGTGTCTCTATTCTACGCTACGGATTTTCGTTTGCTCTGTAGGAAAGCCTCTCTAACGTCGATGACTTAAGAGGAAGTGTATTGCAGGCTTATGTAGGATTCCTTTTCTTTAGGGTGTCTTGGCGGCTTTACGTTCTACAGTGTTGCCATAAGTATGTGATGCGTTCAAACATTCGATTACCAAAAACTTTTCTCATATGAGCATAGCGAATGTACTTTACCCGATATGTTCAGGAACATTCCTCGATATAATCAACCAACCCTGGTGGCTTCCGGAAATCGGTAGATTATGGAACCCGTTCGATGACACGTCGCCATGTCTCCCGGTTGATCAGCACGTACATCCCAACTGACTACTGACTGAGTGACTGGTGGTGGCATCCGCTTTGTATGCAGCTGCTCAGCCAAACACAAACGAACGTGATGATGTAGCAAATCTGAGAACATTTCCGGTGTGACTTGCCAGCTGACTGCATCCTCGCATTGGCAGTAGGGGAAGATGGTTCGAAATGCTAACTTAAGTACAATCGTTTTTTATACATATATAACAAGGTTTTACATTGAACTAGAAAAATATCACCGTAGTTTACAGTATTTCCCGCAGCCGAATAAAGTATTTTATCCAGTTTATTTGACGAAAAATACCAATTTTATTGAAGCATTCAAAAACAGTGCTGGTACAAAATGTCAAATTAACGAGTCAGAGTGCATCAAAATATTGGGGTAGGACAAATCAAGAGCTCAACATACAAGCCATACACGTTGCTATTGGAATTTGGAATGCCCCGGTTGGGTGACAAAACTTCGAAACCCAAAACGACAGACAAACAAAAAACAAAACAATCAAACCATGATTTGCCTGTATGTAGCGGTATCGTACAATAAAATGAGCCCGGACAGGTTGGCCACTTGTGTGCACCGATTGATAGCCAGGATCTGGGATACAGAACAGCTACCGAAGAAGTGGAAGGAGGGAATAATATACCCAATATACACCCAGTTAGAATTTGAGAACTATCGAGCGATCACCATTCTTAACGCAGCCTATAGAGGGCTTTCCCAGATCATCTTCCACCGTCTATCGCCACAGGCAAGTAGATTTGTGGGAAGTTATAAAGCCGGTTTTGTGGACGGGCGATCGATGACAGACCAAATCATTATTTTGCGGCAGATCCTTCAAAAGTGTCGCGAATATCAAGTCCCTACGCACCACCTATTCATCGATTTCAATCATGGCCAAATCTTTCTCAACCGGTCTCATTCGAAAGTATATCTTTAAGGCTTTGTTTTGAAGATATTTCGAACCATTATTTTTGAGAATGTCAAGAACTGTATAATATAGAGCTCCTTTAAAAATAAGGCATTTTTTCAAAGGTAAGGCAAGATATCTGGGAAACGCTCTAAAATGATCATTTACCCCTCAATGTGTGGCAAATTTTCCATAGTATTCGACGTACTATGACTTCTTTTACGCTTTTTTGCGCCAAAATAAGACAAATTATATTTTAGTTACACTACTAATCAGCTCATTAGACCATCGTACTTAATATAAATATTGCATTTTTCACCATTATAAGCTCCCAAATAGATTCAGAAACCACCTCAAGCTTGCCCACAATATTTAACTTCAAATTGGCATCGAAATAATGACGTTTCATTTGATTTTGATCTGGATATGGATTTCATTGATTGAATTAAAAAAATGTGCTATTTTAAAACAGTTATGTCAAATGTACCGGAAATATAGATTTTCTGTTTTAGCGACTATTTCTATCAAATAACCTCTAAAAGACATGTTTTGTCAAATAATGAGCATTTTTGCACGTTTTGAGTGAGAATTGTACTTTTGGCCAGCATTGGTATGGGATGCGGCCACTGTGCGACGTGGACATTGTCGGAAAAACGTTCCAGGTGGTTTCTGAACAATATACCAGGCTGAAACGTGAAGCAGATCGGGTTGGATTGAAGGTAAATACATCGAAGACGAAGATCTCCTCCAAGTTCGAAAAAACTAACCACGATAGGCAGCACTCTTTGTTTTGTCACTTGAATCAAAAAGCGTGGACTAGAGAATGCTACGATTTGATGTTCGGATAGTTTATATAGATCAGTGCATTCCAAACTTTTTGAACTTTCGCCCCCTTGAGGTAAATATTTATCTGGAATCGTTCCCCTGAAACGAGTGTCAAATATTTTATTTAACAGCTGTACGCCACAAAATGTCTTTGACTCGCATATCTCCTTGGCTGGAGCGAAAGGGAGCGCAACGAGCTAGGTGGTTTGACCAAGTGGAGCAGGATCTTGGAAGTGTGGGGCGGTCGAGAAATTGGAGCAGCTATGGACCGAGTTAGTTGGCGTAACATTGTGGCGCAGGCCATGTCTTGAAGGACGTAGAGCCAGCAAAAGTAAAAGTAAAGTAAGGCATCCCTCCAAGGATTAGCATCAGCTGCTCGGCACAGCTCTTTAAAGAAGTTAGGCTTGCTCAGCTTAACCCCACGTTTGAACGCTGCTCTGGCTTGCTTGAATATATTTCTCCGCTCTTCTCGGACTTCCTCGTGTCTCGCTCTCTTATATCGTCTCCTGGCAGACAAGCAGCGTGAAGAGTGCTGAGTATCTTGTTCCACCAGTTTACGGGACGCCGGTTGTTTGGTGACGCCCTGGCCATCGTTCTTTTCAGCTCCACCGCATCGAGATCCGGGATAACGCTGTTTACACGTAGTGCTTCGACGAAATGGTCCTTGTAGAAGGCCTTCGTCTTCCGATGCTACACGATAGTCGCGTTTCTCGGCGTTGCTGCGCAATCCTGTCAGCCATTGGTATTAGCAGATTGCCTGGTGATCGATATGGGTTTACTCCTCTCTTACCGTGTTTATCGTGTGACAGGTATAAAAATATTCTATGCCCTGGAAAGTCTAAAGAATGTCAATAACGAAAAGATCCGGTGGGATTCGATCCGATCACAATCCTCAGCTTGATCTTGCTGAAAAGCAGCGCGTTTACTGCTACAGCCATCTGTAAGCATGCATTTGGAAGGTCTCCTGGGAAACCACAGGAAAGAGCAATGGGTTGTAATAAATTTGAAGGAGATTTTAAATTAGTTTTGGACTGGAGGAACATGAAAAGGAAATGGAAAAATGAAGAATCTCTCGGACACTAATAAACTTCCCTTGAATCTCATAAACTCTCATTATGAGAGTAATAAAGGAAGGGAGGGAGTCAAGTAGAATTAAGGAGATTTTAAAAAGAATTTTAAAAGTGAAACATTTTAAAGTTATTAAGAGGATATAGAGGCGCTGCTTACGCTTTAACTGGAATCTGATATGCCTCCCATGAAAAATATGTCGAGCGGCTTTTAAATATGCTTCTTTCCAATTACAATTTTTTAATTAAAATATATATTTATCGAAAATCTAACGAAGCGGGTTGGAATAACGAAACATTGATAATATCGGAACATCCCTATCGTGTTGATTTCCGAGCTTTGATGAAATTTCCACTGAACTGGTCAAAATGCACAGCATTTAAGTAGATGATACAACCGAATTTAGTACTATACCATTTAATTCCACTAGAGTTATTATATAGGTATTCTACTAAACAGCTCGAAGATTTATTATCAGCACAGCGTTTATTTTAATCATTGATCGTGAAAACCGGCTGAAAAAGAGCACAAATGTTAAATTATTACATATTAAAGCAAGATGGTGCAGGGTAAGAAAAATCGTACGATATTGTGATACTTGATGAAGAAAAAGTTCATTCTACTATGCATAATACGAATACATCGAATGCCACCAATTTCAGATAGAGTAAGGTGGAACAAAAGTTCGACCTTAGTGGTATAATCAAAGTTTCCAGGAAAACAATAGCAGTTTAAACAAAACAAATACCATACAGTGAACCTTCAACATACTGGCTATAATTTTGCTGAACAAACTTGTGTCAAAATATTTACCCATTTTTAGTTATAACAGTTTCAAAATTGATTGTCTTATTCGAACTTTTGCCCCACCGGTGGGGCAAAAATACACACTAAATTTTCATCAAAAATTGCCCAAAATCGGGTTAATTGTAATATACTCAAAAATAGCAGTTTTTCGCAAAACTAAGAGGAAATGTAAAATTTTGGTGACAGTTTTCACACGATCAGACAAATTTAACTAAATGTGAAGATTATATGTGGATTTTAGGCAATTTTAAATTTTTTCCGTGATTTTATACATGGGTCGAACTTTTGCCCCGCTGATTCGAACTTTTGCCCCACTATGGGTTTAAAAATTGTTTTTAAGCATTTATGCAAAATCTAATACACTTCAAAGCAACCTTATGATAGGCCTAGAAACGCCCTTACATAAAATATTGAAAAAGATTATATCTTCAATTGATTCCATGCAACGAAAGTTTGACCAAAAATTACAATATTCACGTTGAAAAACAACAAATAGCCATAACTTTTCCAAATCTCAATCGATTTTTATGATATTTGGAGTAAAAGTCTCTTACTTGAATAGCATTCGAACCAAAATTAATTTTATTAGATTTGTTTTGAATTGAGCTAGAAATCTTAAAAAGAAACTCTTACCCCACTCGAACTTTTGCCCCACTTTACTCTATAGTTTTCTGTTTACGGCGAATAGAAGCTTGAGGAATAATAGTTAACTATCAAAAATGTAACTTGAAGTTTTTCTTTTTTGTTCGGTAAGTACTTTTAATTTCTTTACTATATAAATTGGACCATTTTACCCCAAGAGTGCTTTTTCAACCACTTCTCCCTAGTAATGTTGATATTTGCACAGTTCACGCACCGTTGGATTGTCTTCCTTCTGTCGTCGCTGTCTCTAAGCTAAGCCATGTCATCTCACGTGCTGCTTGCCAAGGAAATTGCAACCTCTCATATTGGTGACCCGGCCTTCTTCGTGGCATCGGAGAAGGACCCGGGACAAATGCGATGGTGATTTAGTTAATTACAAATGCAATACACCAGTCATTTAATGTCGGTTTCTCGTAATAAATCAATGGACGAGCGCTTGGGACGATGTTTTGCGGTGTCGTAACAACCGGGACCGAATACATAATGGTTGGCCACGGAATTGTGGCTTAGATATATCTACATGAGAAGTAAGTAATGTAGATGGTATGGATTTGGCTATCGCACATAAGGGTTGCATTGAACTTCTTCTACTATATAATCGCCGGTTTCTGATCCAAATTGACCATATATGCACCAGAAGTTGTTGATGAAAAACTTTAATAGGGAACCGGATCCTATTTTTTGGTACTCTTGATTCACTTCGGCATTGGAAGAAATGAAAATATCTCTTTAGACTACGCACTGCTTCACCAGCTCTTTGAATATTTGCTTCGTCAATACACTATCAAAGTGACAACATAGCCTTAAAATGAAAATTTTTCGCTCATTACTTTGCTACACCCCCTGGAATACAAGTTCATTACTAAGTACACTCAAATTGGAAACTCTGGTAAAGGAATATCGATCACTGTTACACATTTGATTTTTTTTCGGGCCTGACATTGGAGAATAATGAAAAATGGCAAACGTTACGGGCCATTATTCAATTGGTGTAAATTCCATTGTACAACGCAGCTCATTCCATTGCAAACTTTTGAATCAACAAAATAACTTCAATGTTAAAATACCTCTGTTCAATACTATGCGAAATTATTTGATGGTATGCAGTCCATTGACATCATGAAATAAGGGCAGTCGAAATAATTTACATCTCGGAAAGGTGAGCTCATGCATAGTCCCATAAATTGCCCCAATTAACTGTGAACCATAATCCTAGATATATCAATGATTGACTGTATTCACCAAGCCCGAGTGAATCAATATAGAGTATAGAGAATCGAAACATCCATTCGGATGACAAAAAATATCATCAATCAAGCGGCTAATCAGTGGTAATGGCTATAAATTTTATCGCCAGCTTTTTGGTGCCCTCTCCGTCGAAAATCTATAAATTCTGTGATTTGGCGTTCCTTCCGCTCCGTGGTGCCATCGATCGGAAGCTGAGCAGTAGTGGGCGGCTCGACCGTTCCGCAGTGGCTCGCCTTCATACAAAAGGTCGGACAAAAACTTTAATGTGTCAAAATTAGATTGAATATGGCAATTTTCTTCAATGTCCGACATAATTCCGTTGGAATTAGACGTCATTTTTAAAATTTGATACTCTAGTGAAATTTTTCCAAATGCCCAAGATCTAGTGATTTGTTTTACTAGTCACTACATTGATTTCTTTGAATCTTCTATATTAGGAACATTAACATCTTCTTGTCAAATATCCGACCATATTAAATGTTCTTCTGAAGACCAATATAATTAAACTCGAATTAAAGGAAAATTTATGAACCTGTGGAATTCGAAGCAGTTAAATTTTGAATAATGCCAAAAATAAAAAATAAGCAAAACTGATCAAAATAAAATTTTGGGAAATCGTCACTTAATGGTGTAGAAGTGTTCAAACATGTTAACAAGGGATTTAGAGATTTTATCCGGCCATGTGCCACTGTGCGTACGTCGCCCTTCTCCGTGAAGCGACCAATCCAACCGACACGATGCTAACCAAATTGTAGCAGCCAAAGCCAGAAGCCAGCCCGGGATGGGATGTGGATGTGGTGTATACCTTTTTGCTCGTTTTTCACTTTGACACTCTCCAGACGCGCCAGTTTCGCGTTTTTGTCATCAAGAGCCGAGCTCTACCACTTTGGTTCTGGCTGTCGAGTTGAAGTCCTCACGGTTTATACTAGATATTCTGCAATAAATTTTACAGAAAACGAAATCACGATTCAGTAATACCAAACGTGCCTCGAATAAACGGCGCAAATTATTCACCACCGGCTCTGGCACCGAGTTCCAGTTAGCTTTACCACCAGTCAAAACCGTGCGACAAAAAGGATACGATAAATGGTGGATTGGGAGCTTTTCAAACTTGTCACATGTGCGGAGAATTATCACACGGGTTAGTGGGTTGCATAAAATGGAGCTTCGTGTCTTAGCCTGTCGAGTACGACAATCCAAAGAAAAAAAAAAAAAAATAAAATGGAGCTTCATCATTTCTTGATGATTGCGCGTTTTGATGGTTTGTGATTCACGAGCCTTATTGATCGTTGGGTGTTTCGGTGATTTGGTGATACTTGATGGACCACAATTCACTACGTCAAATGAATAATCCCTCTTTACTGGGGTCGATCCTGAGCTAATTGCTTCCAGTCGCCATTAACATGGCTTAAGTCCAGGGTTGGGAAAAAATCAGAAATTCATTCTACAGTAGCCAAACAAAGCCAATCGCAGTCAGCGAAGCCAGTGAAACTCACGCCTATCGCTGCTGTAGGCGAAAAGCCTTGAAAATTGCAAAACACCCGTTGCTAAGGGCAACCCAAAATAACTGTAGAAAAATGTTCTACTTCCCGCTGCATTTCCCGCTTTAAAGCTAAGTATGCTGTTTCGCTCAAGAAAAGTAAAGAAATTCCTTGACTGAATGGGTCAAGAAATTTCCTACAGAGAGCCCCCTTTGAAGTGACATTTCTTCTCAACTGCGTACTGCGATCAGAAAAATGCGATTTTCTTGACCATTTCTTGGAAGAAATTTTCCACGCATCGAGATAGGCGATTCCTTTTCTTGTCAGTAGCAAACCAGGCTTAACGATCAACAATAACAATTTAGAAAATTCATGCATAAAAATTAGGCTACTTGATGAGATTCACATCACGTTAACAACTGTACTGGGAAAGCCACGTGATTTTCGAGAAATTCAAGCCTACTACTATTACCATTCCCTTCAAAAGTCCCTTCAAACTGAAAAATCAAAAGCGTGTACGCGGCCTACTACGAAGTCCGCGGTCTTGTTCGGGTTCTCTGCTAAGTATTAAATGAGCTTGTCGCTCTTTTGGTATTCGTACTATATGATCAGACCAACTTCTTTATATACAGGCAACTCTCCACATCTCGATATCTCTCCCTATGTCGATGATTGCTTCGGTCCCTTCATTCTGCATGCGATTTTTCGCTCCATATTAGAGTTTGCAATTTTCCTGGGATTCGACTTCCCGGGAAACGGGAAATAAAATTGCCATTTCACGGGAAATCCCGGGATCCCGGGAAATTTTCAAAAACGAGAAAATAAAGCAAATTTGATGGAATTATCTTTCAAGTCATTCGTATTTCATGTATATATATATTTTATACCAGTAAATTTGTATGGTTATTTCTCTTTTTTTGTAAGTTTGTGTTTCTTAAAAAAATCTGTTGGCTTCGTTTTAATCGTCAGGCTTCAAATGAAATTCAAATCATATTTACCAACATCAAAGCAATCCTTTCAAGCACTCGAATAAAAACCAACTAGAGTCTTATGTTGAAAATTGTGACTGTTACATCCATGAACACTTTATAAGCCCACTCAATTCATGAAAAAAAAATTCTTCGAAAAATCCTTTTTTTACAATAGCTTATAATCATTTTTAGAAAAAAAAAACATATCGTCAGAAACACATACATTTTAACAACATCTATTTGATTTCGGAAAACAACAAATCAACATCGAATTAAAACTTGTTATCTAGTGAACTTATTGCTTATTATGATCTTCTTCTTCTTGGCATTACATCCTCATTGGGAAGAGCCTGCTTTTCGGCTTAGTGTTCAATGAGCATTTCCACTGTTATTAATCGAGAGATTTCTTTGCCAAAGTTGCAACTTTCGCATTCGTATATCGTGTGGCAGGTACGATGGATACGATGATATTTTCCATTACCAAAAGATCCTGAACCGACCGAGAATCGAACCCAGACACCTTAAGTATGGCTTTGCTTTGTAGCCGCGGACTCTAACCACTCGGCTAACGAAGGTCCCTGGTTAGAATGATATGACAAGTAAATTGTGCGAAGGTTTTTGTTTGAAAATAAATGGTCAACCCTTTTTTAATAGAACTACTCGGGAAATACGGGAATCCCGGGAAACAGAAAATCATTTCCCGGGAAATGTTCCCGGGATTGCAAACTCTACTCCATATCTCGATTTCCTGTTTATCTCGATATGTCCATATTAGACCTATTCATATTTTCAAAAATGTCTAGAAACTCCCAATACTTTGATTTTTCATTGCAAAATGAACTTTTGGCCAAAATTTCACTCAATTTAGAGTAAATTTAGGTGTGCTTCAAATCAATTATGTGTTTTTGGGCTATTTTCAAGCTTTAAAAAATCATAACTACCAAACGAAACATCAAAATTTATCGAAAATACCTCTACATAGTAGTTTATCTGATTCTACGAACTTTTGCCGAACACGATTTTAAGGTTGGAGCTAGTTTCAACATAGTTTGGTTAAGGTTTGTATCTCGAAGTTCTTGAAAATCTCGTTTTTCGGGAAATGTTTTCACTGAAAAGCATGCCTGCATGAAAATTTCGGATTTTTAATTTCCAGACATGATGACTATGCTTATCTTAAAGTCAATCCCGTTCAAAATTACCATTTATCTTACGAAAATAAATTGTAGAAAATAGGTAAGTATGAAGCACATTTGTAAATCCACTGTGGGTGAGCCAAGAGCACCACCGTGAGCTTCAAAGAATACAAAAAATGATCACGTTAGCACTGCCTTTTCTCAGTCGATGATGATGATTGTTTTCAAATCGTTCTAAATGATCAGCGAAATGCGATCAAAACAATCATCACTCGGAAAGAAAAAGCAATGCTAACTTGTTCAATTCATTCGTTTTCGGTACATGTGTCATTAGAGTGGTTCAAAAAATCGTTTTTGCTCCACACCGCTCATTTGATTCTAGATCAAATTCTGAGTGTCCTCCCAAAGTTTGAGCCCATTTGGATGAAAACTGAGACTGCACAAGCCCTTTGAAGTTTATATGGAAATTACTATGGGAAACGCAAGCAATTTATTCAATCGGTCATAGTGTTTGCCCATGTGCTCTTGGGGATTAGAACTACGTTGATACTGTGAGATATAAAAAGCAGCTACAACTTTGCTGAAGACCGTTTTTAAATCGGACGCACCAGTAATTAGTTATTGATTTTCGAATGAGTTGTAAAACTTTGGCTATAATTATTGGGTTGTTCTGCAGGCATCACTGGATATATGCAGTAAAACATAGTAGCCATGATTTGTGCGTGCTATCTTTCGCGCCAGATGCAGCAATATTGCCTGTTCAGTAGTTAAATGAGCACTGCTGAAGAATTTGTGACTGAATATAAAACAATAACTAATTACTGAGGCGTCCGATTTGAAAACGGTCTTCGGCAAAGTTGTAGCTGATAAATGTATCTCACAGTATGGACGTGGCTTTTATCTCCAAGAGCACATGGGCAAACACTATGACTGATTGAATGAATTGCTTGCGTTTCGCATAGTAATTCCCATATAAACTTTAAAGGGCTTGTGCAGTCTCAATTTTCATCCAAATGAGCTCAAACTTTGGGAGGACACTCAGAATCCGATCTAGAATCGAATGAGCGGTGTGGAGCAAAAACGATTTTTTGAACCACTCTAATGTGTCATGCATGATTTAACTATCATCAGGTTGCGATGCGGTGTTAGATCTTTGGGCATTTATTGTAATTTATTGCCTTAAGCAACATGTAAGCTGTGATGGTCAATGAATTCATAAATGTATTATGTTTGATTCCCGTTGACTAGGGTCTGAAATAATAATGTCAATGGGTGTTTTATATACCATGTACATAGAGAAAACTGTAATTTCTGGGTACTGTGGAGAACAAATTTGGATCAAACAATGTTAAAACTCAATTTAATCTCATTACCGTGTTCGACAAACTTTAACAGAATAGAATTAGCTTTCAAATAGTGGTAACAGCAAGTGGTTTTGATTTTCGACATGCTAGTTATGATTTTTCAAACCTTGAAATAAGCCCAAAAACACATTTTCAACTTGAAGCATACTGAAATCTTTATCAAATGAGCTGAAAATTTGACCAGACATTGTTCTTGGTATGAGAATTCCGAATACTGCTTAACCAGTAGATTTCCTGACATTTTTTCAAATATGAACAGGTCTAGTCCATATCTCGATCTATGAGAGAGGAGACAGCTCACTGATAACTGGCTTGTTTTCTTGGCTTCTTTCTTTTTCTCATGTTTGGGTTGTGCACAATGGTTCGGAGAGCACATACTGGGTCAAAACCATTTTCACATCCGATTTGTTATCAAAAAGATCATAAAATAAAAAAAAATCAACATCAATTTGAGTCGAATCGACTTTATTTAAATATTTAACAATTTTATATGCGAGAGCATAGGAAAACAACCTGAATTTTCAATCACAACCTGTTTTAGTTTGGCCAAATTTTGACGGTTTTTCACGCTCTGCCCTTCGAATGTGCGGTTTTTCAGTGACAGTTGATGACAGGTTTTATTGGGGGTTGCGACTGGAAGTTGAAAACGTAAATTCTTGGTTGTCGGTTATCTCAGTCTTAATCAGCGAACGTTTTAATTTATTTTGCCCGACGTTTTGGCCATTTGTTGTGGCCTTTTTCAAGGGAAAAATGGTCTATCGTTTTTGTCCTTATTGATTTAGCTGTTCTGCGTGTCGAGTATTCATAATTTTGCTTATTTGTACTAATTTTGGAAAACAGTTAATATTGGTCACTTGGTCACAGTTATAATTACAAACACGTTCGCTGATTAAGACTGAGATAGCCGACAACCAAGAGTTGATGACAGGTTCCCTTGACTTTTGGGAGCACGCAATCTAAGCCAGATGTCTCCTCTCTCTCAGATCTCGATGTGTTCCTGTTGATTTTTCGTTCCCAATTTTCTCTCCATTTGTCGATATGAACATTATCTAAGGTTACTAGACCAGATTTAAGCGATTCAGAACAATATGGAAACTCGAAATGAAGTTTGTTTGTTTATTATTTTCCTTGTAACGGAGTGATTTTCAATCTAGTGTTCAATTAATAAATGTTCCTTGTCTCGATCTCTCCCTATCTCGATCTCTCCCTATGGTCCCTTCGATATCGAGATGTCAAGAGGCGACTGTACTTGGTAATTTTTTTGTTTTATGCGATGCATCCTGTTTGCAGTAATTATCCCAGATGTTTTCCGGTCAACCTCTCTTAACGTTCAAGGCTTATGGCCGAACAAAACAACCAGTACTTATAGTGTCTTATATAAAGCGATTTTTGTAATCAACCTAGAAGCATATTCGATAACCAGCTCTCCCAATAGCTCCTTCAAGAGCAATGTTGAGCAAAAGGTTTAAAAGCATATTGCCCTGCTTCATTCCATCTATATTTATGAAAAGAGATAGAAATCTTATCCGAAACCCAAACACTTGATTTTAATCCATCAAACATTGCTGGAACCGGCCTGATCAGTTTTGTCGGACAACAATATTCAGACATAATCTTCCATTACTCATTTCTCTTAACTGGGCTATGATTGACTCGTTGTTGATCGGCCCTCATAAAAACTTGCTTGATCTTCGCCGACAAAGTGCTGCTCCAGCGGCCTCTGTCTGTTCAACAGAGCACCTTAAGTAAATGTGTTTGCATCATTGACGAACGTTATTTCTCACAATATGACGCACATTGTTCTTTGCCCTTCTTATTTTTAATCGCTGTAAGACAGATCTCCTAATGGCAACCTGGAGTTCAATATTGAACAGTAAATTCAAAAGTGCATCTCCTTGCTTCAATCCGTTTTGTTTCATAAACGAGGTTGACACAATTTTTTCAATAATCCGAACATTATACTGCACCTTTTTTACTTTTACCTCTAGTTAAGTTATCTATCATATGCAGAACTTCAAAACACACACACACACACACCATTTGTTTATGATATTTATGTTTTTTGCAAAGATTCCTCCGCAAACTACTCCAAGGATTTATCAAGTATTTTTTTTCTGGATTCCTATTTTTCACAAACGATACATTATTTTTTTCAACAGATTTATTCAAATTTTTCCTCTAATTTTCTTTACGAATAAACTCTGAATTCCTCTAGGGATTTTTTCAAGATTTCTGTAAATGTTCATTTCAAGAATCAATTCAAAACCGCTCCACCAAGATGTTCCTAATTTTATCAATTTTTGTGTCTTGCGGTTGCGATATCTTCAAGATATTTTTTTAGAAATTTGCATATTTACTAGGACTTGGCCACATATGTGTTACGTTTATGTCGGAGTTGTGTAAGATATGCAAATTACAGTCAACCACCACATAAGTATTGTAAGCCTTTAACATTCAAAATAAAATGCATTGCTCCGCACTCCTGCATACGTTTGCATTCCATCCGTCAACCGATAAAAACAACAACTACGACCTATCGGTGGCGCTCACACAATTTCGTATACCAGCACACCATAAGACCACCTTATGTATGGCGCCGAGAGCGTCCACTAGGAAATACTGATATATAATACTGCTTTTGACAGAGGTACTTCCATTTTTCTTAAAGTGGGCATATTATACCGGGTTACCCTATATTTGATCATACGGTAGTGCAACTTGGTGAGTGAATTCCAAAAGATAATGTTCACTGAGTGGAAGATATCAGGTCTATGAACAAGTTCTCCAATCATAATATAGTTATACTTTGCTATTTGCGCAAATAATAATTCTCAATTAAGGATGCTTGGCGTTAACAGGTCAAACTGGGGAAGTGATCATAACACAAAGCTAAGAAGTTGGTAGGGACGTTATGCCAGGTATAATAAAAAGACACCGTCTTGACAACGAACAAGCCTGCACAGCCAAGAACCATTCCTGATGAAAAGTTGCAATAACTGAAGCGGGAATCGAATCTTACGGCATGACACGATGTGCCTAACTGCATGACCACGAAGTCCACATACAAATAACTAGATATCGTACAATTTGGCGAAAGATCCCCAGCCTTTGCAGTGAAACGGTTTTGCCTTAACATCCGACGGTTTCGGTTTGTATTAAACCTTCTTCAGGGAATTGAAGGCTACCCTGAAGAAAATCTTCTAGGTATGTAAATAAAAATGGATTGGTGTTTGTATGTCACGAAATGACTTACGAATGGATCAACGGATATGGATGATTCTTTCTCCGTTTTGTTCGTCAAGGGTTCCGACGTGTTTGCGTGTATAGAAATCCCAGGATATTTACCGGGAAAGTCGGAAAAACGAGAGTGAACGGAACTATCATTTTGTATGGGACGATCCATAGCGTTTTTCAACAGCCTACTTGATGGCAAGACGAAGTTTTTTTGTTTTATTTATGTAATCACCGTCTTCGATTTACGTACATACTGTACTACTTAGTGAAACTATTACAAACAATTCCTAATCCTATTTACAAATATTGTTTTCGACACGTTAAAATCAAACTCATCTGCGACTTCGTTGAACGCAGGCAAGCAGGTACTGAATGAGCTATTCAATCCATAGTTTGTTCTACGGTACGGGATGGCCAGTAGAACCACGTTGCGAAGTCGACGAGGTGGAACGTTGATGCAAATTTCCCCGAGAAGTGTTGGGCTGTCGATGTTACCTTTAAGCAGGTCGAAGATGAACAATCGTTGTTGCTTCAAACGCCTTGCAGATAAAGATCCCAAGTTAATCAACTGGCACCGGTCAACTATACAAATTTGTAGGGTCATGCCATGATAGGTTACGCAATGCAATGTGAAGGACGATTGACGTTCGATTGACAGAATTTGCGTCATTTGGTAGGGACACAAAGTAGGTGAAGCGTATTCTAGAATGCATCGTACCTCATCGTACCATATAGCAATACAGTGTCTTGAGAGCGTATTTATCGGTGAAGTTGGAAGCATGTCGACTAGAGTGATGCAAATTTTGAAATGTTGACTCCCCTATGCTTAAACGCATTATATTAGGGTAAATAGCATCCTCCCAAAGTTTGAAATGATTCGGAAGAAATTTGACTGTGCACAAGCCATTTGAAGTTAATATGGAGATTACTATGGAAAACGCCAACTTTTTGTGTTCACGCCTCTATCTCTTCGACATAATATTTTATGGAAAAGTAAACAACCTCTGCTCATCTGAAATCCTTTCAGCTACAACTTTTCTGTAGACCACATTTTGATAGGACTTAAGGATAAATTGCTATTCCTAATCATAAACTAGGTTTGCATTTTGCATGCTTAACCAACTTTTTCCTTTAGAGATGAAACATATAAACAGTTAAATGAAGCCCCAATGGGAAATCCTCTTTCTCCAATTTTAAGTGAGATTTTTATGGCAAATTTAGAGAAACGATTAGAAGATAAAAACCAGCTCCCTGAAATCTGGTGGCGTTACGTTGATGATGTTTTCAGCATAGTTAAAAAACACATCTTACCCCAAACTTTAGAAACAATTAATAAGGCTCACAAAAACATTGAATTTACTTACGAAGTGGAACAGGATAACAAATTGCCTTTCTTGGACTTACTTATTGTAAAGGAAAACTCATCACTTACATTTGAAATCTATAGAAAACCAACTAACACTCAACGTATTATTCCAAACACATCAAATCACTCACACCAAAACAAAATGTCTTCCTTCAATCACATGATACATCTAATGCTAACAATCCCCCTCAGTGAAACTGGTAGGAGAAAGGAACTTAACTACATTTTTGAAACAGGACAATTAAACGGTTACACAAGACAAACAATACAATAACTCATCGACAAAAGAACACGAGAACAATACAAACGTTCACTTACTACTCTGACACAAGAACAACCAACACTCAAACATATAGCCGTCAATTACAACGATGAAACAAAAAAACTACGCCCAATACTATGAAAGTTTGGTTTCGAGTTAGTTTTTACCAGTAGAAACAACCAACTCCAAACTCTCCTAGGTTCAACAAAAGACCCAATTGACAGTTTACATATATCAGGCGTTTACCAAATTACATGCGACCACTGCAATAAAATTTACATAGGACAAACAAAACGGACTCTCAATACACGTTTTAAAGAACACGTAGCAGAAGTTACTAAAGCACACAAAGACACAGAAAAAGGACATGTACACCATTTCAAATCAAAAGTTGCAGAACATATTTACAATGAACAACATTTCCTAAACACAAAAAATATCAAACTCTTACGACATATTTCAAATCCTTGGAAGCTTGACGTAGCGGAAAGCATAGAAATTTTCAAACAAAACCACAATAAATTACTAAACAAAGATCAAGGAAATGGGTACTCTTGGCTGTTTAGACTTATACCTAACCTTCACACACACAATACATAAACACATTGATTGACCACCTGCCAAACAAGCAGGAATTTGTAATTTTGAGAATCCTTTCATTTAATTAGGTACACAATTAAAAATGACCTCCTGTATACGATTACAGGTAGATGCGATGTTCTCTTTAAGTCGAGCACTCGACTCTGAAGAAGTCTGTAAGTCGCAGACGAAATAGGCCTATCTGTCAAGATAAGCAACACATATTAGAGTTTAAAGGTATTTGCTCACCTTAGTGATTTTAGTATTTTTTTTTTTTTGCAAAAAGTGAAGTGTTAAAGTTCATTTGTAGTTTTAAACATACTCTAATAATCCCTCCCAAAGTTTAATATAAAAAAAGTGTAGATCAAAGTAATCCAGGCTACTATGTTCTACAGCAAAACAGCAGTGTTGCTCTGAAAATAATTGAATGATCATCTCAGCATGATTTACACTTTGTTATCAATAATAACAAATTATCCTTAAGTCCCACCAAAATGTGGTCTTCGGCAAAGTTGTAGCTGGGAAGATTTCACATGAGTAGAGTTTGTTCACTTTCCCATAAATTATTATTACGAGCGGTTAGAGGACTGAACACAAAAGTTTGGTCTTTTCCATAGTAATTTCCATAGAAACTTCAAATGGACTGTGCACAACCAAATTTCTTCCGAATCACTTCAAATTTTGGGAGAATGATTTTCATCATAATTGACAACGTTCAAGCATAGGGGAGCAAAAACTTCAAAATTTGCATCAGTCTAATGTCGACGTATGATTCCAAGTACGGAGAATGCCTTGGCGGTCATTTTCCCAATATGGTCACTAAATTACACCTTCAAATCTATGAAGCAATTTGCAGATAGAGTGAACACGCTCAAGAATAGTCGTGCCCTGCCCATCCGATAACGATGTTGGTACGCACCGTTACTCCGTGTGAACCTGATTGTCATGCACTTTTCGGAATTGGCACGCATCCTATTGTTGTCGCACCACACAAGCAAAGCGCTAATATCCTCCTGAAGCGCATCGCAAGCCTCAGGACAGCGAATGAAAGATTGAATGACGAGAGCAACGGGAATAGATCATTTATGATAATGTTGAAGAGTAGCGGACCCAGAACACTTTTTTGGGGCACTCCGGATGTGATGTAAAAAGTACGGGAATAAGCTGAGTTCACCACCACAAGAGCTTTGCGATCTGTCAGGTACGAGAAGCCTTCGCAAAGTCTACATATATGGCATCAACCTGGTGCTTCGCTTCAGCTCTACGAGACACCATCGAAACGTAACGCATGACATTGGTAACTGTCGATCATTTTTTCATGAAACCATGCTGATTTTCAGAAATGATCGGGAGTGCCGCGTTGTACAGTGCTTTGTGAATCAGTTTTTCCGTGACTTTAGAGAGACAGTACAGTATGGAAATGCCACGGTAATTTGTAACATTGTTACAGTTGCCGGATTTGTGTATTGGAATAATGTATGCGGTTTTCCATGCTACCGGAAATGCTCTTTCTTGAAGTGAACGGTTGAAGATACGAGTAACTGGTGCAGCAAGTACAGCGGCGCAGTTTTTGAGGACCAGTGGAGGAACGCCAAATCTAGTAAAACTTCCAAGATTTCGTCAGGTGAAATCTGGAGCAGTGGTGCATTTCAAACTGAACGCGAGCCAAAAGTGAACTGAACGCGTTCTAATTTTGAACGAGAACCTAGTAGTAATTGAACTCTCGTGCAAGATTCTGCACCTGCTCATGATATATGCACATTGAAGTTAAAAACCCAAACAAACTATATCAGAACCAGAGTCGTATAATCTCATTTCATTGAAAGCTTTTGCAGTCCCCAGCTGACTGACTCAAGCTTGCCTTTCAGTTAAAACACTACTGCTTTGTTTCAAACCGACAAACCTTTCCGTTCATCACAGCATGCGTAGTCTCTCCTTTCTTTCTTGCTGCTTGTGCGTCGCGCGTCATGAATCGGAGTGTCACCGCAGCGAGCTGGCCTTTCAATCGGTCGTCTCTGTTTTCTGGAGCCGATTAATTTAATGAACGACGTCATGACCCGTGTAGTTTCTCTATCTTATCTCATTACGTAACAAATTGCACACATCATTATTGTAAAATAGTTAAATTTAATTTTAAACATTTTGATGGCTTTCAATGAAATTAAATGAAACGAAATTCTTTCTCTTTCATTTCACCTTTCTTGTTCGTTGCTTTCAATCGGGAAACGAAACGAATGAGTGTGGAACGAAGGACGAAGCGACGCAGTTGTTCGTCACCATCGAGACGACACAGCCAAGCCTTCGTGTTTCACATAATGCTTTCGTAAATGCACAGCCCTGATTCAGAACATAATGAATTCTTGTCATTTCAAATATATGGAACCTTTAATATTTCTTAACATCATTGCAAAACTTTCGCATTGAAATAGGTCGTGTGTCTGCCATGACGACAGTTTTCATTTCGCAATCAATTTTCAGCTCGCACTGGTTCAAATTTTTGAACTGCTCAATGTTCAAGCCTACTTGATCTCTTGTTCAAAGGTTTGAACTGGAACGCAAACTAAACGCGTTCAAATGCAACACTGATCTGGAGTACGTTCTCGAAAAACGCAGCAAACAAATCGACAGCTTCCAATCCGTTATGAGCCACTAGTCCATTGAATTTGACATTCTCTGGAATGCGGTTATTCGATTTTAGTTTCTTGCCGAAATCCCAGAAGCGTGATGGATCCTGCTTAACGTTGGATTAAATGTTCTGTAAATAGTTTTCGTAAGTCATTTGGAGTACCGCTTTGTATGCTGACTCAATTTCGTTGAGTGAACATCTGTCCGATACGAACCTGGATTTGAAAAATCGCTTCTGTGCCTTTCTCAGGTTGTTTCGAAGATTCCGAAGCTCTGGAGTCCACCAGGGTTTGTTGAAAACGGATCTGGTTTGTTGATTCTCTTGGGAACATGTTCATTGAACACGTCGTGGAGCTTCACATAGAAAGTTTGCCGGGACCACTAGTTTAATATAAACTGAAACCGTCGGATATTAAGACAATACCGTTTTACTACCGTCTAAGACTGCAAAGGCCGAAAGAACCCCAAGTTGTATGATTATGCGTCTTCAGTCGAAAGGTAACATGAAAAGATAACGAGATAGAATAGAGAAAACATTCAGATTTAGTAAGGCACAACGCTGTCCATATTGTTGATAATAAACGCCCCATATTTTATGCATGCATCATATGAAGCAACATCATAGTATTTTATGCTACCTCGTATTGAACCGATTGATCATCCAGAAACAAGCCTCCAAAAACATCATATGTACGGCAAGATACTCCCACGGTAAGTCGGATAAGCCCTCACCGGGTATCGAAATCAATATCGCCTTCACCATTTATGATACACATAAGCTCACTATCCGGCCGGTTTTTGTCACTATCAACACTTTGGCGCGCCCGGCATTATATCGAAATCCTCTGGGATGCATCTTACCTCATAATCGCCCCCGAACATTTCTCCCCATGATACGAAAATGCCTCTGGCTGGGGTGTTGCACTGAGGATATCAACGACCGACCCACATTTACCAGCCTCGGTAATTCTGCCTACTTTTCTGAAGCCTGAGCCCGTAGGCTTACCTTGGCACCACATCGATAGATGCATGTTTATTCATGAGAAATAAGCTTTAGTGTATAAAATGTAGCCGCATGTGGTGGCTGTGAGCATCGGTGGAGATACTCGAACGTCCCGAGCAGAGTCGAACAACAACATTTTTGTTATATGTAGTAAAATATTGATTTCAACATCATACTTAAATTTTTGACTTCCACTGATTGCTTGGGAATTGCAAAATCTTTGTTGACATTTTCATTCAAGCTTTCTGTAAATCGTATATTTTCTTTCGTTTTTCATTTCGGTTGAGGCATTTAAGATAAAATAAATAACAATTTTATTATCAACAGATAAACTGTTGTTGATGTATTGACCAGCTTTGTTTCATTATGAGTACTATGTATTGCTGTGTGCGCTTGAAATGCAAACATCAAATGCGGGATCATCAAAGGCGCTAAAATTTTTCACAAGAAAGGCGAAGTCAAAGATTGGTTTTCTTTGCTAGGTTGGCGGTGATATGGATCATGGTTGCTAAGTGTCCATTGACTACTTTCTGTAACCGCATTTGAAGTCCAGTTAGACAAGATTTGCACGTCAAACGCAAAAAGCAATAAAATTCAGTTATTTGTTTCAATTTGGTGTTCTTATGGTCAAACATGTTCCCACAGAGCACTGTGAGTAATTAATTTCGATGCTTCATGACATCAATATTTGATATGAATTTGGTTTCTTATGTTGCTCGGATATCGTCTGTGGAGACGTACTGCTGGGACATAAACTAACGCCATGAATATGAGTGTGAAAAATACCGTTCTATCACGTGGTAATCGTGCTCAAGAATTTTATGACATCTAATTATGATGTTCCAAGAAGGGTTTCTTTCAAACCATTAATTTGGTGTATAGTCACTCGACAGAAAAGTTAAACAATTCTGAAGTTTCCAAAGTGATTGTTAAAAAAACGACAATATGTTACAATAATAGTTACAAAAAAAACTGCTCTGAATGTCTCCATCCTAAATTTTATAAACGTTCGTTTAAAATTTATTACTCACGGCAACCCAAACGGTTTTGTGTAACGTCACATTCTAGCAGCAGTGTGACGTCTTCGTCATGCCTAATTTGTCATACGCTGAAATTTAGCTCGAGGATCTTTTTGGGCTGGAAACACAGTGTTTTTCACAAAAAAAAAACAACAAATGTGCTTAACTTTAAGTTTGACAATCGAGGGAATCAGTTTAAATACTGAGCATCTACAGATATCCGTAGTGGTAAACGCACAACTATTCAGTAAGACCAAGCTATTGGTTGTGGGTTCGAATCTCATTGATCGAACTTCAAAAAAAAAAAACTCTTCTAGTTTTAAAACCTGTGTCGATATTGATCTTTGGTCAACAGGATCCTGAGACATTCCGAAACTCCTTGGGGGACCGATGCGTTGCTATATCACACGTAAATATCTCAGGCTACAGCATTTTTATCGTGTGCGCTGACCAAATAATGATCTTAAAAACTTCAAAAAACATCATTTCATAGTTTTCAGATATCCCCAATACTTTACCGATTTGAATGTTTTCTTCAGAGTAGCTCCTCAACACCCAGCTTTATATAGATCACATTTAAGATATTTTGATAAATTTATATAAAACAAAATGGCCGTCAAAGACGTTTCATATGGAGAATATCAGTCCCCCAAGGAGCATCGAAATAACTTTTTAAATCAGATATCGACATGAATTCTTAAACAAGAAGAGTTTTATGAGAACTTATGAAAAAATGGTGCAAAAATATCGAGAAACAAAAAAAAATTATCAAGGTTTGAATATTTTTATTGCAGTAAAAAATGGGGGTTAAGAGAGAAAACTGATGAAAATATTTATAAGTTTCTGATGAGAATCTTGAGAAGATTCTGATGATAATCCTTAACGTGAAGATGCATCGAAGCCAAAACTTAAATTTTCAAGAGCACAAATCTAGAGAACTAAACAGCCGTTCAAGCTGAAAACTTGATCGATTGGTCATCACCAGCGTGTGACTAATCCATTAAGTATTCGGCTCAAACCGCTGTCTGGTTCTCTAGATTTGTGCCCTTGAAAATTTGAAGTTTGGCTTCGATGCATCTCCACCTTAAAGGATTCTTATGTGAATCAAGAGAGGATTCTTATGAGAATTCGAAGGGTTTTCTAATACGAATACTGTAAGAGTTCTCATGAAAATATTGAGAGATTTCTGATGAGAATTTGGAATGGCCTTTGATGAGAATCCTGATTTTTTTTAACGAGAATTAATCAGAATCAAGAAAGGATTCTAATGATAATATTGTGACAATTCTAATGTTAATCCAAAGAGAATTAAGTCATATTTTTTTAGGGTTTAAAGGTAAATCCTGACAATAACCTTTTGAGAATCTTGACAAAACTCTGTTGAGAATCTGACGAGGAGTATTCTAATGAGAATCCTGATAGGGTTTTCATGAGAGTTCTGTTAGATTTTTTATGAGATCCTGAAGGGATTTTAATGGTGATTCAAAGATTGAAACGGAAGAAATAAGAATCCTGAGAGAATTTTGACGACAACTTTCAAAAAATCTTTTCTTGAATCTGCTGAGAATGTGAACCCAAACTTTTGCACGATACACCATACTGAGGGGTGAACCCAAACTTTTGCACGATGGCTTGACTGACTGTTTCATTGATTTTGAATACTTTCCAGATTTTTCCGCCAAAATTTCGTGGGGACTCTTCAAAGAATATAAGATTACGATTCTTATGACACTTTGATTTAAAATTTTGGTCGACCCAATGCTGAGGAAATTAAATATGATTTTTCAGTGTGTTTTTTGAAAAATGTCACAACTTTAAGTAAAAATTTAGAAGACAAAATTAAAAAAATGTTTTTGGAAAAATACATACGAAGTAAGAATAACTCTTTGCCTTTCGAATGCGACTTAGAGAGTTTCAATTGGACGTGTAATCACAGAGATATGGACAGAACACTTTCGCATGTTTTTTAGGGGGTGAACCCAAACTTATGCACAGGAGTGTATTTGGATTGGAGTTCTTCGATGAGGCGGATCTAATAAAAATGTTGAGAGGGTTATGATAAGGACCCTGAGAGGACACTACTGAAAATCTCGAGAGTATTCTGATGATAATCTAACTTGCAATTTGATATACATATGCATTGGCGTAGGTAGAATTTTTTTCCAAGGGGGGAGGGGCCTTGTTTAACAGAAGTAACGTCGGTCGCAATAATCAGGATTTCCACAAATTTTGTAGTTTACATAGATTTATATTGATTTTGCCTCATTTCGCTGCATTTTAATGATATTTTTGTACAGCCAAACCTCTTTTTACGCCCCCAAATGGGGGAACGCAAAAGGAGGGAGCGTAAGTTGGAATTCGGAGCGTCAAAAAAGGGAGCGTAAGTTGGAATTTGGAGCGTAAAAATAATTAGAGGTTATTACGCCTTCGTTTTTTCTCGAGAAGTTTTGCGAAGAGGTGGGGTTTATCCGTGTTACTTCTCGTGGGTATCTATAATGTTGACGTGAACCATAGTCTGACGCCATTTCGAAATCCAAGATGGCGAATTCCGGTTTGTGAAAATAACTTGAAACCCACCAAATATGTTTTTTTTTGGAACGGGACCGATAAGTAGATGACGGAAATCGATGTCCGATGCCATTTTGAATCCAAGATGGCGACTTCCGGTTTGGGAAAATCACTTGAAACCCACTATATATAAAATTCTTCATATAATATCGAAGAATGGCTTCAAGCATTTTGATACAAAAATTTTGGAAATTTGTCAAATATATTTGGAATTTCTTAAGAATTTAAACAGAGTGAGTTTTTTTTTGGAAAAAATGAAGTAAGGAGTTTAAGCAACATGTTTATTTATGGGATATTGTTCAAAAAATTGAAAGAAAGAGTTTATTGCTCGAAAAAACTATGGTCGATTATGTTGGTCCTTTTCACGCCAGGTTGAATATTTGCCTGGAAAAACTTGGCCAGGTTGGAATTCCTTTAAATTTAGAACTGAAACTCTCCCACTTACTTATTTAATCATCAAGTAATGATTATGATCGCCACCATACCGAAACAAAAGATACAAACTTTCCCTAATGATCACATAAGCAGTCTTTCACTGAAAAATTTTGAATCAGTTAAACAATTTTTGACAGTAGGACACAAAAAGTAACATCCGATTGAAGGGCATGAAACGCGAGCTGAAAAAATCACTTCCAAATAATCTTTTATTGAAATTTCCGATCGAATAATTTGACATATGCTGCGATGTCATTTTTTCTCACGTTGAAAAAAAAACGTAATCCCGCTCAGTCACTTGCACATTTTTGTGTTGATACGGTTTCCACAAAACACACTGTCTACCGGTTTCTTCCAACGTGCGGTACGGCGCTTTGTTTGGGACTGTCCTCCAGCATCAAGTGTGGAAATCTATCAAACGGTGGAAAATATCTATTATAAAGATTTTTGGATTATTGCCAAAATCCCATTCTTCCCGTACTTCCAGCCATAAATATCCGTCGCTTAAGCTTCTTCCATGAGGTCGGCTGCATATCGAACCAGAAGCGCGCTGAACAATAACACATGCGGGGGCACTTTTCGATTTCTTAACGATGGTGTTGCCGGGAGATTCTGTCGGTTTTTCTCAGAGGGGACCTGGAGTAAAATGCACCGGTTGAGCAAGATGTATCGGAGTTGGGTTTACCAAATATTCAAGATGCTGGTGAATATTCTCATGAGCTAAGGCGGAATCAGTTTTACTTACTTGGTGACCACTGTACCATTTTTTTCTGACGAAAATATTTGCTCTTATCGGTGAAGTTCAATTAGCACTTCCACAGTGCGTAATGGGTACAGTCATATACCGTCAAGCTACCATTCACCGTACATTTAAAAAAAACTGGACCTCACAAAATTGTATAACTTTTCGAAATAAATTAAAGCGTACTAGAACACGTACATTTAGACCATAATACAGGGAAAAGTCTAAAACTAGTGATGCATAACAAAAAAAACTCAAACATTATGTTCACGAACATCATGTTAAGGTCGCCTCGTACCGTTCTATGTCACCATTCACCGTGCGTATAGTATTCGTCATGATTTAATGTTGTACCTTGAAGAAACGTTGTTGGTGGAATAACTATACCGCTAGTAGTGTGTGCATTCATTTTTAAGAGTATTCAAATCGTTATCTTCTATTCTATATAAATAAAAATGGAATGGTGTTTGTTTGTCACGAAATGGCTTACGAACGGGTCAACGGATTTAAATGATTCATTTTCCGTTTTGTTCGTCAAGGGTTCCGACGTTTTTGTGTGTATAACAATCCCAGAATATTTACCGGGAAAGTTGAAAAAACGAGCGTGAACGAAACTGTAATTTTGTATGGGACGATCAATAGCGTTTTTCAACAGCCTACTTGATGGCAAGACGAAGTTTGCCGGGACCACTAGTTTACAATAAAAGCCATGGAAAGTTTAATATATGGCTAAATCATTAATTTTTCATTTAAATCGTTATAGTGACTATATTATCCAAACCATTACATATTCGCCCAAAAACTGAATATGAAGTAGTTTATTCACTACATAACAACAAATCTAATATTACCCAATAATTTCATGCATTTTATACTAATGCACATTAATAGGAACCATACATATTGAGAAGGGTCCATTCACCGTGCATTTGGGTTTAGACTGAAACACAATAAAAAAAAATTTGCATAAAATCTCATTGCTCATACGATAAAATACATCTTGCTTGTAGTATCCACAGCAAAAACTTGTTGAAATAATGGAAAATTTGATACTCTAACGTTAAAATGAATAATGTGAATTTTTGGCGTTTCTCCTAAGAGTGTTATGAAAGCTCATTATTAAACAGAATTCACATTGATTTGACTACATAAACTAAATTTTTCAAAAAGCATTGTGACAAGAACTATTTCATTTAATTAGATTTGTATTATTTTGCTAACAAAACAAAAATTTGTACAATTTTTATGAATATTCTGTAGGAATCTGTATATGTGCACGGTGACTGGTGACTTAACGGTACTCTTGATCAGATAAATAAATTTGAGAATTCACAACGTTTCGTCAATCTGCGTAGTATTTTTCAAACAATATTGACAAGGTGCATTTTGCTCCGACAGTGCATTTTACCCCATGCACTTCTAGCACTATAACCAACATGAAAACATGCGGCATCATCTGAGTTGAACGCAGACGATGAAATCGATGGTGGGAATGTTTTCCAAAAGACAGATGACGTTTATAAACAAGAATTGGATATGCATTTGCTTTAAATTCGAGGCTATGGTTAAGGCGACAATCAACTGGACGTGGCCTCTCCTACGTTTACTCCTTCCTCCGCGTCGATGGTAGATTGTAGTGTGTCATATTCATCCTAACACTGATTCACAATTGTCATCCGTAGCCCATTATTTAGAACGCTAAATTAATACTTTGTTTGAAATTGTTCGTATATGTTTGAGTTTAAGGCTAAGTAGCCCGTCATTCGTTTTGGCAACAATGATGCCTTTTCAGCTTGCCTTTCAAAGTGATATAACTAAGTCTTGATAGTTTATATCGACTTGAAAAAGTATCACTATACGCGCTAACATGTATAAAATATTCTGATACTTTTTCAGCTGTGTTAGTTAAAAACCAACTGGTTTTCTTTGATTAGAAATCGAGATTAATCAGCAACAATCATCAACGACGCGTACAAATTTCAATGACGGCCTACTTCGCCTTAAATGTATTTGTTACGCATATCCGACAGAACTACAGTGTACTGTAATACATATATACATTACATATATTACATACATATATAAGTTACGGTAGAACAGCTTGCAATCCAAATTCATGATGTTCCAACAATTTTAAGGCACAAATCTCGCAAAGAAATCACCAAACGACAGTGCAATTTCTATTTTAGCTTTGTGAACTATATAAAAGAAGATCGACTTCGTATGTTAAATGTTTCTGCAGATTGGTGACTTTAAAACCGTGAGTAGGGGCATAAGCCGGCCATTGTGACAGCCATCATGTCAGAAGGTATAAGGTGTTTGACAGCATCGGTAGAAATTTTATTAGCTGTCACAGCTTCGCGGAGTGACTACTACTATATTATGATATGACACAACACTTACAAATTAAGATGTGAGCAAAGTGAATGCAATATTCAAATAACTCGTTGTTTATTTTTGCTACATGTACAAAAAAAGAGTTATTGCTTGAAAATAAAAACGGACGATAGCCTCAGCAACTAAACTTGCAATTTTTAAACCGGACACCATTACACAGTTCACAGCTACGAAAAGGTTGTAATTTTAGTCCCAATTCCTAGTGCTCAGTGTTATCCACTGTACTGCCCAGTGTAGTTCCCTTTATAACCATACAATGTTGAACTGAAGTAAAACCTCACACACGTGCAGAATGAACCAAAATTTGGGGAAACCAAAAGCATTGCAAAAAACACGGTAGAAGCCAGAAAACGCCTGATAACAGCGTATGTGCAGTTAACCCAACCCATCCCATTTCTGCATGAATTACGGGCTGATGTATATTTTGGCAGTAAATTATAGTCTATCACAAATTAAAATTGTGCAAGTAGAAGTAGATTGTACACGAGTTTGAAAAATTACTTTATTATTTAGTACCGTGACGGGGCTGTTGCTGCTGCTGTGCTGTTTTACATGAACACTGGCACCGAACGCCCAAAACCTATAAATTTTCGACAATTTTATCTCGGTAATAGCTGCTTAAACGGTTCTGGCTCCTAGCGGTTGATACTTAATGGCGCATTGCCCAAGTTGAGGAGAAACGGAAGAGAGTCGATAATTGCACCCCAATTTATTGATTGCTAATTTTGAAAAGTGGCTTTTTATGGCGTCCTATCGCCTTCACACGCTGCACCTGAAACCGATGCCTGATAAAAAAAAAAAGTTCTTTAGCGATCATTTCCAGCTCATAACGCAAATAAAATTGGCATTTTCAAACTGTCTATTTAGAAAAAGGGCTTTACGCATCGGTCATTCCATACCACAGTGCGTGTAATCAACTATCATGGTTGTTATTTACTGAAACATATTCGAAAATTTAATTTCCAATTGAATACACACTTAGAATTATTTTAATTTTTTTTCAAATCGAAGTCTAGGAGTTTTAGCAAAATTTGGTGGGTAATGTTATATTGAGTAGCTTACACGCGCAAAACTTCACTCAATTCCAAAAAGGTAGCGTCTACGCGATTTGCGTTTTGGGCTGGATATTTTCTGGCTCAAATGAAGTAATAAATCCACAAAACGATCAAACCATTCATAATTGACATCGTATTCAATTTGACAAAATAGGCAACTCACTTGACCGATGTCGACAAACAAAGTGCCGATATATTCTTTATCAGTTTATGATTCATAAATATACGGCAAATTAATATTCATGATAAGCCACTTAATTGAAGAGATCGAACACAAAGCCCAAGCGTTCGTGCTAGGAAGAGCAGTATAGTTAACAGGAAACGGTGTTAATTTAATCCATTTTGCATTAAAATAGTGGCGTGTATTTTTCCCGCCAATGAAAACTCGGGACATCCGCCACCTGTGTTGGCTTCGAACGTGGCCACAGCTGGCCAGAATTGGAGGAGGGCAATGAAAAATAGTGACATTCCAAAGTGGAAAAAGGATAAATATTAATAAAAATGGCTCGACGCGATTTTTTCCGCTGTTATAAATATGATGTCAAAATTTAATATTTAAATAATTATTTAGCAGCCTCTACACCGCCGCTTGGCACTTCCCTGGCGTACGCACCGTAAATGATGTTTGACCTCAGAACAAGGCAAATTTGCCACACATGAGTGTTGGGGGCACAGATAGCCGTAACGGTTTATAAAGAGCTGAAGATCATGGGTTCGAATCCCATTCCAGTCGAGGATCTAATCAGTTCAGACATTTTCTCGACTTCCAGGGCATAGCGTATTTTCGTACCTGCCGCATGATATACACATGAAAAATGGTCAATTGCCAATGAATGCTCTCAATAACTGTGGAAATGCTCATAATAACACTCAGCTAAGATGAAGACTATGTATCAAATGGGACGTAACGCCAGAATGAAGAAGAATAATAAGAAGAATATCGGTGGATCGCAGTCAGGCAGATGCGCGGCACGAAAATTGATGTGTTTCTGCAATTGTGTGTGTCATGTAGAATAAATTACCGAATTTTTTGTTCGTCAATTTGAGGCCATGATAGACCGAGTGATTGTGATGCAAATTCCACAGACAGCCCATTTTGTCACCACCAGCCGCCGTGTGGTCATTATGCTTGTGCGAGCGACCGTGTAGTTATCACCCATAATAGAGCGAAATAGGTTTTTTTTTCCTCTCTGCAAGATGGATTGCCGTAAAAAATGTCAAGCAACTCGCAAATGTTTATTGAATTGAAGCTAACTATAGCACCATATTGGATGCATGTCATTTCAATCGAACACATGTGATCCAAATGAACTGAGAAGGCCGTTTTTGTATCCAACTATAAAACTAAAACATAATAATCTCCTTTAAATATATATACGCTTTTACTTCATGTGACTCCATAAAAATGCCAAATAAGGGTGATACAATCAAAATCAAAAGATTACCTGGAATAACACATCTCTGAAAATGCATTAATTTTTCAGGATACACACATGTTTGTAATGTTATAAAAAATAACGAATCGCATTACAATTTCAATTTAAGTATCAATGCTTTTTATTTTGATTACTTGGTTCTACATCAATCAACTTGATAAAACCTCGCCAAATCACTCGGTTCATAGCCGCCTCTCTCCATCCTCGACTTCGACCCACGCTCTCCAGATCCTGGGGCACATGATAAATCCCCCCAGCCTGCTGTTTTTTTTTAGTTTCAATAGGATTCAAAACGAACACCATGCGATGGCTTTTCGAATTTTGAAATGAACTTCACCATGGTTGACGATGGAAAAATCATCTTTATTCGTGTGCAGATTAGTTTTATTATTCTATCAATTGCGCATATCTTCATTTTGACCTTGATCTGCTAACATTTCTATATATGGCAAACTATCGGAGACGCGCATCAGAAAATTCCTATTGAAACATGATTATGTTTTCTTTTCAGTTATAGCCATACGCTTTAAGGTGAAACATCTCAGAATCCAAAGATGGCCGGCACAATGGCCGACTTCTCCCCCTGCTCACGTTTTCAAAGGCACAAAACTGGAGAAATAGTTGGCAAACGTTCCTGATCTTCTTATTTTAAGCTTTCTGGTAGTGCACAAAGCCAAAATAAAAAGTGCACTGTTGTGGGATGCTTTCTTCGCGAGATTTGTACCTTTGAAGTTCTAGTGCAATCTTAGAAGTTAATTCCAAACTGTTTCACGTTAAGCCCGTCGCCTATGCTTATCAAGCATTAAGCATTAGGCCCGTCGCTTTTGTTTATCGCAAGTGTGCTGGGCTGCAATCATTTCATTCATCTCGTCGTAATCGCATAATATTCACGACCATTCGAAAGTCTAGTGGGGGGGTCCCGTAGCCTCGAGGTTACGCTTTCGCTTCGCAAGCGGAAGGTCATGGGTTCGATTCCCAATCCCCCCACACAAAAACTCCGTCCAGCCACCAGAAGACGCCGCACGAAGGACTGTGTATTGGGGAAGAACACATCCATCCTTCGTCAGTATCGGATGATGACTGAGACACACCGACCCTCTTTGTAGGCTGTTGCCTCACACAACACATGAACATGGCAAAATGAACCACCGCACACCAATGGACTTCGATATGGATATGGATTGGACCAAGGACAAGCACTCTCCTCTACTTGCTCGGTATGAGAGAAATAGCAATAAGAACTATAAATAGATTCTGTATATGATACTCGGCATAGTAGTGGCCAAGTGCACGGAGTGCCTAACAAATATGAGTAAGGAAAAAAAAATTGAAAGTCTAATCAATGGTTTACGCTATTGAGATTTTATGAGCTTCCTTCGTTATTCGATTGTGTGTAAACTCTACTAAGACTGATACAAATATTAATTTTCTTATATGTTACCCCCCGAAAATTTTGAAGGGGAGAAAAGAAAAAGGTTCATCATGTTTTTGACATCAGTTAGGTTTCTTTTTAATTTTTGGAGTAAAAACCAGGTAAAATAATGATCCAGATGACGATTGGAAAAAGTTTAACAACTATCGTTAAAAATAAAAATTCGAAAAAATAACTTATTTTTCATTTTTAATTTTTTGTTCCTTATTTATTTTTATCCCCCCCTCGTACCTTCCAAGTGGTCTCGGACATAAAAGAAAATTAATATTTGTATCAACCTAATGAAAACGACTGAAATATAATATCGGCAAACTGTTTATATATTCGTGTAACTTGAAATGATTGAAATGATGCGAAAGCATTTCTGTCAATGTGATTTACAGTTTTGTTTTTAGTTTATGTTGCACGTTAATATTACATATTGAAATGTGGTTTACTGAATCTAATTTCGCGCATCCACCACACCATCTTTGCAGGACTGATGTCTGGCATTTTTGCAACATGCCCTGCCCAGCATATCCTTTCAGCTTTGGCTACCTTCTGGATACTGGGTTCGCCGTAGAGCTGAGCGGCACCACGCCTCGTTCTCCTGCACGCCACCTAAGCACCTGATTTTTTTTATTTCCCGATAAAATTCATGTTTATTTTTCATTTGGGGTTTTCTACAAAAGTTTTTTTTTTAAGAGTTTGACCCCGAGGAGTCCTTCAACTTTGATTGCGATAGTTTTGTTGGTTGGTGGTTTTTGCGGTGTAACCCTAGTGGTGTTTTGGCCTTATGGACTCTGGTTGTTTTAAAAAGAACATTTGATTACCTAACTACTACTATTTACACTACAAAAATTAAATAACCTAGGGGGGAGCGAGGTTCCGGATGACCTGCTGGCCAGATTGGTGGCAACGAGACCTGAATCTATCGATTGAATCACCAAAGCGCTCCTCTTGTGTTTTGATCTCAGCCAGACGGTGGACCTCGGTTGTCCTCATTCTCGGAGGACTGTCAAGGATCATCCGGAGGAACTTATTTTGGGTCTCTGGAGCCTCAAATGGTGGGTTTTGGCGCAACTCTCCCAGATTGGTACGCCATATTCAATGACCGGAGGAATGACATGTTTGTAAACAGCAAGCTTGTTCTTCAAAGACAGAGTTGACTTCCAGTTGATCAGTGGGTATAGTGCTTTGAGCAAGATGTTGCTTTTGGTGACCGTTTTGTCAACCTGCTGTGTGAAGAGAAGCATGCTGTCTAACGTTAAACCAAGGTAGTCGGCTACATCAGACCATTCCACCGTTGTTTCCGAGGGTGATTTAACAATCCTGTGGATTGTAATAAGGGAAGAGGATGACCTGGGTCTTCGCAGCGTTGATACAGCTGTTCAAATTATCTGACAAGACATTCAGGCCTCTCTGGAGTCAAGATGTTAACACACTCATGAATCTGCCGCTGTAGACGACTGAGGTGTCGTCAGCGAACAGTGATAGAGAACCGCCTTCAGGGAGCTGATGCATGTCCGAGGTGAACAGGTTGTATAGTAGGGGACCTGAAATACTTCTCTGAGGAAGACCTGCGGGGATGTTGTGAGGGTCTGAGTTGACTCCATTGAGGGAAACCCTAAACGTCCTGTCAAACAGATAATTTTTGATGATTTTCACCAAATAGGTGGGAAGATTCTATCGGTGCAGCTTGTACACCAGGCCGTCATGCCAGACGTTGTCGAATGCTTTTTTAACATCGGGCAACGCCATGGCGGAGGATTTAGCGAGGGACTTGTTCCGCCTGATGATGTTGGTTACTCGAGTCAGTTGGTGCACGGTTGAACGACCGCGTCGAAAGCCAAACTGTTCCTCTAGTAAGATGTTGTTTTGATCGGCTGCCGAAAGCAGCCGTCTGTTGATCGCTTTTTCAAAAAGCTTTGATAACCCTGAGAGTAGGCTGATGGGTCGATAGTTTTTTGGGGAGGAAGGATCCTTCCCAGGTTTCCTGATGGGGATGATTTTTGCTGACTTCCACGACGAGGAGAAGTAGCTAAGTCGGAGGCACTGATTTTCAATCGGATGTCGGTAGAACTGGAGACTCTAAGTTCAGGATGTTGTCGAAACCTGGTGCCTTCATGTTTTTGGATGTTTTGAGATAGGCCAGCAATTCGTCAGCAGTGATCTCCGGCTCCTCCGAGAAGTCGTTGGGAGATCGGTGTAGGTTAGCTGCGTGTGCGGAAACAGCAGCTTCGTGTGGGCTAGGAATGTCTAGCCCTAGATTGTTGGAGCTGACGAAATGCCGACCTATCTCTGCAGCCTTCTCCGCAGGCGTTATCAAGCGATTCTTAGAGTCGGTTTTGTCTAATGGGATCAACGGTGGAATTGGTCTGGGTTTTGTTTTAAAAATGTTGGTCATCTTCCAGAATGGCTCAGCACAATCTGAGAGCGAGCGGTTTTTTTTTGGAAAAGTCTTCGTTCCTAAGGTTCACCATTCTGGCCTTAACAATTTTGGATATGCGATTTACTTCGCTTTTTGACGCAGGCAAACCAGTGCGTTGGTACTGCCTGCGTTTGGTGTTCTTTTAAAGAATAAGATCTTTGTAACACGATCGATAATAAGGGTGTTGCTCACCTGACCAGATGCTGGCACATGCTGCTCTCGGGCCACGGCCTCTTCGACGCTCTGCAACAGCCGGTCGATGTCTTCAGTGGATGCCAGAGGAGCCTCGTATCGGACGTTGGCGTCGACACACCACTGAAGTTGGCCCCAGTCGACACGGTGGTAGTTGCGCCGGGTGACCCGATGCCGGTTGACTAGGAAACCAACTTCTCCAGCACCGGGTAGTGGTCCGAGCTGAGGTCCTGGTGTACGACCGGTTCGGAGATGTTGTCGCCCATGATGCCTTCCTATCAATGGCTGAGTGGGCCTCGGACCGGCTCAGGCTGGTGAGTGAATCCGGGCTCAGGATGGTGTAGTCCTGCTGTAGGATGAGGCCATTCCTGTTTCGCCGGGGCCATTCTTGTTTCCTAAGCACCTGGCTTTCGAAAACCACAAGAGTTTTCAGGTCCTCCTCGACCATAGTCCACGTCTCAAGCCCGTAGAAGACTACCGGTCCAATGAGCGCTATGTACGTCGTGCATTTGGAGCGGGGGTGAATTTTTCTTGACCGCAATTTCTTCAGGAGCCCATAGTAGGTCCGACTCCCACAGATGATGCGCCTTCGTATTTTAAGACTAACGTTATTGTCGGTCATCAGCAAGGATCAGAGGTCCCCGTGACACTCTTTCTTGGCGTACCCTGTCGCGCTCAGTTCCGCTTACTTTGTTTTCGACGCATTCACCATCAATCTGAATCGTGTTGCTTCGTGTTTCAGGCGAGTGAGCAAATCTGCCACCGTTTCAAAATTTATTCCAATAATATCCATGTTGTCCGCAAAGCAGACAAATTCTCCGGATCTCGTGAAAATCGATCCCCGACTGTTAAGCCCGGCTCTCCGCATAACACCTTCTAGCGCAATATTGAACAACAGGCACGAAAGTCCATCAGCTTCTCATAGTCCCCGGTGAGATTCGAACGAATTAGAGTGTTCGCCCGAGATCTTCACGCAGTTTTGCAAATCGTCCATCGTTGCTTTGATCAATCCTGTGAGCTTCCCGGAAAAGCTGTTCTCGTCCATGATCTACTGTGATGTCGAATATCATCATCGCTCTGAAAAGACCTAAACGTGTTCGATGTCGAAAACTGAATGCATGTTCTTTATTTCTGTTTAAACTTACTTACTAAATACTTTCATACTCTACAAAGTCTACACATAAGGAATAAAGGAGAGAGAGAAGGTGGTAGCTCCGATCGAACCAATACCGATAATATATGCAACATGTGTAACGAGCAATTAGGTTCTCACAGCAAGCAAGGAGGTCTGTGATCTGATCTTTTGCTTACCGGGTTCTATTGGGTGCATCGCTCTCAGCAGGGTGCAACGATATATTGGTTGGCACTTGAAGAGTGCAAAGTGACTGCATGTTGCTAAGCTATTTCGTGAGAATTATTTAAAATGATGTGTTATGGATTTGTCAATTATGTTGCACAGTGATTAAGTCACTTTGTGCTTTATTCAGGCTTGCTTACACTACCATAGCTCTACACTGTCGTATGCCGCTTTGAAATCGATAAATAGGTAGTGTGTAGGGTACTCATGACATTTCTGGAGGATTTTCCGAACGGAGAAGATCTGGTCCGTTGTCGAGCGGCAGCCGATGAAACCTGCTCGATAACTTCCCACGAACTCGTTTGCTATAAGTGATAGCACGTTGTAGGTGGCGTTATGATAGTGATTGCACGATAGTATTCATACTCCAGTTTGCGCCCTTTTTGTAGATGGGGCATATAACGCTTTGCTTCTACTCCTCCGGTGGTTGTTCCGTCTCCCAGATTCTGCCAGGCGATGCAAACAAGCGGCCAACCTGTCCGGGCCCATCTATATGAGGTCAGCTACGAAACCTTCCTAGCCAGAGGCCTTGTTGTTCTTGTGCTGTTGAATGGTATCCTAAACATCCCCCATCGTGGAAGCTGGTTGGTTTCCACTGTCCGCTGCACTGACGTAGCCATTAACTTCGCTATTCTGAACTTCTGTGCCTGTGGTGTCTGCGCCATTCAGGTGTTCATGGTAGTGCTGCTTTCACTTTTCGATCACCTCGCGTCCGTCCATCAAGATGCTCCCATTATTATCCCAGCACATTTCAGCTCGCGGCATGAAGCCTTTACGGGATGCATTGCGCTTTCGTAGAACTTCGGCGTTTCTTGAGAACGGTACAGCATTTCCATCTCTTGGCATGCTACCTCTTCCAGGCGGTTCTTTTTGTCCCGGAATAGGTGGGTTTGCTGTTTCCGCCTCAGTCTGTATCGTTCCACGTTTTGTCGCGTACCATACTGCAGCATTACAGCCCGCGCTGCACTCTTCTCCTCTAAAACATCCTGGCACTCCTCGTCAAACCAATCGTTTCTTGAGCTCCGTTCCACATATCCGACAATGCTTTCGTCAGCGTCGTTAATGGCTGCTTTGACTGTCCTCCAGCAGTCCTCCGGTAACGCTGCCTCAAGATGCTGCGCGTACGCATTGGTGATATCCAGTTGTTTCAGTCGTGCTAGATTGTACCGAGGCGGGCGTCGGTTCCGTACGTTGTTGACGACGGAGAGTTTTGGGCGCAGTTTAACCATCACCAGGTAGTGGTCGGAGTCAATATTAGCGCCACGATAGGTTCTGACGTCGGTTATGTCGTAGAAGTACCGTCCATCGATCAAAACGTGGTCGATTTGCGTTTCTGTCTGCTTAGGTGATCTCCAGGTGTACCGAAACGGAAGGCTGTGCTGGAAATAGGTGCTACGAATGGCCATATTCTTGGAGGCGGAAAAATCCATCAGTCGTAGGCGTTGTCGTTCGTCAGCCGGTTGGCGCTGAACTTTCCAATCGTTATCCTGGAGGAGTTCAGTGGCCAGCCCGAGCGTTCAAATCTCCTATGATGAACTTGACGTCGTGACATGGGCAGTGGTCGTACTTGCGTTCGAGCTGCGCGTAAAATGCGTCCTTGTCATCATCAGTGCTTTCGGAGTGTGGGCTATGCACGTTGATTATGTTAAAGTTAAAGAATCGGCCTTTAATTTTCAACTTGCACATTCTTCCGTTGATCGGCTACCACGCTATGACGCGCATCTGCAAATCGGCCATAACTATAAAAGCTGTTACCAGCTCACGTATATTGTCGCAGCTCTGGTACATGGTATGGTTACCTCTAAACGTTCGTACTATTGTTCCTGTACAGCACACCTTCTATAGCGCTACAATTCCGAAACCACGAACCTTCAGTACATCAGAGAGTATACGTGTGTTTCCGATGAAGTAGAAAGATTTGCAATTTCACGTACCGAGTTTCCAATCGCTAGTCCATTTTCGTCGCTGTGGTCTTTGCCGATTGTTCTGGTCCGTATTCTTTCGTTGACGTTCCTGTGCTTATGTATTTTACGATTGGCTTGCAGGAGCCTCCGGAGAACGATTCCCCCTAAATGTTTGGAGGACCATAGTGCGCAGTTTAGCACAGAGTCCTACTCTGGCACTCGTTGATCAGCCGCCCCTAACATGGGGAACAGACGCTGTTTTGAGCCGCTCCGAATATGGAGTACAGACGCTCCAGGTTTGCAGAAGCAACCCCCTTCCCTTGGTTACCCGATCTTCCATAAGGTTGTTTGTACAACGGCCAGTACCACGAAGAGGTAGGGATAGGAGTTGCTGGGCAAGAGGCTATGGACCACACGAAAGAGTCTATTTCAGGGGTTTTCAGACCTTTTAATTCGCGGAGCACTTTGTATAACTAAATTGTTGCACGGAGCACCTGTTCATCATTATAACGTTAATTAAGCGGGTGAGTGTTTTTCATCTTGTTATAGTCCATACCAAAATTTATCTCATTGGTAGTGATTTAATGAAGGGAAAATCATCAGACTGACCATTTTTTTTTGCGTTTGCATTTTATTTTTTACATTTTAGCATAGCCGAAAAAAAAAACTTGTTACGGCTCCTCAAGTTTTTTTAAGACATGGACACGTTAATTCTTCCAGTGGGCACAATTGTCCTTTGAAGCAAGCACCACACTAGACAATGGACTAGCATGCAACGCCCAGTGGCACAGCCGGAGAACATTCCTCACGAAAAGTTTTCCTGCCTGAGACGGAAATCGAACCCACACTCCTCAGTACGATGCGGCTAAATGCCTGGTGATACTAACCGCACGGATATGATACATCAAGTGATTTATCTGACTTCAATTTATCAAGCTGCTCAAGTTCAGGTTTAAATTGGTAAATTAGCATTTAAATTGGCAATATGTGCAACGTTTGCTGGAACCACTAGTTCAACATATAACATACCAGACGATACTTGAATGTTGCACATGTTGGCGTTGCACAACTATCACCTCAAAAAATAAGTTCTCACAAATACTAATTTGATGCTTCGGCCGCACCTTTCAATTGTCTGCCACCCTACAGCATAAGACGACAACAGATTGAATCAATTTATTTTATCATATCAAAAATAGAAAAAGGTGACATATTTCAAATGTCAATGTGTTGCGTGACTTGCAACACATTGACATGAAAATATGAGATTTTTTCTTTGTTTTCGTCAGTTAAACGTTAAAACCCACATAGCCGTAGCGGTAAACGCGCAGCTGTTCAGCATGACCATGCTGAGGGTCGTGGGTTCGAATCCCGCTGGTCGAGGATCTTTTCGTAAAGGAAATTTTCTCGATTCCCAGGGCATAGAGTATCTTCGTACCTGCCACACGATATACATATGCAAAAATTGTCAATCGGCAAAGAAAGCTCTCAGTTAATAACTGTGGAAGTGCTCATAAGAACACTAATCTGAGAAGCGGGCTTTGTCCCAGTTGGGACGTTACGCCAGAAAAAAAGAAGAAGACGTTAAAACTTAAGCTAAAACTGGGTTTTCTCATTTGTTAAACCTTCAAAAAGGTCTTTGAAGCAATTTTTCAAAATAAATTATATCGAAAATGTATTTGAAATTAAAAAAAAATGCTTTTTTCAACTTGAAGTAATAACAAGATGCTTCACACACTTTATTTGAACAGTAAAAATGTAATTTCCAGCGGAAAAAATCGAAAATTCGAAGAAATTTGATTTTTTTTAGCTTAGTTTAGCTTAGACTGACTACACATATCAATGGTTGCTATTCCGTGATTGACGGAAGTTAGTGAAAATGCACAAAGAAACAACTAGAAGTTCGGCTGGGATTGGCCATAATCTTCTTCAGTGTGCATAATTCAGTGCCTCTTTTTTTTCAAAACTTTTTTAAATTACAAAAATAAAGCAAAAAAGAAAGGGGTGCTTTGAGAAAAAAAAGTAAAACATAAATAATCTTGAAGAAAATTGTTTTTTTTTTCACTAAAAACTTTGTTTTTGGGTAGTTTTTGCTAAATAACTATGTTAAATATTTTTAAATTAAATTCGTTGTATACACATAATGGAAACAATTGAATAAGCTCCTAAATCATATTAAAATAATTAGAATCGGAAGTTTTCATGAAGTTATGGTCCAACAAAAATTAAGTTTCTTGTAAAAAGAGGAAAAATTAGGAGAAATCTACTTTTAATTTTAAACAAATTTGATATTCTACAAATTTTTCATGCATTTGATTCTGAAGAGAATGCTGCAAAAAGCTTTAAAATTGGTTTGAAAATAACCTCTAATTCTTAATATTTTTGGCTCAAAATTTGATGATTGCCTTTTTATGTGATTTAAATTCAGAAGAGCACACGAATTTTTGGTTTTGAGACATTTTGAAAAATTAGCCACACCCTACTCCATAACTAACTAACCACTTTGAGAATATGGAAGAAAATTACACCAGCAGAATCATCGAAATTTCATCCGTCGGCAGAATTTTGTGGATATCGTTCTGAACGTGTTGTAAGACAATTTTTTTTATTATCAATCAACAGTTTGAAAATAGAAAAAAGAAATTTGTATTAATATAATATTGTTCAATATATATTTAAGTCTGTTCATCCTAAGTTCATTGAAAATCTCTGAAAATGAGTAAACTACCAAGAAGGGTTTGAAAATCTAATTCGTCTCTGAATTATGTCCATAATTTAGAGAAAATTTCAATATTCTCTTTGTCGTAATCATCGTTGAAAAAACGCAAAGTGCAAAGAAAGCATTAACTTCAAAGCTTTTGTTTGCTTAGTACCTGTTGTAACTCTACTCTATTACACATTAAGACACAAATGTCTTGTATCGTTACACAAGTAGTGTATCAGAGATTGTTGAAGCCCCGCGAAAGACGATGATAAGTACAAATTAAATGCAAATTTCCACGAATCAACAGGAAAGCACAAATTAAAAACGGCTCCTTCCGAAACACAAGCTAGGCCACCACTTTCCCATGTAAATGAAGACATTTCCATACCAAAACTGTTGGATGTGTATCGCGTGCCACGAAAAACGCTGCCGAGTCCGGTTTTCGTCTTCCATTCTTAGAATGTGCCCATCAGAAGGATAAGTTGATGTGTGGCTTCCGAGCAACAGCGATGAGAAATACCAACATTCTAGCAAATGATGTCGTAAAACATTATGAATTATCTTCGCTTACTTTCCAGTGGTTTCGGTTACCCACGCTCGAAAACCAACAAGGGTGATTGTTGTTTCTATTATACCCGTTTAGTAACATCCATAGCTAATGGCAGTAGTGATGGTAGTAATCACGAGGTAACGCCGCCATAAAAAATGTTTCATGCTACAATGTTTTAAAATACGAAGCACGTTCTTCTACGATCGAGCCACCCTAGTGTTTCAGTAACAGCACAAGGAAGACGGCTCTCTTATCGGAACCTGTGATGCATGAAAATGAATGGTGTGGAAATTTAGCAACCTCTAAAAATGAAGAACAGCGCGGAGGCGAAAACAACAAGTTATTTCAAACTTTAAGCCTTTTAATCGTGAAGTAGCTCACTGAATCGAGCTAGAATGAAAAGCGGTAGTTGGAGTAACTGTCCGCCAAATCGGTGATATACGATGCAGCCGGTAAAGTTGGCCCATGCAGTTAGTTATTAATAGTAGGCGTCCTGAAAGGGTGCTTCGATCTTGGTAATTGAATATGAATGGATGCAGTTTTATCATTTGAAGAATTTTTGGCATGTTAAACTTGTCTCAGAATATACGGAAAAAATCAGCTTAGTTTTGTTAGCTAACGCCACAAACAAAATGTAACTTAATATAACATTTTGCTTAGGATAATTTAACTTGATTGGACCGAGAAAAACTGTGTATGGTTGAACCATTCATTATTAAAACTGATTTAGTGTGTATCGGTTTGATACATGTTTCGCAAACTTACAGTACTTTTTCGATTTTCTATATAAAACTATCAACTTTTGTAGGGTGGATCTCAGTTGTTTATGGACCAATTTGAATAAAATTTTAAGAGATCGAGCTTAAAATAAGGAAAATTTTAGGAAAAAAGGTACATTTAATGGTATGACACATCGCACTGAACACATTAACTGAACATTCCTCACTAAGAGTGTAAAGAGGAGTACAACATGTTCAAAGTATGACATTTATAAGTTATTCATTGAAAGCTGCTCGATAACTTTAAATAATTGACGAAATTGTTCGAAATTCCGAACATGACTAATCCTCCGCACAGTGTCGATTTCGATGGTAAGAATCAGGGATGAAAATCATTTTGTAAAACTTATATGTAAGAAAATCAGGCCCGGGGCTTTTTTTTCTTGGTTGATTGGTATAATGCTTGCTCTAACTCAGAAAGTGTAATTGGAGCTGTTAAAATAGGATGAAACTCATTTTCATTCTTGTACAATGTTCCAAAGTGATTTTCAATAGTCGTTTTTAAGGTTTTTGGATGAGAGGTTAAGTTCCCATCGATGTCTAGCTCAACTTATTGCAGAGTTTAGAAATTTGGAATAGACTGAGCTTTTCGTCCCCTAGAAAGCTTCACGCACTTGTTTTCAATTTTGAGTTTTCGATTCTAGTTTGCTCAATGCTCATTAATTTTGTCCTAACGTAGCTTAGCTCTCGAGACACATCTTCACCTTCATTATTTTTGCCAGTTATTTCTTTTAAGCAACCATGCAAAAAACTCTTCGAATCGGCGACACGCTTATAGTTTTAAAACGATTTTGTTTCAAACAAAGATTTTGCTTTTGGTTTCAGGTGTTTGAACCACCAGCCTCCGAAATTTTTATTGTACATGTGAATTCGTTTAGCATTTTGAATCACTTTAGTGAACTCTAGGTTAATTTTTTCTTCGATCGAAAGGGTTGAAATTATTTTCCAGTACCCCTTCCCATTCACTGTTACGTTTGCGTTGATCTATGTTTTCGTATTTGACGATAAGAGAGCGGTGAACAGAAAATGAAGTTGCTAGAATTTCAAAACTTCTAATGACTTCTAAAAAGAACGCTGGTCCATACACTCGATCTAGTCTGGACATTGAATCACCCCCAAAGAATGTGTACCACGTCTTCGAGTTGAACGAATTGCCAATATCATGGAGAGCCAGACTATCAACAAGCTGTTGAAGCCCCTGCCTGGTATTTTTAACGGTTCCGTTTGAGCCATTTTTCAACAAAATACAATTGAAAACGTCTAATATTACATTGAAAAAACTTTGCAAAAGATGTGGTGAAATATCCTGATTTTGCGAATAGCGTAAACGCGACTTCTTGGAGAAATAAAAAATCAATTTCATGACTCCAAACAAAAACCCGAAGTACGTTCTTTTTCAGCGAAGAGCTGAGCACATTGATGTTAATTAAAGCTATTTTTCTTGTAAACGTACTCATTTTAGAATGCAATGCAACTGTCCGCAGCGAATCGAGTTGGTCACTTCACTTTACTTTTCGTTCCTTTTGGTTTCGTTCCTTTTTTAGCACTCACCGAAACGGGATCCTTCACTGAAACCGTCGACTTACTATCTCGTTCATTCAACAGGTTCTCATCGTTGTCCGAGCCATCCGATGAAGTGTTCATCGGCCGTTTGATGAGTGTCCTAGCTTGTTCACTTACTTCCTCGGTCATGTGGTCGTTTGTTGTTCCGCCAACCGCAATACCGGTGAATTTTGCTGATTCCATTCCGTACTCCATATACTCCTGAATAGCTTTGTTAGCCACCTAAGGTGATTATAGAACGAAGCCACATCTCAAATTTTTAAGAGCACAAGACTTGAGAACCAAACAGCGCTGTGCATTTAAAATTTATCCCATTGATCACCACCAGCAAGCAAGTAGTTTGATTGATGTGTAATAAATTAACGGAGTACGGTAAATTTTTACAGTTTTCAGTTAAATTTTACCGGAATCCGTTGAATTTCGATGGAATTACGGTGTTTTAGTTTATCGAACTGTTCAGCTGTTGAGGTTACATTGAAATTCACGTATCACGGTAAAATAATTTAAGTGTGCATTTTGTCCTTATTTTACCGTGCCTTTCTTTTCGTCGTTGATTCCAGAGTATAATTTCTTCTTGCTTTTTTTATTCTCCATTTCAAATATGGTCATCAATTTACGAATCAATAGACAGTGAAGCTTTAGTCGGTAATTTAATTTCAAATTAAAAACGGAATCGAAAAAAAAAAACCATTGAAGAATGGGCATCCTAAACCACAAAGGAAAGCCAACGAAAAAAAAAAAACTTTTTGACACGCTGCCAAAGCAACAAATCTGATCTTCCCTCTGTTCTTTCTTTGTTGGAGCTCTTTATTATCCGCTTTCCGGAGAAGTTCTCTTTGGCCACCGTTCGATTCGTTGCGGCTCGTTGGACACAGAAGATGAAACTTTGTAGAATCAACAAATTTATTCGAAATAGTCAAACCAGAACCACAAAAACCCAAATGGAATTGCTACTAAATGAAGAACTCTATGCCAGCAGTCACATCGGCATACAAATGTAGCTCATCATCAGATATATTCGTTTCCTCCGCAGCCGAAATGAGACAAAGTTTTAAAACATTGAACTCTTGCCCAGATTTGCGGTCCATCTCGTTTGACAGTACCTAAGTGAAGATTCGGTGACCCGAAAAGAATGGATGAATCCAGGAACTTTGTTTGCACAGCTCTTCGGAAACTACACAACCAGCAGATAGCGTTAATTTATCACCGTCAAGTGTTATCGGTTCGTTCGATCGCATCCGTTCTTCTTCGCCATTTCCTGTCCAAAAGAACTAGGTGCAACGTCATGGGCGTAGCTAGGATTTCCATCAGGAAGGGAGGTGAGGGTTTTTGCCAAACCAATTATTCATGAATTTGTCATATACGTTGGCATAAGACACATTTTTATTCAATCATACTAATTGTTTTCTATTATTAGTAATATTAAGCATAATATTAAACCAAAATATAATGAAATTTTTGACAAATGTTGAATTGGAATTACACAGAATTCCATTCCATGGTCCGGTTCGGTACGATTGCGAAAAAAAGAATCGCGTTTCTCAGTTAGTTTGTAGGCTTCAAGGAAACCTGAAAGTGGATTGTGGCTGTTTAACCGATGATGAAGGGTCAATTGGTGAGCTCGTTCCATGCTTTTATTTCAAATCTGTAAAATATGAACGAATGCACATTTAATCGTTACAACGGTGGGACGTAAATATGATTTTTTAACAAACTATGAATGGCTCGTCACTGTAAGTGTCGGCATATACAACATTCATAAATTATTTATGTTCTACAAATGTTCTTCTTTAATAACACTGTTTTTCTCTTACCTTTAGTTTTGTTATTTAAATAAAATTGAATGGTTCGACATTATAAATGTAGACTTGCAAAACGTTCATTTTATTCAACAAACTTTGAATGGTTCGCCACTTTAAGTGCCAGTGTAAGAGTGTTCTGTGATGGTCCAGCCAATCGAGTTTTTTTCTATCAATATGAATAAAATATGGTAACACATTCTTAAGTCTTGACAACTGAATCAATGTTGTTTTAATCTATTTGTTCAACAAATTTTGAATGGTTCGTCATTTTAAGTGCCGACATTATTTTCTTCTACTTATAAATTTTTCATATCAGTTGAAAATATTATATTTATAACCCAAGTGGCACTGGTAACAAATGCAATATTTTAGAAAAATAAAACAAATTACATTGCCGTTGCATTTCAGATAATTTGTAGCATATCTTATTGATGATTTTTAATTTTGGTTACTAATCAATTACATTGTAACTTACGCTTTGTTTACATTACATAGGTGTTGCATTTTTACTTGCATGTAACTTAACCTAGAGCTGTCAAAATGAATAAGTTACATTGAAATTGAATCTGTGGTTGCAAAGAAACAAATAACACGCTAGGTTACATACAGATTGCTAAATCACATGTGTGTAACAGCATGAAGTTTGTTTACCATTTGTCATAGGGGAAGGGGTGAAAAAATGAACAAGATGGTAAAATGAACACCGAACTTGTTACGCATGAACAACAAATTTCAATAACTTTTATTACGCACGGATGATTTAGAGCATAAATAAGAGTGTTTTTGTTGATACGGAGATAAATTGAAGTCAGAACCACGTTCAGTAATTAAAACTGATGTAATTTTAGGCACGGAGATGTTGAGGTTTTTCAATGAGGTGAATTTTGTAATGATATAATGTCGAAGCAGAAACTTTTAGAACTGTTTTCGAAGGGATTATAATCATTCATAGATGTTTTTTTAGGACTGTGATAAAAAAAAATCAGTTTTTTCGTTCAAAATCATGAATATATTTATGTGTTCACTGTATTTTATTCTCCAACCGAAACACAGTAAACACATTTTCGACGAGTAAATTTCAGTTTTGAACAGAAAAATGGCTGATGAAGTTTCGATGATTACGATGACGGATCCTTGAACGTTTAGGTGTTTGGGTCCTCTAGACCAGTGGTCACCAAACTGCGGCCCGCGGGCCGCATGCGGCCCTCAGCAAGGGTTTGTGCGGCCCGCGGAGTGATTTCGAATATTGGAGTAGTTCGGCCCGCAAATTGTAATTTCAAAAGCTGAAAATTTATCTTCTGTAAAATATGGCTAACTTTTTTCCTACAGAGGGCCATTGGATTAATCTTCAGATTTTCTTCTTTCACATGTGTTGAACAGTGAAATGTCTATTGATGTGGCTAAGAATTTTATATGACACTTAAGTTAATTGTTGATATTACATTAATGTATCAATGTTGAAAATATTGAAAGTTTGTCAAAGCCTGTTTAATTTTTGAAAAAGTAATCCACGCGATTTATTTCTTAAATCGGTGCTGAATTGTTTGTAACCACGATATTTCACTTCCGGAAATCTTATAATTTTTACCATGTATCTTTGTACGAAGAACGAACTCTTAAGAATCCAGGGACATTAGGAAAGGTTATTAAAACTGTTATTAACTGTCGATTACAATAGGCATGCATATTTCAGAAGTCGAGTAACAAACTGTCGAAAACCTCGACTGACAGAGTCGTGCCGAGCGAATTTTTTGGACGACAGTATTGTTAGATAGAATAGATTTTCGTGCAAATCTTAAATGTGTGGAAATAAATACTCACACACCAATTTATATGGCAGTTCAGCAAAAGCACGCACCTTACGTTTAATGTACAATCTAACAGTGTACGTTACTTGTGCGTTACATGTTGATTTTGTTAGATCCAATGTATGTCAAATATGATGTGACAATATTTTGGTGCTAAAATTATTTATGTGGGATTTTATTGGGGGGAAAAATACACAATAAACTAGTCGAGTCGTTTTGATCAGACATATAAAACAGATATTTGTGGCCCGCGACGTATTTTAAGAGCAAAGTGGTGGCCCGCATAACCGGTTAGGCTGAGGATCACTGCTCTAGACAATTCGTAATCGAACGTCAACATTCCACCGCAAAATCGCTAGTGTTTGGAGGTGATGTTTACTTCAAAATTTCGAAATCGACATCTCCAACTTAGTTCTAATACCGTCCGTCCACGAATTATTGTGGCGCGTCGATCGTCGCAAGTTACTCGTTAAACAGTCAATGCCGTAAATGATTGTGTATTGTTAAGCTTAATTACTTTTAGACGACAGCAGTCAGTGGCTGTCTTCTTTGTTGAAATTTGTTCTGGGATTCCAACTCCCACAGGGTACACTTATGCACTGTCATAGTTTGTGTTACGTGCAATAAATATTCTAAATTTGTCCTTGAAAAACTTATCGAAGGACCTAAACTTTAATCAACTCGTGGGGACAAAACCCCCACCCCCCTATTTCATAACACCAAAACAGCTGCTGAATTCAAATTCTACCAAACGTAATGCCACGCTGAAGTAACGCGAAAATTAGAACCTTACAAATGTATTTTTTCGCATTCAGTATGTATCTATTATTGAACAATAACATCATATCAAACGCCTGTAGGTATGCATTATATATGTAGAATCGATTAAGAGAAATCACTCAAGTTAGTTAGGTCCTATTGAAGTGACAGTACAGAAATGCACAAGGGGCTTACATTAACAACGCGTTTTTTTCCAATTTTAGGCCCACCTTCCCCCTTGTAGTCATTTGTCCATACACAAAATTTACAATTTGTTTGGACCGTGGTCATTGGGCAGAATCTCTCTCCTCGCCCAATAAATGACTACGTGGTTTATGGATGACCCATAAGCACGTATTTTTTTAATTGATTTATTAACCCTAGAAATACTCAAATGGATGGATGTTATTTCTACTATTTGATAGAGAACATATTTGCATATCCGATTATTATAAAAAATCATGTTTTTCACATCTAAATCGCTATTTTCCTTATCATGGGCATATTACCGTCAGTCCCTAATATAGGCACAAATTGATCAATTGCTAAATTCAATTCGTTGTTTCACCTCGGGCGCAAGATTGCATTACTTTCTAGCGTCTTGTAGTGAAAAATTGTTAACAAACCCGCATCTTGTTTCCTTTATTCACAGAAGAGAGGATCGATGAAGAGATATCGATCATGTGATTTGCGCCCTTGTTATAGCACACGCTTGAATTTGCCTTCTTTCGAGCTATTTGAGCCATTTGAGCACGTCACAAACCAAGTGCTTTCTTGGACGGAGCATTTAATTTCCATACTTTTGTAATGTTCCAGTCAATTGGCTTAGGGGATTTTTGCACATTATTTGATGATTTATCGCAAATTCATCGTTTTTCCATTAAAAGCAAGACGATATCGTTTAGGTGTTCATTTTAATACCCCTTCCTCTATTGACAGCAGTGTAATTTATTGGCAGTTTCAGTATAGTTACACATCAGTTTCAAAATAACATAAGATTTCTGGGTAACTAATGTGTAACAAACGAGTAACTTGCTGACAATGGTCAACACTACATGTCAAAAGTTTTCATACGTATTGTGAATTTTGATATAAGAACTTTACTTTTTTGACGTTGGATAACGTCTTACGGCAACATACTGGGGTACAATTTCGAAAAACGAAAAATCGCTCGCGTCACGAAAAGTGGTTAGATTTTGACTGTTAATAACTTACTAACGCCCGCATAAATTTTCAAGATTCTTGCACCAATCGATTGCAAATCTTTCTACGAATCTACTCAAATAATGAAAACTATTGATTTTCATGACTAAACTATTGAACAATTGGTAAATATCGAGGCATGTCTTATTTTTAATAGAAAAGCACATTTTTCTTGCTGTTATAAGGTTTTGACGTTTTGGAGTTTACATGTGCCGTAATTAAGTGATAATTGATCATTTTTCATGGTTTTTCTTGTCTGTTTTCAATCATGTTGAAAATGCCAAACAACTGAATACAAGTACGACGGTCAGCCTCTTTGGCTCATGTGCCAAAATTTTATAACAAATGTGGTTTTAGTGCTAAAAATCATCCCTTAAATAGAAAATCGGGGAACCCATTTCGGGGTGAAATTGATCAATTGTCAATGCGATTATTGTTATTTTTTGAAACGACTCTACATAATGAATATGAGCTCCCTGAATTCGAATATGCTTGCAAAATGCTTAATAATGCAATATGTAAAGAAATAATGAATAGTTAATTTCAAGATTTGTGATAAAAACGCCTAGATGTAGGCAATTTCTTAAGGATAAACCTGATATATAACAGAAATTTAATTACTTCAACCGTATGAGCTAATTGGTACCAGTTTAGAAGATGGAATCGGGCTCGGGGATATATTTTAAGCATCCTTACAAACTTTACTTACTTTGAATAATTCCGTTGTCGTCGCTACCTACATGCAAATGCATGCTAGAGCGATCAGAGTATTAATTTGTCAAACAAAGGGTTCATTCAAATATTACGTAACGCAAAATTTGCCAAAATTTTTAAATTTTGGTATGGACCGTAACACTCTGCTAGACCCCCTCCCTCCCCCTGTTGCGTTACGTAATATTTGAACGATCCCAAAGAGCTAAAACTAATCAGCAACAGCTAACTAGAAAACTAATCAACCAAAATTATAATTGATAAATAAATAAATTAATTAATCAATTAATAGTTATAGATGAAGTGTCTCTGGTTGTAACTCTTTTACATCGAATGACCCGTTTTGTTTGAAATTGTGCTGCAATTCACGTTCTCCACGGATACGACTAGTCAGTTGGATGTCCTTCGGTATGATGCTGACACGCTTGGCGTGGATCGCGCACAGGTTGGTAATCTTAAACAAACCGATCAGATAGGCCATTCGCTTCCTGCAGGACCATGACGGCCGAACTCTGGAACCGCAGATTTGCCCGGATACCACTACGAAGCAAAAAAAGTTCTTCATGGTGCTGAACTTCTTCCAGTATCAAAAGGAACTTTAACATCGATTTGAGCAAAGAGGAGAACATGGAGCTCGCGAACTTCATGGAGAAGTACCTCAACCTCAAACTGGATTCGTAAACTACTAAAGCAACCAATCTTAGTGGATCATGCGTGGACCTAACGTTCGACCGAAATATTTGTTTGGGAAGCACGAGTTACCGCTCATGCTTATTCTTCCATCGACCGAGTCTATCGGTGTTGAAGTGTTAACCGAACCAAACTTACACCACAGATTTTCTGTGCTAACACACAATGTCCACAATAGGTCAGAATTGACATGCAACAAATAATATGAAAATTGATTGGATTTTTATCAGTAGAAATCTTTCATAAGTTTGTGCCGGTCTTAAGCCAGGAAATAGATGAAGCTAACGTTATCCAACGTCAACTTGGCGGTTGTATCTCGGAAACAACCTCTTACTTTTATGACTAGTTATTGTTTTTATAGATATTTTTCCAGTGATTAATTAAAATTGTTGAATTTACAATTTGCAGCCTCTCTAACAGCTTTTTAATAGTTGTCATTATTTTAGATTGGCTGTCCTCAAACAGTTATTCGGAAGTGTATCTGCAGCAAGATGAAATTAAATGGCGATTTATGATAGACAGCCCAGAAAATCCAACTGCGGGACACGAAACAACGTGATTTTGGAATCACAATCTTCACAAACAATTAAATTAAAATCAAAAACACTGCTGATTTGAGTAACAGTGTCAATTTCCATTTTTTTTGTGTCAGTTCTAATGGAATAATATCTCAACAATCCAGGTATCATGTGTTATTCAATATAAAATTATTATCTTTTTTATGAGCGCGTCAATTTTTAGCAAGTAAAATGATTGATTTCACCACAAATCCAAATCGGCATGTTAAATCTATTATGTACTTGTGAATAATTACGCGTTCGAAAATCATACGTATTACTTTTATTGACATTCAATTCTAAAATGGTTGTTCGGTTCCACAACTGTCAGAAAGTAACAACAACTTCAACGCCGTTTCATTTATTTTGTCGCAAGAAAACCCATGCGTGATCAACAAATTACATAGCAGTCGCTTCTAAACTTCTTATGTAACGAACAAACAAGTTACATAAGGCTCGACTTTTTGCGCTTTTTCGGTTACATAGCAGTATTTTTCCATGTTGCAAATGTATCATATTGTAACTATTGAAAATGTTAAGTAGCCGTTGCTGTAAGCTACTTGTAACAATATGTGCTGCTTGGGAAGCATGTTTAAATCCCATAAATGATTGTTTTTCATGATCTGAACGCTTATCAAAGTGAATCCTGTAACTTAACTATCATCCCCATTTACAAACATCTCTCCCAGTAACTGTTTTGAAGTTGCAGAGGTAAACACGGTCTCCAAATAGCAAAAGTTACACACTAACATTCCTTCCCCCAATCCCACCTGACTGCAAGGACGTGGCTGGCGCCAGTATTGCCCTTGAAAATATAGAAGCACTTAATTATGCACACTTCAGAAGATTATGGTCAATCCCAGCCGAGCTTCTAGTTGATTCTTTGTACATCTTCACTGACTTCGGTCAATCACGGAATAGCAACCATCGATATGTGAAGTTAGTCTATGCTAAGCTGAATACTATCACAGTTAGTAATGGAAGACTCTCAAAAAATTATTAAAGGAATCCCTCCTTTTCTAATCTACGCCTATGAGCAGCATAATCTGAATATAGAGCAAAAGGAGGATCCCTGAAGCATCAACTTTCATAAAATACCAAATTGAAAACAATTATGGAGAAGCATTTTAATCAAGATGGATCGTGACGGAGCTAAAGTGTTTGTGTGTGTGCGCCGGCATTTGCAATGGGAAGAAAACTAGCCAGAGTAAAAGCAGATGGCTGACCGGAGTGAAGGTCTCTGAAATCCGACTGAAACTGAGAGGAAAGCTAAGTCCACTTCACATCTCGAAAGCACCCTTCGGCGGGGATGGCAGAAGCAAACAAGCAAAATTAATTACTTCGCACTTATGGTTTTTCCGTTCGTCCGCCGAAAAATTTATCTTGATTTAATTAGTTTCAGATTGGGGAACCCTCTTCTATTCCAAAAGCAGCATCATCTTCTAAAACCTAGCCAATGAAGAAGGTGGATAAAAAGTGGACGACGATGACGCCTGGTTAGGCTGTCCGGGAAAATTTATGGGAACGTCGAATGAAGTTTGGTTTTCCCTTCTCCAGGATTTTGACCACCGCCTCTCAAACAAGACTGTTTGCCAATGTGAGACTATCGATACCTATCCCAACACCAGCACTTCGAGTTTGAAACAAATAGCAAACATTGCTCTTCATTAATTTCCTAGAATTGTCGGAAAGTTGGAGTCTTTTTTTTTGGATAATACATTTCTAGAACTCATTGAACCGTAATTTGTTTTCGTTGTTTTTTTCTACTCGTAGGGGTATTAAAATCATGATTCAGCACGAACCTGATAGAGCGATTTTTGAAACGGATTTTTCATTATTCAATGATTTTGTTTATCATATTTGGCGTTACGTTTCAACTGCGACAAAGCCTCAATACGAGAGGTCTCTGGTCGCATTTAAACCTGCAAGCCAGAGCATAGTCGTATTAAGCAACGGCGGGAGCAAGCGTCGCATTCAAAGAATCAAACAGTACTCCACTGAATTATGAAAACATATCAGAGCAAAACTTAGTCCAGATTTTGTAAGTTCATCAAATTGTTTTCAAATCCTTGTATTTTTTAAACCAACCATGATTTTAAAGTTTTTTTTTTTCTGTTGAAAAAAATTCCTTGTAACATCATTATATTACCCTAACGACCATTGCTGTCATCAATTAAGTCTCATAAGACAGTTCGCATCGTACCTTCGTGCTGTGCGTACACGAATTCTCTCTGCTCTTAGGAGATCTTTAAAAACAACCTAAAGCAATAAAACAGTACTTCTCAGTGCTACTAAAACAGTACTTTTTTGAACTATTTTTTCTAATATTGATCCCTTAACGATCCTTGTTCGGACCCTTGCTTTCGACTTTTCGTTGGACCTGTTAGCGAGAGCTAGCGGTGGTAATTCTTCTTGGACATCGTCTTGGGAAAAAACCTCTCGAAGGTCACGTTTTCTTTCGTTTATTCACTAAACATGGTTGCAACTATAATCAAAAAGAAGGGTAAAACTTAGATTTCACAATTTCCTTTCAAAAAAGTGGGGTTTAAAACTTATGACGACAAAACTGAACGCTTGTTCAAAGTCGTCTTGAAAGGTCTCTCAAGTGACTTTAAGTCACCTGAAGAGATCAAAATTGGAATTATTGATTTAATTGGATTTTCCCCAGTCCAAGTAATCATTATGAAAAAGAGAACCCAATCTGACATTGTGCAGAAAGGGCTTTCGTAAGAATATTATTTAGTTCACTTTAACAAAAAAGATCTAAATAAAATTAGAGCTTTAGAAAAAGCTAGACTTATTTTCGATGTCCGTGTGATATGGTAACATTTCCAGAAACCTTGAGGAAATTACCAGAACCCCACTCAGTGCCGTCGGTGCCAAAAATGGGGTCAAAACATTGCCGCATGAATGCCAAGTGCATGATTTGCGGAGGTTCTTTTCACGCTAAGGACATCCTGTGAAGGAAGATACCGATAAGTCCATATGCGCCAATTGCGGGGGCAATCATTAGAAAAAAATTTGGGCGTGCCCTGCGCGTAGGCAAATAGTCGAGACTCGTGCCAGGCAGATGAACAGTAATGTCCGTTACGATAACGGCCGTTTCCGGAATTTCCTGGTAAAGTCGAACAATGCTCATTTTTTCATTAAACGGAAATCAAGAATAAGATTCATCAAGAAGATCATAATCATGCTCATTCACAAACTAATTTTAATCCATCGGGTAGCCGTTTGAATCTTTCAATTTCGAATGTATCTACCCACGAAAAATCCTTTGCCGATATCGTAGCAGGTACATTTAACTCCTCCCCTTTTCATACTATTAGTACCCGTTCTAATGGTTTCAAATCAAATGAAAAAAAACCCTGCAACAACAGGTAACTTCTACTCAGCCTCTACGTCTACCCAAAATAAATCATCAGATATTGTACCCACTTCAAGTGATATATCTGCCTCTGATTTTAATTTTCTAACTGAACAATTGAATCTAATGATTGATGCAATGTTCAAAGCCACCAATATGATTGAAGCAGTCCAAGTTGGTGTAAAATTTACTAATCAAATTGTTATTGGATTACGTTTTTCTAATGGATCCAAATAATAATTTAAATATTTTAAATGGAATGCTCGTTCTCTGAATGGTAAAGAGGACGAGCTGTTTAATTTTCTTACAGCTAATAATGTGCATATAGCAGTTATTACTGAAACTTATTTAAAACCTGGATCCAAACTTAAAAAAGATCCTAACTTTTTTGTTTATCGTAATGATCGACTTGATGGGGCATGTGGGGGAGTTGCAATCATCATTCATAGGCGTATAAAACATCAACTGTTTTCGTCATTTGAAACTAAAGTTTTTGAAACTTGGTAAATATAGTTTCATAGCTGCCTATTTGCTTTTTCAATGCTATGGACAGCAAGTTAATTTGCTTGTAACTAGCTTGCGAAAATTGACTCGCAATAAATCAAAATTTGTTGTCATTGGTGACTTTGATGCCAAACATCGGCCATGGAATAATTCTCAAAGTAATTCCAACGGCAGAATTTTATTTGATGAGTGCTCTTCAAGATATTTCTCAATTCAATACCCTGATAGCCGTACGTGTTTTTCCTCTTCTAGAAAACCATCTACGTTTGACTTGGTCTTAACCGACTCTAGTCATCTTTGTAGCCAATGAGTTACTCATGCTGATTTTGATTTTGATCATGTCCCTGTTAAATTTCAAATATCCCATGAAGCGATTCTCAATCCTATCAGCTCCACTTTTAATTATTTTCGAGCCGACTGGAATGAAACATATATTGACTCTAATATTGGTGTTGACATTTCATTACATACTAAACTTGATATTGACAATGCTCTTGAAACTTGAACAAATTCCATTGTTGAAGCCAGGAGCATTGCAATTCCAAAATGTGAAGTAAAATTTGAATCCGTGATTATAGACAATGATCTTAAACTCTTGATCCGTCTTAAAAACGTGAGGAGAAGGCAATTTCAACGCACTCGCTATCCTGGTATGAAAATTATATGGCAGGATTTGCAAAAAGAAATCAAGAAACGTTTTGCACAATTAAGAAACAAAAATGTTTAAAATAAGATTTCTCAATTGGACCCTGGCTCCAAGCCCTTTTGGAAATTATCTAAAATTTTGAAAAAACCTCAGAAGCCAATAGCGGCATTGAAAGAGGAAAACAAATTATTACTGACTAATTGCGAAAAAGCTCAAAAACTTGTTATGCAGTTTGAAAGTGCGCATAATTTTAATTGAGGACTTACTAGTCCAATAGAAAGTCAATCAAGTTACTCAGAATTCTCAATCAAGAGAACGTTTTCGAAATTTTCTGGGAGACTGATTTGGAAAAAGTGAGTAATAGTTCTCAAAAAAGTTAAAAAAAAAGTTAGTTCTTAAAAATAAAAAAAAGTTGAAAGCTCCCGAGGATGATGGAAATTTCTTCATCCCTACCGAGAAACTTCCAGAAAGTAGCTTATCAGTTTTAGTTGATGTATATAACAAATGCTTTCAATTAGCATATTCCGCCATGGACATTCGACCACTCATCAACTTTTACGTGTAACAAATTTAATCCGTACCAACAAATCTGAAGGCTATTCTACTGGCCTTGCTCTTCTAGACATAGTCAAAGCATTCGACAGTGTTTGGCATGAAGGCTTGATTGTAAAATTAAAATACTTTAATTATCCAACATACATTGTTAGAACAATCCAAAATTATTTGTCAAATCGTAAACTTTAGATTAATTATCAAAACTCCAAGTCTAAAAGACTTCTTGTAAGAGCTGGTATTCCTCAATGCTACCTTGAATATAAGCTAGTGAATTCAACTCACCTGTAAAAAATCTAAACTGCTACGGCAAATGACATGTAATATGTTGTAAACAAAATTTTAATAAAATCTCAAATTTGTTTTACCAAATTAGGATGATAGTGTTGTTTAATAACACAGAACACCTAGATATAAGAAATGAATGTAATGTTTGAAATGGTACTAATAAAGAAATTTTAGATAAATAATGCTTTCTTGAGACCGATATTATACAATATTTTCATATTTGACCTACCTGAGTTACTTCAGGAATGTCAAAAATGTTTGTTTGCAGATGACACAGACCAATGTTAAATAGAAGGGTGCACTAATACATACAAACAGTTGTGTGTTATACAGAATCATTTCTTTAACTCTAGTACATCACATTGGACAAAGGACTCTTTGCAAAAAGACGAGGCCTGCGTGTCATCTGTAGTCGATTGCAAAGAATGCTTCCAAAACTCATTTTATAATATATATATATATATATATATATATATATATATATATATATATATATATATATATATATATATATATATATATATATATATATATATATATATATATACATATATACATATATATGTGTTAGTAAATGTTTAATTTAGTTTTACCAAAATTAGGATAGATAGTGTTGCCTAACAAAGAACACGTAGATATAAGAAATGAATGTAATGATACGGTTGTAGGACATTTCCCAGAATGACATTCCCCAGAACGCCATTCCCCAGAATGACGTTCCCCAGAATGGGACATTCCCCAGAAAACCATTCCCCAGAATTGTTTTAATACATTTTTATATAGCGGAAATAAATAAATTTGGTTTTATTAAGCCTTTTGTCGTTAAAAAAAATGAACTTATCGAACTGATTTGAATTCCCAGAGGCTATGAATTCCGGACATCGACATCAATTCACCCAAAATGTTATTTCATTAAAATCATCATTATAGATCTCAAGCGAATACAAGTTGAGTCCAAAAAAACCTTTTAAGTGTTTGCTTGTCTCAGGCAAACCATCTAAGAAGCCGCCCACAAATTATTTGGTCATATATGGGGTGAGAAGGTTTTGGCCAAAGATTACGGCCCAAATGATCAGCGAGAATGGAAAGGTTTTGAAAATATTAAATAAACGACTACGTGATTCATGGCCAGACTCGACCAAAATCTTAAAGAGAAAATGCTGTTTAAAAGCTATTTAACATGATTGTGTTACTTTTCCCTGAATGCCAGATCTCAGAATGACCCGTTTCACCGAAAGCTATTTCCCGAATAACCTTCTGCCTCGAAAAGCGATGCATTCTTGGAAAAGTAGCAAAACTGTTTAAGATAAACTGCACTTAAATATGTGTGTTATACTATGTTTTATGATCAAACATTATCCAAGCTTTTCAAAAAAATATTAGTTTTGTATTCATAGTTATTCTGCCTTCTTTTAAAATTGGCTGTTCTTTCTAATTGTATTTTAGGTGACTTGTATTACTGTAATATTCTATATATTTACGAAATAAATTGATGGAATTTGTTTTTTTTTGCTTTCATAGCATATTCTCCCTTCTTTTGAACATTGGATGTTCTTACTAGGTTTATTGTGTTCGTAATTATGAAGAATAGTAAAATATAAATACATTAGAAAATTTCCTTTGTCTTTGATAATTCCTTTTTACAGCAAACTACTTTAATCAATAAGACAATGGATGCGGAGCAGCATCCATCAACTCTAAGGTGGGGTTTTTACGAGCTTGAAGTTTGTAAGGAGAAAGTCATCCAAAAACATGAAAATTGTCCAAACGGTTCTAATAACATTTCCGACCATAGTTGGCGCTGTAATGAACTGGAATTTCTTGATTTAATAATTTGAAGATTCTCATTTAGTTAACAGGAAAGTTTTGTCGTTAAAAAAATAAATAAAAATTGAGCTATGAAAGCTAAAATTTGATTCTCTCTAAATTTTCCAGTTATTTGTGTTCATTATTTACCATTTACCTGGATTTCCTATATTTTTTTTCCGGGGAATGTCCCATTCTGGGGAATGGCGTTCTGGGGAACGTCATTCTGGGGAATGGGTTTCTGGGAAATGTCGAACAATTAATGATACTAATAATAAAAATAAAAAAATAATACAACCCATGTGGCTGTAAATTTGAAATAGATGAAAAAGTGATGCGTTGGAGCAAATTATTCATGTTTTTTTTTTTCAATTTGCTGTACGGAAAAAAATCCGTTGCCGGATTCATGAACAAAATGTCATGATTTCATAAAATTTTATGTTTCATGATATCATGACTAAAAATCATGAAATCGTGACTAGTATGCAAGAATTCTCATGCTCAAGGCGTTACACAAATCTAACTGTCACTTTCTTCACCTTAGTTAACGTGTCTCATGGCGATCGGTGATCTTTTCTTGTAAAGTTATAAAAAAAAGTTTTGTTTTTGAAAAAAAAAATCAATTCTTCGGAATTTTGTCATCATATCGATGACATTCTTGGTGTAATTCTCGTGAGTTTCCACATTGTTTCATGGCACAATCAATGTACTTACTCAATCCTGACTTTGCAGAACCGGGCAATGTTCGACTTTGAGCGAAGATTTTAATTGACAATCTCGTCGGCGATTTTAACTGTTCGGAAGCGATCCATTCCCGACGTCCTATAAGAGAGCAGGTCACAAAAAGCGGCATCTGGATGCTCCAGTTCTACATTCCACATCCGCAGAGTTGTTAAGGAGTGTTCCATGACTCATGCAATCCACCAGCCCAGGGAACATTTACCAATTCAATTGATGCTCGAAACAACATTTTGCGTACAAACCTAGGCACCGTTCCTGCTAAAGATGTCATACTCGTTAGGTTGACATTTGTGGAAAGTTTTCACGGTTTATTTGGCACAAAAGCAGTAACAATTTTAATCTTTATTTTATTTGTTTACCAATAGCAAATATAAACTGGGATCTTAATTGACGTATAATGTTTCGTTTTCATGAACTGAGTTCATGATTCAGGGATCCTGCTTCATGATTTCATGACTCAACTTGCCACTTTTCAGCACCAAAATTGGAATCATAAATGACAGGCATCTGAAAACATAAAAAGTGCTTATGTTTTCATGACCTGTGTTCATGATATCAGATTCTGCTTCATGATTTCATGATCGAAATTGCCACATTTCGTATCAAAAATAGGAAACATAAATGACAGATGACTAAATCCATGAAAAGTGCTTATGTTTCCATGAATGTTATTCATGGTTCCAGCATACTTCTTTTTCTTCTTTCTGGCGTTACGTCCCCACTGGGACAGAGCCTGCTTCTCAGCGTAGTGTTCTCATGAGCACTTCCACAGTTATTAACTGAGAGCTTACTATGCTAATGGCCATTTTTGCATGCGTATATCGTGTGGCAGGTACGAAGATACTCTATGCCCTGGGAGGTCGAGAAAATTTCCAACCCGAAAAGATCCTCGACCGGTGGGATTCGAACCCACGACCCTCAGCTTGGTCTTGCTGAATAGCTGCGCGTTTACCGCTTCGGCTTTCTGGGCTCTATGCTTCATGATTTGAAGATTTTAATTGCCATTTTTCTTCGCTAAAAATTGAAAACGTAACGTACAGCCGGCGTTACGGTAAAATGCTTCATAATTTCATGACTTTTGGTCATGGTGTATTTTCATAACATGAAAACACACTTTCCTCCCGAAATCATGACTCTTTCTCCTGTTTTGGAGTACTGCATTTTTACCCGTGTGCACATTTATTTTTAGAATTGAGTAGATTTATATAAGATCTCCATCTAATACATTTTTTAAATGTTATATCAAAAAGATACGATTTAATAAGTCGTATTATTGAGCTCTGTTAATTTAAAAAATTTGAGCACTTAAAAACCGGTTCCGTACTAATCAAATGTAATCTGAGCCTCAAGTTGACATGCGTACCGTTCATCTTTTTGTAGAAAAAAGATACGTTTTGATATGATGTGATGAAAACTCTACTAAATCTATTAAATCACTGAAACCTATTATCCAGTGTTGTTTCGGCGTTATAATGTGTGTCTATGACACAAGTTCACAAGTAAAAGTCCTAAAAATTGAACAATTATGTTTTATCTCATACGAGCACAGCGTTCCGTACGACAGAGCGCTATGAACCAAAGGGATGCGTAGCATCGCAGAGTAGAAAAACAATGGAACCTCCAACCAGAGGACAGAGGAAAAAATAGAGCCATTTATCAGGATGTCTCGGAAATGGAAATGCTCGTGTTCACATTAAAAGCGACGGCAGTGAATTAACATGGAAGGAAAACCGTCCACACGCGACACCATGATTTTTAAGAGTTGACCAAAACAATGAATGAAACCACTGAAAGGATTTTTGAATTGCAAGAAACTTAAAATGTGGTATCGAACTAAACCTCAGGATTTAAAAAAATATTTAGCTAATCTTTCTTCGTGGGTATTGTGTTTACTGAGTTTTTTACTAAAATTTGGGACAAAGTTTTACAAAGTTTCGCTGAACAAAAGGAATTCAAATTTTCTTAAAATTTGATCGACTTAAACTTGAATCCAAATTTTGCACGATGACATTAATAACTGCTTTTTTGGCTTTGGATAGTCTTCAGATTTTTCACAGATTACAGTTCTAATGCCGTACCAGTCTGAAATTTTGAGTCGATCCAATTTTGACAAATGTTACAATTCTAAGTGAAAATTTGATAAAATTAATTAAAACATTATTTGTCAAAATTCTTACAAAGTGAGATCAAATCGTTATGGAAAAAAATGAATGTTTAAATAGGGTTATAAAATCTTAATGTTTTTTTTTATAATATCTGACACCAACATTTAATAGCAAACAACCGAAATATTCAGTGAACTATTCAAAAAATTTCCCAGTGTAATTTTGAGTCAACCCGAGGCACCGCGCAAGCTTAATGGGAAAAACGGTCATCACCCACTTATATTCCATAACACCACACCAAACAGTAAAAGCAAGAGATTCATACACGAAAAACCCATCCGTGTGCCATTCCAACCCCCAAAAATCCAAGAGCATCAGCGATGAAACCAGAGTCAGTTTATTTTTTGCCGTCGTGTTTAATCAACAAACAAAAATAAATGGAGGACAAACACTCTTTTTCCTCAACCTTTGCAGGCTCTACCAAAAGCTCAGAGGATTGACCAAAAAGGTGAAACTGAAGCAAGGTGCCGTTGAAGGGAGGATGAGAGGACACACACCGCTCAACGAGCGAGCTTGTTGCAATGTGTATTCGTCGAACTGCTTCTACCGCCACTCCACTTCAATCCGATGTGTAGAGCTCAGCAACAGGGGAGCAAACTTCACGTTCACGCTCCTACCAAAACAATTCTTCGGCCGACAACGTTGAACAAACGACACGCAGGCAGGACATACGGATTTATCTCCACCAAACGAAAACGATGATGGTGAACTGCATGTACATGTGCGAAGAAGGGTTCACGCTTAAAATGATTCACACAATAATGTAAGGAGGGTTTTAAATGACTTTATTGGTAATAATTCAAACATTGCATGCATTGATTATGTTTAGGTGTTCTGTGTTCAACAATACTATCATCTAAATTTGGTAAAACTGAATTAAGCTTTTATTAACATTTTGTTTTAATACATTTTATTATTACATATTACATTTTATTTGCCGTAGCAGTTTAGATTTTTTTTAGGTGAGTTCATTTCACCTAATTAAAAGAGAAGAAAAAATGCTTTCAATTAGTTTATCCTAAATGTATAACGCATAAATCATGACAATAGATGATTGCAACGATTATTGTTGAACATAATTAATCATTTTATTCGACATACCTCGTTAGTACTATATCAGGGAGAAAGCGTCAGAATCATTTTCTAAATTTTTAAATTGAATCTTCTGCAGAGCTTTCTTCTTTTTATTACAAGCAGATTGTCATTTTTGGTACAGCATGCAACATGGCTGGTCTAACAGTATGTTTGAAAATCAAAAGCTCTATCTTATGACAGAGATTTAGTTTGGAAAATATTTCTAAACTTTTTTGAAATCTACTACAGATGACACGTAGTCTTCGTTCTTTGGCGGAGAGGCCTGTGATTTTCGACATCCCTAAGTTAACTCAGGTAAATCAGATGTGAAAATATTGTATAATATTGATCCCAAAATGCTGCTTTGACGAGCACCTTCTCTTACAGGAAGTCTTTCAGGCATGGATTCCTGATAACTAACCTGAAGTGTACGATTTGACAGACACCTTTGAATTATTCTAACAAAGTAGGTATGCCGCAAAATTATATTTTTTTTTTAAATTTTATGATCAAGCCGTCATGCCAAACAATGTCAATGTCTATTTGGATGATAGCTAGAAGCATCAGTATGATTTTCGTCTGGTTTAAAGTTTGGTACAACCTTGGCATTTTTCGTTAGTCAAAAATATATGCCAACTGAAAACATCTGTTGAATATATCAACCATGAATACAAGTTTTTAGATGAGCATGTAAAAAATCCATTATCACATTATGAATCCCTCAAGGATTTCCAAAAGCGTTATCTTGACTAAATTATAACACCGCTAGCGCATGACGGCTCACCATAGTAGCATGTCCGAAAGAACTATTAAGAACCAGAGCTACAGGTCCAAAGCTTTGATAAAGGTGGATGGTTGTGATGGCTATGACCGTGGTCATCGTGTAAAGAACTATGCTGTATCGTGTCAGCACCAAGCAGGCAGCCCCTCTAGCCAGAGTTGCTTAATATCAATCATATCAGCTGATGGCTGATGGTCTAAAACTATCAATATCACTTGCGAGCTATCAATATCACTTTGATTTGACAACCAACAGCAGTGATGCGACATCGCACTCTAGATCAAAATCACTGCAGAATGAGTGATCACGTCATTATCCATGCTATTGATGTTTTTCAGTGACCAACACATAGTTTCAATCTATCCGCAACACTGTCGAAAATATCATATTTTATCTGCTCAATTTAAAGCTAAACTTAATTCATCAGTGATATCAATAGTCTATCGCCATCAATGCACTGGTGATGGAGTAGACAGCATGATGTTGATGTGATATGGAATGATCCGATTTGTATCGCAGTCAGCCTGTACAAATCAGCAAATTATGAGCATTGCTGGTGACATCGAGCAACTCTGCTCGAGGTTAGGAGATCTGGCGTGCAGAGAAATGGCACCATTATCACAAGGTCGCACATGCTCCTTGGCTTTGCGGAAGAATTAGGTCTATATTGGAATCGATTACAGTTAAGTGGAAGAGGCCTTCGAGCCTCTGAAGAGGGAGACAGCGAGGATAGGCCTGACCATGAATTCTACCAAAACGAAGTACATGGTTGCAGGTAGAGATATAGTCAGGCATGATGGTGTAGGTGCTGATGTAGTGTTTCTTCGGGATGTGTTTGAAGTTGTTGAAGAATTTGTTTACTTTGGAACACTTGTGACATGTGACAACAATGTTTCCTGCAAAGTGAAAAAACGTGATGCGGCTGCGAATAGGGCCTTTTACGGACTACGTAATCAGCTTAGGTCCCGCAGCTTGCAAACGGAAACAAAGTTCGCCCTGTATAAAACTTTGTTTCTTCCGGTGGCTTTTCACGGGCACGAAGCGTGGACGTTGCAAGAAGCAGACCGGAAAGCTTTCGGTGTTTTTAGGCGGAATAAATCAAATAAAATTCTACCGTTGGAAATAATATCTAAAACAATCCAAAATAAACAAATCGATCTGAGGCGTTTTTGGAACAGTAAATTGTAGTAAATCCTCATACGAAATTGATTGGATTATTTTGATAAAACTATTAAATAGTATTAAATCTTGACTAGATTGCTTACACAGTGAGCTCAAAAGTAGAAGTTAGTGTAGTGAAGGTTCGGCATGTGAAATGAGCTATCAAACCTGAATTCGAAACTTATACCCAATTATATGTATTTAGCCTATATCACAGATTGGAATTTCATAGATTACAGTATCACAATGGGAGAGTTCGATGCAACAAATCAATACTTCAGGCAATATTAAATCAAGGAACAAGAACTACCGTACGGTACCGCTTTCCAGACGTAACGGAATCATGAAGACACTAAACGTAAGTAGCAGATGAGGATGAAGCAAATGTTAGAATTATACAGTCTTGTAACAAGTTTGTTAATTGTTTAAATATTAAAAATATTTAAATTATATGATCAACAGGAAAAAAAAGCGATCATGAATAAACCAGTTTTCAGCAAAGTGGTTGTTTAAGATTGCGGAAAAAGTCTACCGCGTTTCGGATCGTTTGGAGGAGCTCACAGGCACGACACTCCCTGCTGTCGGTCAACGCGTGAGGCAAGGCGACCGTGCTTGGAACGAACGGAAACCCTCGATTCTGTGGGACGTGAAGAGGAGGATACGATCCAGGGACCCACCCGAGAAAGTACGTCCAGTCGTCCAGCAACTTTTGTCGACCCGCTTACACAACTCGACCGTCGTTTACACCGATGGTTCGAAGTGTGAAGACCCGGTAGGAGCCGCTTATTACAACAATGGCATCTCCGGAACTTTTAGTCTTCCGAAGGAGTGCAGCGTCTTCTCTGCAGAAGCGTATGCAATCAAGAAAGCGGTTTCAATCCCAAACATACGGAACGAGGTGGTAATCCTAACGGATTCGGCGAGTTGCCTGTAGGCCTTGGAGGCCGGATCTTCCAAACACACATGGATCCAAGAGATCGAGCACATTGTACGGAACAAAAATGTACGATTCTGTTGGATCCCGGGACATGCTGGCATAACCGGTAATAATGAAGCAGATCGCTTGGCCAACGCGGCTAGACAGCAACCGGCCGTTGACACTCCTATCCCCGGTGAAGATGCTCTGAGGGCGATAAAAGAAAGCATACGATGCCAATGGGAACGACAATGGTTTGCAGTTCGAGAAAACAAATTGAGGGAGATAAAGCACGACACGAAGAGGTGGACAGAACATGGCAATGCGGCCGACCAACGCGTGCTGACGAGATTGAGAATCGGACACACGCGTCTCACTCACACTTTCCTCCTGAAAAAGGAATCTCCGCCCACTTGCGAATGTTGCGGAACGTTGCTTGATGTACGGCATCTCATTCTGCACTGCAGAAAATATGAGCAGGAAAGAAGAAAACACGATATCAGCAATATCAGCCTGAAGGAAGCCTTGGATAATACCAAAGAGCGAAATTCAAATCTTGTTAAATATCTACATGATACCAAACTGTACGTGAAACTGTAAAAGAATTGAATTGTGAAACGTAAATTTGTAAACAGGTTAAGTTTTTAATTTCATCCGACACGAATGCACCCTTCTGGTGTAAAGTGTCATAAATAAACCAAAAAAAAAAAAAATATTAAATTTTTGGTGCAATGTGACGTATGTGACATTACAACTGGTCGGCGTTAAGTCAGAGGGGACCAAGTACAAAACTTGGGAATATTGGATTATTCTCTCATTCGATGCGAAATTACCTTACCTCCGTTTCACTTTGACCAGATTTGATGAATGCTGTAAACTGCGCGAGATATGTAACAAATTTACTTTGGGTGATCAATAAAAATCGATAAAAGTGTGCAGTCAGAGTGGACCAAGTGCTTATTACCATAATAGCGAAAACGATCAGCGCGCTGAGGAATGCGACGAAACGAAAAACATTTCAAGAGATTTGTCAAATTTTTCAATATCGAATGATTCTTCTACTTATTCATCAATAGAAATTTATGAATATTACCTAATTTGATGCATTTGATTTTGATTTTTGACCATTTACCATATTTGGATGGGTGGTCAAAAAATGCAACAATTTCTGTGCAGACAGACCGGACCAAGTGTTGAAAAGCAATAAACTGATTGATTAT